>NC_136432.1:266758107-268233107 GCF_052849685.1 Lactuca virosa | reverse complement strand
TATCGAAGTTCTTTTGATTTCTGAAATATTCTGTCTGCTGCTATTTTTTTATTATGTTGCTAATAGAATGCCGGCAACATTATACAAAACTTGGGTTAAACCTAAAATCATATTTATCACATAATTATCGTGTAATAAATTAAAATTATATTTATGCAAAGAAATAGTGATTAGCATGTTTTCGATTGATTGCTAAGGTAAAAAATTGATTTTTGTTTCTTTGCTTTTTGTTTCTAAATATGTGTTGCCAATTTGTATTTTGAAGCTCCAATCAACCATTGGTATTGTATAATGTTTTTAATTCACTAATTATCAATCAGTTTTTAAATTCACCGATTGTTAATAGGTTTTTCCACATATATATTGTTTTATGTTATAATTTTTTACCCGTCTATGAAAAGCCATACATGATCATGATTACTTAATATTCTCCTATATGGTAACATTCAGTTCAAGTGAGAATTTTTCAAGTTTAATTTTTCAAGGGTTTAACCTTACTCACGACGTGGGGGATGTATGTCTCGTCGTGATGAGTTTAATGAAAACGCACATCATCTTTGGAGCTCACGACGTGAATACAAGGTGCCACGACGTGAGACCTGCCTGAGAGGAAACCGTAATTTTGGAGGTTTTATTTATGTATTTAAAGGAAGTGAGGGCTAGAGTTAGCCCACCCTCAGCCTCCATCACCTCTTTGCACTCCCTCTTGATACCCTAGCATCCATATTTGATCTTGAAGCTTATTTATGGTGATTTTAGCTAAGGAAAAGAAGAGGAAGAGCATCTAGTCCATTGTTTCTGCATTTAAGCCACACCATCAACCATTTGCACACCTTCTGGACCTTTTTTGATTTTCAAGTTCATTGCTTTATAAGTTTATAAGCCTAGATCTAGATTTATGTACAAGATGATGTGGAGGTTGGAATCCATAAAGTTGAAAACTATATGGATCTCCAGTGTCCTTTGAGTAGTATAGATGCTAGATCTGGTAGATGGTCGAGTTTTATGGTTCATGCATGAGATTTAGTGTCGTTTTCCCTTTTTGTGCCCTAACTAGTGTTTGGGACATGTATTGGACATACACGTCCAAAAAGCCACAATTTGTATGATGTTATGGAGTGAATAAGACACTATGGGGGATTTGGTTGCTTGGGCAAAAAGAAATTAAGAGTTTCATTAAATACTTCTGGTCGGAGCGTTCTCACGACGTGAGCACAGGGTGTCACGATGTGAGGATGACTTTCCTAGACTGTTTTAGACGTATTAGGTCACAGCGTGGCCATTAGGGGTCACGACGTAACTAATGGATTATGTGACTTTTGAGTATGCATTGATTTTGACTTTGACCAGGGTTTGACCAAGTTTGACATAGGGGTATTTTGGGTATTTTGAGTTATATTTGAGAATTGGTCGCTAATTGTTGGATAAGTGACCGATAGAGCTGATATTCGGAGTTGTGTCCTATTTAGCGATCATTTGAGACTGAGAGGTGAGTTTTCCTCACTGTACTTATGGGTCGAAGGCACCAATACGGGACCACTAGATTATGTATCTTGGTATAGAGGATGTTGATATGTTATAATGATCTGTTAGATCGGTTTCTTGGTAAATAGGATATAGTATGTAGTAGTGATCTATAGATCTGCATGTCTGTCTAATGACTAGTTATATATGTATCTATTGCTGGATATATGTTATATGTTATGTATATGTCAACATGGTATCGTTGGGTTGAGGTAATAATACTTTGTGCGGTAGGCAACAAACCTGGGAGCAAATCAGACATAAGTTGTGGGCATGTAAGCTAAGCCAAACTTATGCTTTGGGCTTGGGAACAAGCCATATATGAGTTGTCGGCTTGAAGGGCAAGCCAGACTCATATTGTGGGCTCAGGGGTAATCCAGTCTGTTAGTTGTGGAACCAGTATGTTGTTATATGTTGTGTGTTGGTACTTTGGGGGAACTCACTAAGTTTTGGCTTACAGTTTCAGTTTATTGTTTCAGGTACTTCAGATGACTGTGGCAAGGCGAAGGCGTGATCGTGGACATCCTTTGGTTTTTATGTTGTTTGGATTTTGGGATACCCTGATTACTAAAATACACTTTTGAAACAATGATTTTGTAAACAATTATGGTTGTGGGTTGTTTTTGAAAAATTAAAATTTATTGTGTTTTTTGGGATGTTACAAGTTGGTAGCAGAGCCTTGTTTTGAGAGAATTGGATGAACACTCGTTTGAATCCAGACTCAAACTAGGGAACTGTAAAAGTTTTTAAAATGGTTTTCAAAATTGTTTTCAAAAGTAACTAAGGAAGGATGCGATGTGTACGATAAGTCGGAGTAAGAAAGTATACCCAAGTTACCACATTGGTATTTGATATGATGTTTATGATAAAACATCATGTTAGTGATAGGCTCGGCATCTTTAGGAATTGCATGATATAATTTCCTGATGTATGATGCCTAGGGTTACTTCTTGTATGGAATTGACATCATTATTGTAGTTGTTTAGCATGTGCATCATAGTTGTACATAACTAACATTTTATAACTTGAGAATGTTTGGTTTAGCCTTATTTCTTGTTCTTGTATGATGAAGGGCTTAGGGTAGAATCAAGTATTCGAATGTTTATAGGATCCAATGTTATGTATGATTAGCATACACGAATGCTACAGGGTTGGTGGAAATTTCATGGATGAGTATATATGTAACCAGCCGACCAGATGAGGAATGTTTAGCCACTGAGATGGCTGCTGTTGTCTGGAGGTCTATGTCGGAGACGTTTAGGTCTATCAAGACTGCTATGATTGAGCTCTTTAATGATCATTACACTGATCTTACTAAGGTTGCTGCTGCTGCAGCCACCGCGGCTATTTGTGCCACATGGATTCGTAGGGAAAGAGTTTTTCAGTACCGGGACTTCGACAATACGAAGCCCCCGGTGTTCGATGGAGTTCAGGATTTGATTGTGGCGATGATGTGGCTATCTGATGTGGAGGGTTGTTTCTTCACATGATCCCGCCTTGCTGACCAGAAGGTTAAGTGCACCCTGAACCTTCTCTGGTCAAGGACAAAGGATTGCTGGAGATTGGTGACTGGCTCGTACACTATTGAGTAGAGGGCTGTTGTGACTTAGGAGTAGTTCTTTGAGATGTTTCGCATGAGGTATGTTCCGTTGGTTGAGAGGGAGAGGCTGGCTCAGGAGTATCTGGATCTGAGGAAGGGGACTGAGATCACCAAGATGTTTACTAAGAGGGCTCTTTTCTGCCCCGAGTGTGCTGCTTCTGAGCAGGGTCAGATGACCCAGTATTTGAGTATGTTCAAGATGGATATCTGCCAATTTGTGTCCACCCAGCGCTATGGTACTCTCATTGAGCTATAGGAGGTCGCGAGGAGGCGGGAGATTGAGATAGAGCTCTAGGCGAGGGAGATGAGGTAGGCTCCTATTCAGTCTCAGCCTGCAGCGAAGCGGTTCAATCCCGCTGATTCGAGATTTAAGGGACAGAGGGATCGTACTTGTGGCAAGTGCGGCAAGGTTCATGATGGTGCTTGTCGATCTTCTTCGGGATACCATAAATGTGTCAAGGAGGGGCATGATGCCAAGGATTGTCGTCAGCAGGTCCCAATACCGAGCACCCGAATATGTTATCATTGTAAATAGGTTGGGCATGTGAAGGCCAACTGTCCCTTTCTTGCTGCAAGGCCAATGCAGGCCCCGATGCCGGCTACTCTGAGGACCACAGATGGACGCCATGGTAAGGCGGAGCCCCCCAGGGCTCAAGGTCGTGCTTTCCAGCTCACTGTAGAGGAGGCCAAGGCGTCACCATACGTCGTTACTGGTATGTTTCTATTTATTATTCTGTGAGTTATTTTATGGTGTGCATATGTTAATGATTAATCTAGGTACCTTTTTAATGAACTTCTTGCCTTCTCTTGTGCTTTTTGACTCGGGTGTGATTCAGTCTTTTGTATCTCAGTATTTTAGTAGGGGTTTCAGTATGACTCTTGGAGAGTTGGAGTGTCCGTTGCGAGTTTCTATCGCCAATAAACACGTGGTTTCTACATCGAGGGTTTATCAGGAATGTGTCCTGGAGATTTTTTGGGTGCCTTATCCGATTAATTTGATTTATATTCCCATGAGAGATGTATGTGTGATAGTAGGGATGGATTGGCAGAGTAGATCTGGGGCTATGATCGACTATGAGGGTCAGCGAGTGGTAGTTCGACTATGGGATCAACCTTTTCTTCTGTTGCCAGGGCTCGGCAGTATCTGCAGCATGGGTGTATGGGTTATCTTGTATATGTGCTTGACACCCAGGTCAGGACATAGGTTTCAGTTTCAGATGTACCAGTGGTTAGAGAGTTTGTTGATGTGTTTCTAGAGGGGTTACCCGGTGTGTCCCCTAAGAAGCAAGTTCAGTTTAGGATCGATTTGGTTCCAGGTGCGGCCCTGATTGTTAAGGCGTCGTACCGATTGGCACCACCAGAAATGCAGGAGTTGTCCTCTCAGCTTTAGTAGCTATTGGGCAAGCAGTTTATTAGACCGAGTAGTTCGCCGTGGGGAGCACCGATTCTATTCGTCAAGAAGAAGGATGGTTCACATCAGTTGTGCATTGATTACCGGGAGTTGAACAAGTTGACGGTGAAGAACCGTTATCCACTTCCACATATTGATGACCTCTTCGATCAGTTGAATGGTGCATCTTGGTTCTCCAAGATCGATTTGAGGTCAGGGTATCATCAAATGCGGGTTAGAGAGGAGGACGTAGAGAAGATTGCGTTTCAGACTCGTTATGGTCATTATGAGTTCGTGGTGATGCCATTCGGGCACACCAATGCGCCTGCGACATTTGTGGATTTGATGAATCAAGTATGCATGCCAATGCTCGATCGATCAGTCATTGTTTTCATTGATGATATCTTGGTGTATTCCAGGACCAGGGAGCAGCATGATGAGCTCCTTCGAGAGCTTCTGGGAGTTTTAAGGTGAGAACGACTATATGCCAAGTTCTCGAAATGTGAGTTTTGGTTATGATAGGTCCAGTTCTTGGTACATCTCTTCAACCAAAATGGGATTTTGGTTGACCTAGCCAAGATTGAGGCTGTGATGCAGTGGGAGGTTCCGAAGTCTCCCTCAGATATCTGGAGTTTCATGGGTTTGGCAGGGTATTATCGGAGATTTATTCAAAACTTCTCTAAGATTGCGGTACCCCTCACTCGTCTGATGAGGAAGGACATGGATTTCTATTGGGGGCGTGACCAGCAGACTGCGTTCGAGACACTGAGATAAAAGTTGTGTGAGGCCCCAGTGTTGACCCTCCTTGAGGGTGTTGAGGATTTTATGGAATTTTGTGATGCATCCATCACCGGCCTGGGGGCAGTTCTTATGCAGCGAGGGAGGGTTATTGCTTATGCTTCTCGGCAGATGAAGCCGCGTGAGTCTCGTTATCCGACTCATGATCCGGAGCTAGGAGTAGTGGTGTTCGCCCTCAAGATTTGGCAGCATTATTTGTATGGGGTCTAGTGTACCATCTACATGGATCACAAGAGTTTGAGATATCTCATGGATTAGCCGAATTTGAACATGAGGCAGCGCAGGTGGCTTGACGTAGTCAAGGATTATTACTGTGAGATTTTGTATCATCCCGGGAAAGCCAATGTGGTGGCTGATGCTTTGAGCCGCAAGGCGGCTAGTTCCGCGACAAGAGCCCTATGTATGAGGATTTCAATTTTTTGCGATTGTTGGATTTGATCAGGGAGGCTCAGGCCGAGGGAGTAAAGAAGTAAAACTGGAAGCAGGAGAGGATCAGGGGTGTGGTTGACAGGTTTGCTATTGTCAGTCGTGGATTATTGACCCGGTATGGACGGATTTGGGTGCCAGATTTTGGTGGGATTAGACACACTGTATTGGAGGAAGCACACAAGTCCAGGTTTTCGATACACCTTGGAGCCACCAAGATGTATCGAGATTTGAGGTTTAGCTACTGGTGGCCATGCATGAAGAGGAAGATAGAATGCTATGTTGAGAGGCGCTTAACATGTCGGATGGTCAAGGCCGAACACCAGAGACCGCATGGAAAGTTGCAGCCACTGGAAATGGGAACATATTACTATGGATTTCATCACTAAGCTACCTCGGATGGCTAAGGGGCACGATGCATTTTGGGTGATAGTAGATCGATTGACCAAGAGTGCCTATTTCTTAGCTATCCGTGAGAGCTCGTCGGCGGAGAAATTAGCCGACTTGTATGTGCGCGATATCGTTACTCGTCACGGTATTCTAGTCTCCATTGTATCTGATCGAGATGTTCGATTCACATCTCGTTTTTGGCAGAAGTTCCATGAGGAACTTGGTACAAGGTTGCACCTTATCACTGCTTATCATCCACAGACTGGCCGTCAGAGTGAGCGGATCATTCAGACACTTGAGGACATGTTGAGAGCTTGTGTCATAGACTTTGGTGGGAGTTAGGACTCCTACCTTCCCCTAACTGAGTTTTCTTACAACAACAACTATCACTCCAGTATCAGTGCACCGCCTTTTAAGCTCCTTTATGGGAGGAAGTGCCGCACCTCAATGTGTTGGGGAGATGTTGGTCATAGAATCATGGGAAGGACTGAGGTATTCCTTCACACGACAGAGCTCATTCAACAAATTAGGCAGAGACTTCAGACAACTCAGAGTCGACAGAAGAGTTATTCCAACAGTCGTCGATCTGAGTTGGAGTTCCAGGTCGGGACATGGTCTTACTGAAGGTATCACCCTGGAAGGGTGTAATACACTTCAAGAAGAGAGGCAAGTTGGGACCCTGATATATTAGGCCATTTCGAGTGATCTCCAGGGTTGGCAGGGTAGCATAAAAATTGAAATTGCATGAGGATCTCAGTCAGATCTACAACACCTTCCACGTCTCGAAGCTTTGAAAGTATGTGGTCAATGATACAACGATTGTTCCCTTAGAGGATATTCAGGTTGATGATCGTCTGAATTATATTGAGATACCAGTGGCGATCTTGGATCAAAAGACGAAGGCCTTACATAACAAGGGAGTATCATTGGTCAAGGTTCGATGGTAGCATCAGAAAGGTTCCTAATGGACGTGGGAACCCGAGTCAAAGATGCAGGAGCATTACCCTGAGTTGTTTATAGCAGCGGACTTCGAGGACGAAGTCTAGTTCATATGGGGGAGAATTTTAACATTCAGTTCAGGTGAGAATCTGTCAAGTTTAATTTTTTAAGGATTTAACCCTACTCACGACGTGAGGAATGTATGTCACGTCGTGAGGAGTTTAATGAACACGCGCATCATCTTTGGGGCTCACAATGTGAGCATGGTGTCACGACGTGTGCCTGAGAGGAAACCCTAATTTTTTAGGTTTTATTTCCATATTTAAAGGAAGTGAGGGCTAGCGTTAGCCCACCCTCAGCCTTCATCACCTCTTTCCACTCCCCCTTGATACCCTAGCATCCATATTTGATCTTGAAGCTTATTTGTGGTGATTTAAGCCAAGGAAAAGAAGATGAAGAGCATCTAGTCCATTTTTTCTGCATTCAAGTCTCACCATCAAGCATTTGCACACCTTCTGGACCTTCTGTGAGTTTGAAGTTCATTGCTTTATAAGTTTATAAGCCTAGATCCAGATTTTCATACTTTATATATTTATCTATTGTTGGATATATGTTAGATGTTATGTATATGTAAACATGGTATGGTTGGGTTGAGGTAGTACTGCTTTGTGCGGTAGCCAACAAACCTAGGAGCAAGCTAGACATAAGTTGTGGGCATGTTGGGCAAGCCAGACTTATGTTGTGGGTTCGGGAGCAAGCCAAATATGATCTGTGGGCCTAAGGGAAAGCTAGACTCATATTTTGGTCTTATAGGGGTAATCTAGTCTGTAAGCTGTGGACCTAGTATATGTTGTTATATGTTTGTGTTGGTATTTTGGGGGAAATCACTAAGCTTTGGATTATAGTTTCAGTTTATTGTTTCAGGTAGTTCAGATGACTGTGGCAAGGCGAAGGCGTGATCATGCACATCCTTTGGTTTTTATGTTGTTTGGATTTTGGGATACTCTAATTACTAAAATACACTTTTGAAATGATGATTTTGTAAAAATTTATGGTTATGGGTTGTTTTTGAAAAATTAAAATTTATTGTGATTTTTGAGATGTTACAAGTCTATTCCAATTCGATGACAACTTGCTAAAAAATGGGTCAAGCTTTCCATTCAAAGGTTATTGATCATTACTTTCCCTTGGAAAACATAAAACAATTCACTAATTTGAATTTCAAATTATTGAGAAAAAGGATATAAAAGTAAAGAGTAATTGTTAATTCTTCTTTTTCTAATATAATTGATCCATTTTGGCATTTAAACCATATGTTTAGTTTTCATTTTTTCTTTAATACCGATCTAGTTTTCGTTAATCTCATCTTTTTCTTTTATGTACATAAGGCATTTGATTAATCAACTCAAAGAATCTTGAATTATATGTATATATATGTCTAAATTGATATATCTTGTTTCCAGGTACCTTGAGTTCTATAAATATTGATCCCTTGGCTGAATTGGAGGATTACCATAATTTTATATGCACATGTGAATATTACATGATATATTCACTTGTGAATATTATATGTTATATTCACATTCACATATAAATAAGAATATTCACATATAAATATGATGTAATATTCTTGTTGTATATTCACATATGAATTTGTCATGCAATATTCATATGTGAATATTATATGATATATATTCACATGTGAATATACTAATACATTATTCACATGTAAATCTTACATGGATTCACATGTGATTGTTACATGATATATTCGTATATAAGAGAAAGAGTGCTATTTCGACATTTACAAGTGAATCACATACGAATCACATGTAAATCACAAGTGAATCACATATGAATTACATGTAATTCACATGTAAATCACATATAATTCACATATGAATCACATGTAATTTACACGTAAATCACAAGTGGATCACATATGAATTACATGTGATTCACGTGTAAATCACATATGAATTACATCTATATGCACACATGCATTTTGTGTGAATGTTCTTCGTTAACTATTTTTTAAAATTTTCTTGTGAATTTCACATTTAAATCTTAAAAGACACAATCAATCTTAATATCACATTATATAATCACGTGTGAATCTTACATACTATAATCACATGTAAATCTTACATGATATATACATATGCATTTTTGTGAGTGTTCTTGCATTAATTTTTTTTTTAATTTTCTTAAAGATTTGGAATAATTTATGGAAAATATTGAAAATGTGAAAAGTGATAAATTGAAGAAAATACAAAAATCTTGACATGAAGAAATGATAACACTTTGAATCGTTGTCGCATTTATTTTTTTATATTTTATTTTGTTTCGATTAAAATACATATACTATTATAAATAAAAATGGGTGTTTTTTATGATTATTTACGAACATTATAATAACTTGAAAAAATATGCATATATGCACCTGAAACGTTAATTTTTTTTGATAAAAAAAATCATGGTTTTTTTGGTTAAAAAAATTATATTTTTTTTTGTTTAAAAAAACTATTGTTTTTTTAATATTTCATTTTTTTTAAATTTACTGATTTTAAAAATTTACTATTGCTAAAAAAATTGCATCTTATATATATATATATATATATATATATATATATATATATATATATATATATATATATATATATATATATATATATATATATTAATTTTTTTACAAAAATTTCAAGTTTTCTAAAAAACTAAAAAAAAATCCGCATTTTAAAAATAAAAAAAATTATTATTTTTCAAAAAAACATAAATAATTTGCGAAACGAAAAAACATATCAGAAAGTGTCACATCCCAAAATTTCAGGCAAAAATTTTACTTTTAAATCATTTCAAACATCCAAGAATCATGTCAAAACAACCAAAAGTGTGTCATAGTGAATAATATCAGAGTACAATTCCCAAAATCACATAATGTGGAAAACATGGGCGGATGCAGTACGATCAAGCCGGACCCTTCCCCTTTGAGTTGGAAGTACCTGAAACATAAATTGAAATCCGTAAGCACAAAGCTTAGCGAGCTCCCCCCAAAATAGCACATGCAATACATACATAGCAATCAAAAACATATTGGGTATATTTCACCCCCTTCGATATCTTTCAACCGGTACTAGGTCTATTTCACCCCCTTCGATATCTTTTAAACGGTATCGGGTTTATTTCACCCCTACAACTAGCATATAATCATAACAGTAAGAGTCACATAGACAACAAGAACATACAAGCATAACAGGAAATTGTCACAAAGACAACTATCAACTTCTAAACATAATTCGGTGGGCCGACATTGGTGCCTTCGACCCACGTATATAGTGAAGGAAACTCACCTCTCGATCGATAATCATCTACTACTGCTCTCACGGTCAGCTACACCGGTGCCACACCACACCTAGATAATGATACAAGGCAAACCTTTAGTCTACCCTTCAAAACCAAGAGTTGACCAAAAGTCAACTCTGATCAAAAGTCAACGCCTAAGGTCAACGATCAACATTCCCATTAGCTCACCCTCACGTCGTGACCTGATCTTTAGTCACGTCGTGACCTGATCTCTGGTCACGTCGTGAGAATGGGCTCGACCTGGCCCCACTCAACGAGTCGAATCAGTCACAACTCATCTAACCAGATTCCTCTAATCGAGACAACCTTATTGCTCACGTTGTGAGATTCCCATTTCTCACGTCGTGAGATCTGTTCTGACCAACTTTGAGCATTATGTTCTTAATCCTTTAAGACATTCTTTTGGATCTTCCAAAGGACCTTCATCAACCCTAAGGAACATAAAAATTGTAGCTTTTCAGTCATGCATTTCCAAGGCATGACTTAGATACTAACTGGGTCAAAAGAAAGGTAATAAGATCAAGACTCATGCTTGGAGTCTAAAACCAACACGAAAACTCAGATCCAAAGCCTCATATACAGAAGATGTCTCAATGATTCATAAAGTTGCTAACTTTATGGATCTTGTAGTGGTGTATATCATGATGACATATGTGGAATATGAAATGATTTAGTGAATCATACAAGAATCATGAGCACGAAGAACACAAGAGTAAATAAATCTGGGTTTAGCTATCATTAGTTTTTAGAAAGAGTACAAATGGGTTTCCAATATTTCTCTCTCTAAGCTAATCTCTCATAAAGTTGTTCTTACATAAAATGAGTGTCACTCACTTCCTTATAAAGGAAAGACAACTCATTACACACATACAAATGAGTAAGAACACATGACATCCAAGAGGGACTTTGCACCTTAACATTCTCCCCCTCAAAGTTAGGATTGGATGTCTCGGCTTCAATATCCAACGAGCTTGCGTGATCAAGACTAACACCCCTCGAAGTAATACCGATCTTCAAATCTGTCACACCCCCAAACCAGAACGGCGGAAACGTTCGGGGGCGGAGGACGTCATGTACAGTATCATAACAATTGAATAGTAAAGAAAGTACACACCACCATAATATAAATATATTTGAAAATTTTACATGATTGTATGTGTTACATGTTTAAATATCAAATACAATATGGTGATCCAAAATATGTTACCAACGCCAGTGCGTTAGTCTTCAAAAAGTAGTTGCTACCTGATTTAGCGTTTTCCTAAGAATACAAGTTATTTCAAAGAAAAAGTGTCCACAACAAGGTTGGTGAGTTCATAAGTAGTGTTTTGATAAAATGTATGCCATTCGAAATTTCGTGTATGTTTTCCAGAAAATCCGATATTTTCTAACAAATGTGTGTAATGAGTATGAAAGATCGTTGTATAAACTGTATGTATTTGAACCAGGAAAATCCTATATTTTCCTAAATGAGATGCAGTCTTAAATGTCCAAGACCGTAACCTGTAAACAAATATGACATGCTCAAAAGATGATGTATAGTCTTATTATAAAACAAAACTACAAGAAGATTTGTATTTGAATGTGAAAAGAACTGTATCTGTTACTTTTCCCCATTAAAACGTAATACAATAATAATTGTCTATCCAGTGAGTTTTTATAACCGTACTATCATAGTTTGCCTGTAGCGACGTTCTTCAGGCGTCGAAATGAGATGACACTTGTCACCCCGGGGACTGTAGCTAGCAGTCAGGGCGCGGGATCATTAGTCCCGTATAGATCTATACACACTTGTCACGTTCTCCGGACGGGAGATTCTGGTTATAAACAGGACTTCTAGTGGTACCCTAAAAGGTATATTGAAGATGAATGCCTCACGAATTCTCAATTAAGTCACGTATTAAAATGTATATGTTTGTTTCTGTGACGATTATCCTTTTTCATAATGATAATAAAGGCATAAAATGATTTGTATGTTCTTGTATGTATAAAGATGTCATAACGAAAGTGGTTACCCTAATATGATGTAAACGTATAAATAGAGCTTATGATATTTATACTCATATTCCATTCCGTGAGGGTAAATTAAAGTAAGATGTTTTGTATGTTAGACATGATCCATATGATAGTTATTAAAAACAATCTGAAATGTATAGCGAAAGATAGATGTTTTCACACAGGATTAACCGTGTGTTTACTTGTATTCTCCCCCGTAAAGTGTTCAAAAGCATTTAAAATGAGTTAAAAGCGTAGAAATAGGGGTATGAACTCACCTGGTAGTTTGAAGAAAGTGAGACAAAAGTCAAGCAAAACTTCGACTGGAGAAAGCTGAATTCTCGGGATCCTCGGGAATCTCGGGAACGTAAAACATCCTTCAGGACGTTTGAATATGATAACCGGGGCTTCAGGATGGCTTCGAGAGGTTAAACGCAGAGCATAAGAAGGGAAGAAGTGAGCAACTAAACTCAAAAAACCCTTGAGATCTATTTATAGGCCAACTTTTGGGGTCTCATGTCGTGAGCATGGGCTTGCTCACGTCGTGAGTTTTGATCTTATCCTCTTCCAAGCATGCGACGTCTGCTGACAGCTCTGGAACCCATCAATCACAGACTCACGTCGTGAATCTTCTGGCTCACGTCGTGAGCTGTCTGACAGCTTCGATTTTCGTGTCTTGAACTTCATAAATTTATATCTCTCGCATACGAGCTCCGATTTTGACGTTCTTTATATGCACGCGTAGGCGAGATTATGCTCTACAACTCTCGTTTAGACTTTGTTGGCTAATTTTGACTTTATTTTTAATATTACATTTTTAACAGGCCGGGACAGGAAAAGTCTGTTAAAAATCCATAACTTCTTCATTCGATGTCCGTTATCGTCAGACTTTTTACTGTGGCAATACCATTGATGAGATCTTCGATTCTCGTTTAGGTCATGTTGGCAAAAAGTCGCTCGATCTCTAATTCGAGTTTTTAGCTGTCTACTGCTATGTCTGAAACTTCGAAAAATCATAACTTCCTCATACGAAGTCAGATTTGGGCGTTCTTTTTATGTATGTTTACGGTTTAATGATATCTATGACTTTCATTTAGATACCTAAGGCTAAAAAGTATTTTATCGGAATTTCGTATTTTACGCTTAACAGTGTTTTGTCGGTTTTGTTGCGGATCTTCGATTGGTCATAACTCCTTCGTTATAACTCGGATTTTAATGTTCTTTATGTTTTTGGAAACCTTGTTACGATATCTACCACTTAGTACACTCAAAGTGAGACTTTTGAACATTTCATTTTTGATATTATTTCAATTAATTCAAAAAGGGATTACCACATTTGACTTTTAGTCCATACATTGACCTGAAATATCGGGTAGTTACCTCATCCCCCGTTAGAGGGAATTTCATCCCGAAATTAATTACAAAGAAAAATTTTATGAACTAGGGAAAAGATGCGGGTACTTTTGTTGCATCTGATCTTCTCGCTCCCAAGTGAATCCGGGTCCCCGCTTAGCATTCCAGCGAACCTTCACTATTGGGATGCGACTCTGCTTAGTTCGTTTGATTTCCCTATCCATGATTTCGACGGGTTCTTCCACAAAGTTAAGATTTTCATTCAGCTCGATTTCCTCGAGTGGAATTACAAGGGTTTCATTGGATAGACACCTCTTCAAGTTAGACACGTGAAACACCGGATGTACTTTGTTAAGTTCGATTGGAAGTTGAAGTCTATAAGCTACTGGACCAATCCTTGCAGTAATTTCGAAGGGTCCAATGTACCTTGGGTTTAGCTTTCCACGTTTACCGAAGCGTATCATGCCCTTCCAGGGTGAGACCTTCAGTAGAACGCGGTCACCAACCTGAAATTCCAAGGGTTTTCGCCTTTTGTCGGCATAGCTCTTTTGTCTATCTCGTGAGGCTTTCAGTCGCTCTCGAATTTGAACGATCTTTTCAGTCGTTTCCCTTATGATTTCCGGACCAGTGAAAGTACTATCAGGGACTAGACCTTTCGCCAACTGCGTGTCGCCCACCTCCGCCCATCATAGAGGGGACCTGCACTTGCGGCCGTAAAGGGCTTCGAATGGCGCAGTCTTGATGCTAGTGTGATAACTGTTGTTATAAGAGAACTCCACCAATGGCAAGTCGACGTCCCATGCTTTACCGAAATCGATTACACATGCTCGCAACATGTATTCCAGGGTTTGGATTGTTCTCTCGCTCTGCCCGTCAGTTTGTGGGTGATAGGTTGTACTCATGTCGAGCCTAGATCCCAAAGCTTTCTGCAGCGTCTGCCAGAACCTTGAAGTGAATCTACTGTCTCGGTCCGAGATGATAGATATTGGTACTCCATGAAGTCGCACGATCTGTCGGATGTAGGTTCTTGTTAGTTTCTCCATCTTATCGGTCTCCTTGATAGGCAAGAAGTAGGCAGATTTGGTTAACCTGTCGACGATCACCCAAATGGTATCGTGACCAACCTGTGTCTTGGGTAGTTTGGTTATGAAGTCCATGGAAATCTGCTCCCACTTCCACTCAGGTATTTCGGGCTGATGGAGTAGACCTGAGGGCTTCTGATGTTCTACTTTGATCTTGGCGCAAGTCAAGCACTTGCCCACATAGGTAGCAATTTCTGCTTTCATGTTTGGCCACCAGTAGAGTTGCTTGAGATCCAGGTACATCTTATCTGAACCTGGGTGCACGGAGTATGGGGTCTTGTGTGCTTTGTCTATAACCATTTCTATGAACCCACCGAACTTCAGTGTCCAGATTCGGTTCATGAGGTAACGAACTCCATCACCTTTGATCTCAAAATTCTTGTCCATCCCTCTAAGTGCTTCACCTGTCATGATTTCGGGTTTCAAGGCTTCCAATTGAGCTTCCTTGATTCGTGTTGACAGGTGTGAATGGATCGTCATAGTTAATGACTTCACTCTTCGGCCAGAGTACTCCTTACGACTAAGGGCATCTGCCACCACATTGGCTTTTCCTGGATGATAACGAATTTCGCATTCGTAGTCGTTAAGTAGCTCAATCCAACTTCTTTGCCTCATGTTAAGTTCCTTCTTATCGAATATGTGTTGAAGGCTTTTGTGGTCTGTGAAGATGGTGCACTTCGTGCCGTATAGGTAGTGCCTCCAAATCTTCAGAGCGAACACCACTGCTCTAAGTTCTAAGTCGTGAGTGGTGTAGTTAACCTCATGTGTTTTCAGTTGTCGTGAGGCGTACGCAATAACCTTTCCTCACTGCATTAGCACACAACCCAGCCCTTGATTGGAAGCATCGCACTATACTACAAAGTCTTCTGTCCCCTCTGGAAGGGACAAGATGGGTGCACTGCATAGGGCTTGCTTCAAGGTTTGGAATGCAGTATCTTGCTTTTCCCCTAGTTGTAGGTTACACCCTTTTGAGTCAGGGAGGTAAGAGGTTTTGTAATGCTGGAGAAGTTCTGTATGAACCTGTGATAATAGCCAGCAAGGCCTAGAAATTGGCGAATTTCGGTTGGTGTTGTTGGCGCAGACCAATTCTGGATAGCCTTGATCTTGGAAGGGTCCACGTGGATTCCCTCTTCGCTGACCACATGACCTAGGAAGTCCACCTTCCTAATCCAAAACTCGCATTTTGAGAATTTCGCGTAAAGCTTCTCAGTTCTCAGCGTCTCTAAGACTTGTCTCAGGTGCTGACCATGTTCCTCTTTACTTTTTGAATAAATGAGTATGTCATCTATGAATACTATCACAAATTTGTCCAGGAACGAACGACATACCCGATTCATTAAGTCCATGAACATGGCGGGTGCGTTGGTTAGTCCGAGCGGCATCACTACGAATTCGTAGTGACCGTATCTGGTTCGGAAGGCCGTCTTAGGAACATCGCTCTCTAGGACTCTCAGCTGGTGATATCCCGATCTCAGATCGATCTTGGAAAAGTAGTTTGCTCCTTGGAGTTGATCGAACAAATTGTCTATTCGTGGTAGGGGGTACCGGTTCTTAATGGTAAGTTTGTTGAGTTCCCGGTAGTCGGTGCACATTCTAAATGATCCGTCTTTCTTCTTCACGAAAAGCACTGGTGCTCCCCAAGGTGAGAAGCTTGGTCGGATGAATCCCATGCTGAGTAATTCATTCAGTTGACTGGATAGTTCTTGCATCTCTGCTGGGGCTAAGCGATACGTTGCTTTGGCCACAGGGGTGGCTCCAGGAATTAAGTCGATTCTGAATTCGACTTGTCTCACAGGCGGTACTCCTGGAAGATCCTCAGGAAAGATATAAGGAAAGTCACAGACGTCAGGCACGCCCTTGAAGTCTTCTATTCCTCGATTCACATCCACAACATGTTCCACGAACGCGTGGCACTCCTTGCGTAGATATTTTTGAGCCTTGATGCAAGAGAGGATACGAAGAGGGGTGCTAGGTTTGTCGCCATAAATAACGAGGGCTTCTCCATTTGGCAGATTAAGGCGAACGGCCTTATCGTAACATAAAATGTCCGCATGATGAGAACTTAGCCAATCCATGCCTATGATGACGTCGAAACTTTTTATTGAGACCGGCATGAGGTTGATTGGGAAGGAATTATTGTTTAATGAGAGGGTACAGTTTAAGTATATTTCCTTAGCGCTTTCTGTTTTCCCGTTAGCCATTTCTACTATAAAAGTTTCACTTAATGATTGAGGGATTTGTTTGAGTAGGTTTTTAAAACTATGACTCACAAAACTCCTCTCCGCTCCACTATCAAATAACATATAGGCATATGAGTTATTGAGGAGAAACGTACCCGTAACAACAGTGGGGTCTACAACGGCTTCCTCCTGGCCCATTGCGAATACTCGGCCACTTCCACCCATATTCCCATTGTTTTCTTTCGGGCAGTCCCTCCGAAAGTGTCCCGTTGCTGCACACTCGTAACAAGCACGACCTATTCCCGCATTTGCGGCTGGAGCGGTTGGTTGGGTTGGTTCCTTGCAGAAGCGGACAGTGTGTCCCTTCCGGTTGCACTTGGTGCAATACATCTCATGGCAGGGTCCGTGGTGATGAAAGTTGCACCTATTGCATTTCGGCAAATTGCCGATGTACGGCTTTGTTGGTGCGGGGGTGGTAGGGACAGTAACAGCGTGAGCTGTCACTAACTGTTGACTCTTGGGGTTCTCTTGCGGGGCTCGCCCCTTTCTTTTGTTCCAGGGTTTCCTTCGGTCATCTACCTCCTCCGTAGGGTCAGCAGTAACTGTGATAGTTCCCTGTTTAACCCCGTGATCGATTAGTCATTGAGCCAGGTGCTTCGCGCTGTCGAATGTGACTGGGTTGGAAGCCAAAACATGCCCTTGAATCTGGAGTGACAACCCCCAGATGTATCTTTCCACTTTCTTCTGCTCCGGGTTGACCATTCCCGGGCATAGGGCTGACAAATCACTGAACCTGGCCGTATAGGCGGCTAGGTCGGAACCAACCATTTTTAAGTTCCATAGTTCCTGTTCCAGTTTTTGAATTTCGCCCCTCGGGCGGTATTCTTCTAACAATATGACCTTCAAGTCCTCCCAGCTCATGGCGTTGGCGACTGGAAGAGATACGGATTTCACATGGCCTTTCCACCACGTGAGGGCTCGGTCTGTGAAGGTACAAGCAGCAAACTTGACCTTGCTTGTTTCTTGGCATGAACAGATTTCAAAGACCGTCTCGGTGTTTTCAAACCATTGCATAAGTGCAATGACTCCTCCAGTGCCGTTGAACATTTTCGGTTTGGCGTTCGAGAATTCTTTGTAGGTGCATTCCCTAATGTGACCATGACCAGTGACATGGTTCTGATGATTGGTACTACTCCCGCTCCCTCCAGCTCCATTAGAGTTTATTTAGGATAGTACAGCTGCTACTGCTACGGTGATGGCAGCCTGTACCATAGCGGGATCGTAAGTTGGAGGTGGTGGCGGTGTTGGTGTCGTATTTCGGCGTGCTAACCTACGAGGAGGCATCGTGCTGAAACAAAGTTAATGGAAGATAATAAGTCTCACATGTTTGAAAGTCGTGTGTTAATGAGTTAACCATTTTCAACATTTCATGAATTGGGTTCGACATAAACAAGGTTCTCGATTTTGATTCATAATTAGAGTTTATAGATAAACTTATGAATTCGAGTGGTAGGCAAAGAATTAGCACACAAAAGGAGTACTTCCTTATATATTAAACATATATTGGGTTACATTTTGGGGTTAGGAAAATTTTCGACCTTTCTAAAGGTCTCCGATTGCAAAAGTTAGAAAAAGTAAGACTTTTAGTCGAGATCCTATTCTATAACAAAATTTTGGGAGTCGGGCAAGTACTACTTGCGATGTGGTTTGCGCTTGGAGCTTGACTCCATGTCTGATTGCTTGGCCCCCATGAGAAGCCTGTCGAAGGTGGCTTGCTGCTCCCTCATCTCCCTTATCTCAGAGAGGGCTGTGTTTAGTTGGTCTTGGAGTGTGTCGGTGTGGAGTTGGGCATCCCCCTGCAACCTATCCAGGCGACGGATATCGGCTGCGTTACCTTGTACCTCTACGTCGGTTTCGCGAATCCGGTTCGCTTGAACTCCTGATTGGTAGGACTGGTTGGCTATTTTGCCCACCATGACTGGGAGAGCCCGGTCAGCTGAACTTCCATCACTGACGCCGTAGAAGTCCCGACACATGCCGTAGGGAGGGCGCGATCCTTGCTGTTGACTCCAATGGTGAATGTGACTTCCCCAGACGGGAGTTGGTCCCTGAAAACCTCTTCGAACCACAGGAGGTTGGACGGCTGGTGGATTGATTATTTCTGGTTCTGAGTCTGTCCCATCAGAGCCTTCCTCTTCCTCTTCCTCCATGGGTTCCTCATCCTCTTCTGGGTCGTCTTCCTCCCATCCTCCGTTGCCTTGATTGGGGTAGTAGGGGTCTCCTGGTAGGTGGAATCCAGCCATAGTGTCTATACGAGAATAGGGTTAAGAATTTACTATAAACTAAAGCACATACTGAAGTATCAAAGTTTAAACTTATTGCATTTACCAAATACTCCTATAGTATTCTAAATGTTACGTGTGATTCTAAGGTTTATAACTTTGGTAAGTTTTTGACTTGTTGTCTACTGTAGCTATCCCTTGGCATATGCTGGTCGGCTCTCGGACAAATATAGTTGATCAGGCTATATTCATCCCAGTTCCAATTACATATCTCAAGGCATAACTGTAGTGCACAACTCATCTATAATACTTCTATATTGTTTTCATCATGATACTGACCCTGTTATATAATGTATGCATGTATACTTTATAAAAATTTTATTTTAAAAGTATAACTCTCAGTCAGAGTGTTTTTGCCCAGTTGTGTTTATAGTTGTATATCAAAAATAAATGGTTTTGATATACTTAGTTCACTATAAACAATGCTCTGATACCAATCTGTCACACCCCCAAACCAGAACGGCAGAAACGTTCGGGGGTGGAGGACTTCATGTACAGTATCATAACAATTGAATAGTAAAGAAAGTACACACCACCATAATATAAATATATTTGAAAAGTTTACATGATTGTATGTGTTACATATTTAAATATCAAATACAATATGGTGATCCAAAATATGTTACTAACGCCAGCGCGTTAGTCTTCAAAAAGTAGTTGCTACCTGATTTAGCGTTTTCCTAAGAATACAAGTTATTTCAAAGAAAAAGTGTCAACAACAAGGTTGGTGAGTTCATAAGTAGTGTTTTGATAAAATGTATGCCATTCGAAAGTTCGTGTATGTTTTCCAGAAAATCCGATATTTTCTAACAAATGTATGTAATGAGTATGAAAGATCGTTGTATAAACTGTATGTATTTGAACCAGGAAAATCCTATATTTTCCTAAATGAGATGCAGTCTTAAATGTCCAAGATCGTAACCTGTAAGCAAATATGACATGCTCAAAAGATGATGTATAGTCTTATTATAAAACAAAACTACAAGAAGATTTGTATTTGAATGTGAAAAGAACTGTATCTGTTACTTTTCCCCATTAAAACTTAATACCATAATAATTGTCTATCCAATGAGTTTTTATAACCGTACTATCATAGTTTGCCTGTAGCGACGTTCTTCATGCGTCTAAATGAGATGACACTTGTAACCCTGGGGACTGTAGCTAGCAGTCAGGGCGCGGGATCATTAGTCCCGTATAGATCTATACACACTTGTCACGTTCTCCGGACGGGAGATTCTGGTTATAAACAGGACTTCTAGTGGTACCTTAAAAGGTATATTGAAGATGAATGCCTCACGAATTCTCAATTAAGTCACGTATTAAAATGTATATGTTTGTTTCTGTGACGATTATCCTTTTTCATAATGATAATAAAGGCATAAAATGATTTGTATGTTCTTGTATGTATAAAGATGTCATAACGAAAGTGGTTACCCTAATATGATGTAAACGTATAAATAGAGCTTATGATATTTATACTCATATTCCATTCCGTGAGGGTAAAGTAAAGTAAGATGTTTTGTATGTTAGACATGATCCATATGATAGTTATTAAAAATAATCTGAAATGTATAACGAAAGATAGATGTTTTCACACAGGATTAACCGTGTGTTTACTTGTATTCTCCCCCGTAAAGTGTTCAAAAGCATTTAAAATCAGTTAAAAGCGTAGAAACGGGGGTATGAACTCACCTGGTAGTTTGAAGAAAGTGAGACAAAAGTCGAGCAGAACTTCGACTGGAGAAAGCTGAATTCTCGGGATCCTCGGGAATCTCGGGAATGTAAATCGTCCTTCAGGACTTTGAATATGATAATCGGGGCTTCGGGATGGCTTCGAGAGGTTAAACGCAGAGCATAAGCACGACAAAGGGAAGAAGTGAGCAACTAAACTCGGAAAACCCTTGAGATCTATTTATAGGCCAACTTTTGGGGTCTCACATCGTGAGCATGGGCTTGCTCACGTCGTGAGTTTTGATCTTATCCTCTTCCAAGCATGCGACGTCTGCTGACAGCTCTGGAACCCATCAATCACAGACTCACGTCGTGAATCTTCTGGCTCACGTCGTGAGTTGTCTGACAGCTTTGATTTTCGTGTCTTGAACTTCATAAATTTATATCTCTCGCATACGAGCTCCGATTTTGACGTTCTCTATATGCACGCGTAGGCGAGATTATGCTCTACAACTCTCGTTTAGACTTTGTTGGCTAATTTTGACTTTATTTTTAATATTACATTTTTAACAGGCCGGTACAGGAAAAGTCCGTTAAAAATCCATAACTTCTTCATTCGATGTCCGTTATCGTCAGACTTTTTACTGTGGCAATACCATTGATGAGATCTTCGATTCTTGTTTAGGTCATGTTGGCAAAAAGTCGCTCGATCTCTAATTCGAGTTTTTAGCTGTCTACTGCTATGTCTGAAACTTCGAAAAATCATAACTTCCTCATACGAAGTCAGATTTGGGCGTTCTTTTTATGTATGTTTACGGTTTAATGATATCTATGACTTTCATTTAGATACCTAAGGCTAAAAAGTATTTTATCGGAATTTCGTATTTTACGCTTAACAGTGTTTTGTCGGTTTTGTTGCGGATTCTCGATTGGTCATAACTCCTTCGTTATAACTCGGATTTTAATGTTCTTTATGTTTTTAGAAACCTTGTTACGATATCTACCACTTACCACATTTGACTTTTAGTCCATACATTGACCTGAAATATTGGGTTGTTACAAAATCCGCAAATGAATATATGATAAGCTTCGAATACCCACTCTTCGTTCTGCCCCTTTTTATAATCAACAAATGATTATAAAAACCATTAAGGTTGAGAAGCGCTCGAGGAAAAATCTTCACAAATCTCCCCTTGATGTGTGATAAAAAAAATTCCGTGAAAATCTTGTACAAAAAAACAATCCCGAAAAAGGCACGATAAATTTCCAAATTTATGAAAATTTTCGACTTTTGGGTGAGAGTTGCAAGAATTTCGAAAATCCGAGTAAAAACTGTCAATGTCATAATTCTGTAGGGACCCGTTGCACCAAAAACAGTCGCAGGTGTGAAATTTTACCCCAATTGTGAAACTGGGCATAAAGTGACGATTCGCATAAACTGCAGGGGCCTACAATGTAAATTCTTCATGTTTCAGATTTTTTAGCCCAACTTCGAAGTTGGGTAAATTCTGCCAACATTTCGAAACTTCAGGGACTCAATGCGAAAAGTTTTCATTATTCTCAAACTGTTATCTGTATTTCGAAGTTGGACTATAACTGCTATTTTGTTGAAAGATCAGGGATTCAAATCGACATGTTGCATTTCTTCTTCACTTCGTTACCCAGAAACACATGGAGATGTTTGACCATAGAAAAGTCAAAATTGAAACTCCCATGTCAAAGTCTGCAACATCGACACTCGACGTCGACTTCCAACCTTCATTACGACACATCGATACTGGACTCCAACCCTTCAAAATTAGTAAATAGCCATCGACATTGTGTTAATACGCTCGTCATTGAACCATGTACAGGTCCTTTAAACTCAATACATGTCCACAACAACATCGATACCCAACATGTCCTTTGAAATGAATAGTACCATTTCGAAATCAATAAGCAATCCTTCGAAATCCAACTTGCTACTATCGACATCAAAACTTTGACCTCGACATCGATCCTTCAATTTTACACATCGATCCCAATTCCTCTTGTCAACATAAACACGAGGCTATTCGAAACTGATTTCAACCATTCGACCATCAACTTCAAAACTTTCATTACAGGGACTTCGTTTCTTCAATCAATAATCATCGACATCGAAACCAAAATTAGTCACCCCACAATATCAATACCAAACCATTTGATTAACAGACCTTCGAAATCAATAGTCTCTTCAAGTGACGAAAATCTTCTCCATTTCGATTCGATACTTTCCCATCTGCTTGACGATATCGATTCAAACCTGTGTTATCAGGTATTTGACCATCAAAATCGATACGTGATAACACCCTTCGAAATTGCAACTCCACATCAATACAGTCAACAACAACATTCGATTTCGATTTCCGATATTGACTCCAAGTTTCAGCCTTCATCAATCATTCAACCTTGACATCGATTTAGGCCCATCGACACTCGATTTAACCAAAACAAATGAAGACCAAATCGAAATTCAAGACTCCATTACTCCATTAGTCTTTTGACTTAAAATCGATAATTACATAATCGATTCGATGATTCGATTTCGAACTCCAATTATTCACATGTATGATGTATCAGTAGTCGAACTTGACTCCAGACTGCTTAAACCAAGAGTCGACTCCAAAGATCTACTTTCAACTTAACCCATTTTCAATTTCGATATAGATAAAAATCAATCGAACTCGATTTCAACTCCAACCAACCTGAATCAAAATTGATTTTAATAGTATTTGTTTCATTCGATACCAGACACAAACAAGAGTCGATTTTGACTTTTGTGTTGACTGTTCATCATCGAATCTTAAATAATGACGAGTATCAGAATTTGTTTGATTCGAATTGGGGTAGGTAAACGAACATTATCTCATTTGTTAAATGGGCTTAATGAACAGTAACTTTCGGATGAATAGTGAAAGAAAAACAAATTTTAAATTTGATAAGAGAGAAAGTGATTTTGAATGGGTTTCTAGAGAGAGAAAGAAAAAACCACTTGAATTCTAGTGAAGAAAATCGAATTATGAATTGAATCAAGAAACTATTCGATTTCTAGAATCCAAAAACTCTCTAAACACGAAGATCAAATAACAATGAAGAATCACCAAATAAAAAATGTCATCACGGATCAGTTCTTGATAAAATCAAGAACACCTGCTCTGATAGCAATTGTAGTGGTGTAAATTGATGACATATGCAGATTATGAAATGATTTAGTGAATCATACAAGAATCATGAATACGAAGAGCACAAGAGTAAATAAATATGGGTTTAGCTCTCATTAGTTTTTAGAAAGAGTACAAATGGGTTTGCAATATTTCTCTCTCTAAACTAATCTCTCATAAAGTTGTTCTTACATAAAATAAGTGTCACTCACTTCCTTATAAAGGAAAGACAACTCATTACACACATACAAAGGAGTAAGAACACATGACATCCAAGAGTGACTTTGCACCCCATGCATGCTACACAACCCAACCATGAAAAGAAAGATCTCAAAACCTAGATCTAGCATGCTGGAGGCAAAAAGGTAAGAGCTTTATGACTTACAGAGGTCCAAAAGCTCAGCAAGACCAAGAGGTAGAAGCTAGATTGACAAAATGAAGCACCACAAGAGTCATCTTCCACTTCAATGGACCAAAAACCACCAAGTAAGCTCTTCAAGGTTACCAACAATGGACAAAGGTCTCAAAGAGGTCGAATCTAGGGTTTTCAGGAGGCTAGAGAGTGAGAGAGGATGAGGATGGGCAACCCTAGCTCTCTCATTCCATTAAATACTCGAAAATTAGGGTTTTTGGTCATCGGACCTTGCTCACATCATGAGGCCTAATGCTCACGTCGTGAGGTTCAAGAATGCGGGTCAAATGGTCAATGGTTACTCACGTCGTGACCACCATGGATCATGTCATGATACCTCCTCCCAAAATGCAAGAATTTAATAAATTAAGTACCTCAAGGATTCGAATGCTACAATTATCCCCCACTTGAATTAGACTTCGTCCTCGAAGTCCACCGATGCAAATAACTATGGATAATGCTCCTTCATCTCATCCTTAGGCTCCCATGGCCATTATGAACCCTTTCAGTGATGCCACTGCACCTTTACCATGCCCACGACCTTGTTCCTCAATCCCTTCGTCTTCCTATCAAGGATCGCCACCGGTCTTTAAATATAATTCAGGGGATCATCCACCTGGATATCCTCCAATGGAACCACCGCGGAATCATCGACCAAACATTTTTGTAGCCGAGTGACGTGAAACGTGCTATGGATCTGACTAAGCTCTTCGGGTAGATCCAAACAATAAGCAACCCTACCCACCCGCGCCAAAACCCTAAAAGAACCGATATACCTGGGGCCCAACTTGCCCCTTTTCCTAAATCGGATGACACCTTTCCAAGGTGACACCTTCAGCAGAACCATCTCCCCAATCTGGAACTCTAGATCTGATCAGCGCTTGTCGGCATAGCTTTTCTGCCGACTCTGTGTTGTCTGAAGCGTACCACGTACCTGCTGAATCATCTCGGTCATCTTGAGTACCACTTTGGTACTCCCCATAACCCGTTGACCGACCTCACTCCAACATATGGGAGTCTTACACTTCCTCCCATAGAGCATCTCAAAAGGAGGTCGATCGATGTTGGCGTGATGACTGTTGTTATACGAAAAGTCCGCTAACGGAAGATACGTATCCCAACTGCCGCCAAAATCCAGAACGCATGCCCACAACATATGCTCCAAAGTATGGATAATCCACTCACTCTGGCCATCAGTCTGTAGGTGAAAAGTTGTGCTAAAGTGTAGATGAGTACCTAACTCCTCATGGAACCTCTTCCAGAACCTGGAAGTGAATCGAACATCCTTACCGGAGACCACAGAAACCGACACCCCATAACGTGCCACAACCTCCCGAATGTAGATGTCTGCCAACTTCTCCATAGAGATACTCTCCTGAATCAGCATAAAATGCGCCCTCTTGGTCAGTCGATCCATGATGACCCGTATCGAATCCACACCGCTCACCGTCCAAGGCAATTTGGAGATAAAATCCATCATAATTTCTTCCCATTTCCAAATGGGAGTATCAAATGGCTCCATTTTACTGTGGGGTCACTGATGCTTGGCCTTGACTTTCCTACAAGTCAAGCACCTCTCCACGTACCATGCCACATCACGCTTCATACATGGCCACCAATAATCAGGTCGGAGATCTCTATACATTTTTGTCGCTCCAGGATGAATAGAGAATCTCGACTTGTACGCCTCTTCCATCAAAACCTACCACGCACCATCCCAGTATGGAACCCATACCCTCCGGTGAAGGGTTAATAACCCCCGACTATCATAATCGAAGGAAGCCACCTGACCCACAATGCGCTCACTCTTCCAGTACTCTTCCTTCATAGCCTCAATCTGAGCCACTCGAATATGCTCTAATAGTGGGGTAATCACTGTCACCCTCAAACATAAATCCCTGATTGGAGCTATGATCGCATTGTGGCTGAGAGCATCGGCCACCACGTTGGCCTTCCCCGTGTGATAAAGGATCTCAAAATCATAATCCTTCACCACATCCAACCATCTACGTTGCCTCATGTTTAGATTTGGCTGATCCATTGAATACCTCAGGCTCTTGTGATTTGTGTAGATAGTATAGCGGACCCTATAGGGTAATGTCGCCAAATCTTGAGGGCAAACACCATAGCCTCCAACTCCAAATCGTACATAGGATAGTTCGCCTCGTGAGGCTTCAACTGCCTCAAGGCCTAAGCGATCAAATAAACCTGATGCATCAGAACTGCACCCAAGCCCTTGGTCAAAGCATCATAATATACCACAAAGTCCTCATCACCCTATGGCAGGGTCAAAACTGGCACCTCACATAATTTATGTCTCAGAGTCTCAAAGGCTATTTGTTACTCAGGCCTCCAACAAAACGTAACGGTCTTCTTCGTCAATCGAGTCAAAGGAATCGCTATCTTGGAGAAATCCTGAATGAATCTTTGATCGTAACCTACCAATCCAAGGAAAATCTGAATCTCAGATGGAAACCTCGGAACCTCCCACCTCATCACCGGTTGACAAGGTGCCCCAAAAACTACACCTCACGTAACCAGAACACACACTTGGAGAACTTCACATATAGTCTCTCCCTCCTCAGAGTCTCCAATACCTCCTTCAGATGCTCCTCATGCTGCTCATGAGTCTTGGAATAGACCAGGATGTCATCAATAAATACAATCACAGACCGATCAAACGTGGGCCTTCATATGCGATTCATGAGATCCATGAATGCGGTTGGAGCATTGGTGAGCACGAAATGCATCAGCACGAACTCGTAATGACCTTAATGAATCCGGAAGGCCGTCTTTTGCATGTCCTCCTCTCTGACCATAATCTGGTGATAACCCGAATGCAAATAATTTTGGAGAACCAAGATGAGCCCTGAAGCTGATCAAACAAATTATCGATCCTAAGGAGCAGGTAACGGTTTTTCACCGTTAGCTTATTCAGCTCCTGATATTCAATACACATCCGATGCGTCCCATCCTTTTTCTTCACAAATAAGATCAGTTCTCCCCATGGTGAACTACTCGGGTGGATAAATCCCTTGTCTAGCAGCTCCTGCAGCTGGGTGGATAACTCCTGGATCTCTGGAGGTGCTAACCGATAAGGTGCTTTGGCTATCGGAGCCGCACGTGGAACCAAGTCAATTCGACACTCCACCTGGCTCTCCAGAGGCACTCTTGGCAAGTCCTCCGAGAACACATTCGGCTACTCCCGAACAATTGGTACATCATCTATGGTCATCTCACCCTTCTCTCGGGTATCCATAACATAGGCCACAAACCAGGAACATCCTTGCTGAAGATAACGCCTAGCTCTGACTGTCGAACATGGAACCTGCCCATGCTAAGCATCCTCACCGTGGATCACTAACTCTCCCTCACATGGGGTCCGAACACGTACCAACTAAAGCCCGTAATCAATCATCGCCCCATTGGGGCTCAACCAATTCATCTCCACAATGACCTTGCTCTCACACAGGGGAATCAGAATTAAGTCAATCAGATACTGCTCACTGAATAAATCCAAAGTGCATCCCCGGTGAACCCACGACACTCGCACCGTACGGTCATCCGTAATCTCAACCTCTAGTGGATAATCCAACTCTCTCTCTAGGGACATCGTCGAACATCCTGCTAAGCTCAAGGGATACAAAAGATCAGGTAGCCCCCGAATCGAACAAGACCAATGCAGGAATACCATTCACAAGGAACGTCCCTAATCAACTGTCACAACTGAGAAATTATAGACCTAGCAAAGTCTAAAACCTAGCCAAGTACTAGTGAAAATCACATTGCAATCCTTGTTGCATTGTATCCTCTATAGCCATGAAGGCTTGTTTATAAGCTAGTAACTAAGCATGGTTTGAAACCTACGTTGATTTATGTTAGAATAAATTAATATAAGGAAAAAGTTTAAAGCTTAAACCATAAAGTAATACCTTAGATAGAGTTTCCGGACATATGGTTCTAGAATAAGTAGTTTTCGGCCAAAGAATTAACTATCAAAGGTGTTTACAGTTTAGGGAATCTAAACCAAGTTGTGTTTACGGTCATAACTCAAGAAAACTTTGGGTTTTCAGTCACTATGACCGAAATCTCAAAGGCTAAGTCCATTAAGGCCGTAAACAAAAAGGAATAGGACCGAAATTCCTAGTGTTCTAGGTGGAAACTTGGCCGCAAACCCCCTTAAAATATCTAGATATTTAATCCTTTAGGCGGTGATACTCATTCCAAGAAGATACGTTTCATATCCCAAAATAAACATCACAATTCACAAATATATATATATATATATATATATATATATATATATATATATATATATATATATATATATATATATATATATATATATATATGTCAACCGAAAACACCCTCACCATTTCCAATTCCTCACTCTTAAGTTACATATAATTGCTCTCAAAACTTATAAGGGAATCCTTTGAATCTTCAAAGCTTCAAAGCATTTACCCCGGATATCTTCATATCTTCAAAGTGTCCCAAGAACACCTTTCAATAATTCTTAAGGATTTTGTGAGTTTTCTTACATAATCTAGTGTAATTTAACACTTTAATTCATTAGCTTATCTAATTTATATACGATATTATGTGTATAAATATTATTAGGATGCGACTATAATCACGTATTCTATTCCGAGAATCATTCGCCACCACTTCGTATCACAACAAGCACACACACACAAGGTGAGTTCATACCCCTACGTTTTCACAATTTTTAAATTTTTTTAGGGGGGATACAAGTAAAACACAAGAAATCTTTTGTTAAAAAATATAAATTCCTTATTATATTTTCTTACCGTAATATACAGTTAAACGTGAAATTTACTAAGTACGCAAAATATCGTTACTATTGAATTTACAAATGATTTACAAAACATGTTAAGTTGCAACGGTTTTCACAGCAACACGGACACAAACTTATAAACTATAGTAGGTATAGTTTATGGAACAAAGATACTATTTTACAAAGTTTAGATTACAACACGGAAACAAACTTATAAACTATAATAAGTATAGTTTATGGAACAAAGATACTATTTTACAAAGTTCAGGTTACAACACGGAAACAAAATTATAAACTATAATAGGTATAGTTTATGGAACAAAGGAACCATTTTACAAAGATCAGGTTAACATATAAACAAAAAGGGTTTTTAGTTATTACTCGTAAAAACGTTGAAGCAATTTGTGAGATGCCTTCGTGTACTTATCTAAGTACGGGTAAAAGTCCTGCCTTATAAGTAGAATCTCTTGTAGCGAGAGTGAGATATTTGTGTATAGATCTATTTGGGACTGACAATCCCACACCCCGACTGTTAGCTACAGTCAGGCCAGCAGGCCTAGGGTCACAAATGTCGTTAATATTCCGACGCCTGAAAAACGTCGCGATCAGGCCGACTGGGTTAGTATGGTTATAAGAACTCACAAGGAGAAAACGACGACATATTTACAAATAATATATTTTCAAATAATTTTATTTGAATATTAACTTTACATTCGGATTTCAGGGAAAATATACTGTCAAGGGTTTTATTTAAATACTAAAACAATTTTACATTATTTGCAAGTACAAAATTTCTAGATTTACACACAGTTACACGAATAGCAATACCTTATATTATTTACTAATATGGTACGAATAGAAGTTCAGAAAACATATATCGAGTATCCTTTTTGCTAAAGGCTATGATTACTTAATGTATACGTTAGGATTATATATAATAAAGATCTGATACGCAGTGGAATGTGTGATTTCCGCCTTACTTCCTGTTCCTTGTTTAGTTGTGGGCTTAGGGTAGAATCACCCAATCGACTGTCCGTTCGATCTTAATTATATATAATTTGTATACACTAAGTAATCATAGGAGGTAATAGTACGGGTCATACCAATTACAAAAATCAGAACCTCAAATCATGGATTATAAACATAAGAAACATATACTTTTTGGTCTTTAAGTACTAAGACTATGACTTATTTACTAAGAAAATATTGGATTTTCTGGAAGAACACATTAACGTTTTCAATAACAAAGAACATATCTTTTCCAACAAAATACTTATGAACTCACCAACTTTAATGTTGACACTTTTTCAAATCACTTGTATTCTCAGGAAATTTAGTAGACATGTACCCTCTCAGGCATTACAAAGACGGAGCATAGTAGCATTACGTCTTATCTTTTGTTATAGTTTTAATGAAAAACAAGAAATGTTTTGAATACAATGTAAATATTATGTTATCAATACAATTATTGTTGTTACTTTGATTACTATTATACATTTGTTGTGATACTGTACATGACGTCCTCCACCCCCGAACGTTTCTGCCGTTTCGGTTTGGGGGTGTGACAGATTGGTATCAGAGCATTGTTTATAGTGAACCAAGTATATCAACCTATAAAAGATATACAACTATAAATACAATGCGATAAAAACACTCTTACAAAGAATTATACTTTTAAAATATATTAATATTTTAATGAAAGGATATATACATCCATATATACATACTAGAAGAAGTATCACAAGAAGAACAACACAAAAGTATTTAGATGTTGGATGCTAAAGTCAAACCTAGACAGTTATGTAATCATATCTGGGATAAATATAGCCTGATCAACTATATTTATTTGAGATACGATCAACATGTGTTTAGGAGTGATAGTGATGTTGCAACAAGTCTAAAACTTACCAACTCTACACACAAAGGAATACTAGAACCAAACATAAAGTTTAAAATACTATATGAGTATTTTATGATACCATACAATAACAACAAGTCTAGAAATTATCAACTTCGTATATCAAGAAGCTCTAGAATCAAACATATAATTAAAATATTATAGGAGTATTTTAAGCACTATAACTAACTTATGTGAAAACTAAAAGACCTTTACTAGTAGGTCTATAATTACTGAGTGTATACGTCAAGGTTATATGTAATTGAGATTTTATAGACTTAGAATTTGTGATTTTGCTCTACTGCATGTTCCTTGTTTGGTTGTGGTCTTAGAGTAGTATCACTTATTCGAAGGTCTATTTGATCTTGGTTATATATAATCTGTATATACTACAAGATTGTAGGAGGACACGGTAAGGATCATCATAAAAAGGCTCAATAGAGATACTTTTATTAATCTCATAGATTCTTTAGACACTCCCATTCTCGCACGAACAACATAGATAGACGTAACCACTCAATTACAATAGCCAACAAAGGAGTTGAGGAAGAACCAAAAGAGGGTTCATGAGGAGGATTCTGAGAAAGAACCGAACGAAGAGAAAAGCACTAGAGAGATCATTAACGAACCTTACTCTATCAGGAACAAACTAGAAAGCACTTTATACGCCACACTAGTAATTTATAAACTGATATAAGTTAGTGAGTTAGTAATTACACTACTCGCACTATGTGTTAAGTTTACCATACCTTTCATCACAACTAGTAACAGTAAAATCAAAAGAGATACTCCCTTCCAAAACCTATGAAACCCGATTAACTTAAGATTTCAATATCTATACCCTATTTTGTTAAACATAACATTTGTACAAAACCTATTTCTAATCTCTACCATGAATACATCATAGGTATGTAGGTCGAAACATTGAGAATCGTACAACAAAATGAGAAATTTATATGTATAAATAAATAAATAAAGTACAACGAGCAACGACCATAGTTACTTACGAACTCGTTTCACATCATGCAACAGAATCATGTCTTCACATGTAAATAACCGGCCAACCGACGAAACCCCGATTCTACATATAGACTCCGCTACAATCCAAGATGCTGTAACAGCTACCGGGACAACTGTCATTGCGCAATTCAACGCTAACAACCCAAACGAAAATGGAAACATTGTCGACAATTCAAACCGTAGTAACAACCAAGGAAACCAACGAGTGTCAGTCATCAAGGGCACCCTAGACGAAAAACCTAAGAGCAAGAAACGAAAGTTCTAGAACAAAAAGGAGCGCAAATTATCTCAAAGACTTGCCAAGAGACAGCAACCTGTGGCAGCCCCTGCAACAACAACATCTGCCGCTCCGATACCAGCCAGTCGATATGCTGGAACACTACCGAAGTGCAACAAGTGTGACATCCATCATAAGGGAGTCTGTCAGGAGTTGCATTGCAAGAACTGCAACAAGAATAGGCACACTACTCGTTTCTATAGAACTCCGGCCCAACATATCACTTCAACCACCAATGCGGGTACAAGTCAAATATGTCATGCCTGCGGTGAAAGGGGACATTTCAAAAGAGATTGTCCAACAGAGAGGAATGATGTAGGAGAGGGAGGAGTTTAATGACAGGACATAAAGGATAAACAAGGAACCTACTGGGATTTTTGGTACGTTTCCTATTAACAATAATTAAGCATCGAATTTTCACTAAGATTTTTGACAATTAAATCAAAATCATAAATTAACGCATCATTCATATAAAAACTAAGAATTCTTACAGGTGAGCTATGATGGCTTAGTGTAACATTAGAGTTATATATAGATAAGATTCTGCAGGCTTAGTGTGAGTGATTCCGCCTTATTTCATGTTTCTTGTTTGATTGTGGATTTAGGGAAGAGTTACTCAGTCGACTGTCTTCTCAATCTTAACTATATACGATTTGGATACACTAAGCGATTATAGAGGGACTTTGTAGGGATCATATTACGAGATTTCATCAGTAGTTATCGAAGTACTCTTACTGCCTATATTCGCTAAATGCGGTACAAATATTCGCAGTAGTAATAACAAGGATAAAACAGAGAACACTAAAGACATATACATAGAATACGCCATCGCTCTAAACAAACACTTTTTACTAATCGACTTAACACCCGTTACCATAAGAAGTTCTGATGTCGTCATTCGACATGGATTGGTTTGGCCCTCACCATACCAATTTCCTGTGCTACGAGAAGACCCTTCGCCTTAACCGACCGTCTAACGAAACCTTTTCAACCTATAATGACAAACCCGACACAAACCTCCGAATCGTCTCTTGTTTTAAAACTCAGAAGTACCCATGCGAGGGGTACCATGCCTTCCTAACCCACTCCGTAGACAAGAAGCTTGAAGCGAAAAACATCGAGGATGTTCCGGAAGTCCGTAACCCTCCCGAAGTAACCCTAGCAGACCTCCTAGGAATACCACTTGTACAACAAGTCAAGTTCAAGAATAGAGACTAGGACCCATCCAGGTCGCCTATCACTACTAAGTGTATACGCGAGGGTGGTATATAATTAAGATTCTACGGACTTAGGATGTGTGATTCCGCCACATCTCCTGTTCCTTGTCTCGTTGTGGACTTGGGGAAGAACCACCCATCCAACCGTCTTTTCAATCTTAATTATACACGACTTGTATACACGAGGTGATGATAGATGAACCATGTATGAGTCCTACAATGAACTACATGACAAAGCTGCCCAAGACTACGATATGCTACCATTCGAGTGAACGTAGAAAAGTAAACCAAACCCACACTTTCTCCCATCTTAAGTACAACTTACCATCCCTACACAGACAGTCAGATTAAACAAAACAAGGTCGCCTACTATTAGTAAAGGTTCGTTGGAACGCTAAGCGAGGACCTGAATTCACTAGGAAACAGAAAAGTCTAATGAAACAAAAGTACCCACATCCTTTCCCTAGATGATGAGTAGCCACCTTAGAAACAATTTTGAGACGAAATTCCCTATAAAGGGGAATTTATGTCACAACTGAGAAATTTTAGACCTAACAAAGTCTAAACCCTAGCCAAGTACTAGTGAAAACGACATTGTAATCCTTGATGCATTGTATCCTGTATAGCTATGAAGGCTTGTTTATAAGCTAGTAATTAAGAATGGTTTAAAACCTAAGTTGATTTATGTTAGAATAAATTAATATAAGGAAAAAGTTTAAACTTCAACCATAAAGTAATACCTTAAATAGACTTTTCAGACATAAGGTTCTAGAATAAGTAGTTTTCGGCCAAAGAATTAAGTATCAAAAGTGTTTACGGTTTAGGGAATCTAAACCAAGTTGTGTTTGCGGTCATAACTCAAGAAAACTTTGGGTTTTCGGTCACTATGACCGAAATCTCAAAGGCTAAGCCCATTAAGGCTGTAAACACAAAGGAATAGGACCGAAATCCCTAGTGTTCTAGGTGGAAACTTGGCCGCAAACCCCCTTAAGATATCTAGATATTTAATCCTTTAGGCGGGGATACTCATTCTAAGAAGATAAGTTTCATATCCCAACATAAACATCACAATCCCATATATATGTCAACCGAAAACACCCTCACCATTTCTAATTCTTCACTATTAAGTTACGTACAATTTCTCTCAAAACTCATAAGGGAATCCTTTGAATCTTCAAAGCTTCAAAGCAGTTACCCAGGATATCTTCATATCTTCAAAGTGTCCCAAGATCACCTTTCAATAATTCTTAAGGATTTTGTAAGTTTTCTGTCACACCCCGCTAAAGCAGAAACACGAGGCGTGGCAGTACAAAGGGTTTCGTAGCAAAATTTAAAAGACAACACCAACCATAGTATTAAAAAGGATTACAAATTTACAATGAGTTTGAACAAAATTTTAAAAGAAATTACAATGTAAACTGAAATACAACACATGCGAATGTTCCTAAAAGTGAAGTGTCCCTAAGTGCCACTTACTCGATGATTCCTGAAAAAGCATGTAAAATGAGCGTCAACTATAAAAATAGTTGGTGAGTACTCACAGATAATATATATATATATATATGTATATATATATATATATATATATATTATTGGTTTCATGAATCGAAATCAAAGTTTTGATAAAAGTTTCCATAAATAAAAGTATATTGCTAAAATGAGTAAATAAGTTTGTATAAACAAAGTTCGTTGTCATCATGAGAGATAACGTATGTTGCCCATATGAGATGCAACGTTCATATTCTCATGGGAAATGAAGTTTGTTGCTAAAACGAGATACAAGGTTCGTATGTGCATAATGATTATATCATGAGTTCACAACCCAAGCCTAATGACCGAGGGTGCCCTCTTCTATGTCTATCGCTAACATAGGGAAATATAGTAAAATGCACTCAAGCAAATCGTGCAAGTGAGGAGTTGTCTACCTCCTAATAGCGTTATCCATAATGACCATGGGCTCAAATGAGTTAATGAGTTGTGTGAACTGATTCCAGGGACTTAAACGTGATAAGGCCTCATGAGTTAACAATAGCATACACATACACATCAATCTATAGCAACCAAGTTTGATACAAGTGAAAATAAATACAACAAACATAAATAGTTTAGGACATGCTTTTCCACCCCAAAACATTTAAAAACCGAAAATAGAGGGAGTCGTGAATACACACAATACATTGTGATGATACAAATGGTTCCTTGAACTACGCTCCAGTCGTACCACTATTGTTTTCCTACAATAATGGTATTCACTAGTGAGTCTCTAATCGAAATCTAACACTAGTATACTTACTACTACAATAGAATTATGCCAATACTGTGTGAAAATTTAATTTTGATAAGTTACAAACATTTTTCTGTGAAAATTAAATTTCAATGAATCAATTGTTATATAACAATTTAAGTGGAAAAATTCTCATTATTGAAATGTTAATATTTAACATTTTTAAAGGTGTTCCAATTATTAAATATTGCAAAACTAAATCATTTTAGTTCTAAAATTTCCCAAACTTTGTGTTTTAGTTTCAACTGAAGTCAAGGATGCTAAGATAATTTTTCTTGCATTTTTGATATGACTAGCTATTTTTCACCATTTTAATTTCATGAATAACCATAAAATTATGAAATATAATAAACAGTTAATAAATATTAGCAAACTTCAGATTTTGGTTCTAACTGCATTAAATGACTTCCAGATAAATTTTCGTGGATTATAGATATGTATAACCATTTTTCTTATATTTAATTCTCTAAATAGATAAAAATTCATGAAAAATATCAATCAGTTAAGAAAATTCCCCAAACTTTTTATAATACTGCCATTACTTATACTTAAGCTGGGAAAAATATAAAATTGATTTATAAAATGTTTAACCAGATTTTATGATTTTTGTGCATTTATTTGAATAAAAATGGGGATAAATATAAAACAGTTTCCACAATTACCCAAACTTTGTTTATCACTGTTATTATACATATAGAATCTGTGAAAAATATAAAAGGTATTTTTTTAATTAGTTTTGCTATTTTTCTTTGTTTTATTTTCTTTAATAATCATTAATTGGTGAAAATTATCAAACAGTTAAAGTATATTACCAAAATTTTTGTAAACTTCATTTACAGTGTACATAATCCGGGAAAAATACCAATGGTGATTTTTATATAGTGTAATCCGATTTTGTTGATTTAAGTGTATTAAATCTTGGGAAATTAGAAGAAAAATAGCATACAAACGAGAAAAATCATCAAACTTTTTATGTAGCATCCTAAAATAGTATAAGAGTTTATGGTAACTCTTCATGAATTTTGGATGAGTAAAACTATTTTTCCTGTTTTTAGTCAATTATAAACACAAAAATCATGGAAAAATAGATGTGCATTTTTAAAAATTCCCAAAATATTTTTCTGAGTCTTGAACATAACGTAGAAGCTGCGAAAAATAAGAGATCATATTTTCACATTCCCTATAGCGGTTTTATGATTTATTGGAACTAAATAAAAAGAAAATTCAAAATCATACTAAACTGTAAAAAAATCGATGCAACTCACTGGGATGTAATCATTAACTTATGGGTCATTCACGAATTTACCTAGGATTTATAGACCTCAGAAAGTATTTTATATGAATTATTGCCCTATTTTCTTGCAATAATTATAATAATTCGAGAAAAATGAATTATTTTCTAAAAATTTATAGAACATCTCATTTTGTTGGTGGAGTTCTAGGAAAAATCGGATTTGATCAGAAAATAAGTTTTAGATATTTATTTGAGAATAAATCCTTTATGAACCTATTTGAAAGCTTTTTAACAACAAACTTTGATGATCAAGCCTCTAAGCTTGAAGATCATCACATGCATGTTGGTTTTTGGCTGAAATAATATCACCATAATCATAAAAATTATGGTTATGAACATGCATGTGAATAATCTCAAAGAAAAGTGTTTGTGGAGAAGAAGAAATAGTAAAACTTGAAGGAATAGTGAAGTAGAAATCGATTTTACCTTCAACAACACCACAATATGATGAAGATTTCGAGTTTGAGAAGTGTTCTTGGGTTTTTTTGCTGGAAAATTTTGTGGTTCTTAGAGGGAGGAACAGAGAAAATGTGTGTGAGAGAGTGAGTGGAGAAAAATGATTTTGTGTTGGGAAGAGGAGAGATATGGGGAGAGAGATCCGAATTTTCAATGAGGAGAGAGACCCCCCCCCATATCTTCCATTTATTTTATATAAATTTCCCTCAATTTTTATAAAATTTCCCATTTTTTATATAAATAATGCATTAAGCCATGATTTGTTTTATAAAATTATTGATTTAACTTGATAATTAGGAATAAATGTTGATACTTTAAATTTTATTTCCCTTGAATGCATTTTCATAATTTTAATTATTATAAAATAATATTATAAGTTTCATAATTATTTTTATAGAATTTTTAAGATTAAAGTTTATAAATATGTGTTTTTAGGGCTTTTTAGGGTTTTGAGGAGTTTGTAAGTCTTTGGATATCAAAATTAATTAAAATTTGAGACTTTAAACTATTTTAGAGTTTCATAACTCTTATTCAAGTTAGAAATAATATTTGTAATTTATTTTTACCGGTTTATTGGCATTCTATGTAGTGATTTCGAGATTCAAGCGAAATTGAGGAATCAAGTATACTAGTCCTAGTCTTCAACTTTAACTTAAGTTCCTACGAGACTCGGACCTAATTTATACCACTAGGTCAAGTGCATGATGTGTGTATATGATTCATGAAAAGGTGTTCGAGTCAAAGAGCGACCCGGATATGGATATTCACTACAGTTAAGTAGTTGTAGAATTCACATATCAATGTGAAATCTAAGTGTACTATCCATTAATTCTAATTGTTTCCAAGTTTCTAGTAGGTTATAACCTATAAGTGCAACTAAGTTTAGTCAAATGAAGAACCGACTCGAATTTTGACGGTTGTCACAGTCTCCCCAGTTGAAAGAATTTCGTCCCGAAATTCAATTCATGATGTATTCTATTAGAACTCAGCCGTATACAACTATATAGTTGGAGAGGTGGTGACTTGAAGTGCTCTTTGATTATTTTGGGTTTATTTCCTCAAAGGAAGATCCCAATTCTTTAACTATAATCAAATTAGTGTTTCCTAAATTCGAGTTCTTTCGTCTAGATTATGGAAAATTTAGTTCATGGAATCATGATCCAACCATGGCGACCTAGTTGAAAAAGATTATATAGTTAGATATTATCTGAATTAAGAGAGCGCTATAAGTTTTGTTGAAGCACCAAATACATTGAGCAATAAATCCGCATTGATCCTTAAGTCGCGTTCTAAATCAACACTAAGTGTAAATTTGTCACCTAATAAATAAGAGATTAGGGACAATTTTCTTACTTTCAGGTTGGCTACTAAATCTGGAAAAGATATATTCCGAAATAAGAAGGGGTAGCACGATGAAAGAGAAGCGATTGAGGGTAAGTTCCTAAAGATACGTGCTATTGGTACATCTCAAGCGTAAAACTATTTAAGTCCCGTCAACAAAAGAAGTTACAAAACGATCGAGGATTTCCGATGTTATAATTTATACTATGGGTACTCTAACTATAATAGAACCATAATTGAAGAGTATAGTTAGAGACTCGTTGTTTCTAATGAAGGCGGTGAAAGTTTATGATATTTTAAATCACATTATCTAGATAGCATTTTGAGTGTTTAGAAACGATAAGTAATCTCACTATTATCAAAATGTTTAATAATTCCAAGATAATGAAGATACATGAGTGACGATCAAACGAAGTAGTAAAATAATAAAAAGATAAATTAAAGTTAAAGGTTTAAGTCGTCATCAACGAAATTTTTTTTATAGAAATATTGATATTACACTTTTTGAAAAATTGACTAATTGTCTAAGTCAAGACAAATACCAGTTTAAGAGGAGTCAGAGTATTTATGAAAACAAGTTTGAGAGTTTAGGAAATCACTGAAAATTGCAAAGTAGAATGCTATTTTAAGAAATGTGTAAAAATGTCGATCGTTGGAAATAGTGCATTCTTTTTTTAGTGATCCTACAAAAATAATCATTTGAAGGATAGATAATCGTAACATTTAAAACTTTTTATGTTCTTTAGAAGAAGAACATAAGAAAATATATTCTTCACATATACTTTCTGGATTTTGAAAAATGATAAGAACAAGGGTAGTCACCTTGTGTATTAATTGTAAGGGAAATATAATGAAAATTGCACGTTTAATCAAAACTTTAAATTTAGAGAAAAAGGAGCAAATGTAACTAAGGATTACTTGTTTATAGTAGATTTCAAAATAAAAACAAGATGTATATGATAAAAGGCGTAATTGAATATGTCAAAGTTGACTAAATCAAAATTATGCCTCACGACTATACACGTATTAATCGCTCAAAACGAAAGGGTAGACTTCTAGTCTATGTGAGTATGAACATGATACCAGTAGAAGCAAAATAGACAGAAACAAAGTTAGACAATGTATTATGTTACTATTATGGGCGTGCGAGATCTAAAATCAGAAAGAGAGCGAGAAGTCAAGTTCGGGGGGGGGGGGGGGGAAAGGAAGGTAGCGGCGACAATGATTGCTATTGTTAAAATTATAAGAAAAATACCTAAAGGTAGATTTAAAACCACGTTGAGATATATTTCAAACTTCAATATTTGATGTATGTTGATGATTAAATAGACATGTGGGAGTTTTTAAAATGTTTCCTAAAAATTTATGAGTTATCTATTAAGTTAAACTCCATTTGTGAAAAAGAAGAAACACTAAAACTTGTAATTGAAAATCTGACAGCTTTGGCCTTTTTTGTGTGGAATCCAACAATGGTTAAAACGGATAAGGTAAAGACTTAACATATTTAGATGAATAATTGTACATTGTCGAAAGTGCGTCACTGGAAATTTAAAACTGAACACTAAGTTTTGCAATGCTTTATATTTTAGAAACTTTATAGATTATAAAACTATATAAAGGTATGTTTTGAAATACAAGCGTTACATATGTCTTATAAACATGTTTGAGGTAGACATTTGCATAAATATCATGTTGTGTTTTCGAGAAAACACATTAAAGTAAATTACAATGTCTAAATGAGAAAGCGGTTAAATGTGTCAAAGCAAAAGTGGTTTGGAAAATCTGAGGAGGCTTTTACATATAATATGACTTCAATGTTATATGTTTAATTTTTATAGCATAGAGTTTAAACACTTTTATAAAAGAAAATGTTTCTAAGTTTTTCGAAAACGTGTCAAAATGGTAAGCAAGGTTTAAAATGGTTTATATGCCCTTAAAAGCACATCTATCCATTGAAATGGATTTGAAATGAAATTGAAATAGCAAGGTTAAAAACAATATTGGTTAAATTGAGTTTTGAAGAAAAGTGTTAAGTTAAAGCAAGTTGTCAAAAGATTTTAGTGAGAATATGGCTTACATTTTTAGGAAAGGTCTAGTAAGTAGTATGAAGTGGTTATAAAATATTTTATCGATGATAAGTAAAACCGATGAAGCGAAATAACTTTTGGATGGAAGATTAAGAAGTAAGGAATAAGTATGTTAGTGTAGCTGATCGTACCTAAATACTAAAGCGAGTATAAGGGGAGTACCGATGTCTTTTCCCCAAGATAAAGGACAAGAAAAATTGTTTGAAAAATGTTTTATGGTGTCAATGTAGTTTACGACCTTTTATAGAGGTCAAAGGGACATCCTATGTTAAGTTTTAAGCTCAAAGTGGAAGCAACCTAGAGCTAAGTCGTAGCATAGTAATAAGGTCTCACGTATGGGTTAAGCCTTCGTGTTTCCTCGTGAGTTGAATCTGGAATGCCCGCAAATGGTATCCAAGTGATTACTTAGTAACGACTCATCTACCTCCTTACGCGATGCTCCAATTTTCATCCGTGTCGGTATAGGAACGCTTTCCTAGTTGCAACTCTAGTACGAAGACGATGAAGAGGTATTGAGGAATAATTGGTATAGGTTTCGACTTAAGATTATTACTAGTGTATATCTAGCTACTAACCTTACATCTAAAGTCAATAGCTACCGAGGAATACTCATTCTCAGTACTAAGTGCATTGCTCCTAGAGTGGCTAGTGATATAACCTAAGTGGTTAACCTAGCACTTGATAAAGGATAAGAATATTTCTAAATAAAGGCATTGTTATAAAAGTGCACTTAGTTTCTAAGTGTATCTAGATGAATGCCTATAATATGCAATGCCCGCACGCACACCGAAAAATTTTGTTTTTCAAAAGTTTAAGTTGAAAATTGTTTTGAACATAATTCTACTTTAACCGTTTCCAGCCTCACATTAATTTTCCTTAATTAAGCATAGTTGGCCAGGCTATACTTAATTAGATTCCAATAATGCGTACTCGAATTAGTTATACCAATAGTATGTTCAGTATTAAAAACGTTTTGAAATTTTTGGCTATAGTTGTGGTTCTCCAAAGGAAAACCGGAATTCTCTATAACCTTCGGCTCTGATGCCATTTCTGTCACACCCCGCTAAAGCGGAAACACGAGGCGTGGCAGTACAAAGGGTTTCATAGCAAAAGTTAAAAGACAACACCAACCATAGTATTAAAAAGCATTACAAATTTACAATGAGTTTGAACAAAATTTTAAAAGAAATTACAATATAAACTGAATACAACATATGCGAATGCTCCTAAAAGTGAAGTGTCCCTAAGTGCCACTTACTCGATGATTCCTGAAAAAGCATGTAAAACGAGCGTCAACTATAAAAATAGTTGGTGAGTACTCACAGATAAAAAAATATATACATACATATATATATATATATATATATATATATATATATATATATATATATATATATATATATATATATATATATATATATATATATATATATATATATATATATATATATAAATCATGGTTATGAACATGCATGTGAATAATCTCAAAAGAAAAGTGTTTATGGAGAAGAAGAAATAGTAAAACTTGAAGGAATAGTGAAGTAGAAATCGATTTTACCTTCAAGAACACCACAATATGATGAAGATTTCGAGTTTGAGAAGTGTTCTTGGGTTTGTTTGCTGGAAAATTTCGTGGTTCTTAGAAGGAGGAAGAGAGAAAATGTGTGTGAGAGAGTGAGAGAGAAATGAGAGAGAATGAGGGAAGATGGAGTGTGAGAGTGGAGAAAAATGATTTTGTGTTGGGAAGAGGAGAGATATGGGGAGAGAGATCCGAATTTTCAATGAGGAGACAGACCCCCCCCCATCTCTTCCATTTATTTTATATAAATTTCCCTCAATTTTTATAAATTTTCCCATTTTTTTTATATAAATAATGCATTAAGCCATGATTTGTTTTATAAAATTATTGATTTAACTTGATAATTAGGAATGAATGTTGATACTTTAAATTTTATTTTCCTTGAATGCATTTTCATAATTTTAATTATTATAAAATAATATTATAAGTTTCATAATTATTTTTATAGAATTTTTAAGGTTAAAGTTTATAAATATGTGTTTTTAGGGCTTTTTAGGGTTTTGAGGAGTTTGTAAGTCTTTGGATATCAAAATTAATTAAATTTTGAGACTTTAAAGTATTTTAAAGTTTCATAACTCTTATTCAAGTTAGAAATAATATTTGTAATTAATTTTTACCGGTTTATTGACATTCTATGTAGTGATTTCGAGATTCAAGCGAAATTGAGGAATCAAGTATACTAGTCCTAGTCTTCAACTTTAACTTGAGTTCCTACGAGACTCGGACCTAATTTATACCACTAGGTCAAGTGCATGATGTGTGTATATGATTCATGAAAAGGTGTTCGAGTCAAAGAGCGACCCGAATATGGATATTCACTACAGTTAAGTAGTTGTAGAATCGAGATATCAATGTGAAATCTAACTGTACTATCCATTGATTCTAATTGTTTCCAAGTTTCTAGTAGGTTATAACATAGATCCTAGTTACAAAGTCTAGTATGTGTCGTGCCTATAAGTCTAACTAAGTTTAGTCAAATCAAGAACCGACTCGAATTTTGACGGTTGTCACATTTTATTACATAATCTAGTGTAATTTAACACTTTAATTCATTAGCTTATCTAATTTATATACGATATTATGTGTATAAATATTATTAGGATACGGATATAATCGCGTATTCTATCCCGAGAATCGTTCGCAACCACTTCATATCCCAACAAGCACACGCACACAAGGTGAGTTCATGCCCATACATTTTAATAATTATTAAATTGTTTTTTTTTGGGGGGGGGATGCAAGTAAAACACAAGAAATATTGTGTTTAAAAATATAAATTACATATTATATTTTCTTACCGTAATATACAGTTAAACGTGAAATTTACTAAATACGCAAAATATCGTTACTATTGAATTTACAAATGATTTGCAAAACATGTTAAGTTGCAACGGTTTTCACAACAACACGGAAACAAACTTATAAACTATAGTCGGTATAGTTTATGGAACAAAGATGCTATTTTACAAAGTTCAGGATACAACACAGAAACAAACTTATAAACTATAATAGGTATAGTTTATGGAACAAAGATACTATTTTTACAAAGTTCAGGTTACAACACGGAAACAAACTTATAAACTATAATAAGTATAGTTTATTGAACAAAGGGAATATTTTACAAAGATCAGGTTAACATATAAACAAAAAGGGTTTTCAGTTATTACTCGTAAAAACGTTGAAGCAATTTGTGAGACGTCTTCGTGTACTTATCTAAGTACGGGTAAAGGTCCTGCCTTATAACCAAAATCTCTTGTAGGGAGAGCGAAATATTTATGTATAGATCTATTTGGGACTGACAATCCCACACCCCGACTGTTAGCTACAGTCAGGCCGGCAGGTCTGGGTTGACAAATGTCGTTAACATTCCGACGCCTGAAAAACGTCGCGATCAGGCCGACTAGGTTAGTATGGTTATAAGAACTCACAAGGAGAAAACAACGGCATAGTTACGAATATACTTTCAAGGGTTTTATTTAAATAATAAAACAATATTACATTATTTGCAAGTACAAAATTTCTAGATTTACACACAGTTACACGAAAAGCAACACATTATATTATTTACTAATATGGTACAAATAGAAGTTCAGAAAGCATATATCGAGCATCCTTTTTGCTAAAGTCTATGATTACTTAATGTATACGTTAGGATTATATATAATAAAGATCCGATAGGCAGTGGAATGTGTGATTTCCGCCTTACTTCCTGTTCCTTGTTTGGGTGTGGACTTAGGGAAAAATCACCCAATCGACTGTCCGTTCGATCTTAAGTATATATAATTTGTATACACTAAGTAATCATAGGAGGTAAAAGTACAGGTCATACCAATTACAATAATCAGAACTTCGAATCACGGATTATAAACATAAGAAACATATACTTTTTGGTCTTTAAGTACTAAGACTATGATTTATTTACTAAGAAAATATTGGATTTTTCTAGAAGAACACATTAACGTTTTCAATAACAAAGATCATATCTTTTCCAACAAAATACTTATGAACTCACCAACTTTAATGTTGACACTTTTTCAAATCACTTGTATTCTCAGGAAAGTTAGTAGACAGGTACCCTCTCCGGCGTTACGAAGACAGAGCATAGTAGCATTACGTCTTATCTTTTTCTATACATTTAATGTTAAATAAGAAATGTTTTGAATACAATGTAAATATTATGTTATCAATACAAAGGTTGTTGTTAATTTGATTACTATTATACATTTGTTGTGATATTGTATATGACATCCTTCACCCCCGAACGTTTCCTCCATTTCGGTTTGGGGGTGTGACATCAACAATACAAACATATAAGCAAGACAAATAACATAAATAAGAAGATAAGGAGAAAATACATACCAGTGACCACATCGGGTGATGCACGAGCCTCCTCGGCTATCATCTGAAATGCCAGGCTCCGAACAACTGGTGCCTCCACCTTGTCCTGGAAGCCATCACTGATCCTCAAAGTCGTCGGATCAGGTGTTGCTACTGGTCCTCCTAATGCTAAACTCGGTCAGTTGGTCTATTGTGGCCCCTCTGATTGCAATGGAAGAAAATGAAATATGATGTTTGGGTGGTGGTATAGTAGAAGTACAATCCCTGTTGAAATGCCCCATCTTGCCGCACTTTTAGCAACACGAACCACCCACTCTGCAGATCTCGTCATGTACCCTGCCGCACTTGCCACAGCGTCTCCGGCCCTGCTGGCCCTTTGATCTAGAATCAAAGCCCTTGGGTTTCTTTGCTGAAGCCCCCTCCATCTACCCGTGCTTTGCCTTCCTCTTCCTTATATGCTCCAAATCAATCTCCCGTTCCCGGACCCTATATATCATGTCATCTAGTGTCGGGCAGGCGGAAAAACTAACTACTCCTGAATATCCAATATCAACATGTCATGGTATCAAGTCTTCCGCAACTCCTCGTCTGCGACATACTGGGGTGCCAATAGGGCTCTCTCTTTGAACTTGGCGGTGATCTTCGCCTCGGTCTCAGTCATTTGTCGCATATCCAAAAACTCCATCACTAGCTGTTGCACCTCAACAGCTGGTGCAAACTATGCTCGGAATTGGGTCACAAAATCTGACCAAGTTATGGCCTCAATGGATGGGGCTCCCAGAGAATAGCCAATCTCCTCCCACTAATCCTGAGTTGGCTCCCTCAGACATCCTGCATCGACCCTCACCTTCGACCCCTCGGGGCAGAAGCTCGTCATCTGGGCACACTCAATATCTGCTAGGCACCGCATGGAAGCAATGGGGTCCTTCACCCCAAAGAATTCTGGTGCCCCACATCCCCTAAAATCCTTGAAGGAGAGAGCGTGGGCCCCAGAATAGCTAGTGGCCAGATCAGCCCTGAAGATCTGAAGTCGATCCTCCATCATCTCCATGATACCCTCCTTGATCGACCCAAACATCATCGGGGTTGCATCAAGGATGCCTCTAGTAACCTCCGACACAATGAACTTGCGCAATCCCTCATCAGCTGGTACTAACAAAATTCCTAAAAGCACGCAACATTCGAGCATCAAGCAATTCAAATCAGGACACAACCTAAACATGCCATCCTATCGTATAACTGTTCTCATACTAGCATGTAAATCTATAAGCTCATACAATAGGCACATAAAGGACTCTCTCCTGGTATTCTATTACGCAATCCTGAGCAAATCCTTAGCCATAATCTATCATGCAATTCTCATATCATAACGTAAAACATATAACATGTATTGTATTTTGGGAAGACTTACTTGAGATCGGATGATTGCACGCATCGCACCCCTTTATTTTATTAAAATCCCTTAATTAAAATATTTCTTTTAATGGAAAATATCTACCAAACCCTCGATTTGAGTTCGGGAACACCCGAGAGTATGCCCGAATCCCTCGCACCAAGGCTCTGATACCAACTTGTAACATCCCAAAATTTCAGGTTAAAATTTTACTTTCAATTCATTTCAAACATCTAATAATCATGTAAAAGCAACCGAAAGTGTGTCATAGTGAATAATATTAGAGTACAAATCCTAAAATCGTATAATGTGGAAAACATGGACAAATGCTCTGATACCAACTTGTAACATCCCAAAATTTCAGGATAAAATTTTACTTTCAATTCATTTCAAACATCTAATAATCATGTAAAAGCAACCGAAAGTGTGTCATAGTGAATAATATTAGAGTACAAATCCTAAAATCGTATAATGTGGAAAACATGGACAAATGCGGTGCGATCAAGTCGGGCCCTTCCCCTTTGAGCTGGAAGTACTTGAAACATAAACAGACATCCATAAGCACAAAGCTTAGTGAGTTGCCCCGAAGCACCACATACAATACATACATAACACTCAAAAACATATTGGGTCTATTTCACCCCCTTCAGTATCTTTCAACTGGTACTAGGTCTATTTCACCCCTTCGGTATCTTTCAACCGATATTGGGTCTATTTCACCCCCTTCGGTATCATTTAACCGGTATTGGGTCTATTTCTCCCCCTTCGGTATCTTTCAACCAATATCGGGTCCATTTCACCCTCTACAACTAGCATATAATCATAACAGTAAGAGTCACAGAGACAACAAGAACATATAATCATAACATGAAATTGTCACAAAGACAACGATCAACCTCTAAACATAATTTGGTGGCCCGACATTGGTGCCTTTGAACCATGAGTATAGTGAAGGAAACTCACCTCTCGATCGATAATCAAATACTACTGTTGTCACGGTCAGCTACATCGGTGCTACACCACACCTAGATAATCATACAAGGCAAACCTTTAGTCTAGCCTTCAAAACCAAGAGTTGACCAAAATTCAACTTTGATCAAAAGTCAACGCCTAAGGTCAATAGTCAACATTCCCATCAGCTCACCCTCACGTCGTGACCTGATCTTTGGTCGCGTCGTAAGAATGGACTCGACCCGGCTCCACTCAGCAAGTCGACTCAGTCACAACTCATCCAACCAGATTCCTCAGATCGGGACAACCTCATTTCTCACATTGTGAGATTCCCATTTCTCACATTGTGAGATCTATTCTGACCAACTTTGAGCATTAAGCTCTTAATACTTTAAGACATTCTTTGGGACCTTCTAGAAGACCTTCATCAACCTTAAGGACCAAAAAAATCGTAATTTTTCAGTCATGCATGTCCAATGCATGACTTAGATACTAACTAGGTTAAAAGAAAGGTAATAAGATCAAGACTCATGCTTGGAGTCTAAAACCAACACGAAAACTCAGATCCAAAGCCTCATATACAAACGATGTCTCAATGATCCATAAAGTTTCCAAATTTATGGATCCCATGCATGATATGTTGGGTTTTCTATGCTACAACATCCTATGGTGCACATACAACCCTAAATACCTTGGATCTATGTTTTCACTAATTATACATGCAAATGGTTTCCAAGGCATTAAACCTATAACTAGCATGCTTTTGATATAAACCATATAAGATACTAGTTAGGGTAACATACCTTTTATGTAGCTTGAAGTCTTGATGTATTTGGCCTTAAGAGCTTAACCCAAATAGTTTGGAAGCCTCAAATGATGTCACAACACATCATGAACAAAGGATGAAACTTGAGAGAGAATTCATACACACCAAAACCGTCCATATCCTCAAAGAATACATTAGTGGTGATTTTGGCTATGAAGTAACATATTTATATGTGGAATTCCAAAGGTCATGGGTTAACCCAAACCCACACCCATGGGTTTATAATCCATGGTTCATGTGGCCACGTACGCTGGGCGTACTGAACGTCTACACTGGGCGTACTAGGGCATCCCTAGTACGCTGGGCATAAATTAAGTACGTTGGGCGTACGCGATCAGTTCCCAAACCCTATTTTCGTGGTTTGAGCCGTATTTAAGCTCCTTAACTCCCCCAAACCCATTCCATTCTCAACCTTCACCTCTCCAACACCCTATCTTGTAACCCTAATCCTAGTTTGAGCCTTGTGAGCAAAAGAAGGTGTTTTTAAGTGCTTTGGAGTGTTCTTGGCGCACCTTGGAGAAGGAGGAACTCATTGAAAAAGTGTTGGTTACATTGGAGCTTGTAGATCTAGACTTTGTTCACTTTGATCTTTCTTCTAAAGGTATAAAGTTTGAATCTTGATGATGAATTTGTTAGATCTAGCTAGTTTTGGGTGTTATGAGCTTTTGGCCACTTTAAGTTCATAAAGTTTAGATCTTGAAATTTGGTGACCTTGTTGTGGATAAATTTGGAAACTTTATCCATCTAAACATCATTTTGATTCAAATTTGAAGTTTGGAGAACTTTACTAAATAGATTAAGTTGAAAAAGATGCACTTTTGGGTCCCTTTGAGACTTAAAGTCTAGATCTTGTTTGTTGGGACCATTCTAATGGATAAAGTTGGAAACTTTATCCATTATGAAGCTATTATGAACCATAAAAATGTAATCTTCTCCCTTCTATCCCTACTATACAAGAATTGTGATGTCATATTGGGTTAAGAACTTAGGTTTTTGGACATTAAGAACTTTATAGCCATGAAAAGTCATAAAGTTGGAAACTTATGACTTAGCATATCATTTTGGGCTTGGATCTGAGTTTTGGACGTTAGGGCTTAATGGAATAAGCTCTTAATAGAGTTTTAGGACTAGGCTGCGTATGTTGGGCGTACCTGGTGGTACATTGTGCGTACGCAGTCGGCGCCCCGATTTTGGTCAACATCAGAGTACGCTGGGCATACTCTCTTGGTACGCAAGGCGTACTCCGCTGGGAAGAAGAAATTGACTTTTGGACATTCACCGTTAACTTTGACTTTGACTAGGGTTGACCAAGTTTGACCTAAGGGCATTTTGGGTAATTTGATTTGTAGTTTGAGATTTGGTTTCCTGTTAATTGTATATGTGACCGGTAAAGATATATTTTAGAGCAGTGATCGATGCAGATATTCTTTCGGACTGTGAGGTGAATTTTCTCACTATATCCATGGGTCGAAGGCACCAATGTCGGCCGATTACTTGTTATGTGGAATTCTAGTGGTCTTTGTGATGCGTGCATTAAATACCAGGATCTGGCCCCTAACAATTTTATAAAAGGCGAGGATCTGGCCCCTGGCAATTTTATGAAAGACTAGGATCTGGCCCCTAACAGTTGTATGAAAGACCAGGATTTGGTCCAGGCACTTGTATGTAAGACCGGGATTTGGCCCTCGACATTATTAGGAAAGACCATGGGGTAGCCCATGACACTTGTATGTTTTGATATGTGGTATTTTGGGGAACTCACTAAGCTTTGTGCTTACAGTTTCATATTTATGGTTTCAGGTACTTTCAGTTCGAAAGGGAAGGGTCGGCGTGACTGCACAACATCCCCTAGAGTTTTCCACATTGGAAATTAATGATATTGCTCTGATGTTTAAATTATATATTCACTTTGATCGGTTTTGGAACAACTCATTTGTATGATTTATTGTTTTAAAAATTAAAAAAATTTACCTTGGATTTTCAGGACGTTACACTTTTCCACTTCAATAGACCAAAAACTCCCAAATAAGCTCTTCAATGTCACCAACAATGGCCAAAGGTCTCGAGGTCGAATGTAGGGTTTTCGGGAGGCTAGAGAGTGAGAGAGGCTGGCGATGGGAAACCCTAGGTCTCTCATTCCATTAAATACTCGAAAATTAACGTTTTGGGTCATCAGGACTTGCTCGCGTTGTGAGGCCTCATGCTCATGTCGTGAGGTTCAAGAATACGGGTCAAATGGGCAATGGTCACTCACATCGTGACCACCATGGCTTACGTTGTGAGAGCTCCTCCCAAAATGCAAGAATTTAATAAATTAAGTACCTCAAGGATTCGGATGCTAAAGAAAGCGCCACATGTATTTATTTATTATAAATAATTTATAATTACATATTAGTTACATTAGTAGTATTATGTACTAAACGGTATTTTACTTATTTGCGGTTATGATACAAACACAACTGTCCCTAGTTTCAAGGAATTTATTTTTTCACAGTTATAAGGAATTTAATTCTTGACAGATATTAAGAAATTCTTCCACATCCTACATTAGTCTTCTTCCTCACCTCACAAGCTACCCTCTTTCATCTAACCAATGCTACAACGAACCACTGCCATCACCACCACCTTTGATGTCGTTCCTACTTCCGCCTTAAACCATAAATACCCATAGATGTGGCCTACTCCATATTTTCCACTGCGAACCTCCAGCTGTCAACACAAACATCATCGGAAACCCGAAGGCGTGGATGGAAACATCGGTGGTTTAGTGATACGCAGGAACATCACAAAGTTCGATTACATAAGCATTGTATATTAACATATTTACTATTCAGGAAAAAAACCACACATATTTCTCCTTAATCCTACGAGTATGCATTTTGTATGAATACTTGGCGGGGTATAGTGAAAAGCTGGCTATTTTTTTTTCCTAAAATACTCAATATGGTAGAAGGACATTTGATATCTCATGGATTTAGGAATTGATATCACATGATGAGTTATTAATTGATCACAATACACATAATATGAAAAGTAATAATTATGATATTGATGATTCACACAATGAAAATGGTGATAAACTAGATAATATGTCAAATGATATTGAAGATAGTGTTCCCGATAAAGATTATGAAAAATTCTACAATTGTTTGATGAAACTGGAATACTATTTTATGTTGGTTGCATTAAATTTATCAAAGCTTCGGTTGCGCTAAAACTGTTTAACCTAAAAGAAAACAATGGTTGAAGAGATAAAAGTTTTACAAACTTGCTAGAGATTTTACATGACATGCTCCCCGGAAATAATGAACTAACTATTTCTTTATACCAAGTAAAAAAACTAATGTGCTCGATGGATCTAGAAGTCGAAAGAGTACTTGGATGTCCAAATAATTGTATGTTTATATAGAAACAAACATGCAGATCTACATGAACGTATCACATGCGGAACGTCACCATGTATGCATAAAAACCAAACAAAAGAAAATAATGATGTGGGAAAGAATAGCCCACTTACAAAACTAATATGGTATTTGCCTATCGTACAAATATTGAAACAAATATTTGAAAATACCAAAGATACAAAATTGTTGCGTTTTCTGGGTGATGAGCGTATCACAGATGGAAAATTAAAGACATGTGACTGATTCTCCTTAATGGGAGAATATTGATTCTGAATTCAAAGAAATTAGTGGTGAGATTAGCAATATTGTGGATTTGGGTGTTGAAATGTATGATGCATATAAGAAGGAGTATTTCTAATTATGTGCCACGAGTTTTTGTCACTATAAGTGATTTTTCAGGTGACACAGATTTGTCTTTATATAATAGAAAAAGAAGGAAGGGAAGCATAGTATATGAAAATGACATTCAACGTCCCATTATCACAACAAAATTTTCATTTTTAATTTAGGTAAAAACGGTATTTTCATAAAAAAAAACCCAAGTAGAAAAACATAAGGATCAAATACAGTCATCCCAATCTTAAAGTATCACATAATGCGAAATCAAAAAACTGCTGATGAACGTGTACATTCAAGCCTTTGTCTTCCTACGATCATCTAAAGTACCTGAAACACATTAAATCCACAACTATAAGCATGAAGTTTAGTGAGTTCCCCAAAATATCACATACAGTACAACATATATAAACAACTATGGGTTATCAGCAACCCTAGGACTATTACCATCCCTATGCGCTATTGTAACGCTCCGAATTCAGAAGACCTAGAAAGGCGACTCATCGAGTAGGTGGGGTGACTCGACGAGTAGGAGCGCGTACCGGGTCGCGGGTTAAGTGACCTACTCGACGAGTCGGAGGACCGACTCGACGAGTTGGTCAGGGTTTGGGAAACCCTAAATTCAGGACTTGGCACCCTATTTAAGCATCTTATCCTCCTCCTCTTGGTTCCATTCCTAGCCCCCATTGTCCAGAACTTAACCCACGAAACCCTAGGTCTTTTGGTGAGTGTGTGAGCCATTCTTGAGTGTTTTGGTGTTCTTGGAGGCTAGAAGAAGAAGAAGGAGATTGAAGGTTCAAGGAGGAACTTGTAGATCCAACAACACCACCTCATTTCCATCATTTTCTGGTAATCAAGTCTTCATCTTGACTTATAGCTTCTTAGATCTATTTATGTCCACTTTATGAGAGTTTTGGTCCATGGAGTTTGATCTTAGGACAAGAATGTCCCAAGCAAAGATCCTTTCAGATCTGGGGTCCTTAAGAGTGGTTAAGGCATAAAGCTGCAAGCTTTATGCCATTAGAACTCCCTATGCAAGGTTTAAGAGGTTGTTATGGCCTTTTAAGCAAAAAGGGCCATGCATGAATTTAAAGGCAGAGGCTTCACGTGTTATATCGACCCTAGGAGGTCAGATCTACTCTTTGGACGAGATAAGCTCAACATAAATCAAGTTTATGGACATGGACTTTAGGGGACTCGGCGAGTCGTTCATGGGAATCGGTGACTCGGGTATTGGTTCCCCAACCTTTTCTGTTTCTGAGGAATCTGGTTAAGTCTAGAAGGGGACTCAGCAAGATGGACGTGATTATGGACCTGGAAATCATGGGACTCGGCGAGTGTATGTATGAGCAAACTCGACGAGTCCAAGGTAATCTCCCAACCCATGAAGACGGACTCGACGAGTTGTTCATAGAACTCGGCGAGTCATAGACTGGACACATTCATATGATGAAGATGAACTCGACGAGTTCAAGGATGAACTCGGCGAGTCGGTTGAAGATGGTCCCGATGTTATGGTTGAAGATGAACTCGTTGACTTCTTGCTAGACTCGACGAGTAGAGTCGGGGGGGGGGGGATTGCATCATTTTGAAAGGATAAGGACTCGACGAGTTGGTGGAACAACTCAGCGAGTCAAGTCAACTGGATGTTGACTTTGACCAAAGTTGTCGTGGACCAAGTTTGACCTAGTTTGACTTTTGAGGGTATTGTAGTCTAAGTGTTATTTTGGGTATTGATAGTTCGGGGAGCCGAAGGATCAGCAGTCCAGGAGTTGCCGGTTAGCAGCCAGAAGTGTTCAGCTAGTCTTTAGCAGTGCGAGGTGAGTCTCCTCACTGTTTGTATGGGTCTACGGCCACAATGCCGTCCCATTTAGTTTATGTATAGTAGGAAGACCCGAGGGTTAGCCCTAGGCATTATGTACGAAAGACCAGGAGGCGGCTCCTGGCACACTACATGATATTATGTATAGTAGGAAGACCCGGGGGTTAGCCCTAGGAATTATGTATGAAAGACCAGGAGGTGGATCCTGGCACACTGTATGTGTTAGAAATATATAACAATCTGATTACCACGAATAAAAGGCTCGGTTACCGGTTACTGGGTGACAGATATATATATTTAATGAGATTAGATGCAGAAAGATAAAAAGTGCGGAATAAATAAATACTGGAAAGCTATAAATGACTGAAAGCTATAAATGAAATAAATGACAGTATTTAAATGACATAAATCATTAATAAAATATATAAATATATATATATAGTAGGTGGTGTTAGAACGGGACTTGAGGAACGACTGTTTTGTCAAGTTGTTAGTCAAATAAATGACTAACAGGCTTAGGGTTGGACTGGATCTTAATAGACTGTGTCTCTATTTGTTCAAAGTTCAATCCGGTAAGTAACAATAAGTTCTTTTTATGTAACAATGAATTGTTTACAAAACGATACAAAATACACGGGTAATGTTTTTTGTATGTGGGTATGGGTTTTTTTAAGGTGATTTGATGAGGTTGAAGTGGGTATTTGGAGGGTGGTATAAGGTGGAATAAGGTTGTAGCTTTGGTGGTATAAGGTAACAAAGAGGGTGATGTTGAAAGAGCTTTGGGTGGTTATGAGTATAGATTTTCGTAGTAAATCTCTCTGGATAGCCAATTCTCTCTCGCGTCTCTCTGGGGTTTGCAGTGGTCAAAAAATCGAGGAAAATTCCTGGATGTAGGTAAGGTCCTGTATAATTTGCGGTGCAAATCTCTCCCGTATTATCTTGTTGAGTTGTGCTCGGTGAATTTTTTCTTAACTTGCAAATTCTGATGTCGAAAAACAGCAAGGTGATGATGGTTGTGGTGATTTGAAAGGGTTTTTGGAGGAGGTTTAAGGAGGGTACTTGGAGGGTGTTTGGAGAGTATTTTGAGGTTGTTTGGAGGTTGATATAAGGTGGTGATGGTGGTGAAAGTTTATGAAGATGATGATGTTTGATGGGTTGAAGATGAACACCTTGAGTTTGAATGAAGAAGATGAAGATGGTTGATAATGTTCTTCATTTTTGGTTGTTGTTGATCTTGATGTTCTTGGTTATTGTTGTTTGGTGATTGAGAGAGTTTTATGTTCCAGGGAATTTACAAAGAAAAATGAACACTCACACTATAACATATGAATCTCTCTTACTCTCTTCTATCTCTCTCTCTCTCTCTCTCTCATTATCACCTACACTATCACATGTGCTTATATACTTGAAATGTCTTCAAGCACTTAGTCTTTTTTATTGAAAAGAATGGCTGGTGTATGCAAGTTGTAGAAGAAAAAACATGGGGTGGGGTGGCTTATCATTTCCCTCCCTTTTCCTTTTGACCTTTCCACCTAATATATGAATATATAATACATATATGAATATATAATACATATATATATATATATATATATATATATATATATATATATATATATATATATATAATTCATATATATATATATATATATATATATATATATATATATATATATATATATATATATATAATACATACATATATATATATGTATGTATTATATATATATATATATATAATACATACATATATATATAATACATACATACATATATATATAATACATACATATATATATATATATATATATATATATATATATATATATATATATATATATATATATATATATAATACATACATACATATATATATATAATACATATATATATAATATATACATACATATATATAATACATATATATATAATACATACATATATATATATATATATATATATATATATATATATATATATATATATATATAGTACATACATACATACATACATATATATATATATATATATATATATATATATATATATATATATATATATATATATATATATATATCGTTGAAACTGTTTAGTCATGCATATGTGTTTTCGTCATTCGCTGGTTTTTGTATTTTCCGTTTTGATCACGCATTCATGCAACCTGAAATAACTGATAATATTTGTTAGATAATACAAATACAGCTCGTCTTATTTCAGTGATGGTTACATACAATGTCACATACAAAGACATTTTTCAACAATTTCCCCCTATGTGATCATTGCTGAAATAAGGACAGGTATGATATAATCACATTGACAGTTTAACTTTTGATGATTCGAGATAAAAGATTTGTCAATAGATAACATATATATAAAACCATAGTAATTGATTTGAAAGTTTTTGACTTGGTTTAACATATCTTATGTAAAAGATTTTCATAAATTTGTTTCCGAATCAAAGTCTCGGGTTCGGTTATCGAAGGGTAGTCATATATGTATCTAAAGAAATTTCTTAAGATTTTATAGCATTATTTCTGACGACAAGTGGTCTAACAGGTCGATTCAGATGAACGCTCATAGGTATAGCTCACACTTCACTTGGGTGTTTGGTTGTTCTGGCAGCAGAACAAGTTAATGATCACTAAAAATGAGTGATATCTCTCTCTGACGACTCACACTCATATTGGAGGTGTTCAGCTATGCTTTTCCTGTAAAGTCACTTAGTCTCATTATTAGATAATCAATCACATAAGACTGGTTTCGGCATTACTCAGCGGGTTTCTTCATTCATGCCATTAAAGTTCACTCTCTCTCTGTCGGGAAATACATGTAGAGGGGTTTAGCAATTTTCATAGTGCAGTTTGCAACTAAGATTCTTCAGTGATGAAGGCTACAGTATCCCGGGAAATCCATTGTTGTTGCAGCTTCTTCCTTGATAGTATCCTGTTTGTTGATCAATATCGATTTATTGTAAAAAGATATTTTGTTTTAGCATTGAGAATTTGCTACATTTGAGACCTTTTTAAGAGTATTTGACTTGAGTGATTGAGATATCTTCTTTTGTGAAAAATGGTTAAAACAAATCGCGAGATTTTATGATTTTTGTTTTGAAATAACCATTTGGTTGAAAGTTTGTTTGAAAATACCAAATATAGAATATTTTTTTTTGTTTTGTTTGGCATATCTTTATTGAATCCATTTGTTTTCTTGTTGATTTGTCTTTGAGGATTGGATGTTGATAGATATTTGTTTCTCCTTTGGTTTTCTTGTAAGGATATGTCGTTGTTTGCTTGATGGATCATGGGATCGCAAGTCTTCATTTTTGGTTGGCTTTTATCTAGGTAGGGATAGGTGGCATAAAAGACAGTTTGTCTAGTATGTAAGAAATGAATGTATCGTCCCTGGTCATTTTGATATCTAAGCAAAAATGAGACCGTGACAAGGTATAATTGGGTATACCTTATAAGCAATAGTGACACACCTAAGCTCACAAGAAATGATTTTTACAATGATTTAGATCGACGAGGCACAAATTCTCACATGGGTTTTTGTTTTCATCTGAACCTCCTAACCTTATGTCCCTTGATTGTTTAAAATCGTCAATAATGAAATAAAATCGAAGGAAATAAAGTTATATACATTATGAAAAGTACGATATTTGAACCTTCACTCCAATTGAGAATCAATATGACTTAAAATCTTCATCGAGCATAAGCATCTGAAAATTAAGTCAAGAGAAGATTAATCACAAGGTTCTATAAAAGCTTATTATGGCAAATCTTTTATTAAATTTTTTTTTTGAAGATTTGTTTTTCTGAATGTTTTTGGAAATATTGGTTATTTGAATGTTTTTGGTATTTTTGAAAGGAAAGCAATTTTCAATTGTTTTTGAATTTTCCTTTTGAATGAAAATAAACACACTTTTGTACAAACAAAAAGTAAAAGTTTAAGGATGGATGTTATCTGGATTTAACATTCCTAGACGGCCTAGGAAGTATTGAAACTTTGTTTCATCGAGAGCCTTAGTGAAGACATCGGCAATTTGATCTTCGGTGTTGATGAAGTGCAATTCGATATGACCCTTTTGAATGTTGTCTTTGATGAAATGATATCGAATGTCGATGTGCTTTGTCATGGAATGGTGAACGGGATTGTGAGAAATGGCAATTGCACTGGTTGAGTCACAAAATATGGGAATTTGTGAAATTTTGAAGCCATAGTCTCGCAGTTGAGTTTGCATCCATATGACTTGCGAACAACAGCTGGCGGCAGCGACGTATTCAGCTTCTGCTGTTGATGTGGATACACAAGTCTGTTTCTTTGAAGTCCAACTCACTAGTCTACCTCCTAGGAATTGACAGCTACCAGATGTACTCTTTCTATCTAACTTGCATCCTCCATAGTCTGAGTCGGTGAGAGCGTTCAGCTGAAAATCGGATTTAGCTGGATACCAAAGGCCAAGTTTGGGAGTGCCTTTTAGGTATTTGAAGATGCGTTTCACAGCAACTACATGGGATTCCATAGGATTTGCTTGGTATCTGGCACAGACACATGTAGAAAACATGATGTCAGGTCTGCTGGCAGTGAGGTATAAGAGTGATCCGATCATTCCACGATATCTTTTCTGATCAACAGGTTTGCCATTTAAGTCTGCATCGATTTTGTATCCAAAAGCCATTGGGGTTTTTGCGGTATTGGATTTGTCCATTGAAAAGCGAGTGAGTAGGTTTTTGACATAATTCTCTTGGTTGATGAAAATGCCATCAGTTGACTGTTTGATTTGAAGTCCGAGAAAAGTAGTCATCTCCCCAATCATGCTCATTTCAAATTTGCTCTTCATTAGATCTGCAAACTTAATACTCAAAGATTCATCAGTAGAACCGAAAATAATGTCATCAACATATATTTGTACGATTAAAAGATGTTTCTTATAGATTTTACGAAAGAGGGTTTGATCGATTGAACCTCTTTTAAAACCTGATTCTTCGAAAAAGGTTGTCAATGTGGCATACCAGGCTCGGGGTGCTTGTTTGAAGCCATAGACAGCTTTCTGCAATTTGAAGCTGTGATCAGGAAATTTGGGATCTTCGAAACCTGGTGGTTGTTGGATGTATACATCGCGATCTAACTCTCCATGTAGGAATGCACATTTAACATCCATTTGGAATACTTTGAAGTTCTTATGTGCAACATATGCAAGAAAGATGCGAATTGCTTCAATTCTGGCAACTGGAGCATATGTTTCATCGTAGTCGATTCCTTCTTGTTGTGAATATCCTTTGACTACGAGACGTGCCTTGTTTCGACAAACGATTCCTTGATCGTCAGTTTTGCTTCTGAATACCCATCTTGAACCTATAACAGAAACATCGGGTGCGGTAGGGACAAGATTCCATACGTCATTTCTTTCAAATTCTTCTAGCTCTTCTTGCATAGCTTTTACCCAGTCTGGATCTTTGAGAGCAGAATGTATGGTTTTGGGTTCAGTCATGGATAAGAAGGCTCCAAATAAACAATCATTAGAAGTTGCGGCTCTAGTTTGGATGCCTGAGTTTGGATCTCCGATGATTTGGTCAGTTGGGTGGTTTCTGGTCCATTTTATTAAGCGATTCTCTTCCGCTATAATAATTAGAATTTCAGTATCCCATTGTTCTTCTCCGGGAGTTTCATCTTGGAATAGATTTGAAGGTTTCCTCATAAATGATGCATCGGGATTGTTTTGGATATTTGGGGATGGGGTATTTAAAGGAGGATTTGGTGTTTATTCCAATGAAGAAGTATGTGTAGGTGGTTCCCCCTCGAATTGATCTGTATCATTTCGGTTTATTTGTGGAGTTCCTTCAGTGGTTGTTCCTGTAGAATCAATAGAAGTAGTTAGAAGTTCAGAATTGTAAGCGGTTTTGGGTTGTTCAAAAAGTAAATCAAGATCGATTTCAATATCTCTGTCAGGAGAAGGTGTTTGTTGAATTGGATTTTGAAAAATATTATCGATCATTTTTGAACCAAAATGTTCACGATCCAATTTCCTGACATAAAATTCATCGAAATGAACATCGTTACTTTCTTCAATTACTCTGGTACGTTTGTTCAGTACTCGATAAGCAGCTGAAGAAACTGAGTAACCAAGGAAAATTCCTTCGTCCGACCTTGATTCAAATTTTGAGAGGTGGTCTTTATTGTTCTTTATGAAGCATCGACAACCAAAAATATGGAAAAATTTGATGTTTGGTTTTCGGTTGTTAATGACTTCATATGGTGTTTTATGAAGATGTTTATGGATTAAGGAACGATTTTGAGTGTAGCAAGCTGTGGCTATTGCTTCTGCCCAGAAGTATTGTGGCAGATCAGCGAAGATAAGCATTGATCTTGCAGCTTCACATAGAGTTCTGTTCCTTCTTTCGACAACTCCGTTCTGTTGTGGAGTGTATGGGGCTGAGAAGTTATGTTCAATTCCTTTGTCTTTGAGAAATGAATCTAGAGTCTTGTTTTTGAACTCTAAACCATTATCACTTCAGATTCTTCGAACAGGTCGTTTGAGCTTCAGTTCGATTTGTTTTATGAAGTTGATCATCTCTTCAGGTGCTTCTGATTTTAGTCTTAAGAAGAAGACCCAAGTAAAGCGCGAGAAGCCATCAACGACAACAAGAATGTACTTCTTCCCTTGTATGGTTTGGGTTTTGGCAGGGCCACAAAGGTCTATGTGCAGCAATTCTAGTGGTTCGGATACACTAGATTCCGAGATGCTTTTGTGAGTGGATTTGGAAAGTTTTCCCTTTTCACATGCAGCACACAGAGTGTCATTATCAAGCTTCAGAAGTGGCAGTCCTCTAACAAGATCATCGCCGATCAGTTTGTTGATGTACCCAAAGTGTAGATGGGAAAGGCGGCGGTGCCATAACCAACTGATATCTGCTGGGGCTTTTGATAGCAGACATATATCGGGTTTACCATAGATAAGATCCATGTCAAGTGGATACATATTTCCGGCACGGTAAGAATCAACAATGATTTCTTTGGTTTTGGCGTCCATGATCAAGCTTCTTTGTTTGGTGAATAGGACTTCAAGATTGTTATCACACAGTTGAGAAACACTGATGAGGTTGTGTTTCAGGTCATCGACATAGGCAACTTTCTTTATGGTGAAGTTACCATTTGTTATGTTTCCATAACCCTTGATTTTTGCCGTCATGTTGTTGCCGAAGGTAACGTCTTGATTGGTTTGGGTGGGTTTGAAGTCACGAAGGTAGTTTCGGTTTCCTGTCATATGCTTGGAGCAGCCACTATCAATATACCATGTATCATCCTTGGGTTCTCCAGCATTAGATACCTGCAATTTAGACAGAAGATTTAGGTACCCAAATCTGAATGGGTCATGGTTTGTTAGTTGTTTTTATTTTGGGCTTTTTGTTTACCGAACTTCTTGTAGCATTTGACTTCATATTGCTATAAGAGTTTGGTTTATAAGGATGGAATGGTTGAGGTTTGATTTTATTTATCAAATTTTCCCAAAAAGTGATTTGTTTCTGAAAATTCGTTGGTTGATAAAATCTGTGATTTGGTGAATGATATCCTAGATGTGAAATTTTTTTTGAAAAGTTCTTTTCATATCTGGGATGTGATTGGCGGTTATGAAAGGCTTTTTGAAGATGATGTTTTGAAATTTTCTGATTTGGTCGTTTTTGAAAGTTCATTGAATTTTTAAAGGTGATCTCCTGAAAGCGGTTTTCAAAAGGTTTTTGAAAAGGTTTTCGTTTTTGTTTGGAAACCTGTTTTTGAGGTATGACGTATGGTTTAACAGGTTTCTTTGGTTTGTTTTCAAAAGCCTTTGGTTTGTTAAGTGGGGTTATGGTTGCTTCATTGGTATGTTTGATTTGGTTTGTTGAAGAACTAGCAGAGTTTGTTTCAGATTTTACAACTCTTTTGATAGACTTTTTGGAAACAGTGAAAGCAGTGTCATCTGGGCTACAGTTGATAACTGTTTCGTCATCTGAATCTTCATCATTAGCAGATGTGAAAAGATCTGGAAGAGTGGATTCAGAGTTTTCACAAATTGTCATGTTTTCTTGTTTAGCTAGTTCATTTTCAAAGGATTCTTTTCCAATTCCTGGTCTGTAATTCGTATCAATTTTGCCAGTTCCTAAGGTGTTTGCTTTGGTGAAAACATCATCACTTAGTTTTCTAGCAATTTTGATAGAATTCATATTCCATATCAATCTTTTGTTTTCAGATTCAAGAAAATTGGTTTGGTTTAAAGAATCAGTCAGTTTTTCATTTAAAGTTTTGTATTTTTCAGTTGATTCTTGAAAGTTTTGTTTCAACTGAAGGATTTCCTTTTCTAAAACATCTTTTGTTTCAGAGGAAATGACTGACTGATTTTTTTGTTCCAAATCCTTTTTCTGAATTAGGGTTTGATTTAATTGTTCCAAGACGTATATAATCTTCTGATTTTCTTTCAACGTCTCTTTCCAATTTGTTCTTTATCCTTGTTGATTCTCCAAATTTGAGTTGCAAGGTTTGTAACTCAGATTTGCAGATATCGGAATTGATCATTGTGTCATGATATTTTTTGAGATCAGCTTCTAGACTTTTCTCAATCTTGGTTATATGGGACTCAAAAATTGATTTCGAAAGACCAAGTTCAGAGATCATAGACCATACCTGTTCTATGACGTTTGGAGCTCTTGAAGGTCTATCAACACCAACTACGAAACAGAAGTTTGATTGTGTTGGTTCATTGTCAGCTTCGTCTTCAGAAGTTGGCCAGTATTCCACGTTTGGTTCATGGATTGCCATCAATGCTCTTTGCTTATCTTGATTTTCCTGTTTCTTTAATTCATCGGCTTTTTGAGCGTAGTATGCTGAGTCTTTGACTTTGGTTTTGTTTTTGGCTCGGCATTCTCTAGCATAGTGATTAGTTCCTTTGCAGTTGTGACAAATGATCACTTCTTCATCACTGTCATCCTTTTGACTTTTAATCGGAAGTCTTTCAGGAGCTTGAGTTTGGATTTGTTGGGAAGATTGGGAAGGGTTCTGTTGGAATCCAAAATTTTGGTTGTTTTGAAAGCCATTGTTTTGATTAGTGTAACCTTGATTTTGGAATCCTCTGTTTTGGTTTTGAAAACTGTTGTTTTGGTTATTGTTATGATGACTTGAGTTGGGATTGTTTTGAAATCCCTGGTTTTGAAAACCTTGGTTTGAATTGTTTTGGAAGGAAGGTCTTTGAAAATTTTGTCCAAAATAAGGTCTTGGTTGAAAACCTGAGTTGTTTTGAACAGGTTGAGGTCTTAGTTCAAATCCAGAATTATTTTGTCCAAATGATGGTCGGTTTTGAAAATTTGGTTTAAAATTCGATTGACCGTGATTTGGAATAAATCTCTGGAGGTTTGTGTTTGCTACCAAAGCACACAGTTGTTGGTAGTCTGCTTCATCATTTAAATCAGATTGATCAAAAGAATTGTTCAAAAAGGGTTGGTTTTGAAAAGATGTCTGATTAAAATGATTGAAGTTTTGTTCATTAAAAGGTGTTTGGTTTTGAGAAGATGTGGAAACGAGAGCAAGTGGTCCTCCAAAAGCTGTAGTGGTTGGTGGGTCAATCGAGGATTCATACGATTGAAGTTCTCCATACAAATTTTATAAAGTTTCAGTATGAATGGCTGGATTTCCCTGAATGATGAGTTTAACCATCTTCCAGCTTTCGTAAAGATTGTTTAGAAACTTGAGATTTATCTCGTGTTGTGTCTTTTTGATGCCCAAATTGTTCATTTTTACCATGATAAAATTGAACCTATCATGAGCATCATGGATGGTTTCTGATGAAAGCATCTTGAAATTATCGAATTCATTTAAAACAGATGTTCTTTTGTTTCCAATAATTCTTTGATTTCCATAAAAACGATTTTTTAAGTTTTCCCAGATTTGATTAGCAGTCAACAGTATTATGTCATCCATTTGACTTAGAATATTGTGGGGAATTCCAGACACAAGTTCCTTTTTGGCTTGGAGTTGCAGCCTTTTTTCGGTTTCAGCAAGAGTGGCTTGATTTGTAGCAAGAGTAGCCATATTTTCTGGAGTAACATATGTTCCTTCTACACAATTCCAGACATCTTCACTTATGGTGTTAAGATGAAGATTCATACGGCCAACCCACGAATTATACTCTTCAGGAATAAGTATGGGTGCCCGTGAACTAGATCCCAAGCTGTTAGCAATAGAAACAGAGTTCATGTTGGAATAATTAGCAGAAGACATAATAAAATTTTTGTTTTTGAAAGGATTTTGAACAATTGATATTAAAATGAAATTTTTAAAGAAAATCTTATGGAAGGTTTATAAACGCTAACCAAAAGTTTTCGACAAAAATTTCAAAGTAAATCACACAAGCTCTGAATTTTTTTGTTTAAGATTTTTTTTTTTTAAATTTTTTAAAAATTTTTTTAATAATTTTTTTTAAGGATTTTGAACAAGTGATATTAAAATGAAATTTTTAAAGAAAAGCTTATGGAAGGTTTATAAACGCTAACCAAAAGTTTTCGACAAAAATTTTAAGGTAAATCACACAAGCTCTGATACCAATTGTTAGAAATATATAACAATCTGATTACCACGAATAAAAGGCTCGGTTACCAGTTACTGGGTGACAGATATATATATTTAATGAGATTAGATGCAGAAAGATAAGAAGTGCAGAATAAATAAATACTGGAAAGCTATAAATGACTGAAAGCTATAAATGAAATAAATGACAGTATTTAAATGACATAAAGCGTTAATAAAATATATAAATATATATATATAGTAGGTGGTGTTAGAACGGGACTTGTGGAACGACTGTTTTGTCAAGTTGTTAGTCAAATAAATGACTAACAGGCTTAGGGTTGGACTGGATCTTAATAGACTGTGTCTCTATTTGTTCAAAGTTCAATCCGGTAAGTAACAATAAGTTCTTTTTATGTAACAAGCACTTAGTCTTTTTTATATACTTGAAATGTCTTCAAGCACTTAGTCTTTTTTATTGAAAAGAATGGCTGGTGTATGCAAGTTGTAGAAGAAAAAACATGGGGTGGGGTGGCTTATCATTTCCCTCCCTTTTGCTTTTGACCTTTCCACCTAATATATGAATATATAATACATATACACATATATAATACATATATATATATATATATATATATATATATATATATATATATATATATGTATTATATATATAATACATATATATATAATACATACATATATATATATAATACATACATACATATATATATATATATATATATATAATACATACATATATATATATATATATATATATATATATATATATAATACATACATACATATATATATAATACATATATATATAATATATACATACATATATATAATACATATATATATAATACATACATACATATATATATATAGTACATACATATATATATATATATATATATATATATATATATATATATATATATATATATATATATATATATATATATCGTTGAAACTATTTAGTCATGCATATGTGTTTTCGTCATTCGCTGGTTTTTGTATTTTCCGTTTTGATCACGCATTAATGCAACCTGAAATAACTGATAATATTTGTTAGATAATACAAATACAGCTCGTCTTATTTCAGTGATGGTTACATACAATGTCACATACAAAGACATTTTTCAACAGTATGCTATTATGAATGAAAGACCAGGAGGTGGCTCCTGGAACACTTTATGCTGAGTAGCCTAGTAGAGTAGTATGTATAGTTGTCTTTGTGATGCTCGCATGGAAGACCAGGGGGTGGCCCTTGGCACTTGTCTATAAGACCCAGGGAGTGGCCCCAGGCTTGACAAGAAAGACCACGTGCGGCCCGCGGCATAGCAGCAAGACTATGTTTGGAAGATAGCACCTTACTTGATTATGGATATGTTTGTTATGTACGGCTCACAGTATGTATGGCATGTATGGCCCAGATGATATGTTTGGTATGTGGTAGTTGGGGAACTCACGAAGCTTCGTGCTTACGGTTTACAGTTTTGGTTCTAGGTACTCACTCATGTTTTCAAAGGAAGAAGCTCGGGGTGGTTGCAGCGCATCACACTATGATTTCGGCATTATATGATCTTTGGGTTTTGAACTCTGATATTTGTTTTAAATGGGATGTTTTCGATGGCTGGAACAAAGTTATTAAATGTATTTCTCATATTAAAAATGAAATTTTTATCCTTGAATTTTGGGATGTTGCAGCTATCAGGAACCCTATGGACTATCAGCACTCCTAGAGTTATCATCAACTCAGCCACATATAATAACAATCGGAAAATAATAGTATTCTAGTCTAGCATGCACATGCAGGGGTAATATAGTGAGAAGACTCACCTCACAAAGAGCATACAAACCCAAAAATTCTCAAGCATTAACGATTGGCCTTACAAAATACATAACATCAAATAGAGGTACTCTCTCAGTCCTCACCCTAAAACCCTCAAGTTGACCAAATGTCAACTTGGTCCAATAGTGTACGGTCAAAGTCAATGGTCAAAGTCAACCTCAATCAACTTCCACATTGTGGCCACCCATAGGCCACGTCGTGGCAGCTTCACGATAAAACATTCGCGGTGACACCAACCACCACATTGTGGAAAGTGATTGACACGTCATGGAAACTAGATCTCTCATAACTTAATGGATTAAGCTCTTAACCCTTAATCCCCAGAGCACCAAAGATTAGATTTAAACCTTCTCGAGGTCTTGATGGATAAAGTTTCCAACTTTATCCATTAAGACATCCAATAAGCCAAGATCTCTAAGCTTAAGTTCTTAATGGTTGCATCAAAGGTATGGACACCAAACTAAGTCATGAAAGTCATCTTTCTAACCACCACCATGGTCCATAAGCAAAAGAATTCACTCAAAGGTTCTGGAGTTCACTCAAAATCCAAGAACAAGAAGATTTGGACCAAAAAGCTTATAAAGTGACCTAGAACAAGACCTAGAGAAGTAATGAGCAAGGTATATACTTTATACCTCCAACTGATCATAAAAGTGATGAAGATGGTGGATCTAAGTTGGAACCATGCACACAAGTAATAAAAATGACTCTTTCTTCCTCCAACCTTCACAAAATGGCTTCACACACTCAAAACACACACAAGGAGCTAGGGTTTGGGTGGGATTTAATCTTAGAGGGTGGAGGTTGCCAAATAAGTCAAACCTAGGAGTTAGTGCCTTTAAATACGGCACAAATGCAATGATCTAGGTTTTTGAACCCTAGTCTCCACCACGCCAGGGCAAGACCTTGCCATGTCGTGTGTCTTGTGAATGTGCATTCCTCAACTAAAGATGACACGAAGTGATCCCTCCATCACCACACCATGGACAAGCCAAACCCCCATAATAATTAGATTTAATAAAAATAAACTCGGAAGAATCATAATTGGACAACTGATGTTATAATTCTCCTCCACTTGGATCTGATTTTATCCTTGAAATCCGCAGTATCAGACAAATATGGGTAGTGGGTGCACATCTCATCTTGGGGTTCCCAATTCCATTTGGAACCCTTCCGGTGCTGCCATTACACCTTAACCAAGTGCACCACCATGTTGCATAAGGCGCTCGTCTTCCTATAAAGAGTCGCTACTGGTCGCTCAACATAATTCAGGCGTTCGCCAACCTGAATATCATCCAATGGAACTATAGCAGTCTCGTTGGTCACACACTTCCACAACATAAAAACGTGGAAGGTGCTTTGAATCTGATTGAGCTCCTCCGACAAATCCAATTGATAGGTCACCTTGCCCACCCTGGCTATAACTCAGAACATGGTGATAAGTTTGGGGCCCAACTTACCCCGCTTCTTGAAATGAATAACAACTTTTTAGGGGGGGCACCTTTAGAATAACCATATCCCCGACCTATAACTCCAACACCGAATGGTGTCGATCTACATAACTCTTACCTCGACTCTAAGCTGTCAGCAATCTCTGTCTGACCTGATGAATAAGCTTTTTCGTATTGAGCACCACCTCCATGCTCCCCATGACCCTCTGTCACACCCTCGTCCGAGGTGGTGGAACATGTCGGGCTATGCGATTAAGTTCATGGATCACAGGTAAACTAAATATATAGCATAAGTACAACAATAAAAAAAACAAGATGTGTATTCCATCTTGATGTTTGAATACATGGTTTTTACAGATAATAGTGTGATATATGAATTATCTTAAATAGGTAGGAAGAAATAACCCAAAGCAGTAAACTAGATTGCCTAAAATGCACGACTATATGTCGTCTGAATTTTCTTGATTACTGATTCCTTGAGAAGACATGTAGTTTTGAGGGTCAACACAAGGTTGGTGAGACTTACAGATTTGCTGGGAACAACAGTAATGGTATTTTAAAAAGCGTTCAAAAGGTATTTTCGTTATAAGTAAATCATATTTAAATAAACTTTGAAAAATCAAAACGTGTCTTGCTATAAGTAAATCCATGCTTAAAATGGTTTTGAAAGAATCAAGTTTATAGGTTGTAGTAAGAGAGAAAGAGAGGGAGAGAGAGAGAGAGAGAGAGATTCAAGTTAAAATTTATAGTGAGTACTATAATCGAGATATTAGACTGAATGTACCCTACTACAACGCTTCCTTGGACGGTGTAGTAATGATGATAGACACTTATCACCTGCTTCGATTGATCGGTCGAGGTTGTAGGTAGCAACCGCAGGTGGGGTTGTCAACCCTGTATAGATCTATACATATTTATCTCGCTCCAAAGATTAACAGTTATAGTAGTGTAGCTATGCTACGTGTTTAGACTTTAACTAATGAATAATATCTCACTATAAAGCCCTTAACTAAGGTATGAATATCTCTAAGCCCTAACTTAACAGTGGATAAGTTCTAGGCATAGTGAATTGTATAGAGTTTATAGAAGTCGAGCATAATTGGTATGCATGTATAGTATAAGGCACTAGCTTTTATAAACTAAGTATGTTTCTTCTATAAAGTTTGTACATGTGCATGTATAGTTCAAATCCTTAGGAATACTATAAAGTTTTATGACACCCAAGGTCATATAAAAATCATAGGGTTTTGTAGTAAAAAGGCATATGTTATTTTTAAAAGTTGTGTTAACAACATAACATATGAAAATATTGAAGTTTAAAACTAGTTTATGTGTTCGTAACATATAAAAGTTAAACCAATAATTTATAAACAAGTTATAGTTTTTACATAAAATAATGGTACTTTATGTGTATTTTTGTATTATCTAGCACAAGTAGTACATGTATTCTCCCCTGAAAATATATAAAAGTGGGGCCGTAACACTCACCTTAAAGTGTCGTTGTTGAGTCGTTTCGAGTATTTGAAGCGAGAAACTGAGATTTGTTGCTTCGAACATGAACCTCCGATATCAAAACAAAAAAGGAAATAACGAAGGTGGTGGGGTGACCTTACAATACAGCAGTAGCGGTAGGTGATCGATGCTGGAGAGGGGTTCTTGCCGCCGGCCGACTGTGACAGTGGGGGTGTTTAGTGGTGGCAAGAGGACTCCGACAGCCTCCTGCTGTTGTTTTCTACTTCTTCTTGATGAAGATAAAGGGAAGGGAGGGTCGAGGGACCTCACAAAGCAGCAACACATATGCATCATCGGGTGGTGGCTTTGTTCGATGGTGGTAGTGGGCTTCCAACAGTCCTTTTTCTGTCCATTGTCTTGGTTCCTTTAGCAGTAGATTATTCTACTCAATTTGGGTCTTGAGGGAAACCCAAACCCAAAAGGACTCTGTTATTTTTAGAAATATTACCAATAGTTAATGACGTTGGACACTCTTTCCAATGCATTATACTCATTCGACAGATTGAATAGATGAATTAGGTATTACAACTCTCCCCCACTAGAAGTGGATTTCGCCCTCAAAATCCTCAACTAGAAACAACTATGGGTAGTGCTTGCGCATCTCCGCCTCGGGCTTCTACATCCACTCTAAGCCCGTACAATGCCATCACTACACCTTAACCAAGGGTACCACCTTGTAAGGCAAGGCCTTCATCCTCATTATCAAGGATCGCTATTGGTCACTTGATATAGTTTAGACGATTATGAACCTAAATATCATCCAAAGGAATGAAAACAGACTTGTTGGTCACCTCAACCTGAATATCATAGGGAGATGTGAAAAGTGCTATTAATCTGACTCAGGTCCTCCGAAAGGTCCAATTGGTAGGATAAACCTGGGGCCTAACTTTCCCTACTTTTTGAACCGAATAACGCCTTTCCAAGGCGACAACTTCAGAATTAACATATCCCCAGCCTAAAATTCCAATTCAAATTGACGTCAGTCGACGTAGGTCTTTTGTCGACTGAGGGATGTTTGAAGTCTCTGCCTAACCCGTTGTCTGAACTACTTCGTTTTGAGCACCATCTATATGCTTCCCCTGAACCTCTAACCTACCTATCCCTAGAATATCAGGGTCTGACACTTCCTCCTGTAGAGAAACTCGAACGGATGGATATTGATACTAGCATGATAATTGTTGTTGTATGAAAACTAAGCCAAAGGGAGGTAAGAGTCCTAACTCCCTCAAAAGTCCAAGATGCACGCCCTCAACATGTCACACCCCGAAACCGATGGCGGAAACGTTCCGGGGCAGTGGACGTCATGGATATCATCACAACCAATGTATAATAGCAACCATAGCAACACAACCATCGAGTGTATACATATATGAAAATTTTTACATCAGTTTGAAAACTTGTTTGAGTTACATCAACTAGTATGTAAAATATAAGCATAAGACTCTTATTGCTCCGGCTTCTCAAAAATCCAGCAGGTACCTGTCTACTAATTTCCTGAGAATACAAGCAGTTTTAAAATATCAGCATAAAGCTGGTGAGTTCATAAGCAATAGTTGGTAATGAAAACTTGTTGAAGAGCTCGTAAAAGTATTTTGTATAGCTTCAAGAAAATCCGATATTTTCTTTAAGTGAAAATGTAGTTTTCTTAATTCTGTATGAAAATCGTGAATGTTTGTTACTGAAAACCGTAGTGATATGCGAAAATAATACTTCATGTGACTAGCTAATGCTAATCATGATGTATAAGTATTTCGTACGTGAAACCATTGTATGTTCAGTTCTGTTTGAAAACTCTGAAAGTTCTCCAGTTGTAGTGTGTATTAGTTCTATTTAGTATAAATAAAACTATTGAAAAGTGCCAGGTTGTAAACTAAAGGTGATTTATACATAATGTGACTTGTATAACCATACTTGATATGACTAGAGACCTTTCCAACGTTCTTCAGGCGTCGAGTTAAATGACATTTGTCACCCTAGGCATGCCTGCCCAACTGTAGCTAGCAGTACGGGTGTGGGATTGTCAGTCCCGAATAGATCAATTCACAAATCTCACGCTCTCCCTCCAGGAGACTCTGGTTATACTATGATAGGATTTATCCCTGTACACCTTAGGGTATAATATTGAAGTAGCGCCTCACAGTATCGTACAATCTTGTTTACATGTAGTTTAGTAGCGTTCTACCGTAGTGAAAATTCGTATGTATACTGTATGTAGTGATAATTACAGTTATAAGTACCATGATAAAGTAGTGATGTAAACTGTAAACTATTTCTGTCTTAGTGCATCTGTTTAGTAGTGAAAGTTTCTGTACTTGTTATGTTTATAAAATCCCAAACTATACCGATTATAGTTTGCATGTATAACGTAGTGAATAGCGTGTCCGGAAAACTATGCAATTTTAATGAAAATGCCCCTTATGCTCAACACAGTACAAAAGGGTTAAAGTATGAGATTTGCATAAGTTTTGAAACATTTATGTTTAGCTTGTATTCTCACCCTAAAAACATTAAAAACATGGAAAAATGTAGGGGTATGAACTCACCTTGAGCGAGTGGTTTTCACGAAAGTCCGGTACGAGATGTTGAGTGTCTAGTGAAACCTCGAACTCAACTTGGTCCTAATACATGTAATGCCACACACGTAGGAGTCAAATGAAGGTTTTTCACTACTAAATACCATTGGAATTCACTCTAGATACTTGAAACTATGTATACCAAGTGATAGGACCTTGTAGGATTGAGTATAGGGGGTGTATGGCCACCTGGAGTGTGTGTGCGGCCCAATGGGTGTGCGGCCATACACTCATGAAATGGGGTGCCTTCGAAGTGTTCTCAAGGTCCATACTCACATCCACGAAGTGTTCTAGTTCTATACTCACTTAAAGTGCAAGATAGGTGTGACACCAGTCAAATTTTGGTCAAAAATAAATTGATCAATAATCGTAATTGGGATGAACCAAGTGGTAGAGTTTGTAACAAGGTTTCCAAAAACATAAAGAACACTGAAATCCGAGGTATAACGAAGAAGTTATGACCAATCGAAAATACGCGGTAAAACCGGTAAAACACTGTTCAGTGTAAAAAGCGAATTTTCGATAAAAGGGATTTTTAGCCTTAACAATCTAAATGAAACTTGTAGAATATGTTAAACCGAGAACGTTCTTAAAAAGAACGTGAAAATCCGACTTCGTATGAGGAAGTTATGATTTTTCGAAGTTTCGGTTTAGCAGTAGACGACTAAAAAATCGAAATATAAATCGATCAATATTTAGCCGACGCAACTTAAACGAGAATCGAAGGTCTCGTTAAAAGTAGCACAACGGTAAAAAGACAGGCGAAAACGGACGTCGGATGAAGAAGTTATGAATTTTTAACGGATTCCCGTCCCGGTCTGTTTAAAATAATAATATTAAAAATAAAGTCAAAATCAGCCGACGAAGTCTAAACGAAAGTTGTAGATTATGATTTTACCTACGCGTGCATATAAAGAACGTTAAAAACGGAGCTCGTATGCGAAAGTTATGAATTTCGCAAGTTTTTGGCACGAAAATCGAGAAATTGTGGATAACCGAGAAATTTCGCAGGTCACTCTTCGGACACGTCATCAGCACGTGCGAACTGCCACGTGTCACCTTCGGGTTGGACCGCAAATCGCCGTGTCAACATCGGATTGGACCGCAGCCGCGGTCCAGTAGCGAGCCCACACCTTCGCATCGGACACCCCGGAGACACCCCTTCGCATGCGTGCCTTCACCCTATTGGACCGAAGCTTGACCAATCAGAAGCCGCCAGATCCGAACCCTCGCACGTGGCTTCGCTGCTGACCGACGCGTGGCTGCTGACTCGCCTCTCGCCTCGCCACCTGTCCTCCTCGGCCGAACCCTCGCACCCCTATATAAAGGGTGCGAGCCTTCTCGGATGGAAGGGTTTTTCACCCCATTTTGGCCCTTTTTCACTCCTCTCTCTTCCATAACTTCACAAACAACCCCCAAAGCCCCGGTAACGCGTCTAAAACCCGAAGCAAGCCCCGGAGCCCCGGAATTCTCGAGAATTCATCCTCTCTCCTATCGAAACTCTGCCCGATTGGAGCCGGTTTTTCGTCAAACAAACTCTTTTCCGGGAAACGAAACGCTGCCCGAATCACCGCTTATCAAGGTGAGTTCATACCCCTATAATTTACCTTTTCAATGGTTTTTAAATGCTTTTAGGGGGGAATACAAGTTTAACACAATATTAAATTGTGTTAATAACTGTGTGTGATAATAATCACACAGAAAGTTTTCGTATGCTTTTAAGAATTACCAAATACTTCCAAAATAATGTAAAGCCATGTTAAATTCTTTGAAAAAAGTTTTATAAACTATTTCAAAATATAAATGCCAAAGTCATGTTTATATATGTATAAATATATAAATAAGATTTGAAGGACTTAGGACTAATGAATTATCTTATTTTCTTTTCCTTGTTTGGATGTGGAATTAAGGTTGTATTATTTGTCCGAAGGTCGTTTCCTTCTTAATTATATATATATTATACATATATTAGTACAAAAGGTTACTCCTTTTGGTATCTTCACCTTTGTATCAGGCTGAGCAAAGGTGTTCATCCATGAGAATTCATGCTAATCCGATAGAACATATAAATTATAATAGGTATAATTTATGACTCAAAACTAAATATACAAGTATGATTCATGACTGTATACTTTCCAAGGAAATTACCAAAATACATTCAAATATAACAAGATATGTATAATACCTTTAATATATGAATAACATATTAAAGAAGTAAAGATACATTCTGCCGGGTTTGCATTAGCAAAGGTACTATACAGAGTAACCGAGTTAGCAAACACGAGGTAATAATTCATAATTCAAGTAAACCAGAATACACTGTTTTACAAGAAACCAGGGTTTTGATTCAAAACAAATCAAGGGTTTACACTTATCAAATACATGTTTGGAAAACCTAAGAATATACTATCAATCATTATTTCCGAATGATTGGGTTTTAATTCAAGAATATACTGTCAATCATTATTTCCGAATGATTGGGTTTTCAAAACTAATATACATGAACGTTTAATATGCTTTTTATGAGACTCTATATTCAGGTTGTTTAATTCATTTTAGACAACATAGGAAGTCCTGACATTATAACCAAAATCTCCAGTCGGGGATCGAAACAGGTGTGTGTAGATCTATATCGGGAATTGACAACCCCGCACTCAGGCTGCTAGCTATAGTTTGATGAGTGACAATTGTTATCACCAGTTTAAACGCCCACAAAGCGTTTGTTTCAGGCCATCCGTCATAGTAAGGTTATAATAAAAACTACTCATTAAAAAGGTATTAACAATACTTTAGTGTATAAACAAATAAATGAAAGTACACCTTCAAAGTACCAGTTTATAGAATACAAAAACACAATGGTTTAATACAGTTTTCATTAACACCTGGTGGAGCCAGGCACACTCTTAGTTTCAAGTTTTCATAAAGGAATGCAAATACAAAACAGTAATACAAAGAGAACGGTTTATGGGATTAAACCACTTATCCAATGGAACTTAGTCACTCAATCTCGGTAAACTAGTATAACATAAAAGACCTTTAGTGGTTAATTCTATAATTCCTTAGTTGCTACATCAGAGTTGTACATAAGTAAGGTTCGATTGACAGTGAAATGTGTGACTTCCGCCTTACTTCCTGTTCCTTGTTTGGTTGTGGGCTTAGGGCAGATACACCCATTTAACTGTCAATTCGATATTGTGTTATGTATAATCAATATAAACTAGGTAATTACAGAGGGAAACTATTGAGGTTATCAGCTAATCACCTCAGGAGATATAGGATTTCCTGGAGAAACCAGTGAACTTATTCAAAGAACTTAGGGTATACTTAACAGAACAAAAATACTTATGAACTCACCAGCAAATGCTGATCTACTCTTTTCAAATAACTTGTATTCTCAGGAATCCAGTAGGCAGGTACACTCCCGAAGCTTTTGAGAAGACTACCTAGTACCGTACCGCGACTCTTGTCTTCTGCTGTACCTACTTTAGTGTTTGAATACGTAATGTTTAAACACTTATGTAAAACTTATACTTATTAATACAGTGGTTGTTTGTACTTTGATTACTATATTGCATGTGTTGTGATACTTACCTAAAGTCCTCCGCCCCCGAATGTTTCCGCCATTCTGGTTTGGGGGTGCGACAATAGGGGTCTTAGAAGTGGGTTTACGGCCCTATGATGAGTGTGTGATCGCACACTTGAGTGTGCGGCTGCACACTTGGAGTGTGCTGCCATACAGGTGTGTGTGCGGCCGTACACAGGTGTGTGCGGTCGTACAATCCACACCAAAATGTCCAAAAATGCCATTTCCAAGGTGCAACAAGGCTAGGGGCATGTCTATCTCGAATATGGAAGTTAAACTCTCACTTTGGAGGGTGTTTTAAGGGTGTGCGGCCACCCTAATGAAGGTGTGCGGCCGCACTCACTTCCAACACAAAGAACATGTCCATATTTGGCAAACTTAAGGCTTAGATAGAGGGGTCTTTCATGGATTGAAAGCTAGAGGAAGAAGTACTCACGTTCTTGAAGCTTTGGAAGGTTCAAAGTTGGAGAAACTTGAGAGGAAATGATGTTGTGTGCTGCCAAGGTGCTAAAGGAATGAACGGAAGGGGGCTACCCTTTATATAGGGGTAAGGGTTCTGCCCAAAAGCGAGTGTGCTGCCACGGGAGTGGGTGTGCGGCCGCACACCCATGTGTACGGCCGTACACTCCTCCAAGAGGGGTGTATGGCCCAGTTTTCTCACTATGTGACATGCTGACTCATTCCTAATCTCAACCTTGGTCAAATTCAAGCTTAGAACACTTAAATGAACCCCCAAATAGTACCAGAAATCAACCAAACAAGTTGAATATTGATTGAATTGACTAAGTGTACAGGATTGAAGCTTCCGGGTTGTCACATCATCCCCCCGTTAGAGGGAATTTCGTCCCGAAATTCAAGGATAAAGTACAATCATGATTTAGGAAAGAGATGGGGGTACTTCTGCTTCATAGAATCCTCGCGCTCCCAAGTGAATTCAGGACCTCGCTTGGCATTCCAGCGAACCTTCACTATCGGGATGCGACTCTGTTTCGTACGTTTGACTTTCCGGTCCATGATTTCGACAGGTTCTTCCACGAAGTGTAGACCCTTGTCTAATTCGATCTCGTCGAGAGGAATCACAAGTGTCTCATCGGACAGACACTTCTTTAGGTTCGACACATGGAAAACAGGATGGATGTTGCTGAGCTCTCGTGGTAACTGTAGTTTGTATGCTACGGGACCGATCCTAGCAAGGATCTTAAATGGTCCAATGTACCTTGGGTTTAGCTTTCCACGTTTTCGGAAACGTATCATGCCTTTCCAGGGCGAGACCTTCAGAAGGACGCGGTCACCGACCTGGAATTCCAAGGGTTTCGTCGCTTATCGGCGTAGCTCTTTTTGTCTATCTCGTGAGGCTTTCAGTCGTTCTCGGATTTGCACGATCTTTTCAGTCGTCTCTCGGATAATTTCAGGACCAGTGAGAGTGCTGTCAGGGACTTGACCCTTGACTAGCTGCGTGTCACCCACTTCAGCCCAGCACAGAGGGGATCTGTACTTGCGGCCATAGAGGGCTTCAAACGGCGCAGCCTTGATGCTGGTATGGTAGCTGTTGTTGTAGGAAAATTCAACCAAAGGAAGATGAGTGTCCCATGACGCGCCGAAGTCGATGATGCAGGCTCTCAACATATCTTCCAATGTCTGACTTGTCCTCTCACTCTGTCCATCCGTCTGCGGATGATAAGCCATGCTCATATCCAATTTAGTTCCAAGAGCCTTCTGTAGTGATTTCCAGAATCTCGAGGTAAACCTGCTATCTCGGTCGGAGATAATGGATACAGGTACCCCACGAAGGCGAACTATCTCTTGAATGTAGATCTGTGTGAGTCTCTCCATCTTGAAGTTTTCCTTGATTGGCAGGAAGTGGGCGGACTTCGTCAACCGATCGACAATTACCCAGATGGTGTCGTGCCCACTCGGTGATCTTGGTAACTTAGTGATAAAATCCATTATTATCCTTTCCCACTTCCACTCAGGTATTTCTGGCTACTGAAGTAAACCTGAGGGCTTCTGATATTCCACCTTCACCTTGGCGCAAGTCAAGCACTTGCCCACGAAGGTTGCAATCTCCGCTTTCATGTTTGGCCACCAATAGAGCTGTTTGAGATCCAGATACATCTTATCTGAACCTGGATGAACGGAGTATTTCGTCTTGTGAGCCTCATTCATGACAACTTCTCTGTACCCGCCGAACTTTGGGGTCCATATCCGGTTCATGAAATAGTAAACTTCGTCACCCTTGACCTCTAAGTTCTTATCCATTCCCCTCAAGGCTTCATCCAAGATGTTTTCTGGTTTTAAGGCTTCCAGCTGAGCCTCTCTGATCTGCGTGGACAAATGGGAATGGATGGTCATTATTAGTGCCTTCACCTTACGCCCTGAATACTCCTTTCGGCTGAGGGCATCTGCTACCACATTGGCCTTGCCGGGATGGTAACGAATTTCACACTCGTAGTCACTGAGTAGCTCTACCCATCGCTGTTATCTCATGTTTAACTCCTTCTGATCAAAGATATGCTGCAAGCTCTTATGGTCGGTGAAGATAGTGCACTTGGTTCCGTAGAGATAATGTCTCTAGATTTTTAACGCAAAGACCACTGCTCCCAACTCTAAATCGTGATTTGTGTAATTGACTTCTTGTGTTTTCAACTGCCTCGAGGCATAGGCGATGACCTTTCCTCACTGCATGAGCACACAGCCTAGGCCCTGATTGGACGCATCACAATAGACCACGAAGTCTTCCGTCCCTTCGGGCAGGGACAAGATAGGTGCGCTGCATAGGGCCTGCTTCAATGTTTGAAACGCAGTGTCTTGCTTGGCTCCCCAACTAAAGGTTACACCTTTTTGTGTCAGGGTAGTTAAAGGCTTAGCGATTCTGGAGAAATTTTGGATAAACCTGCGATAATAGCCCGCGAGACCCAAGAATTGTCGGATTTCTGTGGGTGTCCTTGGTGCAGACCAATTCTCTATCGCTTTGATCTTGGAAGGGTCCACGTGTATGCCTTCTTTGCTAACCACGTGACCAAGGAAATTCACCTTCCTGATCCAGAACTCACACTTTGAAAATTTTGCATATAGCTTCTCTGCCCTTAAGGTTTCCAGCACCTGCCTCAAATGTTGTTTATGATCGTTCTCCCTCTGCGAATAGACAAGTATATCGTCGATGAACACAATCACGAACTTGTCTAAGAAATGGCGGCACACCCGATTCATCAGGTCCATGAATACTGCCGGTGCGTTGGTTAGACCAAAGGGCATTACTACAAACTCGTAGTGTCCATAACGAGTTCTGAATGCTATTTTAGGCACATCATTATCGTGAACTCGCAACTGATGGTACCCTGATCTTAGATCTATCTTCGAAAAGTAGCTGGCTCCCTGAAGTTGGTCGAAGGGATCGTCGATTCTGGGTAAGGGATAACGGTTCTTGATGGTCAACTTGTTCAGCTCTCGGTAGTCAATGCACATCCGAAAAGATCCATCTTTCTTTTTCACAAATAAGATCGGAGCTCCCCAGGGTGAGGAACTCGGCCATATGAATCCCTTGCTGATCAGCTCATTGAGCTGGCTGGATAACTCTTGCATTTCTGCCGGCACTAGACGATAAGGAGACTTAGCTACTGGAGTAGCTCCGAGGATTAAGTCGATACGAAACTCGACTTGACGCTCGGGAGGAATTCCTGGGAGATCTTCGAGGAAGACATACAGAAAGTTGTAGACTTCGGGAAGACTCCCAAGGTCTTTAACTTTTTGCGTCTCATCAACGACGTGAGCTTGGAATGCATGGCATTCCTTCCGCAGATACTTCTGGGCCTTGATGCATGAAATGATACGAAGGCTCGAGCTAAGCTTATCTCCGTAAATCATGAGAGCTTCGCCAGAGGGAAGATTGAGACGGATAGCTTTCTCGAAGCAAAGAATATCCGCACGATTGGAGCTTAACCAGTCCATGCCGATAATGACGTCGAAACTCTTGATGGACACCAGCATAAGATCGATGGGAAAAGAATAATTGTCTAGAGTAAGAGTACAGCCTATGAATATGTCGTTAGTGTTCTCCTTCTTTCCGTTAGCCATCTCGACGGTAAATGTTTCGGTTAGAGGTTGGGATTTACATTTGATTAGATGTTTGAATGCATGACTAACAAAACTCCTCTCCACACCAGAATCGAATAGAATGCATGCATAAGAGTGGTCAAGGAGGAACGTACCCGTAACAACGGTAGGATCAGCGACTGCTTCCTCCTGGCCCATCACCCGAACTCTTCCTGTATTTCCACCAGTTGTTGCCTTGGGGCAGTTTCTCCTTAAATGCCCAGCCTCTCCACATCCATAACAAGTTTGGCCAGCACCCGCTCCCGGAGCCTGGTTGGTTGGTTGGGTTGGCACCTTGCAGTATCGAGCTGTGTGTCCTTTCTTCCCACAGCTGTTGCAACTCAACTCACGGCAGGGTCCGTGATGAAGGAAGTTACACTTGTTGCACAGGGGTAGTTTCCCAGCATAAACACCGGTAGGAGTTTGGGTGGTAGGAACAGTAGCTGGAGCAGCAGCAGGAGCAGTAACAGCATGAACTGCCACTGTTTGTTGTTTCTTGGAGGGCTCCTGCGGAGACTGGCCCTTGCGTTTGTTCCAGGATTTCTTCTTCTTCTCACCCCTCTCCTTTTGCGGCTCAGCGACCGCTGATGACGCATCTAGATCGATTCCATGATCGATCAGGGTCTGTGCCAGATCCTTGGCGCTTTCAAATGTAGTCGGCCTAGCAGCCAAGACATTCCCCTTGGTTGGTTGCGTCAATCCCCAAATGTACCTCTCGATTTTGTTGCTTTCCGGGGTGACCATTCCCGGACAGAGGAGAGCCAGATCACAGAATCTCGCGGTGTAGGCAGCGATGTCGGAACCCTTCATCTTCAAGTTCCAGAGTTCGTGCTCCAACTTTGCACTTCACCCCTCGGGCAGTATTCTGCAAGCATGAGTTCCTTCAGTCTTTCCCAACCCATGGCATTAGCCACTGGTAGGGTTAGGGTTTTGACTCGACCATTCCACCAGGTCAAAGCTCTGTCGGTGAAGGTGCAGGCGGCGAACTTCACCTTGTTTGCTTCAGAACAGGCGCAAAATTCGAAGATGGATTCGATCTTCTCGAACCATCGAGTCAGAGTGATGACACCTCCATTCCCGTCGAAAGACTTGGGTTTTTTGCAGTCATGAAGTCCTTGTAGGAACACTCCTTTTGATGTCCCTGACTTCCATCTTGTCTCTGTGGGTCGGTTCCACCTCCAGCCCCACCAACATTCACTTGTGCCATTGCTGCAGTCACGGTGGCTGTAACTGCTGCCTGAAACATGACAGGGTCGAAATGAGGAGGTGGTGGCGGGGTGTTGTCATTACTTCTGATGGGTCTTGGTCGGGGAGGCATCTTCTTCTAGAAACAATCAGGAAGAAGAGGGTGGTAAGTCCTCAAGATATATGAAACAAGATATATCTTATCCTGATAAAAGAGTTTTACCAAGCGATAAGCACAGGAAGATTACTAATGCAAGTAAGTTATCGCTTAAGGAAGAAGAGATAGCAACACTTGAAATGAATCCGTATACTGGGTTTGGCTCTAGCTAAAATACTCCTATAATATTTTATGTGGGATGATTTTGGTAAGTTTTAGGCTTGTTGTAACACCACAGTCACTCCCAAGCATATGTTGGTCATGTCTCGACTGAATATAGTTGATCAGGCAATAATCACCCTAGACATGATTTCATATCTGCCCAGGTTTAACCGCAGCGTCCAAACATCCAAATACTTTTGTTCTGTTCTATTAGTGACACGAATTTCGTTAAGTATGCATGCTCGTATACTTTTTATAAAAATACTTATATTTTTGAAAGTATACTTTTAGTGTAGAGCACTTACGCCCCCTAGTGATTATAGTTGTATACCACGTAAGGTTCGGTATACTAGTTCACTATAAACAAGGGCTCTGATACCAATCTGTCACACCCCGAAACCGATGGCGGAAACGTTTCGGGGCAGTGGACGTCATGTATATCATCACAACCAATGTATAATAGCAACCATAGAAACACAACCATCACAGTGTATACATATATGAAAATGTTTACATCAGTTTGAAAACTTGTTTGAGTTACAGCAACTAGTATGTAAAATATAAGCATAAGACTCTTATTACTCCGGCTTCTCAAAAATCCAGCAGGTACCTGTTTACTGATTTCCTGAGAATACAAGCAGTTTTAAAATATCAGCATAAAGCTGGTGAGTTCATAAGCAGTACTTGGTAATGAAAACTTGTTGAAGAGCTCGTAAAAGTATTTTGTATAGCTTCAAGAAAATCCGATATTTTCTTTAAGTGAAAATGTAGTGTTCTCAATTCTGTATGAAATCGTGAATGTTTGTTACTGAAAACCGTAGTGATATGCGAAAATAATACTTCATGTGACTAGCTAATGCTAATCATGATGTATAAGTATTTCGTACGTGAAACCATTGTATGTTCAGTTCTGTTTGAAAACTCTGAAACTTCTCCAGTTGTAGTGTGTATGAGTTCTATTTAGTATAAATAAAACTATTGAAGAGTGCCAGGTTGTAAACTAAAGGTGATTTATACATAATGTGAGTCGTATAACCATACTTGATATGACTAGAGACCTTTCCAACGTTCTTCAGGCGTCGAGTTAAATGACATTTATCACCCTAGGCATGCCTGCCCAACTGTAGCTAGCAGTACGGGTGTGGGATTGTCGCTCCTGAATAGATCTATTCACAAATCTCACGCTCTCCCTCCAGGAGACTCTGGTTATACTATGATAGGATTTATCCCTGTACACCTTACGGTACAGTATTGAAGTAGCACCTCACAGTATCGTACAATCTTGTTTACATGTAGTGTAGTAGCGTTCTACCGTAGTGAAAATCCGTATGTATACCGTATGTAGTGATAATTACAGTTATAAGTACCATGATAAAGTAGTGATGTAAATTGTAAACTATTTTTGTGTTAGTGCATCTGTTTAGTAGTGAAAGTTTCTGTACTTGTTATGTTCATAAAATCCCAAACTATACCGATTATAGTTTGCATGTATAACGTAGTGAATAGCGTGTCCGGAAAACTATGCAATTTTAGTAAAAACGTCCCTTATGCTCAACACAGTACAAAAGGTTTAAAGTATGAGATTTGCATAAGTTTTGAAAACATTTATGTTTAGCTTGTATTCTCCCCCTGAAAACATTAAAAACGTGGAAAAATGTAGGGGTATGAACTCACCTTGAGCGAGTGGTTTTCACGAAAGTCCGGTACGAGATGTTGAGTGTCTAGTGAAACCTCGAACTCAACTTGATCCTAATACATGTAATGCCACACACGTAGGAGTCAAATGAAGGTTTTTCACTACTAAATACCATTGGAATTCACTCTAGATACTTGAAACTATGTATACCAAGGGATAGGACCTTGTAGGATTGAGTATAGGGGGTGTATGGCCACCTGGAGTGTATGTGCGGCCATGGGTGTGCGGCCCAATGGGTGTGCGGCTGTACATTCATGAAATGGGGTGCCTTCGAAGTGTTCTCAAGGTCCATACTCACATCCACGAAGTGTTCTAGTTCTATACTCACTTGAAGTGCAAGATAGGGGTCTTAGAAGTGGGTTTGCGGCCCTATGATGAGTGTGTGGTCGCACACTTGAGTGTGCGGCCGCACACTTGGAGTGTGCTGCCATACAGGTGTGTGTGCGGCCGTACACAGGTGTGTCCAGTCGTACACTCCACACCAAAATGTCCAAAAATGCCATTTCCAAGGTGCAACAAGGATAGGGGCATGTCTATCTCGAATATGGAAGTTAAACTCTCACTTTGGAGGGTGTTTTAAGGGTGTGCGGCCACCCTAATGAAGGTGTGCGGCCGCACTCACTTCCAACACGAAGAACATGTCCATATTTGGCACACTTAAGGATTAGATAGAGGGGTCTTTCATGGATTGAAAGCTAGAGGAAGAAGTACTCACGTTCTTGAATCTTTGGAAGGTTCAAAGTTGGAGAAACTTGAGAGGAAATGATGTTGTGTGCTGCCAAGGTGCTAAAGGAATGAAAGGAAGGGGGCTACCCTTTATATAAGGGTAAGGGTACTGCCCAAAAGCGAGTATGCTGCCACGGGAGTGGGTGTGCGGCCGCACACCCATGTGTACGGCCATACACTCCTCCAAGAGGGGTGTATGGCCTAGTTTTCTCACTATGTGACATGCTGACTCATTCCTAATCTCAACCTTGGTCAAATTCAAGCTTAGAACACTTAAATGAACCACCAAATAGTACCAGAAATCAACCAAACAAGTTGAATATTGATTGAATTGACTAAGTGTACAGGATTGAAGCTTCCGGGTTGTCACACAACATATCCTCAAGCGTCTAGATGGTGCGCTCAGTCTTCCCATCCGTTTACAGATGGTAAGCGGTTCTAAAGTGCAACTAGGTACCTAAGTCCTTGTGGAACCTCTTCCAAAACCTGGAAGTGAAACGAACATCTTGATCTGAAACTATCGCCGTGGGCACACGATGGTGGGAAACTACCTATATAACATAAATATAGGATAATTTCTCAGTTGAATAATTCTCCTGGATAGCCAAAAAGTGAGCACTCTTGGTCAGCCGATCGACAGTCATCTAGATTGCCATAAACGCCTTTGTAGTCTTTGGTATTTTCGTGATGAAATCCATGGTGATCTACTCACATTTCCACAATGGGACGTCCAGAGGCTGCAATTTGTCATGAGGGCACTGATGTTTGGGATAAAACTTTCGGCAGGTCAAGCACCGCTCTACGAACCAAGATATATCTCTCTTCATACATGACCACCAATAGTTATTCCTCAGATCATGATACATCTTTATCATGCCCGGATGAATAGAAAATTTCGATTTGTGTGCCTCATCCATCAAAATTTTTCAGGTCCACCCGAATAAGGCACCTAAATCCTGTCGTGCAGCGTCAACAACCCCGAGCTATCATAATAAAGTGCTAATACTTGACCGACCACCCGCTCGCTCTTCCCATTCTCCTCCTTGATGGCATTCAACTAAGCAACCATAATCATTACCAAAATTAGAGTCACAACTGTCGTCCTCAAACATACATCCTGAATCAGAGTAGTAACCGCCCTGCTATTCAGTGCATCTGCCACCAAATTGGCCTTACCGAGGTGGTGCAAAATCTCATAGTGGTAGTCTTTCATTACATCCAACCATCACTGCTATTCATATTCACGTTGGGTTGGTCCATCAAATATCTCAGAATTTAGTGGCCTGTGTAAATGGTAAACCAGACTCCGTACAAGTAGTGGCGCCAAATCTTGAGGGCAAAGACCACCGCCCCCTACTCCAAATCATGGGTAGGATAATTCACCTCATGAGGCTTTAGTTTCCTCGAGGCATAACCAAGCACATGCCCCCTCTGCATCAATACATCACCCAAGCCCATAATTGATGCATCACAATATACAACAAAATCCTCAACTCCCTCGGGTAGGGTAAGTACTGGTGCCTCATTGAGCTTCTGCCGAAGAATCTCAAATGTTTCTAGCTGCTTAGGCCCCAAACTAAATATTATATCCTTCCTCGTAAACCTAGTGAGAGGAACTGTAATCTTGGAGATGAAAGATCTAGTATGCTCAAGACTCATATTAATGTGATATTCCTAATTAACATATGATACTAATGGGTCACACTAACAACAACTTGATATAATTTATTATTTATTAGAAATTGATTTTAATAAATAAACTCTTATAAATAATTGAAAATTATTTATTTCTTGGAAATAATATATTTTTTCATTAGCAAGTAACATAATATATCATATGGTATGATTTATTAAGTCATGTATGCTATTTTGGAATAGAAAGTTTTTTGTCTTTTAGCCAAAAGTCAAAGTTTATATTTTATAAAAGAAGTTTACAAAATTTATAAACTTTTGTCTTCTTTTATATCTTTATAAGAAAGAATAAAAGAAGCATGACCTTTTGATTTGTTTATTCAAAAGCATAACTAGTTCTTAAAGGCATGGGGGACAAGTTCCTTTTATAACATGAGTGCTTAATTGGTTAAGGACTCATGTGTATTGTTTTAGTTTTAATAGAGTGCATGAAAGACTTTTTTTTTGACTTTTTTACTAGCCAAAATCGTGACCTTGCATGCCCTCCTCATTATCTCTTGCTTTGGTGATAAACACTTGAAGAAAACTTGCATTTTACTCTCTTGAAGTTCATACTTTGGTTATGAACTTTAAGGTTGATAGTTTTAAAAGATTACAAGATTAGCATCTTAAATCAAGTTGAGTTCTTGTTGGTGTCTCAAAGGTTCCACATTCTCCATCAACTTCCAAGCCTCTTCTTCTTGTTTGTTTCTTGTTTTCTTTCCGAATTTTGCAAGAATGTCCATGGTTGGTTATAAACTTGTTTTATTTTGTTCAAAATCATAGTCTTCCATTTCTAAGTGTTGAGAGAAAAACTTTTGAGAAAAACTTGAACAAACGTTAGTAGAAGATAATAAGTTGCAGAATGAGTTAATCTCAAGGATCACGTTAGCTCAACAATAATAAGTTAGAAGTGTTAGATTTTTAATTGCGGAAGTGTAAAGGAAATATAAATGACAACATGTTATATCAAGTAGACACCAAGTTGATTCATAACAAGGTTTGTAGTCAAACACAAGTTAGTAAGTGCGAACAACTTAAGGTAGAGAGGAAAGGGGTTTATCAGAAGATAATAGATAGAGATGAAAGATCTTTGTATTGCAATGATAGTTCAGAAAGATCGTGAAGGTGGGTTTTACATGAAGTTGGATACTCTATTTATAGAGTCCAAAAAGTTACATTTGAAATAAACAAATAATATCCTATTGACTTCAGTGACCATGCAAGGTTCATTGGACAAACATAAGTAAACACGTTAAGTCAGTAACGTAACTTGAAAGTCTTCATCCAAAGGACTTGGGAACAACAGCTGGCTTTGGCCACATATTCCGCCTCTACGGTAGACAAAGAAACACACTTTTGTTTCCTTCAAGACCAGCTAATTAGTCTTCCTCCTAAAATCTGGCATCCACCCGAAGTGCTTTTACGATCTAGTCTGCATCCTGCATGATCCGCATCTGTGAACGCTTGAAGACTGGAGTCATTGCCCGCAGGGTACCAGAGGCCTAATATTTTACTTCCCTTTAGATATCTAAGGATTTGCTTGACTGCGGTCAAGTGAGATACTTTAGGTTCAGCTTGGTACCGAGCACATAAACTTGTTGCAAAGACAATATCCGGTCAGCTTGCAATGAGATACATCAACAACCCAATCATTCCTCGGTAGGTTTTGTGGTCAACTGACTCTCTGGTAGGGTCAACTGAGATCTTGCATCCAAAGGCCGTAGGGACCTTGGCTGAGGAGCAATTTTCCATTGAAAATTTCTTCAGCAACTTAGTGGTGTACTTTTCTTGATGTATGAATATCCCTTGAGGGACTTGTTTAACTTGAAGCCCTAGAAAGAAGTTGATCTCTCTATTCGTGCTCATTTGAAATTTACTTGTCATGAGCCTTACAAAGTCATTCACCATACCGTGATCAGTTTATCCAAAAATGATATCATACACATATATTTGAACAAGCATCAAGTGATTATCATTTGCTCGTACAAATAACATGGGATCAATCACACCTCTTTTGTATCTAGACGTTACAAGAAACTCAGTGAGAGTCTCATACCATGCCCTTGGTGCCTGCTTAAGACCGTATACTGCTTTTTCCAGCTTGTAGCAGTGGTTTGGAAATTTCAGACTCTCAAAGCCTGGAGGTTGTTGAAGGTAAACTGCCTCTTTCAGTTCTCAATTCAGAAAGGAACTTTTTACATCCATTTGATGCACTTTGATGTTTTTGTGTGCATAATACGCTAAGAAGATGTGTATTGCTTCCATTCTGGCTACGGGGACATATGTTTCATCGTAGTCAACAACTTCAAGTTGACTGTACCCCTTAGCAAATAACCGGGATTTGTTTCTCACCACCGCACCAGAATCATCTAGCTTGTTTTTATATACCCATCTTGTGCTGATGATTAGACGACCTTTCGGCTTCGGTACCAATTTACACACATTAATTCTTTCAAATTCAGCAAGTTCCTCTTGCATAGCAACAATCTAATCGGGCTCCAGGAGTGCTTCTTTTGTAGTTCTAGGCTCGACCGAAGACATGAATGTTGCATAGTGACTATGGTTAGTTAAATCACTAGAGGATCGAGATTGGATACCTGAGGATGGGTTGCCGATGATTTTACCCGGTGGGTGATCCTTCGTCTAAATGTGAAGACGATTTTGTTGGTGATCTGCAGCTGCGGTTGAGGAAATATCTTCAACGCCAGAGGACTCTGCGGTTGGAGAAGGTAGTTCCCCTTCGACTTGGGAGCAGCCCGCAGATGTATCCTGGACTGTAGGAATTTGAACTACAGCTGTTGAAGGAGGTTCCCCTGAATTGAGGATGGGAGTTCCCACTGAACAGAAAATGGTTCTCCTTGAACCAGTGACATCGGTTCCCCCTATATTGATGAGTAAGTGAAAACCGTTGAATCTGATCTTGTGTCAGTGTTCTCAACTTCTTCATCCTCAGAGTCTTCAGGAGCATTTGATTGGATAGTGACTATACGGGTAGAAACTGACGCTGCATCTTCTGGTATTGGAACCTCGATGGTTGTCACTTCCAACCGAGTTGATCTTTACCCCTGAACCGGCAAGGTGGAGGTATTGAGCGGCAAATCTTCAGACAAGGTTGGACCGAATACCCCACCATGTTGTTGCTGATGGGTTTTAAGCATTCTAACACTCCTATGGTGTACATGCAACCGTAGAAACCTTGGATCTATGTTTTCTCTATTATACATGCAAACTTTCATTTTTCCAAGGTTTCATCCTAACTAGCATATCATGGGGTATATGTAATATAAAAAACTAGTAGAATGACATACCTTTCTTGTTGTTTGGATTCCTTAAGACTTTGTGAGCCTAGCACCCCAAATGTGATGCCTTAAATGCTTCACACAACACCACCAACTTTTGGAATTACTTGAGAGAAGAATATTGTGCACCAAAATCGGCTAGCCCTCACTAGTATCTTAAGTAGTGCCGGTTTTGCTAGGGTGAGGCTTCTTTATATAGTGTGCTCATTAGGGTTACACCATGTAACTCCTGCCTTTCCATATTCTTCATGATCCACGGGTTTTAACCTCCATGGAGTATCCATGGGTAACCACATGGGTTTAGCCCAACATGAAGAACTATGGATCATAAGCCCACTATATAAGAATGAATGATTTAAGAAATCAATCCCCATTTATTTAATTAGTCTCTTTTGATCACAAACTTAATTCCAAACTAATTGTTGATCAATACTAATTAAATAATTCATATTAATATATTAGAACTTATAATATATTAATAAACCATAAATATCCTCTTCTCACAAAAGTCTATCCAAATGTTCCGATGTCATGCAACCCAAATGGAGCATGCCAAATTGGGTCAAGTACATACCAAATATAGTTATGGACTTAGACACCTTATCCAACAGTCTCCCAGTTGGATAAGTCTAATAACTATAACTGCAAGTATGACTTCAGGATCTGACCAGCAATCGTAGCTCTTCAAAGTCTCGTGGAACTAAGTTGTGCCATTTTAGATAAGTGATCATATAATCCTCTGTTCAAGATATCAGCCGGACAAATACATGCAACAACATCGTACTTATTGTCTAGCAGTTTGTTTCCCGACTTCCGATTTGTTTGACATAGAACTTAATCGAACACATCAATTCAGTTCTGACCGGGCCTGGCACATAAGTCAAAACAAAATCATCGAGGGGCCCAAGATATCGCTTTTAATCCTCCAAGGACTAAAAGGAACAAAAAAATTCGACTCCTATGCTTCTACTGACTAATCATCAAATTTTACACAACATCATGTTTTATAACATCATGTTACTGATGCATTTTCGTACTATCAATGTATAACCAACTCATAGTCAACAATCCATATCTCTTGGTTTGAAGAATTATATGATATTACCGTCTCACGATCACCCTAGATAAATTCCATGAAGTGATACAAGTGAGTGTGGGTTGAATCAAATACTCAGAACTTATGAGCACTCATGAATGTTGCAGCAACAATTGCTATGTCTAATACAATTCAGACAAATCTATAAAACCTATTCGCGACAGTCTTATTTCAATACCTACTTCCAAAGTTTGATCGACTGTGGATAGTTTAATAATATAATTATTCTGGAAGTCAAAACATGCAAAATGAAAAAATAGTAAAAGATTGACACAAGACGATACCATACTAGTAAATAAAAACATCTTTTATTTAAACATCAAATGTCAATTACATTTCAACTATTACAAGTTTCGAAAGCTATCTAATTACTAAAACTAATATCATCCTTCAGCCCAATGCGCCGCGCATGCTGTAAATGATTAACCCTACACAATCCCTTCGTGAGGGGATCTGCTGGGTTCTCATCCGATGATACCCTCTTTGCCACGAGGTTTCCTTCTTCTACTCGATGTCTAGTGAAGTGGTATTTTCTGTCGATGTGCCTGGATCTGCCGTGATCCCTTGGTTCCTTGGCTAAGGCAACTGCACTCTCGTTATAACAGAAAATCTCCATAGGCTCCCTAATAGCTGGTACAACTCCAAGGTCTCCAATGAAGTTCTTCAGCCATATTGCCTCCTTCGCTGCCTCGCTTGCTGCTATATACTCTAATTCGCAAGTTGAATCAGCTAATGTCTCCTGCTTGGAACTTTTCCAAGTAATTGCTCCTCCATTTAGGGTAAAGACCCAGCCCGAATGAGAGTGGAAATTATCACTGTTTGTCTAAAAGTTGGCATTACTATACCCTACTACTCTCAAGTCATCACTCCTACCAAGGGTAAGGACCCAATCCTTAGTCCTCCGCAGGTACTTGAGAATGTTCTTTACCGCAGTCCAGTGAGCCTTGCCCGGATTCCCTTGATATCTCCTGACCATGCTCAAAGCAAAGGCCACATCAGAGCGAGTACAAGTCATAGCATACATGATCGAGCCTACAGTGGAAGCATATGGTACTCGACTCATCTCAGCTATCTTAGCCTCTGTACTCGGGCTCTGAGTCTTACTCAGTTTGGCATTACTCTGGATTAGTAAGTCACCTTTCTTGGAATCCTGCATGCTGAATCTTTTCATCCCCTTATCCAAGTAGGTACTCTGACTAAGTCCAATTAGTCTCTTACTCCTGTCTCTCAATATCCTTATCCCTAGGATATAGGCAGCTTCACCAAGGTCCTTCATAGCGAAACACTTCCCAAGCCAGGACTTAACCTCCTACAAGGTTGGGATGTCATTTCCGATGAGTAGTATGTCATCCACATACAATACCAAAAAGCTAACTATACTCCCACTAGCCTTAACATATGCACAGGACTCATCATCGCTCCTCGAAAAGCCAAACTCTTTGACTTTCTCATCGAAACAAAGATTCCATCTGCGAGATGCTTGTTTTAATCCATAAATGGATTTCTCAAGCTTACACACTCTATTAGGGTATTTTGCATCGACAAAACCCTCTGGCTGACTCATGTAAACATCCTCAGCCAACTTTCCATTAAGGAAAGCGGTTTTAACATCCATTTTCCATATTTCATAATCATGAAATGCATCAATGGCTAGCATAACCCTAATAGACTTAATCTTCGTTACTGGTGAGAAGGTCTCATCATAGTCAACTCCCGGAGTTTCAGTAAAGCCCTTCGCAACCAGTCGTGCCTTATAAGTGTGTACTTTCCCATCCATGTCGGTCTTCTTCTTGAAGATCCACTTGCACCCAACTGTCTTACGACCCGGTACATTGTCAACCATACATGGACTGAATCTCGTTGTCCATAGCCTCTTTCCATTTGGCAGATTCAGGGCCTGACATGGCTTCCTTGAAGTTGTTAGGTTCATCCAAATTTATCAGTGTACTATCACTGATAAATGCATCACCTTCTGTAGTAATATGGAAACCATAATAAAACCCAGGTGTGTTCCTAACCCTTGTGGAACGCCTCAGGGGTACGGACTCATCAATCGGCTCAACAAGAGTTTCCTCCACAGGTTGATTGCTAGTGTTTGAGGTTCCTTCACCGCTTGAATCTTGAAGTTCTTCAAGGTCAATTTGCCTCCCACTGTTTCCTTGGCTTATGAATTCTCTCTCACGAAAGAATCCTCTCCTCGCCACGAAGACAACATTGTCACTCGGTCTGTAGAAGAGATAACCAAAGGATTTCTGTGGGCTGCCGATGAAAATACACTGGTCACTTTGAGGTTCAAGCTTGTCGTGAATCTCGCGCCTCACGAAAGCCTCACAACCCCAAATCTTGATGTGGTCTAGAGTGGGAACTTTCCCAGTCCACATCTTGTGAGGTGTTTTGGCAACCTTCTTGGTAGGGACTAGATTAAGGATATGGGCGGCAGTCTTTAAGGCATACCCTCAAAATGAGATTGGTAACGAAGCTCGACTCATCATGGAACGAACCATGTCTAATAAGGCTCGATTGCGCCTCTCAGCCACACCATTCAGGTGTGGTCGTCCTAGGAGGTGTCAATGGTGAAACAATTCCACATTCCTTAAGATAGTCGAGGAACTCGATACTAAGATACTCTCCACCTCGATCGGATCGGAGCATCTTTATCTTCCTGCCCAACTGATTCTCCACTTCCTGTTTAAACTCTTTGAATTTCTCAAATGTTTCCGAATTATGCTTGATTAAGTAGACATAGCCATATCTACTATAATCATCAGTAAAAGACACATAGAAGCGGTTAGCATCCCTTGTAGCGGTTTTGAAGGGTCCACACACATCAGTGTGTATGAGGTCCAACAAACCTTCACCCATAGCACAAGTACCAATGAAGAGTGAATTAGTCATTTTTCCAAGTAAACAAGATTCGCAACTATCATCTGACTTTAAGTCAAATGACTCCAAGACTCCAGTCTTTTGGAGTTGGCCTATGCGCTTCTTGTTGACATGTCCAAGACGACAATGCCACAAGGATGCTTTATCCAAACTAGTGGAAGAATCAATATGCAATACATTATTTCCTAAGTTGTCTAGAACCGACACAGTTTCATATACACCATTACAAGGTAATGCTTTATTATAAAGAACACCATTATAAAAAGCATTAATACCACCACATTTATTATCAAATGAAAAAGTAAATCCTTGTTTGTACATACCATGAAAAGAAATAATATATCTCGCAATTTCAGACGAGTAACAACATTTATTCAAATCTAATACTAATCCACTACTAAGCAATAAAGAATAAACTCCAATCTTGGTGACAGGTGAAACTTTCCTATTCCCCATGATCAAGTTTATCTTCCCGTGCTCCACATCCTCACTTCTTTTTAGGCCCTGTAAATCAAAACAAATGTGAATTCCACACCCTGTATCAAGGACCTAAGAATTAGTATGTGGTGAGTTATTAGACAATATAGTGTAAATGCCTGCATGGGTGGGTTTCACTTTCCCATCCTTAAGATCCTGCAAGTACTTGGGGCAGCTTCGCTTCCAGTGCCCTTTTTCCTAAGAGTAGAAACATTGTGCATCCTTCGGGTTGGAAGAGGGAGTGGCAGAACCACCTTTGGTTCCAATCGAAGAGGAGCCATGAAGAGACTTTCCCTTGGTACCCTTCGAAGGGGTCTTCCTCTTTTTCACTTTACCTTACCCGATTGCCAGAACAGGGGTGGTGGTAGGAGTGGTAACAACATTCTTACCTTCGAGACTACTTTCAACAGTCCTAAAAAGTCCTTGAAGTTTGCTAAGTGTGACCTCCTCCTTGTTCATATGATAGGTCATGCGAAAATCATCATAACAGGAGGGCAGGGAGTGTAGAATAACATCTATTGCTAACTTCTCATCAAAGTTCACATTTAACTTTAGCAAACGGTCCACGAATATTTGCATTTCTGTAGGTGGCCCGTGATGGATTCTCCATCCTTCATTTTCGTTGTTATCATGGAGGTGATGATTTCCTACCTTTCCTGACGAGCACTCTGATAGTATCTTTGCATCAGGTCCTGGTGCATCTCATAAGGGTATAAATCTTCATAGGATTTCTGGAGTTCTGTTGTCATGGTAGCCAACATGATACAAGATACCTTAGTGGCATCCTTCTCATGGGTAGTGTACTCAGCAATCTCCTCTCGAGTAGCAGAAGACTCATCAATAACCTTTAGCTCCTTATCAAGGACATACTCCTTGTCTTCATAGCGAGTGACCATCCTTATGTTCCTAATCCAATCATTGCAATTAGTCCCATCAAAGATGACTCTCCCAAAAGATTCATGAGAGAAAAGGAGCCAGTAGGGTTTGAGCCAGAAGCTTTGTTGGAGGACATCTGACAAGGAAGAAAGACAAGTTTAGATTAGATAAAGAGTCCTTAATAAGACACCCAAAATGAAATATTAAGGCTAGAACCCAAAACAATATTTTATAACTTGGAAGACGGATGCCGTAATCCAAGCTACAAAATATTTGAAGGTAGGTAAATAACGATTTACCAATTTCCACCATGAAAAACGAAACAGATTATTAGGTTTTTATTGGATTGAAACTCCTAGATCTTTTGAGATTCATTGAACAATTCAATAGCATGTTTAAATCTCGATTATGCCCTTCAAGTTTATGACTCGGATACCGAGGATCACAAACAAGGTGTGAATAACCATGCAAATTAACTTGGTACTCTTAATTTTATCACCTAACCGATGTGCCGTGTAACATCCGTCTCTTGAGGTATTGATTAAATATGCAAATTAATATTGGTTTTGGACTAAGGTTTGGGCAATGGCCCTTGTTGGAATGGACCCTAGAAGATTGGACCAAGGAGTGGGCTGCCATAAGCCGTACGCGGGGCGTAACCCGGCGTACGTAGGGCGTAGTAGTTACATTGGATGCGCGATACTCGGGGGCGTACGTGCAGCGTACCATGAGGTACGCGCAGCGTACGCGGGCAGATGCCAAACCCTAATTTTTAGGGTTTAAGACATATATAAACCCCATTATAGCCACCCCTTTGGCCTCCTCACCTGTCCCTCACTCTCAGAAAACCCTAGTTCGTCCCTTACTTCATTTGTTTGTGTGCTTGACCTTTGAAGTTTATTTTGGTGAAGAAGGGCTTGGAAGAAGTGAAGCAAGGTTGAAGGAAGAAGCATTTGAGTATCTTGAGCTCAAGGATCTGGAACAAGTTCACCTTTGGGCACTCAAGGGAGGTATAAAGCTCCTATATTTCCTTCTTGAATCATAGATCTAGGTTTTGGAAGATTTGGACCTTTTTAGGTCCAAAGATTGGATCTTGATCATGCAACTTCGACTTTGAGCTTAGGGTTGCCACCCTTGAAGCTCAAAGTGTTCTTTTAGCTGTAAAGTTGCAAGCTTTGAGGCTTTTATGAACCATGCAAGAGATCTAGCAATTTCCATGATGGTTCTTTATCATTTTTAGTGTTGGGCTCATTTGGTGGCTTGCAAGCCACCAAGTGATCGACTTTATGGGCTAGGACGAAGTATTGGACTCATATCTGTAGTTTGGACGATCTGTCTTAATAGATTAAGTCGTTTTGGAAATGATGGCTTAACAAGAGAGTACGCTGGGCTTACACGCCAGTACGCACAGCGTACAAGTCATTCAAGCAGTATGCGCAACGTACAGATGAGTACGCTCAACGTACGCTCAGTCAGTGGACTTTTGTTATTGGGCCTCGGTTTGGGCCAAGTTTTGGACATAGTGGTAATGGACTGTGATGGGCCTTTAGAAGTCAGCTAAGGGCCCAAGGATTACTGGACTTCGGACGAAAGCCCATTTGAGGAGTTGGCCCCAATTCAGAAAATTGGCCCATTTGGGGACTTAATGGGCCTTAGTAAGGACTAGAAAGGATTGGGCCTAGGTCATGGCCCAAAATAGATCAGAGGGGTAAAATGGTCATTTTACCCATGGCAGAGTTATCAGTTTTTGACTAAATGTTTATTTGGTCATTATAGCCGGGGAGTAGTTGGAGCAGCAGACAGTGTCACCTTTGCATGAGTTTTTTTTTCAGTAGTCAGTTGAGAGGTGAGTTTCCTTCCAGTAGGAACGGGTCTACGGCCACAATGTCGGCCCGTTTAGATGAAAGTAATTTCGAACTTCGGTCCGATGCCGGGGTGGTCCCGAGAAGTAGTTATGTATGCTCGATGTCTTCGTGAATCATGCATGTTTATGTTATGTGTATATGTTCCGGACTCCGGTCCGATGTCGGGCAAGCCCGCTACAGTATATGTGATTATGTTATATGTTCATGCTTATGTTATGTTCAGTTTATTCCAGACTTCGGTCCGATGCCGGGCAGGGCCCGATGCAGTGGGTCGGACCCAAGTTATTTCGGACTTCGGTCCGATGCCGGGCGGGGCCCGATGAAGTGGGCGGGGCCCAAATTATGCTGGACTTCGGTCTGATGCCGGGCGGGGCCCGATGCAGTGGGCAAGGCCCAGTATCTGTTATATGTGTTATTGTATGGTATGTGGTAGTTTGGGGGAGCTCACTAAACTTCGTGCTTACAGTTTTTTAATTTTGGTTTCAGGTACTTCAGCTAGCAAGGGAAAGGGCTCGGGATGATGGCATGGCACATACCACCGTGTTTCTTAGCCTGGGAGTTTACTTTGATATTTTATATTAGATTGTGATATGATAACAATTTTATGAGATTTTGAGATACATGCTTCATGATTTTATACTATGGCAATGATATTTATGTTTGTTAAATGATTTTGAAAACGAAATTTTTGGCTAGTATTTTTGGGATGTTTTAAGTTGGTATCAGAGCCTTGGTTTGAGGGATTCAGGCACACTTTCGGTGTGTCTGAACTCAAACTAAGGAAGTAGTATGAAATTTTCAAAAGAAAAACCATTTTTACAAAAGGATTTTGAAAATAGAAAAAGAACTTTGAAAAGAAAAAAGGGTGTGGTGCATGCAATCAGCCGAGCTCAAGTAACTACTCCTAAATTACCCATACAAGTTTATGCTATGTTATGATTATCAGCTTTATTAGAACAACATGCTAGATTAGGACTAAGGATCTAGGAAGGATGCCTTATGTGCCTGCTATATGTGTTCAGCTTTATGAGAACTGCATGCTAGTACAGGTTAGTCAGTATGGCAGTCATAGTAGTAGATGCTTGATTATGTGTGCTCGATACTCAAATGCTGCTTGCTTTGTGCTTTACGAGTCTTAGTTATCTTTTACTAAGTAGTAAACGAATATGTTACGTTGCATATTGCAAGGACTAAATAATTTCAGAAGGTTAAGTCTAGCTCTATTTCGCAGCTCTTGTCTGAGTCCAACCATTGTAGCGTAGGATCTCTCATTCGAAGAATTATCTAGTCTGAGTAATATGTAATAGTATTCGCGAGCTAGTTAGGGAAAGAAAGCAGGGACTTCTTATGCAGCTGATGGCGGAGAGTGGGTTGGTGATTACCCTAGGGAAAGCCTAGGGAGAGTTTAGTATGAGATCAGTAGTAGTAGTAGTAGAAGGGACTTGGTGGAGTCGAGGCAGTTCTTGAGGAAAGCACGGATAGATGTGGAAGGTAGTATGGGCCCGTACTACTGAAAGCAGAGGATCCATACTCGAATCAAGGAACGCTGAGATAAGACCAGGGAACTTGTAGTGTATATGATCCCTCCAGTTATATTAGTATTCTGATGTTGTTATGATGTGTTTCAGAATGGTGGTTTTGCGCTCTAGACCAGCAGTGGGTAGCTCAGGTGCGGGAGAGGGATCAGGCTCGGGCTCTGGAGCTGGGCAGTTAGATGAGCAGACCAGGGAGTTTATCTCCTCGGAGGTCACACGCATCATACTAGACCAGACTCCTGTGATTTTTGGGTCAGTCAAGGAGGGTATCTTAGAGCTTCTGGATGAGAAGCTGAGCGCATTCCGTACTGAGATAGCGGCCATGATGGGATCGCACACATTGACTTTCAGGGAGTTCAGAGCTTGTGGAGCTCCCGACTACCATGGGGCTCGGGACCCCATTACGACTACCAGATGGTTGGCGGATGTCGCCAACGCGTTCCGCACCAGCAGATGTCCCGAGGGGGACAAGGGCAGACTAGCATCCTGTCTTCTGAAGGACAGGGCACGAGATTGGTGGGAGGAGGTCGGGAGAGCCATTGGAGACGACACTGTGTTGGATGCGATGACTTGGAGTGATTTCACGACTAGGTTTAGGGTCAAGTTTGCACCTGTCATTGAGTTGTAGCAGCTTGCTAGGGAGTTTCAGGACCTCCCGCAGACGACAGAGACGGTGGCAGAGATTACCGCCAAGTTTAGGGAGAGGGCCCTTCTCGTTCCGCAGTATGTGGTGGATGAGGAGATGAAGAAGTCCCGGTATCATGAGATGTTGCGGAGTGATATCCGTCAGTTTGTGAGCCGCTTTAGCTGCAAGACACTGGAGGACATGATTGTGAGGGCTCGTGAGAGGGAGATTGACCTAGAGATGGAGAGGAAGAGGAAGCCAGAGGTGGCGTCTGGCGCAGCAGGTCCGGGCAGGTTTCTGATCACAGGTCTAGGGGACAGCAGAGCCACAGTCGGTGTGGAAAGTGTGGCAGGTTGCACGATGGTGTGTGCAAGGCGGGGAGTTCTGGCTGCTTCAAGTGCGGTCGGACAGGGCATATGAGTAAGGATTGTACAACTTCTACCACTACCACCACAACATCCGATCTGATTTTCTTTCAGTGCAATCAGAGGGGCCACAAGAGATCCCAGTATCCGAGTTTAGCAGCAACAGGGAAGGTGTCGGCACCTGCCCCTACTACTTTGAGGACTACCGACGGCCGCCAGGGTCGTGCTGAGGCGCCGGTGGCGAAGAGCAGAGCCTTCCAGTTGACTGCTCAGAGGAGGCACGAGCGACTCCTGATGTGGTTGCTGGTATGTATTTTTCTCCATCTTCTCTTTATTACTTTTGATTATTACTCATGTTTATGTGTTGTTTTATAGGGTCGTTCCTAGTGAACGACATTTCAGCTATGTTATTGTTTGATTCGGGGGCTAGCCGATCGTTTGTGTCGCTTGCACTTAGCAAGCGATTTAGCAGAGCTCCGGGGGAGCTGGATTGTCCACTTGTCGTTGAGATAGCATATGATAGGATAGTCAGGGTCACGAGAGTTCATAGAGGATGTAGACTTCGGTTATTCGATGAGCAGTTTTCGGTAGACTTGGTTCCTATTCCCCTTCGAGGGAATAAGGTTATAGTGGGTATGGATTGGTTGAGCCCCAACGGGACGATGATTGATTGCTAGCTGCAGCTAGTGAGGGTTCGCACTCATAGTGGGGGAGAGTTAGTAATTCAGGGTGAGAGACCACAGCGCGGACCGATTCTCTGCTCAGCAGCGAGAGCGAGACGTTACATTCAGCAGGGTTGCACGAGATATGTTGCTTACATCATGGATACCCAGGATAAGGGTAAGGCGACAGTCGATGATGTATCGGTAGTGCGAGAGTACCCGGACGTAATCCTGGAGCATTTGCCTGGGATACCTCTGGAGAGACAGGTTGAGTTCCGGATTGACCTGGTTCCTGGTGCGGCTCCAATAGCCAAGGCACCATATCGATTGGCTCCTCCCGAGATGCAGGAGTTGTCTACGCAGCTGCAGGAGCTGCTAGACAAGGTTTTTATCAGGCCGAGCAGTTCACCATGGGGAGCCCTGATCCTTTTTGTGAAGAAGAAGGACGGGTCGCACCGTATGTGCATCGATTATCGGGAGCTGAATAAGGTAACGGTGAAGAACCGTTACCTACTCCCGAGGATAGACGATTTGTTCGACCAGCTTCAGGGAGCATCTTGGTTTTCCAAGACTGATCTACGGTTCGGATATTACCAGATGCGGGTCAGAGATGATGACGTGCAGAAGACCATTTTTAGGACCCGCTATGGTCCTTACGAGTTTGTGGTGATGCCGTTTGGGCTCACCAATGCTCCAACCGCGTTCATGGATCTCCTGAACCTCGTGTGCAGACCGATGCTGGATTGGTCTGAGATAGTATTCATTGATGATATTGTAACATCCTGATTTCCAGGTATTATGTTTGATCATTTATTCTTTTGAGAAAAAGGGAGGGACTCGACGAGTTGAGGCGTAGACTCGTCGAGTAGCATCGCGTGTGCTGACTGGATTAATGAACGAACTCGACGAGTTGGAAAGGATGGACACGACGAGTCTGCGCTGTAAAGTGAAACCCTAAATCTCAGGGCCTAAGCCCTATTTAAAGGCCCTTATGGCCGTCATTTGCGGCCATTACTCCGCTGTGAAAACCCTAGAGAAGAAAGGAGAGCTTAGAGAGCATTTTGGAGGCTAATTCTTCATCCTTTGGTGTGATCTTGCAAGAAGGAGTGGGAAAATCCAAGCTAGATCGATTGTGGAGCTTGGATCTGTGTTGTCCACACTGAGATTCACGTTTTGAGGTACAAGTTCCTTCCCATTTCGTGTATTTGATAGATTCCTTGAATCTAGGGTTTCCTTTGCACAATTTTGAGTTAGATTGTGAAGCATATGAGGTCCCTTTGGGTAAAGATGATAGATCTGGACCTTGAGAGGTCCAAAAGGTCCCAAGCTTCCAGCTTTATGAGGTTTCATGTGAACCTTGAGAGTAAAACCCCATTGTAAAGGTTATTTCTCCATTTTTGGCCTTATAAGCATTGCATTAACGTAAAGTTTGAACCTTTACGTAACTTTCAAGTGTTAGAAGGTTGGATCTACTGGTTGGTGAAGCAGATCTGACCTCAAAAGTTCTTTTGAGTGTTTTCATGGAAGGGACTCGCCGAGTCCATTAGTGTACTCGACGAGTCGAGTCGGGGTTGCCCCGCGATTCGTGACAGGAGGAACCCGTCGAGTGGAAGGATGACTCACGAGTCAAGAGAGACTAGAAGGATCCAGAGAACCCGCATGGACTCGCCGAGTTGCCCGTGTGCACTCAACGAGTCGGGTCAAAGTTTGACCGTTGACTTTCGTTGACCTTAGGGTTCTGGTCAAGACTGATTCAAGAGAGTTCAGGGAGGGGTAGAATGGCTTTCTACCCAGTCTCTGGAGATAAGACTATGAGAGAGTATTGATTAGGGATGTTATTTGAATGATAGGAGGAGGCTAGGTCGGGACGTTGAGCACAAGAGTTATCCGACTTCATTGAGGTGAGTCTTCTCACTATACTGTACCTGGAAAGGTACCTATGTGTGACCGGAAGGTCTTGTATGCTATGAGGTATATGTACTGTATGCTGATATGTGATATGTATGTGTTATGTATGTCATGATGTGGACCGGAAGGCCAGGAGTATATGGACCGGAAGGTCAGAGTGATATGGACCGGAAGGTCATTACAGGTAGGACCGGAAGGTCTACCATGGTTATGGGACAGAAGTCCCCTGAGACACAGGGACCGGAAGGTCTTATAGCCTTGAGTGGCGTATGTGCGTATGTGGTATTTTGGGGAACTCATTAAGCATTTATGCTTACAGTTGTTATGTTATGTGTTTCAGGTACTAGCGAGGATCGCGGGAAGGCGCCGGCATGATCCGTACACACTTATGGAGTTTATGTTATTCAGATTATGGGACATGTTTTGTTATGACACAATGGATACATTATGTTTTTATGATTATCGTGTGATTGAAAGTATGATTTAAAAATGAAAAATTGTTTTGAAAATTTACGTTGTTACAAGTTGGTATCAGAGCCTTGGTTTGAGGGATTCAGATGCATCTTCGGATGTATCTGAACTCAAACTGAGGATTTGAGAAAGTTTTCATAAAATAAACAATTTTTCTAAAAGAGTAAAAGATTTTGAGAAAGGCAGAAGGGAGCAGTGTGTACGATCAGCCAGCGCCTGAACGGTGATTTCCTAAAATACCCTTACATTATGTGTTATGAGATATGTTATGATATGATATGCATGCTAGAGTAGGCTAGGTATTCATATTAGGACTAGAGTGGCCTGATTTGTGATGCCTTAGCCTAGGAAGGATTTTGCTGCTATGTGATGCTTGAGAGCGAGTAGGTAGTAGTGAGGAGCTGATGAGAGGTCTACCGAAGGGTAGCCTATGCCAGTGAGATATAGAGTACTTGTGATCTGGGATCCTAGGAGGAGGACTTGGGGTGAATATTGATGTGGTGTGGACGGTAGTATAGGGCCCATACTACTGAAGACATCGGATCAGTGCACAATCCAAGTAAGAATCCTTAGGGTACTAGGGAGCAAGTAAGGTTGAGTTATCGAGTGCGAGTATGCTCGAGCAAGTCTATGATATTATTATGTTGTATTTCAGAGACATCATGGTTGGGACACGCCATGGACCTGAGACGAGCGGCGTGAGTGACGAGGAGCTTCGTTAGATGATCCACGATGAGGTGGCAGCGGCGATTCGAGACGAGATTCCGGAGATGTTTGGGTCTATCAAGACTACATTGATTGAGACTTTTGATGAGCGGTACGCAGCGGTGACTGAGGCTGCGGCTGCTGCAGCTACTGCAGCTGTGGCTGCTGCCCGGCCTCAGGGAGGTGACTCGTTGTTGTTACGAGAGTTCAGCAACACGAAGCCACCAGAGTTTGACGGGACGCAGGATCCGATCGCTGCGATGAGATGGATTTCTGATATTGAGGGATGCTTCTACACGTGTTCATGTCCGGAGCATCTGAGGGTACGGTTCGCGCTGAACCAGCTTCGCTTGGGAGCGAAGGACTGGTGGAAGTTCGTGACGGCGAGCTTCACTCTTGCAGAGATTTCAGAGGTGACCTGGGAGAGGTTCACCACCATGTTCAGAGATGAGTATGTGCCCCCGGTGGAGAGGGAACGGCTGGCTCAGGAGTTCTTGACCCTCAAGCAGGGTACTTGTGACAACCGTCAAAATTCGAGTTGGTTCTAGATTTGAATAAAATTAGTTGCACATATACGCACGACACATACTGGACTTAGTGACTAGAAGCTCAGTTATAACCTACTAGAAACTTGGAAGCAACTAGAAACAATGGATAATGTACTTAGATTTCACCTTGATATGTGAATTCTACATCTACTAAGCTGTAGTGACTATCCATATTTGGATCACTCTTTGACTCGAACAACATTTCATGAATCATATACACACATCATGCACTTGACCTAGAAGTAGAAGTTAGTTCAAAGTCTCATAGAAACTTAAGTCAAATTTGAAGACTAGGACTAGTATACTTGATTCCTCAATTTCGCTTGAATCTCGGAATCACTACATAGAATGACAATAAACCGATAAAAATAAATTACAAACATTATTTATAACTATAAAAGAGTTATAATACCATAAGATAATTTAAAGTCTCAAATATTCTATTTATTTTGATATTCAAAGTTTATTAAACTCCAAAACCCTAAAAGCCCTAAAAACTCATATTTATAAACTTTAACCTTAAAAATCCTATAAAAACAATTATGAACCTTATAATATTATCTTATCATAATAATTATTATGAAATAAAATTCAATGAAAAATAAAGATTTAGTTATTAACATTTACCCTTGATTTATAAGTCAAAAATCAAGAGTTTTATGCATAAAAACTAGGTTAAGGTGCACATTTTATTAAAAGTTGGATATTTTTATAAAAGATTTGAATTTTTATAAAAGAAACAAGAGAGAGAGAGCCTCTCCTCCCCTAAAATCGGATCCCTCTCTCCCCATATCTCTCTTACACTCTCATTCTCCAACACACACACATCTCTCTTCTTTCTCTCTCTAGAAAACTCTCTCTACATTCTCTCTACTTTTTCTCTCCAAACACCACTCCATTCTCTCTTCCTCCCTCTAATAACCAAGAAATTTTCCAGAAAACAAACCCAAGAACACTCCTCAAACTAGAAATCTTCATCATCTTGTGGTATTCTTGAAGGTAAAATCGATTTCTACTTCACTTTTCCTTCAAGATTTGCTCTTTTTCTTACACTTTCTCCTTCTTCATCTTCTTCAAACTTGTTTTCTTTTTGTTAAAATGGTTTTTACAACATGATGGATGTGTTTTAACACCATGCATGTATGATAAACAAGGTTGCATGTTCATGATCTTAGTGCAAAAATCGATTTTAAGGATTAAAACATCAAACTCAAGTTAAGAGTTTTTGAGAAACAAAATTTTGTTCATAAATGCATGTATACATTTTGATAAGTTTTAATCTTTTGATCTCTGGAAACATGACTAAAATATGAGTTTATCATGATATATTTAAAATACTTGAAAAGATTTACTCAAGGAAATGATGAAAACCCACTTTTCTAACCAATCATCATGCATGCAATCTGCCAGATTTCTTTACCTGACTTTAAACTGTCATATCTCACTCATTTCTTAGCCAAAATTCGTGATTCTTTTTCTGAAATATAATATTTTGAGCTAGCTTTCAAACCCATCTGACCTCACTGGAAAATTCAAATATTTCGATTTTTAGCAATTTTTACAAAACTGTTGCTCAATCAGCACCTTTTTGTGAATACTAGTTTTGTATTGCATGTTCAAAGATCTTATTCATCACTAAAAATCAAGGAAAAATTAACTTGAGCACTTAACATCATATATTAAGAGGTATAAAAATATCTTGATTCAAAAGCCTTTGGAACATGTTGCAAAAATTCTCAAAGTAACATCAATAATTTTTACCAAAATCACAAGAATCAAGTTTTCTCTATAATTGTTTGAGCCTTTAGGCATGTTTTTCGACATCAAAAATAAGAAAACAATTTTTCATTGTTATTAAATTGTTTGAAGTTGTATTCTGGAAATTTTCAGCTCAATATATATTTTCTTTATTTTTACATGAAAATAATAAGAAAATAGAGTGTTAAATCATATAAAATAATTACACTAGTAAATAAATTCTGGAAAAATTCTTGGATGATTCTTTAAGTTAATAAACATCTCCTATGAAGTTTCAATGACTTTTGTTACTGTTTAATATGGTTTTGAATTTTCTTTTTGTTTAGCCCCAATAAATCATAAAACCACTTTAGACAATTTGAAAAGGATGTATAACAATTTTCGCAGCTTCTACCAGAGGTATAAGACTTAGAAAACTATTTTCAGAATTTTTCATAATGTATTCCTATTTTTCTCTGATTTTTGTATTTATAATGGACTAAAAATAGAAAAAATAGTTCTGCTCATCCAAAATTCATGCAAATTTACCAGAACACCTTGTAGTACATTAGGAGGCTACATAAAAATTTTGATGATTTTTCTCTTCTGTATACTATTTTTCTCCTATTTTCTAAGATTAAATACACTTAAATACACAAAATCGGATTTCAGTATATAAAAACCACATTTGGTATTTTTTCCAGATTATTTACTCTGAAAATGAAGTGTACAAAAATTTTGGTAATTTACTTTAACTGTTTAATAATTATTCTCCAATTAATGATTATTTAAGAGGATAAAACAAAGAAAAATAGAAAGACTAATTGAAAAATATCTTTTATATTTTTCACAGCTTCTAAATGTATAATAAAAGTGTTACAAAAATTTTGGGCAGTTTTGGAAACTGTTTTCTATTTATTTCAATTTTTATTAGAATAAATGCTCAAAAATCATAAAATTGGGTTAAACAGTTTAGAAATCAATTTTTATATTTTTCCCAGCTTAATAATGTTTAATAACAGTAATACAAAAAGTTTGGGTAATTTTGGAAACTGATTTCTATTTTTCATGAATTTGTATCTATTTAGAGAATTAAATATATGAAAAATGGTTATACATATTCATACTCCATGAAAATTTATCTAGAAGTCTTTTAGTACATGTAGAACCAAAATCTGAAGTTTGGTAATTTTTATTAACTGTTTAGTATTTTTCAAGATTTTATGGTTATTCAAGAAACTAAAATCGTGAAAAATAGTCAGACAAATCAAAAATTCAAGAAAATTTATCTTGAGGTCTATCACTTCAATTAAAACTGAAATGCAAACTTTGGGAAATTTTAGAACTAAATTAATTTAGTTTTTGAATATTTAATCATTGGAACACCTCTTAAATTGTTAAATATTAGCATTTCAATAATGGGAAATTTCCACTTAAATTGTTATATAACAATTGATTCATTGAAATTTAATTTTCACAGAAAAATGTTTGTAACTTATCAATATTAAATTTTGACACAATATTGGCATAATTCTATTGTAGTAGTAAGTATACTAGTGTTAGATTTCGATTAGAGACTCACTAGCGAATACCATTATTGTAGGAATCGGGAGTGGTACACGTGGAACGTAGTTCAAGGCACCAATAGCATCATCTCAATGTATTGTGAGTATTCACGACTCCCCTATTTTCGGTTTCTTTTAATGTTTTGGGGGTGGGAAAGCATGTCTTAAACTATCTATGTTCATTGTATTTATTTGACTCGTATAAACTTGGTTGCTATATTTTGCATATTGTGAGTATTCATAGCCCATATTTTCGGTTTTTAATGTTTTTGGGTGGAAAGCATGCTACAATTTCTATGAACATTATTTTATGAACTTGTGCTATGAACTATATGATATGAACTTTGTTGTATGAACCTTGTATTATGAACTTGTACTATGAATTTGGTGTTATGAACTTGTACGATTAAGTCCCTGGAGAACCGATACAACCTATTAACTCATATTCGAGCCGATGGTCTTATGGATAGCGCTATTTGGGGTCGACAGCCCCCACTCGCCCAGAACCGCGAGTGCATATTTCCATGAACTGACATCATGGGAACCATGGACATGATGGAATGGGGGCAAGAACGGTCATTAGGCTTGGGTTGTGAACTCATGAATGGAAACTTGATGCATATACGAATCTTATATCGTATTTTAGTAACGAAACTTGTATACTCATTTTATCAACGAAACTTATATACTCATTTTAGCAATGAAACTTGTTTACTCGTTTTAGTAACGAACTTTATTTCCCATGAGAATATGAACATTGCATCTCATTTGAGCAACATACTTTATCTCTCATGATGACAACGAACTTTGTTTATGCAAACTTATTTACTTATTTTGGCAATATATTTTTATTTGTGGAAACTTTTATCAAAATTTTTATTTCGATTTATGAAACCAATATTATTTTTAAATATGTGAGTACTCACCAACTATTTTTGTAGTTGACGCTCGTTTTACATGCTTTTTCAGGAATCATCTAGTAAGAGGCACGTAGAGACACAACACTTGTAGGAGTATTTGCATGTGTTGACTTTTAAATACATTGTAATCTCTTTTAAAAAGTTGTTCAAACTCATTGTAAATTTGTAATGATTTTTAATACTATGGTTGGTGTTGTCTTTTAACTTTTGCTATGAGACCCTTTGTACTGCCACGCCCCGTATTCCCGCTTTAGCGGGGTGTGACAGTACTGATTCTGTTACTGTGGTTACCAGGAAGTTTCATGAGAGGGCGATGTTCTGCCCTGAGCAGGTGTCTACCGAGCAGGAATGCATGAGTCGGTATTTGGGCCTTTTGAGGAGGGATATTTGGGAGTTCGTGTCGAACTCGACTTACCAGACATTTGTTGAGCTCCAGGCAAATGCCCGGAAGAGGGAGATTGAGTTGGAGACTCAGGCCAGGGAGGAGGCCGAGTCTCAGAGGATGGATCGGCGGCCGGCACAGTCTCAGCCAGCAGCCAAGCGGGCAAAGTCCGCTGATACGAGATCTGGAGGCCAGAAGGGCCGCACTTATGGGAAGTGCGGCAAGGGACATGATGGGGTCTATCGATCGGGTGCTTGCTACAAATGTGGCAAGGAGGGGTATATCGCCAAGGATTGCCCCAAGGGATTTATGGTTTGCTTTCATTGCAACCAGACTGGCTATCGGAAGGCCGAGTGCCCGCAGTTACAGCAGGGATCAGCACAAGGATCTGCACCTGCTGCTAGGGCTACCGAGGTTCGGCCAGCAAAGGCTGAGGCACCGAAGGCTCGCGGGAGAGCCTTCCAGTTGACAGCGGAGGAGGTCCGTGCAGCGCCCGATGTTGTGGCTGGTATGTATTCTTTATTACTTATGCTGAGTTGAGATATTGTGCTTATATTATGATATGCGTAGGTACTTTTCTTGTGAGTTCTGTACCTGCCTTAGTGTTATTTGACTCGGGTGCGAGTCGATCATTTGTATCGATAGCGTTTAGTCGGCACATTAGTATTCGACGAGAGGCGTTGAGTCGACCTCTACGAGTTTCTATAGCTGACGAGCGAGCGGTGTATGCTACGGATGTGATTCGAGAATGTGTACTCGAGATCTTCGGTGTTGAGTTCCCGTTAGATCTGGTCCTGATTGCAATGGGGGACGTGTGTGTCATAGTGGGCATGGATTGGTTGAGCCATTTTGGGGCTGTTATAGACTGCGAGTGACAGTTGGTGACGATATGAGACCCTGGTGGGGGAGTACTTACAGTGTACGGCGAGGGTACCCGATGTGGGTCAGCGTTTTGTTCGGCTGCCAGAGCGAGATAGAGTTTACAGCAGGGCTGCAGCGGGTTTGTAGCCTATGTGATGGACACACGAGTGGCCGCTGGGAGGCCAAGTTCGATTGATGATGTTCCGATAGTGCGCGAGTTCCCGAATGTTTTTCCCGAGGAGTTGCTGGGTGTGCCTCCCGAGAGGCAGGTAAAGTTCCGCATTGATTTGGTTCCGGGGGCAGCACCTATGGCCAAGGCGCCTTATCGCCTTGCGCCGCCAGAGATGCAGGAGCTATCCTCGCAGCTTCAGGAGCTGCTGAGGAAGGGGTTTATTCGACTGAGTAGCTCTCCATGGGGAGCGCCGATCCTATTTGTTAAGAAAAAGGATGGTTCACACCGGATGTGTATTGATTACCGGGAGTTAAACAAGTTGACGATCAAGAACCGTTACCCCTTACCGAGGATCGATGATCTGTTCGATCAGTTGCAGGGAGCGTCTTGGTTCTCCAAGATAGATTTGAGGTCTGGATATCATCAGATGAGAGTGCGGGATGAGGATATCCAGAAGACGGCGTTCAGGACTCGTTATGGGCATTACGAGTTCGTGGTGATGCCTTCCGGGCTCACCAATGCATCGGCATCGTTCATGGATCTCATGAACAGGGTGTGCAGACCGATGTTGTACCGATCGGTGATCGTGTTCATTGATGATATTCTGGTGTATTCGAGGTCTCGAGAGCAGCATGAGGAGCATTTGAGGGAGATCCTCGGGGTTTTGAGATCGGAGAGGCTGTACGCTAAATTCTCCAAGTGTAACTTCTAGTTGCGAGAGGTCCAGTTCTTGGGGCATCTCGTCAATCAGAAGGGGATATTGGTCGATCCGGCCAAGATTGAGGCAGTGATGAGTTGGGAGGTGCCGAGATCTCGCAACGAGATCAGGAGTTTTCTGGGGTTGGCCGGCTACTATCGGAGATTTATCAAGGATTTCTCCAAGATCGTCGTGCCTCTCACCAGGTTGACCCGGAAGGGCGTTACTTTTTCGTGGGGTCTGGAGCAGTAGACCTCCTTTGAGACACTTCGCAAGAGATTATGCGAAGCCCCGGTGTTAGCCCTCCCGGAAGGGATGGAGGATTTTGTGGTGTATTGTGACGCATCGATATCGGTGTTGGGTGCGGTACTTATGGAGAGGGGACATGTGATAGCGTATGCATCGAGGCAGCTGAAGCCTCATGAGACGAGGTATCCCACCCACGATCTGGAATTGGGGGCAGTGGTGTTCGCCCTCAAGATCTGGCGTCACTATTTGTATGGGGTTCGGTGTACCATATACACGGACCACAAGAGCTTGAAGTATTTGATGGATCAGCCCAACTTGAATATGCGCCAGAGGAGATGGTTGGACGTGGTAAAGGATTATGATTGTGAGATCCTGTACCACCCGGGCAAAGCTAATGTTGTAGCTGATGCATTGAGCCGTAGGGCGGAGAGTGCCCCGATTCGAGACATTTGTATGCGGTTGACAGTGACGACTCCGGTGTTGGACACCATTCGGGAGGCTCAGGCAGAGGCCGTGATACCAGAGAACCGCAAAAGGGAGCGGGTGATCGAGCAGGTGTCCGAGTTCGTTACCGATAGCCGAAGGCTGATAACCTTTCAAGGTCGGATTTGGGTGCCGTATGCAGGCGGGGCACGTACCATTCTGATGGAGGAGGCGCATAGATCGAGGTTCTCGATCCATCCCGGGGCCACTAAGATGTATTTGGACCTGAAAAGAGAGTATTGGTGGCCCTGTATGAAGAGGGATGTCGCGTGGTTTGTCGAGAGGTGCTTGACCTGTCGCAGGGTTAAGGCCGAGCACCAGCGTCCGCATGACAAGTTGCAGCCACTTGAGGTTCCCCAGTGGAAGTGGGAATATATTTCCATGGATTTTATCACCAAGTTGCCAAGGACCACGAGGGACGTCGATGCAATTTGGGTGATAGTCGACCGGCTGACTAAGAGCGCTCACTTCCTTGCTATCAGTGAGAGCTCTTCCGCAGAGAGGCTGGCCGAGTTGTATGTGAGAGAGGTGGTATCGCGTCATGGAGTACCGATCTCGATTGTATCAGATCGAGATGTGCGATTCACTTCCAGGTTCTGGAAGAAGTTCCACGAGGAGTTGGGTACGAGGTTACATTTCAGTACCGCCTACCACCCACAGACGGACGGGCAGAGTGAGCGGACGATTCAGACGCTCGAGGACATGCTTCGAGCATGTGTGTTGGACTTCGGAGGAAGTTGGGACACGTACTTGCCGTTGGCTGAGTTTTCCTAAAACAACAGCCACCATTCGAGTATTGGTATGCCTCCCTTCGAGTTGTTGTATGGGAGGAGGTGTCGGACTCCCATTTGCTGGGGAGAGGTAGGGCAGCGCGTGATGGGTAGCACTGAGATAGTGCTTCACATGACAGAGCAGATACAGCAGGTCAGACAGAGATTGTTGACAGCTCAGAGTCGCCGGAAGAGTTATGCGGATAGGCGACGATCCGAGCTCGAGTTCCAGGTGGGAGATTTCGTACTCCTGAAGGTGTCTCCTTGGAAAGGAGTGATTCGATTCAGGAAAAAGGGCAAGCTGGGGCCCCGATACATCGGTCCGTTTATAGTGACCGCGAGGGTGGGCAGGGTAGCGTATCGTTTGGAGCTACCTGCGGAGTTGAGCCAGATTCATGATACCTTCCACGTGTCTCAGTTGAGGAAGTGTATAGCCGATGAGTCAGCGGTGGTGCCGCTGGAGGACATTCAGGTAGATGCGAGGTTGAATTATGTTAAGAAACCGATCGCGATTTTGGATCGGAAGATCAAGGTTCTGAGGAACAAGGAGGTGCCCCTGGTTCAGGTCCAGTGGCAACATCGGAGAGGGTCCGAGCTGACTTGGGAGCCGGAGTTGGAGATGCGGGAGCAGCATCCAGAGTTGTTTGTGGAGCAAGACTTCAAGGGCGAAGTCTGATTCTAGTGGGGGAGAATTGTAACATCCTGATTTCCAGGTATTATGTTTGATTATTTATTCTTTTGAGAAAAAGGGAGGGACTCGTCGAGTAGCATTGCGTGTGCTGACTGGATTAATGAACGGACTCGACGAGTCGGAAAGGATGGACTCGACGAGTCCGCGCTGTAAAGTGAAACCCTAAATCTCAGGGCCTAAGCCCTATTTAAAGGCGCTTATGGCCGTCATTTGCGGCCATTACTCCGCTGTGAAAACCCTAGAGAAGAAAGGAGAGCTTAGAGAGCATTTTGGAGGCTAATTCTTCATCCTTTGGTGTGATCTTGCAAGAAGGAGTGGGAAAATCCAAGCTAGATCGATTGTGGAGCTTGGATCTATGTTGTCCACACTGAGATTCACGTTTTGAGGTACAAGTTCCTTCCCATTTCGTGTATTTGATAGATTCCTTGAATCTAGGGTTTCCTTTGCACAATTTTGAGTTAGATTGTGAAGCATATGAGGTCCCTTTGGGTAGAGATGATAGATCTGGACCTTGAGAGGTCCAAAAGGTCCCAAGCTTCCAGCTTTATGAGGTTTCATGTGAACCTTGAGAGTAAAACCCCATTGTAAAGGTTATTTCTCCATTTTTGGCCTTATAAGCATTGCATGAACGTAAAGTTTGAACCTTTACGTAACTTTCAAGTGTTAGAAGGTTGGATCTACTGGTTGGTGAAGCAGATCTGACCTCAAAAGATCTTTTGAGTGTTTTCATGGAAGGGACTCGCCGAGTCCATTAGTGTACTCGACGAGTCGAGTCGGGGTTGCCCCGCGATTCGTAACAGGAGGAACCCGTCGAGTGGAAGGATGACTCGACGAGTCAAGAGAGATTAGAAGGATCCAGAGGACCCACATGGACTCGCCGAGTCGCCCGTGTGCACTCAACGAGTCGGGTCAAAGTTTGACCGTTGAATTTCGTTGACCTTAGGGTTCTGGTCAAGACTGATTCAAGAGAGTTCAAGGAGGGGTATAATGGCCTTCTACCCAGTCTCTGGAGATGAGACTATGAGAGAGTATTGATCAGGGATGTTATTTGAATGATAGGAGGAGGCTAGGTCGGGACGTTGAGCACGAGAGTTATCCGACTTCATTGAGGTGAGTCTTCTCACTATACTGTACCTGGAAAGGTACCTATGTGTGACCGGAAGGTCTTGTATGCTATGAGGTGTATGTACTGTATGCTGATATGTGATATGTATGTGTTATGTATGTCATGATGTGGACCGGAAGGTCAGGAGTATATGGACCGGAAGGTCAGAGTGATATGGACCGGAAGGTCAGAGTGATATGGACCGGAAGGTCAGGGTGATATGGGCCGGAAGGTCATTACAGGTAGGACTGGAAGGTCTACCAGGCTTATAGGACGGAAGTCCCCTGAGACACAGGGACCGGAAGGTCTTATAGCCTTGAGTGGCGTATGTGCGTATGTGGTATTTTGGGGAACTCACTAAGCATTTATGCTGACAGTTGTTATGTTATGTGTTTCAGGTACTAGCGAGGATCGCGGGAAGGCGCCGGCATGATCCGTACACACTTATGGAGTTTATGTTATTGAGATTCTGGGACATGTTTTGTTATGACACAGTGGATACATTATGTTTTTCTGATTATCGTGTGATTGAAAGTATGATTTAAAAATGAAAAATTGTTTTGAAAATTTATGTTGTTACAGATATCTTGGTTTATTCCAAGACTGAGGAGCAGCACGAGGAACACCTGAGGGAGGTGCTTGAGACCTTGAGGAGGGATAGACTTTTCACAAAGTTCTCCAAGTGTGAGTTCTGGTTGCGCGAGGTGCATTTTCTGGGGCACCTTGTCAACCAGAAGGGTATATTAGTAGATCTGGCCAAGATTGAGGCCGTGATGCAGTGGGAGGTCCCGAGGTCTCCATCCGGGATTCGGAGCTTCCTGGGATTGGTAGGTTACTATAGGAGATTCATCCAGGATTTCTCCAAGATAGCAGTTCCGCTGACCCGACTAACCAAGAAGTCGGTGGTGTTCCGTTGGGGTCTTGAGCAGCAGACAGCCTTTGAGACGCTCAGGCAGCGACTGTGCGAGGCGCCGATTCTCACCCTGCCAGAGGCAATAGATGAGTTTGTAGTCTACTGTGAGGCTTCGATCATAGGTATGGGAGCAGTGTTGATGCAGCGAGGGCATGTGATAGCTTATGCCTCGAGACAGTTGAAGCCTCACGAGGCTAACTACCCGACGCATGATTTGGAGCTGGGGGTTGTGGTGTTCGCCCTCAAGATTTGGTGGAATTATCTTTATGGGGTCCGATATACCATTTACACGGACCATAAGAGTTTGAGATACCTCATGGATTAGCCGAATCTGAACATGAGGCAGCGTCGGTGGTTAGATGTAGTAAAGGATTATGACTGTGAGATCCTTTATCACCCGGGCAAGGCCAACGTAGTGGCCGACGCCCTGAGCCGCAAGGCGGTGGCGGCTCCGATCCGAGATATCTGTCTGAGGATGACAGTGACCACTCCACTGCTGGAGCAGATTAGGGAGGCGCAGGTTAAGGGCCTGAAGGAGGAGCGCCAGAAGTGCGAGAGGATAGTTGGCCGAGTGGCTTCGTTTGATTACGATACTCGAGGATTGTTGACCCTGCATGGGAGGGTCTGGGTACCGTACTGGGGAGGAGTACGACAGGTGTTGATGGATGAGGCCCACAAGTCTCGGTTCTCCATCCATCCAGGGGTGACGAACATGTACAGGGATCTTCGACCCGATTACTGGTGGCCGTGCATGAAGCGGGACGTAGCTTGGTACGTGGAGAGATGCCTGACCTATAGGAAGGTTAACGCAGAGCACCAGAGGCCTCACGACAAGATGCAGCCGTTACACATTCCCGTATGGAAATAGGAGGATATCATGATGGACTTCATTACTAAGCTTCCCAGGACCGCACGTGGGGTTGATTCGATATGGGTCATCGTGGATCGGTTGACCAAGAGCGCTCATTTTATACCGATCCAGGAGAGCATCACGACTGAGAAGTTGGCCGAGATTTATGTGCGAGAGGTAGTGGCACGTCATGGAGTACCCACATCGATGGTGTCAGACCGAGATGTCCGGTTTACTTCCAGGTTTTGGAAGCGGTTTCACAACGAGATGGGTACTCGTCTCCATTTCAGCACTGCTTTCCACCCTCAGACGGATGGACAGAGCGAGAGGACGATTCAGACTCTCGAGGACATGCTTCGAGCATGTGTGCTAAACTTTGGTGGCAGTTGGGATACGTATCTTCCGTTAGCGGAATTTTCGTATAACAAAAGCTATCACTCCAGTATAGACCGACCTCCCTTCGAGATGCTCTACAGGAGGAAGTGCAGGACCCCAATATGTTGGCGTGAGGTCGGTCAGAGAGTCATGGAGAGTACGGAGGTAATACTCAAGACCACAGAGCGGATTCAGCAAGTTCGGAGCAGGCTCCAGACTGCTCAGAGTCGGCAGAAGAGTTACGCCGACAAGCGGTGTTCAGACTTGGAGTTTCAGGTGGGCGATATGGTCCTCCTGAAGGTGTCACCCTGGAAGGGTGTTATCAGGTTTCGGAAGTGGGGCAAGCTGGGCCCCAGGTTCATTGGTCCATTTAGGGTTTTGGCGCGAGTGGGTCGGGTTGCCTATCAGTTAGACCTTCCAGTAGAGTTCAACCAGATGCACAACACGTTCCATGTTTCTCAGTTGCAGAAGTGCTTAGTGGATGATTCAGCAGTGGTACCCATTGAGGACATTCAGGTTGGCGATAGCCTATACTACATCGAGAAGCCAGTGGCAATCCTGGATCGCAAGACGAAGGAGCTGAGAAATAAGAGAGTCGAATTAGTGAAGGTTCAGTGGCAGCACAGGAAGGGTTCAGAGTGGACGTGGGAGTCCGAGGAGGAGATGAGGGAGCACTACCCGGAGTTGTTTCTAGATTTAGCAGCAGCAGACTTCACTGAAGAAGTCTGATATAAGTGCAGCTGAATTGTAACATCCGTCTCTCGAGGTATTGATTAATTATGCAAATTAATATTGGTTTTGGACTAAGGTTTGGGCAATGGCCCTTGTTGGAATGGACCCTAGAAGATTGGACCAAGGAGTGGGCTGCCATAAGCTGTACGTGGGGCGTAGCCCGGCGTACGCGGGGCGTAGTAGTCACATTGGATGCGCGGGACTCGGGGGCGTACGCGCAGCGTACCATGAGGTACACCCACCATACGCGGGCAGATGCCAAACCCTAATTTTTAGGGTTTAAGACATATATAAACCCCATTATAGCCACCCCTTTGGCCTCCTCACCTGTCCCTCACTCTCAGAAAACCCTAGTTCGTCCCTTACTCCATTTCTTTGTGTGCTTGACCTTTGAAGTTTATTTTGGTGAAGAAGGACTTGGAAGAAGTGAAGCAAGGTTGAAGGAAGAAGCATTTGCGTATCTTGAGCTCAAGGATTTGGAACAAGTTCACCTTTGGGCACTCAAGGGAGGTATAAAGCTCCTATCTTTCCTTCTTGAATCATAGATCTAGGTTTTGGAAGATTTGGACCTTTTTAGGTCCAAAGATTGGATTTTGATCATGCAACTTCAACTTTTAGCTTAGGGTTGCCACCCTTGAAGCTCAATGTGTTCCTTTAGCTGTAAAGTTGCAAGCTTTGAGGCTTTTATGAAGCCATGCAAGAGATCTAGCCATTTGCATGATGGTTCTTTGTCATTTTTAGTGTTGGGCTCATTTGGTGGCTTGTAAGCCACCAAGAGATCGACTTTATGGGCTAGGACGAAGTATTGGACTCAGATCTGTAGTTTGGACGATCTGTCTTAAGAGATTAAGTCGTTTTGGAAAGGATGGCTTAACAGGAGAGTATGCTGGGCGTACACGCCAGTACACGCAGCGTACAAGCCATTCAAGCAGTAGGCACAACGTACAGATGAGTACACTCAGTGTACGCTCAGTCAGTGGACTTTTTTTATTGGACCTCGGTTTGGGCCAAGTTTTGGACATAGTGGTAATGGGCTGTGATGGGCCTTTAGAAGTCAGTTAAGGGCCCAAGGATTACTGGACTTGGGATGAAAGCCCATATGAGGAGTTGGTCCCAATTCAGAAAATTGGCCCATTTGGGGACTTAATGGGCCTTAGTAAGGAATAGAAAGGATTGGGCCTAGGTCATGGCCCAAAATAGATCAGAGGGGTAAAATGGTCATTTTACCCATGGCAGAGTTATCAGTTTTTGACTAAATGTTTATTTGGACATTATAGCCGGGGAGTAGTTGGAGCAGCAGACGGTCTCACCTTTGCACGAGTTTTTTTTTTCAGCAGTCAGTTGAGTGGTGAGTTTCCTTCCAGTAGGAACGGGTCTACGGCCACAATGCCGGCCTGTTTAGATGAAAGTAGTTCCGGACTTCGGTCCGATGGCGGGGTGGTCCCGAGAAGTAGTTATGTATGCTTGATGTCTTCGTGATTCATGCATGTTTATGTTATGTGTATATGTTCCGGACTCCGGTCTGATGTCGGGCAAGCCCGATGCAGTATATGTGATTATGTTATATGTTCATGCTTATGTTATGTTCAATTTATTCCGGACTCCAGTCCGATGCCGGGCGGGGCCCGATACAGTGGGCGGGGCCCAAGTTATTTCGGACTTCGGTCCGATGCCGGGCGGGGCCTGATGCAGCGGGCGGGGCCCAAATTATGCCGGACTTCGGTCCGATGTCGGGCGGGGCCCGATGAAGTGGGCAAGGCCCAATATCTGTTATATGTGTCATTGTATGGTATGCGGTAGTTTGGGGGAGCTCACTAAGCTTCGTGCGTACAATTTTCAGTTTCGGTTTCAGGTACTTCAGCTAGCAAGGGAAAGGGCTTTGGATGATGGCATGGCACACACCACAGTTTTTCTTAGCCTGGGAGTTTACTCTGATATTTTATATGAGATTGTGATATGATAACAGTTTTATGAGATTTTGAGTTACATGTTTCATGATTTTATACTATGACAATGATATTTATGTTTGTTAAATGATTTTGAAAACGAAATTTTGGGCTAGTATTTTTGGGATGTTTTATGCCGGTTAACGACACACGCTCCACCGATCTATGATAAACCTTAAGCCACCCTTTGACACCCTTGTTAAGTCCAAGTTAGTGTGCTGGTTAACCACACACGCGCCACTAACGACTTTAGCAAGGTGTAAAGTGTAACTTCATGGGTTAGCATCATTTTCACATTTTCCTAAAGTAACTAAGATTGGGAATTTATAAAATGTTTAGTTACTTTATATTTATCATTATACTTCTAATGAGAATTATAGTCTTTGTCCTACCCGTTCGGCTAACGACCCTCCACCAGTCAAGGAAGCGGTGGGTGAGAGTGGACACCCATTAAGCTGCCATTTTATAAGCAACAACCTTATACCCCCTTATAGACCGTCTTCGTGAATGAGGTCTATTAACAGTAAGACTGACTTGTTCTTATACATACATACATATATATATATATATATATATATATATATATATATATATATATATATATATATATATAATTAACTTATAATACTATAAAGTGTAAGGGTTGAATTTTAAACTTTTAAAATTCTAGGGTTTGGAATTAAAGTATTAATGTGTGATTTTACAAATTCCAAAACATTTAGGGCAAGTTTTGAAGCTATTCAAAACCTTTCATTTCTATAACTTATGAGTTTTAATGATTTTTATGAAAAAACTCTTGGAATTCCATAACTTGAGGACAAGTTATGGAGTCCCTTAAAATACATTTAGATCAACAATTAAGCTAACAAGCATGTCAAATAATTTCTATGATCTAACAAAACTCATAAGCATGTATAATTCATATCAACAATTTTCAAGAATCATATGAACTTAATATAAAACTTGAAACTTTGACAATTATCTTTTAATTGGACAAGCAAGAACATTACCCTCTTGGAAAACAAATTTCTATGTTCAAAAAACAGTTTAGGGTAGTGATCCTCATCCAATAGCAAGCAAAATCCCAAAATTCTGCACACAGGTACATCACCACGTCGTGGTAAAGACTGCCACGTCATGGTGAACAGTCAGATGCAAGAATGACAGAATTTCAACTTTGGAAAAACATGTAGCATCAAGTATAATTGAAAACAAGCCTAGACTCTGATACCACTGATGGGTTTTGAGAATTCTAACACTCCTATGGTGTACATGCAACCATAGAAACCTTGGATCTATGTTTTCTCTATTATACATGCAAACTTTCATTTTTCCAAGGTTTCATCCTAAGTAGCATATCATGGGGTATATGTAATATAAAAAACTAGTAGAATGACATACCTTTCTTGTTGCTTGGATTCCTTAAGACTTTGTGAGCCTAGCAGCCCAAATGTGATGCCTCAAATACTTCACACAACACCACCAACTATTGGAATAACTTGAGAGAACAATATTGTGCACCAAAATTGGCTAGCCCTCACTAGTATCTTAAGTTGTGTCGATTTTGCTAGGGTGATGCTTCTTTATATAGTGTGCTCATTAGGGTTACACCATGTAACTCATGCCTTTCCATATTCTTCATGATCCATGGGTTTTAACCTCCATGGAGTATCCATGGGTAACCACATGGGTTTAGCCTAACATGACAAACTATGGATCATAAGCCCACTATATAAGAATAAATGATTTACCAAATCAATCCCCATTTATTTAATTAGTCTCTTTTGATCACAAAATTAATTCCAAACTAATTGTTGATCAATACTAATTAAATAATTCATACTAATATATTAGAACTTATAATATATTAATAAACCATAAATATCCTCTTCTCATAAAAGTCTATCCAAATGTTTCGATGCCATGCAACCCAAATGGACCATGCCAAATCGGGTCAAGTACATACCAAATATAGTTATGGACTTAGACACCTTATCCAACAGTTGTTGGGCTACTGAAGAAACCAGAATTACGGAGAGATGATTTGTCTCTATGGGATCAAAAACATCATTATAGTTGATTTCAACTATGTTCAATGGACCCGAAGAGGCTGAGATAACACTTTCGAGGATAGATTTCGTTTTAGTTGACATAACAGTGTTGCAGACATAATAGTCATCAAATTTGACATCGAAGCTTTTGACTATCAGTCATGTATGTCTTATGAGAACCTTGAAGGCCACCTTGTTGGTTGAGTAGCCAAGAAAAATGCTTTCATCTGATTTTGGTGCAAATTTGTTAAGGTGATCCTTGTTGTTGATCACAAAACATCTGCAACCAAATATATGGAAGAATCAGACATTGGGTTTGCGGTTGTTGAGACGCTCATACGGAGTATTGTTAAGATATTTGCAAATGATGTTGTGGTTTTGAACAGAACATGCAGTTGCCACTGCTTCTGCCCAGAAGTAGAGAGGAAGGTTGGAAAAATTCAACATCGTTCTAGCTGCTTCAACCAATGTTCTGTTTCTTCGCTCTACTACTCCATTTTGTTGTGGTGTGTAGGATGCCGAAAAGTTGTGACTGATGCCCTTGGAAACTAAAAAATTATTCTAGAGTTGATTAGTGAATTCAGTTCCATTTTCACTTCTTATCCTCCTAACTGGTAGTTTGATCTAAAGCTCTATTTCTTTTAGGTTGATCATGATCCGCGGTGTGACGGATTTGAGTCTCAAAAAGAAGACCCAACTGAATCGAGTAAAGTCATCAACTATGACCAGAATGTACTTTTTATGGTGAAGACTGGCTATGGTAGATGGACCGCAGAGATCAATGTGAAGTAGCTGTAGAGGTTCATCAATTGAAGAATCGAAAATCAGAGGATGACTTCTCTTTGTTTGTTTTCCACACTCACAGGCTGGGCACAACGTGTCGTTACTGTACTTCAATATTGGGAGACCATGGAGTAGTCCTTCGATGACCAGGTTTTTGATGTATCTAAAGTTGAGATGAGCTAGTTTGTGGTGCCACAACCAACTTACTTCAGATACTGTTTTGGACAGAAAACACAACTGCGGTTTTCCGATGATCAATGAGACATCTAAAGGATACATTGTCCATTCGGCTTTGGACTTGATCAAGCAGGTGTTTCTATCATTTGTCATTATGTAGCAATATTCACTATCAAATCCAACTCGATGACTGGCTTTTCATAGTTGGTCTACGCTGATCAAGTTATGCTTAATATCTTCTACTTAAGCAACTCTTTGAATGGAGAAACTTCCCGTGGTCAACACACCGTAACCCCTGATTATTCCATTTGCATTGTTTCCAAAAGTGACATGTCCACCATTACAGATTGGCCTGAAGTCGCGAATGTATTCTAACCTTTCGGTCATGTGCAAGGAGCAGGAACTATCGATTAACCACTCCTCTTCTTGTTCCTCCTTGCACATTGCCTGCAAATTAAAGGTTTAGTTTGGGCACCCAAACAAGTTTGGAGCCCGGGGATACATGATAAATTTTCTTAATGGATGTATGCACGTGGGACTTAGGAACAAGTTGCTTAGCAGTTTTTGAACCTAGTCCAGGATGTTTCACAACTTTTTGGGTGTTACGAGGTTGGGTTAGACGTTACGTTTTTAGTTGGTAAAAACTAAAGGATAGATTTTTCTCATTTATCCAGACACCGTACTTTGTCAACGGTCTGGAGGGTGTGGTTGGAGACTTGTGACCGGTCATTGGGTGATGTTTGGCTGCAGTGACCTTGGAACTTGAAAAGTTTTGTCACATGAACTAGTCTTAGGTTTTGACCTGATGACAGACTGATCTTGTTGGGTTTAAAGGGTTCCGCCATTGGGCCTTAGTAGTTCGGTCCATTATGTACTCTCGGTTTGGGCCTGTCCAACCGTGTTAATCTTTCTAGGGTTTAGTTTATAAGGTGCACGCATGCATCCTTGTCGTTAACGCTTTTGATTATTATCATATTAATTTTATTGTAAACCCTAGCACACCTCTATAGAGGAAGTTCTTAATCGAGCTCTTCTGAGGTGTGACTATATTTTAATCATTCGACATACGGTTGATTCATTGTGTGTTCTAGTGTTTGTTATTCTTATTGATTTACCTGTTAAAGATCTAATCGATCTAAAGAGTATTTATCTCATCAATTGGTATCAGAGCAGGAGACTGTGCAATCCATACACATCTCTTCTGTTGAAGAAGGTTTTAGGGTTTTCCGCTATTATCGTTTTCTGCTAGAACCGTCATTCTTCTTTGATGTAGTTCTTAGACTTTGATCATACCCTAACTTTGTTTACTAGTCTGATCTTGAACAGGTTTCAAAACAGAATCATGATGTCTCTTGACGATTCACAAACGAACCCAATCAACATCTCCAACAGTATCAGATCAACCACCAGGATTCCTATCCTATATACTCAAGATTATGAAGTTTGGACGCATCACTTTGAAGACTATGTCATTGGTTCAGAAGATAATGGATACTTAATCTGGGAAGCGATTACTATAGGTCCATTTGTTCACTCTGGCACAAACGGAACAATCAAGACGCAAAAGGAGTACAACCAACTCGTGGTTGATGTAAAGGATGTTCCTCAAGATGAAAAAGAAAAGCTTGTGAGCAACATTAAAGCACTAAGAATGATCAGATTCGCCCTACAATATGACACATTCCGGTTGGTCAGTTCATGCACGACAGCAAACGAGATATGGGTTAGATTGAAGGAGTTATATTCCACTGATGAGGATCTTGAGCATTCTATCCAAACTTTACTGCTTTCAGAGTTTGGAGACTTCAAGGAAAAACCAGAAGAGAAGCTCATTCAAGCCTTTGATCGTTTCAATCATCTTCTCAGCAAAATGATAAAGCATGGCATAGAGAGGAAGGTAATTGAGCAAAAGGTCACATTCATGAATGGCCTAAGAACCGAATGGATGGCGGTGGTGTCTACAGTAAAAGCTCATGAACAATTCAAAGCTTACTCTTTGCCGAAGCTAGTGCGGATTCTAAAATCACACGAAAGTGCAGTGACCAAAGAAACGAATGTGGTTTCAAGCATGACATCTTTAGCTCTCACATAAAAAGGAAAGAACGTGGCTGAAGAAGAAGAAGATTTAGATCTGTCATAATTTGATCTAACCAATGAAGAATATGCTTTGATGGTCTCTAATCCAAAGAAGTTTGTGCATAGAAAGTTTCCTATCTCCAAGAACCGAAACTGGCAAGGAAGGTACAGTTCGGATAAAGCAAATGATGAACCGAAGAACTCTCCTCAGCATGAAGAACCGAAGAAGGATAGTAAGCTTGTTGGTGAGTCTAGATTTGATTGTCACTTCTGCAAAGGCAAAAATCACTTTGCCAAAGATTGTGTCTTGAGAAAGATGTCAGAAAAGAACGAGAATGAAGATGATAAAGCCTACTACCTGCGAAAGCTAGAAGAAATAAAGAAAAAGAAAGATGCTGCTAACAACACTATGAATGCTTTAATTGTGCAGGAAAATCTCGTGGACGATGATTTTGGTGGTGTGGAAGTCTAGTCTACAGACTCTGAGGATGAAGAAGTTCGTAAGCCCACACATGGCAGGGCTTTCGTGGCGAAAGAAGTTGAAATTGAAGGTGCAGGGAAGTGCTTGATGGTGACTGCCGGAGTGTCACAGATGAGAGGCTATACTACTGATGGGAGTTGTGATGAAGCAAGGGAGCGAGAAGACAGATACTTTGCTACCAAACCAGTTGGCGAGCAGATCAACGAATGTGACCAGTTGATCAAGAAGGTACAATCAATTCTCGAATAATTAAAAATCCATGTCACAAACTATGAAAAAGAACTAAACGAATTAAAATCTAAATTTTCTAGTTTAAGTGGTAGTTTAATACATAATCACTTAACAAACTCTAACCTAACTGATCAACTCAGCAGGGTGTCTTCGAAGAGTGAGGAGAGACGGATCTGGAGAGAGCAAAAGGAGATCGAGTTAGTTAGGATTAAGGATGAGACAATTTATTTGCAAAGGGATAATTTAAAGCTTTTAAAACAGAGAAATATTTTTTGTTTAAGTGCTAAACATTTATATTCGAATATTACCCAATTGCATCTGAATTGTGAAATAGGCAAGAAAATTCATCGTATGATTCTGCCCTTCCTTGAATTTAAAGAGGATGAAATTGATGCTGATGTATATAATTGTGAAGCTGTTGTATCTTCTGATGAAATTTCTCCAGCATACAGAATTGGTCTTGATAAAATCGAGTCCTTCATCAAGTCCAAAGACCATAAGGACATGCTTAAGAACCTTTTGGAAGAAAATGACAAATTAAAAATTAAAACAGAAACCATGCAGAAGTTTGACTCGTTGAATGCCAAGTTAAGTTTGGAAAACAAAATTGATGTTGAAAATACTTCTGAATTTAATGAGGATGATGATATGAGTGAAATATACGTAGATGATGTGGTGGACTGTTCTGAATTTGTCAAAAGCGAACCCGAACCTATCAAAAATCCCATTTCTGAAAATTCCGTTGAGTTCGCTCGTTTATCCCAAAATAAGTCCAGAATTTTGAAAGAAAAGGCTGTGGTATATCAAAAGGTTCAAACCACACCAAATCAGGTTTATGCAGTTATAGGTGTCACACAGCAGCAAACAGCAGAGCTGACAGCAATAGTAAACGAGGACAATGCTGAAGGTTGTGAGGAGCATTTCTGGTTAGCTCCAATCGACAATGCTGATGAAACGGTTGGTCTGTCTACGAAAACATCATGGAGGGTCAAAGGCAGATATGTAGCAGAACCACTCAACAAGCCTACACATTTTGATGTGCCAAGCACAAGTGGTACCAAAAAGATTCCAAGAGAGTCAGTCAAGGCAACAATCGAAACCTCCTCGCTAGAGAGTGAAACTCAGGTTGAAAGACCGAAACCCAAGGCTAATATCCATAAAACTCCAGAGCAGTGGTCATAGCAAAAACATCAACGTAATAGGAGAGATAAGAAGAATCTCTCTGAAAGGAAGCAGTTTTGGAAGTCCCAAAACCCTAATTATGTTCACTCAGATAAATCTTTACTCCTTACAGAAGAAGCAAAATCAAAGCGTAACTCTACTCCTTATACTCAATGCCATTCCTGCAGTCAAGCAAACCGAAAGAGTAGTTTTGGCTCCCAAAGTGGAAGCAAACGAAACCAAAAGAGTGGTTTCGGTTCTCCATCTTCAGACGGAAAGAACCCAAAGCTAGGTTTCGCTCCTAAAACTCATCCCTCTCACTCAAAGCAAAATCCGAAAGTGGATATAAAGGGAAAAGGGAAGCTAGTCTCGGAAGATGAAAAGAAGACAAAGAAAACGTCTACTAACTCTAGGATACAGAACCGAAAGTTTGTGAAAAATAATAACACAATTCCAAAGTCTGAAGTTAATGTAACAAAAACCAACAAAATCAAAGTTTTCACAATTAAAAGAAAAGATGAAACCACCTTAATAAAACAAACTTTTTTGGTTGATTCTTCTCTTACTATTCCCTGTTATGTAAAAGGGTCACAAGGACCCAAGAAACTTTGGGTTCCTAAATCTGCTTAATTTTTGAAGGTTATTCGTGACGAGCAGTTCGATGATGAATGGTATATTGACAGTGGTTGATCACGTCACATGACAGGGAGAAGGGAGAGCTATGGGAGTTTCGGGCTCTGAAGGATGGTGGATGTGTCAAGTATGGAAATAATTCTTTTGGCACAATAAAAGGCTATTGAATGATCACAAATGGAGATTTCTCGATCAGAAAGGTGGCATATGTAGAAGGCTTACAACACAATCTCATCAGTGTCTCGCAACTGGTGGTGGGAACAGGACTGAAGGTTTCGTTCGATTATGAAGGGTCAGAAATAATAGAAAAGAAGACCAAGAATGTTCTGCTGAAATCTCAAAGAAAAGGCGAAATGTATCCATTGAACCTTAATCCAATACGAGGGAAGCCATCTATATGCCTACTAACGAAAGCACATTCTAACGAAAGTTGGCTATGGCACCGAAGGCTCTCGCACCTCAACTTCAAAGACATCAACAAGCTAGTTCTTGGTGATCATGTGCGAGGACTTTCACTTCTCAAGTTTGACAAGGAACATTTGTGTGCTGCATGTGAAATGGGAAAACAAAACAGGAAAAGTCATCCAACTCGTGTTAACACAAAGATCATCGAACCGCTTGAGCTCCTACATATTGATCTGTGTGGACCTTCGGCTATTGAAAGCATCGGTGGTAACATATATATACTTGTCATAGTTGATGATTTTTCTCGGTTCACTTGGGTTTTCTTTCTTAAACAGAAATCAGAAGCAACGCCCAAGCTCAAAGTCTTCATAAAGCAAGTAGAGCTTCAACTGCGAAAGGTGGTTAGAAACATTCGCAGCGACAATGGGTTGGAATTCAAAAACCAAGCGTTTGAAGAATTTCTTGCTGAAAAGGGAGTGTCTCACAATTTCTCTGCTCCCTATACTCCATAACAAAATGGGGTCGTTGAAAGGCGAAACCGCGCGTTGTGTGAAGCAGCCCGAACCATGCTCAGCTTCACTTTGTTGCCCCTGTATTTCTGGGCTTAAGCTATTGCCACTTCTTGCTACACCCATAACCGGTCTTTACTCAACAAGAGATTCACAATAACTCCTTATGAAATTCTAAACAACCGCAAGCCTAACATCAAGTTTTTCCATTTTTTCGGTTCAAGATGCTTTATCTTCAATTCTAAAGAGAACCAAAACAAGTTTGATGTGAAGGCAGACGAAGGAATTTTTCTTGGGTATTCGCTTACTTCAAAAGCATTCAGGGTTCTGAATAAACGCTCAAAGAAAATCAAAGAAACATATTACGTGTCGTTTGATGATAACTACGTGAAGAAACTCACATCAAGCAAAGAACCAATGGATGAAATCTTTCCTCAAACTGGTCAAGTCTTGATTCCCATTTCCAACTTATTTGAAGAATATGTGAAGCTCTTTGATGAACCAGAGACTGGTACTCTCTCTGAAGCGAAAGCGGCTGACAACGAAGTAGATAATCTGAAGAAGGTAATTGACGAAGCTGCTAAAATCATGGAAAGCGAACCTTCAAGTTCAAGTGAATCTCACGAATCTGTAAAATCTCAAAAGTCAAGTGAAACTTCCCATTCTACTATCCAAGGGGAGAATCCATCAATCACCATACCCAATGAACGTCCAATCGAAAGGGAGAATTCTGAGCCTGAAGCCGAAACTGTATCATCATTCGAGGGGGAGCATGTCAATACAAATGGTGAAGATGATGATACACAGTCAGAATTTGAAGAAGAAGTAAATGCTAAACTGGATCCCTCCTACGATCCAAATTACCATCCCCTCACCAAATGGACAAAAGATCATCCAAAAACCCAAATCATTGGAGAATCATCAGAAAGAGTTCTCACACGTTCTCAACTTAAAGCGAAACAAACTGCATTATTCTTACAAGTGGAATTTTGCATGTTTAATTCGTTTGTCTCCAAAGTTGAACCAAAGACTATTAAAACTGCACTCGATCACTCTGATTGGGTGCAATGCAAGACGAACTCAATGAATTTGAGCGAAACAAAGTATGGAGACTGATTCCTACACCAAAGGATGCATCTGTGGTTGGATTGAAGTGGGTCTTCGGAAAGAAGATGGTCAAACAAGGGAATGTGATTCGTAGCAAAGCAAGGCTGGTAGTGAAGGGATATTGTCAGGAAGAAGGAATAGACTACGAAGAGACCTTCGCTCCAATAGCAAGATTAGAATCGGTATGAATCATTCTGGCCTATGCTGCTCATAAGAACTTTGAAGTATACCAAATGGATGTCAAGTGTGCATTCTTAAATGGAGAATTATAAGAGACGGTGTATGTAGAGCAACCACCTGGTTTCGTGAACGAAAAGTATCCATATCACTGCTACATTCTGGACAAGGCGGTTTATGGTCTGAAGCAAGCTCCTAGGGCATGGTATAAATCACTTACTCGATTTCTAAAAATGTCTAAGTTTAAACAAGGTTCGGTTGACCCAACCTTCTTTCGTAAGAAAGAAGGTGACCACCTTATGATCGTCCAAATTTATGTTGATGATATCATCTTCGGTTCCACGAATTCTGGCTTGACAGCTGAATTTAGGAAGTTGATGGAGACTAAGTTTGAGATGAGTTCAATGGGTCCAATTAACTTTTTCCTTGGCTTGAATATTAAACAGGGACCCGAAGGCATTTTTATTAATCAAGAGTCTTACACCAAGACCTTACTAGCCAAGTTTGGAATGATGGGAGAGTCAAAAGTGAAGGTTCCTATGGCGTTTGGCACGAAGTTAACACCTTCTCTGGAAAAACCGGCTGCTGACATGATCCTCTATCGCCAAATGATAGGGTCTTTAATGTATGTAACAGCTAGTCGACCAGACATAATGTTTTCTGTATGTTATTGTTTCGGGTTTCAAACTAATCCACGCAAACCTCACATGATGGCTGTGAAGAATATTTTTCGATATCTGAAGCGAACCTCATCTCTCGGTTTATGGTACCCGACGAAATCAGGATTCTTCGTACAAGCATTCTCTAATGCCGATCTAGGTGGATGTGGACTGGACCGAAAGAGCACAACTGGTGGGTGTCAGTTTCTTGATGGCAGACTCGTTAGTTGGCAATCGAAGAAGCAAACATGTGTGTCTCTTTCCACAGCCGAAGCCGAATACATAGCCGCAGCGTCTTGTACCTCACAGGTCATATGGATACAAAGTCAACTTAGAGACTATGGCCTGAACATGAAGAAAATCCCTTTGTATTGTGGCTCTGCAAGCGCAATAAGGATATGTCACAATCCAGTGCAACACTCAAAAACGAAACATATTGCACTGAGGTATCATGTCATCAAGGATCACGTGGAGGATGGTAATGTCGAAATCCATTTTGTTCGAACCACTGATCAACTAGCTGACATTTTTACAAAAGCCTTACCGAAAGCAAGCTTTAACAAAATTTTACAAGGCTTAGGAATGATGGAAGTTGAGTCAGTACCGAAATCGATTTCGCCTCATTAAAAGTTGGAAAGCGAAATAGAGCAATCGCTCGGTCTATTTCGGGTCCGAATTTTTCAGGAACCGAAATGAACCGAAGGCTCGGTCTATTTCGCCTCATATCTCATGGTGGAGTTTCGGTTGTATCTTTTGTACACTACATTTTCCAGGAATTTATTTTATGTTCTTCGTCTCTATTCATAAAGATCAAAAATATTTTCCTTTCTGCTTTTAATTATTTTTCAGAAAATTCATAAAAATCAAAAATATTTTCCTTTCTGTTTTTAATTATTTTTCAGAAAATTCATAAAAATCAAAAATATTTTCCTTTCTGTTATTTAATTATTTTTCAGAAAATTTATAAAAATCAAAATTATTTTCCTTTCTGTTTTTATTTTCTTTTCAGAAAATTTATGAAATCCAAAAATATTTTTTATTTTGTTTATGTTGCTTTTCATTAAAGTCAAAAATTCCAAAAATATCACTGAAAGGTGTCATCGATCATTCAAATGATGGAGCTGGGACAGGTATACATTTCTTTATCTTAGTACTAGCTAAGTGTCCCTAGAAGCATGCTGCTGTATGTCGACCAAAGCCTTAAAGACTTCAAGTGTAGCCTTATTGATTTGATATACATAAATCAAATCTTCCCAATCAGGCTGATAAAATCACTTATGTCATGAGCTACCTTACTCGTCTCACATTGAGTTAAGAGTTGTCTGCTCGGTCCTTACTATATAGCAGAGGTACCTTCGGTTCTTTAACCATCTCCACACTTTTCTCCATCTACTTTCATTTCATGATCGTTGAGACTCTCAGCGTTTACCACTAAGGTTTATGGTTACACAACGTCTGTGTTAATGATCTTAGTTTCGTTTCACCACGAACTAAGTGAAACCCAAAATTCAGTACCCTATATGAATTGACGGTGAACAAATCAAACGTTCTAGCTTTCACCCATGAATTAACGAAACCACTCTTATGGAATGTCCCCTGAAATCCCTTTTCTTTTTGAGAGGTCCTTATGAAAATGCCTATCACCAAGGCTTTTCTTCTCATAGGATCCATTTTAATATTTTTTGGGGTTTCTGAAAACGTTATCAACAAGTCACTGCAAAATGAACAAACCTACTTGTTTAATAGGCTACATCGGTCTCACAAGTACTTCGTCCACTTTCGGTCTTATGCCAAGAACCAAAGCATGGATTGAAGCTCGACCACCATTAATAGCCTTATAATAAAAAGATGCCTTTCAATGCTTCTTAACAAGTATTTGATCGTATTTTTACGGGGAACCACACAAGCACTTTGAAGTCTCTCTTGACTTTGAAGGAAGAGATTCGTGCCCGGGATCCACTGCTTCATGTCATATTTGACATCACTTATATCCCACATATAATTTGTTTTACTTCTTTATCTTTCACACTATCTAGCACGAAAATCTTTACGATATTTCCAAACTCTTGTTCGGTTACTAATAAGTTATTCTCAGATATGTAGCTTCGGTTCTTTATGGTGGAGTCGATTCTTTTAAAAGGAAAAAGGGTGAGTCAGCATGAATTTGAAACGGTTCAGAATTTGAAAAGGAGATAAGGATGGAAAGGCACGTGAATTTGAAACGGTTCCTATACCCACGCCTCGTGACGTATATCTGGGGAAACCAAGCTGTCAAATCGCGCTTTTTCAGGCGTCGTTTCAGGGGATCGTATCATCATCACAACAGATTCTTTCTCTCTCATGGAAATGATATAAAAGGGTCTCTCACACCTTCTGTACCTCCTTACTACTTCCAAACTCTATCACGAATACAACTGGCGATTTTCACCTATTCTTCTTCTTCCTCTCTACAACAATGGCAGAATCATCATCAGTTCAAGAGCAAACCGCTTCTTCAACTCTTCTGGCCATCAAACCGAATCAGAATCTTATCATCGAACTGAATCCATTCATCTATGATTCATACATGCTTCATGTGGTCGAATGTCTCAAGTATTCCCTACTGGTGATTGCTCTCACGCAGGTTGAATGTGTTCCCATGTCACTGCTCTCACATGTCTATTCATGTGCTACTTACGATAAACGCAAGGAACGGATCTTCTTTGACATCTTTAATCACAAGACCTCTGTCTCAAAAGCTCGCTTTTGTTCTCTGCTAAAGCTCGCTTCAGACGCCTCTGTCATCTCTCCTGATTTCATCACAACTACCCAGTTATTCACTATGTTCTATGACATGGGGTACACAGATGTTCTTACCACGTTGACAAAGTTCAAGAAATCTTGCTTACCACCTCAATGGAATGGTCTTTTCGCCCTCATCTTCAAGGGATTAGCTGAAAGGGTTGTTGGGTCTGATGGTTCTACCAAAGGCTTCATGACCATTCTTTATGGTCTCTATCACAAAATCAATCTGGATTATGGCTCCCTTATTTGGTCTCAGCTGGTGCAGAGCCTCAATTCATCGACTAAACACTCTGAAATTTCATGTGGACACTTCTGTATGCTGGTTACTCGCAGGGCCATTGAACATTTTCAGATTCCAATCATGGTGATGCTTTGATGTCTTCAATTGGCACTTTCCACACAACAAAAATCATTGTCTCCGATCCCACGATGTTCATGTTCATCGGTTCAATTTCTGAATCAATATACAGGTGTGTCTCAAGCGAAAGCAATGTTATGGGTAATTACAGAAAACTGACACCTTCAGGGCCAAGAGAACTCACTCCAGAAATGCAACGTGCCTTGGAGGTTGTTGATAAACCGACAAAGAGGGGAAAGAAACCAGAACAGGAGAAGAAGGAAGCCGAAGTTCAATCATCCCAAGTAGCCTCGCCTAAAAAGCGAAAGGCGGAAAATAACCTTCGTCTGCCCACAATAAGCGAAAGATCAAGAGGATGGATAAGAAACCGAAAGCTGCTTCATCCACTGATTCAGATTATGTTCCGTCAGATCAAGATCAACTGAAGTCCACTGAAGCCGAACCCGTTCATCTTGAAAACTCACCAAGAGGAAACACGCCTCCTCAGTCCCCATCTCCTGAGGTACATGTAACTGAATCTGTTCCCAATCCTCTTCATTCTCCACCTCATTCTACTGTGCCTGTTTTGAGTGCACCACTACCACCACTACACCCGAACCTCCAGTTGTTGTCAACGTATCTCATACGGGGGCGACTACTAAAGGGCTACAAATCCCGGTTACTTCAAAGCCATTATCCACGCCTCCCTCAACCGAATCTGATACAGTTCTTAGCGGAGCTGAAATGGAATTTGACTCTGTGTATTACAGCCCCTATCGGGTTCTAAGCGAAGAAGATGATGATGCTCCAATCACCAAGCGTCACTTGAAGGATCTCAATGCCAAACTTGATCAATTAATTGATTCTTCTGCTACTCCCTCCACTTCAACATATTATGATGCTGCCTCAAAGGCTCTAATTGAAACTTTGATCAAACAACATGATCAATCCATTGACAAAGCAACTCAAGTTGTGGATGCCTCCACTCTCTCTTGCAACAATGCTATTGGTGAGGTCAAATCTCTCATTTCTGAGTCCAAGCTTTTCATGGAATCTTTTCAAAACACTGCAGACAGCAATACCAACAAAGCAAATGAAGCCATTGCCTCTCTTTCCACATATCTTAAGGCTGAGCTAGAAAAATTTGAGGTGATTCGCCAAAGTCTACAGGCTGACAGTACTAATCTTCTTTCTTCTGGTACCACAGGTCTCACCAAATTAAAAACCGATCTTGCCATAGATAACAAGGTCAGGGAAGATCTCGCTCTTTCACAAACTCAAGTTGCCACTCTTTCCTTGGAGCTTTCCCAAGCGAATAAGGAAATTGATTCCCTCCGGGCCGAACGCACAATCCTCAAAAGTTGTGTGAACAATGTGAGCTCTCTTCTTTCGAATCTTTTAGAGGCACATGATTCGGTTCTTACTATAACTACTCGCCGACATCTAGCTGAGAAATTGAGACCAGCTCTGGATATCCTTAGCCGGATTGAGGGTGTTTCAGAGTCTGGTGTCCCTCCAAAACAAGGGGGAGATAAGGTTGTCCAACAGAAAGTCACTGCTGTACCGAAGGATAATGAAGCTTCGGGCAGTATACAAGACAAAGGAAAGGAGAAGGTAATTAATGACAATGAGGTGGTAATTGTAACCTCCAAATCTGAAAATCCCAAATTCAAACTCAATGATCGAAACTGAAAAGCTTTCCAAGGCGAATGACGAAATTGAAAAGGAGAAGAAGATAAAAGAAGCGAACAATGTCTTGCAACGAAGGAAATCTTTGTTTCCTCTGTGGACAATGGAAAGACTTCTGAAAGAGGCGATCGACTCTCCAAGCACACACTGGCTTGAACCAGTCCTTTCCTTCGGTCTTGAAAATTCCAAGGATGCTCAGTTCGATATGCCCATCACTCGTAAAGCGTTCGTATTTCATTGTTTTGATTCAACTGTTCCTATCCCCTCTCCTGATCCAAAGGTTGATCGAGACTTGCTCGAATTTTATCTTTCTTTCTCTCAACCGCAATATCTCACATGGAGTAATCAGAAGATCACAACTGTGAAGGTATTGAAACCGACTTCGGCAGGGAAGTTTGTAAATGTCAAATTCAAGGTGACACGAGGCTCAAGCGGCTCGGTTCATGAGATCTCCCTTGTTGATCTGCCGAACTTAAATCCCCATGATTGGATTCTTTTGAACAACATTTTGCTGACCAATCAACAAGAATACGGGCCTATTATTGATCATATCAAGCGGATGCTGGTCTGCTATATTTTTGAAGTGGTGAAAATGGATCAGGAGGTCGCTTCTGCAATCAGAAAGAAGCCCATTATAAAGCCAATCGGGAAGGCAAGTGATATGTCGGTGATGATTAAAGGCAAAATTGATCCACAATTTTACACTGTTTTGTTCGCAAGGGGCGAAGGTCAAAGATGTTTGTTCGCTCTGGCTGATAAGCATGTGTTCTCCACCGCTCGCTTAGAGCACATTCTTGAAATTATACATCGGTGTGACCATAACAATGATGCAGATAAGAAGTTGTTTACAGACATGCTTCGGTGGTATATTCACCTTCATCAAACTCTGCTTGCCATTATTCCGAAGCTATTCAAGACCGTGAGGTCATCTGCTCCTACTCAACCGAAGTAGTCTCTCGCCTCAATTGGCGCAAAGGGGGAGATTGTTGGGTTTAAAGGGTTGCACCATTGGGCCTTAGTAGTTCGGTCCATTATGTACTCTCGGTTTGGGCCTGTCCAACCATGTTAATCTTTCTAGGGTTTAGTTTATAAGGTGCATGCATGCATCCTTGTCATTAACGCTTTTGATTATTATCATATTAATTATAATGTAAACCCTAGCACACCTCTACATAGGAAGTTCTTAATCGAGCTCTTCTGAGGTGTGACTATATTTTAATCATTCGACATACGGTTGATTCATTGTGTGTTCTAGTGTTTGTTAATGTTATTGATTTACCTGTTAAATATCTAATCGATTTAAAGAGTATTTATCTCATCAGATCTGATTTTGAAGGTTCAGGAGTTGGTAAAATACCCTTCCATTTTGGATTGTTTAAGGAATATTGTTGAAAAGACGTGAATTTCTTTTGAGATTTTGCGAAATTTTTTTGAAAAGATTTTGTCATTGTATATTCCTTGTTGCTTGATCCATTGACTACAATATTTTTTGAAAGATTTTTGGCAGTGATGGATTTTTCGAAATTCTTTTGATTTGAAACCTTGGCTTGTTTGAAAGTTTTATTTTTTAGATCAGTTTTCCATTTTCTACATCGGGATCTAATTTCCTCTTTTAAAGCCAAATTTGCTTGAGTCTTTGGAGAACCGCAATCAGAGACATTTAACTGCGGTCTCTTCAAAATCTTTGAGTGAGTTGAAAAATGGGTACTTGAGTCATCAGAACTCGAAAGTTCAGGACTCTTAGAACACTGTCCAAATTCAAAATTTTCAATTTGGCAATTCATGAAGAATGGGTTGAATAGACATTGTGCTTTTGTCTGGGGTCTGTGGTACAGATGACTGCACTACCGCAGAGTATGTCAAGGGTGGCCTTTTGTTGGGACACTTTATGGATGGCAAGGATAGAAAACTTACAACTAATTTTGGTCCTTCCACAATGATTGCTTCATCTACATCTGAAGTGGACTGAGAATCGGGACAAATTGTGCCAATGATCGGTAATTGATCATTTGGATTACTAGAGGATTCAGGAAGAATATCCTCAATTAAATAGTTGTTACTCAGTTCATGAAGTCTACCAAAATGACATCTTATGTCTTCGGGGAATGTTTTTGTTGGGTTTTGTATACTACAACATCCTATGGTGCACATACAACCCTAAATGCTTTGGATCTATGTTTTCTCTAATTATACATGCAATATTGTTTCCATAAAATTACCTCTTGTTGTAGCTTGTAATTTCTTGTTGTAGCTTGTAATTTCTTAGCCTTTAAGAACTTAGCACCCCAAGTGTGATGCCTCAAACGGTTCACAACACACCTTGGACAAAGGATGACTTTTTGGGAGAGAATGTCTTGAAAAAAATCGGCTCAATGAACTCTTAGAACACTTGGGGTGCTGATTTGGTGATTTAGGGACTCCTTTTATAGTATGGCATAACTAGTGTTACAACCATGCAAACCCTAATGCTCCATGACCTTTCATATTACTTAGGCTCCATGGGTTAAATCTCTATGGACTATCCATGGACTATAACATTGGTTTAGCCCATCCTAAATAACCATTGGCCCACACTATGAGAATCATTGATTTACTTAATCAGTCCCCGTATATTTAATTAGTATCTTTTAATCAATAAATTAATTCCAAATTAATTCTTGATCAATACTAATTAAATCATATGATTTCATAGTAATATATTAGAACTTAAAATATATTAATAAATCATAAATAACCTCTTCTCAAAAGTCCATCCTATCAAAAGTCCATCCTATCAAATTCTGAATCATGTTTTCAAACATCACATCCTTAGTCACGCTTATCACACGCACAATCTTGATAAGTGACCAAACCTCTTTCTGATCCTTTCCCAACACAGCATGAAACCTCAGCTTCATATGTAGAAAATCATCTTTATCCTTGAATTTCTCAACAATTTTGATAAGTGACCAAACCTCTTTCAATATACCATGTATCATCCTTGGGTTCTCCAGCATTAGATACCTGCAATTTAGACAGAAGATTTAGGTACCCAAATCTGAATGGGTCCTGGTTTGTTAGTTGTTTTTATTTTGGGCTTTTTGTTTACCGAACTTCTTGTAGCATTTGACTTCATATTGCTATAAGAGTTTGGTTTATAAGGATGGAATGGTTGAGGTTTGATTTTATTTATCAAATTTTCCCAAAAAGTGATTTGTTTCTGAAAATTCGTTGGTTGATAAAATCTGTGATTTGGTGAATGATATCCTAGATGTGAAATTTTTTTTGAAAAGTTCTCTTCATATCTGGGATGTGATTGGCGGTTATGAAAGGCTTTTTGAAGATGATGTTTTGAAATTTTCTGATTTGGTCGTTTTTGAAAGTTCATTGAATTTTTAAAGGTGATCTCCTGAAAGCGGTTTTCAAAAGGTTTTTGAAAAGGTTTTCGTTTTTGTTTGGAAACCTGTTTTTGAGGTATGACGTATGGTTTAACAGGTTTCTTTGGTTTGTTTTCAAAAGCCTTTGGTTTGTTAAGTGGGGTTATGGTTGCTTCATTGGTATGTTTGATTTGGTTTGTTGAAGAACTAGCAGAGTTTGTTTCAGATTTTACAACTCTTTTGATAGACTTTTTGGAAACAGTGAAAGCAGTGTCATCTGGGCTACAGTTGATAACTGTTTCGTCATCTGAATCTTCATCATTAGCAGATGTGAAAAGATCTGGAAGAGTGGATTCAGAGTTTTCACAAATTGTCATGTTTTCTTGTTTAGCTAGTTCATTTTCAAAGGATTCTCTTCCAATTCCTGGTCTGTAATTCGTATCAATTTTGCCAGTTCCTAAGGTGTTTGCTTTGGTGAAAACATCATCACTTAGTTTTCTAGCAATTTTGATAGAATTCATATTCCATATCAATCTTTTGTTTTCAGATTCAAGAAAATTGGTTTGGTTTAAAGAATCAGTCAGTTTTTCATTTAAAGTTTTGTATTTTTCAGTTGATTCTTGAAAGTTTTGTTTCAACTGAAGGATTTCCTTTTCTAAAACATCTTTTGTTTCAGAGGAAATGACTGACTGATTTTTTTGTTCCAAATCCTTTTTCTGAATTAGGGTTTGATTTAATTGTTCCAAGACGTGATTATAATCTTCTGATTTTCTTTCAACGTCTCTTTCCAATTTGTTCTTTATCCTTGTTGATTCTCCAAATTTGAGTTGCAAGGTTTGTAACTCAGATTTGCAGATATCGGAATTGATCATTGTGTCATGATATTTTTTGAGATCAGCTTCTAGACTTTTCTCAATCTTGGTTATATGGGACTCAAAAATTGATTTCGAAAGACCAAGTTCAGAGATCATAGACCATACATGTTCTATGACGTTTGGAGCTCTTGAAGGTCTATCAACACCAACTACGAAACAGAAGTTTGATTGTGTTGGTTCATTGTCAGCTTCGTCTTCAGAAGTTGGCCAGTATTCCACGTTTGGTTCATGGATTGCCATCAATGCTCTTTGCTTATCTTGATTTTCCTGTTTCTTTAATTCATCGGCTTTTTGAGCGTAGTATGCTGAGTCTTTGACTTTGGTTTTGTTTTTGGCTCGGCATTCTCTAGCATAGTGATTAGTTCCTTTGCAGTTGTGACAAATGATCACTTCTTCATCACTGTCATCCTTTTGACTTTTAATCAGAAGTCTTTCAGGAGCTTGAGTTTGGATTTGTTGGGAAGATTGGGAAGGGTTCTGTTGGAACCCAAAATTTTGGTTGTTTTGAAAGCCATTGTTTTGATTAGTGTAACCTTGATTTTGGAATCCTCTGTTTTGGTTTTGAAAACTGTTGTTTTGGTTATTGTTATGATGACTTGAGTTGGGATTGTTTTGAAATCCCTGGTTTTGAAAACCTTGGTTTGAATTGTTTTGGAAGGAAGGTCTTTGAAAATTTTGTCCAAAATAAGGTCTTGGTTGAAAACCTGAGTTGTTTTGAACAGGTTGAGGTCTTAGTTCAAATCCAGAATTATTTTGTCCAAATGATGGTCGGTTTTGAAAATTTGGTTTAAAATTCGATTGACCGTGATTTGGAATAAATCTCTGGAGGTTTGTGTTTGCTACCAAAGCACACAGTTGTTGGTAGTCTGCTTCATCATTTAAATCAGATTGATCAAAAGAATTGTTCAAAAAGGGTTGGTTTTGAAAAGATGTCTGATTAAAATGATTGAAGTTTTGTTCATTAAAAGGTGTTTGGTTTTGAGAAGATGTGGAAACGAGAGCAAGTGGTCCTCCAAAAGCTGTAGTGGTTGGTGGGTCAATCGAGGATTCATACGATTGAAGTTCTCCATACAAATTGTATAAAGTTTCAGTATGAATGGCTGGATTTCCCTGAATGATGAGTTTAACCATCTTCCAGCTTTCGTAAAGATTGTTTAGAAACTTGAGATTTATCTCGTGTTGTGTCTTTTTGATGCCCAAATTGTTCATTTTTACCATGATAAAATTGAACCTATCATGAGCATCATGGATGGTTTCTGATGAAAGCATCTTGAAATTATCGAATTCATTTAAAACAGATGTTCTTTTGTTTCCAATAATTCTTTGATTTCCACAAAAACGATTTTTTAAATTTTCCCAGATTTGATTAGCAGTCAACAATATTATGTCATTCATTTGACTTAGAATACTGTGGGGAATTCCAGACACAAGTTCCTTTTTGGCTTGGAGTTGCAGCCTTTTTTCGGTTTCAGCAAGAGTGGCTTGATTTGTAGCAAGAGTAGCCATATTTTCTGGAGTAACATATGTTCCTTCTACACAATTCCAGACATCTTCACTTATGGTGTTAAGATGAAGATTCATACGGCCAACCCACGAATTATACTCTTCAGGAATAAGTATGGGTGCCCGTGAACTAGATCCCAAGCTGTTAGCAATAGAAACAGAGTTCATGTTGGAATAATTAGCAGAAGACATAATAAAATTTTTGTTTTTGAAAGGATTTTGAACAATTGATATTAAAATGAAATTTTTAAAGAAAATCTTATGGAAGGTTTATAAACGCTAACCAAAAGTTTTCGACAAAAATTTCAAAGTAAATCACACAAGCTCTGAATTTTTTTGTTTAAGATTTTTTTTTTTAAAATTTTTTTTTAATTTTTGTAATAAATTTTTTTTTAAGGATTTTGAACAAGTGATATTAAAATGAAATTTTTAAAGAAAAGCTTATGGAAGGTTTATAAACGCTAACCAAAAGTTTTCGACAAAATTTTTAAGGTAAATCACACAAGCTCTGATACCAATTGTTAGAAATATATAACAATCTGATTACCACGAATAAAAGGCTCGGTTACCAGTTACTGGGTGACAGATATATATATTTAATGAGATTAGATGCAGAAAGATAAGAAGTGCAGAATAAATAAATACTGGAAAGCTATAAATGACTGAAAGCTATAAATGAAATAAATGACAGTATTTAAATGACATAAAGCGTTAATAAAATATATAAATATATATATAGTAGGTGGTGTTAGAACGGGACTTGTGGAACGACTGTTTTGTCAAGTTGTTAGTCAAATAAATGACTAACAGGCTTAGGGTTGGACCGGATCTTAATAGACTGTGTCTCTATTTGTTCAAAGTTCAATCCGGTAAGTAACAATAAGTTCTTTTTATGTAACAAGCACTTAGTCTTTTTTATTGAAAAGAATGGCTGGTGTATGCAAGTTGTAGAAGAAAAAACATGGGGTGGGGTGGCTTATCATTTCCCTCCCTTTTGCTTTTGACCTTTCCACCTAATATATGAATATATAATACATATACACATATATAATACATATATATATATATATATATATATATATATATATATATATATATATATATATATATATAATTCATATATATATATATATATATATATATATATATATATATATATATATATATATATATATATATATGTATTATATATATATATATAATACATATATATATATAATACATACATATATATATATATAATACATACATACATATATATATATATATAATACATACATATATATATATATATATATATATATATATATATATATATATATATATATATATATATATATATAATACATACATACATATATATATAATACATATATATATAATATATACATACATATATATAATACATATATATATAATACATACATACATATATATATATATAGTACATACATATATATATATATATATATATATATATATATATATATCGTTGAAACTATTTAGTCATGCATATGTGTTTTCGTCATTCGCTGGTTTTTGTATTTTCCGTTTTGATCACGCATTCATGCAACCTGAAATAACTGATAATATTTGTTAGATAATACAAATACAGCTCGTCTTATTTCAGTGATGGTTACATACAATGTCACATACAAAGACATTTTTCAACAGTATGCTATTATGAATGAAAGACCAGGAGGTGGCTCCTGGAACACTTTATGCTGAGTAGCCTAGTAGAGTAGTATGTATAGTTGTCTTTGTGATGCTCGCATGGAAGACCAGGGGGTGGCCCTTGGCACTTGTCTATAAGACCCAGGGAGTGGCCCCAGGCTTGACAAGAAAGACCACGTGCGGCCCGCGGCATAGCAGCAAGACTATGTTTGGAACATAGCACCTTACTTGATTATGGATATGTTTGTTATGTACGGCTCACAGTATGTATGGCATGTATGGCCCAGATGCTATGTTTGGTATGTGGTAGTTGGGGAACTCACTAAGCTTCGTGCTTACGGTTTACAGTTTTGGTTCTAGGTACTCACTCATGTTTTCAAAGGAAGGAGCTCGGGGTGGTTGCAACGCATCACACTATGATTTCGGCATTATATGATCTTTGGGTTTTGAACTCTGATATTTGTTTTAAATGGGATGTTTTCGATGGCTGGAACAAAGTTATTAAATGTATTTCTCATATTAAAAATGAAATTTTTATCCTTGAATTTTGGGATGTTGCAGCTATCAGGAACCCTATGGACTATCAGCACTCCTAGAGTTATCATCAACTCAGCCACATATAATAACAATCGGAAAATAATAGTATTCTAGTCTAGCATGCACATGCAGGGGTAATATAGTGAGAAGACTCACCTCACAAAGAGCATACAAACCCAAAAATTCTCAAGCATTAACGATTGGCCTTACAAAATACATAACATCAAATAGAGGTACTCTCTCAGTCCTCACCCTAAAACCCTCAAGTTGACCAAATGTCAACAATAGTGTACGGTCAAAGTCAATGGTCAAAGTCAACCTCAATCAACTTCCACATTGTGGCCACCCATAGGCCACGTCGTGGCAGCTTCACGATAAAACATTCGCGGTGACACCAACCACCACATTGTGGAAAGTGATTGACACGTCATGGAAACTAGATCTCTCATAACTTAATGGATTAAGCTCTTAACCCTTAATCCCCAGAGCACCAAAGATTAGATTTAAACCTTCTCGAGGTCTTGATGGATAAAGTTTCCAACTTTATCCATTAAGACATCCAATAAGCCAAGATCTCTAAGCTTAAGTTCTTAATGGTTGCATCAAAGGTATGGACACCAAACTAAGTCATGAAAGTCATCTTTCTAACCACCACCATGGTCCATAAGCAAAAGAATTCACTCAAAGGTTCTGGAGTTCACTCAAAATCCAAGAACAAGAAGATTTGGACCAAAAAGCTTATAAAGTGACCTAGAACAAGACCTAGAGAAGTAATGAGCAAGGTATATACTTTATACCTCCAACTGATCATAAAAGTGATGAAGATGGTGGATCTAAGTTGGAACCATGCACACAAGTAATAAAAATGACTCTTTCTTCCTCCAACCTTCACAAAATGGCTTCACACACTCAAAACACACACAAGGAGCTAGGGTTTGGGTGGGATTTAATCTTAGAGGGTGGAGGTTGCCAAATAAGTCAAACCTAGGAGTTAGTGCCTTTAAATACGGCACAAATGCAATGATCTAGGTTTTTGAACCCTAGTCTCCACCACGCCAGGGCAAGACCTTGCCATGTCGTGTGTCTTGTGAATGTGCATTCCTCAACTAAAGATGACACGAAGTGATCCCTCCATCACCACACCATGGACAAGCCAAACCCCCATAATAATTAGATTTAATAAAAATAAACTCGGAAGAATCATAATTGGACAACTGATGTTATAATTCTCCTCCACTTGGATCTGATTTTATCCTTGAAATCCGCAGTATCAGACAAATATGGGTAGTGGGTGCACATCTCATCTTGGGGTTCCCAATTCCATTTGGAACCCTTCCGGTGCTGCCATTACACCTTAACCAAGTGCACCACCATGTTGCATAAGGCGCTCGTCTTCCTATAAAGAGTCGCTACTGGTCGCTCAACATAATTCAGGCGTTCGCCAACCTGAATATCATCCAATGGAACTATAGCAGTCTCGTTGGTCACACACTTCCACAACATAAAAACGTGGAAGGTGCTTTGAATCTGATTGAGCTCCTCCGACAAATCCAATTGATAGGTCACCTTGCCCACCCTGGCTATAACTCAGAACATGGTGATAAGTTTGGGGCCCAACTTACCCCGCTTCTTGAAATGAATAACAACTTTTTAGGGGGGGCACCTTTAGAATAACCATATCCCCGACCTATAACTCCAACACCGAATGGTGTCGATCTACATAACTCTTACCTCGACTCTAAGCTGTCAGCAATCTCTGTCTGACCTGATGAATAAGCTTTTTCGTATTGAGCACCACCTCCATGCTCCCCATGACCCTCTGTCACACCCTCGTCCGAGGTGGTGGAACATGTCGGGCTATGCGATTAAGTTCATGGATCACAGGTAAACTAAATATATAGCATAAGTACAACAATAAAAAAAACAAGATGTGTATTCCATCTTGATGTTTGAATACATGGTTTTTACAGATAATAGTGTGATATATGAATTGCCTTAAATAGGTAGGAAGAAATAACCCAAAGCAGTAAACTAGATTGCCTAAAATGCACGACTATATGTCGTCTGAATTTTCTTGATTACTGATTCCTTGAGAAGACATGTAGTTTTGAGGGTCAACACAAGGTTGGTGAGACTTACAGATTTGCTGGGAACAACAGTAATGGTATTTTAAAAAGCGTTCAAAAGGTATTTTCGTTATAAGTAAATCATATTTAAATAAACTTTGAAAAATCAAAACGTGTCTTGCTATAAGTAAATCCATGCTTAAAATGGTTTTGAAAGAATCAAGTTTATAGGTTGTAGTAAGAGAGAAAGAGAGGGAGAGAGAGAGAGAGAGATTCAAGTTAAAATTTATAGTGAGTACTATAATCGAGCTATTAGACTGAATGTACCCTACTACAACGCTTCCTTGGACGGTGTAGTAATGATGATAGACACTTATCACCTACTTCGATTGATCGGTCGAGGTTGTAGGTAGCAACCGCAGGTGGGGTTGTCAACCCTGTATAGATCTATACATATTTATCTCGCTCCAAAGATTAACAGTTATAGTAGTGTAGCTATGCTACGTGTTTAGACTTTAACTAATGAATAGTATCTCACTATAAAGCCCTTAACTAAGGTATGAATATCTCTAAGCCCTAACTTAACAGTGGATAAGTTCTAGGCATAGTGAATTGTATAGAGTTTATAGAAGTCGAGCATAATTGGTATGCATGTATAGTATAAGGCACTAGCTTTTATAAACTAAGTATGTTTCTTCTATAAAGTTTGTACATGTGCATGTATAGTTCAAATCCTTAGGAATACTATAAAGTTTTATGACACCCAAGGTCATATAAAAATCATAGGGTTTTGTAGTAAAAAGGCATATGTTATTTTTAAAAGTTGTGTTAACAACATAACATATGAAAATATTGAAGTTTAAAACTAGTTTATGTGTTCGTAACATATAAAAGTTAAACCAATAATTTATAAACAAGTTATAGTTTTTACATAAAATAATGGTACTTTATGTGTATTTTTGTATTATCTAGCACAAGTAGTACATGTATTCTCCCCTGAAAATATATAAAAGTGGGGCCGTAACACTCACCTTAAAGTGTCGTTGTTGAGTCGTTTCGAGTATTTGAAGCGAGAAACTGAGATTTGTTGCTTCGAACATGAACCTCCGATATCAAAACAAAAAAGGAAATAACGAAGGTGGTGGGGTGACCTTACAATACAGCAGTAGCGGTAGGTGGTCGATGCTGGAGAGGGGTTCTTGCCGCCGGCCGACTGTGACAGTGGGGGTGTTTAGTGGTGGCAAGAGGACTCCGACAGCCTCCTGCTGTTGTTTTCTACTTCTTCTTGATGAAGATAAAGGGAAGGGAGGGTCGAGGGACCTCACAAAGCAACAACACATATGCATCATCGGGTGGTGGCTTTGTTCGATGGTGGTAGTGGGCTTCCAACAGTCCTTTTTCTGTCCATTGTCTTGGTTCCTTTAGCAGTAGATTATTCTACTCAATTTGGGTCTTGAGGGAAACCCAAACCCAAAAGGACTCTGTTATTTTTAGAAATATTACCAATAGTTAATGACGTTGGACACTCTTTCCAATGCATTATACTCATTCGACAGATTGAATAGATGAATTAGGTATTACAACTCTCCCCCACTAGAAGTGGATTTCGCCCTCAAAATCCTCAACTAGAAACAACTATGGGTAGTGCTTGCGCATCTCCGCCTCGGGCTTCTACATCCACTCTAAGCCCGTACAATGTCATCACTACACCTTAACCAAGGGTACCACCTTGTAAGGCAAGGCCTTCATCCTCATTATCAAGGATCGCTATTGGTCACTTGATATAGTTTAGACGATTATGAACCTAAATATCATCCAAAGGAATGACAACAAACTTGTTGGTCACCTCAACCTGAATATCATAGGGAGATGTGAAAAGTGCTATTAATCTGACTCAGGTCCTCCGAAAGGTCCAATTGGTAGGATAAACCTGGGGCCTAACTTTCCTTACTTTTTGAACCGAATAACGCCTTTCCAAGGCGACAACTTCAAAATTAACATATCCCCAGCCTAAAATTCCAATTCAAATTGACGTCAGTCGACGTAGGTCTTTTGTCGACTGAGGGATGTTTGAAGTCTCTGCCTAACCCGTTGTCTGAACTACTTCGTTTTGAGCACCATCTATATGCTTCCCCTGAACCTCTAACCTACCTATCCCTAGAATATCAGGGTCTGACACTTCCTCCTGTAGAGAAACTCGAAGGGATGGATATTGATACTAGCATGATAATTGTTGTTGTATGAAAACTAAGCCAAAGGGAGGTAAGAGTCCTAACTCCCTCAAAAGTCCAAGATGCACGCCCTCAACATGTCACACCCGGAAACCGATGGCGGAAACGTTCCGGGGCAGTGGACGTCATGGATATCATCACAACCAATGTATAATAGCAACCATAGCAACACAACCATCGAGTGTATACATATATGAAAATTTTTACATCAGTTTGAAAACTTGTTTGAGTTACATCAACTAGTATGTAAAATATAAGCATAAGACTCTTATTGCTCCGGCTTCTCAAAAATCCAGCAGGTACCTGTCTACTAATTTCCTGAGAATACAAGCAGTTTTAAAATATCAGCATAAAGCTGGTGAGTTCATAAGCAATAGTTGGTAATGAAAACTTGTTGAAGAGCTCGTAAAAGTATTTTGTATAGCTTCAAGAAAATCCGATATTTTCTTTAAGTGAAAATGTAGTGTTCTTAATTCTGTATGAAAATCGTGAATGTTTGTTACTGAAAACCGTAGTGATATGCGAAAATAATACTTCATGTGACTAGCTAATGCTAATCATGATGTATAAGTATTTCGTACGTGAAACCATTGTATGTTCAGTTCTGTTTGAAAACTCTGAAAGTTCTCCAGTTGTAGTGTGTATTAGTTCTATTTAGTATAAATAAAACTATTGAAGAGTGCCAGGTTGTAAACTAAAGGTGATTTATACATAATGTGACTTGTATAACCATACTTGATATGACTAGAGACCTTTCCAACGTTCTTCAGGCGTCGAGTTAAATGACATTTGTCACCCTAGGCATGCCTGCCCAACTGTAGCTAGCAGTACGGGTGTGGGATTGTCAGTCCCGAATAGATCAATTCACAAATCTCACGCTCTCCCTCCAGGAGACTCTGGTTATACTATGATAGGATTTATCCCTGTACACCTTAGGGTATAATATTGAAGTAGCGCCTCACAGTATCGTACAATCTTGTTTACATGTAGTTTAGTAGCGTTCTACCGTAGTGAAAATTCGTATGTATACTGTATGTAGTGATAATTACAGTTATAAGTACCATGATAAAGTAGTGATGTAAACTGTAAACTATTTCTGTCTTAGTGCATCTGTTTAGTAGTGAATGTTTCTGTACTTGTTATGTTTATAAAATCCCAAACTATACCGATTATAGTTTGCATGTATAACGTAGTGAATAGCGTGTCCGGAAAACTATGCAATTTTAATGAAAATGCCCCTTATGCTCAACACAGTACAAAAGGGTTAAAGTATGAGATTTGCATAAGTTTTGAAACATTTATGTTTAGCTTGTATTCTCACCCTAAAAACATTAAAAACGTGGAAAAATGTAGGGGTATGAACTCACCTTGAGCGAGTGGTTTTCACGAAAGTCCGGTACGAGATGTTGAGTGTCTAGTGAAACCTCGAACTCAACTTGGTCCTAATACATGTAATGCCACACACGTAGGAGTCAAATGAAGGTTTTTCACTACTAAATACCATTGGAATTCACTCTAGATACTTGAAACTATGTATACCAAGTGATAGGACCTTGTAGGATTGAGTATAGGGGGTGTATGGCCACCTGGAGTGTGTGTGCGGCCCAATGGGTGTGCGGCCATACACTCATGAAATGGGGTGCCTTCGAAGTGTTCTCAAGGTCCATACTCACATCCACGAAGTGTTCTAGTTCTATACTCACTTAAAGTGCAAGATAGGTGTGACACCAGTCAAATTTTGGTCAAAAATAAATTGATCAATAATCGTAATTGGGATGAACCAAGTGGTAGAGTTTGTAACAAGGTTTCCAAAAACATAAAGAACACTGAAATCCGAGGTATAACGAAGAAGTTATGACCAATCGAAAATACGCGGTAAAACCGGTAAAACACTGTTCAGTGTAAAAAGCGAATTTTCGATAAAAGGGATTTTTAGCCTTAACAATCTAAATGAAACTTGTAGAATATGTTAAACCGAGAACGTTCTTAAAAAGAACGTGAAAATCCGACTTCGTATGAGGAAGTAATGATTTTTCGAAGTTTCGGTTTAGCAGTAGACAACTAAAAAATCGAAATATAAATCGATCAATATTTAGCCGACGCAACTTAAACGAGAATCGAAGGTCTCGTTAAAAGTAGCACAACGGTAAAAAGACAGGCGAAAACGGACGTCAGATGAAGAAGTTATGAATTTTTAACGGATTCCCGTCCCGGTCTGTTTAAAATAATAATATTAAAAATAAATTCAAAATCAGCCGACGAAGTCTAAACGAAAGTCGTAGATTATGATTTTACCTACGCGTGCATATAAAGAACGTTAAAAACGGAGCTCGTATGCGAAAGTTATGAATTTCGCAAGTTTTTGGCACGAAAATCGAGAAATTGTGGATAACCGAGAAATTTCGCAGGTCACTCTTCGGACACGTCATCAGCACGTGCGAACTGCCACGTGTCACCTTCGGGTTGGACCGCAAATCGCCGTGTCAACATCGGATTGGACCGCAGCCGCGGTCCAGTAGCGAGCCCACACCTTCGCATCGGACACCCCGGAGACACCCCTTCGCATGCGTGCCTTCACCCTATTGGACCGAAGCTTGACCAATCAGAAGCCGCCAGATCCGAACCCTCGCACGTGGCTTCGCTGCTGACCGACGCGTGGCTGCTGACTCTCCTCTCGCCTCGCCACCTGTCCTCCTCGGCCGAACCCTCGCACCCCTATATAAAGGGTGCGAGCCTTCTCGGATGGAAGGGTTTTTCACCCCATTTTGGCCCTTTTTCACTCCTCTCTCTTCCATAACTTCACAAACAACCCCCAAAGCCCCGGTAACGCGTCTAAAACCCGAAGCAAGCCCCGGAGCCCCGGAATTCTCGAGAATTCATCCTCTCTCCTATCGAAACTCTGCCCGATTGGAGCCGGTTTTTCGTCAAACAAACTCTTTTCCGGGAAACGAAACGCTGCCCGAATCACCGCTTATCAAGGTGAGTTCATACCCCTATAATTTACCTTTTCAATGGTTTTTAAATGCTTTTAGGGGGGAATACAAGTTTAACACAATATTAAATTGTGTTAATAACTGTGTGTGATAATAATCACACAGAAAGTTTTCGTATGCTTTTAAGAATTACCAAATACTTCCAAAATAACGTAAAGCCATGTTAAATTCTTTGAAAAAAGTTTTATAAACTATTTCAAAATATAAATGCCAAAGTCATGTTTATATATGTATAAATATATAAATAAGATTTGAAGGACTTAGGACTAATGAATTATCTTATTTTCTTTTCCTTGTTTGGATGTGGAATTAAGGTTGTATTATTTGTCCGAAGGTCGTTTCCTTCTTAATTATATATATATTATACATATATTAGTACAAAAGGTTACTCCTTTTGGTATCTTCACCTTTGTATCAGGCTGAGCAAAGGTGTTCATCCATGAGAATTCATGCTAATCCGATAGAACATATAAATTATAGTAGGTATAATTTATGACTCAAAACTAAATATACAAGTATGATTCATGACTGTATACTTTCCAAGGAAATTACCAAAATACATTCAAATATAACAAGATATGTATAATACCTTTAATATATGAATAACATATTAAAGAAGTAAAGATACATTCTGCTGGGTTTGCATTAGCAAAGGTACTATACAGAGTAACCGAGTTAGCAAACACGAGGTAATAATTCATAATTCAAGTAAACCAGAATACACTGTTTTACAAGAAACCAGGGTTTTGATTCAAAATAAATCAAGGGTTTACACTTACCAAATACATGTTTGGAAAACCTAAGAATATACTATCAATCATTATTTCTGAATGATTGGGTTTTAATTCAAGAATATACTGTCAATAATTATTTCCGAATGATTGGGTTTTCAAAACTAATATACATGAACGTTTAATATGCTTTTTATGAGACTCTATATTCAGGTTGTTTAATTCATTTTAGACAACATAGGAAGTCCTGACATTATAACCAAAATCTCCAGTCGGGGATCGAAACAAGTGTGTGTAGATCTATATCGGGAATTGACAACCCCGCACTCAGGCTGCTAGCTATAGTTTGATGAGTGACAATTGTTATCACCAGTTTAAACGCCCACAAAGCGTTTGTTTCAGGCCATCCGTCATAGTAAGGTTATAATAAAAACTACTCATTAAAAAGGTATTAACAATACTTTAGTGTATAAACAAATAAATGAAAGTACACCTTCAAAGTACCAGTTTATAGAATACAAAAACACAATGGTTTAATACAGTTTTCATTAACACCTGGTGGAGCCAGGCACACTCTTAGTTTCAAGTTTTCATAAAGGAATGCAAATACAAAACAGTAATACAAAGAGAACGGTTTATGGGATTAAACCACTTATCCAATGGAACTTAGTCACTCAATCTCGGTAAACTAGTATAACATAAAAGACCTTTAGTGGTTAATTCTATAATTCCTTAGTTGCTACATCAGAGTTGTACATAAGTAAGGTTCGATTGACAGTGAAATGTGTGACTTCCGCCTTACTTCCTGTTCCTTGTTTGGTTGTGGGCTTAGGGCAGATACACCCATTTAACTGTCAATTCGATATTGTGTTATGTATAATCAATATAAACTAGGTAATTACAGAGGGAAACTATTGAGGTTATCAGCTAATCACCTCAGGAGATATAGGATTTCCTGGAGAAACCAGTGAACTTATTCAAAGAACTTAGGGTATACTTAACAGAACAAAAATACTTATGAACTCACCAGCAAATGCTGATCTACTCTTTTCAAATAACTTGTATTCTCAGGAATCCAGTAGGCAGGTACACTCCCGAAGCTTTTGAGAAGACTACCTAGTACCGTACCGCGACTCTTGTCTTCTGCTGTACCTACTTTAGTGTTTGAATACGTAATGTTTAAACACTTATGTAAAACTTATACTTATTAATACAGTGGTTGTTTGTACTTTGATTACTATATTGCATGTGTTGTGATACTTACCTAAAGTCCTCCGCCCCCGAATGTTTCCGCCATTCTGGTTTGGGGGTGCGACAATAGGGGTCTTAGAAGTGGGTTTACGGCCCTATGATGAGTGTGTGATCGCACACTTGAGTGTGCGGCTGCACACTTGGAGTGTGCTGCTATACAGGTGTATGTGCGGCCGTACACAGGTGTGTGCGGTCGTACAATCCACACAAAAATGTCCAAAAATGCCATTTCCAAGGTGCAACAAGGCTAGGGGCATGTCTATCTCGAATATGGAAGTTAAACTCTCACTTTGGAGGGTGTTTTAAGGGTGTGCGGCCACCCTAATGAAGGTGTGCGGCCGCACTCACTTCCAACACAAAGAACATGTCCATATTTGGCAAACTTAAGGCTTAGATAGAGGGGTCTTTCATGGATTGAAAGCTAGAGGAAGAAGTACTCACGTTCTTGAAGCTTTGGAAGGTTCAAAGTTGGAGAAACTTGAGAGGAAATGATGTTGTGTGCTGCCAAGGTGCTAAAGGAATGAACGGAAGGGGGCTACCCTTTATATAGGGGTAAGGGTTCTGCCCAAAAGCGAGTGTGCTGCCACGGGAGTGGGTGTGCGGCCGCACACCCATGTGTACGGCCGTACACTCCTCCAAGAGGGGTGTATGGCCCAGTTTTCTCACTATGTGACATGCTGACTCATTCCTAATCTCAACCTTGGTCAAATTCAAGCTTAGAACACTTAAATGAACCCCCAAATAGTACCGGAAATCAACCAAACAAGTTGAATATTGATTGAATTGACTAAGTGTACAGGATTGAAGCTTCCGGGTTGTCACATCATCCCCCCGTTAGAGGGAATTTCGTCCCGAAATTCAAGGATAAAGTACAATCATGATTTAGGAAAGAGATGGGGGTACTTCTGCTTCATAGAATCCTCGCGCTCCCAAGTGAATTCAGGACCTCGCTTGGCATTCCAGCGAACCTTCACTATCGGGATGCGACTCTGTTTCGTACGTTTGACTTCCCGGTCCATGATTTCGACAGGTTCTTCCACGAAGTGTAGACCCTTGTCTAATTCGATCTCGTCGAGAGGAATCACAAGTGTCTCATCGGACAGACACTTCTTTAGGTTCGACACATGGAAAACAGGATGGATGTTGCTGAGCTCTCGTGGTAACTGTAGTTTGTATGCTACGGGACCGATCCTAGCAAGGATCTTAAATGGTCCAATGTACCTTGGGTTTAGCTTTCCACGTTTTCGGAAACGTATCATGCCTTTCCAGGGCGAGACCTTCAGAAGGACGCGGTCACCGACCAGGAATTCCAAGGGTTTCGTCGCTTATCGGCGTAGCTCTTTTTGTCTATCTCGTGAGGCTTTCAGTCGTTCTCGGATTTTCACGATCTTTTCAGTCGTCTCTCGGATAATTTCAGGACCAGTGAGAGTGCTGTCAGGGACTTGACCCTTGACTAGCTGCGTGTCACCCACTTCAGCCCAGCACAGAGGGGATCTGTACTTGCGGCCATAGAGGGCTTCAAACGGCGCAGCCTTGATGCTGGTATGGTAGCTGTTGTTGTAGGAAAATTCAACCAAAGGAAGATGAGTGTCCCATGACGCGCCGAAGTCGATGATGCAGGCTCTCAACATATCTTCCAATGTCTGACTTGTCCTCTCACTCTGTCCATCCGTCTGCGGATGATAAGCCATGCTCATATCCAATTTAGTTCCAAGAGCCTTCTGTAGTGATTTCCAGAATCTCGAGGTAAACCTGCTATCTCGGTCGGAGATAATGGATACAGGTACCCCACGAAGGCGAACTATCTCTTGAATGTAGATCTGTGTGAGTCTCTCCATCTTGAAGTTTTCCTTGATTGGCAGGAAGTGGGCGGACTTCGTCAACCGATCGACAATTACCCAGATGGTGTCGTGCCCACTCGGTGATCTTGGTAACTTAGTGATAAAATCCATTATTATCCTTTCCCACTTCCACTCAGGTATTTCTGGCTACTGAAGTAAACCTGAGGGCTTCTGATATTCCACCTTCACCTTGGCGCAAGTCAAGCACTTGCCCACGAAGGTTGCAATCTCCGCTTTCATGTTTGGCCACCAATAGAGCTGTTTGAGATCCAGATACATCTTATCTGAACCTGGATGAACGGAGTATTTCGTCTTGTGAGCCTCATTCATGACAACTTCTCTGTACCCGCCGAACTTTGGGGTCCATATCCGGTTCATGAAATAGTAAACTTCGTCACCCTTGACCTCTAAGTTCTTATCCATTCCCCTCAAGGCTTCATCCAAGATGTTTTCTGGTATTAAGGCTTCCAGCTGAGCCTCTCTGATCTGCGTGGACAAATGGGAATGGATGGTCATTATTAGTGCCTTCACCTTACGCCCTGAATACTCCTTTCGGCTGAGGGCATCTGCTACCACATTGGCCTTGCCGGGATGGTAACGAATTTCACACTCGTAGTCACTGAGTAGCTCTACCCATCGCTGTTATCTCATGTTTAACTCCTTCTGATCAAAGATATGCTGCAAGCTCTTATGGTCGGTGAAGATAGTGCACTTGGTTCCGTAGAGATAATGTCTCTAGATTTTTAACGCAAAGACCACTGCTCCCAACTCTAAATCGTGATTTGTGTAATTGACTTCTTGTGTTTTCAACTGCCTCGAGGCATAGGCGATGACCTTTCCTCACTGCATGAGCACACAGCCTAGGCCCTGATTGGACGCATCACAATAGACCACGAAGTCTTCCGTCCCTTCGGGCAGGGACAAGATAGGTGCGCTGCATAGGGCCTGCTTCAATGTTTGAAACGCAGTGTCTTGCTTGGCTCCCCAACTAAAGGTTACACCTTTTTGTGTCAGGGTAGTTAAAGGCTTAGCGATTCTGGAGAAATTTTGGATAAACCTGCGATAATAGCCCGCGAGACCCAAGAATTGTCGGATTTCTGTGGGTGTCCTTGGTGCAGACCAATTCTCTATCGCTTTGATCTTGGAAGGGTCCACGTGTATGCCTTCTTTGCTAACCACGTGACCAAGGAAATTCACCTTCCTGATCCAGAACTCACACTTTGAAAATTTTGCATATAGCTTCTCTGCCCTTAAGGTTTCCAGCACCTGCCTCAAATGCTGTTTATGATCGTTCTCCCTCTGCGAATAGACAAGTATATCGTCGATGAACACAATCACGAACTTGTCTAAGAAATGGCGGCACACCCGATTCATCAGGTCCATGAATACTGCCGGTGCGTTGGTTAGACCAAAGGGCATTACTACAAACTCGTAGTGTCCATAACGAGTTCTGAATGCTATTTTAGGCACATCATTATCGTGAACTCGCAACTGATGGTACCCTGATCTTAGATCTATCTTCGAAAAGTAGCTGGCTCCCTGAAGTTGGTCGAAGAGATCGTCGATTCTGGGTAAGGGATAACGGTTCTTGATGGTCAACTTGTTCAGCTCTCGGTAGTCAATGCACATCCGAAAAGATCCATCTTTCTTTTTCACAAATAAGATCGGAGCTCCCCAGGGTGAGGAACTCGGCCATATGAATCCCTTGCTGATCAGCTCATTGAGCTGGCTGGATAACTCTTGCATTTCTGCCGGCACTAGACGATAAGGAGACTTAGCTACTGGAGTAGCTCCGAGGATTAAGTCGATACGAAACTCGACTTGACGCTCGGGAGGAATTCCTGGGAGATCTTCGAGGAAGACATACAGAAAGTTGTAGACTTCGGGAAGACTCCCAAGGTCTTTAACTTTTTGCGTCTCATCAACGACGTGAGCTAGGAATGCATGGCATTCCTTCCGCAGATACTTCTGGGCCTTGATGCATGAAATGATACGAAGGCTCGAGCTAAGCTTATCTCCGTAAATCATGAGAGCTTCGCCAGAGGGAAGATTGAGACGGATAGCTTTCTCGAAGCAAAGAATATCCGCACGATTGGAGCTTAACCAGTTCATGCCGATAATGACGTCGAAACTCTTGATGGATACCAGCATAAGATCGATGGGAAAAGAATAATTGTCTAGAGTAAGAGTACAGCCTATGAATATGTCGTTAGTGTTCTCCTTCTTTCCGTTAGCCATCTCGACGGTAAATGTTTCGGTTAGAGGTTGGGATTTACATTTGATTAGATGTTTGAATGCATGACTAACAAAACTCCTCTCCACACCAGAATCGAATAGAATGCATGCATAAGAGTGGTCAAGGAGGAACGTACCCGTAACAACGGTAGGATCAGCGACTGCTTCCTCCTGGCCCATCACCCGAACTCTTCCTGTATTTCCACCAGTTGTTGCCTTGGGGCAGTTTCTCCTTAAATGCCCAGCCTCTCCACATCCATAACAAGTTTGGCCAGCACCCGCTCCCGGAGCCTGGTTGGTTGGTTGGGTTGGCACCTTGCAGTATCGAGCTGTGTGTCCTTTCTTCCCACAGCTGTTGCAACTCAACTCACGGCAGGGTCCGTGATGAAGGAAGTTACACTTGTTGCACAGGGGTAGTTTCCCAGCATAAACACCGGTAGGAGTTTGGGTGGTAGGAACAGTAGCTGGAGCAGCAGCAGGAGCAGTAACAGCATGAACTGCCACTGTTTGTTGTTTCTTGGAGGGCTCCTGCGGAGACTAGCCCTTGCGTTTGTTCCAGGATTTCTTCTTCTTCTCACCCCTCTCCTTTTGCGGCTCAGCGACCGCTGATGACGCATCTAGATCGATTCCATGATCGATCAGGGTCTGTGCCAGATCCTTGGCGCTTTCAAATGTAGTCGGCCTAGCAGCCAAGACATTCCCCTTGGTTGGTTGCGTCAATCCCCAAATGTACCTCTCGATTTTGTTGCTTTCCGGGGTGACCATTCCCGGACAGAGGAGAGCCAGATCACAGAATCTCGCGGTGTAGGCAGCGATGTCGGAACCCTTCATCTTCAAGTTCCAGAGTTCGTGCTCCAACTTTGCACTTCACCCCTCGGGCAGTATTCTGCAAGCATGAGTTCCTTCAGTCTTTCCCAACCCATGGCATTAGCCACTGGTAGGGTTAGGGTTTTGACTCGACCATTCCACCAGGTCAAAGCTCTGTCGGTGAAGGTGCAGGCGGCGAACTTCACCTTGTTTGCTTCAGAACAGGCGCAAAATTCGAAGATGGATTCGATCTTCTCGAACCATCAAGTCAGAGTGATGACACCTCCATTCCCGTCGAAAGACTTGGGTTTTTTGCAGTCATGAAGTCCTTGTAGGAACACTCCTTTTGATGTCCCTGACTTCCATCTTGTCTCTGTGGGTCGGTTCCACCTCCAGCCCCACCAACATTCACTTGTGCCATTGCTGCAGTCACGGTGGCTGTAACTGCTGCCTGAAACATGACAGGGTCGAAATGAGGAGGTGGTGGCGGGGTGTTGTCATTACTTCTGATGGGTCTTGGTCGGGGAGGCATCTTCTTCTAGAAACAATCAGGAAGAAGAGGGTGGTAAGTCCTCAAGATATATGAAACAAGATATATCTTATCTTGATAAAAGAGTTTTACCAAGCGATAAGCACAGGAAGATTACTAATGCAAGTAAGTTATCGCTTAAGGAAGAAGAGATAGCAACACTTGAAATGAATCCGTATACTGGGTTTGGCTCTAGCTAAAATACTCCTATAATATTTTATGTGGGATGATTTTGGTAAGTTTTAGGCTTGTTGTAACACCACAGTCACTCCCAAGCATATGTTGGTCATGTCTCGACTGAATATAGTTGATCAGGCTATAATCACCCTAGACATGATTTCATATCTGCCCAGGTTTAACCGCAGCGTCCAAACATCCAAATACTTTTGTTCTGTTCTATTAGTGACACGAATTTCGTTAAGTATTCATGCTCGTATACTTTTTATAAAAATACTTATATTTTTGAAAGTATACTTTTAGTGTAGAGCACTTAGGCCCCCTAGTGATTATAGTTGTATACCACGTAAGGTTCGGTATACTAGTTCACTATAAACAAGGGCTCTGATACCAATCTGTCACACCCCGAAACCGATGGCGGAAACGTTTCGGGGCAGTGGACGTCATGTATATCATCACAACCAATGTATAATAGCAACCATAGAAACACAACCATCACAGTGTATACATATATGAAAATGTTTACATCAGTTTGAAAACTTGTTTGAGTTACAGCAACTAGTATGTAAAATATAAGCATAAGACTCTTATTACTCCGGCTTCTCAAAAATCCAGCAGGTACCTGTTTACTGATTTCCTGAGAATACAAGCAGTTTTAAAATATCAGCATAAAGCTGGTGAGTTCATAAGCAATACTTGGTAATGAAAACTTGTTGAAGAGCTCGTAAAAGTATTTTGTATAGCTTCAAGAAAATCCGATATTTTCTTTAAGTGAAAATGTAGTGTTCTCAATTCTGTATGAAATCGTGAATGTTTGTTACTGAAAACCGTAGTGATATGCGAAAATAATACTTCATGTGACTAGCTAATGCTAATCATGATGTATAAGTATTTCGTACGTGAAACCATTGTATGTTCAGTTCTGTTTGAAAACTCTGAAACTTCTCCAGTTGTAGTGTGTATGAGCTCTATTTAGTATAAATAAAACTATTGAAGAGTGCCAGGTTGTAAACTAAAGGTGATTTATACATAATGTGAGTCGTATAACCATACTTGATATGACTAGAGACCTTTCCAACGTTCTTCAGGCGTCGAGTTAAATGACATTTATCACCCTAGGCATGCCTGCCCAACTGTAGCTAGCAGTACGGGTGTGGGATTGTCGCTCCTGAATAGATCTATTCACAAATCTCACGCTCTCCCTCCAGGAGACTCTGGTTATACTATGATAGGATTTATCCCTGTACACCTTACGGTACAGTATTGAAGTAGCACCTCACAGTATCGTACAATCTTGTTTACATGTAGTGTAGTAGCGTTCTACCGTAGTGAAAATCCGTATGTATACCGTATGTAGTGATAATTACAGTTATAAGTACCATGATAAAGTAGTGATGTAAATTGTGAACTATTTTTGTGTTAGTGCATCTGTTTAGTAGTGAAAGTTTCTGTACTTGTTATGTTCATAAAATCCCAAACTATACCGATTATAGTTTGCATGTATAACGTAGTGAATAGCGTGTCCGGAAAACTATGCAATTTAAGTAAAAACGTCCCTTATGCTCAACACAGTACAAAAGGTTTAAAGTATGAGATTTGCATAAGTTTTGAAAACATTTATGTTTAGCTTGTATTCTCCCCCTGAAAACATTAAAAATGTGGAAAAATGTAGGGGTATGAACTCACCTTGAGCGAGTGGTTTTCACGAAAGTCCGGTACGAGATGTTGAGTGTCTAGTGAAACCTCGAACTCAACTTGATCCTAATACATGTAATGCCACACACGTAGGAGTCAAATGAAGGTTTTTCACTACTAAATACCATTGGAATTCACTCTAGATACTTGAAACTATGTATACCAAGGGATAGGACCTTGTAGGATTGAGTATAGGGGGTGTATGGCCACCTGGAGTGTATGTGCGGCCATGGGTGTGCGGCCCAATGGGTGTGCGGCTGTACACTCATGAAATGGGGTGCCTTCGAAGTGTTCTCAAGGTCCATACTCACATCCACGAAGTGTTCTAGTTCTATACTCACTTGAAGTGCAAGATAGGGGTCTTAGAAGTGGGTTTGCGGCCCTATGATGAGTGTGTGGTCGCACACTTGAGTGTGCGGCCGCACACTTGGAGTGTGCTGCCATACAGGTGTGTGTACGGCCGTACACAGGTGTGTCCAGTCGTACACTCCACACCAAAATGTCCAAAAATGCCATTTCCAAGGTGCAACAAGGATAGGGGCATGTCTATCTCGAATATGGAAGTTAAACTCTCACTTTGGAGGGTGTTTTAAGGGTGTGCGGCCACCCTAATGAAGGTGTGCGGCCGCACTCACTTCCAACACGAAGAACATGTCCATATTTGGCACACTTAAGGATTAGATAGAGGGGTCTTTCATGGATTGAAAGCTAGAGGAAGAAGTACTCACGTTCTTGAATCTTTGGAAGGTTCAAAGTTGGAGAAACTTGAGAGGAAATGATGTTGTGTGCTGCCAAGGTGCTAAAGGAATGAAAGGAAGGGGGCTACCCTTTATATAAGGGTAAGGGTACTGCCCAAAAGCGAGTATGCTGCCACGGGAGTGGGTGTGCGGCCGCACACCCATGTGTACGGCCATACACTCCTCCAAGAGGGGTGTATGGCCTAGTTTTCTCACTATGTGACATGCTGACTCATTCCTAATCTCAACCTTGGTCAAATTCAAGCTTAGAACACTTAAATGAACCACCAAATAGTACCAGAAATCAACCAAACAAGTTGAATATTGATTGAATTGACTAAGTGTACAGGATTGAAGCTTCCGGGTTGTCACACAACATATCCTCAAGCGTCTAGATGGTGCGCTCAGTCTTCCCATCCGTTTACAGATGGTAAGCGGTTCTAAAGTGCAACTAGGTACCTAAGTCCTTGTGGAACCTCTTCCAAAACCTGGAAGTGAAACGAACATCTTGATCTGAAACTATCGCCGTGGGCACACGATGGTGGGAAACTACCTATATAACATAAATATAGGATAATTTCTCAGTTGAATAATTCTCCTGGATAGCCAAAAAGTGAGCACTCTTGGTCAGCCGATCGACAGTCATCTAGATTGCCATAAACGCCTTTGTAGTCTTTGGTATTTTCGTGATGAAATCCATGGTGATCTACTCACATTTCCACAATGGGACCTCCAGAGGCTGCAATTTGTCATGAGGGCACTGATGTTTGGGATAAAACTTTCGGCAGGTCAAGCACCGCTCTACGAACCAAGATATATCTCTCTTCATACATGACCACCAATAGTTATTCCTCAGATCATGATACATCTTTATCATGCCCGGATGAATAGAAAATTTCGATTTGTGTGCCTCATCCATCAAAAATTTTCAGGTTCACCCGAATAAGGCACCTAAATCCTGTCGTGCAGCGTCAACAACCCCGAGCTATCATAATAAAGTGCTAATACTTGACCGACCACCCGCTCGCTCTTCCCATTCTCCTCCTTGATGGCATTCAACTAAGCAACCATAATCATTACCAAAATTAGAGTCACAACTGTCGTCCTCAAACATACATCCTGAATCAGAGTAGTAACCGCCCTGCTATTCAGTGCATCTGCCACCAAATTGGCCTTACCGAGGTGGTGCAAAATCTCATAGTGGTAGTCTTTCATTACATCCAACCATCACTGCTATTCATATTCACGTTGGGTTGGTCCATCAAATATCTCAGAATTTAGTGGCCTGTGTAAATGGTAAACCAGACTCCGTACAAGTAGTGGCGCCAAATCTTGAGGGCAAAGACCACCGCCCCCTACTCCAAATCATGGGTAGGATAATTCACCTCATGAGGCTTTAGTTTCCTCGAGGCATAACCAAGCACATGCCCCCTCTGCATCAATACATCACCCAAGCCCATAATTGATGCATCACAATATACAACAAAATCCTCAACTCCCTCGGGTAGGGTAAGTACTGGTGCCTCATTGAGCTTCTGCCGAAGAATCTCAAATGTTTCTAGCTGCTTAGGCCCCAAACTAAATATTATATCCTTCCTCGTAAACCTAGTGAGAGGAACTGTAATCTTGGAGATGAAAGATCTAGTATGCTCAAGACTCATATTAATGTGATATTCCTAATTAACATATGATACTAATGGGTCACACTAACAACAACTTGATATAATTTATTATTTATTAGAAATTGATTTTAATAAATAAACTCTTATAAATAATTGAAAATTATTTATTTCTTGGAAATAATATATTTTTTCATTAGCAAGTAACATAATATATCATATGGTATGATTTATTAAGTCATGTATGCTATTTTGGAATAGAAAGTTTTTTGTCTTTTAGCCAAAAGTCAAAGTTTATATTTTATAAAAGAAGTTTACAAAATTTATAAACTTTTGTCTTCTTTTATATCTTTATAAGAAAGAATAAAAGAAGCATGACCTTTTGATTTGTTTATTCAAAAGCATGACTAGTTCTTAAAGGCATGGGGGACAAGTTCCTTTTATAACATGAGTGCTTAATTGGTTAAGGACTCATGTGTATTGTTTTAGTTTTAATAGAGTGCATGAAAGACTTTTTTTTTGACTTTTTTACTAGCCAAAATCGTGACCTTGCATGCCCTCCTCATTCTCTCTTGCTTTGGTGATAAACACTTGAAGAAAACTTGCATTTTACTCTCTTGAAGTTCATACTTTCGTTATGAACTTTAAGGTTGATAGTTTTAAAAGATTACAAGATTAGCATCTTAAATCAAGTTGAGTTCTTGTTGGTGTCTCAAAGGTTCCACATTCTCCATCAACTTCCAAGCCTCTTCTTCTTGTTTGTTTCTTGTTTTCTTTCCGAATTTTGCAAGAATGTCCATGGTTGGTTATAAACTTGTTTTATTTTGTTCAAAATCATAGTCTTCCATTTCTAAGTGTTGAGAGAAAAACTTTTGAGAAAAACTTGAACAAACGTTAGTAGAAGATAATAAGTTGCAGAATGAGTTAATCTCAAGGATCACGTTAGCTCAACAATAATAAGTTAGAAGTGTTAGATTTTTAATTGCGGAAGTGTAAAGGAAATATAAATGACAACATGTTATATCAAGTAGACACCAAGTTGATTCATAACAAGGTTTGTAGTCAAACACAAGTTAGTAAGTGCGAACAACTTAAGGTAGAGAGGAAAGGGGTTTATCAGAAGATAATAGATAGAGATGAAAGATCTTTGTATTGCAATGATAGTTCAGAAAGATCGTGAAGGTGGGTTTTACATGAAGTTGGATACTCTATTTATAGAGTCCAAAAAGTTACATTTGAAATAAACAAATAATATCCTACTGACTTCAGTGACCATGCAAGGTTCATTGGACAAACATAAGTAAACACGTTAAGTCAGTAACGTAACTTGAAAGTCTTCATCCAAAGGACTTGGGAACAACAGCTGGCTTTGGCCACATATTCCGCCTCTACGGTAGACAAAGAAACACACTTTTGTTTCCTTCAAGACCAGCTAATTAGTCTTCCTCCTAAAATCTGGCATCCACCCGAAGTGCTTTTACGATCTAGTCTGCATCCTGCATGATCCGCATCTGTGAACGCTTGAAGACTGGAGTCATTGCCCGCAGGGTACCAGAGGCCTAATATTTTACTTCCCTTTAGATATCTAAGGATTTGCTTGACTGCGGTCAAGTGAGATACTTTAGGTTCAGCTTGGTACCGAGCACATAAACTTGTTGCAAAGACAATATCCGGTCAGCTTGCAATGAGATACATCAACAACCCAATCATTCCTCGGTAGGTTTTGTGGTCAACTGACTCTCTGGTAGGGTCAACTGAGATCTTGCATCCAAAGGCCGTAGGGACCTTGGCTGAGGAGCAATTTTCCATTGAAAATTTCTTCAGCAACTTAGTGGTGTACTTTTCTTGATGTATGAATATCCCTTGAGGGACTTGTTTAACTTGAAGCCCTAGAAAGAAGTTGATCTCTCTATTCGTGCTCATTTGAAATTTACTTGTCATGAGCCTTACAAAGTCATTCACCATACCGTGATCAGTTTATCCAAAAATGATATCATACACATATATTTGAACAAGCATCAAGTGATTATCATTTGCTCGTACAAATAACATGGGATCAATCACACCTCTTTTGTATCTAGACGTTACAAGAAACTCAGTGAGAGTCTCATACCATGCCCTTGGTGCCTGCTTAAGACCGTATACTGCTTTTTCCAGCTTGTAGCAGTGGTTTGGAAATTTCAGACTCTCAAAGCCTGGAGGTTGTTGAAGGTAAACTGCCTCTTTCAGTTCTCCATTCAGAAAGGAACTTTTTACATCCATTTGATGCACTTTGATGTTTTTGTGTGCATAATACGCTAAGAAGATGTGTATTGCTTCCATTCTGGCTACGGGGACATATGTTTCATCGTAGTCAACGACTTCAAGTTGACTGTACCCCTTAGATGACCTTTCGGCTTCGGTACCAATTTACACACATTAATTCTTTCAAATTCAGCAAGTTCCTCTTGCATAGCAACAATCTAATCGGGCTCCAGGAGTGCTTCTTTTGTAGTTCTAGGCTCGACCGAAGACATGAATGTTGCATAGTGACTATGGTTAGTTAAATCACTAGAGGATCGAGATTGGATACCTGAGGATGGGTTGCCGATGATTTTACCCGGTGGGTGATCCTTCGTCTAAATGTGAAGACGATTTTGTTGGTGATCTGCAGCTGCGGTTGAGGAAATATCTTCAACGCCAGAGGACTCTGCGGTTGGAGAAGGTAGTTCCCCTTCGACTTGGGAGCAGCCCGCAGATGTATCCTGGACTGTAGGAATTTGAACTGCAGCTGTTGAAGGAGGTTCCCCTGAATTGAGGATGGGAGTTCCCACTGAACAGAAAATGGTTCTCCTTGAACCAGTGACATCGGTTCCCCCTATATTGATGAGTGAGTGAAAACCGTTGAATCTGATCTTGTGTCAGTGTTCTCAACTTCTTCATCCTCAGAGTCTTCAGGAGCATTTGATTGGATAGTGACTATACGGGTAGAAACTGACGCTGCATCTTCTGGTATTGGAACCTCGATGGTTGTCACTTCCAACCGAGTTGATCTTTACCCCTGAACCGGCAAGGTGGAGGTATTGAGCGGCAAATCTTCAGACAAGGTTGGACCGAATACCCCACCATGTTGTTGCTGATGGGTTTTAAGCATTCTAACACTCCTATGGTGTACATGCAACCGTAGAAACCTTGGATCTATGTTTTCTCTATTATACATGCAAACTTTCATTTTTCCAAGGTTTCATCCTAACTAGCATATCATGGGGTATATGTAATATAAAAAACTAGTAGAATGACATACCTTTCTTGTTGTTTGGATTCCTTAAGACTTTGTGAGCCTAGCACCCCAAATGTGATGCCTTAAATGCTTCACACAACACCACCAACTTTTGGAATAACTTGAGAGAAGAATATTGTGCACCAAAATCGGCTAGCCCTCACTAGTATCTTAAGTAGTGCCGGTTTTGCTAGGGTGAGGCTTCTTTATATAGTGTGCTCATTAGGGTTACACCATGTAACTCCTGCCTTTCCATATTCTTCATGATCCATGGGTTTTAACCTCCATGGAGTATCCATGGGTAACCACATGGGTTTAGCCCAACATGAAGAACTATGGATCATAAGCCCACTATATAAGAATGAATGATTTAAGAAATCAATCCCCATTTATTTAATTAGTCTCTTTTGATCACAAACTTAATTCCAAACTAATTGTTGATCAATACTAATTAAATAATTCATATTAATATATTAGAACTTATAATATATTAATAAACCATAAATATCCTCTTCTCACAAAAGTCTATCCAAATGTTCCGATGTCATGCAACCCAAATGGAGCATGCCAAATTGGGTCAAGTACATACCAAATATAGTTATGGACTTAGACACCTTATCCAACAGTCTCCCAGTTGGATAAGTCTAATAACTATAACTGCAAGTATGACTTCAGGATCCGACCAGCAATCGTAGCTCTTCAAAGTCTCGTGGAACTAAGTTGTGCCATTTTAGATAAGTGATCATATAATCCTCTGTTCAAGATATCAGCCGGACAAATACATGCAACAACATCGTACTTATTGTCTAGCAGTTTGTTTCCCGACTTCCGATTTGTTTGACATAGAACTTAATCGAACACATCAATTCAGTTCTGACCGGGCCTAGCACATAAGTCAAAACAAAATCATCGAGGGGCCCAAGATATCGCTTTTAATCCTCCAAGGACTAAAAGGAACAAAAAAATTCGACTCCTATGCTTCTACTGACTAATCATCAAATTTTACACAACATCATGTTTTATAACATCATGTTACTGATGCATTTTCGTACTATCAATGTATAACCAACTCATAGTCAATAATCCATATCTCTTGGTTTGAAGAATTATATGATATTACCGTCTCACGATCACCCGAGATAAATTCCATGAAGTGATACAAGTGAGTGTGGGTTGAATCAAATACTCAGAACTTATGAGCACTCATGAATGTTGCAGCAACAATTGCTATGTCTAATACAATTCAGACAAATCTATAAAACCTATTCGCGACAGTCTTATTTCAATACCTACTTCCAAAGTTTGATCGACTGTGGATAGTTTAATAATATAATTATTCTGGAAGTCAAAACATGCAAAATGAAAAAATAGTAAAAGATTGACACAAGACGATACCATACTAGTAAATAAAAACATCTTTTATTTAAACATCAAATGTCAATTACATTTCAACTATTACAAGTTTCGAAAGCTATCTAATTACTAGAACTAATATCATCCTTCAGCCCAATGCGCCGCGCATGCTGTAAATGATTAACCCTACACAATCCCTTCGTGAGGGGATCTGCTGGGTTCTCATCCGATGATACCCTCTTTGCCACGAGGTTTCCTTCTTCTACTCGATGTCTAGTGAAGTGGTATTTTCTGTCGATGTGCCTGGATCTGCCATGATCCCTTGGTTCCTTGGCTAAGGCAACTGCACTCTCGTTATAACAGAAAATCTCCATAGGCTCCCTAATAGCTGGTACAACTCCAAGGTCTCCAATGAAGTTCTTCAGCCATATTGCCTCCTTCGCTGCCTCGCTTGCTGCTATATACTCTAATTCGCAAGTTGAATCAGCTAATGTCTCCTGCTTGGAACTTTTCCAAGTAATTGCTCCTCCATTTAGGGTAAAGACCCAGCCCGAATGAGAGTGGAAATTATCACTGTCTGTCTAAAAGTTGGCATTACTATACCCTACTACTCTCAAGTCATCACTCCTACCAAGGGTAAGGACCCAATCCTTAGTCCTCCGCAGGTACTTGAGAATGTTCTTTACCGCAGTCCAGTGAGCCTTGCCCGGATTCCCTTGATATCTCCTGACCATGCTCAAAGCAAAGGCCACATCAGAGCGAGTACAAGTCATAGCATACATGATCGAGCCTACAGTGGAAGCATATGGTACTCGACTCATCTCAGCTATCTTAGCCTCTGTACTCGGGCTCTGAGTCTTACTCAGTTTGGCATTACTCTGGATTAGTAAGTCACCTTTCTTGGAATCCTGCATGTTGAATCTTTTCATCCCCTTATCCAAGTAGGTACTCTGACTAAGTCCAATTAGTCTCTTACTCCTGTCTCTCAATATCCTTATCCCTAGGATATAGGCAGCTTCACCAAGGTCCTTCATAGCGAAACACTTCCCAAGCCAGGACTTAACCTCCTACAAGGTTGGGATGTCATTTCTGATGAGTAGTATGTCATCCACATACAATACCAAAAAGCTAACTATACTCCCACTAGCCTTAACATATGCACAGGACTCATCATCGCTCCTCGAAAAGCCAAACTCTTTGACTTTCTCATCGAAACAAAGATTCCATCTGCGAGATGCTTGTTTTAATCCATAAATGGATTTCTCAAGCTTACACACTCTATTAGGGTAGTTTGCATCGACAAAACCCTCTGGCTGACTCATGTAAACATCCTCAGCCAACTTTCCATTAAGGAAAGCGGTTTTAACATCCATTTTCCATATTTCATAATCATGAAATGCATCAATGGCTAGCATAACCCTAATAGACTTAATCTTCGTTACTGGTGAGAAGGTCTCATCATAGTCAACTCCCGGAGTTTCAGTAAAGCCCTTCGCAACCAGTCGCGCCTTATAAGTGTGTACTTTCCCATCCATGTCGGTCTTCTTCTTGAAGATCCACTTGCACCCAACTGTCTTACGACCCGGTACATTGTCAACCATACATGGACTGAATCTCGTTGTCCATAGCCTCTTTCCATTTGGCAGATTCAGGGCCTGACATGGCTTCCTTGAAGTTGTTAGGTTCATCCAAATTTATCAGTGTACTATCACTGATAAATGCATCACCTTCTGTAGTAATATGGAAACCATAATAAAACCCAGGTGTGTTCCTAACCCTTGTGGAACGCCTCAGGGGTACGGACTCATCAATTGGCTCAACAAGAGTTTCCTCCACAGGTTGATTGCTAGTGTTTGAGGTTCCTTCACCGCTTGAATCTTGAAGTTCTTCAAGGTCAATTTGCCTCCCACTGTTTCCTTGGCTTATGAATTCTCTCTCACGAAAGAATCCTCTCCTCGCCACGAAGACAACATTGTCACTCGGTCTGTAGAAGAGATAACCAAAGGATTTCTGTGGGCTGCCGATGAAAATACACTGGTCACTTTGAGGTTCAAGCTTGTCGTGAATCTCGCGCCTCACGAAAGCCTCACAACCCCAAATCTTGATGTGGTCTAGAGTGGGAACTTTCCCAGTCCACATCTTGTGAGGTGTTTTGGCAACCTTCTTGGTAGGGACTAGATTAAGGATATGGGCGGCAGTCTTTAAGGCATACCCTCAAAATGAGATTGGTAACGAAGCTCGACTCATCATGGAACGAACCATGTCTAATAAGGCTCGATTGCGCCTCTCAGCCACACCATTCAGGTGTGGTCGTCCTAGGAGGTGTCAATGGTGAAACAATTCCACATTCCTTAAGATAGTCGAGGAACTCGATACTAAGATACTCTCCACCTCGATCGGATCGGAGCATCTTTATCTTCCTGCCCAACTGATTCTCCACTTCCTGTTTAAACTCTTTGAATTTCTCAAATGTTTCCGAATTATGCTTGATTAAGTAGACATAGCCATATCTACTATAATCATCAGTAAAAGACACATAGAAGCGGTTAGCATCCCTTGTAGCGGTTTTGAAGGGTCCACACACATCAATGTGTATGAGGTCCAACAAACCTTCACCCATAGCACAAGTACCAATGAAGAGTGAATTAGTCATTTTTCCAAGTAAACAAGATTCGCAACTATCATCTGACTTTAAGTCAAATGACTCCAAGACTCCAGTCTTTTGGAGTTGGCCTATGCGCTTCTTGTTGACATGTCCAAGACGACAATGCCACAAGGATGCTTTATCCAAACTAGTGGAAGAATCAATATGCAATACATTATTTCCTAAGTTGTCTAGAACCGACACAGTTTCATATACACCATTACAAGGTAATGCTTTATTATAAAGAACACCATTATAAAAAGCATTAATACCACCACATTTATTATCAAATGAAAAAGTAAATCCTTGTTTGTACAAACCATGAAAAGAAATAATATATCTCGCAATTTCAGACGAGTAACAACATTTATTCAAATCTAATACTAATCCACTACTAAGCAATAAAGAATAAACTCCAATCTTGGTGACAGGTGAAACTTTCCTATTCCCCATGATCAAGTTTATCTTCCCGTGCTCCACATCCTCACTTCTTTTTAGGCCCTGTAAATCAAAACAAATGTGAATTCCACACCCTGTATCAAGGACCTAAGAATTAGTATGTGGTGAGTTATTAGACAATATAGTGTAAATGCCTGCATGGGTGGGTTTCACTTTCCCATCCTTAAGATCCTGCAAGTACTTGGGGCAGCTTCGCTTCCAGTGCCCTTTTTCCTAAGAGTAGAAACATTGTGCATCCTTCGGGTTGGAAGAGGGAGTGGCAGAACCACCTTTGGTTCCAATCGAAGAGGAGCCATGAAGAGACTTTCCCTTGGTACCCTTCGAAGGGGTCTTCCTCTTTTTCACTTTACCTTACCCGATTGCCAGAACAGGGGTGGTGGTAGGAGTGGTAACAACATTCTTACCTTCGAGACTACTTTCAACAGTCCTAAAAAGTCCTTGAAGTTTGCTAAGTGTGACCTCCTCCTTGTTCATATGATAGGTCATGCGAAAATCATCATAACAGGAGGGCAGGGAGTGTAGAATAACATCTATTGCTAACTTCTCATCAAAGTTCACATTTAACTTTAGCAAACGGTCCACGAATATTTGCATTTCTGTAGGTGGCCCGTGATGGATTCTCCATCCTTCATTTTCGTTGTTATCATGGAGGTGATGATTTCCTACCTTTCCTGACGAGCACTCTGATAGTATCTTTGCATCAGGTCCTGGTGCATCTCATAAGGGTATAAATCTTCATAGGATTTCTGGAGTTTTGTTGTCATGGTAGCCAACATGATACAAGATACCTTAGTGGCATCCTTCTCATGGGTAGTGTACTCAGCAATCTCCTCTGGAGTAGCAGAAGACTCATCAATAACCTTTAGCTCCTTATCAAGGACATACTCCTTGTCTTCATAGCGAGTGACCATCCTTATGTTCCTAATCCAATCATTGCAATTAGTCCCATCAAAGATGACTCTCCCAAAAGATTCATGAGAGAAAAGGAGCCAGTAGGGTTTGAGCCAGAAGCTTTGTTGGAGGACATCTGACAAGGAAGAAAGACAAGTTTAGATTAGATAAAGAGTCCTTAATAAGACACCCAAAATGAAATATTAAGGCTAGAACCCAAAACAATATTTTATAACTTGGAAGACGGATGCCGTAATCCAAGCTACAAAATATTTGAAGGTAGGTAAATAACGATTTACCAATTTCCACCATGAAAAACGAAACAGATTATTAGGTTTTTATTGGATTGAAACTCCTAGATCTTTTGAGATTCATTGAACAATTCAATAGCATGTTTAAATCTCGATTATGCCCTTCAAGTTTGTGACTCGGATACCGAGGATCACAAACAAGGTGCGAATAACCATGCAAATTAACTTGGTACTCTTAATTTTATCACCTAACCGATGTGCCGTGTAACATCCGTCTCTTGAGGTATTGATTAAATATGCAAATTAATATTGGTTTTGGACTAAGGTTTGGGCAATGGCCCTTGTTGGAATGGACCCTAGAAGATTGGACCAAGGAGTGGGCTGCCATAAGCCGTACGCGGGGCGTAACCCGGCGTACGTAGGGCGTAGTAGTTACATTGGATGCGCGATACTCGGGGGCGTACGTGCAGCGTACCATGAGGTACGCGCAGCGTACGCGGGCAGATGCCAAACCCTAATTTTTAGGGTTTAAGACATATATAAACCCCATTATAGCCACCCCTTTGGCCTCCTCACCTGTCCCTCACTCTCAGAAAACCCTAGTTCGTCCCTTACTTCATTTGTTTGTGTGCTTGACCTTTGAAGTTTATTTTGGTGAAGAAGGGCTTGGAAGAAGTGAAGCAAGGTTGAAAGAAGAAGCATTTGAGTATCTTGAGCTCAAGGATCTGGAACAAGTTCACCTTTGGGCACTCAAGGGAGGTATAAAGCTCCTATATTTCCTTCTTGAATCATAGATCTAGGTTTTGGAAGATTTGGACCTTTTTAGGTCCAAAGATTGGATCTTGATCATGCAACTTCGACTTTGAGCTTAGGGTTGCCACCCTTGAAGCTCAAAGTGTTCTTTTAGCTGTAAAGCTGCAAGCTTTGAGGCTTTTATGAACCATGCAAGAGATCTAGCAATTTCCATGATGGTTCTTTGTCATTTTTAGTGTTGGGCTCATTTGGTGGCTTGCAAGCCACCAAGTGATCGACTTTATGGGCTAGGACGAAGTATTGGACTCATATCTGTAGTTTGGACAATCTGTCTTAATAGATTAAGTCGTTTTGGAAATGATGGCTTAACAAGAGAGTACGCTGGGCTTACACGCCAGTACGCACAGCGTACAAGTCATTCAAGCAGTATGCGCAACGTACAGATGAGTACGCTCAACGTACGCTCAGTCAGTGGACTTTTGTTATTGGGCCTCGGTTTGGGCCAAGTTTTGGACATAGTGGTAATGGACTGTGATGGGCCTTTAGAAGTCAGCTAAGGGCCCAAGGATTACTGGACTTGGGACGAAAGCCCATTTGAGGAGTTGGCCCCAATTCAGAAAATTGGCCCATTTGGGGACTTAATGGGCCTTAGTAAGGACTAGAAAGGATTGGGCCTAGGTCATGGCCCAAAATAGATCAGAGGGGTAAAATGGTCATTTTACCCATGGCAGAGTTATCAGTTTTTGACTAAATGTTTATTTGGTCATTATAGCCGGGGAGTAGTTGGAGCAGCAGACAGTGTCACCTTTGCATGAGTTTTTTTTTCAGTAGTCAGTTGAGAGGTGAGTTTCCTTCCAGTAGGAACGGGTCTACGGCCACAATGTCGGCCCGTTTAGATGAAAGTAGTTTCGAACTTCGGTCCGATGCCGGGGTGGTCCCGAGAAGTAGTTATGTATGCTCGATGTCTTCGTGAATCATGCATGTTTATGTTATGTGTATATGTTCCGGACTCCGGTCCGATGTCGGGCAAGCCCGCTACAGTATATGTGATTATGTTATATGTTCATGCTTATGTTATGTTCAGTTTATTCCGGACTTCGGTCCGATGCCGGGCGGGGCCCGATGCAGTGGGTCGGACCCAAGTTATTTCGGACTTCGGTCCGATGCCGGGCGGGGCCCGATGAAGTGGGCGGGGCCCAAATTATGCTGGACTTCGGTCTGATGCCGGGCGGGGCCCGATGCAGTGGGCAAGGCCCAGTATCTGTTATATGTGTTATTGTATGGTATGTGGTAGTTTGGGGGAGCTCACTAAACTTCGTGCTTACAGTTTTTTAATTTTGGTTTCAGGTACTTCAGCTAGCAAGGGAAAGGGCTCGGGATGATGGCATGGCACATACCACCGTGTTTCTTAGCCTGGGAGTTTACTTTGATATTTTATATTAGATTGTGATATGATAACAGTTTTATGAGATTTTGAGATACATGCTTCATGATTTTATACTATGGCAATGATATTTATGTTTGTTAAATGATTTTGAAAACGAAATTTTTGGCTAGTATTTTTGGGATGTTTTAAGTTGGTATCAGAGCCTTGGTTTGAGGGATTCAGGCACACTTTCGGTGTATCTGAACTCAAACTAAGGAAGTAGTATGAAATTTTCAAAAGAAAAACCATTTTTACAAAAGGATTTTGAAAATAGAAAAAGAACTTTGAAAAGAAAAAAGGGTGTGGTGCATGCAATCAGCCGAGCTCAAGTAACTACTCCTAAATTACCCATACAAGTTTATGCTATGTTATGATTATCAGCTTTATTAGAACAACATGCTAGATTAGGACTAAGGATCTAGGAAGGATGCCTTATGTGCCTGCTATATGTGTTCAGCTTTATGAGAACTGCATGCTAGTACAGGTTAGTCAGTATGACAGTCATAGTAGTAGATGCTTGATTATGTGTGCTCGATACTCAAATGCTGCTTGCTTTGTGCTTTACGAGTCTTAGTTATCTTTTACTAAGTAGTAAACGAATATGTTACGTTGCATATTGCAAGGACTAAATAATTTCAGAAGGTTAAGTCTAGCTCTATTTCGCAGCTCTTGTCTGAGTCCAACCATTGTAGCGTAGGATCTCTCATTCGAAGAATTATCTAGTCTGAGTAATATGTAATAGTATTCGCGAGCTAGTTAGGGAAAGAAAGCAGGGACTTCTTATGCAGCTGATGGCGGAGAGTGGGTTGGTGATTACCCTAGGGAAAGCCTAGGGAGAGTTTAGTATGAGATCAGTAGTAGTAGTAGTAGAAGGGACTTGGTGGAGTCGAGGCAGTTCTTGAGGAAAGCATGGATAGATGTGGAAGGTAGTATGGGCCCGTACTACTGAAAGCAGAGGATCTATACTCGAATCAAGGAACGCTGAGATAAGACCAGGGAACTTGTAGTGTATATGATCCCTCCAGTTATATTAGTATTCTGATGTTGTTATGATGTGTTTCAGAATGGTGGTTTTGCGCTCTAGACCAGCAGTGGGTAGCTCAGGTGCGGGAGAGGGATCAGGCTCGGGCTCTGGAGCTGGGCAGTTAGATGAGCAGACCAGGGAGTTTATCTCCTCGGAGGTCACACGCATCATACTAGACCAGACTCCTGTGATTTTTGGGTCAGTCAAGGAGGGTATCTTAGAGATTCTGGATGAGAAGCTGAGCGCATTCCGTACTGAGATAGCGGCCATGATGGGATCGCACACATTGACTTTCAGGGAGTTCAGAGCTTGTGGAGCTCCCGACTACCATGGGGCTCGGGACCCCATTACGACTACCAGATGGTTGGCGGATGTCGCCAACGCGTTCCGCACCAGCAGATGTCCCGAGGGGGACAAGGGCAGACTAGCATCCTGTCTTCTGAAGGACAGGGCACGAGATTGGTGGGAGGAGGTCGGGAGAGCCATTGGAGACGACACTGTGTTGGATGCGATGACCTGGAGTGATTTCACGACTAGGTTTAGGGTCAAGTTTGCACCTGTCATTGAGTTGTAGCAGCTTGCTAGGGAGTTTCAGGACCTCCAGCAGACGACAGAGACGGTGGCAGAGATTACCGCCAAGTTTAGGGAGAGGGCCCTTCTCGTTCCGCAGTATGTGGTGGACGAGGAGATGAAGAAGTCCCGGTATCATGAGATGTTGCGGAGTGATATCCGTCAGTTTGTGAGCCGCTTTAGCTGCAAGACACTGGAGGACATGATTGTGAGGGCTCGTGAGAGGGAGATTGACCTAGAGATGGAGAGGAAGAGGAAGCCAGAGGTGGCGTCTGGCGCAGCAGGTCCGGGCAGGTTTCTGATCACAGGTCTAGGGGACAGCAGAGCCACAGTCGGTGTGGAAAGTGTGGCAGGTTGCACGATGGTGTGTGCAAGGCGGGGAGTTCTGGCTGCTTCAAGTGCGGTCGGACAGGGCATATGAGTAAGGATTGTACAACTTCTACCACTACCACCATAACATCCGATCTGATTTTCTTTCAGTGCAATCAGAGGGGCCACAAGAGATCCCAGTATCCGAGTTTAGCAGCAACAGGGAAGGTGTCGGCACCTGCCCCTACTACTTTGAGGACTACCGACGGCCGCCAGGGTCATGCTGAGGCGCCGGTGGCGAAGAGCAGAGCCTTCCAGTTGACTGCTCAGAGGAGGCACGAGCGACTCCTGATGTGGTTGCTGGTATGTATTTTTCTCCATCTTCTCTTTATTACTTTTGATTATTACTCATGTTTATGTGTTGTTTTATAGGGTCGTTCCTAGTGAACGACATTTCAGCTATGTTATTGTTTGATTCGGGGGCTAGCCGATCGTTTGTGTCGCTTGCACTTAGCAAGCGATTTAGCAGAGCTCCGGGGGAGCTGGGTTGTCCACTTGTCGTTGAGATAGCAGATGATAGGACAGTCAGGGTCACGAGAGTTCATAGAGGATGTAGACTTCGGTTATTCGATGAGCAGTTTTCGGTAGACTTGGTTCCTATTCCCCTTCGAGGGAATAAGGTTATAGTGGGTATGGATTGGTTGAGCCCCAACGGGACGATGATTGATTGCTAGCTGCAGCTAGTGAGGGTTCGCACTCATAGTGGGGGAGAGTTAGTAATTCAGGGTGAGAGACCACAGCGCGGACCGATTCTCTGCTCAGCAGCGAGAGCGAGACGTTACATTCAGCAGGGTTGCACGAGATATGTTGCTTACATCATGGATACCCAGGATAAGGGTAAGGCGACAGTCGATGATGTATCGGTAGTGCGAGAGTACCCGGACGTAATCCTGGAGCATTTTCCTGGGATACCTCTGGAGAGACAGGTTGAGTTCCGGATTGACCTGGTTCCTGGTGCGGCTCCAATAGCCAAGGCACCATATCGATTGGCTCCTCCCGAGATGCAGGAGTTGTCTACGCAGCTGCAGGAGCTGCTAGACAAGGTTTTTATCAGGCCGAACAGTTCACCATGGGGAGCCCCGATCCTTTTTGTGAAGAAGAAGGACGGGTCGCACCGTATGTGCATCGATTATCGGGAGCTGAATAAGGTAACGGTGAAGAACAGTTACCCACTCCCGAGGATAGACGATTTGTTCGACCAGCTTCAGGGAGCATCTTGGTTTTCCAAGACTGATCTACGGTTCGGATATTACCAGATGCGGGTCAGAGATGATGACGTGCAGAAGACCATTTTTAGGACCCGCTATGGTCCTTACGAGTTTGTGGTGATGCCGTTTGGGCTCACCAATGCTCCAACCGCGTTCATGGATCTCCTGAACCTCGTGTGCAGACCGATGCTGGATTGGTCTGAGATAGTATTCATTGATGATATTGTAACATCCTGATTTCCAGGTATTATGTTTGATCATTTATTCTTTTGAGAAAAAGGGAGGGACTCGACGAGTTGAGGCGTAGACTAGTCGAGTAGCATCGCGTGTGCTGACTGGATTAATGAACGGACTCGACGAGTTGGAAAGGATGGACTCGACGAGTCTGCGCTGTAAAGTGAAACCCTAAATCTCAGGGCCTAAGCCCTATTTAAAGGCCCTTATGGCCGTCATTTGCGGCCATTACTCCGCTGTGAAAACCCTAGAGAAGAAAGGAGAGCTTAGAGAGCATTTTGGAGGCTAATTCTTCATCCTTTGGTGTGATCTTGCAAGAAGGAGTGGGAAAATCCAAGCTAGATCGATTGTGGAGCTTGGATCTGTGTTGTCCACACTGATATTCACGTTTTGAGGTACAAGTTCCTTCCCATTTCGTGTATTTGATAGATTCCTTGAATCTAGGGTTTCCTTTGCACAATTTTGAGTTAGATTGTGAAGCATATGAGGTCCCTTTGGGTAAAGATGATAGATCTGGACCTTGAGAGGTCCAAAAGGTCCCAAGCTTCCAGCTTTATGAGGTTTCATGTGAACCTTGAGAGTAAAACCCCATTGTAAAGGTTATTTCTCCATTTTTGGCCTTATAAGCATTGCATTAACGTAAAGTTTGAACCTTTACGTAACTTTCAAGTGTTAGAAGGTTGGATCTACTGGTTGGTGAAGCAGATCTGACCTCAAAAGTTCTTTTGAGTGTTTTCATGGAAGGGACTCGCCGAGTCCATTAGTGTACTCGACGAGTCGAGTCGGGGTTGCCCCGCGATTCGTGACAGGAGGAACCCGTCGAGTGGAAGGATGACTCACGAGTCAAGAGAGACTAGAAGGATCCAGAGAACCCGCATGGACTCGCCGAGTTGCCCGTGTGCACTCAACGAGTCGGGTCAAAGTTTGACCGTTGACTTTCGTTGACCTTAGGGTTCTGGTCAAGACTGATTCAAGAGAGTTCAGGGAGGGGTAGAATAGCCTTCTACCCAGTCTCTAGAGATAAGACTATGAGAGAGTATTGATTAGGGATGTTATTTGAATGATAGGAGGAGGCTAGGTCGGGACGTTGAGCACGAGAGTTATCCGACTTCATTGAGGTGAGTCTTCTCACTATACTGTACCTGGAAAGGTACCTATGTGTGACCGGAAGGTCTTGTATGCTATGAGGTATATGTACTGTATGCTGATATGTGATATGTATGTGTTATGTATGTCATGATGTGGACCGGAAGGTCAGGAGTATATGGACCGGAAGGTCAGAGTGATATGGACCGGAAGGTCATTACAGGTAGGACCGGAAGGTATACCATGGTTATGGGACAGAAGTCCCCTGACACACAGGGACCGGAAGGTCTTATAGCCTTGAGTGGCGTATGTGCGTATGTGGTATTTTGGGGAACTCATTAAGCATTTATGCTTACAGTTGTTATGTTATGTGTTTCAGGTACTAGCGAGGATCGCGGGAAGGCGCCGGCATGATCCGTACACACTTATGGAGTTTATGTTATTCAGATTATGGGACATGTTTTGTTATGACACAATGGATACATTATGTTTTTATGATTATCGTGTGATTGAAAGTATGATTTAAAAATGAAAAATTGTTTTGAAAATTTACGTTGTTACAAGTTGGTATCAGAGCCTTGGTTTGAGGGATTCAGATGCATCTTCGGATGTATCTAAACTCAAACTGAGGATTTGAGAAAGTTTTCATAAAATAAACAATTTTTCTAAAAGAGTAAAAGATTTTGAGAAAGGCAGAAGGGAGCAGTGTGTACGATCAGCCAGCGCCTGAACGGTGATTTCCTAAAATACCCTTACATTATGTGTTATGAGATATGTTATGATATGATATGCATGCTAGAGTAGGCTAGGTATTCATATTAGGACTAGAGTGGCCTGATTTGTGATGCCTTAGCCTAGGAAGGATTTTGCTGCTATGTGATGCTTGAGAGCGAGTAGGTAGCAGTGAGGAGCTGATGAGAGGTCTACCGAAGGGTAGCCTATGCCAGTGAGATATAGAGTACTTGTGATCTGGGATCCTAGGAGGAGGACTTGGGGTGAATATTGATGTGGTGTGGACGGTAGTATAGGGCCCATACTACTGAAGACATCGGATCAGTGCACAATCCAAGTAAGAATCCTTAGGGTACTAGGGAGCAAGTAAGGTTGAGTTATCGAGTGCGAGTATGCTCGAGCAAGTCTCTGATATTATTATGTTGTATTTCAGAGACATCATGGTTGGGACACGCCATGGACCTGAGACGAGCGGCGTGAGTGACGAGGAGCTTCGTTAGATGATCCACGATGAGGTGGCAGCGGCGATTCGAGACGAGATTCCGGAGATGTTTGGGTCTATCAAGAGCACATTGATTGAGACTTTTGATGAGCGGTACGCAGCGGTGACTGAGGCTGCGGCTGCTGCAGCTACTGCAGCTGTGGCTGCTGCCCGGCCTCAGGGAGGTGACTCGTTGTTGTTACGAGAGTTCAGCAACACGAAGCCACCAGAGTTTGACGGGACGCAGGATCCGATCGCTGCGATGAGATGGATTTCTGATATTGAGGGATGCTTCTACACGTGTTCATGTCCGGAGCATCTGAGGGTACGGTTCGCGCTGAACCAGCTTCGCTTGGGAGCGAAGGACTGGTGGAAGTTCGTGACGGCGAGCTTCACTCTTGCAGAGATTTCAGAGGTGACCTGGGAGAGGTTCACCACCATGTTCAGAGATGAGTATGTGCCCCCGGTGGAGAGGGAACGGCTGGCTCAGGAGTTCTTGACCCTCAAGCAGGGTACTTGTGACAACCGTCAAAATTCGAGTCGGTTCTAGATTTGAATAAACTTAGTTGCACATATACGCACGACACATACTGGACTTAGTGACTAGAAGCTCAGTTATAACCTACTAGAAACTTGGAAGCAACTAGAAACAATAGATAATGTACTTAGATTTCACCTTGATATGTGAATTTTACATCTACTAAGCTGTAGTGACTATCCATATTTGGATCACTCTTTGACTCGAACAACATTTCATGAATCATATACACACATCATGCACTTGACCTAGAAGTAGAAGTTAGTTCAAAGTCTCATAGAAACTTAAGTCAGATTTGAAGACTAGGACTAGTATACTTGATTCCTCAATTTCGCTTGAATCTCGGAATCACTACATAGAATGACAATAAACCGATAAAAATAAATTACAAACATTATTTATAACTATAAAAGAGTTATAATACCATAAGATAATTTAAAGTCTCAAATATTCTATTTATTTTGATATTCAAAGTTTATTAAACTCCAAAACCCTAAAAGCCCTAAAAACTCATATTTATAAACTTTAACCTTAAAAATCCTATAAAAACAATTATGAACCTTATAATATTATCTTATCATAATAATTATTATGAAATAAAATTCAATGAAAAATAAAGATTTAGTTATTAACATTTACCCTTGATTTATAAGTCAAAAATCAAGAGTTTTATGCATAAAAACTAGGTTAAGGTGCACATTTTATTAAAAGTTGGATATTTTTATAAAAGATTTGAATTTTTATAAAAGAAACAAGAGAGAGAGAGCCTCTCCTCCCCTAAAATCGGATCCCTCTCTCCCCATATCTCTCTTACACTCTCATTCTCCAACACACACACATCTCTCTTCTTTCTCTCTCTAGAAAACTCTCTCTACATTCTCTCTACTTTTTCTCTCCAAACACCACTCCATTCTCTCTTCCTCCCTCTAATAACCAAGAAATTTTCCAGAAAACAAACCCAAGAACACTCCTCAAACTAGAAATCTTCATCATCTTGTGGTATTCTTGAAGGTAAAATCGATTTCTACTTCACTTTTCCTTCAAGATTTGCTCTTTTTCTTACACTTTCTCCTTCTTCATCTTCTTCAAACTTGTTTTCTTTTTGTTAAAATGGTTTTTACAACATGATGGATGTGTTTTAACACCATGCATGTATGATAAACAAGGTTGCATGTTCATGATCTTAGTGCAAAAATCGATTTTAAGGATTAAAACATCAAACTCAAGTTAAGAGTTTTTGAGAAACAAAATTTTGTTCATAAATGCATGTATACATTTTGATAAGTTTTAATCTTTTGATCTCTGGAAACATGACTAAAATATGAGTTTATCATGATATATTTAAAATACTTGAAAAGATTTACTCAAGGAAATAATGAAAACCCACTTTTCTAACCAATCATCATGCATGCAATCTGCCAGATTTCTTTACCTGACTTTAAACTGTCATATCTCACTCATTTCTTAGCCAAAATTCGTGATTCTTTTTCTGAAATATAATATTTTGAGTTAGCTTTCAAACCCATATGACCTCACTGGAAAATTCAAATATTTCGATTTTTAGCAATTTTTACAAAACTGTTGCTCAATCAGCACCTTTTTGTGAATACTAGTTTTGTATTGAATGTTCAAAGATCTTATTCATCACTAAAAATCAAGGAAAAATTAACTTGAGCACTTAACATCATATATTAAGAGGTATAAAAATATCTTGATTCAAAAGCCTTTGGAACATGTTGCAAAAATTCTCAAAGTAACATCAATAATTTTTACCAAAATCACAAGAATCAAGTTTTCTCTATAATTGTTTGAGCCTTTAGGCATGTTTTTCGACATCAAAAATAAGAAAACAATTTTTCATTGTTATTAAATTGTTTGAAGTTGTATTCTGGAAATTTTCAGCTCAATATATATTTTCTTTATTTTTACATGAAAATAATAAGAAAATAGAGTGTTAAATCATATAAAATAATTACACTAGTAAATAAATTCTGGAAAAATTCTTGGATGATTCTTTAAGTTAATAAACATCTCCTATGAAGTTTCAATGACTTTTGTTACTGTTTAATATGGTTTTGAATTTTCTTTTTGTTTAGCCCCAATAAATCATAAAACCACTTTAGACAATTTGAAAAGGATGTATAACAATTTTCGCAGCTTCTACCAGAGGTATAAGACTTAGCTATTTTCAGAATTTTTCATAATGTATTCCTATTTTTCTCTGATTTTTGTATTTATAATGGACTAAAAATAGAAAAAATAGTTCTGCTCATCCAAAATTCATGCAAATTTACCAGAACACCTTGTAGTACATTAGGAGGCTACATAAAAATTTTGATGATTTTTCTCTTCTGTATACTATTTTTCTCCTATTTTCTAAGATTAAATACACTTAAGTACACAAAATCGGATTTCAGTATATAAAAACCACATTTGGTATTTTTTCCAGATTATTTACTCTGAAAATGAAGTGTACAAAAATTTTGGTAATTTACTTTAACTGTTTAATAATTATTCTCCAATTAATGATTATTTAAGAGGATAAAACAAAGAAAAATAGAAAGACTAATTGAAAAATATCTTTTATATTTTTCACAGCTTCTAAATGTATAATAAAAGTGTTACAAAAATTTTGGGCAGTTTTGGAAACTGTTTTCTATTTATTTCAATTTTTATTAGAATAAATGCTCAAAAATCATAAAATTGGGTTAAACAGTTTAGAAATCAATTTTTATATTTTTCCCAGCTTAATAATGTTTAGTAACAGTAATACAAAAAGTTTGGTTAATTTTGGAAACTGATTTCTATTTTTCATGAATTTGTATCTATTTAGAGAATTAAATATATGAAAAATGGTTATACATATTCATACTCCATGAAAATTTATCTAGAAGTCTTTTAGTACATGTAGAACCAAAATCTGATGTTTGGTAATTTTTATTAACTGTTTAGTATTTTTCAAGATTTTATGGTTATTCAAGAAACTAAAATCGTGAAAAATAGTCAGACAAATCAAAAATTCAAGAAAATTTATCTTGAGGTCTATCACTTCAATTAAAACTGAAATGCAAACTTTGGGAAATTTTAGAACTAAATTAATTTAGTTTTTGAATATTTAATCATTGGAACACCTCTTAAATTGTTAAATATTAGCATTTCAATAATGGGAAATTTCCACTTAAATTGTTATATAACAATTGATTCATTGAAATTTAATTTTCACAGAAAAATGTTTGTAACTTATCAATATTAAATTTTGACACAATATTGGCATAATTCTATTGTAGTAGTAAGTATACTAGTGTTAGATTTCGATTAGAGACTCACTAGCGAATACCATTATTGTAGGAATCGGGAGTGGTACACGTGGAACGTAGTTCAAGGCACCAATAGCATCATCTCAATGTATTGTGAGTATTCACGACTCCCCTATTTTCGGTTTCTTTTAATGTTTTGGGGGTGGGAAAGCATGTCTTAAACTATCTATGTTCATTGTATTTATTTGACTCGTATAAACTTGGTTGCTATATTTTGCATATTGTGAGTATTCATAGCCCATATTTTCGGTTTTTAATGTTTTTGGGTGGAAAGCATGCTACAATTTCTATGAACATTATTTTATGAACTTGTGCTATGAACTATATGATATGAACTTTGTTGTATGAACCTTGTATTATGAACTTGTACTATGAATTTGGTGTTATGAACTTGTACGATTAAGTCCCTGGAGAACCGATACAACCTATTAACTCATATTCGAGCCGATGGTCTTATGGATAGCGCTATTTGGGGTCGACAGCCCCCACTCGCCCGGAACCGCGAGTGCATATTTCCATGAACTGACATCATGGGAACCATGGACATGATGGAATGGGGGCAAGAACGGTCATTAGGCTTGGGTTGTGAACTCATGAATGGAAACTTGATGCATATACGAATCTTATATCGTATTTTAGTAACGAAACTTGTATACTCATTTTATCAACGAAACTTATATACTCATTTTAGCAATGAAACTTGTTTACTCGTTTTAGTAACGAACTTTATTTCCCATGAGAATATGAACATTGCATCTCATTTGAGCAACATACTTTATCTCTCATGATGACAACGAACTTTGTTTATGCAAACTTATTTACTTATTTTGGCAATATATTTTTATTTGTGGAAACTTTTATCAAAATTTTTATTTCGATTTATGAAACCAATATTATTTTTAAATATGTGAGTACTCACCAACTATTTTTGTAGTTGACGCTCGTTTTACATGCTTTTTCAGGAATCATCTAGTAAGAGGCACGTAGAGACACAACACTTGTAGGAGTATTTGCATGTGTTGACTTTTAAATACATTGTAATCTCTTTTAAAAAGTTGTTCAAACTCATTGTAAATTTGTAATGATTTTTAATACTATGGTTGGTGTTGTCTTTTAACTTTTGCTATGAGACCCTTTGTACTGCCACGCCCCGTATTCCCGCTTTAGCGGGGTGTGACAGTACTGATTCTGTTACTGTGGTTACCAGGAAGTTTCATGAGAGGGCGATGTTCTGCCCTGAGCAGGTGTCTACCGAGCAGGAATGCATGAGTCGGTATTTGGGCCTTTTGAGGAGGGATATTTGGGAGTTCGTGTCGAACTCGACTTACCAGACATTTGTTGAGCTCCAGGAAAATGCCCGGAAGAGGGAGATTGAGTTGGAGACTCAGGCCAGGGAGGAGGCCGAGTCTCAGAGGATGGATCGGCGGCCGGCACAGTCTCAGCCAGCAGCCAAGCGGGCAAAGTCCGCTGATACGAGATCTGGAGGCCAGAAGGGCCGCACTTATGGGAAGTGCGGCAAGGGACATGATGGGGTCTGTCGATCGGGTGCTTGCTACAAATGTGGCAAGGAGGGGTATATCGCCAAGGATTGCCCCAAGGGATTTATGGTTTGCTTTCATTGCAACCAGACTGGCTATCGGAAGGCCGAGTGCCCGCAGTTACAGCAGGGATCAGCACAAGGATCTGCACCTGCTGCTAGGGCTACCGAGGTTCGGCCAGCAAAGGCTGAGGCACCGAAGGCTCGCGGGAGAGCCTTCCAGTTGACAGCGGAGGAGGTCCGTGCAACGCCCGATGTTGTGGCTGGTATGTATTCTTTATTACTTATGCTGAGTTGAGATATTGTGCTTATATTATGATATGCGTAGGTACTTTTCTTGTGAGTTCTGTACCTGCCTTAGTGTTATTTGACTCGGGTGCGAGTCGATCATTTGTATCGATAGCGTTTAGTCGGCACATTAGTATTCGACGAGAGGCGTTGAGTCGACCTCTACGAGTTTCTATAGCTGACGAGCGAGCGGTGTATGCTACGGATGTGATTCGAGAATGTGTACTCGAGATCTTCGGTGTTGAGTTCCCGTTAGATCTGGTCCTGATTGCAATGGGGGACGTATGTGTCATAGTGGGCATGGATTGGTTGAGCCATTTTGGGGCTGTTATAGACTGCGAGTGACAGTTGGTGACGATATGAGACCCTGGTGGGGGAGTACTTACGGTGTACGGCGAGGGTACCCGATGTGGGTCAGCGTTTTGTTCGGCTGCCAGAGCGAGATAGAGTTTACAGCAGGGCTGCAGCGTGTTTGTAGCCTATGTGATGGACACACGAGTGGCCGCTGGGAGGCCAAGTTCGATTGATGATGTTCCGATAGTGCGCGAGTTCCCGAATGTTTTTCCCGAGGAGTTGCCGGGTGTGCCTCCCGAGAGGCAGGTAAAGTTCCGCATTGATTTGGTTCCGGGGGCAGCACCTATGGCCAAGGCGCCTTATCGCCTTGCGCCGCCAGAGATGCAGGAGCTATCCTCGCAGCTTCAGGAGCTGCTGGGGAAGGGGTTTATTCGACTGAGTAGCTCTCCATGGGGAGCGCCGATCCTATTTGTTAAGAAAAAGGATGGTTCACACCGGATGTGTATTGATTACCGGGAGTTAAACAAGTTGACGATCAAGAACCGTTACCCCTTACCGAGGATCGATGATCTGTTCGATCAGTTGCAGGGAGCGTCTTGGTTCTCCAAGATAGATTTGAGGTCTGGATATCATCAGATGAGAGTGCGGGATGAGGATATCCAGAAGACGGCGTTCAGGACTCGTTATGGGCATTACGAGTTCGTGGTGATGCCTTCCGGGCTCACCAATGCATCGGCATCGTTCATGGATCTCATGAACAGGGTGTGCAGACCGATGTTGTACCGATCGGTGATCGTGTTCATTGATGATATTCTGGTGTATTCGAGGTCTCGAGAGCAGCATGAGGAGCATTTGAGGGAGATCCTCGGGGTTTTGAGATCGGAGAGGCTGTACGCCAAATTCTCCAAGTGTGACTTCTAGTTGCGAGAGGTCCAGTTCTTGGGGCATCTCGTCAATCAGAAGGGGATATTGGTCGATCCGGCCAAGATTGAGGCAGTGATGAGTTGGGAGGTGCCGAGATCTCGCAACGAGATCAGGAGTTTTCTGGGGTTGGCCGGCTACTATCGGAGATTTATCAAGGATTTCTCCAAGATCGTCGTGCCTCTCAACAGGTTGACCCGGAAGGGCGTTACTTTTTCGTGGGGTCTGGAGCAGTAGACCTCCTTTGAGACACTTCGCAAGAGATTATACGAAGCCCCGGTGTTAGCCCTCCCGGAAGGGATGGAGGATTTTGTGGTGTATTGTGACGCATCGATATCGGTGTTGGGTGCGGTACTTATGGAGAGGGGACATGTGATAGCGTATGCATCGAGGCAGCTGAAGCCTCATGAGACGAGGTATCCCACCCACGATCTGGAATTGGGGGCAGTGGTGTTCGCCCACAAGATCTGGCGTCACTATTTGTATGGGGTTCGGTGTACCATATACACGGACCACAAGAGCTTGAAGTATTTGATGGATCAGCCCAACTTGAATATGCGCCAGAGGAGATGGTTGGACGTGGTAAAGGATTATGATTGTGAGATCCTGTACCACCCGGGCAAAGCTAATGTTGTAGCTGATGCATTGAGCCGTAGGGCGGAGAGTGCCCCGATTCGAGACATTTGTATGCGGTTGACAGTGACGACTCCGGTGTTGGACACTATTCGGGAGGCTCAGGCAGAGGCCGTGATACCAGAGAACCGCAAAAGGGAGCGGGTGATCGGGCAGGTGTCCGAGTTCGTTACCGATAGCCGAAGGCTGATAACCTTTCAAGGTCGGATTTGGGTGCCGTATGCAGGCGGGGCACGTACCATTCTGATGGAGGAGGCGCACAGATCGAGGTTCTCGATCCATCCCGGGGCCACTAAGATGTATTTGGACCTGAAAAGAGAGTATTGGTGGCCCTGTATGAAGAGGGATGTCGCGTGGTTTGTCGAGAGGTGCTTAACCTGTCGCAGGGTTAAGGCCGAGCACCAGCGTCCGCATGACAAGTTGCAGCCACTTGAGGTTCCCCAGTGGAAGTGGGAATATATTTCCATGGATTTTATCACCAAGTTGCCAAGGACCACGAGGGACGTCGATGCAATGCAATTTGGGTGATAGTCGACCGGCCGAGTTGTATGTGAGAGAGGTGGTATCGCGTCATGGAGTACCGATCTCGATTGTATCAGATCGAGATGTGCGATTCACTTCCAGGTTCTGGAAGAAGTTCCACGAGGAGTTGGGTACGAGGTTACATTTCAGTACCGCCTACCACCCACAGACGGACGGGCAGAGTGAGCGGACGATTCAGACGCTCGAGGACATGCTTCGAGCATGTGTGTTGGACTTCGGAGGAAGTTGGGACACGTACTTGCCGTTGGCTGAGTTTTCCTAAAACAACAGCCACCATTCGAGTATTGGTATGCCTCCCTTCGAGTTGTTGTATGGGAGGAGGTGTCGGACTCCCATTTGCTGGGGAGAGGTAGGGCAGCGCGTGATGGGTAGCACTGAGATAGTGCTTCACATGACAGAGCAGATACAGCAGGTCAGACAGAGATTGTTGACAGCTCAGAGTCGCCGGAAGAGTTATCCGGATAGGCGACGATCCGAGCTCGAGTTCCAGGTGGGAGATTTCGTACTCCTGAAGGTGTCTCCTTGGAAAGGAGTGATTCGATTCAGGAAAAAGGGCAAGCTGGGGCCCCGATACATCGGTCCGTTTATAGTGACCGCGAGGGTGGGCAGGGTAGCGTATCGTTTGGAGCTACCTGCGGAGTTGAGCCAGATTCATGATACCTTCCACGTGTCTCAGTTGAGGAAGTGTATAGCCGATGAGTCAGCGGTGGTGCCGCTGGAGGACATTCAGGTAGATGCGAGGTTGAATTATGTTAAGAAACCGATCGCGATTTTGGATCGGAAGATCAAGGTTCTGAGGAACAAGGAGGTGCCCCTGGTTCAGGTCCAGTGGCAACATCGGAGAGGGTCCGAGCTGACTTGGGAGCCGGAGTTGGAGATGCGGGAGCAGCATCCAGAGTTGTTTGTGGAGCAAGACTTCAAGGGCGAAGTCTGATTCTAGTGGGGGAGAATTGTAACATCCTGATTTCCAGGTATTATGTTTGATTATTTATTCTTTTGAGAAAAAGGGAGGGACTCGACGAGTTGAGGCGTAGACTCGTCGAGTAGCACTGCGTGTGCTGACTGGATTAATGAACGGACTCGACGAGTCGGAAAGGATGGACTCGACGAGTCCGCGCTGTAAAGTGAAACCCTAAATCTCAGGGCCTAAGCCCTATTTAAAGGCCCTTATGGCCGTCATTTGCGGCCATTACTCCGCTGTGAAAACCCTAGAGAAGAAAGGAGAGCTTAGAGAGCATTTTGGAGGCTAATTCTTCATCCTTTGGTGTGATCTTGCAAGAAGGAGTGGGAAAATCCAAGCTAGATCAATTGTGGAGCTTGGATCTATGTTGTCCACACTGAGATTCACGTTTTGAGGTACAAGTTCCTTCCCATTTCGTGTATTTGATAGATTCCTTGAATCTAGGGTTTCCTTTGCACAATTTTGAGTTAGATTGTGAAGCATATGAGGTCCCTTTGGGTAGAGATGATAGATCTGGACCTTGAGAGGTCCAAAAGGTCCCAAGCTTCCAGCTTTATGAGGTTTCATGTGAACCTTGAGAGTAAAACCCCATTGTAAAGGTTATTTCTCCATTTTTGGCCTTATAAGCATTGCATGAACGTAAAGTTTGAACCTTTACGTAACTTTCAAGTGTTAGAAGGTTGGATCTACTGGTTGGTGAAGCAGATCTGACCTCAAAAGATCTTTTGAGTGTTTTCATGGAAGGGACTCGCCGAGTCCATTAGTGTACTCGACGAGTCGAGTCGGGGTTGCCCCGCGATTCGTAACAGGAGGAACCCGTCGAGTGGAAGGATGACTCGACGAGTCAAGAGAGATTAGAAGGATCCAGAGGACCCACATGGACTCGCCGAGTCGCCCGTGTGCACTCAACGAGTCGGGTCAAAGTTTGACCGTTGAATTTCGTTGACCTTAGGGTTCTGGTCAAGACTGATTCAAGAGAGTTCAAGGAGGGGTAGAATGGCCTTCTACCCAGTCTCTGGAGATGAGACTATGAGAGAGTATTGATCAGGGATGTTATTTGAATGATAGGAGGAGGCTAGGTCGGGACGTTGAGCACGAGAGTTATCCGACTTCATTGAGGTGAGTCTTCTCACTATACTGTACCTGGAAAGGTACCTATGTGTGACCGGAAGGTCTTGTATGCTATGAGGTGTATGTACTGTATGCTGATATGTGATATGTATGTGTTATGTATGTCATGATGTGGACCGGAAGGTCAGGAGTATATGGATCGGAAGGTCAGAGTGATATGGACCGGAAGGTCAGAGTGATATGGACCGGAAGGTCAGGGTGATATGGGCCGGAAGGTCATTACAGGTAGGACTGGAAGGTCTACCAGGCTTATAGGACGGAAGTCCCCTGAGACACAGGGACCGGAAGGTCTTATAGCCTTGAGTGGCGTATGTGCGTATGTGGTATTTTGGGGAACTCACTAAGCATTTATGCTGACAGTTGTTATGTTATGTGTTTCAGGTACTAGCGAGGATCGCGGGAAGGCGCCGGCATGATCCGTACACACTTATGGAGTTTATGTTATTGAGATTCTGGGACATGTTTTGTTATGACACAGTGGATACATTATGTTTTTATGATTATCGTGTGATTGAAAGTATGATTTAAAAATGAAAAATTGTTTTGAAAATTTATGTTGTTACAGATATCTTGGTTTATTCCAAGACTGAGGAGCAGCACGAGGAACACCTGAGGGAGGTGCTTGAGACCTTGAGGAGGGATAGACTTTTCACAAAGTTCTCCAAGTGTGAGTTCTGGTTGCGCGAGGTGCATTTTCTGGGGCACCTTGTCAACCAGAAGGGTATATTAGTAGATCTGGCCAAGATTGAGGCTGTGATGCAGTGGGAGGTCCCGAGGTCTCCATCCGGGATTCGGAGCTTCCTGGGATTGGTAGGTTACTATAGGAGATTCATCCAGGATTTCTCCAAGATAGCAGTTCCGCTGACCCGACTAACCAAGAAATCGGTGGTGTTCCGTTGGGGTCTTGAGCAGCAGACAGCCTTTGAGACGCTCAGGCAGCGACTGTGCGAGGCGCCGATTCTCACCCTGCCAGAGGCAGTAGATGAGTTTGTAGTCTACTGTGAGGCTTCGATCATAGGTATGGGAGCAGTGTTGATGCAGCGAGGGCATGTGATAGCTTATGCCTCGAGACAGTTGAAGCCTCACGAGGCTAACTACCCGACGCATGATTTGGAGCTGGGGGTTGTGGTGTTCGCCCTCAAGATTTGGTGGAATTATCTTTATGGGGTCCGATATACCATTTACACGGACCATAAGAGTTTGAGATACCTCATGGATTAGCCGAATCTGAACATGAGGCAGCGTCGGTGGTTAGATGTAGTAAAGGATTATGACTGTGAGATCCTTTATCACCCGGGCAAGGCCAACGTAGTGGCCGACGCCCTGAGCCGCAAGGCGGTGGCGGCTCCGATCCGAGATATCTGTCTGAGGATGACAGTGACCACTCCACTGCTGGAGCAGATTAGGGAGGCGCAGGTTAAGGGCCTGAAGGAGGAGCGCCAGAAGTGCGAGAGGATAGTTGGCCGAGTGGCTTCGTTTGATTACGATACTCGAGGATTGTTGACCCTGCATGGGAGGGTCTGGGTACCGTACTCGGGAGGAGTACGACAGGTGTTGATGGATGAGGCCCACAAGTCTCGGTTCTCCATCCATCCAGGGGTGACGAACATGTACAGGGATCTTCGACCCGATTACTGGTGGCCGTGCATGAAGCGGGACGTAGCTTGGTACGTGGAGAGATGCCTGACCTATAGGAAGGTTAACGCAGAGCACCAGAGGCCTCACGACAAGATGCAGCCGTTACACATTCCCGTATGGAAATAGGAGGATATCATGATGGACTTCATTACTAAGCTTCCCAGGACCGCACGTGGGGTTGATTCGATATGGGTCATCGTGGATCGGTTGACCAAGAGCGCTCATTTTATACCGATCCAGGAGAGCCTCACGACTGAGAAGTTGGCCGAGATTTATGTGCGAGAGGTAGTGGCACGTCATGGAGTACCCACATCGATGGTGTCAGACCGAGATGTCCGGTTTACTTCCAGGTTTTGGAAGCGGTTTCACAACGAGATGGGTACTCGTCTCCATTTCAGCACTGCTTTCCACCCTCAGACGGATGGATAGAGCGAGAGGACGATTCAGACTCTCGAGGACATGCTTCGAGCATGTGTGCTAAACTTTGGTGGCAGTTGGGATACGTATCTTCCGTTAGCGGAATTTTTGTATAACAACAGCTATCACTCCAGTATAGACCGACCTCCCTTCGAGATGCTCTACAGGAGGAAGTGCAGGACCCCAATATGTTGGCGTGAGGTCGGTCAGAGAGTCATGGAGAGTACGGAGGTAATACTCAAGACCACAGAGCGGATTCAGCAAGTTCGGAGCAGGCTCCAGACTGCTCAGAGTCGGCAGAAGAGTTACGCCGACAAGCAGTGTTCAGACTTGGAGTTTCAGGTGGGCGATATGGTCCTCCTGAAGGTGTCACCCTGGAAGGGTGTTATCAGGTTTCGGAAGTGGGGCAAGCTGGGCCCCAGGTTCATTGGTCCATTTAGGGTTTTGGCACGAGTGGGTCGGGTTGCCTATCAGTTAGACCTTCCAGTAGAGTTCAACCAGATGCACAACACGTTCCATGTTTCTCAGTTGCAGAAGTGCTTAGTGGATGATTCAACAGTGGTACCCATTGAGGACATTCAGGTTGGCGATAGCCTATACTACATCGAGAAGCCAGTGGCAATCCTGGATCGCAAGACGAAGGAGCTGAGAAATAAGAGAGTCGAATTAGTGAAGGTTCAGTGGCAGCACAGGAAGGGTTCAGAGTGGACGTGGGAGTCCGAGGAGGAGATGAGGGAGCACTACCCGGAGTTGTTTCTAGATTTAGCAGCAGCAGACTTCACTGAAGAAGTCTGATATAAGTGCAGCTGAATTGTAACATCCGTCTCTCGAGGTATTGATTAATTATGCAAATTAATATTGGTTTTGGACTAAGGTTTGGGCAATGGCCCTTGTTGGAATGGACCCTAGAAGATTGGACCAAGGAGTGGGCTGCCATAAGCTGTACGTGGGGCGTAGCCCGGCGTACGCGGGGCGTAGTAGTCACATTGGATGCGCGGGACTCGGGGGCGTACGCGCAGCGTACCATGAGGTACACCCACCATACGCGGGCAGATGCCAAACCCTAATTTTTAGGGTTTAAGACATATATAAACCCCATTATAGCCACCCCTTTGGCCTCCTCACCTGTCCCTCACTCTCAGAAAACCCTAGTTCGTCCCTTACTCCATTTCTTTGTGTGCTTGACCTTTGAAGTTTATTTTGGTGAAGAAGGACTTGGAAGAAGTGAAGCAAGGTTGAAGGAAGAAGCATTTGCGTATCTTGAGCTCAAGGATTTGGAACAAGTTCACCTTTGGGCACTCAAGGGAGGTATAAAGCTCCTATCTTTCCTTCTTGAATCATAGATCTAGGTTTTGGAAGATTTGGACCTTTTTAGGTCCAAAGATTGGATTTTGATCATGCAACTTCAACTTTTAGCTTAGGGTTGCCACCCTTGAAGCTCAATGTGTTCCTTTAGCTGTAAAGTTGCAAGCTTTGAGGCTTTTATGAAGCCATGCAAGAGATCTAGCCATTTGCATGATGGTTCTTTGTCATTTTTAGTGTTGGGCTCATTTGGTGGCTTGTAAGCCACCAAGAGATCGACTTTATGGGCTAGGACGAAGTATTGGACTCAGATCTGTAGTTTGGACGATCTGTCTTAAGAGATTAAGTCGTTTTGGAAAGGATGGCTTAACAGGAGAGTATGCTGGGCGTACACGCCAGTACACGCAGCGTACAAGCCATTCAAGCAGTAGGCACAATGTACAGATGAGTACACTCAGTGTACGCTCAGTCAGTGGACTTTTTTTATTGGACCTCGGTTTGGGCCAAGTTTTGGACATAGTGGTAATGGGCTGTGATGGGCCTTTAGAAGTCAGTTAAGGGCCCAAGGATTATTGGACTTGGGATGAAAGCCCATATGAGGAGTTGGGCCCAATTCAGAAAATTGGCCCATTTGGGGACTTAATGGGCCTTAGTAAGGAATAGAAAGGATTGGGCCTAGGTCATGGCCCAAAATAGATCAGAGGGGTAAAATGGTCATTTTACCCATGGCAGAGTTGTCAGTTTTTGACTAAATGTTTATTTGGACATTATAGCCGGGGAGTAGTTGGAGCAGCAGACGGTGTCACCTTTGCACGAGTTTTTTTTTTCAGCAGTCAGTTGAGTGGTGAGTTTCCTTCCAGTAGGAACGGGTCTACGGCCACAATGCCGGCCCGTTTAGATGAAAGTAGTTCCGGACTTCGGTCCGATGGCGGGGTGGTCCCGAGAAGTAGTTATGTATGCTTGATGTCTTCGTGATTCATGCATGTTTATGTTATGTGTATATGTTCCGGACTCCGGTCTGATGTCGGGCAAGCCCGATGCAGTATATGTGATTATGTTATATGTTCATGCTTATGTTATGTTCAATTTATTCCGGACTCCAGTCCGATGCCGGGCGGCGCCCGATACAGTGGGCGGGGCCCAAGTTATTTCGGACTTCGGTCCGATGCCGGGCGGGGCCTGATGCAGCGGGCGGGGCCCAAATTATGCCGGACTTCGGTCCGATGTCGGGCGGGGCCCGATGAAGTGGGCAAGGCCCAATATCTGTTATATGTGTCATTGTATGGTATGCGGTAGTTTGGGGGAGCTCACTAAGCTTCGTGCGTACAATTTTCAGTTTCGGTTTCAGGTACTTCAGCTAGCAAGGGAAAGGGCTTGGGATGATGGCATGGCACACACCACAGTTTTTCTTAGCCTGGGAGTTTACTCTGATATTTTATATGAGATTGTGATATGATAACAGTTTTATGAGATTTTGAGTTACATGTTTCATGATTTTATACTATGACAATGATATTTATGTTTGTTAAATGATTTTGAAAACGAAATTTTGGGCTAGTATTTTTGGGATGTTTTATGCCGGTTAACGACACACGCTCCACCGATCTATGATAAACCTTAAGCCACCCTTTGACACCCTTGTTAAGTCCAAGTTAGTGTGCTGGTTAACCACACACGCGCCACTAACGACTTTAGCAAGGTGTAAAGTGTAACTTCATGGGTTAGCATCATTTTCACATTTTCCTAAAGTAACTAAGATTGGGAATTTATAAAATGTTTAGTTACTTTATATTTATCATTATACTTTTAATGAGAATTATAGTCTTTGTCCTACCCGTTCGGCTAACGACCCTCCACCAGTCAAGGAAGCGGTGGGTGAGAGTGGACACCCATTAAGCTGCCATTTTATAAGCAACAACCTTATACCCCCTTATAGACCGTCTTCGTGAATGAGGTCTATTAACAGTAAGACTGACTTGTTCTTATACATACATACATATATATATATATATATATATATATATATATATATATATATATATATATATATATATATATATATATATATATATATATAATTAACTTATAATACTATAAAGTGTAAGGGTTGAATTTTAAACTTTTAAAATTCTAGGGTTTGGAATTAAAGTATTAATGTGTGATTTTACAAATTCCAAAACATTTAGGGCAAGTTTTGAAGCTATTCAAAACCTTTCATTTCTATAACTTATGAGTTTTAATGATTTTTATGAAAAAACTCTTGGAATTCCATAACTTGAGGACAAGTTATGGAGTCCCTTAAAATACATTTAGATCAACAATTAAGCTAACAAGCATGTCAAATAATTTCTATGATCTAACAAAACTCATAAGCATGTATAATTCATATCAACAATTTTCAAGAATCATATGAACTTAATATAAAACTTGAAACTTTGACAATTATCTTTTAATTGGACAAGCAAGAACATTACCCTCTTGGAAAACAAATTTCTATGTTCAAAAAACAGTTTAGGGTAGTGATCCTCATCCAATAGCAAGCAAAATCCCAAAATTCTGCACACAGGTACATCACCACGTCGTGGTAAAGACTGCCACGTCATGGTGAACAGTCAGATGCAAGAATGACAGAATTTCAACTTTGGAAAAACATGTAGCGTCAAGTATAATTGAAAACAAGCCTAGACTCTGATACCACTGATGGGTTTTGAGAATTCTAACACTCCTATGGTGTACATGCAACCATAGAAACCTTGGATCTATGTTTTCTCTATTATACATGCAAACTTTCATTTTTCCAAGGTTTCATCCTAAGTAGCATATCATGGGGTATATGTAATATAAAAAACTAGTAGAATGACATACCTTTCTTGTTGCTTGGATTCCTTAAGACTTTGTGAGCCTAGCAGCCCAAATGTGATGCCTCAAATACTTCACACAACACCACCAACTATTGGAATAACTTGAGAGAACAATATTGTGCACCAAAATTGGCTAGCCCTCACTAGTATCTTAAGTTGTGTCGATTTTGCTAGGGTGATGCTTCTTTATATAGTGTGCTCATTAGGGTTACACCATGTAACTCATGCCTTTCCATATTCTTCATGATCCATGGGTTTTAACCTCCATGGAGTATCCATGGGTAACCACATGGGTTTAGCCTAACATGACAAACTATGGATCATAAGCCCACTATATAAGAATAAATGATTTACCAAATCAATCCCCATTTATTTAATTAGTCTCTTTTGATCACAAAATTAATTCCAAACTAATTGTTGATCAATACTAATTAAATAATTCATACTAATATATTAGAACTTATAATATATTAATAAACCATAAATATCCTCTTCTCATAAAAGTCTATCCAAATGTTTCGATGCCATGCAACCCAAATGGACCATGCCAAATCGGGTCAAGTACATACCAAATATAGTTATGGACTTAGACACCTTATCCAACAGTTGTTGGGCTACTGAAGAAACCAGAATTACGGAGAGATGATTTGTCTCTATGGGATCAAAAACATCATCATAGTTGATTTCAACTATGTTCAATGGACCCGAAGAGGCTGAGATAACACTTTCGAGGATAGATTTCGTTTTAGTTGACATAACAGTGTTGCAGACATAATAGTCATCAAATTTGACATCGAAGCTTTTGACTATCAGTCATGTATGTCTTATGAGAACCTTGAAGGCCACCTTGTTGGTTGAGTAGCCAAGAAAAATGCTTTCATCTGATTTTGGTGCAAATTTGTTAAGGTGATCCTTGTTGTTGATCACAAAACATCTGCAACCAAATATATGGAAGAATCAGACATTGGGTTTGCGGTTGTTGAGACGCTCATACGGAGTATTGTTAAGATATTTGCAAATGATGTTGTGGTTTTAAACAGAACATGCAGTTGCCACTGCTTCTGCCCAGAAGTAGAGAGGAAGGTTGGAAAAATTCAACATCGTTCTAGCTGCTTCAACCAATGTTCTGTTTCTTCGCTCTACTACTCCATTTTGTTGTGGTGTGTAGGATGCCGAAAAGTTGTGACTGATGCCCTTGGAAACTAAAAAATTATTCTAGAGTTGATTAGTGAATTCAGTTCCATTTTCACTTCTTATCCTCCTAACTGGTAGTTTGATCTAAAGCTCTATTTCTTTTAGGTTGATCATGATCCGCGGTGTGACGGATTTGAGTCTCAAAAAGAAGACCCAACTGAATCGAGTAAAGTCATCAACTATGACCAGAATGTACTTTTTATGGTGAAGACTGGCTATGGTAGATGGACCGCAGAGATCAATGTGAAGTAGCTGTAGAGGTTCATCAATTGAAGAATCGACAATCAGAGGATGACTTCTCTTTGTTTGTTTTCCACACTCACAGGCTGGGCACAACGTGTCGTTACTGTACTTCAATATTGGGAGACCATGGAGTAGTCCTTCGATGACCAAGTTTTTGATGTATCTAAAGTTGAGATGAGCCAGTTTGTGGTTCCACAACCAACTTACTTCAGATACTGTTTTGGACAGAAAACACAACTGCGGTTTTCCGATGATCAATGAGACATCTAAAGGATACATTGTCCATTCGGCTTTGGACTTGATCAAGCAGGTGTTTCTATCATTTGTCATTATGTAGCAATATTCACTATCAAATCCAACTCGATGACTGGCTTTTCAAAGTTGGTCTACGCTGATCAAGTTATGCTTAATATCTTCTACTTAAGCAACTCTTTGAATGGAGAAACTTCCCGTGGTCAACACACCGTAACCCCTGATTATTCCATTTGCATTGTTTCCAAAAGTGACATGTCCACCATTACAGATTGGCCTGAAGTCGCGAATGTATTCTAACCTTTCGGTCATGTGCAAGGAGCAGGAACTATCGATTAACCACTCCTCTTCTTGTTCCTCCTTGCACATTGCCTGCAAATTAAAGGTTTAGTTTGGGCACCCAAACAAGTTTGGAGCCCGGGGATACATGATAAATTTTCTTAATGGATGTATGCACGTGGGACTTAGGAACAAGTTGCTTAGCAGTTTTTGAACCTAGTCCAGGATGTTTCACAACTTTTTGGGTGTTACGAGGTTGGGTTAGACGTTACGTTTTTAGTTGGTAAAAACTAAAGGATAGATTTTTCTCATTTATCCAGACACCGTACTTTGTCAACGGTCTGGAGGGTGTGGTTGGAGACTTGTGACCGGTCCTTGGGTGATGTTTGGCTGCAGTGACCTTGGAACTTGAAAAGTTTTGTCACATGAACTAGTCTTAGGTTTTGACCTGATGACAGACTGATCTTGTTGGGTTTAAAGGGTTCCGCCATTGGGCCTTAGTAGTTCGGTCCATTATGTACTCTCGGTTTGGGCCTGTCCAACCGTGTTAATCTTTCTAGGGTTTAGTTTATAAGGTGCACGCATGCATCCTTGTCGTTAACGCTTTTGATTATTATCATATTAATTTTATTGTAAACCCTAGCACACCTCTATAGAGGAAGTTCTTAATCGAGCTCTTCTGAGGTATGACTATATTTTAATCATTCGACATACGGTTGATTCATTGTGTGTTCTAGTGTTTGTTATTCTTATTGATTTACCTGTTAAAGATCTAATCGATCTAAAGAGTATTTATCTCATCAATTGGTATCAGAGCAGGAGACTGTGCAATCCATACACATCTCTTCTGTTGAAGAAGGTTTTAGGGTTTTCCGCTATTATCGTTTTCTGCTAGAACCGTCATTCTTCATTGATGTAGTTCTTAGACTTTGATCATACCCTAACTTTGTTTACTAGTCTGATCTTGAACAGGTTTCAAAACAGAATCATGATGTCTCTTGACGATTCACAAACGAACCCAATCAACATCTCCAACAGTATCAGATCAACCACCAGGATTCCTATCCTATATACTCAAGATTATGAAGTTTGGACGCATCACTTTGAAGACTATGTCATTGGTTCAGAAGATAATGGATACTTAATCTGGGAAGCGATTACTATAGGTCCATTTGTTCACTCTGGCACAAACGGAACAATCAAGACGCAAAAGGAGTACAACCAACTCGTGGTTGATGTAAAGGATGTTCCTCAAGATGAAAAAGAAAAGCTTGTGAGCAACATTAAAGCACTAAGAATGATCAGATTCGCCCTACAATATGACACATTCCGGTTGGTCAGTTCATGCACGACAGCAAACGAGATATGGGTTAGATTGAAGGAGTTATATTCCACTGATGAGGATCTTGAGCATTCTATCCAAACTTTACTGCTTTCAGAGTTTGGAGACTTCAAGGAAAAACCAGAAGAGAAGCTCATTCAAGCCTTTGATCGTTTCAATCATCTTCTCAGCAAAATGATAAAGCATGCCATAGAGAGGAAGGTAATTGAGCAAAAGGTCACATTCATGAATGGCCTAAGAACCGAATGGATGGCGGTGGTGTCTACAGTAAAAGCTCATGAACAATTCAAAGCTTACTCTTTGCCGAAGCTAGTGCGGATTCTAAAATCACACGAAAGTGCAGTGACCAAAGAAACGAATGTGGTTTCAAGCATGACATCTTTAGCTCTCACATAAAAAGGAAAGAACGTGGCTGAAGAAGAAGAAGATTTAGATCTGTCATAATTTGATCTAACCAATGAAGAATATGCTTTGATGGTCTCTAATCCAAAGAAGTTTGTGCATAGAAAGTTTCCTATCTCCAAGAACCGAAACTGGCAAGGAAGGTACAGTTCGGATAAAGCAAATGATGAACCGAAGAACTCTCCTCAGCATGAAGAACCGAAGAAGGATAGTAAGCTTGTTGGTGACTCTAGATTTGATTGTCACTTCTGCAAAGGCAAAAATCACTTTGCCAAAGATTGTGTCTTGAGAAAGATGTCAGAAAAGAACGAGAATGAAGATGATAAAGCCTACTACCTGCGAAAGCTAGAAGAAATAAAGAAAAAGAAAGATGCTGCTAACAACACTATGAATGCTTTAATTGTGCAGGAAAATCTCGTGGACGATGAGTTTGGTGGTGTGGAAGTCTAGTCTACAGACTCTGAGGATGAAGAAGTTCGTAAGCCCACACATGGCAGGGCTTTCGTGGCGAAAGAAGTTGAAATTGAAGGTGCAGGGAAGTGCTTGATGGTGACTGTCGGAGTGTCACATATGAGAGGCTATACTACTGATGGGAGTTGTGATGAAGCAAGGGAGCGAGAAGACAGATACTTTGCTACCAAACCAGTTGGCGAGCAGATCAACGAATGTGACCAGTTGATCAAGAAGGTACAATCAATTCTCGAATAATTAAAAATACCTGTCACAAACTATGAAAAAGAACTAAACGAATTAAAATCTAAATTTTCTAGTTTAAGTGGTAGTTTAATACATAATCACTTAACAAACTCTAACCTAACTGATCAACTCAGCAGGGTGTCTTCGAAGAGTGAGGAGAGACGGATCTGGAGAGAGCAAAAGGAGATCGAGTTAGTTAGGATTAAGGATGAGACAATTTATTTGCAAAGGGATAATTTAAAGCTTTTAAAACAGAGAAATGTTTTTTGTTTAAGTGTTAAACATTTATATTCGAATATTACCCAATTGCATCTGAATTGTGAAATAGGCAAGAAAATTCATCGTATGATTCTGCCCTTCCTTGAATTTAAAGAGGATGAAATTGATGCTGATGTATATAATTGTGAAGCTGTTGTATCTTCTGATGAAATTTCTCCAGCATACAGAATTGGTCTTGATAAAATCGAGTCCTTCATCAAGTCCAAAGACCATAAGGACATGCTTAAGAACCTTTTGGAAGAAAATGACAAATTAAAAATTAAAACAGAAACCATGCAGAAGTTTGACTCGTTGAATGCCAAGTTAAGTTTGGAAAACAAAATTGATGTTGAAAATACTTCTGAATTTAATGAGGATGATGATATGAGTGAAATATACGTAGAGGATGTGGTCGACTGTTCTGAATTTGTCAAAAGCGAACCCGAACCTATCAAAAATCCCATTTCTGAAAATTCCGTTGAGTTCGCTCGTTTATCCCAAAATAAGTCCAGAATTTTGAAAGAAAAGGCTGTGGTATATCAAAAGGTTCAAACCACACCAAATCAGGTTTATGCAGTTATAGGTGTCACACAGCAGCAAACAGCAGAGCTGACAGCAATAGTAAACGAGGACAATGCTGAAGGTTGTGAGGAGCATTTCTGGTTAGCTCCAATCGACAATGCTGATGAAACGGTTGGTCTGTCTACGAAAACATCATGGAGGGTCAAAGGCAGATATGTAGCAGAACCACTCAACAAGCCTACACATTTTGATGTGCCAAGCACAAGTGGTACCAAAAAGATTCCAAGAGAGTCAGTCAAGGCAACAATCGAAACCTCCTCGCTAGAGAGTGAAACTCAGGTTGAAAGACCGAAACCCAAGGCTAATATCCATAAAACTCCAGAGCAGTGGTCATAGCAGAAACATCAACGTAATAGGAGAGATAAGAAGAATCTCTCTGAAAGGAAGCAGTTTTGGAAGTCCCAAAACCCTAATTATGTTCACTCAGATAAATCTTTACTCCTTACAGAAGAAGCAAAATCAAAGCGTAACTCTACTCCTTGTACTCAATGCCATTCCTGCAGTCAAGCAAACCGAAAGAGTAGTTTTGGCTCCCAAAGTGGAAGCAAACGAAACCAAAAGAGTGGTTTCGGTTCTCCATCTTCAGACGGAAAGAACCCAAAGCTAGGTTTCGCTCCTAAAACTCATCCCTCTCACTCAAAGCAAAATCCGAAAGTGGATATAAAGGGAAAAGGGAAGCTAGTCTCGGAAGATGAAAAGAAGACAAAGAAAACGTCTACTAACTCTAGGATACAGAACCGAAAGTTTGTGAAAAATAATAACACAATTCCAAAGTCTGAAGTTAATGTAACAAAAACCAACAAAATCAAAGTTTTCACAATTAAAAGAAAAGATGAAACCACCTTAATAAAACAAACTTTTTTGGTTGATTCTTCTCTTACTATTCCCTGTTATGTAAAAGGGTCACAAGGACCCAAGAAACTTTGGGTTCCTAAATCTGCTTAATTTTTGAAGGTTATTCGTGACGAGCAGTTCGATGATGAATGGTATATTGACAGTGGTTGCTCACGTCACATGACAGTGAGAAGGGAGAGCTATGGGAGTTTCGGGCTCTGAAGGATGGTGGATGTGTCAAGTATGGAAATAATTCTTTTGGCACAATAAAAGGCTATTGAATGATCACAAATGGAGATTTCTCGATCAGAAAGGTGGCATATGTAGAAGGCTTACAACACAATCTCATCAGTGTCTCGCAACTGGTGGTGGGAACAGGACTGAAGGTTTCGTTCGATTATGAAGGGTCAGAAATAATAGAAAAGAAGACCAAGAATGTTCTGCTGAAATCTCAAAGAAAAGGCGAAATGTATCCATTGAACCTTAATCCAATACGAGGGAAGCCATCTATATGCCTACTAACGAAAGCACATTCTAACGAAAGTTGGCTATGGCACCGAAGGCTCTCGCACCTCAACTTCAAAGACATCAACAAGCTAGTTCTTGGTGATCATGTGCGAGGACTTTCACTTCTCAAGTTTGACAAGGAACATTTGTGTGCTGCATGTGAAATGGGAAAACAAAACAGGAAAAGTCATCCAACTCGTGTTAACACAAAGATCATCGAACCGCTTGAGCTCCTACATATTGATCTGTGTGGACCTTCGGCTATTGAAAGCATCGGTGGTAACATATATATACTTGTCATAGTTGATGATTTTTCTCGGTTCACTTGGGTTTTCTTTCTTAAACAGAAATCAGAAGCAACGCCCAAGCTCAAAGTCTTCATAAAGCAAGTAGAGCTTCAACTGCGAAAGGTGGTTAGAAACATTCGCAGCGACAATGGGTTGGAATTCAAAAACCAAGCGTTTGAAGAATTTCTTGCTGAAAAGGGAGTGTCTCACAATTTATCTGCTCCCTATACTCCATAACAAAATGGGGTCGTTGAAAGGCGAAACCGCGCGTTGTGTGAAGCAGCCCGAACCATGCTCAGCTTCACTTTGTTGCCCCTGTATTTCTGGGCTTAAGCTATTGCCACTTCTTGCTACACCCATAACCGGTCTTTACTCAACAAGAGATTCACAATAACTCCTTATGAAATTCTAAACAACCGCAAGCCTAACATCAAGTTTTTCCATTTTTTCGGTTCAAGATGCTTTATCTTCAATTCTAAAGAGAACCAAAACAAGTTTGATGTGAAGGCAGACGAAGGAATTTTTCTTGGGTATTCGCTTACTTCAAAAGCATTCAGGGTTCTGAATAAACGCTCAAAGAAAATCAAAGAAACATATTACGTGTCGTTTGATGATAACTACGTGAAGAAACTCACATCAAGCAAAGAACCAATGGATGAAATCTTTCCTCAAACTGGTCAAGTCTTGATTCCCATTTCCAACTTATTTGAAGAATATGTGAAGCTCTTTGATGAACCAGAGACTGGTACTCTCTCTGAAGCGAAAGCGGTTGACAACGAAGTAGATAATCTGAAGAAGGTAATTGACGAAGCTGCTAAAATCATGGAAAGCGAACCTTCAAGTTCAAGTGAATCTCACGAATCTGTAAAATCTCAAAAGTCAAGTGAAACTTCCCATTCTACTATCCAAGGGGAGAATCCATCAATCACCATACCCAATGAACGTCCAATCGAAAGGGAGAATTCTGAGCCTGAAGCCGAAACTGTATCATCATTCGAGGGGGAGCATGTCAATACAAATGGTGAAGATGATGATACACAGTCAGAATTTGAAGAAAAAGTAAATGCTAAACTGGATCCCTCCTACGATCCAAATTACCATCCCCTCACCAAATGGACAAAAGATCATCCAAAAACCCAAATCATTGGAGAATCATCAGAAAGAGTTCTCACACGTTCTCAACTTAAAGCGAAACAAACTGCATTATTCTTACAAGTGGAATTTTGCATGTTTAATTCGTTTGTCTCCAAAGTTGAACCAAAGACTATTAAAACTGCACTCGATCACTCTGATTGGGTGCAATGCAAGACGAACTCAATGAATTTGAGCGAAACAAAGTATGGAGACTGATTCCTACACCAAAGGATGCATCTGTGGTTGGATTGAAGTGGGTCTTCGGAAAGAAGATGGTCAAACAAGGGAATGTGATTCGTAGCAAAGCAAGGCTGGTAGTGAAGGGATATTGTCAGGAAGAAGGAATAGACTACGAAGAGACCTTCGCTCCAATAGCAAGATTAGAATCGGTATGAATCATTCTGGCCTATGGTGCTCATAAGAACTTTGAAGTATACCAAATGGATGTCAAGTGTGCATTCTTAAATGGAGAATTATAAGAGACGGTGTATGTAGAGCAACCACCTGGTTTCGTGAACGAAAAGTATCCATATCACTGCTACATTCTGGACAAGGCGGTTTATGGTCTGAAGCAAGCTCCTAGGGCATGGTATAAATCACTTACTCGATTTCTAAAAATGTCTAAGTTTAAACAAGGTTCGGTTGACCCAACCTTCTTTCGTAAGAAAGAAGGTGACCACCTTATGATCGTCCAAATTTATGTTGATGATATCATCTTCGGTTCCACGAATTCTGGCTTGACAGCTGAATTTAGGAAGTTGATGGAGACTAAGTTTGAGATGAGTTCAATGGGTCCAATTAACTTTTTCCTTGGCTTGAATATTAAACAGGGACCCGAAGGCATTTTTATTAATCAAGAGTCTTACACCAAGACCTTACTAGCCAAGTTTGGAATGATGGGAGAGTCAAAAGTGAAGGTTCCTATGGCGTTTGGCACGAAGTTAACACCTTCTCTGGAAAAACCGGCTGCTGACATGATCCTCTATCGCCAAATGATAGGGTCTTTAATGTATGTAACAGCTAGTCGACCAGACATAATGTTTTCTGTATGTTATTGTTTCGGGTTTCAAACTAATCCACGCAAACCTCACATGATGGCTGTGAAGAATATTTTTCGATATCTGAAGCGAACCTCATCTCTCGGTTTATGGTACCCGACGAAATCAGGATTCTTCGTACAAGCATTCTCTAATGCCGATCTAGGTGGATGTGGACTGGACCGAAAGAGCACAACTGGTGGGTGTCAGTTTCTTGATGGCAGACTCGTTAGTTGGCAATCGAAGAAGCAAACATGTGTGTCTCTTTCCACAGCCGAAGCCGAATACATAGCAGCAGCGTCTTGTACCTCACAGGTCATATGGATACAAAGTCAACTTAGAGACTATGGCCTGAACATGAAGAAAATCCCTTTGTATTGTGGCTCTGCAAGCGCAATAAGGATATGTCACAATCCAGTGCAACACTCAAAAACGAAACATATTGCACTGAGGTATCATGTCATCAAGGATCACGTGGAGGATGGTAATGTCGAAATCCATTTTGTTCGAACCACTGATCAACTAGCTGACATTTTTACAAAAGCCTTACCGAAAGCAAGCTTTAACAAAATTTTACAAGGCTTAGGAATGATGGAAGTTGAGTCAGTACCGAAATCGATTTCGCCTCATTAAAAGTTGGAAAGCGAAATAGAGCAATCGCTCGGTCTATTTCGGGTCCGAATTTTTCAGGAACCGAAATGAACCGAAGGCTCGGTCTATTTCGCCTCATATCTCATGGTGGAGTTTCGGTTGTATCTTTTGTACACTACATTTTCCAGGAATTTATTTTATGTTCTTCGTCTCTATTCATAAAGATCAAAAATATTTTCCTTTCTGCTTTTAATTATTTTTCAGAAAATTCATAAAAATCAAAAATATTTTCCTTTCTGTTTTTAATTATTTTTCAGAAAATTCATAAAAATCAAAAATATTTTCCTTTCTGTTATTTAATTATTTTTCAGAAAATTTATAAAAATCAAAATTATTTTCCTTTCTGTTTTTATTTTCTTTTCAGAAAATTTATGAAATCCAAAAATATTTTTTATTTTGTTTATGTTGCTTTTCATTAAAGTCAAAAATTCCAAAAATATCACTGAAAGGTGTCATCGATCATTCAAATGATGGAGCTGGGACAGGTATACATTTCTTTATCTTAGTACTAGCTAAGTGTCCCTAGAAGCATGCTGCTGTATGTCGACCAAAGCCTTAAAGACTTCAAGTGTAGCCTTATTGATTTGATATACATAAATCAAATCTTCCCAATCAGGCTGATAAAATCACTTATGTCATGAGCTACCTTACTCGTCTCACATTGAGTTAAGAGTTGTCTGCTCGGTCCTTACTATATAGCATAGGTACCTTCGGTTCTTTAACCATCTCCACACTTTTCTCCATCTACTTTCATTTCATGATCGTTGAGACTCTCAGCGTTTACCACTAAGGTTTATGGTTACACAACGTCTGTGTTAATGATCTTAGTTTCGTTTCACCACGAACTAAGTGAAACCCAAAATTCAGTACCCTATATGAATTGACGGTGAACAAATCAAACGTTCTAGCTTTCACCCATGAATTAACGAAACCACTCTTATGGAATGTCCCCTGAAATCCCTTTTCTTTTTGAGAGGTCCTTATGAAAATGCCTATCACCAAGGCTTTTCTTCTCATAGGATCCATTTTAATATTTTTTGGGGTTTCTGAAAACGTTATCAGCAAGTCACTGCAAAATGAACAAACCTACTTGTTTAATAGGCTACATCGGTCTCACAAGTACTTCGTCCACTTTCGGTCTTATGCCAAGAACCAAAGCATGGATTGAAGCTCGACCACCATTAATAGCCTTATAATAAAAAGATGCCTTTCAATGCTTCTTAACAAGTATTTGATCGTATTTTTACGGGGAACCACACAAGCACTTTGAAGTCTCTCTTGACTTTGAAGGAAGAGATTCGTGCCCGGGATCCACTGCTTCATGTCATATTTGACATCACTTATATCCCACATATAATTTGTTTTACTTCTATATCTTTCACACTATCTAGCACGAAAATCTTTACGATATTTCCAAACTCTTGTTCGGTTACTAATAAGTTATTCTCAGATATGTAGCTTCGGTTCTTTATGGTGGAGTCGATTCTTTTAAAAGGAAAAAGGGTGAGTCAGCATGAATTTGAAACGGTTCAGAATTTGAAAAGGAGATAAGGATGGAAAGGCACGTGAATTTGAAACGGTTCCTATACCCACGCCTCGTGACGTATATCTGGGGAAACCAAGCTGTCAAATCGCGCTTTTTCAGGCGTCGTTTCAGGGGATCGTATCATCATCACAACAGATTCTTTCTCTCTCATGGAAATGATATAAAAGGGTCTCTCACACCTTCTGTACCTCCTTACTACTTCCAAACTCTATCACGAATACAACTGGCGATTTTCACCTATTCTTCTTCTTCCTCTCTACAACAATGGCAGAATCATCATCAGTTCAAGAGCAAACCGCTTCTTCAACTCTTCTGGCCATCAAACCGAATCAGAATCTTATCATCGAACTGAATCCATTCGTCTATGATTCATACATGCTTCATGTGGTCGAATGTCTCAAGTATTCCCTACTGGTGATTGCTCTCACGCAGGTTGAATGTGTTCCCATGTCACTGCTCTCACATGTCTATTCATGTGCTACTTACGATAAACGCAAGGAACGGATCTTCTTTGACATCTTTAATCACAAGACCTCTGTCTCAAAAGCTCGCTTTTGTTCTCTGCTAAAGCTCGCTTCAGACGCCTCTGTCATCTCTCCTGATTTCATCACAACTACCCAGTTATTCACTATGTTCTATGACATGGGGTACACAGATGTTCTTACCACGTTGACAAAGTTCAAGAAATCTTGCTTACCACCTCAATGGAATGGTCTTTTCGCCCTCATCTTCAAGGGATTAGCTGAAAGGGTTGTTGGGTCTGATGGTTCTACCAAAGGCTTCATGACCATTCTTTATGGTCTCTATCACAGAATCAATCTGGATTATGGCTCCCTTATTTGGTCTCAGCTGGTGCAGAGCCTCAATTCATCGACTAAACACTCTGAAATTTCATGTGGACACTTCTGTATGCTGGTTACTCGCAGGGCCATTGAACATTTTCAGATTCCAATCATGGTGATGCTTTGATGTCTTCAATTGGCACTTTCCACACAACAAAAATCATTGTCTCCGATCCCACGATGTTCATGTTCATCGGTTCAATTTCTGAATCAATGTACAGGTGTGTCTCAAGCGAAAGCAATGTTATGGGTAATTACAGAAAACTGACACCTTCAGGGCCAAGAGAACTCACTCCAGAAATGCAACGTGCCTTGGAGGTTGTTGATAAACCGACAAAGAGGGGAAAGAAACCAGAACAGGAGAAGAAGGAAGCCGAAGTTCAATCATCCCAAGTAGCCTCGCCTAAAAAGCGAAAGGCGGAAAATAACCTTCGTCTGCCCACAATAAGCGAAAGATCAAGAGGATGGCTAAGAAACCGAAAGCTGCTTCATCCACTGATTCGGATTATGTTCCGTCAGATCAAGATCAACTGAAGTCCACTGAAGCCGAACCCGTTCATCTTGAAAACTCACCAAGAGGAAACACGCCTCCTCAGTCCCCATCTCCTGAGGTACATGTAACTGAATCTGTTCCCAATCCTCTTCATTCTCCACCTCATTCTACTGTGCCTGTTTTGAGTGCACCACTACCACCACTACACCCGAACCTCCAGTTGTTGTCAACGTATCTCATACGGGGGCGACTACTAAAGGGCTACAAATCCCGGTTACTTCAAAACCATTATCCACGCCTCCCTCAACCGAATCTGATACAGTTCTTAGCGGAGCTGAAATGGAATTTGACTCTGTGTATTACAGCCCCTATCGGGTTCTAAGCGAAGAAGATGATGATGCTCCAATCACCAAGCGTCACTTGAAGGATCTCAATGCCAAACTTGATCAATTAATTGATTCTTCTGCTACTCCCTCCACTTCAACATATTCTGATGCTGCCTCAAAGGCTCTAATTGAAACTTTGATCAAACAACATGATCAATCCATTGACAAAGCAACTCAAGTTGTGGATGCCTCCACTCTCTCTTGCAACAATGCTATTGGTGAGGTCAAATCTCTCATTTCTGAGTCCAAGCTTTTCATGGAATCTTTTCAAAACACTGCAGACAGCAATACCAACAAAGCAAATGAAGCCATTGCCTCTCTTTCCACATATCTTAAGGCTGAGCTAGAAAAATTTGAGGTGATTCGCCAAAGTCTACAGGCTGACAGTACTAATCTTCTTTCTTCTGGTACCACAGGTCTCACCAAATTAAAAACCGATCTTGCCATAGATAACAAGGTCAGGGAAGATCTCGCTCTTTCACAAACTCAAGTTGCCACTCTTTCCTTGGAGCTTTCCCAAGCGAATAAGGAAATTGATTCCCTCCGGGCCGAACGCACAATCCTCAAAAGTTGTGTGAACAATGTGAACTCTCTTCTTTCGAATCTTTTAGAGGCACATGATTCGGTTCTTACTATAACTACTCGCCGACATCTAGCTGAGAAATTGAGACTAACTCTGGATATCCTTAGCCGGATTGAGGGTGTTTCAGAGTCTGGTGTCCCTCCAAAACAAGGGGGAGATAAGGTTGTCCAACAGAAAGTCACTGCTGTACCGAAGGATAATGAAGCTTCGGGCAGTATACAAGACAAAGGAAAGGAGAAGGTAATTAATGACAATGAGGTGGTAATTGTAACCTCCAAATCTGAAAATCCCAAATTCAAACTCAATGATCGAGACTGAAAAGCTTTCCAAGGCGAATGACGAAATTGAAAAGGAGAAAAAGATAAAAGAAGCGAACAATGTCTTGCAACGAAGGAAATCTTTGTTTCCTCTGTGGACAATGGAAAGACTTCTGAAAGAGGCGATCGACTCTCCAAGCACACACTGGCTTGAACCAGTCCTTTCCTTCGGTCTTGAAAATTCCAAGGATGCTCAGTTCGATATGCCCATCACTCGAAAAGCGTTCGTATTTCATTGTTTTGATTCAACTGTTCCTATCCCCTCTCCTGATCCAAAGGTTGATCGAGACTTGCTCGAATTTTATCTTTCTTTCTCTCAACCGCAATATCTCACATGGAGTAATCAGAAGATCACAACTGTGAAGGTATTGAAACCGACTTCGGCAGGGAAGTTTGTAAATGTCAAATTCAAGGTGACACGAGGCTCAAGCGGCTCGGTTCATGAGATCTCCCTTGTTGATCTGCCGAACTTAAATCCCCATGATTGGATTCTTTTGAACAACATTTTGCTGACCAATCAACAAGAATACGGGCCTATTATTGATCATATCAAGCGGATGTTGGTCTGCTATATTTTTGAAGTGGCGAAAATGGATCAGGAGGTCGCTTCTGCAATCAGAAAGAAGCCCATTATAAAGCCAATCGGGAAGGCAAGTGATATGTCGGTGATGATTAAAGGCAAAATTGATCCACAATTTTACACTGTTTTGTTCACAAGGGGCGAAGGTCAAAGATGTTTGTTCGCTCTGGCTGATAAGCATGTGTTCTCCACCGCTCGCTTAGAGCACATTCTTGAAATTATACATCGGTGTGACCATAACAATGATGCAGATAAGAAGTTGTTTACAGACATGCTTCGGTGGTATATTCACCTTCATCAAACTCTGCTTGCCATTATTCCGAAGCTATTCAAGACCGTGAGGTCATCTGCTCCTACTCAACCGAAGTAGTCTCTCGCCTCAATTGGCGCAAAGGGGGAGATTGTTGGGTTTAAAGGGTTGCACCATTGGGCCTTAGTAGTTCGGTCCATTATGTACTCTCGGTTTGGGCCTGTCCAACCATGTTAATCTTTCTAGGGTTTAGTTTATAAGGTGCATGCATGCATCCTTGTCATTAACGCTTTTGATTATTATCATATTAATTATAATGTAAACCCTAGCACACCTCTACATAGGAAGTTCTTAATCGAGCTCTTCTGAGGTGTGACTATATTTTAATCATTTGACATACAGTTGATTCATTGTGTGTTCTAGTGTTTGTTAATGTTATTGATTTACCTGTTAAATATCTAATCGATTTAAAGAGTATTTATCTCATCAGATCTGATTTTGAAGGTTCAGGAGTTGGTAAAATACCCTTCCATTTTGGATTGTTTAAGGAATATTGTTGAAAAGACGTGAATTTCTTTTGAGATTTTGCGAAATTTTTTTGAAAAGATTTTGTCATTGTATATTCCTTGTTGCTTGATCCATTGACTACAATATTTTTTGAAAGATTTTTGGCAGTGATGGATTTTTCGAAATTCTTTTGATTTGAAACCTTGGCTTGTTTGAAAGTTTTATTTTTTAGATCAGTTTTCCATTTTCTACATCGGGATCTAATTTCCTCTTTTAAAGCCAAATTTGCTTGAGTCTTTGGAGAACCGCAATCAGAGACATTTAACTGCGGTCTCTTCAAAATCTTTGAGTGAGTTGAAAAATGGGTACTTGAGTCATCAGAACTCGAAAGTTCAGGACTCTTAGAACACTGTCCAAATTCAAAATTTTCAATTTGGCAATTCATGAAGAATGGGTTGAATAGACACTGTGCTTTTGTCTGGGGTATGTGGTACAGATGACTGCACTACCGCAGAGTATGTCAAGGGTGGCCTTTTGTTGGGACACTTTATGGATGGCAAGGATAGAAAACTTACAACTAATTTTGGTCCTTCCACAATGATTGCTTCATCTACATCTGAAGTGGACTGAGAATCGGGACAAATTGTGCCAATGATCGGTAATTGATCATTTGGATTACTAGAGGATTTAGGAAGAATATCCTCAATTAAATAGTTGTTACTCAGTTCATGAAGTCTACCAAAATGACATCTTATGTCTTCGGGGAATGTTTTTGTTGGGTTTTGTATACTACAACATCCTATGGTGCACATACAACCCTAAATGCTTTGGATCTATGTTTTCTCTAATTATACATGCAATATTGTTTCCATAGAATAAAGACTACAACTAGCATACAATTGACATAATCAACATAAAAGTGAGTTATAAAATTACCTCTTGTTGTAGCTTGTAATTTCTTAGCCTTTAAGAACTTAGCACCCCAAGTGTGATGCCTCAAACGGTTCACAACACACCTTGGACAAAGGATGACTTTTTGGGAGAGAATGTCTTGAAAAAAATCGGCTCAATGAACTCTTAGAACACTTGGGGTGCTGATTTGGTGATTTAGGGACTCCTTTTATAGTATGGCATAACTAGTGTTACAACCATGCAAACCCTAATGCTCCATGACCTTTCATATTACTTAGGCTCCATGGGTTAAATCTCTATGGACTATCCATGGACTATAACATTGGTTTAGCCCATCCTAAATAACCATTGGCCCACACTATGAGAATCATTGATTTACTTAATCAGTCCCCGTATATTTAATTAGTATCTTTTAATCAATAAATTAATTCCAAATTAATTCTTGATCAATACTAATTAAATCATATGATTTCATAGTAATATATTAGAACTTAAAATATATTAATAAATCATAAATAACCTCTTCTCAAAAGTCCATCCTATCAAAAGTCCATCCTATCAAATTCTGAATCATGTTTTCAAACATCACATCCTTAGTCACGCTTATCACACGCACAATCTTGATAAGTGACCAAACCTCTTTCTGATCCTTTCCCAACACAGCATGAAACCTCAGCTTCATATGTAGAAAATCATCTTTATCCTTGAATTTCTCAACAATTTTGATAAGTGACCAAACCTCTTTCAATATACCATGTATCATCCTTGGGTTCTCCAGCATTAGATACCTGCAATTTAGACAGAAGATTTAGGTACCCAAATCTGAATGGGTCCTGGTTTGTTAGTTGTTTTTATTTTGGGCTTTTTGTTTACCGAACTTCTTGTAGCATTTGACTTCATATTGCTATAAGAGTTTGGTTTATAAGGATGGAATGGTTGAGGTTTGATTTTATTTATCAAATTTTCCCAAAAAGTGATTTGTTTCTGAAAATTCGTTGGTTGATAAAATCTGTGATTTGGTGAATGATATCCTAGATGTGAAATTTTTTTTGAAAAGTTCTCTTGATATCTGGGATGTGATTGGCGGTTATGAAAGGCTTTTTGAAGATGATGTTTTGAAATTTTCTGATTTGGTCGTTTTTGAAAGTTCATTGAATTTTTAAAGGTGATCTCCTGAAAGCGGTTTTCAAAAGGTTTTTGAAAAGGTTTTCGTTTTTGTTTGGAAACCTGTTTTTGAGGTATGACGTATGGTTTAACAGGTTTCTTTGGTTTGTTTTCAAAAGCCTTTGGTTTGTTAAGTGGGGTTATGGTTGCTTCATTGGTATGTTTGATTTGGTTTGTTGAAGAACTAGCAGAGTTTGTTTCAGATTTTACAACTCTTTTGATAGACTTTTTGGAAACAGTGAAAGCAGTGTCATCTGGGCTACAGTTGATAACTGTTTCGTCATCTGAATCTTCATCATTAGCAGATGTGAAAAGATCTGGAAGAGTGGATTCAGAGTTTTCACAAATTGTCATGTTTTCTTGTTTAGCTAGTTCATTTTCAAAGGATTCTCTTCCAATTCCTGGTCTGTAATTCGTATCAATTTTGCCAGTTCCTAAGGTGTTTGCTTTGGTGAAAACATCATCACTTAGTTTTCTAGCAATTTTGATAGAATTCATATTCCATATCAATCTTTTGTTTTCAGATTCAAGAAAATTGGTTTGGTTTAAAGAATCAGTCAGTTTTTCATTTAAAGTTTTGTATTTTTCAGTTGATTCTTGAAAGTTTTGTTTCAACTGAAGGATTTCCTTTTCTAAAACATCTTTTGTTTCAGAGGAAATGACTGACTGATTTTTTTGTTCCAAATCCTTTTTCTGAATTAGGGTTTGATTTAATTGTTCCAAGACGTGATTATAATCTTCTGATTTTCTTTCAACGTCTCTTTCCAATTTGTTCTTTATCCTTGTTGATTCTCCAAATTTGAGTTGCAAGGTTTGCAACTCAGATTTGCAGATATCGGAATTGATCATTGTGTCATGATATTTTTTGAGATCAGCTTCTAGACTTTTCTCAATCTTGGTTATATGGGACTCAAAAATTGATTTCGAAAGACCAAGTTCAGAGATCATAGACCATACCTGTTCTATGACGTTTGGAGCTCTTGAAGGTCTATCAACACCAACTACGAAACAGAAGTTTGATTGTGTTGGTTCATTGTCAGCTTCGTCTTCAGAAGTTGGCCAGTATTCCACGTTTGGTTCATGGATTGCCATCAATGCTCTTTGCTTATCTTGATTTTCCTGTTTCTTTAATTCATCGGCTTTTTGAGCGTAGTATGCTGAGTCTTTGACTTTGGTTTTGTTTTTGGCTCGGCATTCTCTAGCATAGTGATTAGTTCCTTTGCAGTTGTGACAAATGATCACTTCTTCATCACTGTCATCCTTTTGACTTTTAATCGGAAGTCTTTCAGGAGCTTGAGTTTGGATTTGTTGGGAAGATTGGGAAGGGTTCTGTTGGAATCCAAAATTTTGGTTGTTTTGAAAGCCATTGTTTTGATTAGTGTAACCTTGATTTTGGAATCCTCTGTTTTGGTTTTGAAAACTGTTGTTTTGGTTATTGTTATGATGACTTGAGTTGGGATTGTTTTGAAATCCCTGGTTTTGAAAACCTTGGTTTGAATTGTTTTGGAAGGAAGGTCTTTGAAAATTTTGTCCAAAATAAGGTCTTGGTTGAAAACCTGAGTTGTTTTGAACAGGTTGAGGTCTTAGTTCAAATCCAAAATTATTTTGTCCAAATGATGGTCGGTTTTGAAAATTTGGTTTAAAATTCGATTGACCGTGATTTGGAATAAATCTCTGGAGGTTTGTGTTTGCTACCAAAGCACACAGTTGTTGGTAGTCTGCTTCATCATTTAAATCAGATTGATCAAAAGAATTGTTCAAAAAGGGTTGGTTTTGAAAAGATGTCTGATTAAAATGATTGAAGTTTTGTTCATTAAAAGGTGTTTGGTTTTGAGAAGATGTGGAAACGAGAGCAAGTGGTCCTCCAAAAGCTGTAGTGGTTGGTGGGTCAATCGAGGATTCATACGATTGAAGTTCTCCATACAAATTGTATAAAGTTTCAGTATGAATGGCTGGATTTCCCTGAATGATGAGTTTAACCATCTTCCAGCTTTCATAAAGATTGTTTAGAAACTTGAGATTTATCTCGTGTTGTGTCTTTTTGATGCCGAAATTGTTCATTTTTACCATGATAAAGTTGAACCTATCATGAGCATCATGGATGGTTTCTGATGAAAGCATCTTGAAATTATCGAATTCATTTAAAACATATGTTCTTTTGTTTCCAATAATTCTTTGATTTCCACAAAAACGATTTTTTAAATTTTCCCAGATTTGATTAGCAGTCAACAGTATTATGTCATCCATTTGACTTAGAATACTGTGGGGAATTCCAGACACAAGTTCCTTTTTGGCTTGGAGTTGCAGCCTTTTTTCGGTTTCAGCAAGAGTGGCTTGATTTGTAGCAAGAGTAGCCATATTTTCTGGAGTAACATATGTTCCTTCTACACAATTCCAGACATCTTCACTTATGGTGTTAAGATGAAGATTCATACGGCCAACCCACGAATTATACTCTTCAGGAATAAGTATGGGTGCCCGTGAACTAGATCCCAAGCTGTTAGCAATAGAAACAGAGTTCATGTTGGAATAATTAGCAGAAGACATAATAAAATTTTTGTTTTTGAAAGGATTTTGAACAATTGATATTAAAATGAAATTTTTAAAGAAAATCTTATAGAAGGTTTATAAACGCTAACCAAAAGTTTTCGACAAAAATTTCAAAGTAAATCACACAAGCTCTGAATTTTTTTGTTTAAGATTTTTTTTTTTAAAAATTTTTTTTTAATTTTTTTAATAAATTTTTTTTTAAGGATTTTGAACAAGTGATATTAAAATGAAATTTTTAAAGAAAAGCTTATGGAAGGTTTATAAACGCTAACCAAAAGTTTTCGACAAAAATTTTAAGGTAAATCACACAAGCTCTGATACCAATTGTTAGAAATATATAACAATCTGATTACCACGAATAAAAGGCTCGGTTACCAGTTACTGGGTGACAGATATATATATTTAATGAGATTAGATGCAGAAAGATAAGAAGTGCAGAATAAATAAATACTGGAAAGCTATAAATGACTGAAAGCTATAAATGAAATAAATGACAATATTTAAATGACATAAAGCGTTAATAAAATATATAAATATATATATAGTAGGTGGTGTTAGAACGGGACTTGTGGAACGACTGTTTTGTCAAGTTGTTAGTCAAATAAATGACTAACAGGCTTAGGGTTGGACTGGATCTTAATAGACTGTGTCTCTATTTGTTCAAAGTTCAATCCGGTAAGTAACAATAAGTTCTTTTTATGTAACAAGCACTTAGTCTTTTTTATATACTTGAAATGTCTTCAAGCACTTAGTCTTTTTTATTGAAAAGAATGGCTGGTGTATGCAAGTTGTAGAAGAAAAAACATGGGGTGGGGTGGCTTATCATTTCCCTCCCTTTTGCTTTTGACCTTTCCACCTAATATATGAATATATAATACATATACACATATATAATACATATATATATATATATATATATATATATATATATATAATTCATATATATATATATATATATATATATATATATATATATATATATATATATATATGTATTATATATATATATATAATACATATATATATAATACATACATATATATATATATATATATATATATATAATACATACATACATATATATATATATATATATATATATATATATATATATATATATATATATATAATACATACATACATATATATATATAATACATATATATATATAATATATACATACATATATATATAATACATATATATATAATACATACATACATATATATATATAGTACATACATATATATATATATATATATATATATATATATATATATATATATATCGTTGAAACTATTTAGTCATGCATATCGTTGAAACTATTTTGATCACGCATTCATGCAACCTGAAATAACTGATAATATTTGTTAGATAATACAAATACAGCTCGTCTTATTTCAGTGATGGTTACATACAATGTCACATACAAAGACATTTTTCAACAGTATGCTATTATGAATGAAAGACCAGGAGGTGGCTCCTGGAACACTTTATGCTGAGTAGCCTAGTAGAGTAGTATGTATAGTTGTCTTTGTGATGCTCGCATGGAAGACCAGGGGGTGGCCCTTGGCACTTGTCTATAAGACCCAGGGAGTGGCCCCAGGCTTGACAAGAAAGACCACGTGCGGCCCGCGGCATAGCAGCAAGACTATGTTTGGAGCATAGCACCTTACTTGATTATGGATATGTTTGTTATGTACGGCTCACAGTATGTATGGCATGTATGGCCCAGATGATATGTTTGGTATGTGGTAGTTGGGGAACTCACTAAGCTTCGTGCTTACGGTTTACAGTTTTGGTTCTAGGTACTCACTCATGTTTTCAAAGGAAGGAGCTCGGGGTGGTTGCAGCGCATCACACTATGATTTCGGCATTATATGATCTTTGGGTTTTGAACTCTGATATTTGTTTTAAATGGGATGTTTTCGATGGCTGGAACAAAGTTATTAAATGTATTTCTCATATTAAAAATGAAATTTTTATCCTTGAATTTTGGGATGTTGCAGCTATCAGGAACCGTATGGACTATCAGCACTCCTAGAGTTATCATCAACTCAGCCACATATAATAACAATCGGAAAATAATAGTATTCTAGTCTAGCATGCACATGCAGGGGTAATATAGTGAGAAGACTCACCTCACAAAGAGCATACAAACCCAAAAATTCTCAAGCATTAACGATTGGCCTTACAAAATACATAACATCAAATAGAGGTACTCTCTCAGTCCTCACCCTAAAACCCTCAAGTTGACCAAATGTCAACTTGGTCCAATAGTGTACGGTCAAAGTCAATGGTCAAAGTCAACCTCAATCAACTTCCACATTGTGGCCACCCATAGGCCACGTCGTGGCAGCTTCACGATAAAACATTCGCGGTGACACCAACCACCACATTGTGGAAAGTGATTGACACGTCATGGAAACTAGATCTCTCATAACTTAATGGATTAAGCTCTTAACCCTTAATCCCCAGAGCACCAAAGATTAGATTTAAACCTTCTCGAGGTCTTGATGGATAAAGTTTCCAACTTTATCCATTAAGACATCCAATAAGCCAAGATCTCTAAGCTTAAGTTCTTAATGGTTGCATCAAAGGTATGGACACCAAACTAAGTCATGAAAGTCATCTTTCTAACCACCACCATGGTCCATAAGCAAAAGAATTCACTCAAAGGTTCTGGAGTTCACTCAAAATCCAAGAACAAGAAGATTTGGACCAAAAAGCTTATAAAGTGACCTAGAACAAGACCTAGAGAAGTAATGAGCAAGGTATATACTTTATACCTCCAACTGATCATAAAAGTGATGAAGATGGTGGATTAAGTTGGAACCATGCACACAAGTAATAAAAATGACTCTTTCTTCCTCCAACCTTCACAAAATGGCTTCACACACTCAAAACACACACAAGGAGCTAGGGTTTGGGTGGGATTTAATCTTAGAGGGTGGAGGTTGCCAAATAAGTCAAACCTAGGAGTTAGTGCCTTTAAATATGGCACAAATGCAATGATCTAGGTTTTTGAACCCTAGTCTCCACCACGCCAGGGCAAGACCTTGCCATGTCGTGTGTCTTGTGAATGTGCATTCCTCAACTAAAGATGACACGAAGTGATCCCTCCATCACCACACCATGGACAAGCCAAACCCCCATAATAATTAGATTTAATAAAAATAAACTCGGAAGAATCATAATTGGACAACTGATGTTATAATTCTCCTCCACTTGGATCTGATTTTATCCTTGAAATCCGCAGTATCAGACAAATATGGGTAGTGGGTGCACATCTCATCTTGGGGTTCCCAATTCCATTTGGAACCCTTCCGGTGCTGCCATTACACCTTAACCAAGTGCACCACCATGTTGCATAAGGCGCTCGTCTTCCTATAAAGAGTCGCTACTGGTCGCTCAACATAATTCAGGCGTTCGCCAACCTGAATATCATCCAATGGAACTATAGCAGTCTCGTTGGTCACACACTTCCACAACATAAAAACGTGGAAGGTGCTTTGAATCTGATTGAGCTCCTCCGACAAATCCAATTGATAGGTCACCTTGCCCACCCTGGCTATAACTCAGAACATGGTGATAAGTTTGGGGCCCAACTTACCCCGCTTCTTGAAATGAATAACAACTTTTTAGGGGGGGCACCTTTAGAATAACCATATCCCCGACCTATAACTCCAACACCGAATGGTGTCGATCTACATAACTCTTACCTCGACTCTAAGCTGTCAGCAATCTCTGTCTGACCTGATGAATAAGCTTTTTCGTATTGAGCACCACCTCCATGCTCCCCATGACCCTCTGTCACACCCTCGTCCGAGGTGGTGGAACATGTCGGGCTATGCGATTAAGTTCATGGATCACAGGTAAACTAAATATATAGCATAAGTACAACAATAAAAAAAACAAGATGTGTATTCCATCTTGATGTTTGAATACATGGTTTTTACAGATAATAGTGTGATATATGAATTGCCTTAAATAGGTAGGAAGAAATAACCCAAAGCAGTAAACTAGATTGCCTAAAATGCACGACTATATGTCGTCTGAATTTTCTTGATTACTGATTCCTTGAGAAGACATGTAGTTTTGAGGGTCAACACAAGGTTGGTGAGACTTACAGATTTGCTGGGAACAACAGTAATGGTATTTTAAAAAGCGTTCAAAAGGTATTTTCGTTATAAGTAAATCATATTTAAATAAACTTTGAAAAATCAAAACGTGTCTTGCTATAAGTAAATCCATGCTTAAAATGGTTTTGAAAGAATCAAGTTTATAGGTTGTAGTAAGAGAGAAAGAGAGGGAGAGAGAGAGAGAGAGAGATTCAAGTTAAAATTTATAGTGAGTACTATAATCGAGCTATTAGACTGAATGTACCCTACTACAACGCTTCCTTGGACGGTGTAGTAATGATGATAGACACTTATCACCTGCTTCGATTGATCGGTCGAGGTTGTAGGTAGCAACCGCAGGTGGGGTTGTCAACCCTGTATAGATCTATACATATTTATCTCGCTCCAAAGATTAACAGTTATAGTAGTGTAGCTATGCTACGTGTTTAGACTTTAACTAATGAATAGTATCTCACTATAAAGCCCTTAACTAAGGTATGAATATCTCTAAGCCCTAACTTAACAGTGGATAAGTTCTAGGCATAGTGAATTGTATAGAGTTTATAGAAGTCGAGCATAATTGGTATGCATGTATAGTATAAGGCACTAGCTTTTATAAACTAAGTATGTTTCTTCTATAAAGTTTGTACATGTGCATGTATAGTTCAAATCCTTAGGAATACTATAAAGTTTTATGACACCCAAGGTCATATAAAAATCATAGGGTTTTGTAGTAAAAAGGCATATGTTATTTTTAAAAGTTGTGTTAACAACATAACATATGAAAATATTGAAGTTTAAAACTAGTTTATGTGTTCGTAACATATAAAAGTTAAACCAATAATTTATAAACAAGTTATAGTTTTTACATAAAATAATGGTACTTTATGTGTATTTTTGTATTATCTAGCACAAGTAGTACATGTATTCTCCCCTGAAAATATATAAAAGTGGGGCCGTAACACTCACCTTAAAGTGTCGTTGTTGAGTCGTTTCGAGTATTTGAAGCGAGAAACTGAGATTTGTTGCTTCGAACATGAACCTCCGATATCAAAACAAAAAAGGAAATAACGAAGGTGGTGGGGTGACCTTACAATACAGCAGTAGCGGTAGGTGGTCGATGCTGGAGAGGGGTTCTTGCCGCCGGCCGACTGTGACAGTGGGGGTGTTTAGTGGTGGCAAGAGGACTCCGACAGCCTCCTGCTGTTGTTTTCTACTTCTTCTTGATGAAGATAAAGGGAAGGGAGGGTCGAGGGACCTCACTAAGCAGCAACACATATGCATCATCGGGTGGTGGCTTTGTTCGATGGTGGTAGTGGGCTTCCAACAGTCCTTTTTCTGTCCATTGTCTTGGTTCCTTTAGCAGTAGATTATTCTACTCAATTTGGGTCTTGAGGGAAACCCAAACCCAAAAGGACTCTGTTATTTTTAGAAATATTACCAATAGTTAATGACGTTGGACACTCTTTCCAATGCATTATACTCATTCGACAGATTGAATAGATGAATTAGGTATTACAACTCTCCCCCACTAGAAGTGGATTTCGCCCTCAAAATCCTCAACTAGAAACAACTATGGGTAGTGCTTGCGCATCTCCGCCTCGGGCTTCTACATCCACTCTAAGCCCGTACAATGCCATCACTACACCTTAACCAAGGGTACCACCTTGTAAGGCAAGGCCTTCATCCTCATTATCAAGGATCGCTATTGGTCACTTGATATAGTTTAGACGATTATGAACCTAAATATCATCCAAAGGAATGACAACAGACTTGTTGGTCACCTCAACCTGAATATCATAGGGAGATGTGAAAAGTGCTATTAATCTGACTCAGGTCCTCCGAAAGGTCCAATTGGTAGGATAAACCTGGGGCCTAACTTTCCCTACTTTTTGAACCGAATAACGCCTTTCCAAGGCGACAACTTCAGAATTAACATATCCCCAGCCTAAAATTCCAATTCAAATTGACGTCAGTCGACGTAGGTCTTTTGTCGACTGAGGGATGTTTGAAGTCTCTGCCTAACCCGTTGTCTGAACTACTTCGTTTTGAGCACCATCTATATGCTTCCCCTGAACCTCTAACCTACCTATCCCTAGAATATCAGGGTCTGACACTTCCTCCTGTAGAGAAACTCGAAGGGATGGATATTGATACTAGCATGATAATTGTTGTTGTATGAAAACTAAGCCAAAGGGAGGTAAGAGTCCTAACTCCCTCAAAAGTCCAAGATGCACGCCCTCAACATGTCACACCCCGAAACCGATGGCGGAAACGTTCCGGGGCAGTGGACGTCATGGATATCATCACAACCAATGTATAATAGCAACCATAGCAACACAACCATCGAGTGTATACATATATGAAAATTTTTACATCAGTTTGAAAACTTGTTTGAGTTACATCAACTAGTATGTAAAATATAAGCATAAGACTCTTATTGCTCCGGCTTCTCAAAAATCCAGCAGGTACCTGTCTACTAATTTCCTGAGAATACAAGCAGTTTTAAAATATCAGCATAAAGCTGGTGAGTTCATAAGCAATAGTTGGTAATGAAAACTTGTTGAAGAGCTCGTAAAAGTATTTTGTATAGCTTCAAGAAAATCCGATATTTTCTTTAAGTGAAAATGTAGTGTTCTTAATTCTGTATGAAAATCATGAATGTTTGTTACTGAAAACCGTAGTGATATGCGAAAATAATACTTCATGTGACTAGCTAATGCTAATCATGATGTATAAGTATTTCGTACGTGAAACCATTGTATGTTCAGTTCTGTTTGAAAACTCTGAAAGTTCTCCAGTTGTAGTGTGTATTAGTTCTATTTAGTATAAATAAAACTATTGAAGAGTGCCAGGTTGTAAACTAAAGGTGATTTATACATAATGTGACTTGTATAACCATACTTGATATGACTAGAGACCTTTCCAACGTTCTTCAGGCGTCGAGTTAAATGACATTTGTCACCCTAGGCATGCCTGCCCAACTGTAGCTAGCAGTACGGGTGTGGGATTGTCAGTCCCGAATAGATCAATTCACAAATCTCACGCTCTCCCTCCAGGAGACTCTGGTTATACTATGATAGGATTTATCCCTGTACACCTTAGGGTATAATATTGAAGTAGCGCCTCACAGTATCGTACAATCTTGTTTACATGTAGTTTAGTAGCGTTCTACCGTAGTGAAAATTCGTATGTATACTGTATGTAGTGATAATTACAGTTATAAGTACCATGATAAAGTAGTGATGTAAACTGTAAACTATTTATGTCTTAGTGCATCTGTTTAGTAGTGAAAGTTTATGTACTTGTTATGTTTATAAAATCCCAAACTATACCGATTATAGTTTGCATGTATAACGTAGTGAATAGCGTGTCCGGAAAACTATGCAATTTTAATGAAAATGCCCCTTATGCTCAACACGGTACAAAAGGGTTAAAGTATGAGATTTGCATAAGTTTTGAAACATTTATGTTTAGCTTGTATTCTCACCCTAAAAACATTAAAAACGTGGAAAAATGTAGGGGTATGAACTCACCTTGAGCGAGTGGTTTTCACGAAAGTCCGGTACGAGATGTTGAGTGTCTAGTGAAACCTCGAACTCAACTTGGTCCTAATACATGTAATGCCACACACGTAGGAGTCAAATGAAGGTTTTTCACTACTAAATACCATTGGAATTCACTCTAGATACTTGAAACTATGTATACCAAGTGATAGGACCTTGTAGGATTGAGTATAGGGGGTGTATGGCCACCTGGAGTGTGTGTGCGGCCCAATGGGTGTGCGGCCATACACTCATGAAATGGGGTGCCTTCGAAGTGTTCTCCAGGTCCATACTCACATCCACGAAGTGTTCTAGTTCTATACTCACTTAAAGTGCAAGATAGGTGTGACACCAGTCAAATTTTGGTCAAAAATAAATTGATCAATAATCGTAATTGGGATGAACCAAGTGGTAGAGTTTGTAACAAGGTTTCCAAAAACATAAAGAACACTGAAATCCGAGGTATAACGAAGAAGTTATGACCAATCGAAAATACGCGGTAAAACCGGTAAAACACTGTTCAGTGTAAAAAGCGAATTTTCGATAAAAGGGATTTTTAGCCTTAACAATCTAAATGAAACTTGTAGAATATGTTAAACCGAGAACGTTCTTAAAAAGAACGTGAAAATCCGACTTCGTATGAGGAAGTTATGATTTTTCGAAGTTTCGGTTTAGCAGTAGACGACTAAAAAATCGAAATATAAATCGATCAATATTTAGCCGACGCAACTTAAACGAGAATCGAAGGTCTCGTTAAAAGTAGCACAACGGTAAAAAGACAGGCGAAAACGGACGTCGGATGAAGAAGTTATGAATTTTTAACGGATTCCCGTCCCGGTCTGTTTAAAATAATAATATTAAAAATAAAGTCAAAATCAGCCGACGACGTCTAAACGAAAGTCGTAGATTATGATTTTACCTACGCGTGCATATAAAGAACGTTAAAAACGGAGCTCGTATGCGAAAGTTATGAATTTCGCAAGTTTTTGGCACGAAAATCGAGAAATTGTGGATAACCGAGAAATTTTGCAGGTCACTCTTCGGACACGTCATCAGCACGTGCGAACTGCCACGTGTCACCTTCGGGTTGGACCGCAAATCGCCGTGTCAACATCGGATTGGACCGCAGCCGCGGTCCAGTAGCGAGCCCACACCTTCGCATCGGACACCCCGGAGACACCCCTTCGCATGCGTGCCTTCACCCTATTGGACCGAAGCTTGACCAATCAGAAGCCGCCAGATCCGAACCCTCGCACGTGGCTTCGCTGCTGACCGACGCGTGGCTGCTGACTCGCCTCTCGCCTCGCCACCTGTCCTCCTCGGCCGAACCCTCGCACCCGTATATAAAGGGTGCGAGCCTTCTCGGATGGAAGGGTTTTTCACCCCATTTTGGCCCTTTTTCACTCCTCTCTCTTCCATAACTTCACAAACAACCCCCAAAGCCCCGGTAACGCGTCTAAAACCCGAAGCAAGCCCCGGAGCCCCGGAATTCTCGAGAATTCATCCTCTCTCCTATCGAAACTCTGCCCGATTGGAGCCGGTTTTTCGTCAAACAAACTCTTTTCCGGGAAACGAAACGCTGCCCGAATCACCGCTTATCAAGGTGAGTTCATACCCCTATAATTTACCTTTTCAATGGTTTTTAAATGCTTTTAGGGGGGAATACAAGTTTAACACAATATTAAATTGTGTTAATAACTGTGTGTGATAATAATCACACAGAAAGTTTTCGTATGCTTTTAAGAATTACCAAATACTTCCAAAATAACGTAAAGCCATGTTAAATTCTTTGAAAAAAGTTTTATAAACTATTTCAAAATATAAATGCCAAAGTCATGTTTATATATGTATAAATATATAAATAAGATTTGAAGGACTTAGGACTAATGAATTATCTTATTTTCTTTTCCTTGTTTGGATGTGGAATTAAGGTTGTATTATTTGTCCGAAGGTCGTTTCCTTCTTAATTATATATATATTATACATATATTAGTACAAAAGGTTACTCCTTTTGGTATCTTCACCTTTGTATCAGGCTGAGCAAAGGTGTTCATCCATGAGAATTCATGCTAATCCGATAGAACATATAAATTATAATAGGTATAATTTATGACTCAAAACTAAATATACAAGTATGATTCATGACTGTATACTTTCCAAGGAAATTACCAAAATACATTCAAATATAACAAGATATGTATAATACCTTTAATATATGAATAACATATTAAAGAAGTAAAGATACATTCTGCCGGGTTTGCATTAGCAAAGGTACTATACAGAGTAACCGAGTTAGCAAACACGAGGTAATAATTCATAATTCAAGTAAACCAGAATACACTGTTTTACAAGAAACCAGGGTTTTGATTCAAAACAAATCAAGGGTTTACACTTATCAAATACATGTTTGGAAAACCTAAGAATATACTATCAATCATTATTTCCGAATGATTGGGTTTTAATTCAAGAATATACTGTCAATCATTATTTCCGAATGATTGGGTTTTCAAAACTAATATACATGAACGTTTAATATGCTTTTTATGAGACTCTATATTCAGGTTGTTTAATTCATTTTAGACAACATAGGAAGTCCTGACATTATAACCAAAATCTCCAGTCGGGGATCGAAACAAGTGTGTGTAGATCTATATCGGGAATTGACAACCCCGCACTCAGGCTGCTAGCTATAGTTTGATGAGTGACAATTGTTATCACCAGTTTAAACGCCCACAAAGCGTTTGTTTCAGGCCATCCGTCATAGTAAGGTTATAATAAAAACTACTCATTAAAAAGGTATTAACAATACTTTAGTGTATAAACAAATAAATGAAAGTACACCTTCAAAGTACCAGTTTATAGAATACAAAAACACAATGGTTTAATACAGTTTTCATTAACACCTGGTGGAGCCAGGCACACTCTTAGTTTCAAGTTTTCATAAAGGAATGCAAATACAAAACAGTAATACAAAGAGAACGGTTTATGGGATTAAACCACTTATCCAATGGAACTTAGTCACTCAATCTCGGTAAACTAGTATAACATAAAAGACCTTTAGTGGTTAATTCTATAATTCCTTAGTTGCTACATCAGAGTTGTACATAAGTAAGGTTCGATTGACAGTGAAATGTGTGACTTCCGCCTTACTTCCTGTTCCTTGTTTGGTTGTGGGCTTAGGGCAGATACACCCATTTAACTGTCAATTCGATATTGTGTTATGTATAATCAATATAAACTAGGTAATTACAGAGGGAAACTATTGAGGTTATCAGCTAATCACCTCAGGAGATATAGGATTTCCTGGAGAAACCAGTGAACTTATTCAAAGACCTTAGGGTATACTTAACAGAACAAAAATACTTATGAACTCACCAGCAAATGCTGATCTACTCTTTTCAAATAACTTGTATTCTCAGGAATCCAGTAGGCAGGTATACTCCCGAAGCTTTTGAGAAGACTACCTAGTACCGTACCGCGACTCTTGTCTTCTGCTGTACCTACTTTAGTGTTTGAATACGTAATGTTTAAACACTTATGTAAAACTTATACTTATTAATACAGTGGTTGTTTGTACTTTGATTACTATATTGCATGTGTTGTGATACTTACCTAAAGTCCTCCGCCCCCGAATGTTTCCGCCATTCTGGTTTGGGGGTGCGACAATAGGGGTCTTAGAAGTGGGTTTACGGCCCTATGATGAGTGTGTGATCGCACACTTGAGTGTGCGGCTGCACACTTGGAGTGTGCTGCCATACAGGTGTGTGTGCGGCCGTACACAGGTGTGTGCGGTCGTACAATCCACACCAAAATGTCCAAAAATGCCATTTCCAAGGTGCAACAAGGCTAGGGGCATGTCTATCTCGAATATGGAAGTTAAACTCTCACTTTGGAGGGTGTTTTAAGGGTGTGCGGCCACCCTAATGAAGGTGTGCGGCCGCACTCACTTCCAACACAAAGAACATGTCCATATTTGGAAAACTTAAGGCTTAGATAGAGGGGTCTTTCATGGATTGAAAGCTAGAGGAAGAAGCACTCACGTTCTTGAAGCTTTGGAAGGTTCAAAGTTGGAGAAACTTGAGAGGAAATGATGTTGTGTGCTGCCAAGGTGCTAAAGGAATGAACGGAAGGGGGCTACCCTTTATATAGGGGTAAGGGTTCTGCCCAAAAGCGAGTGTGCTGCCACGGGAGTGGGTGTGCGGCCGCACACCCATGTGTACGGCCGTACACTCCTCCAAGAGGGGTGTATGGCCCAGTTTTCTCACTATGTGACATGCTGACTCATTCCTAATCTCAACCTTGGTCAAATTCAAGCTTAGAACACTTAAATGAACCCCCAAATAGTACCAGAAATCAACCAAACAAGTTGAATATTGATTGAATTGACTAAGTGTACAGGATTGAAGCTTCCGGGTTGTCACATCATCCCCCCGTTAGAGGGAATTTCGTCTCGAAATTCAAGGATAAAGTACAATCATGATTTAGGAAAGAGATGGGGGTACTTCTGCTTCATAGAATCCTCGCGCTCCCAAGTGAATTCAGGACCTCGCTTGGCATTCCAGCGAACCTTCACTATCGGGATGCGACTCTGTTTCGTACGTTTGACTTCCCGGTCCATGATTTCGACAGGTTCTTCCACGAAGTGTAGACCCTTGTCTAATTCGATCTCGTCGAGAGGAATCACAAGTGTCTCATCGGACAGACACTTCTTTAGGTTCGACACATGGAAAACAGGATGGATGTTGCTGAGCTCTCGTGGTAACTGTAGTTTGTATGCTACGGGACCGATCCTAGCAAGGATCTTAAATGGTCCAATGTACCTTGGGTTTAGCTTTCCACGTTTTCGGAAACGTATCATGCCTTTCCAGGGCGAGACCTTCAGAAGGACGCGGTCACCGACCTGGAATTCCAAGGGTTTCGTCGCTTATCGGCGTAGCTCTTTTTGTCTATCTCGTGAGGCTTTCAGTCGTTCTCAGATTTGCACGATCTTTTCAGTCGTCTCTCGGATAATTTCAGGACCAGTGAGAGTGCTGTCAGGGACTTGACCCTTGACTAGCTGCGTGTCACCCACTTCAGCCCAGCATAGAGGGGATCTGTACTTGCGGCCATAGAGGGCTTCAAACGGCGCAGCCTTGATGCTGGTATGGTAGCTGTTGTTGTAGGAAATGTCAACAAAAGGAAGATGAGTGTCCCATGACGCGCCGAAGTCGATGATGCAGGCTCTCAACATATCTTCCAATGTCTGACTTGTCCTCTCACTCTGTCCATCCGTCTGCGGATGATAAGCCATGCTCATATCCAATTTAGTTCCAAGAGCCTTCTGTAGTGATTTCCAGAATCTCGAGGTAAACCTGCTATCTCGGTCGGAGATAATGGATACAGGTACCCCACGAAGGCGAACTATCTCTTGAATGTAGATCTGTGTGAGTCTCTCCATCTTGAAGTTTTCCTTGATTGGCAGGAAGTGGGCGGACTTCGTCAACCGATCGACAATTACCCAGATGGTGTCGTGCCCACTCGGTGATCTTGGTAACTTAGTGATAAAATCTATTATTATCCTTTCCCACTTCCACTCAGGTATTTCTGGCTACTGAAGTAAACCTGAGGGCTTCTGATATTCCACCTTCACCTTGGCGCAAGTCAAGCACTTGCCCACGAAGGTTGCAATCTCCGCTTTCATGTTTGGCCACCAATAGAGCTGTTTGAGATCCAGATACATCTTATCTGAACCTGGATGAACGGAGTATTTCGTCTTGTGAGCCTCATTCATGACAACTTCTCTGTACCCGCCGAACTTTGGGGTCCATATCCGGTTCATGAAATAGTAAACTTCGTCACCCTTGACCTCTAAGTTCTTATCCATTCCCCTCAAGGCTTCATCCAAGATGTTTTCTGGTTTTAAGGCTTCCAGCTGAGCCTCTCTGATCTGCATGGACAAATGGGAATGGATGGTCATTATTAGTGCCTTCACCTTACGCCCTGAATACTCCTTTCGGCTGAGGGCATCTGCTACCACATTGGCCTTGCCGGGATGGTAACGAATTTCACACTCGTAGTCACTGAGTAGCTCTACCCATCGCTGTTATCTCATGTTTAACTCCTTCTGATCAAAGATATGCTGCAAGCTCTTATGGTCGGTGAAGATAGTGCACTTGGTTCCGTAGAGATAATGTCTCTAGATTTTTAACGCAAAGACCACTGCTCCCAAGTCTAAATCGTGATTTGTGTAATTGACTTCTTGTGTTTTCAACTGCCTCGAGGCATAGGCGATGACCTTTCCTCAATGCATGAGCACACAGCCTAGGCCCTGATTGGACGCATCACAATAGACCACGAAGTCTTCCGTCCCTTCGGGCAGGGACAAGATAGGTGCGCTGCATAGGGCCTGCTTCAATGTTTGAAACGCAGTGTCTTGCTTGGCTCCCCAACTAAAGGTTACACCTTTTTGTGTCAGGGTAGTTAAAGGCTTAGCGATTCTGGAGAAATTTTGGATAAACCTGCGATAATAGCCCGCGAGACCCAAGAATTGTCGGATTTCTGTGGGTGTCCTTGGTGCAGACCAATTCTCTATCGCTTTGATCTTGGAAGGGTCCACGTGTATGCCTTCTTTGCTAACCACGTGACCAAGGAAATTCACCTTCCTGATCCAGAACTCACACTTTGAAAATTTTGCATATAGCTTCTCTGCCCTTAAGGTTTCCAGCACCTGCCTCAAATGCTGTTTATGATCGTTCTCCCTCTGCGAATAGACAAGTATATCGTCGATGAACACAATCACGAACTTGTCTAAGAAATGGCGGCACACCCGATTCATCAGGTCCATGAATACTGCCGGTGCGTTGGTTAGACCAAAGGGCATTACTACAAACTCGTAGTGTCCATAACGAGTTCTGAATGCTATTTTAGGCACATCATTATCGTGAACTCGCAACTGATGGTACCCTGATCTTAGATCTATCTTCGAAAAGTAGCTGGCTCCCTGAAGTTGGTTGAAGAGATCGTCGATTCTGGGTAAGGGATAACGGTTCTTGATGGTCAACTTGTTCAGCTCTCGGTAGTCAATGCACATCCGAAAAGATCCATCTTTCTTTTTCACAAATAAGATCGGAGCTCCCCAGGGTGAGGAACTCGGCCATATGAATCCCTTGCTGATCAGCTCATTGAGCTGGCTGGATAACTCTTGCATTTCTGCCGGCACTAGACGATAAGGAGACTTAGCTACTGGAGTAGCTCCGAGGATTAAGTCGATACGAAACTCGACTTGACGCTCGGGAGGAATTCCTGGGAGATCTTCGAGGAAGACATACAGAAAGTTGTAGACTTCGGGAAGACTCCCAAGGTCTTTAACTTTTTACGTCTCATCAACGACGTGAGCTAGGAATGCATGGCATTCCTTCCGCAGATACTTCTGGGCCTTGATGCATGAAATGATACGAAGGCTCGAGCTAAGCTTATCTCCGTAAATCATGAGAGCTTCGCCAGAGGGAAGATTGAGACGGATAGCTTTCTCGAAGCAAAGAATATCTGCATGATTGGAGCTTAACCAGTCCATGCCGATAATGACGTCGAAACTCTTGATGGATACCAGCATAAGATCGATGGGAAAAGAATAATTGTCTAGAGTAAGAGTACAGCCTATGAATATGTCGTTAGTGTTCTCCTTCTTTCCGTTAGCCATCTCGACGGTAAATGTTTCGGTTAGAGGTTGGGATTTACATTTGATTAGATGTTTGAATGCATGACTAACAAAACTCCTCTCCACACCAGAATCGAATAGAATGCATGCATAAGAGTGGTCAAGGAGGAACGTACCCGTAACAACGGTAGGATCAGCGACTGCTTCCTCCTGGCCCATCACCCGAACTCTTCCTGTATTTCCACCAGTTGTTGCCTTGGGGCAGTTTCTCCTTAAATGCCCAGCCTCTCCACATCCATAACAAGTTTGGCCAGCACCCGCTCCCGGAGCCTGGTTGGTTGGTTGGGTTGGCACCTTGCAGTATCGAGCTGTGTGTTCTTTCTTCCCACAGCTGTTACAACTCAACTCACGGCAGGGTCCGTGATGAAGGAAGTTACACTTGTTGCACAGGGGTAGTTTCCCAGCATAAACACCGGTAGGAGTTTGGGTGGTAGGAACAGTAGCTGGAGCAGCAGCAGGAGCAGTAACAACATGAACTGCCACTGTTTGTTGTTTCTTGGAGGGCTCCTGCGGAGACTGGCCCTTGCGTTTGTTCCAGGATTTCTTCTTCTTCTCACCCCTCTCCTTTTGCGGCTCAGCGACCGCTGATGACGCATCTAGATCGATTCCATGATCGATCAGGGTCTGTGCCAGATCCTTGGCGCTTTCAAATGTAGTCGGCCTAGCAGCCAAGACATTCCCCTTGGTTGGTTGCGTCAATCCCCAAATGTACCTCTCGATTTTGTTGCTTTCCGGGGTGACCATTCCCGGACAGAGGAGAGCCAGATCACAGAATCTCGCGGTGTAGGCAGTGATGTCGGAACCCTTCATCTTCAAGTTCCAGAGTTCGTGCTCCAACTTTGCACTTCACCCCTCGGGCAGTATTCTGCAAGCATGAGTTCCTTCAGTCTTTCCCAACCCATGGCATTAGCCACTGGTAGGGTTAGGGTTTTGACTCGACCATTCCACCAGGTCAAAGCTCTGTCGGTGAAGGTGCAGGCGGCGAACTTCACCTTGTTTGCTTCAGAACAGGCGCAAAATTCGAAGATGGATTCGATCTTCTCGAACCATCGAGTCAGAGTGATGACACCTCCATTCCCGTCGAAAGACTTGGGTTTTTTGCAGTCATGAAGTCCTTGTAGGAACACTCCTTTTGATGTCCCTGACTTCCATCTTGTCTCTGTGGGTCGGTTCCACCTCCAGCCCCACCAACATTCACTTGTGCCATTGCTGCAGTCACGGTGGCTGTAACTGCTGCCTGAAACATGACAGGGTCGAAATGAGGAGGTGGTGGCGGGGTGTTGTCATTACTTCTGATGGGTCTTGGTCGGGGAGGCATCTTCTTCTAGAAACAATCAGGAAGAAGAGGGTGGTAAGTCCTCAAGATATATGAAACAAGATATATCTTATCCTGATAAAAGAGTTTTACCAAGCGATAAGCACAGGAAGATTACTAATGCAAGTAAGTTATCGCTTAAGGAAGAAGAGATAGCAACACTTGAAATGAATCCGTATACTGGGTTTGGCTCTAGCTAAAATACTCCTATAATATTTTATGTGGGATGATTTTGGTAAGTTTTAGGCTTGTTGTAACACCACAGTCACTCCCAAGCATATGTTGGTCATGTCTCGACTGAATATAGTTGATCAGGCTATAATCACCCTAGACATGATTTCATATCTGCCCAGGTTTAACCGCAGCGTCCAAACATCCAAATACTTTTGTTCTGTTCTATTAGTGACACGAATTTCGTTAAGTATTCATGCTCGTATACTTTTTATAAAAATACTTATATTTTTGAAAGTATACTTTTAGTGTAGAGCACTTAGGCCCCCTAGTGATTATAGTTGTATACCACGTAAGGTTCGGTATACTAGTTCACTATAAACAAGGGCTCTGATACCAATCTGTCACACCCCGAAACCGATGGCGGAAACGTTTCGGGGCAGTGGACGTCATGTATATCATCACAACCAATGTATAATAGCAACCATAGAAACACAACCATCACAGTGTATACATATATGAAAATGTTTACATCAGTTTGAAAACTTGTTTGAGTTACAGCAACTAGTATGTAAAATATAAGCATAAGACTCTTATTACTCCGGCTTCTAAAAAATCCAGCAGGTACCTGTTTACTGATTTCCTGAGAATACAAGCAGTTTTAAAATATCAGCATAAAGCTGGTGAGTTCATAAGCAGTACTTGGTAATGAAAACTTGTTGAAGAGCTCGTAAAAGTATTTTGTATAGCTTCAAGAAAATCCGATATTTTCTTTAAGTGAAAATGTAGTGTTCTCAATTCTGTATGAAATCGTGAATGTTTGTTACTGAAAACCGTAGTGATATGCGAAAATAATACTTCATGTGACTAGCTAATGCTAATCATGATGTATAAGTATTTCGTACGTGAAACCATTGTATGTTCAGTTCTGTTTGAAAACTCTGAAACTTCTCCAGTTGTAGTGTGTATGAGTTCTATTTAGTATAAATAAAACTATTGAAGAGTGCCAGGTTGTAAACTAAAGGTGATTTATACATAATGTGAGTCGTATAACCATACTTGATATGACTAGAGACCTTTCCAACGTTCTTCAGGCGTCGAGTTAAATGACATTTATCACCCTAGGCATGCCTGCCCAACTGTAGCTAGCAGTACGGGTGTGGGATTGTCGCTCCTGAATAGATCTATTCACAAATCTCACGCTCTCCCTCCAGGAGACTCTGGTTATACTATGATAGGATTTATCCCTGTACACCTTACGGTACAGTATTGAAGTAGCACCTCACAGTATCGTACAATCTTGTTTACATGTAGTGTAGTAGCGTTCTACCGTAGTGAAAATCCGTATGTATACCATATGTAGTGATAATTACAGTTATAAGTACCATGATAAAGTAGTGATGTAAATTGTAAACTATTTTTGTGTTAGTGCATCTGTTTAGTAGTGAAAGTTTCTGTACTTGTTATGTTCATAAAATCCCAAACTATACCGATTATAGTTTGCATGTATAACGTAGTGAATAGCGTGTCCGGAAAACTATGCAATTTTAGTAAAAACGTCCCTTATGCTCAACACAGTACAAAAGGTTTAAAGTATGAGATTTGCATAAGTTTTGAAAACATTTATGTTTAGCTTGTATTCTCCCCCTGAAAACATTAAAAACGTGGAAAAATGTAGGGGTATGAACTCACCTTGAGCGAGTGGTTTTCACGAAAGTCCGGTACGAGATGTTGAGTGTCTAGTGAAACCTCGAACTCAACTTGATCCTAATACATGTAATGCCACACACGTAGGAGTCAAATGAAGGTTTTTCACTACTAAATACCATTGGAATTCACTCTAGATACTTGAAACTATGTATACCAAGGGATAGGACCTTGTAGGATTGAGTATAGGGGGTGTATGGCCACCTGGAGTGTATGTGCGGCCATGGGTGTGCGGCCCAATGGGTGTGCGGCTGTACACTCATGAAATGGGGTGCCTTCGAAGTGTTCTCAAGGTCCATACTCACATCCACGAAGTGTTCTAGTTCTATACTCACTTGAAGTGCAAGATAGGGGTCTTAGAAGTGGGTTTGCGGCCCTATGATGAGTGTGTGGTCGCACACTTGAGTGTGCGGCCGCACACTTGGAGTGTGCTGCCATACAGGTGTGTGTGCGGCCGTACACAGGTGTGTCCAGTCGTACACTCCACACCAAAATGTCCAAAAATGCCATTTCCAAGGTGCAACAAGGATAGGGGCATGTCTATCTCGAATATGGAAGTTAAACTCTCACTTTGGAGGGTGTTTTAAGGGTGTGCGGCCACCCTAATGAAGGTGTGCGGCCGCACTCACTTCCAACACGAAGAACATGTCCATATTTGGCACACTTAAGGATTAGATAGAGGGGTCTTTCATGGATTGAAAGCTAGAGGAAGAAGTACTCACGTTCTTGAATCTTTGGAAGGTTCAAAGTTGGAGAAACTTGAGAGGAAATGATGTTGTGTGCTGCCAAGGTGCTAAAGGAATGAAAGGAAGGGGGCTACCCTTTATATAAGGGTAAGGGTACTGCCCAAAAGCGAGTATGCTGCCACGGGAGTGGGTGTGCGGCCGCACACCCATGTGTACGGCCATACACTCCTCCAAGAGGGGTGTATGGCCTAGTTTTCTCACTATGTGACATGCTGACTCATTCCTAATCTCAACCTTGGTCAAATTCAAGCTTAGAACACTTAAATGAACCACCAAATAGTACCAGAAATCAACCAAACAAGTTGAATATTGATTGAATTGACTAAGTGTACAGGATTGAAGCTTCCGGGTTGTCACACAACATATCCTCAAGCGTCTAGATGGTGCGCTCAGTCTTCCCATCCGTTTACAGATGGTAAGCGGTTCTAAAGTGCAACTAGGTACCTAAGTCCTTGTGGAACCTCTTCCAAAACCTGGAAGTGAAACGAACATCTTGATCTGAAACTATCGCCGTGGGCACACGATGGTGGGAAACTACCTATATAACATAAATATAGGATAATTTCTCAGTTGAATAATTCTCCTGGATAGCCAAAAAGTGAGCACTCTTGGTCAGCCGATCGACAGTCATCTAGATTGCCATAAACGCCTTTGTAGTCTTTGGTATTTTCGTGATGAAATCCATGGTGATCTACTCACATTTCCACAATGGGACCTCCAGAGGCTGCAATTTGTCATGAGGGCACTGATGTTTGGGATAAAACTTTCGGCAGGTCAAGCACCGCTCTACGAACCAAGATATATCTCTCTTCATACATGACCACCAATAGTTATTCCTCAGATCATGATACATCTTTATCATGCCCGGATGAATAGAAAATTTCGATTTGTGTGCCTCATCCATCAAAATTTTTCAGGTTCACCCGAATAAGGCACCTAAATCCTGTCGTGCAGCGTCAACAACCCCGAGCTATCATAATAAAGTGCTAATACTTGACCGACCACCCGCTCGCTCTTCCCATTCTCCTCCTTGATGGCATTCAACTAAGCAACCATAATCATTACCAAAATTAGAGTCACAACTGTCGTCCTCAAACATACATCCTGAATCAGAGTAGTAACCGCCCTGCTATTCAGTGCATCTGCCACCAAATTGGCCTTACCGAGGTGGTGCAAAATCTCATAGTGGTAGTCTTTCATTACATCCAACCATCACTGCTATTCATATTCACGTTGGGTTGGTCCATCAAATATCTCAGAATTTAGTGGCCTGTGTAAATGGTAAACCAGACTCCGTACAAGTAGTGGCGCCAAATCTTGAGGGCAAAGACCACCGCCCCCTACTCCAAATCATGGGTAGGATAATTCACCTCATGAGGCTTTAGTTTCCTCGAGGTATAACCAAGCACATTCCCCCTCTGCATCAATACATCACCCAAGCCCATAATTGATGCATCACAATATACAACAAAATCCTCAACTCCCTCGGGTAGGGTAAGTACTGGTGCCTCATTGAGCTTCTGCCGAAGAATCTCAAATGTTTCTAGCTGCTTAGGCCCCAAACTAAATATTATATCCTTCCTCGTAAACCTAGTGAGAGGAACTGTAATCTTGGAGATGAAAGATCTAGTATGCTCAAGACTCATATTAATGTGATATTCCTAATTAACATATGATACTAATGGGTCACACTAACAACAACTTGATATAATTTATTATTTATTAGAAATTGATTTTAATAAATAAACTCTTATAAATAATTGAAAATTATTTATTTCTTGGAAATAATATATTTTTTCATTAGCAAGTAACATAATATATCATATGGTATGATTTATTAAGTCATGTATGCTATTTTGGAATAGAAAGTTTTTTGTCTTTTAGCCAAAAGTCAAAGTTTATATTTTATAAAAGAAGTTTACAAAATTTATAAACTTTTGTCTTCTTTTATATCTTTATAAGAAAGAATAAAAGAAGCATGACCTTTTGATTTGTTTATTCAAAAGCATGACTAGTTCTTAAAGGCATGGGGGACAAGTTCCTTTTATAACATGAGTGCTTAATTGGTTAAGGACTCATGTGTATTGTTTTAGTTTTAATAGAGTGCATGAAAGACTTTTTTTTTTGACTTTTTTACTAGCCAAAATCGTGACCTTGCATGCCCTCCTCATTCTCTCTTGCTTTGGTGAAAACACTTGAAGAAAACTTGCATTTTACTCTCTTGAAGTTCATGCTTTGGTTATGAACTTTAAGGTTGATAGTTTTAAAAGATTACAAGATTAGCATCTTAAATCAAGTTGAGTTCTTGTTGGTGTCTCAAAGGTTCCACATTCTCCATCAACTTCCAAGCCTCTTCTTCTTGTTTGTTTCTTGTTTTCTTTCCGAATTTTGCAAGAATGTCCATGGTTGGTTATAAACTTGTTTTATTTTGTTCAAAATCATAGTCTTCCATTTCTAAGTGTTGAGAGAAAAACTTTTGAGAAAAACTTGAACAAACGTTAGTAGAAGATAATAAGTTGCAGAATGAGTTAATCTCAAGGATCACGTTAGCTCAACAATAATAAGTTAGAAGTGTTAGATTTTTAATTGCGGAAGTGTAAAGGAAATATAAATGACAACATGTTATATCAAGTAGACACCAAGTTGATTCATAACAAGGTTTGTAGTCAAACACAAGTTAGTAAGTGCGAACAACTTAAGGTAGAGAGGAAAGGGGTTTATCAGAAGATAATAGATAGAGATGAAAGATCTTTGTATTGCAATGATAGTTCAGAAAGATCGTGAAGGTGGGTTTTACATGAAGCTGGATACTCTATTTATAGAGTCCAAAAAGTTACATTTGAAATAAACAAATAATATCCTACTGACTTCAGTGACCATGCAAGGTTCATTGGACAAACATAAGTAAACACGTTAAGTCAGTAACGTAACTTGAAAGTCTTCATCCAAAGGACTTGGGAACAACAGCTGGCTTTGGCCACATATTCCGCCTCTACGGTAGACAAAGAAACACACTTTTGTTTCCTTCAAGACCAGCTAATTAGTCTTCCTCCTAAAATCTGGCATCCACCCGAAGTGCTTTTACGATCTAGTCTGCATCCTGCATGATCCGCATCTGTGAACGCTTGAAGACTAGAGTCATTGCCCGCAGGGTACCAGAGGCCTAATATTTTACTTCCCTTTAGATATCTAAGGATTTGCTTGACTGCGGTCAAGTGAGATACTTTAGGTTCAGCTTGGTACCGAGCACATAAACTTGTTGCAAAGACAATATCCGGTCAGCTTGCAATGAGATACATCAACAACCCAATCATTCCTCGGTAGGTTTTGTGGTCAACTGACTCTCTGGTAGGGTCAACTGAGATCTTGCATCCAAAGGCCGTAGGGACCTTGGCTGAGGAGCAATTTTCCATTGAAAATTTCTTCAGCAACTTAGTGGTGTACTTTTCTTGATGTATGAATATCCCTTGAGGGACTTGTTTAACTTGAAGCCCTAGAAAGAAGTTGATCTCTCTATTCGTGCTCATTTGAAATTTACTTGTCATGAGCCTTACAAAGTCATTCACCATACCGTGATCAGTTTATCCAAAAATGATATCATACACATATACTTGAACAAGCATCAAGTGATTATCATTTGCTCGTACAAATAACATGGGATCAATCACACCTCTTTTGTATCTAGACGTTACAAGAAACTCAGTGAGAGTCTCATACCATGCCCTTGGTGCCTGCTTAAGACCGTATACTGCTTTTTCCAGCTTGTAGCAGTGGTTTGGAAATTTCAGACTCTCAAAGCCTGGAGGTTGTTGAAGGTAAACTGCCTCTTTCAGTTCTCCATTCAGAAAGGAACTTTTTACATCCATTTGATGCACTTTGATGTTTTTGTGTGCATAATACGCTAAGAAGATGTGTATTGCTTCCATTCTGGCTACGGGGACATATGTTTCATCGTAGTCAACGACTTCAAGTTGACTGTACCCCTTAGCAAATAACCGGGATTTGTTTCTCACCACCGCACCAGAATCATCTAGCTTGTTTTTATATACCCATCTTGTGCTGATGATTAGATGACCTTTCGGCTTCGGTACCAATTTACACACATTAATTCTTTCAAATTCAGCAAGTTCCTCTTGCATAGCAACAATCTAATCGGGCTCCAGGAGTGCTTCTTTTGTAGTTCTAGGCTCGACCGAAGACATGAATGTTGCATAGTGACTATGGTTAGTTAAATCACTAGAGGATCGAGATTGGATACCTGAGGATGGGTTGCCGATGATTTTACCCGGTGGGTGATCCTTCGTCTAAATGTGAAGACGATTTTGTTGGTGATCTGCAGCTGCGGTTGAGGAAATATCTTCAACGCCAGAGGACTCTGCGGTTGGAGAAGGTAGTTCCCCTTCGACTTGGGAGCAGCCCGCAGATGTATCCTGGACTGTAGGAATTTGAACTGCAGCTGTTGAAGGAGGTTCCCCTGAATTGAGGATGGGAGTTCCCACTGAACAGAAAATGGTTCTCCTTGAACCAGTGACATCGGTTCCCCCTATATTGATGAGTGAGTGAAAACCGTTGAATCTGATCTTGTGTCAGTGTTCTCAACTTCTTCATCCTCAGAGTCTTCAGGAGCATTTGATTGGATAGTGACTATACGGGTAGAAACTGACGCTGCATCTTCTGGTATTGGAACCTCGATGGTTGTCACTTCCAACCGAGTTGATCTTTACCCCTGAACCGGCAAGGTGGAGGTATTGAGCGGCAAATCTTCAGACAAGGTTGGACCGAATACCCCACCATGTTGTTGCTGATGGGTTTTAAGCATTCTAACACTCCTATGGTGTACATGCAACCGTAGAAACCTTGGATCTATGTTTTCTCTATTATACATGCAAGCTTTCATTTTTCCAAGGTTTCATCCTAACTAGCATATCATGGGGTATATGTAATATAAAAAACTAGTAGAATGACATACCTTTCTTGTTGTTTGGATTCCTTAAGACTTTGTGAGCCTAGCACCCCAAATGTGATGCCTTAAATGCTTCACACAACACCACCAACTTTTGGAATAACTTGAGAGAAGAATATTGTGCACCAAAATCGGCTAGCCCTCACTAGTATCTTAAGTAGTGCCGGTTTTGCTAGGGTGAGGCTTCTTTATATAGTGTGCTCATTAGGGTTACACCATGTAACTCCTGCCTTTCCATATTCTTCATGATCCACGGGTTTTAACCTCCATGGAGTATCCATGGGTAACCACATGGGTTTAGCCCAACATGAAGAACTATGGATCATAAGCCCACTATATAAGAATGAATGATTTAAGAAATCAATCCCCATTTATTTAATTAGTCTCTTTTGATCACAAACTTAATTCCAAACTAATTGTTGATCAATACTAATTAAATAATTCATATTAATATATTAGAACTTATAATATATTAATAAACCATAAATATCCTCTTCTCACAAAAGTCTATCCAAATGTTCCGATGTCATGCAACCCAAATGGAGCATGCCAAATTGGGTCAAGTACATACCAAATATAGTTATGGACTTAGACACCTTATCCAACAGTCTCCCAGTTGGATAAGTCTAATAACTATAACTGCAAGTATGACTTCAGGATCCGACCAGCAATCGTAGCTCTTCAAAGTCTCGTGGAACTAAGTTGTGCCATTTTAGATAAGTGATCATATAATCCTCTGTTCAAGATATCAGCCGGACAAATACATGCAACAACATCGTACTTATTGTCTAGCAGTTTGTTTCCCGACTTCCGATTTGTTTGACATAGAACTTAATCGAACACATCAATTCAGTTCTGACCGGGCCTGGCACATAAGTCAAAACAAAATCATCGAGGGGCCCAAGATATCGCTTTTAATCCTCCAAGGACTAAAAGGAACAAAAAAATTCGACTCCTATGCTTCTACTGACTAATCATCAAATTTTACACAACATCATGTTTTATAACATCATGTTACTGATGCATTTTCGTACTATCAATGTATAACCAACTCATAGTCAACAATCCATATCTCTTGGTTTGAAGAATTATATGATATTACCGTCTCACGATCACCCGAGATAAATTCCATGAAGTGATACAAGTGAGTGTGGGTTGAATCAAATACTCAGAACTTATGAGCACTCATGAATGTTGCAGCAACAATTGCTATGTCTAATACAATTCAGACAAATCTATAAAACCTATTCGCGACAGTCTTATTTCAATACCTACTTCCAAAGTTTGATCGACTGTGGATAGTTTAATAATATAATTATTCTGGAAGTCAAAACATGCAAAATGAAAAAATAGTAAAAGATTGACACAAGACGATACCATACTAGTAAATAAAAACATCTTTTATTTAAACATCAAATGTCAATTACATTTCAACTATTACAAGTTTCGAAAGCTATCTAATTACTAAAACTAATATCATCCTTCAGCCCAATGCGCCGCGCATGCTGTAAATGATTAACCCTACACAATCCCTTCGTGAGGGGATCTGCTGGGTTCTCATCCGATGATACCCTCTTTGCCACGAGGTTTCCTTCTTCTACTCGATGTCTAGTGAAGTGGTATTTTCTGTCGATGTGCCTGGATCTGTCGTGATCCCTTGGTTCCTTGGCTAAGGCAACTGCACTCTCGTTATAACAGAAAATCTCCATAGGCTCCCTAATAGCTGGTACAACTCCAAGGTCTCCAATGAAGTTCTTCAGCCATATTGCCTCCTTCGCTGCCTCGCTTGCTGCTATATACTCTAATTCGCAAGTTGAATCAGCTAATGTCTCCTGCTTGGAACTATTCCAAGTAATTGCTCCTCCATTTAGGGTAAAGACCCAGCCCGAATGAGAGTGGAAATTGTCACTGTCTGTCTAAAAGTTGGCATTACTATACCCTACTACTCTCAAGTCATCACTCCTACCAAGGGTAAGGACCCAATCCTTAGTCCTCCGCAGGTACTTGAGAATGTTCTTTACCGCAGTCCAGTGAGCCTTGCCCGGATTCCCTTGATATCTCCTGACCATGCTCAAAGCAAAGGCCACATCAGAGCGAGTACAAGTCATAGCATACATGATCGAGCCTACAGTGGAAGCATATGGTACTCGACTCATCTCAGCTATCTTAGCCTCTGTACTCGGGCTCTGAGTCTTACTCAGTTTGGCATTACTCTGGATTAGTAAGTCACCTTTCTTGGAATCCTGCATGCTGAATCTTTTCATCCCCTTATCCAAGTAGGTACTCTGACTAAGTCCAATTAGTCTCTTACTCCTGTCTCTCAATATCCTTATCCCTAGGATATAGGCAGCTTCACCAAGGTCCTTCATAGCGAAACACTTCCCAAGCCAGGACTTAACCTCCTACAAGGTTGGGATGTCATTTCCGATGAGTAGTATGTCATCCACATACAATACCAAAAAGCTAACTATACTCCCACTAGCCTTAACATATGCACAGGACTCATCATCGCTCCTCGAAAAGCCAAACTCTTTGACTTTCTCATCGAAACAAAGATTCCATCTGCGAGATGCTTGTTTTAATCCATAAATGGATTTCTCAAGCTTACACACTCTATTAGGGTATTTTGCATCGACAAAACCCTCTGGCTGACTCATGTAAACATCCTCAGCCAACTTTCCATTAAGGAAAGCGGTTTTAACATCCATTTTCCATATTTCATAATCATGAAATGCATCAATGGCTAGCATAACCCTAATAGACTTAATCTTCGTTACTGGTGAGAAGGTCTCATCATAGTCAACTCCCGGAGTTTCAGTAAAGCCCTTCGCAACCAGTCGCGCCTTATAAGTGTGTACTTTCCCATCCATGTCGGTCTTCTTCTTGAAGATCCACTTGCACCCAACTGTCTTACGACCCGGTACATTGTCAACCATACATGGACTGAATCTCGTTGTCCATAGCCTCTTTCCATTTGGCAGATTCAGGGCCTGACATGGCTTCCTTGAAGTTGTTAGGTTAATCCAAATTTATCAGTGTACTATCACTGATAAATGCATCACCTTCTGTAGTAATATGGAAACCATAATAAAACCCAGGTGTGTTCCTAACCCTTGTGGAACGCCTCAGGGGTACGGACTCATCAATCGGCTCAACAAGAGTTTCCTCCACAGGTTGATTGCTAGTGTTTGAGGTTCCTTCACCGCTTGAATCTTGAAGTTCTTCAAGGTCAATTTGCCTCCCACTGTTTCCTTGGCTTATGAATTCTCTCTCACGAAAGAATCCTCTCCTCGCAACGAAGACAACATTGTCACTCGGTCTGTAGAAGAGATAACCAAAGGATTTATGTGGGCTGCCGATGAAAATACACTGGTCACTTTGAGGTTCAAGCTTGTCGTGAATCTCGCGCCTCACGAAAGCCTCACAACCCCAAATCTTGATGTGGTCTAGAGTGGGAACTTTCCCAGTCCACATCTTGTGAGGTGTTTTGGCAACCTTCTTGGTAGGGACTAGATTAAGGATATGGGCGGCAGTCTTTAAGGCATACCCTCAAAATGAGATTGGTAACGAAGCTCGACTCATCATGGAACGAACCATGTCTAATAAGGCTTGATTGCGCCTCTCAGCCACACCATTCAGGTGTGGTCGTCCTAGGAGGTGTCAATGGTGAAACAATTCCACATTCCTTAAGATAGTCGAGGAACTCGATACTAAGATACTCTCCACCTCGATCAGATCGGAGCATCTTTATCTTCCTGCCCAACTGATTCTCCACTTCCTGTTTAAACTCTTTGAATTTCTCAAATGTTTCCGAATTATGCTTGATTAAGTAGACATAGCCATATCTACTATAATCATCAGTAAAAGACACATAGAAGCGGTTAGCATCCCTTGTAGCGGTTTTGAAGGGTCCACACACATCAGTGTGTATGAGGTCCAACAAACCTTCACCCATAGCACAAGTACCAATGAAGAGTGAATTAGTCATTTTTCCAAGTAAACAAGATTCGCAACTATCATCTGACTTTAAGTCAAATGACTCCAAGACTCCAGTCTTTTGGAGTTGGCCTATGCGCTTCTTGTTGACATGTCCAAGACGACAATGCCACAAGGATGCTTTATCCAAACTAGTGGAAGAATCAATATGCAATACATTATTTCCTAAGTTGTCTAGAACCGACACAGTTTCATATACACCATTACAAGGTAATGCTTTATTATAAAGAACACCATTATAAAAAGCATTAATACCACCACATTTATTATCAAATGAAAAAGTAAATCCTTGTTTGTACAAACCATGAAAAGAAATAATATATCTCGCAATTTCAGACGAGTAACAACATTTATTCAAATCTAATACTAATCCACTACTAAGCAATAAAGAATAAACTCCAATCTTGGTGACAGGTGAAACTTTCCTATTCCCCATGATCAAGTTTATCTTCCCGTGCTCCACATCCTCACTTCTTTTTAGGCCCTGTAAATCAAAACAAATGTGAATTCCACACCCTGTATCAAGGACCTAAGAATTAGTATGTGGTGAGTTATTAGACAATATAGTGTAAATGCCTGCATGGGTGGGTTTCACTTTCCCATCCTTAAGATCCTGCAAGTACTTGGGGCAGCTTCGCTTCCAGTGCCCTTTTTCCTAAGAGTAGAAACATTGTGCATCCTTCGGGTTGGAAGAGGGAGTGGCAGAACCACCTTTGGTTCCAATCGAAGAGGAGCCATGAAGAGACTTTCCCTTGGTACCCTTCGAAGGGGTCTTCCTCTTTTTCACTTTACCTTACCCGATTGCCAGAACAGGGGTGGTGGTAGGAGTGGTAACAACATTCTTACCTTCGAGACTACTTTCAACAGTCCTAAAAAGTCCTTGAAGTTTGCTAAGTGTGACCTCCTCCTTGTTCATATGATAGGTCATGCGAAAATCATCATAACAGGAGGGCAGGGAGTGTAGAATAACATCTATTGCTAACTTCTCATCAAAGTTCACATTTAACTTTAGCAAACGGTCCACGAATATTTGCATTTCTGTAGGTGGCCCGTGATGGATTCTCCATCCTTCATTTTCGTTGTTATCATGGAGGTGATGATTTCCTACCTTTCCTGACGAGCACTCTGATAGTATCTTTGCATCAGGTCCTGGTGCATCTCATAAGGGTATAAATCTTCATAGGATTTCTGGAGTTTTGTTGTCATGGTAGCCAACATGATACAAGATACCTTAGTGGCATCCTTCTCATGGGTAGTGTACTCAGCAATCTCCTCTGGAGTAGCAGAAGACTCATCAATAACCTTTAGCTCCTTATCAAGGACATACTCCTTGTCTTCATAGCGAGTGACCATCCTTATGTTCCTAATCCAATCATTGCAATTAGTCCCATCAAAGATGACTCTCCCAAAAGATTCATGAGAGAAAAGGAGCCAGTAGGGTTTGAGCCAGAAGCTTTGTTGGAGGACATCTGACAAGGAAGAAAGACAAGTTTAGATTAGATAAAGAGTCCTTAATAAGACACCCAAAATGAAATATTAAGGCTAGAACCCAAAACAATATTTTATAACTTGGAAGACGGATGCCGTAATCCAAGCTACAAAATATTTGAAGGTAGGTAAATAACGATTTACCAATTTCCACCATGAAAAACGAAACAGATTATTAGGTTTTTATTGGATTGAAACTCCTAGATCTTTTGAGATTCATTGAACAATTCAATAGCATGTTTAAATCTCGATTATGCCCTTCAAGTTTGTGACTCGGATACCGAGGATCACAAACAAGGTGTGAATAACCATGCAAATTAACTTGGTACTCTTAATTTTATCACCTAACCGATGTGCCGTGTAACATCCGTCTCTTGAGGTATTGATTAAATATGCAAATTAATATTGGTTTTGGACTAAGGTTTGGGCAATGGCCCTTGTTGGAATGGACCCTAGAAGATTGGACCAAGGAGTGGGCTGCCATAAGCCGTACGCGGGGCGTAACCCGGCGTACGTAGGGCGTAGTAGTTACATTGGATGCGCGATACTCGGGGGCGTACGTGCAGCGTACCATGAGGTACGCGCAGCGTACGCGGGCAGATGCCAAACCCTAATTTTTAGGGTTTAAGACATATATAAACCCCATTATAGCCACCCCTTTGGCCTCCTCACCTGTCCCTCACTCTCAGAAAACCCTAGTTCGTCCCTTACTTCATTTGTTTGTGTGCTTGACCTTTGAAGTTTATTTTGGTGAAGAAGGGCTTGGAAGAAGTGAAGCAAGGTTGAAAGAAGAAGCATTTGAGTATCTTGAGCTCAAGGATCTGGAACAAGTTCACCTTTGGGCACTCAAGGGAGGTATAAAGCTCCTATATTTCCTTCTTGAATCATAGATCTAGGTTTTGGAAGATTTGGACCTTTTTAGGTCCAAAGATTGGATCTTGATCATGCAACTTCGACTTTGAGCTTAGGGTTGCCACCCTTGAAGCTCAAAGTGTTCTTTTAGCTGTAAAGTTGCAAGCTTTGAGGCTTTTATGAACCATGCAAGAGATCTAGCAATTTCCATGATGGTTCTTTGTCATTTTTAGTGTTGGGCTCATTTGGTGGCTTGCAAGCCACCAAGTGATCGACTTTATGGGCTAGGACGAAGTATTGGACTCATATCTGTAGTTTGGACGATCTGTCTTAATAGATTAAGTCGTTTTGGAAATGATGGCTTAACAAGAGAGTACGCTGGGCTTACACGCCAGTACGCACAGCGTACAAGTCATTCAAGCAGTATGCGCAACGTACAGATGAGTACGCTCAACGTACGCTCAGTCAGTGGACTTTTGTTATTGGGCCTCGGTTTGGGCCAAGTTTTGGACATAGTGGTAATGGACTGTGATGGGCCTTTAGAAGTCAGCTAAGGGCCCAAGGATTACTGGACTTGGGACGAAAGCCCATTTGAGGAGTTGGCCCCAATTCAGAAAATTGGCCCATTTGGGGACTTAATGGGCCTTAGTAAGGACTAGAAAGGATTGGGCCTAGGTCATGGCCCAAAATAGATCAGAGGGGTAAAATGGTCATTTTACCCATGGCAGAGTTATCAGTTTTTGACTAAATGTTTATTTGGTCATTATAGCCGGGGAGTAGTTGGAGCAGCAGACAGTGTCACCTTTGCATGAGTTTTTTTTTCAGTAGTCAGTTGAGAGGTGAGTTTCCTTCCAGTAGGAACGGGTCTACGGCCACAATGTCGGCCCGTTTAGATGAAAGTAGTTTCGAACTTCGGTCCGATGCCGGGGTGGTCCCGAGAAGTAGTTATGTATGCTCGATGTCTTCGTGAATCATGCATGTTTATGTTATGTGTATATGTTCCGGACTCCGGTCCGATGTCGGGCAAGCCCGCTACAGTATATGTGATTATGTTATATGTTCATGCTTATGTTATGTTCAGTTTATTCCGGACTTCGGTCCGATGCCGGGCGGGGCCCAATGCAGTGGGTCGGACCCAAGTTATTTCGGACTTCGGTCCGATGCCGGGCGGGGCCCGATGAAGTGGGCGGGGCCCAAATTATGCTGGACTTCGGTCTGATGCCGGGCGGGGCCCGATGCAGTGGGCAAGGCCCAGTATCTGTTATATGTGTTATTGTATGGTATGTGGTAGTTTGGGGGAGCTCACTAAACTTCGTGCTTACAGTTTTTTAATTTTGGTTTCAGGTACTTCAGCTAGCAAGGGAAAGGGCTCGGGATGATGGCATGGCACATACCACCGTGTTTCTTAGCCTGGGAGTTTACTTTGATATTTTATATTAGATTGTGATATGATAACAGTTTTATGAGATTTTGAGATACATGCTTCATGATTTTATACTATGGCAATGATATTTATGTTTGTTAAATGATTTTGAAAACGAAATTTTTGGCTAGTATTTTTGGGATGTTTTAAGTTGGTATCAGAGCCTTGGTTTGAGGGATTCAGGCACACTTTCGGTGTGTCTGAACTCAAACTAAGGAAGTAGTATGAAATTTTCAAAAGAAAAACCATTTTTACAAAAGGATTTTGAAAATAGAAAAAGAACTTTGAAAAGAAAAAAGGGTGTGGTGCATGCAATCAGCCGAGCTCAAGTAACTACTCCTAAATTACCCATACAAGTTTATGCTATGTTATGATTATCAGCTTTATTAGAACAACATGCTAGATTAGGACTAAGGATCTAGGAAGGATGCCTTATGTGCCTGCTATATGTGTTCAGCTTTATGAGAACTGCATGCTAGTACAGGTTAGTCAGTATGACAGTCATAGTAGTAGATGCTTGATTATGTGTGCTCGATACTCAAATGCTGCTTGCTTTGTGCTTTACGAGTCTTAGTTATCTTTTACTAAGTAGTAAACGAATATGTTACGTTGCATATTGCAAGGACTAAATAATTTCAGAAGGTTAAGTCTAGCTCTATTTCGCAGCTCTTGTCTGAGTCCAACCATTGTAGCGTAGGATCTCTCATTCGAAGAATTATCTAGTCTGAGTAATATGTAATAGTATTCGCGAGCTAGTTAGGGAAAGAAAGCAGGGACTTCTTATGCAGCTGATGGCGGAGAGTGGGTTGGTGATTACCCTAGGGAAAGCCTAGGGAGAGTTTAGTATGAGATCAGTAGTAGTAGTAGTAGAAGGGACTTGGTGGAGTCGAGGCAGTTCTTGAGGAAAGCATGGATAGATGTGGAAGGTAGTATGGGCCCGTACTACTGAAAGCAGAGGATCTATACTCGAATCAAGGAACGCTGAGATAAGACCAGGGAACTTGTAGTGTATATGATCCCTCCAGTTATATTAGTATTCTGATGTTGTTATGATGTGTTTCAGAATGGTGGTTTTGCGCTCTAGACCAGCAGTGGGTAGCTCAGGTGCGGGAGAGGGATCAGGCTCGGGCTCTGGAGCTGGGCAGTTAGATGAGCAGACCAGGGAGTTTATCTCCTCGGAGGTCACACGCATCATACTAGACCAGACTCCTGTGATTTTTGGGTCAGTCAAGGAGGGTATCTTAGAGCTTCTGGATGAGAAGCTGAGCGCATTCCGTACTGAGAAAGCGGCCATGATGGGATCGCACACATTGACTTTCAGGGAGTTCAGAGCTTGTGGAGCTCCCGACTACCATGGGGCTCGGGACCCCATTACGACTACCAGATGGTTGGCGGATGTCGCCAACGCGTTCCGCACCAGCAGATGTCCCGAGGGGGACAAGGGCAGACTAGCATCCTGTCTTCTGAAGGACAGGGCACGAGATTGGTGGGAGGAGGTCGGGAGAGCCATTGGAGACGACACTGTGTTGGATGCGATGACCTGGAGTGATTTCACGACTAGGTTTAGGGTCAAGTTTGCACCTGTCATTGAGTTGTAGCAGCTTGCTAGGGAGTTTCAGGACCTCCAGCAGACGACAGAGACGGTGGCAGAGATTACCGCCAAGTTTAGGGAGAGGGCCCTTCTCGTTCCGCAGTATGTGGTGGACGAGGAGATGAAGAAGTCCCGGTATCATAAGATGTTGCGGAGTGATATCCGTCAGTTTGTGAGCCGCTTTAGCTGCAAGACACTGGAGGACATGATTGTGAGGGCTCGTGAGAGGGAGATTGACCTAGAGATGGAGAGGAAGAGGAAGCCAGAGGTGGCGTCTGGCGCAGCAGGTCCGGGCAGGTTTCTGATCACAGGTCTAGGGGACAGCAGAGCCACAGTCGGTGTGGAAAGTGTGGCAGGTTGCACGATGGTGTGTGCAAGGCGGGGAGTTCTGGCTGCTTCAAGTGCGGTCGGACAGGGCATATGAGTAAGGATTGTACAACTTCTACCACTACCACCACAACATCCGATCTGATTTTCTTTCAGTGCAATCAGAGGGGCCACAAGAGATCCCAGTATCCGAGTTTAGCAGCAACAGGGAAGGTGTCGGCACCTGCCCCTACTACTTTGAGGACTACCGACGGCCGCCAGGGTCGTGCTGAGGCGCCGGTGGCGAAGAGCAGAGCCTTCCAGTTGACTGCTCAGAGGAGGCACGAGCGACTCCTGATGTGGTTGCTGGTATGTATTTTTCTCCATCTTCTCTTTATTACTTTTGATTATTACTCATGTTTATGTGTTGTTTTATAGGGTCGTTCCTAGTGAACGACATTTCAGCTATGTTATTGTTTGATTCGGGGGCTAGCCGATCGTTTGTGTCGCTTGCACTTAGCAAGCGATTTAGCAGAGCTCCGGGGGAGCTGGATTGTCCACTTGTCGTTGAGATAGCAGATGATAGGACAGTCAGGGTCACGAGAGTTCATAGAGGATGTAGACTTCGGTTATTCGATGAGCAGTTTTCGGTAGACTTGGTTCCTATTCCCCTTCGAGGGAATAAGGTTATAGTGGGTATGGATTGGTTGAGCCCCAACGGGACGATGATTGATTGCTAGCTGCAGCTAGTGAGGGTTCGCACTCATAGTGGGGGAGATTTAGTAATTCAGGGTGAGAGACCACATCGCGGACCGATTCTCTGCTCAGCAGCGAGAGCGAGACGTTACATTCAGCAGGGTTGCACGAGATATGTTGCTTACATCATGGATACCCAGGATAAGGGTAAGGCGACAGTCGATGATGTATCGGTAGTGCGAGAGTACCCGGACGTAATCCTGGAGCATTTGCCTGGGATACCTCTGGAGAGACAGGTTGAGTTCCGGATTGACCTGGTTCCTGGTGCGGCTCCAATAGCCAAGGCACCATATCGATTGGCTCCTCCCGAGATGCAGGAGTTGTCTACGCAGCTGCAGGAGCTGCTAGACAAGGTTTTTATCAGGCCGAGCAGTTCACCATGGGGAGCCCCGATCCTTTTTGTGAAGAAGAAGGACGGGTCGCACCGTATGTGCATCGATTATCGGGAGCTGAATAAGGTAACGGTGAAGAACCGTTACCCACTCCCGAGGATAGACGATTTGTTCGACCAGCTTCAGGGAGCATCTTGGTTTTCCAAGACTGATCTACGGTTCGGATATTACCAGATGCGGGTCAGAGATGATGACGTGCAGAAGACCATTTTTAGGACCCGCTATGGTCCTTACGAGTTTGTGGTGATGCCGTTTGGGCTCACCAATGCTCCAACCGCGTTCATGGATCTCCTGAACCTCGTGTGCAGACCGATGCTGGATTGGTCTGAGATAGTATTCATTGATGATATTGTAACATCCTGATTTCCAGGTATTATGTTTGATCATTTATTCTTTTGAGAAAAAGGGAGGGACTCGACGAGTTGAGGCGTAGACTCGTCGAGTAGCATCGCGTGTGCTGACTGGATTAATGAACGGACTCGACGAGTTGGAAAGGATGGACTCGACGAGTCTGCGCTGTAAAGTGAAACCCTAAATCTCAGGGCCTAAGCCCTATTTAAAGGCCCTTATGGCCGTCATTTGCGGCCATTACTCCGCTGTGAAAACCCTAGAGAAGAAAGGAGAGCTTAGAGAGCATTTTGGAGGCTAATTCTTCATCCTTTGGTGTGATCTTGCAAGAAGGAGTGGGAAAATCCAAGCTAGATCGATTGTGGAGCTTGGATCTGTGTTGTCCACACTGAGATTCACGTTTTGAGGTACAAGTTCCTTCCCATTTTGTGTATTTGATAGATTCCTTGAATCTAGGGTTTCCTTTGCACAATTTTGAGTTAGATTGTGAAGCATATGAGGTCCCTTTGGGTAAAGATGATAGATCTGGACCTTGAGAGGTCCAAAAGGTCCCAAGCTTCCAGCTTTATGAGGTTTCATGTGAACCTTGAGAGTAAAACCCCATTGTAAAGGTTATTTCTCCATTTTTGGCCTTATAAGCATTGCATTAACGTAAAGTTTGAACCTTTACGTAACTTTCAAGTGTTAGAAGGTTGGATCTACTGGTTGGTGAAGCAGATCTGACCTCAAAAGTTCTTTTGAGTGTTTTCATGGAAGGGACTCGCCGAGTCCATTAGTGTACTCGACGAGTCGAGTCGGGGTTGCCCCGCGATTCGTGACAGGAGGAACCCGTCGAGTGGAAGGATGACTCACGAGTCAAGAGAGACTAGAAGGATCCAGAGAACCCGCATGGACTCGCCGAGTTGCCCGTGTGCACTCAACGAGTCGGGTCAAAGTTTGACCGTTGACTTTCGTTGACCTTAGGGTTCTGGTCAAGACTGATTCAAGAGAGTTCAGGGAGGGGTAGAATGGCCTTCTACCCAGTCTCTGGAGATAAGACTATGAGAGAGTATTTATTAGGGATGTTATTTGAATGATAGGAGGAGGCTAGGTCGGGACGTTGAGCACGAGAGTTATCCGACTTCATTGAGGTGAGTCTTCTCACTATACTGTACCTGGAAAGGTACCTATGTGTGACCGGAAGGTCTTGTATGCTATGAGGTATATGTACTGTATGCTGATATGTGATATGTATGTGTTATGTATGTCATGATGTGGACCGGAAGGTCAGGAGTATATGGACCGGAAGGTCAGAGTGATATGGACCGGAAGGTCATTACTGGTAGGACCGGAAGGTCTACCATGGTTATGGGACAGAAGTCCCCTGAGACACAGGGACCGGAAGGTCTTATAGCCTTGAGTGGCGTATGTGCGTATGTGGTATTTTGGGGAACTCATTAAGCATTTATGCTTACAGTTGTTATGTTATGTGTTTCAGGTACTAGCGAGGATCGCGGGAAGGCGCCGTCATGATCCGTACACACTTATGGAGTTTATGTTATTCAGATTATGGGACATGTTTTGTTATGACACAATGGATACATTATGTTTTTATGATTATCGTGTGATTGAAAGTATGATTTAAAAATGAAAAATTGTTTTGAAAATTTACGTTGTTACAAGTTGGTATCAGAGCCTTGGTTTGAGGGATTCAGATGCATCTTCGGATGTATCTGAACTCAAACTGAGGATTTGAGAAAGTTTTCATAAAATAAACAATTTTTCTAAAAGAGTAAAAGATTTTGAGAAAGGCAGAAGGGAGCAGTGTGTACGATCAGCCAGCGCCTGAACGGTGATTTCCTAAAATACCCTTACATTATGTGTTATGAGATATGTTATGATATGATATGCATGCTAGAGTAGGCTAGGTATTCATATTAGGACTAGAGTGGCCTGATTTGTGATGCCTTAGCCTAGGAAGGATTTTGCTGCTATGTGATGCTTGAGAGCGAGTAGGTAGCAGTGAGGAGCTGATGAGAGGTCTACCGAAGGGTAGCCTATGCCAGTGAGATATAGAGTACTTGTGATCTGGGATCCTAGGAGGAGGACTTGGGGTGAATATTGATGTGGTGTGGATGGTAGTATAGGGCCCATACTACTGAAGACATCGGATCAGTGCACAATCCAAGTAAGAATCCTTAGGGTACTAGGGAGCAAGTAAGGTTGAGTTATCGAGTGCGAGTATGCTCGAGCAAGTCTCTGATATTATTATGTTGTATTTCAGAGACATCATGGTTGGGACACGCCATGGACCTGAGACGAGCGGCGTGAGTGACGAGGAGCTTCGTTAGATGATCCACGATGAGGTGGCAGCGGCGATTCGAGACGAGATTCCGGAGATGTTTGGGTCTATCAAGACCACATTGATTGAGACTTTTGATGAGCGGTACGCAGCGGTGACTGAGGCTGCGGCTGCTGCAGCTACTGCAGCTGTGGCTGCTGCCCGGCCTCAGGGAGGTGACTCGTTGTTGTTACGAGAGTTCAGCAACACGAAGCCACCAGAGTTTGACGGGACGCAGGATCCGATCGCTGCGATGAGATGGATTTCTGATATTGAGGGATGCTTCTACACGTGTTCATGTCCGGAGCATCTGAGGGTACGGTTCGCGCTGAACCAGCTTCGCTTAGGAGCGAAGGACTGGTGGAAGTTCGTGACGGCGAGCTTCACTCTTGCAGAGATTTCAGAGGTGACCTGGGAGAGGTTCACCACCATGTTCAGAGATGAGTATGTGCCCCCGGTGGAGAGGGAACGGCTGGCTCAGGAGTTCTTGACCCTCAAGCAGGGTACTTGTGACAACCGTCAAAATTCGAGTCGGTTCTAGATTTGAATAAACTTAGTTGCACATATACGCACGACACATACTGGACTTAGTGACTAGAAGCTCAGTTATAACCTACTAGAAACTTGGAAGCAACTAGAAACAATGGATAATGTACTTAGATTTCACCTTGATATGTGAATTCTACATCTACTAAGCTGTAGTGACTATCCATATTTGGATCACTCTTTGACTCGAACAACATTTCATGAATCATATACACACATCATGCACTTGACCTAGAAGTAGAAGTTAGTTCAAAGTCTCATAGAAACTTAAGTCAAATTTGAAGACTAGGACTAGTATACTTGATTCCTCAATTTCGCTTGAATCTCGGAATCACTACATAGAATGACAATAAACCGATAAAAATAAATTACAAACATTATTTATAACTATAAAAGAGTTATAATACCATAAGATAATTTAAAGTCTCAAATATTCTATTTATTTTGATATTCAAAGTTTATTAAACTCCAAAACCCTAAAAGCCCTAAAAACTCATATTTATAAACTTTAACCTTAAAAATCCTATAAAAACAATTATGAACCTTATAATATTATCTTATCATAATAATTATTATGAAATAAAATTCAATGAAAAATAAAGATTTAGTTATTAACATTTACCCTTGATTTATAAGTCAAAAATCAAGAGTTTTATGCATAAAAACTAGGTTAAGGTGCACATTTTATTAAAAGTTGGATATTTTTATAAAAGATTTGAATTTTTATAAAAGAAACAAGAGAGAGAGAGCCTCTCCTCCCCTAAAATCGGATCCCTCTCTCCCCATATCTCTCTTACATTCTCATTCTCCAACACACACACATCTCTCTTCTTTCTCTCTCTAGAAAACTCTCTCTACATTCTCTCTACTTTTTCTCTCCAAACACCACTCCATTCTCTCTTCCTCCCTCTAATAACCAAGAAATTTTCCAGAAAACAAACCCAAGAACACTCCTCAAACTAGAAATCTTCATCATCTTGTGGTATTCTTGAAGGTAAAATCGATTTCTACTTCACTTTTCCTTCAAGATTTGCTCTTTTTCTTACACTTTCTCCTTCTTCATCTTCTTCAAACTTGTTTTCTTTTTGTTAAAATGGTTTTTACAACATGATGGATGTGTTTTAACACCATGCATGTATGATAAACAAGGTTGCATGTTCATGATCTTAGTGCAAAAATCGATTTTAAGGATTAAAACATCAAACTCAAGTTAAGAGTTTTTGAGAAACAAAATTTTGTTCATAAATGCATGTATACATTTTGATAAGTTTTAATCTTTTGATCTCTGGAAACATGACTAAAATATGAGTTTATCATGATATATTTAAAATACTTGAAAAGATTTACTCAAGGAAATGATGAAAACCCACTTTTCTAACCAATCATCATGCATGCAATCTGCCAGATTTCTTTACCTGACTTTAAACTGTCATATCTCACTCATTTCTTAGCCAAAATTCGTGATTCCTTTTCTGAAATATAATATTTTGAGTTAGCTTTCAAACCCATCTGACCTCACTGGAAAATTCAAATATTTCGATTTTTAGCAATTTTTACAAAACTGTTGCTCAATCAGCACCTTTTTGTGAATACTAGTTTTGTATTGCATGTTCAAAGATCTTATTCATCACTAAAAATCAAGGAAAAATTAACTTGAGCACTTAACATCATATATTAAGAGGTATAAAAATATCTTGATTCAAAAGCCTTTGGAACATGTTGCAAAAATTCTCAAAGTAACATCAATAATTTTTACCAAAATCACAAGAATTAAGTTTTCTCTATAATTGTTTGAGCCTTTAGGCATGTTTTTCGACATCAAAAATAAGAAAACAATTTTTCATTGTTATTAAATTGTTTGAAGTTGTATTCTGGAAATTTTCAGCTCAATATATATTTTCTTTATTTTTACATGAAAATAATAAGAAAATAGAGTGTTAAATCATATAAAATAATTACACTAGTAAATAAATTCTGGAAAAATTCTTGGATGATTCTTTAAGTTAATAAACATCTCCTATGAAGTTTCAATGACTTTTGTTACTGTTTAATATGGTTTTGAATTTTCTTTTTGTTTAGCCCCAATAAATCATAAAACCACTTTAGACAATTTGAAAAGGATGTATAACAATTTTCGCAGCTTCTACCAGAGGTATAAGACTTAGAAAACTATTTTCAGAATTTTTCATAATGTATTCCTATTTTTCTCTGATTTTTGTATTTATAATGGACTAAAAATAGAAAAAATAGTTCTGCTCATCCAAAATTCATGCAAATTTACCAGAACACCTTGTAGTACATTAGGAGGCTACATAAAAATTTTGATGATTTTTCTCTTCTGTATACTATTTTTCTTCTATTTTCTAAGATTAAATACACTTAAATACACAAAATCGGATTTCAGTATATAAAAACCACATTTGGTATTTTTTCCAGATTATTTACTCTGAAAATGAAGTGTACAAAAATTTTGGTAATTTACTTTAACTGTTTAATAATTATTCTCCAATTAATGATTATTTAAGAGGATAAAACAAAGAAAAATAGAAAGACTAATTGAAAAATATCTTTTATATTTTTCACAGCTTCTAAATGTATAATAAAAGTGTTACAAAAATTTTGGGCAGTTTTGGAAACTGTTTTCTATTTATTTCAATTTTTATTAGAATAAATGCTCAAAAATCATAAAATTGGGTTAAACAGTTTAGAAATCAATTTTTATATTTTTCCCAGCTTAACAATGTTTAATAACAGTAATACAAAAAGTTTGGGTAATTTTGGAAACTGATTTCTATTTTTCATGAATTTGTATCTATTTAGAGAATTAAATATATGAAAAATGGTTATACATATTCATACTCCATGAAAATTTATCTAGAAGTCTTTTAGTACATGTAGAACCAAAATCTGAAGTTTGGTAATTTTTATTAACTGTTTAGTATTTTTCAAGATTTTATGGTTATTCAAGAAACTAAAATCGTGAAAAATAGTCAGACAAATCAAAAATTCAAGAAAATTTATCTTGAGGTCTATCACTTCAATTAAAACTGAAATGCAAACTTTGGGAAATTTTAGAACTAAATTAATTTAGTTTTTGAATATTTAATCATTGGAACACCTCTTAAATTGTTAAATATTAGCATTTCAATAATGGGAAATTTCCACTTAAATTGTTATATAACAATTGATTCATTGAAATTTAATTTTCACAGAAAAATGTTTGTAACTTATCAATATTAAATTTTGACACAATATTGGCATAATTCTATTGTAGTAGTAAGTATACTAGTGTTAGATTTCGATTAGAGACTCACTAGCGAATACCATTATTGTAGGAATCGGGAGTGGTACACGTGGAACGTAGTTCAAGGCACCAATAGCATCATCTCAATGTATTGTGAGTATTCACGACTCCCCTATTTTCGGTTTCTTCTAATGTTTTGGGGGTGGGAAAGCATGTCTTAAACTATCTATGTTCATTGTATTTATTTGACTCGTATAAACTTGGTTGCTATATTTTGCATATTGTGAGTATTCATAGCCCATATTTTCGGTTTTTAATGTTTTTGGGTGGAAAGCATGCTACAATTTCTTTGAACATTATTTTATGAACTTGTGCTATGAACTATATGATATGAACTTTGTTGTATGAACCTTGTATTATGAACTTGTACTATGAATTTGGTGTTATGAACTTGTACGATTAAGTCCCTGGAGAACCGATACAACCTATTAACTCATATTCGAGCCGATGGTCTTATGGATAGCGCTATTTGGGGTCGACAGCCCCCACTCGCCCGGAACCGCGAGTGCATATTTCCATGAACTGACATCATGGGAACCATGGAGATGATGGAATGGGGGCAAGAACGGTCATTAGGCTTGGGTTGTGAACTCATGAATGGAAACTTGATGCATATACGAATCTTATATCGTATTTTAGTAACGAAACTTGTATACTCATTTTATCAACGAAACTTATATACTCATTTTAGCAATGAAACTTGTTTACTCGTTTTAGTAACGAACTTTATTTCCCATGAGAATATGAACATTGCATCTCATTTGAGCAACATACTTTATCTCTCATGATGACAACGAACTTTGTTTATGCAAACTTATTTACTTATTTTGGCAATATATTTTTATTTGTGGAAACTTTTATCAAAATTTTTATTTCGATTTATGAAACCAATATTATTTTTAAATATGTGAGTACTCACCAACTATTTTTGTAGTTGACGCTCGTTTTACATGCTTTTTCAGGAATCATCTAGTAAGAGGCACGTAGAGACACAACACTTGTAGGAGTATTTGCATGTGTTGACTTTTAAATACATTGTAATCTCTTTTAAAAAGTTGTTCAAACTCATTGTAAATTTGTAATGATTTTTAATACTATGGTTGGTGTTGTCTTTTAACTTTTGCTATGAGACCCTTTGTACTGCCACGCCCCGTATTCCCGCTTTAGCGGGGTGTGACAGTACTGATTCTGTTACTGTGGTTACCAGGAAGTTTCATGAGAGGGCGATGTTCTGCCCTGAGCAGGTGTCTACCGAGCAGGAATGCATGAGTCGGTATTTGGGCCTTTTGAGGAGGGATATTTGGGAGTTCGTGTCGAACTCGACTTACCAGACATTTGTTGAGCTCCAGGCAAATGCCCGGAAGAGGGAGATTGAGTTGGAGACTCAGGCCAGGGAGGAGGCCGAGTCTCAGAGGATGGATCGGCGGCCGGCACAGTCTCAGCCAGCAGCCAAGCGGGCAAAGTCCGCTGATACGAGATCTGGAGGCCAGAAGGGCCGCACTTATGGGAAGTGCGGCAAGGGACATGATGGGGTCTGTCGATCGGGTGCTTGCTACAAATGTGGCAAGGAGGGGTATATCGCCAAGGATTGCCCCAAGGGATTTATGGTTTGCTTTCATTGCAACCAGACTGGCTATCGGAAGGCCGAGTGCCCGCAGTTACAGCAGGGATCAGCACAACGATCTGCACCTGCTGCTAGGGCTACCGAGGTTCGGCCAGCAAAGGCTGAGGCACCGAAGGCTCGCGGGAGAGCCTTCCAGTTGACAGCGGAGGAGGTCCGTGCAACGCCCGATGTTGTGGCTGGTATGTATTCTTTATTACTTATGCTGAGTTGAGATATTGTGCTTATATTATGATATGCGTAGGTACTTTTCTTGTGAGTTCTGTACCTGCCTTAGTGTTATTTGACTCGGGTGCGAGTCGATCATTTGTATCGATAGCGTTTAGTCGGCACATTAGTATTCGACGAGAGGCGTTGAGTCGACCTCTACGAGTTTCTATAGCTGACGAGCGAGCGGTGTATGCTACGGATGTGATTCGAGAATGTGTACTCGAGATCTTCGGTGTTGAGTTCCCGTTAGATCTGGTCCTGATTGCAATGGGGGACGTGTGTGTAATAGTGGGCATGGATTGGTTGAGCCATTTTGGGGCTGTTATAGACTGCGAGTGACAGTTGGTGACGATATGAGACCCTGGTGGGGGAGTACTTACGGTGTACGGCGAGGGTACCCGATGTGGGTCAGCGTTTTGTTCGGCTGCCAGAGCGAGATAGAGTTTACAGCAGGGCTGCAGCGGGTTTGTAGCCTATGTGATGGACACACGAGTGGCCGCTGGGAGGCCAAGTTCGATTGATGATGTTCCGATAGTGCGCGAGTTCCCGAATGTTTTTCCCGAGGAGTTGCCGGGTGTGCCTCCCGAGAGGCAGGTAAAGTTCCGCATTAATTTGGTTCCGGGGGCAGCACCTATGGCCAAGGCGCCTTATCGCCTTGCGCCGCCAGAGATGCAGGAGCTATCCTCGCAGCTTCAGGAGCTGCTGGGGAAGGGGTTTATTCGACTGAGTAGCTCTCCATGGGGAGCGCCGATCCTATTTGTTAAGAAAAAGGATGGTTCACACCGGATGTGTATTGATTACCGGGAGTTAAACAAGTTGACGATCAAGAACCGTTACCCCTTACCGAGGATCGATGATCTGTTCGATCAGTTGCAGGGAGCGTCTTGGTTCTCCAAGATAGATTTGAGTTCTGGATATCATCAGATGAGAGTGCGGGATGAGGATATCCAGAAGACGGCGTTCAGGACTCGTTATGGGCATTACGAGTTCGTGGTGATGCCTTCCGGGCTCACCAATGCATCGGCATCGTTCATGGATCTCATGAACAGGGTGTGCAGACCGATGTTGTACCGATCGGTGATGGTGTTCATTGATGATATTCTGGTGTATTCGAGGTCTCGAGAGCAGCATGAGGAGCATTTGAGGGAGATCCTCGGGGTTTTGAGATCGGAGAGGCTGTACGCCAAATTCTCCAAGTGTGACTTCTAGTTGCGAGAGGTCCAGTTCTTGGGGCATCTCGTCAATCAGAAGGGGATATTGGTCGATCCGGCCAAGATTGAGGCAGTGATGAGTTGGGAGGTGCCGAGATCTCGCAACGAGATCAGGAGTTTTCTGGGGTTGGCCGGCTACTATCGGAGATTTATCAAGGATTTCTCCAAGATCGTCGTGCCTCTCACCAGGTTGACCCGGAAGGGCGTTACTTTTGCGTGGGGTCTGGAGCAGTAGACCTCCTTTGAGACACTTCGCAAGAGATTATGCGAAGCCCCGGTGTTAGCCCTCCCGGAAGGGATGGAGGATTTTGTGGTGTATTGTGACGCATCGATATCGGTGTTGGGTGCGGTACTTATGGAGAGGGGACATGTGATAGCGTATGCATCGAGGCAGCTGAAGCCTCATGAGACGAGGTATCCCACCCACGATCTGGAATTGGGGGCAGTGGTGTTCGCCCTCAAGATCTGGCGTCACTATTTGTATGGGGTTCGGTGTACCATATACACGGACCACAAGAGCTTGAAGTATTTGATGGATCAGCCCAACTTGAATATGCGCCAGAGGAGATGGTTGGACGTGGTAAAGGATTATGATTGTGAGATCCTGTACCACCCGGGCAAAGCTAATGTTGTAGCTGATGCATTGAGCCGTAGGGCGGAGAGTGCCCCGATTCGAGACATTTGTATGCGGTTGACAGTGACGACTCCGGTGTTGGACACCATTCGGGAGGCTCAGGCAGAGGCCGTGATACCAGAGAACCGCAAAAGGGAGCGGGTGATCGGGCAGGTGTCCGAGTTCGTTACCGATAGCCGAAGGCTGATAACCTTTCAAGGTCGGATTTGGGTGCCGTATGCAGGCGGGGCACGTACCATTCTGATGGAGGAGGCGCACAGATCGAGGTTCTCGATCCATCCCGGGGCCACTAAGATGTATTTGGACCTGAAAAGAGAGTATTGGTGGCCCTGTATGAAGAGGGATGTCGCGTGGTTTGTCGAGAGGTGCTTGACCTGTCGCAGGGTTAAGGCCGAGCACCAGCGTCCGCATGACAAGTTGCAGCCACTTGAGGTTCCCCAGTGGAAGTGGGAATATATTTCCATGGATTTTATCACCAAGTTGCCAAGGACCACGAGGGACGTCGATGCAATTTGGGTGATAGTCGACCGGCTGACTAAGAGCGCTCACTTCCTTGCTATCAGTGAGAGCTCTTCCGCAGAGAGGCTGGCCGAGTTGTATGTGAGAGAGGTGGTATCGCGTCATGGAGTACCGATCTCGATTGTATCAGATCGAGATGTGCGATTCACTTCCAGGTTCTGGAAGAAGTTCCACGAGGAGTTGGGTACGAGGAGTATATGGACCGGAAGGTCAGGAGTATATGGACCGGAAGGTCAGGAGTATATGGACCGGAAGGTCAGAGTGATATGGACCGGAAGGTCAGAGTGATATGGACCGGAAGCTCAGGGTGATATGGGCCGGAAGGTCATTACAGGTAGGACTGGAAGGTCTACCAGGCTTATAGGACGGAAGTCCCCTGAGACACAGGGACCGGAAGGTCTTATAGCCTTGAGTGGCGTATGTGCGTATGTGGTATTTTGGGGAACTCACTAAGCATTTATGCTGACAGTTGTTATGTTATGTGTTTCAGGTACTAGCGAGGATCGCGGGAAGGCGCCGGCATGATCCGTACACACTTATGGAGTTTATGTTATTGAGATTCTGGGACATGTTTTGTTATGACACAGTGGATACATTATGTTTTTATGATTATCGTGTGATTGAAAGTATGATTTAAAAATGAAAAATTGTTTTGAAAATTTATGTTGTTACAGATATCTTGGTTTATTCCAAGACTGAGGAGCAGCACGAGGAACACCTGAGGGAGGTGCTTGAGACCTTGAGGAGGGATAGACTTTTCACAAAGTTCTCCAAGTGTGAGTTCTGGTTGCGCGAGGTGCATTTTCTGGGGCACCTTGTCAACCAGAAGGGTATATTAGTAGATCTGGCCAAGATTGAGGCCGTGATGCAGTGGGAGGTCCCGAGGTCTCCATCCGGGATTCGGAGCTTCCTGGGATTGGTAGGTTACTATAGGAGATTCATCCAGGATTTCTCCAAGATAGCAGTTCCGCTGACCCGACTAACCAAGAAGTCGGTGGTGTTCCGTTGGGGTCTTGAGCAGCAGACAGCCTTTGAGACGCTCAGGCAGCGACTGTGCGAGGCGCCGATTCTCACCCTGCCAGAGGCAGTAGATGAGTTTGTAGTCTACTGTGAGGCTTCGATCATAGGTATGGGAGCAGTGTTGATGCAGCGAGGGCATGTGATAGCTTATGCCTCGAGACAGTTGAAGCCTCACGAGGCTAACTACCCGACGCATGATTTGGAGCTGGGGGTTGTGGTGTTCGCCCTCAAGATTTGGTGGAATTATCTTTATAGGGTCCGATATACCATTTACACGGACCATAAGAGTTTGAGATACCTCATGGATTAGCCGAATCTGAACATGAGGCAGCGTCGGTGGTTAGATGTAGTAAAGGATTATGACTGTGAGATCCTTTATCACCCGGGCAAGGCCAACGTAGTGGCCGACGCCCTGAGCCGCAAGGCGATGGCGGCTCCGATCCGAGATATCTGTCTGAGGATGACAGTGACCACTCCACTGCTGGAGCAGATTAGGGAGGCGCAGGTTAAGGGCCTGAAGGAGGAGCGCCAGAAGTGCGAGAGGATAGTTGGCCGAGTGGCTTCGTTTGATTACGATACTCGAGGATTGTTGACCCTGCATGGGAGGGTCTGGGTACCGTACTGGGGAGGAGTACGACAGGTGTTGATGGATGAGGCCCACAAGTCTCGGTTCTCCATCCATCCAGGGGTGACGAACATGTACAGGGATCTTCGACCCGATTACTGGTGGCCGTGCATGAAGCGGGACGTAGCTTGGTACGTGGAGAGATGCCTGACCTATAGGAAGGTTAACGCAGAGCACCAGAGGCCTCACGACAAGATGCAGCCGTTACACATTCCCGTATGGAAATAGGAGGATATCATGATGGACTTCATTACTAAGCTTCCCAGGACCGCACGTGGGGTTGATTCGATATGGGTCATCGTGGATCGGTTGACCAAGAGCGCTCATTTTATACCGATCCAGGAGAGCATCACGACTGAGAAGTGGGCCGAGATTTATGTGCGAGAGGTAGTGGCACGTCATGGAGTACCCACATCGATGGTGTCAGACCGAGATGTCCGGTTTACTTCCAGGTTTTGGAAGCGGTTTCACAACGAGATGGGTACTCGTCTCCATTTCAGCACTGCTTTCCACCCTCAGACGGATGGACAGAGCGAGAGGACGATTCAGACTCTCGAGGACATGCTTCGAGCATGTGTGCTAAACTTTGGTGGCAGTTGGGATACGTATCTTCCGTTAGCGGAATTTTCGTATAACAACAGCTATCACTCCAGTATTGACCGACCTCCCTTCGAGATGCTCTACAGGAGGAAGTGCAGGACCCCAATATGTTGGCGTGAGGTCGGTCAGAGAGTCATGGAGAGTACGGAGGTAATACTCAAGACCACAGAGCGGATTCAGCAAGTTCGGAGCAGGCTCCAGACTGCTCAGAGTCGGCAGAAGAGTTACGCCGACAAGCGGTGTTCAGACTTGGAGTTTCAGGTGGGCGATATGGTCCTCCTGAAGGTGTCACCCTGGAAGGGTGTTATCAGGTTTCGGAAGTGGGGCAAGCTGGGCCCCAGGTTCATTGGTCCATTTAGGGTTTTGGCGTGAGTGGGTCGGGTTGCCTATCAGTTAGACCTTCCAGTAGAGTTCAACCAGATGCACAACACGTTCCATGTTTCTCAGTTGCAGAAGTGCTTAGTGGATGATTCAGCAGTGGTACCCATTGAGGACATTCAGGTTGGCGATAGCCTATACTACATCGAGAAGCCAGTGGCAATCCTGGATCGCAAGACGAAGGAGCTGAGAAATAAGAGAGTCGAATTAGTGAAGGTTCAGTGGCAGCACAGGAAGGGTTCAGAGTGGACGTGGGAGTCCGAGGAGGAGATGAGGGAGCACTACCCGGAGTTGTTTCTAGATTTAGCAGCAGCAGACTTCACTGGAGAAGTCTGATATAAGTGCAGCTGAATTGTAACATCCGTCTCTCGAGGTATTGATTAATTATGCAAATTAATATTGGTTTTGGACTAAGGTTTGGGCAATGGCCCTTGTTGGAATGGACCCTAGAAGATTGGACCAAGGAGTGGGCTGCCATAAGCTGTACGTGGGGCGTAGCCCGGCGTACGCGGGGCGTAGTAGTCACATTGGATGCACGGGACTCGGGGGCGTACGCGCAGCGTACCATGAGGTACACCCACCATACGCGGGCAGATGCCAAACCCTAATTTTTAGGGTTTAAGACATATATAAACCCCATTATAGCCACCCCTTTGGCCTCCTCACCTGTCCCTCACTCTCAGAAAACCCTAGTTCGTCCCTTACTCCATTTCTTTGTGTGCTTGACCTTTGAAGTTTATTTTGGTGAAGAAGGACTTGGAAGAAGTGAAGCAAGGTTGAAGGAAGAAGCATTTGCGTATCTTGAGCTCAAGGATTTGGAACAAGTTCACCTTTGGGCACTCAAGGGAGGTATAAAGCTCCTATCTTTCCTTCTTGAATCATAGATCTAGGTTTTGGAAGATTTGGACCTTTTTAGGTCCAAAGATTGGATTTTGATCATGCAACTTCAACTTTTAGCTTAGGGTTGCCACCCTTGAAGCTCAATGTGTTCCTTTAGCTGTAAAGTTGCAAGCTTTGAGGCTTTTATGAAGCCATGCAAGAGATCTAGCCATTTGCATGATGGTTCTTTGTCATTTTTAGTGTTGGGCTCATTTGGTGGCTTGTAAGCCACCAAGAGATCGACTTTATGGGCTAGGACGAAGTATTGGACTCAGATCTGTAGTTTGGACGATCTGTCTTAAGAGATTAAGTCGTTTTGGAAAGGATGGCTTAACAGGAGAGTATGTTGGGCGTACACGCCAGTACACGCAGCGTACAAGCCATTCAAGCAGTAGGCACAACGTACAGATGAGTACACTCAGTGTACGCTCAGTCAGTGGACTTTTTTTATTGGACCTCGGTTTGGGCCAAGTTTTGGACATAGTGGTAATGGGCTGTGATGGGCCTTTAGAAGTCAGTTAAGGGCCCAAGGATTACTGGACTTGGGATGAAAGCCCATATGAGGAGTTGGGCCCAATTCAGAAAATTGGCCCATTTGGGGACTTAATGGGCCTTAGTAAGGAATAGAAAGGATTGGGCCTAGGTCATGGCCCAAAATAGATCAGAGGGGTAAAATGGTCATTTTACCCATGGCAGAGTTATCAGTTTTTGACTAAATGTTTATTTGGACATTATAGCCGGGGAGTAGTTGGAGCAGCAGACGGTGTCACCTTTGCACGAGTTTTTTTTTTTCAGCAGTCAGTTGAGTGGTGAGTTTCCTTCCAGTAGGAACGGGTCTACGGCCACAATGCCGGCCCGTTTAGATGAAAGTAGTTCCGGACTTCGGTCCGATGGCGGGGTGGTCCCGAGAAGTAGTTATGTATGCTTGATGTCTTCGTGATTCATGCATGTTTATGTTATGTGTATATGTTCCGGACTCCGGTCTGATGTCGGGCAAGCCCGATGCAGTATATGTGATTATGTTATATGTTCATGCTTATGTTATGTTCAATTTATTCCGGACTCCAGTCCGATGCCGGGCGGGGCCCGATACACTGGGCGGGGCCCAAGTTATTTCGGACTTCGGTCCGATGCCGGGCGGGGCCTGATGCAGCGGGCGGGGCCCAAATTATGCCGGACTTCGGTCCGATGTCGGGCGGGGCCCGATGAAGTGGGCAAGGCCCAATATCTGTTATATGTGTCATTGTATGGTATGCGGTAGTTTGGGGGAGCTCACTAAGCTTCGTGCGTACAATTTTCAGTTTCGGTTTCAGGTACTTCAGCTAGCAAGGGAAAGGGCTTGGGATGATGGCATGGCACACACCACAGTTTTTCTTAGCCTGGGAGTTTACTCTGATATTTTATATGAGATTGTGATATGATAACAGTTTTATGAGATTTTGAGTTACATGTTTCATGATTTTATACTATGACAATGATATTTATGTTTGTTAAATGATTTTGAAAACGAAATTTTGGGCTAGTATTTTTGGGATGTTTTATGCCGGTTAACGACACACGCTCCACCGATCTATGATAAACCTTAAGCCACCCTTTGACACCCTTGTTAAGTCCAAGTTAGTGTGCTGGTTAACCACACACGCGCCACTAACGACTTTAGCAAGGTGTAAAGTGTAACTTCATGGGTTAGCATCATTTTCACATTTTCCTAAAGTAACTAAGATTGGGAATTTATAAAATGTTTAGTTACTTTATATTTATCATTATACTTTTAATGAGAATTATAGTCTTTGTCCTACCCGTTCGGCTAACGACCCTCCACCAGTCAAGGAAGCGGTGGGTGAGAGTGGACACCCATTAAGCTGCCATTTTATAAGCAACAACCTTATACCCCCTTATAGACCGTCTTCGTGAATGAGGTCTATTAACAGTAAGACTGACTTGTTCTTATACATACATACATACATATATATATATATATATATATATATATATATACATATATATATATATATATATATATATATATATATAATTAATTAACTTATAATACTATAAAGTGTAAGGGTTGAATTTTAAACTTTTAAAATTCTAGGGTTTGGAATTAAAGTATTAATGTGTGATTTTACAAATTCCAAAACATTTAGGGAAAGTTTTGAAGCTATTCAAAACCTTTCATTTCTATAACTTATGAGTTTTAATGATTTTTATGAAAAAACTCTTGGAATTCCATAACTTGAGGACAAGTTATAGAGTCCCTTAAAATACATTTAGATCAACAATTAAGCTAACAAGCATGTCAAATAATTTCTATGATCTAACAAAACTCATAAGCATGTATAATTCATATCAACAATTTTCAAGAATCATATGAACTTAATATAAAACTTGAAACTTTGACAATTATCTTTTAATTGGACAAGCAAGAACATTACCCTCTTGGAAAACAAATTTCTATGTTCAAAAAACAGTTTAGGGTAGTGATCCTCATCCAATAGCAAGCAAAATCCCAAAATTCTGCACACAGGTACATCACCACGTCGTGGTAAAGACTGCCACGTCATGGTGAACAGTCAGATGCAAGAATGACAGAATTTCAACTTTGGAAAAACATGTAGCATCAAGTATAATTGAAAACAAGCCTAGACTCTGATACCACTGATGGGTTTTGAGAATTCTAACACTCCTATGGTGTACATGCAACCATAGAAACCTTGGATATATGTTTTCTCTATTATACATGCAAACTTTCATTTTTCCAAGGTTTCATCCTAAGTAGCATATCATGGGGTATATGTAATATAAAAAACTAGTAGAATGACATACCTTTCTTGTTGCTTGGATTCCTTAAGACTTTGTGAGCCTAGCAGCCCAAATGTGATGCCTCAAATACTTCACACAACACCACCAACTATTGGAATAACTTGAGAGAACAATATTGTGCACCAAAATTGGCTAGCCCTCACTAGTATCTTAAGTTGTGTCGATTTTGCTAGGGTGATGCTTCTTTATATAGTGTGCTCATTAGGGTTACACCATGTAACTCATGCCTTTCCATATTCTTCATGATCCATGGGTTTTAACCTCCATGGAGTATCCATGGGTAACCACATGGGTTTAGCCTAACATGACAAACTATGGATCATAAGCCCACTATATAAGAATAAATGATTTACCAAATCAATCCCCATTTATTTAATTAGTCTCTTTTGATCACAAAATTAATTCCAAACTAATTGTTGATCAATACTAATTAAATAATTCATACTAATATATTAGAACTTATAATATATTAATAAACCATAAATATCCTCTTCTCATAAAAGTCTATCCAAATGTTTCGATGCCATGCAACCCAAATGGACCATGCCAAATCGGGTCAAGTACATACCAAATATAGTTATGGACTTAGACACCTTATCCAACAGTTGTTGGGCTACTGAAGAAACCAGAATTACGGAGAGATGATTTGTCTCTATGGGATCAAAAACATCATCATAGTTGATTTCAACTATGTTCAATGGACCCGAAGAGGCTGAGATAACACTTTCGAGGATAGATTTCGTTTTAGTTGACATAACAGTGTTGCAGACATAATAGTCATCAAATTTGACATCGAAGCTTTTGACTATCAGTCATGTATGTCTTATGAGAACCTTGAAGGCCACCTTGTTGGTTGAGTAGCCAAGAAAAATGCTTTCATCTGATTTTGGTGCAAATTTGTTAAGGTGATCCTTGTTGTTGATCAGAAAACATCTGCAACCAAATATATGGAAGAATCAGACATTGGGTTTGCGGTTGTTGAGACGCTCATACGGAGTATTGTTAAGATATTTGCAAATGATGTTGTGGTTTTGAACAGAACATGCAGTTGCCACTGCTTCTGCCCAGAAGTAGAGAGGAAGGTTGGAAAAATTCAACATCGTTCTAGCTGCTTCAACCAATGTTCTGTTTCTTCGCTCTACTACTCCATTTTGTTGTGGTGTGTAGGATGCCGAAAAGTTGTGACTGATGCCCTTGGAAACTAAAAAATTATTCTAGAGTTGATTAGTGAATTCAGTTCCATTTTCACTTCTTATCCTCCTAACTGGTAGTTTGATCTAAAGCTCTATTTCTTTTAGGTTGATCATGATCCGCGGTGTGACGGATTTGAGTCTCAAAAAGAAGACCCAACTGAATCGAGTAAAGTCATCAACTATGACCAGAATGTACTTTTTATGGTGAAGACTGGCTATGGTAGATGGACCGCAGAGATCAATGTGAAGTAGCTGTAGAGGTTCATCAATTGAAGAATCGACAATCAGAGGATGACTTCTCTTTGTTTGTTTTCCACACTCACAGGCTGGGCACAACGTGTCGTTACTGTACTTCAATATTGGGAGACCATGGAGTAGTCCTTCGATGACCAGGTTTTTGATGTATCTAAAGTTGAGATGAGCCAGTTTGTGGTGCCACAACCAACTTACTTCAGATACTGTTTTGGACAGAAAACACAACTGCGGTTTTCCGATGATCAATGAGACATCTAAAGGATACATTGTCCATTCGGCTTTGGACTTGATCAAGCAGGTGTTTCTATCATTTGTCATTATGTAGCAATATTCACTATCAAATCCAACTCGATGACTGGCTTTTCATAGTTGGTCTACGCTGATCAAGTTATGCTTAATATCTTCTACTTAAGCAACTCTTTGAATGGAGAAACTTCCCGTGGTCAACACACCGTAACCCCTGATTATTCCATTTGCATTGTTTCCAAAAGTGACATGTCCACCATTACAGATTGGCCTGAAGTCGCGAATGTATTCTAACCTTTCGGTCATGTGCAAGGAGCAGGAACTATCGATTAACCACTCCTCTTCTTGTTCCTCCTTGCACATTGCCTGCAAATTAAAGGTTTAGTTTGGGCACCCAAACAAGTTTGGAGCCCGGGGATACATGATAAATTTTCTTAATGGATGTATGCACGTGGGACTTAGGAACAAGTTGCTTAGCAGTTTTTGAACCTAGTCCAGGATGTTTCACAACTTTTTGGGTGTTACGAGGTTGGGTTAGACGTTACGTTTTTAGTTGGTAAAAACTAAAGGATAGATTTTTCTCATTTATCCAGACACCGTACTTTGTCAACGGTCTAGAGGGTGTGGTTGGAGACTTGTGACCGGTCCTTGGGTGATGTTTGGCTGCAGTGACCTTGGAACTTGAAAAGTTTTGTCACATGAACTAGTCTTAGGTTTTGACCTGATGACAGACTGATCTTGTTGGGTTTAAAGGGTTCCGCCATTGGGCCTTAGTAGTTCGGTCCATTATGTACTCTCGGTTTGGGCCTGTCCAACCGTGTTAATCTTTCTAGGGTTTAGTTTATAAGGTGCACGCATGCATCCTTGTCGTTAACGCTTTTGATTATTATCATATTAATTTTATTGTAAACCCTAGCACACCTCTATAGAGGAAGTTCTTAATCGAGCTCTTCTGAGGTGTGACTATATTTTAATCATTCGACATACGGTTGATTCATTGTGTGTTCTAGTGTTTGTTATTCTTATTGATTTACCTGTTAAAGATCTAATCGATCTAAAGAGTATTTATCTCATCAATTGGTATCAGAGCAGGAGACTGTGCAATCCATACACATCTCTTCTGTTGAAGAAGGTTTTAGGGTTTTCCGCTATTATCGTTTTCTGCTAGAACCATCATTCTTCATTGATGTAGTTCTTAGACTTTGATCATACCCTAACTTTGTTTACTAGTCTGATCTTGAACAGGTTTCAAAACAGAATCATGATGTCTCTTGACGATTCACAAACGAACCCAATCAACATCTCCAACAGTATCAGATCAACCACCAGGATTCCTATCCTATATACTCAAGATTATGAAGTTTGGACGCATCACTTTGAAGACTATGTCATTGGTTCAGAAGATAATGGATACTTAATCTGGGAAGCGATTACTATAGGTCCATTTGTTCACTCTGGCACAAACGGAACAAACAAGACGCAAAAGGAGTACAACCAACTCGTGGTTGATGTAAAGGATGTTCCTCAAGATGAAAAAGAAAAGCTTGTGAGCAACATTAAAGCACTAAGAATGATCAGATTCGCCCTACAATATGACACATTCCGGTTGGTCAGTTCATGCACGACAGCAAACGAGATATGGGTTAGATTGAAGGAGTTATATTCCACTGATGAGGATCTTGAGCATTCTATCCAAACTTTACTGCTTTCAGAGTTTGGAGACTTCAAGGAAAAACCAGAAGAGAAGCTCATTCAAGCCTTTGATCGTTTCAATCATCTTCTCAGCAAAATGATAAAGCATGGCATAGAGAGGAAGGTAATTGAGCAAAAGGTCACATTCATGAATGGCCTAAGAACCGAATGGATGGCGGTGGTGTCTACAGTAAAAGCTCATGAACAATTCAAAGCTTACTCTTTGCCGAAGCTAGTGGGGATTCTAAAATCACACGAAAGTGCAGTGACCAAAGAAACGAATGTGGTTTCAAGCATGACATCTTTAGCTCTCACATAAAAAGGAAAGAACGTGGCTGAAGAAGAAGAAGATTTAGATCTGTCATAATTTGATCTAACCAATGAAGAATATGCTTTGATGGTCTCTAATCCAAAGAAGTTTGTGCATAGAAAGTTTCCTATCTCCAAGAACCGAAACTGGCAAGGAAGGTACAGTTCGGATAAAGCAAATGATGAACCGAAGAACTCTCCTCAGCATGAAGAACCGAAGAAGGATAGTAAGCTTGTTGGTGACTCTAGATTTGATTGTCACTTCTGCAAAGGCAAAAATCACTTTGCCAAAGATTGTGTCTTGAGAAAGATGTCAGAAAAGAACGAGAATGAAGATGATAAAGCCTACTACCTGCGAAAGCTAGAAGAAATAAAGAAAAAGAAAGATGCTGCTAACAACACTATGAATGCTTTAATTGTGCAGGAAAATCTCGTGGACGATGAGTTTGGTGGTGTGGAAGTCTAGTCTACAGACTCTGAGGATGAAGAAGTTCGTAAGCCCACACATGGCAGGGCTTTCGTGGCGAAAGAAGTTGAAATTGAAGGTGCAGGGAAGTGCTTGATGGTGATTGCCGGAGTGTCACAGATGAGAGGCTATACTACTGATGGGAGTTGTGATGAAGCAAGGGAGCGAGAAGACAGATACTTTGCTACCAAACCAGTTGGCGAGCAGATCAACGAATGTGACCAGTTGATCAAGAAGGTACAATCAATTCTCGAATAATTAAAAATCCCTGTCACAAACTATGAAAAAGAACTAAACGAATTAAAATCTAAATTTTCTAGTTTAAGTGGTAGTTTAATACATAATCACTTAACAAACTCTAACCTAACTGATCAACTCAGCAGGGTGTCTTCGAAGAGTGAGGAGAGACGGATCTGGAGAGAGCAAAAGGAGATCGAGTTAGTTAGGATTAAGGATGAGACAATTTATTTGCAAAGGGATAATTTAAAGCTTTTAAAACAGAGAAATGTTTTTTGTTTAAGTGATAAACATTTATATTCGAATATTACCCAATTGCATCTGAATTGTGAAATAGGCAAGAAAATTCATCGTATGATTCTGCCCTTCCTTGAATTTAAAGAGGATGAAATTGATGCTGATGTATATAATTGTGAAGCTGTTGTATCTTCTGATGAAATTTCTCCAGCATACAGAATTGGTCTTGATAAAATCGAGTCCTTCATCAAGTCCAAAGACCATAAGGACATGCTTAAGAACCTTTTGGAAGAAAATGACAAATTAAAAATTAAAACAGAAACCATGCAGAAGTTTGACTCGTTGAATGCCAAGTTAAGTTTGGAAAACAAAATTGATGTTGAAAATACTTCTGAATTTAATGAGGATGATGATATGAGTGAAATATACGTAGAGGATGTGGTGGACTGTTCTGAATTTGTCAAAAGCGAACCCGAACCTATCAAAAATCCCATTTCTGAAAATTCCGTTGAGTTCGCTCGTTTATCCCAAAATAAGTCCAGAATTTTGAAAGAAAAGGCTGTGGTATATCAAAAGGTTCAAACCACACCAAATCAGGTTTATGCAGTTATAGGTGTCACACAGCAGCAAACAGTAGAGCTGACAGCAATAGTAAACGAGGACAATGCTGAAGGTTGTGAGGAGCATTTCTGGTTAGCTCCAATCGACAATGCTGATGAAACGGTTGGTCTGTCTACGAAAACATCATGGAGGGTCAAAGGCAGATATGTAGCAGAACCACTCAACAAGCCTACACATTTTGATGTGCCAAGCACAAGTGGTACCAAAAAGATTCCAAGAGAGTCAGTCAAGGCAACAATCGAAACCTCCTCGCTAGAGAGTGAAACTCAGGTTGAAAGACCGAAACCCAAGGCTAATATCCATAAAACTCCAGAGCAGTGGTCATAGCAGAAACATCAACGTAATAGGAGAGATAAGAAGAATCTCTCTGAAAGGAAGCAGTTTTGGAAGTCCCAAAACCCTAATTATGTTCACTCAGATAAATCTTTACTCCTTACAGAAGAAGCAAAATCAAAGCGTAACTCTACTCCTTGTACTCAATGCCATTCCTGCAGTCAAGCAAACCGAAAGAGTAGTTTTGGCTCCCAAAGTGGAAGCAAACGAAACCAAAAGAGTGGTTTCGGTTCTCCATCTTCAGACGGAAAGAACCCAAAGCTAGGTTTCGCTCCTAAAACTCATCCCTCTCACTCAAAGCAAAATCCGAAAGTGGATATAAAGGGAAAAGGGAAGCTAGTCTCGGAAGATGAAAAGAAGACAAAGAAAACGTCTACTAACTCTAGGATACAGAACCGAAAGTTTGTGAAAAATAATAACACAATTCCAAAGTCTGAAGTTAATGTAACAAAAACCAACAAAATCAAAGTTTTCACAATTAAAAGAAAAGATGAAACCACCTTAATAAAACAAACTTTTTTGGTTGATTCTTCTCTTACTATTCCCTGTTATGTAAAAGGGTCACAAGGACCCAAGAAACTTTGGGTTCCTAAATCTGCTTAATTTTTGAAGGTTATTCGTGACGAGCAGTTCGATGATGAATGGTATATTGACAGTGGTTGCTCACGTCACATGACAGGGAGAAGGGAGAGCTATGGGAGTTTCGGGCTCTGAAGGATGGTGGATGTGTCAAGTATGGAAATAATTCTTTTGGCACAATAAAAGGCTATTGAATGATCACAAATGGAGATTTCTCGATCAGAAAGGTGGCATATGTAGAAGGCTTACAACACAATCTCATCAGTGTCTCGCAACTGGTGGTGGGAACAGGACTGAAGGTTTCGTTCGATTATGAAGGGTCAGAAATAATAGAAAAGAAGACCAAGAATGTTCTGCTGAAATCTCAAAGAAAAGGCGAAATGTATCCATTGAACCTTAATCCAATACGAGGGAAGCCATCTATATGCCTACTAACGAAAGCACATTCTAACGAAAGTTGGCTATGGCACCGAAGGCTCTCGCACCTCAACTTCAAAGACATCAACAAGCTAGTTCTTGGTGATCATGTGCGAGGACTTTCACTTCTCAAGTTTGACAAGGAACATTTGTGTGCTGCATGTGAAATGGGAAAACAAAACAGGAAAAGTCATCCAACTCGTGTTAACACAAAGATCATCGAACCGCTTGAGCTCCTACATATTGATCTGTGTGGACCTTCGGCTATTGAAAGCATCGGTGGTAACATATATATACTTGTCATAGTTGATGATTTTTCTCGGTTCACTTGGGTTTTCTTTCTTAAACAGAAATCAGAAGCAACGCCCAAGCTCAAAGTCTTCATAAAGCAAGTAGAGCTTCAACTGCGAAAGGTGGTTAGAAACATTCGCAGCGACAATGGGTTGGAATTCAAAAACCAAGCGTTTGAAGAATTTCTTGCTGAAAAGGGAGTGTCTCACAATTTCTCTGCTCCCTATACTCCATAACAAAATGGGGTCGTTGAAAGGCGAAACCGCGCGTTGTGTGAAGCAGCCCGAACCATGCTCAGCTTCACTTTGTTGCCCCTGTATTTCTGGGCTTAAGCTATTGCCACTTCTTGCTACACCCATAACCGGTCTTTACTCAACAAGAGATTCACAATAACTCCTTATGAAATTCTAAACAACCGCAAGCCTAACATCAAGTTTTTCCATTTTTTCGGTTCAAGATGCTTTATCTTCAATTCTAAAGAGAACCAAAACAAGTTTGATGTGAAGGCAGACGAAGGAATTTTTCTTGGGTATTCGCTTACTTCAAAAGCATTCAGGGTTCTGAATAAACGCTAAAAGAAAATCAAAGAAACATATTACGTGTCGTTTGATGATAACTACGTGAAGAAACTCACATCAAGCAAAGAACCAATGGATGAAATCTTTCCTCAAACTGGTCAAGTCTTGATTCCCATTTCCAACTTATTTGAAGAATATGTGAAGCTCTTTGATGAACCAGAGACTGGTACTCTCTCTGAAGCGAAAGCGGCTGACAACGAAGTAGATAATCTGAAGAAGGTAATTGACGAAGCTGCTAAAATCATGGAAAGCGAACCTTCAAGTTCAAGTGAATCTCACGAATCTGTAAAATCTCAAAAGTCAAGTGAAACTTCCCATTCTACTATCCAAGGGGAGAATCCATCAATCACCATACCCAATGAACGTCCAATCGAAAGGGAGAATTCTGAGCCTGAAGCCGAAACTGTATCATCATTCGAGGGGGAGCATGTCAATACAAATGGTGAAGATGATGATACACAGTCAGAATTTGAAGAAGAAGTAAATGCTAAACTGGATCCCTCCTACGATCCAAATTACCATCCCCTCACCAAATGGACAAAAGATCATCCAAAAACCCAAATCATTGGAGAATTATCAGAAAGAGTTCTCACACGTTCTCAACTTAAAGCGAAACAAACTGCATTATTCTCACAAGTGGAATTTTGCATGTTTAATTCGTTTGTCTCCAAAGTTGAACCAAAGACTATTAAAACTGCACTCGATCACTCTGATTGGGTGCAATGCAAGACGAACTCAATGAATTTGAGCGAAACAAAGTATGGAGACTGATTCCTACACCAAAGGATGCATCTGTGGTTGGATTGAAGTGGGTCTTCGGAAAGAAGATGGTCAAACAAGGGAATGTGATTCGTAGCAAAGCAAGGCTGGTAGTGAAGCGATATTGTCAGGAAGAAGGAATAGACTACGAAGAGACCTTCGCTCCAATAGCAAGATTAGAATCGGTATGAATCATTCTGGCCTATGCTGCTCATAAGAACTTTGAAGTATACCAAATGGATGTCAAGTGTGCATTCTTAAATGGAGAATTATAAGAGACGGTGTATGTAGACCAACCACCTGGTTTCGTGAACGAAAAGTATCCATATCACTGCTACATTCTGGACAAGGCGGTTTATGGTCTGAAGCAAGCTCCTAGGGCATGGTATAAATCACTTACTCGATTTCTAAAAATGTCTAAGTTTAAACAAGGTTCGGTTGACCCAACCTTCTTTCGTAAGAAAGAAGGTGACCACCTTATGATCGTCCAAATTTATGTTGATGATATCATCTTCGGTTCCACGAATTCTGGCTTGACAGCTGAATTTAGGAAGTTGATGGAGACTAAGTTTGAGATGAGTTCAATGGGTCCAATTAACTTTTTCCTTGGCTTGAATATTAAACAGGGACCCGAAGGCATTTTTATTAATCAAGAGTCTTACACCAAGACCTTACTAGCCAAGTTTGGAATGATGGGAGAGTCAAAAGTGAAGGTTCCTATGGCGTTTGGCACGAAGTTAACACCTTCTCTGGAAAAACCGGCTGCTGACATGATCCTCTATCGCCAAATGATAGGGTCTTTAATGTATGTAACAGCTAGTCGACCAGACATAATGTTTTCTGTATGTTATTGTTTCGGGTTTCAAACTAATCCACGCAAACCTCACATGATGGCTGTGAAGAATATTTTTCGATATCTGAAGCGAACCTCATCTCTCGGTTTATGGTACCCGACGAAATCAGGATTCTTCGTACAAGCATTCTCTAATGCCGATCTAGGTGGATGTGGACTGGACCGAAAGAGCACAACTGGTGGGTGTCAGTTTCTTGATGGCAGACTCGTTAGCTGGCAATCGAATAAGCAAACATGTGTGTCTCTTTCCACAGCCGAAGCCGAATACATAGCCGCAGCGTCTTGTACCTCACAGGTCATATGGATACAAAGTCAACTTAGAGACTATGGCCTGAACATGAAGAAAATCCCTTTGTATTGTGGCTCTGCAAGCGCAATAAGGATATGTCACAATCCAGTGCAACACTCAAAAACGAAACATATTGCACTGAGGTATCATGTCATCAAGGATCACGTGGAGGATGGTAATGTCGAAATCCATTTTGTTCGAACCACTGATCAACTAGCTGACATTTTTACAAAAGCCTTACCGAAAGCAAACTTTAACAAAATTTTACAAGGCTTAGGAATGATGGAAGTTGAGTCAGTACCGAAATCGATTTCGCCTCATTAGAAGTTGGAAAGCGAAATAGAGCAATCGCTCGGTCTATTTCGGGTCCGAATTTTTCAGGAACCGAAATGAACCGAAGGCTCGGTCTATTTCGCCTCATATCTCATGGTGGAGTTTCGGTTGTATCTTTTGTACACTACATTTTCAGGAATTTATTTTATGTTCTTCGTCTCTATTCATAAAGATCAAAAATATTTTCCTTTCTGCTTTTAATTATTTTTCAGAAAATTCATAAAAATCAAAAATATTTTCCTTTCTGTTTTTAATTATTTTTCAGAAAATTCATAAAAATCAAAAATATTTTCCTTTCTGTTATTTAATTATTTTTCAGAAAATTTATAAAAATCAAAATTATTTTCCTTTCTGTTTTTATTTTCTTTTCAGAAAATTTATGAAATCCAAAAATATTTTTTATTTTGTTTATGTTGCTTTTCATTAAAGTCAAAAATTCCAAAAATATCACTGAAAGGTGTCATCGATCATTCAAATGATGGAGCTGGGACAGGTATACATTTCTTTATCTTAGTACTAGCTAAGTGTCCCCAGAAGCATGCTGATGTATGTCGACCAAAGCCTTAAAGACTTCAAGTGTAGCCTTATTGATTTGATATACATAAATCAAATCTTCCCAATCAGGCTGATAAAATCACTTATGTCATGAGCTACCTTACTCGTCTCACATTGAGTTAAGAGTTGTCTGCTCGGTCCTTACTATATAGCAGAGGTACCTTCGGTTCTTTAACCATCTCCACACTTTTCTCCATCTACTTTCATTTCATGATCGTTGAGACTCTCAGCGTTTACCACTAAGGTTTATGGTTACACAACGTCTGTGTTAATGATCTTAGTTTCGTTTCACCACGAACTAAGTGAAACCCAAAATTCAGTACCCTATATGAATTGACGGTGAACAAATCAAACGTTCTAGCTTTCACCCATGAATTAACGAAACCACTCTTATGGAATGTCCCCTGAAATCCCTTTTCTTTTTGAGAGGTCCTTATGAAAATGCCTATCACCAAGGCTTTTCTTCTCATAGGATCCATTTTAATATTTTTTGGGGTTTCTGAAAACGTTATCAACAAGTCACTGCAAAATGAACAAACCTACTTGTTTAATAGGCTACATCGGTCTCACAAGTACTTCGTCCACTTTCGGTCTTATGCCAAGAACCAAAGCATGGATTGAAGCTCGACCACCATTAATAGCCTTATAATAAAAATATGCCTTTCAATGCTTCTTAACAAGTATTTGATCGTATTTTTATGGGGAACCACACAAGCACTTTGAAGTCTCTCTTGACTTTGAAGGAAGAGATTCGTGCCCGGGATCCACTGCTTCATGTCATATTTGACATCACTTATATCCCACATATAATTTGTTTTACTTCTTTATCTTTCACACTATCTAGCACGAAAATCTTTACGATATTTCCAAACTCTTGTTCGGTTACTAATAAGTTATTCTCAGATATGTAGCTTCGGTTCTTTATGGTGGAGTCGATTCTTTTAAAAGGAAAAAGGGTGAGTCAGCATGAATTTGAAACGGTTCAGAATTTGAAAAGGAGATAAGGATGGAAAGGCACGTGAATTTGAAACGGTTCCTATACCCACGCCTCGTGACGTATATCTGGGGAAACCAAGCTGTCAAATCGCGCTTTTTCAGGCGTCGTTTCAGGGGATCGTATCATCATCAGAACAGATTCTTTCTCTCTCATGGAAATGATATAAAAGGGTCTCTCACACCTTCTGTACCTCCTTACTACTTCCAAACTCTATCACGAATACAACTGGCGATTTTCACCTATTCTTCTTCTTCCTCTCTACAACAATGGCAGAATCATCATCAGTTCAAGAGCAAACCGCTTCTTCAACTCTTCTGGCCATCAAACCGAATCAGAATCTTATCATCGAACTGAATCCATTCGTCTATGATTCATACATGCTTCATGTGGTCGAATATCTCAAGTATTCCCTACTGGTGATTGCTCTCACGCAGGTTGAATGTGTTCCCATGTCACTGCTCTCACATGTCTATTCATGTGCTACTTACGATAAACGCAAGGAACGGATCTTCTTTGACATCTTTAATCACAAGACCTCTGTCTCAAAAGCTCGCTTTTGTTCTCTGCTAAAGCTCGCTTCAGACGCCTCTGTCATCTCTCCTGATTTCATCACAACTACCCAGTTATTCACTATGTTCTATGACATGGGGTACACAGATGTTCTTACCACGTTGACAAAGTTCAAGAAATCTTGCTTACCACCTCAATGGAATGGTCTTTTCGCCCTCATCTTCAAGGGATTAGCTGAAAGGGTTGTTGGGTCTGATGGTTCTACCAAAGGCTTCATGACCATTCTTTATGGTCTCTATCACAGAATCAATCTGGATTATGGCTCCCTTATTTGGTCTCAGCTGGTGGAGAGCCTCAATTCATCGACTAAACACTCTGAAATTTCATGTGGACACTTCTGTATGCTGGTTACTCGCAGGGCCATTGAACATTTTCAGATTCCAATCATGGTGATGCTTTGATGTCTTCAATTGGCACTTTCCACACAACAAAAATCATTGTCTCCGATCCCACGATGTTCATGTTCATCGGTTCAATTTCTGAATCAATGTACAGGTGTGTCTCAAGCGAAAGCAATGTTATGGGTAATTACAGAAAACTGACACCTTCAGGGCCAAGAGAACTCACTCCAGAAATGCAACGTGCCTTGGAGGTTGTTGATAAACCGACAAAGAGGGGAAAGAAACCAGAACAGGAGAAGAAGGAAGCCGAAGTTCAATCATCCCAAGTAGCCTCGCCTAAAAAGCGAAAGGTGGAAAATAACCTTCGTCTGCCCACAATAAGCGAAAGATCAAGAGGATGGCTAAGAAACCGAAAGCTGCTTCATCCACTGATTCGGATTATGTTCTGTCAGATCAAGATCAACTGAAGTCCACTGAAGCCGAAACCGTTCATCTTGAAAACTCACCAAGAGGAAACACGCCTCCTCAGTCCCCATCTCCTGAGGTACATGTAACTGAATCTGTTCCCAATCCTCTTCATTCTCCACCTCATTCTACTGTGCCTGTTTTGAGTGCACCACTACCACCACTACACCCGAACCTCCAGTTGTTGTCAACGTATCTCATACGGGGGCGACTACTAAAGGGCTACAAATCCCGGTTACTTCAAAACCATTATCCACGCCTCCCTCAACCGAATCTGATACAGTTCTTAGCGGAGCTGAAATAGAATTTGACTCTGTGTATTACAGCCCCTATCGGGTTCTAAGCGAAGAAGATGATGATGCTCCAATCACCAAGCGTCACTTGAAGGATCTCAATGCCAAACTTGATCAATTAATTGATTCTTCTGCTACTCCCTCCACTTCAACATATTCTGATGCTGCCTCAAAGGCTCTAATTGAAACTTTGATCTAACAACATGATCAATCCATTGACAAAGCAACTCAAGTTGTGGATGCCTCCACTCTCTCTTGAAACAATGCTATTGGTGAGGTCAAATCTCTCATTTCTGAGTCCAAGCTTTTCATGGAATCTATTCAAAACACTGCAGACAGCAATACCAACAAAGCAAATGAAGCCATTGCCTCTCTTTCCACATATCTTAAGGCTGAGCTAGAAAAATTTGAGGTGATTCGCCAAAGTCTACAGGCTGACAGTACTAATCTTCTTTCTTCTGGTACCACAGGTCTCACCAAATTAAAAACCGATCTTGCCATAGATAACAAGGTCAGGGAAGATCTCGCTCTTTCACAAACTCAAGTTGCCACTCTTTCCTTGGAGCTTTCCCAAGCGAATAAGGAAATTGATTCCCTCCGGGCCGAACGCACAATCCTCAAAAGTTGTGTGAACAATGTGAACTCTCTTCTTTCGAATCTTTTAGAGGCACATGATTCGGTTCTTACTATAACTACTCGCCGACATCTAGCTGAGAAATTGAGACCAGCTCTGGATATCCTTCGCCGGATTGAGGGTGTTTCAGAGTCTGGTGTCCCTCCAAAACAAGGGGGAGATAAGGTTGTCCAACAGAAAGTCACTGATGTACCGAAGGATAATGAAGCTTCGGGCAGTATACAAGACAAAGGAAAGGAGAAGGTAATTAATGACAATGAGGTGGTAATTGTAACCTCCAAATCTGAAAATCCCAAATTCAAACTCAATGATCGAGACTGAAAAGCTTTCCAAGGCGAATGACGAAATTGAAAAGGAGAAGAAGATAAAAGAAGCGAACAATGTCTTGCAACGAAGGAAATCTTTGTTTCCTCTGTGGACAATGGAAAGACTTCTGAAAGAGGCGATCGACTCTCCAAGCACACACTGGCTTGAACCAGTCCTTTCCTTCGGTCTTGAAAATTCCAAGGATGCTCAGTTCGATATGCCCATCACTCGAAAAGCGTTCGTATTTCATTGTTTTGATTCAACTGTTCCTATCCCCTCTCCTGATCCAAAGGTTGATCGAGACTTGCTCGAATTTTATCTTTCTTTCTCTCAACCGCAATATCTCACATGGAGTAATCAGAAGATCACAACTGTGAAGGTATTGAAACCGACTTCGGCAGGGAAGTTTGTAAATGTCAAATTCAAGGTGACACGAGGCTCAAGCGGCTCGGTTCATGAGATCTCCCTTGTTGATCTGCCGAACTTAAATCCCCATGATTGGATTCTTTTGAACAACATTTTGCTGACCAATCAACAAGAATACGGGCCTATTATTGATCATATCAAGCGGATGCTGGTCTGCTATATTTTTGAAGTGGCGAAAATGGATCAGGAGGTCGCTTCTGCAATCAGAAAGAAGCCCATTATAAAGCCAATCGGGAAGGCAAGTGATATGTCGGTGATGATTAAAGGCAAAATTGATCCACAATTTTACACTGTTTTGTTCACAAGGGGCGAAGGTCAAAGATGTTTGTTCGCTCTGGCTGATAAGCATCTGTTCTCCACCGCTCGCTTAGAGCACATTCTTGAAATTATACATCGGTGTGACCATAACAATGATGCAGATAAGAAGTTGTTTACAGACATGCTTCGGTGGTATATTCACCTTCATCAAACTCTGCTTGCCATTATTCCGAAGCTATTCAAGACCGTGAGGTCATCTGCTCCTACTCAACCGAAGTAGTCTCTCGCCTCAATTGGCGCAAAGGGGGAGATTGTTGGGTTTAAAGGGTTGCACCATTGGGCCTTAGTAGTTCGGTCCATTATGTACTCTCGGTTTGGGCCTGTCCAACCATGTTAATCTTTCTAGGGTTTAGTTTATAAGGTGCATGCATGCATCCTTGTCATTAACGCTTTTGATTATTATCATATTAATTATAATGTAAACCCTAGCACACCTCTACATAGGAAGTTCTTAATCGAGCTCTTCTGAGGTGTGACTATATTTTAATCATTCGACATACGGTTGATTCATTGTGTGTTCTAGTGTTTGTTAATGTTATTGATTTACCTGTTAAATATCTAATCGATTTAAAGAGTATTTATCTCATCAGATCTGATTTTGAAGGTTCAGGAGTTGGTAAAATACCCTTCCATTTTGGATTGTTTAAGGAATATTGTTGAAAAGACGTGAATTTCTTTTGAGATTTTGCGAAATTTTTTTGAAAAGATTTTGTCATTGTATATTCCTTGTTGCTTGATCCATTGACTACAATATTTTTTGAAAGATTTTTGGCAGTGATGGATTTTTCGAAATTCTTTTGATTTGAAACCTTGGCTTGTTTGAAAGTTTTATTTTTTAGATCAGTTTTCCATTTTCTACATCGGGATCTAATTTCCTCTTTTAAAGCCAAATTTGCTTGAGTCTTTGGAGAACCGCAATCAGAGACATTTAACTGCGGTCTCTTCAAAATCTTTGAGTGAGTTGAAAAATGGGTACTTGAGTCATCAGAACTCGAAAGTTCAGGACTCTTAGAACACTGTCCAAATTCAAAATTTTCAATTTGGCAATTCATGAAGAATGGGTTGAATAGACACTGTGCTTTTGTCTGGGGTCTGTGGTACAGATGACTGCACTACCGCAGAGTATGTCAAGGGTGGCCTTTTGTTGGGACACTTTATGGATGGCAAGGATAGAAAACTTACAACTAATTTTGGTCCTTCCACAATGATTGCTTCATCTACATCTGAAGTGGACTGAGAATCGGGACAAATTGTGCCAATGATCGGTAATTGATCATTTGGATTACTAGAGGATTCAGGAAGAATATCCTCAATTAAATAGTTGTTACTCAGTTCATGAAGTCTACCAAAATGACATCTTATGTCTTCGGGGAATGTTTTTGTTGGGTTTTGTATACTACAACATCCTATGGTGCACATACAACCCTAAATGCTTTGGATCTATGTTTTCTCTAATTATACATGCAATATTGTTTCCATAAAATTACCTCTTGTTGTAGCTTGTAATTTCTTGTTGTAGCTTGTAATTTCTTAGCCTTTAAGAACTTAGCACCCCAAGTGTGATGCCTCAAACGGTTCACAACACACCTTGGACAAAGGATGACTTTTTGGGAGAGAATGTCTTGAAAAAAATCGGCTCAATGAACTCTTAGAACACTTGGGGTGCTGATTTGGTGATTTAGGGACTCCTTTTATAGTATGGCATAACTAGTGTTACAACCATGCAAACCCTAATGCTCCATGACCTTTCATATTACTTAGGCTCCATGGGTTAAATCTCTATGGACTATCCATGGACTATAACATTGGTTTAGCCCATCCTAAATAACCATTGGCCCACACTATGAGAATCATTGATTTACTTAATCAGTCCCCGTATATTTAATTAGTATCTTTTAATCAATAAATTAATTCCAAATTAATTCTTGATCAATACTAATTAAATCATATGATTTCATAGTAATATATTAGAACTTAAAATATATTAATAAATCATAAATAACCTCTTCTCAAAAGTCCATCCTATCAAAAGTCCATCCTATCAAATTCTGAATCATGTTTTCAAACATCACATCCTTAGTCACGCTTATCACACGCACAATCTTGATAAGTGACCAAACCTCTTTCTGATCCTTTCCCAACACAGCATGAAACCTCAGCTTCATATGTAGAAAATCATCTTTATCCTTGAATTTCTCAACAATTTTGTATTGTGCTGTGATGAACATCATTTCATTGATAGGGAAATCAAGTTGATTCATATCTGAGTTCTCTATTGAATAGCTCTTTCTTGGCTTCTTCTCGAATGCATACATTTCATTATATGACACTCTTGCTTCAATATTTTCATAACTGTGTAACTTCCTTGGATCACCTTTGTTCATTGTAGGAGGATCATCTTTACGAAGCATCAAAATACTCTGTATTTGACGTTGCTTCTCCATCTCCGCTTCAAATTCAACTTTTCTTTCTTCCTTAGACTTTTCTATAACAACCCCCTTTCCTCTATCAACTTTTGATGGCTTAGGTTTTGCAGAGCATGAACTCCCACCACCAACTGTCGAACAAATAACAACCCCTTTTTGAATAGGTCTTGTTGTGGTTTTGGTAGCTATTATTGTATCAACTTTCGAAATAATTGGAGTTGTAATTTGAGTTGAAATCACCTTCGCCACCGTTTTCACTTTTTCCCCTTCACCTTTACTCATGTTTTCTCTTTCTCCTTTTTTAGCCTTCACATCTATACCAACGTTCTCCTTTTCTCCCCCTTGCACCCCTGAGACAACAGGTGGGGCACTCGTTGGTAAAAGATTGATAAATTTGGACATAGGAGCCAACTCCTTCTGTATCGCCATTTCGAGAGAATTAAACTTCTGAGTAAAGTACTCAGGAGTGAAGAAAGAGCATGAGCCAGACTTCGAAATAAGCTCCTTCAATTCGACAAGCATGGTATTAAGTTTATCAACACTAGTAACATCAGTAGTTGCTTTCTCATCAAACTTGGGAACAAAAGATTGATGTGTTGTGATAAACGTAGTAACACCAACAACAATAATATCAACTTTCTCAAGGATAGAAGAATTCTTGTTTTCCAACTCACTGAACTTTGTGGATACACTCACTTTCATCTCTTCCAATTTTCTGTTCACATCCTCCCGCACAGTTTTAACATCTTTAACAAAAAGAACATGTCGTTCTTTTGCCACCATCCTTAGCTCTTTAATTTAACCATTGAATGAGTCAGCTTGAGCCTTGACTCTGAGCTCATTGTTTTTATCTATTCAATCCAATTTCTGATGTAGGCGGAGCTCCTGAGCTTTAAGCATCACATCAACTTTAATTCCAGATATTGAGTGCTTACTCCCAGCATTAGCATGTGATTGAAGAATGGAATTGAGTTTTCTATTGAGTATTTTAAACTGTTTTCTAGACATTAGCATATGATCCGGAATATTTTCTTCCTCAGGATCAAATTCTAAGTCTGTAAATGTTCCTCCAAAACCTCCGCCATCAGTTTTATCATCGGAATTAGGTTTGGGTGGATCAGTTGATTGGGATGTAAAGAGAGTAGTGATAGGTTGTTGTAGGATATTTTTGAAGGTAGGTGAGGAAGTAGTGGTGGGAACGATCAAAACAAACAATGGTAAAGAAGTACTGGGATTTGTAGTGGATTCGAAAGTAGAAGAAGTAATAATAGGAAATATACCTTGAGAACCAGCAGGATTCGATACAGCATCACCCATGATGACATTTGCATCCGTATCAGATACATGTGCAAGGATGCCGAAAGTTGGAACCTCCTCAGTAAATGATGTGGTTACCAAATCTTCGGGTGGAATAACGACAATTATGTTTGGTGTTGATGTTTTGGATGGTGGACTCAATCCCAAACTTGTTTCTGGTACAACCTCTTCGTCCAACGAATCCTCCTGAAGAACAAGCTTTCTTTTCTTTCTCTTCTTTGAGATGTGTTTGGCAACATCTTTAGCTCTTCGTTTCTTTGATGATGGAGAAACTGGAGCTGGGATTTCACGAACAAGAACACCTCTCCTATTAAGTTGAGCTTTTCGAACTAATGGAGATTGATCTTCAGAAGATGACTTTGGCTTGTGAGATAACTTCTTTAACCTCTTAAGCACTCCTGATTTCGAAGGTACAAACTCCTTCGAAGGAACACCTTTTGAATCTGCTACTGGCTTTTCAACTATCTTCGAAACTTTTGCTTTATAACAAGAACCTTTCTTTGGTGACTTAGCAGATATTTTCTTGGGGACTTCTTTTGAAGGAATTGCATCATCCTCATTCTTGGACTTCTTTGATTTCTTCGAATGCCCCTCGTTAGTACGGGGTAAAAGAATGCCAGTTTCCACAAAAGGATTAACAGATTGTAAATAAGCCACTAGAATTGGGTTTGTCGGATCTACCTTCTTAAGCATAGCATCAGGAATTCGAGCTATACTAGGAAGCACCTCCTCATCATCTTCCACAGATTTTGGAAAATGATATGTCACGAATTCAACAACAGGTTCATCAGTAGGCACCAAAATCCCTTCTTTGTTATATGCAAACTGGAGGATAAGACTCCAATATCTTGCACAAGATATCCCATCAACAACATTTGTATTTTCCACACTCTTTAAGAATTCCTTCCATATTTGAGTCGCATAATCCACTGGTAAATCATAGTAAATACCAGCTACCATTCCATATACTTCCAATCTCCCCTTGTCTAGACCAACACTTCGACATGTGAGACATCAAAGATAAATTCTGAACAAGAAGTTCTAAATACACGACAGACTAGACTTCTTGAGCTCACTAATCTTGGTGAGAGGGGCTTAATAACCCATCTCATTAAACATATGAAGAACTTGCGCATTCGAAACCTTGTAGAATGGTGAAGAATTAGGAATTTCAAGAATTTGGACAAACAGTTTTTTTGTCAGACGAAACCTCTTATCAGTAATCATGTTGAAAGTAACAGTACACATAGTCTTGCTGTAAGTTGCTGTTGAACCTTCCAAAGAAAGCCAAGACATTGGTACTGCATATGAACTAAACATCGTTGTTGATAATACTGAGTGCTTCAAAGCAACGATCAACATTTGAAGTTCTTCTGGATAAAGAGAAACATCCCCCTCAACTTGATAGTTTGTGCTTTGAATCTTTAGGATTGGTTGAGAATATACATCTTCGGTGGTAGCGGATTAAGTTGCTGCCATTGTTAGGGTTTGAAAAAGTTTGAAGAACAGAGAGCAATTAGGGAAAAGATCGTCTGAGAAATTTGTGAGAACGGAACGTGTTAATGTAAACCAAAGCCCTTTTTTATATGTATCTAGATCTGAATACCAATCGATTCATTTAATGACCTAGTCACGTGTCCCCTTGAAACGCGCACCACTAGCCGTCATATACGCCACGTCAGAAAAAGTGACTAGAACAGTTCCCGAGAAACACGCACAGTTACCAAACCGTCACTTCAAAAGTCTTTTAGTCTGTACGAATGGATAAGAATAAAACCTTCGGAATGGAGTTTGGGCTCTTTCGCTTTTGGGTTTAGAAGTGAAGTCATATGCCAGACTTTCGAAATCGTCAGCCTGAGTTGGTATTACTCAGAACCTCAAGGATGTTGTGAGTGCTTTGTGCCAAAGAAAAAGATAAGAAGCAAAATAAACAAAATTTTGGATTCTGTGATGTCGAAAATAAAATTTCGACATTAAGGCAGTTGAATCCCGGGAAAAGATTGCTTCACTAATCATCAAGAGAGATGATCAACAACTTGTGTGGTTTCCCGTGAATTACAATCGAATACTTGTGAAGAAGTATCGAAGGGCTTCTTTTTAATATGGCTTTTTAAGGTGGCTTAAAATTTCGATACAATGCATACCTAACATAAGTATGACAATTTGTAAACTAAACTACCTGTTTAACTAGTGTAGTCAGTGACAAGTAAGCTTTGAAAAGTATATCGAGTAACGAAGGTTGAGGATGATACTCAAACGGAAATCATATTCTTGAAACCAAATTAGACCTAAATCTTGTTGCGAAACAAATGTTGTGGGTTTCGAACATTTGATCAAGAGTACAAAAAAGAAAGAATATAATTTTGAGTATCGAAATCAGGTACTGAAACAAAAGTTTCGTGATGTCTGGAACAAAGTTCCCCGTCAATTCCTTAATTTGATTCGACATTTAGGGTTTCACTTTCATCACGGTCTCATGATGTTAGATCATAAACATAGATTGTTCATATGTCCAGATACTAATTGGTTTATACCATAAATCTCTTGAACATATGTCATTGTGTGTGAAAGTGTAAGACCTTTAGGATGAAAAAGATTTGGTAAAGGATTTGTAAGTACCTCTGCTATGTATGGACCAAGCAATAAACTTTTAACTCAAATGAGAAGAGTAAGGTAGCTCAAGGACTAATGTGAAGATAGCCTGATTGGGAAGAAATTTTCATGATAAAAACTTCATTAAGGCTTTGAAAACACACATTGAGTCAAAAGAGGCTTAGGTCAACATGATGTAGGATGCTTTTAGGGACAACCTAACTAGTGCAAAGTTCTTCAAAAAATATACCTGACCCTAGAACTGCAAGCATGAACCATGAATGTTCTTTGCCAAAAGCTGCATCAAAGAAATGAAATACAAATACCAAATACAAGAAAATCTTTTTGAGTTTTCAAAATTTAAAAGACAAAACAAAAGTAAAATCTTTTTGTTCTTTTTGATTTTTTGAAAATTGAAAGACAAAAAAATATAAAATCTTTTTGTTCTTTTTGATTTTTCGAAAATTGAAAGACTAAACAAATATAAATTCTTTTTTTTTTATTTTTTATTTTTTGAAACAAACAACAACAAAAAAACATTTTTGGTATTTTTGTATTTTTCCGACATGAAAAAAAAACTATGTACAAAACTCACGAAAATTTGTGATTAAGCAGTGTGTACAAAATGTTGAAATCAAAGCGTGTCGAAGAACTGAATGTGAACAGTAACCTCTGAATGACAGACTATTTTCTTTGTACAACCATTCAACACCTCTGAATCGACACTCATACACCTTTCTTTTGTTATTCTTTCGAAATCAGTCCAGGAACTAAATTTCCTTCAATCATTCCTAGACCTCCCCCCCCCCAAAATGCTCACGAATGATTTCTCATCCAATGGCTTTGTGAAAATATCAGCAAGTTGATCAGTGGTTTTCACAAAGTGAACTTCGATATTGCCATCCTCAATATGATCTTTTATAAAGTGATAACGAAGAGCAATATGCTTGGTTTTCGAATGTTGCACAGGATTGTGACAAATGCGTATAACACTTTGTGAATCACGATACAACGAAATTTTCTTCCTGTTGATTACATAATCACGTAGTTGGCTTTGTATCCATATGATTTGCGAAGTGCAAGCTGCAGCAGCAACATACTCTGCTTCTGTTGTGGAGATCGAAATACATGTTTGCTTTTTCGATTCCCAGCTTACTAACTTCCCATCAAGTAGTTGACATCCGCCACTTGTGCTTTTTCTATCAAGATTGCAACCTCCTAAATCAGCATCTAAAAATGCTTGTATGAAGAATCCAGTTTTCGAAGGATACCACAATCCTAACGAAATTGAGCCTTTGAGATATTGAAAAATATTTTTCACTGCTGTTAAATGTGGTTCTCTGGGATTCTATTGATATCTAGCACAATTACAAACAGAAAACATAATGTCAGGTCGACTTTCCGTAAGGTAAAGTAATGAACCTATCATGCTTCTGTATACAGTAAGATCAACACCTGGTTTGTCTAACGAAGGAGAAAGCCTTGTTCCAACCGCCATTGGTACTCGTAATTTCGTGCTATTCGTCAAGCCAAAATTTTCAGGCAGATTCTTTGTGTATTTTTCTTGATTGATAAAAATTCCATCTCTTCTTTGATGAATATTCATTCCCAGAAAGTTGTTTATTTTTCCCATCATGCTCATCTCAAATTGGCTTTTCATCATATTTTCGAAATCTCTATACAAAACAGGGTCAGTTGAGCCAAAATAATATCATCGACGTATATTTAAACAAGCATAAGATGATCCCCAACTTTCTTTCGAAAGAGTGTGGGATCAACTGATCCTTGTTTAAATTTCAATTGTTTTAAAAAAGAGGTAAGAGTTGCATACCATGCTCTTGGTTCTTGTTTTAACCCACAAACAGCTTTATCTAAGATATAACAATGATTAGGAAATTCTTCATTAATAAAACCTGGAGGTTGTTCAACATAAACTGTTTCTTCAAGTTCTCCATTGAGAAAATCACATTTGACATCCATCTGATAGACATCAAAATCTTTGTGTGCTGCATAGGCCAAAAATATTCGAACAGCCTCGAGTCTTGCGACAGGGGGAAAAGGATTCCTCATAGTCGATACCTTCTTGTTGCCAATAGCCTTTAACAACAAGTCTGGCCTTATTTCGAACAATATTACCATCTTTATCTGTGTTATTTTTGAAAATCCATTTTAATCCAACAATTGAAACATCTTTTGGTTTAGGAATTAATCTCCAAACCTTGTTTCTTTCGAATTCAGACAATTCAGATTGCATTGCAACAACCCAATCTGAGTGTTCCATTGCAGCCTTAACTGATTTTGGTTCAATTTTAGAAATAAAGACATTGAACATGAAAAACTCCTGATGAGAATTAAGTACCTCATTCTTTGCACGGATTTGAGCTCTTGTTAACACACCTTCTTGTGGATTTCCAAGCACTTGTTCTTTTGGATGATTTCTTGTCCACTTCTCCAATGGTGGATATGCTGGATCAAAATCCAATGACGCATCTTGGAACATTTCTTCATTCTCTGAACCTGCAACAAAATTATTATCATTTAAATCATGAAAGGTTTGATATTGATCATTATTCGACACATTTAGCTCCCCCTCGAAAATTTCATTTCCAGGTTGCTCCCCCTCAACAACATCATTCGTTCTCCTATTCTCCCCCTCGAAAGAATTGTCCCCCTCAACATGAGAATTCGAATGCAAGTTCTCCCCCTCCACTTGAGCATTTGGCAGCCCTCTCCGAAACACCAAAAATTAAATCATAATCAAAATCAGACGAAGTAAAACTTTAAGATTCATCTGTTGATTCATTAAGAATTGGTTTTTGTTCGAAACACTTTTCAACTTGTTTGATATAATAATCGTCAAGCGTAAGATTGAATGTTTCCTCAATTTTCCTTGTTCGTCTATTCAACACTCGATATGCAACCGAATTATGAGAATAACCCAAGAAAATTCCTTCGTCAGCTTTGGACTAAAATTTTGAAATATTATCCTTGAGATTCATGATAAAACACCTGCAACCAAAAACATGAAAGAATTTGACATTAGGTTTTTGGTTATTGATAATTTCATAAGGAGTAATGTTGAATCTTCGATAAATGAACGATCTATTTTGTGTAAAACATGCAGTAGAGACCGCTTCAGCCCAAAGATATTGTGGAAGATTCTCATATGTGAGCATTGTTCTTGCACCTTCACAAAGAGAACTGTTGAGTCTAGGGTGTTGCGTCTTGGGCTCGTATTATAGTCCATTTTGTATTCACGGTTTGGGCCTGTCCTACCGTGTATTGTCTCTAGGGTTTAGTATATATAGTGCATGCATGCTTAGATTAGTTACGCTTCTCATTGATTGTATTCGTTCTTATCGCACTGTAACGCTAGCACACCTCTACAGTCGAAGTTCTTCATCAAGCTCTTCTGAGGTGGAGCATATTTTAATCATTCGACATTCGTTTGATTCATTCTTGTGTTCCTTCGTCACTTTATATTCGTTTATCTGTTTAGAATTTGTCGATCTAATAACGCTTTAATCTCATCAATTGGTATCAGAGTGGGAGACTGTGTAATACATACGCATCTCTTCTGTTTGAAGAATCCATTAGGGTTTCCGCTTTTATCAAATCTATAGGAGCCAATTTTCTTTATTGACGGTGTTTCTTGTGTTTGATAAAACCCTAACTCAATCTTTACAAGTCTGATTCAAGCAGATAAAAGAAAAAGGTCATCATGTCTCACGACGATTCTCAAACCAATCCGATCAACATCTCCAACAGCATTGGATCCACTACTAGGATTCCCATTCTCTACACTCAAGACTATGAAGTATGGACGCACCACTTCGAGGACTACGTGGTTGGATCAAAAGAAAATGGTTATCTGATCTGGGAAGCCATAACCTTGGGTCCATTTGTTCACTGGAATGAATAGAAAAATTAAGACTCAAAAGGAGTATAACCAACTATTGATAGATGTGGAGAAGATTCCCCAAGACGAGAAAGACAAGCTATTGTGTAATGTCAAAGCCATGAGAATGATTAGATTCGCTCTACAATCTGACACTTTTCGTCTAGTAAGCTCATGCACTACTGCGAAAGAAATATGGGATATGCTAAAAGAGTTGTATTCCACTGATGAGGATCTGGAGCACTCAATCCAAACTTTGTTGCTTTCTGAGTTCGGTGCCTTCCAACAAAAACCAAAAGAGAAACTCATCCAGACGTTCGATCGCTTCAACCACCTGCTTAGTAAAATGATCAAGCATGGTATTGAAAGGAAGGTGATAGAACAAAAAGTTACATTCATGAATGGCTTAAGACCCGAATGGATGGCAGTGGTCTCGACTGTGAAGGCTCATGAGCAATTTAAATCCTATTCGCTGGCGAAACTGATGGGTATTCTCAAATCGCATAAAAGCGTGGTGTCAAAAGAAGCGAAAGTAGTTTCGGGTGTGGGATCCTTGGCCCTTGTTTCTAAGAGCAAGAATGTGATAGAAGAAGAGGAAGAATCAGATTTTTCAGAATGCGATCTGACAAGTGAGGAATATGCAATGATGGTTACTAACCCGAAAAGGTTTGCTCGTAAAAAGTTCCCTGTCAACAAGAACCGAAACTGGCAGCGAAGTTACAGTTTTGAAAAGACAAAAGAGGAGACCAAGAACATTCCTCAAAAGGACCAAGAAAATGTTGGATATAGTGTCTAAGTCCATAACTATATTTGGTATGTACTTGACCCGACCCGACATGGTCCATTTGGGTTGCACTTCACCCGAACAATTTATGGATAATCGTTTGAGAATAGTATAAGTTATGATTTATTAATATATTATAAGTCCTAATATATTAATATAAAATCATATTATTTAATTAGTATTGATCTATAATTAATCTAGAACTAATTTAGAGATCAAAAGTATGACTAATTAAATATGGGCTCTTGTATTTATATAGTGTGGGCTAATGCTTATTTGGAATGGGCTAGTCTTGCATGGAAAGTCCATGGATACTCCATGGAGCTTTAACCCATGGATCTCATGGAAATGAAAAGACATGGGTATTAGGGTTTACATGGATGTAACCCTAATCCACCACACTATATAAAGGAGGCTTTGGTTCTTGAAATTGCACTAGTTGATGTGTGTAAACTAAGAGGGCCAATTTCAAGAAGTTTGTGACTATTCTCTCAAGTTTCCAAGTTTGTGGTGATTTGTGACTTCCATTTGAGGCATCCACATTATTGGTGCTAGGCTCTCAAACTCCAAGCAATCAACTACTACTACAAGGTAAGTAATTCTACTAGTTTTATTTGATTCAAGTACCCCATGCCATGCTAGTTAGGATAAGAACCTTAGAAAAATAATTATTTGTATGTATCTTAGTCAAACATAGATCCAAGGTTTCTAGGGTTGCATGTACACCATAGGAGTGTTAGAATGTTGAAAACCCATCAGTGGTATCAAAGCCTGGTTTGTTTATTTGATACTTGATGCAAAAAAAAAAACTTGAAAAGCGAAGTTTTGTTCAAAAGCTCGTATCAAAATTTCAAGTTTTGTATATGTACTTACGATTCTTGAAATTGTTGATATGAACATTCATAAACATATGAGTTTAGAAGATCATAGAAATTATGTGCTAATAATTGATTAGATTAATTCTTGATCTTTATGTGTTTTAATGGAGTCCATAACTAGTTCTTAAGTTATGGATAACCAAAAGTCACATTTATAAATAACCATTAAAAGAACACATAGGTTACAAAAAATGAAGAGTCTTCATTTTTAATAACCATTAACTCATAAGTTATGAGAAATGAAAAGTTTTGAAAGTTTACAAAACTTGCCCTCAAGTTTTGGAACATGTAAAGTCATATTAAAAACTTTAGTTCCAACCCCTATAATTTTAAAAGTTAAAATTTAACCCTTATACTTTATAATATTATAAGTTTAATAATATTTATATATGTATAAGATCAAGTCGTCTTACCGCTAGTACGCCTCATTCACGAAGCCGGTCTATAAGGGGGGTATAAGGTTGTTGCCAATAAAATGGCAACTTAATGGGTGTCCACTCTCACCCACCGCTTCCTTGATCGGTGGAGGGTCGTTAGCCGAACGGGTAGGACAAGGACTTATAAATTCTCATAAAAAGTATAATGATAATACTAAAGTAACTAAACTTTATTGAATTCCCAATCTTAGTTATTTTAGGAAAATGTGAATAAGGTGCTAATCCATGAAATTACACTTTACACTTTGTTTAAGTCGTTAGTGGAGCGTGTGTGGTTAACCGGCACACTAACTTGAACTTAACAAGGTAGGTAAAGGGTGACTTAATGTTTATCATAGTATCGATGGAGCGTGTGTGGTTAACCGGCATCCCAGTAATTTGCATGGTTACTTCACACCTTGTTTTGTGATCCTCGGCATCCCAGTCACAAAACTTGAAGGGCACACTCGAGATTGAAACATGCCATTGAAGAAAGTTCAATGAATCTCAAAGAATCTAGGAGTTTCTAAACCAATTAAAACCTAATTAAATATTTCGTTTTTCATGGTGGAAATTGGTGAATCGTCATTCACCTACCTTCAAATATCTTATAGCTTAGATTACAACATCCCTCTTCTAAGTTATAAAATATTGTGTTGGGTCCTAGCCTTAATATTACATTTGGGTGTTTTGTTAAGGACTATCTCTATATATAATCTAATCTATTCCCTCTTCTTTTCAGATGTCTTCCAATAACAATGCTTCTGGCTCAAACCCTACTAGCTCCTTCTCTCTCATGAATCTTTGTGGGAGAGTCATCTTTGATGGGTCCAACTTTGCAGATTGGATCAGAAACATCAGGATGGTCACTCGGTATGAGAACAAAGAATATGTTCTCGACAAGGAGCTGAAGGTACCCGAGCCAACTGCTATTCCTGAAGAGCTTGCTGAATATGAGGTACATGAAAGAGATGCTACAAAAGTGGCATGCATCATGATGGCCACCATGACAGCCGAGCTCCAAAAGTCCTATGAGGACTATTATCCTTTTGAGATGCACCAGGACTTGATGGACCGCTACCATCAAAGTGCTCGTCAAGAGCGATATGAAATAATCTCCTCCATGATAACAACCCAAATGAAGGATGGTGAACCCATCACGGGCCACATGTAGAAAATGCAAAGGTATGTGGACCGTTTACTGAAGCTGAATGTGAACTTCCCTGAGAAGTTAGCAATAGACATCATTTTGCACTCCTTGCCATCGTGTTATGATCAATTCCGCATGACATATCACATGAACAAGGAAGAAGTCACCCTCAGCAAACTTCAAGGACTCTTGAAGACCGCCGAAAGTGGTCTAAAGGGTAAGTCGGTTGTTACTACTCCTACTCCTATTCCAACTGCGGCCAATGTCTTGGCAATCGGGCATGGCAAAGGGAAGAAGAGAAAGAACCCTTCTAAGGGTACCAAGGGTAAGACCCTTGAAGGCTCCTCTTCAAGCAAAACCAAGAAAGGTTTTGTCACTCCTTCTGCTAACCCTAATGAGGCTGAATGCTTCTATTGCCATGAAAAGTCGCACTGGAAGCGAAACTACCCAAAGTACCAGCAAGATTTGAAGGATGGGAAAGTAAAACCCAACCATGCAGGTATATACACTATATTGTCTAATAACTCACCTTATTCTAAGTCTTGGGTCCTTGATACAGGTTGTGGTATTCACATATGTTGTGATTTGTAGGGACTAAAAAGAAGTGAGAATGTGGAGCAGGGAAAGATAAACTTGATCATGGGAAACAGGAAAGCTTCACCTGTCACCAAGATACGAGTTTATTCCTTAGTGCTAAATAGTGGGTTTACATTAGATTTGAATAAATGTTATTATTCGCCAGAAATGGCAAGAAATGTTATTTCCTTTCATGCATTGTATAAACAAGGTTTTACCTTTTATTTTAATAATAATAATGGTAGTATTGATGCTTTCTTTAATAATGTTCTTTATTTTAAAGCATTACCTTGTGATGGCGTGTATGAAACTGTATCTGTTGTAGATAATCTAGGAAATAATGTATTGTGTATTAACTCTTCCACTAGCTTAGATAAAGCAACCTTATGGCATTGTCGTCTTGGATATGTAAGCAAGAAACGCATAGGCCAACTCCAAAAGGATGGAATCTTGGAGTCATTTGACCTAAAGTCAGATGATAGTTGTGAATCTTGTTTGCTTGGTAAAATGACAAAGTCACCTTTTACTGGCACTTGTGCTAGGGGTGAAGGTTTGTTGGACCTCATACACACGGATGTGTGTGGACCCTTCAGAACCGCCACAAGAGATGCTAATCGGTTCTATGTGACTTTTACTGATGATTTTAGTAGATATGGATATGTCTACCTAATCAAGCATAAGTCAGAAACCTTTGAGAAATTCAAAGAGTTTAAGCAAGAAGTGGAGAATCAGTTGGGCAAGAACATTAAGATGCTTCGATCCGATCGTAGTGGTGAGTATCTTAGTACTGAGTTCCTTGACTATCTTAAGGAATGTGGGATTGTCTCACAATTGACACCTCCTAGGACACCACAGTTGAATGGTGTAGCTGAGAGGCGCAATCGGACCTTGTTGGACATGGTTCGTTCCATGATGAGTCGAGCATCGCTACCAATATCATTTTGGGGGTATGCCTTAGAGACTGCCGCCCATATCCTTAATCTAGTCCCTACAAAGAAGGTTGCCAAAACACCTCACGAGGTGTGTACTGGAAAAGTTCCCAATCTAGACCACATCAAGATTTGGGGTTGCGAGGCTTTCGTGAGATGCGAGACTCACGATAAGCTCGAACCCCGAAGCGAAAGGTGTGTTTTCATCGGCTACCCACATAAATCCTTTGGTTACATCTTCTACAGACCCAGTGATAATGTGGTCTTTGTAGCAAGAAGAGGATTCTTTCGAGAGAGAGAATTCATGAGCCAAGGAGACAGTGGGAGGCAAATTGACCTTGAGGAAATTCAAGAGTCAAGTGGTGAAGGAACCTCAAACCCCAGCCCTCAACCTGAGGAGGAAACTCCTGTTGAGCTGACTGAAGAATCTATACCTCTGAGGCTTTCCACCAGAGTTAGGAATGCACCTGAGCATTATTATGGTTTTTGATATTGCTGCAGAAGGTGAGACACTTATCAGTGATAACACACTGGTAAATCTGGATGAGCCTAACAGCTACACGGAAGCCATGGCAGGCCCTGAGGCTGCTAAATGGAAAGAGGCTATGGATAGCGAGATATAGTCCATGTATGACAATCAAGTTTGGAACTTGGTTGACAATGTACCTGATCGTAAGATAGTTGGGTGCAAATGGATCTTCAAGAAGAAGACCGACATGGATGGTAATGTACACACTTATAAGGCACGACTGGTTGCAAAGGGTTATTCTCAAACTCCGGGAGTTGATTATGATGAGACCTTTTCACCAGTGGCCAAGATTAAGTCTATTAGGGTTCTGTTAGCCATTGCTGCATTTATGATTATGAAATATGGCAAATGGATGTCAAAACCGCTTTCCTTAATGGAAAGTTGGCTGAAGATGTTTACATGCTTCAGCCAGAGGGTTTTGTCAGTACAGAGTACCCCAGTAGAGTGTGTAAGCTCGAGAAATCCATTTATGGATTAAAACAGGCACCTCGCAGATGGAATCTTTGCTTTGATGAGAAAGTCAAAGAATTTGGATTTTCAAGGAGTGAAGATGAATCTTGTGTCTATATCAAGGCTAGTGGGAGTATAGTCAGCTTTTTGGTACTGTATGTGGATGACATACTACTCATAGGAAATGACATCCCAACCCTACAGGAAGTAAAGTCCTGGCTTGGGAAGTGTTTCGCTATGAAGGACCTTGGAGAAGCTGCCTATATCCTAGGGATAATGATTTTGAGAAACAGGAGTAAAAGACTAATTGGACTTAGTCAAAGCACCTATGTGGACAAAGTGTTGAAAAGGTTTAACATGCATAACTCCAAGAAAGGAGAGTTACCCATCCAGAGTAACGCCAGATTGAGTAAGACACAAAGCCCTAGTACTGAGGTTGAGATAGCATAAATGAGTCGAATACCTTATGCTTCAGCTGTAGGATCGATCATGTATGCTATGACGTGTACTCGACCTGATGTAGCCTTTGCTTTGAGCATGGTTAGCAGGTATCAGGGGAACCCTGGCAAGGCACACTGGACTACGGTAAAGAATATCCTCAAGTACCTACGGAGGACTAAGGACTGGATCCTTACCCTCGGTGGCAGTGAGGACTTGAGAGTTGTAGGGTACAGTGATGCTAGCTTTCAGACTGACAGGGATAATTTATGCTCTCAGTCGGGCTGGGTCTTTACTCTAAACGGAGGGGCAATTACTTGGAAAAGTTCCAAGCAGGAGACAGTGGCTGATTCCACTTGTGAATCAGAGTATATAGCAGCAAGCGAGGCAGCAAAGGAGGCTATATGGCTAAAGAACTTCATCGGAGACCTTGGAGTTGTACCAGCTATAAAGGAGCCAATGGAGATTTTATGTGACAGCAATAGTGCGGTTACCTTAGCCAAGGAACCAAGAGATCATGGCAGATCTAGACACATTGACAGAAAATATCACTTCATCAGACATCGAATAGAAGAAGGAATCCTCGTGGCAAAGAGGGTATCATCGGATGAGAACCCAGCAGATCCCCTCACGAAGGGACTGACTCGGGCTAAGCATCTCCAGCATGCTCGGAGCATAGGGCTGAAGGATGATATTAGTTTTAGTAGTTAGATAATCTTGAAATTTGTAAAATGTAATTGACATTTGATGATAAATAAAAGCTGTTATTTATGAGTAAAGTGTTGCTATCTCTTGTCAATCGTTTACTATTATTTCTTTTTGCATGTTTTGACTTCCAGAATAATTATGTTATGGTTTATATCATATTATTCAAACTCTCCACAGTCGGTCATATGTTGGAAGTAGATATGAATCAAGACTGTCATGGGTTGGCTTGTAGAGGTCTAAGATGTTAGACAAAGCGGGGCTACAGCACTCATGAGTGCTCATAAGTTTTGAGTATTGGATTCAACCCACGCTCACTTGTATCACTTCATGGAATTTATCTCGAGTGATCGTGAGACGGTAAAATCATATAAGTCTTCAAACCTAGAGATATGATTTGTTGCCTATGAGTTGGTTATGCATTGATTGCACGAAAACGCATTGGTAACTCGATGTTATAAACCGTGCTTTTGTGTGTAATTCAACAAGAAGTACAGCAAACATATGAGTCGAATTTTATCTGTTCCTTCTAGGATTAGAAGCGATATCTGGGCCCCTCGATGATTTTGTTTTGACCTATGTACCGGGGCCGGTCAGAACTAAATTGATGTGTTCAGTTAAGTTCTATGTCAAACAAATCGGAAATCGGGAAACAAATGTTGGACAATAAGCAAGACCATGTTCCATGTATTTGTCCGGCTGATATCTAGAACCGAGGATTATATGATCACTTATCTAAAATGGCGCTTCATAGTTCAACAGAGTTTAAAGAGCTACGATTGCTGATCGGTTCCTGAAGTCATACTTGCAACTATAGTTATTAGACTTATCCAAGTGGGAGACTGTTGGATATAGTGTCTAAGTCCATAACTATATTTGGTATGTACTTGACCCGACCCGGCATGATCCATTTGGGTTGCACTTCACCCGAACAATTTATGGATAATCGTTTGAGAATAGTATAAGTTATGATTTATTAATATATTATAAGTCCTAATATATTAATATAAAATCATATTATTTAATTATTATTGATCTATAATTAATCTAGAATTAATTTAGAGATCAAAAGTATGACTAATTAAATATGGGCTCTTGTATTTATATAGTGTGGGCTAATGCTTATTTGGAATGGGCTAGGCTTGCATGGAAAGTCCATGGATACTCCATGGAGCTTTAACCCATGGATCTCATGGAAATGAAAAGACATGGGTATTAGGGTTTACATGGATGTAACCCTAATCCACCACACTATATAAAGGAGGCTTTGGTTCTTGAAATTGCACTAGTTGATGTGTGTAAACTAAGAGGGCCGATTTCAAGAAGTTTGTGACTATTCTCTCAAGTTTCCAAGTTTGTGGTGATTTGTGACTTTCATTTGAGGCATCCACATTATTGGTGCTAGGCTCTCAAACTCCAAGCAATCAACTACTACTACAAGGTAAGTAATTCTACTAGTTTTATTTGATTCAAGTACCCCATGCCATGCTAGTTAGGACAAGAACCTTGGAAAAATAATTATTTGTATGTATCTTAGTCAAACATAGATCCAAGGTTTCTAGGGTTGCATGTACACCATAGGAGTGTTAGAATGCTGAAAACCCATCAGAAAAGAACGAGAGCAAGCTTATGGGAGATTCAGGATATGATTGCAACTACTGTCACGGCAAGAACCACTTTGCTAAGGACTACTTGCTGAGAAAGATGTCTGAGAAGAAGGATGGTGAAGAGGATGAAGCTTACTACATGCGTAAGCTGGAGGAACAGAAGAAGAAGAAAGTATCTAACAGTTCTATAAATGCTTTAATCGTGCAGGAAACTGTGATGATGATGAGTTCGGTGGCGTGGAGGTCTGGTCTACCGACTCCGAAGACGATGAAGTGCGAAAGCCCTCGCATGGCAGAGCCTTTGTGGCGAAGAAAGGAAGTGAAAAGGATGTTGGACGATGCTTAATGGTGACGGTTGGAGTATCACAAATGAGGGGCTATACGACCGAAGGTGAGCATGATGAAGCAAAGCAAAAGGAAGAGAAGTGTTTTGCGGCCAAACCAGTGAGTGAAAGGATCAACGATTGCGATCAGTTGATCAAGAAGGTACAATCCACTCTCGAATCACTTAAAATACCAGTAATCAATTATGAAAAAGACTTAAACGAATTAAAATTCAAGTTTTCTAATTTAAGTGGAAGTCTAATGCAAACACGTCTAGCGAATGCTAACCTAACTGATCAACTCAGCAGGGTATCTTCCAAGAGTGAGGAAAGAAGGATGTGGATAGAGCAGAAGGAATCAGAGTTAGTTAGGGCTAGGGATGAACTTATTTATTTGCAACGTGACAATTTGAAGTTTTTAAAACAAAGGAATATTTTTTGTTTGATTGCTAAACGTTTATATACAAATATCACCCAGTTGCATCTAGATTGTGAAATAGGCAAAAAGATTCATAAGATGATTTTTCCTTTCCTTGAATTCAAGGAGGATGAAGTCGATGCTGAATGTTATGAGTGTAAATCTATTGTGTCCTCAGAGAAGGTTTCAGAAACCTACAAATACGGACTGGACAGAATTGAGGCCTTTATTGAGTCCAAAGAACACAAAAGCATGCTTAAGCATCTATTGGACGAAAATGACAAATTAAAAATCAAGGCCGAAACCATACAGAAATTTGACTCATCGAATGTCAAATTAAGTTCAAAACATAAAATTAATATGGAAACCACTTCTGAATTTGACGATGACAGTGAGATGAGTGAGATCTCTGTAGAAGACGTGGTTGATTGTTCTGAGTATCTTAAGAACGAACCCGAGCCTGCAAAACCCCTCATATCTGAAAATTCTGTTGGGTACGCTCGCTTGTCCAAGGATAAATCCAAGGTCCTCAAAGAAAAGGTAGTTGTTTATCAAAAGGTGCAAATTGTGCCTAATCAAGTGTATGCCGTTACAGGGGTGACTAAGAAACAGACAGTAGAGTTGACCGCCTTGGTTGACAATGATAATGCCGAAGGTTGCGAAAATTACTTCTGGTTAGCCCCCATTGACAATGCTGACAAAACAGTCGGTCTGTCGGAGCGAACCTCATGGAGAGTCAAAGGCAGATACGTGGCTGAGCCAATCAATAATCCCTCAAGTTTCGATAAACCAAGTACAAGTGGTACAAAAGAAATACCAAACGAACCACTGAAAGCTTCCAGCGAATCATCAACAACAACCGAAGCTCATGAGAAGAAAACGAAGCCCAATGCCAACATTCACTTAACCCCAAGAGCAACTTGCAGAACAGAAACGCCAGCGGAACAAAAGATATTTGAAAAATCTTAATGAGAGGAAACAGTTTTGGCAATCCCAAAACCCTACAGATTTTCCCTCTAATAAGACTTCCACTCTCAAGATGAAAGAGAAATCAATGGCCAAGTCTCCTTCGAACAGTCACTGCCAATCATTCAGTCAGTTGAACCGAAAGCCCAGTTTCGGTCCCAACACTGGCAGTCACAACAACCGAAAGTCCAGTTTCGGTCCCATCAACCAAAAGCCTAGTTTACGTCCCAACATTGGCAGTCCCAACAACCGAAAGTCCAGTTTTGGTCCCAACAACCGAAAGCCAAGTTTCAGTCCCAGCAACCAAATTCCCTACTTCGATCCTAAAACCCAATATCCCCAACCAAATCGAACCAAATGAAGGATATCAAAGGAAAGGGAAAGCTTATCTCGGATTCTAAAGTTAACATTAAGAAAACAGAAGCTAACCCTAGGGATCAAAAGACTAACAAACCAACTAAAAATAAACCATGTGAATCACCTCAACCAAAACAAGCAAACAACAAAAATAAAGTTTTTACCATCAAACGAAAAGATGAAACGACACTAATAAAAAGAACTTATATGGTTGATCTTTCTGTTGCACTTCCCTATTCGGTAAAAGACTCACGTGGGCCCAAGAAACTTTGGGTTCCTAAATCTGCTTAATTTTGCAGGTTATAAGTGACGAGCAGTTCGACGACGAATGGTATATTGATAGTGGCTGCTCACGTCATATGACAGGAAGAAAGGAATAGCTAAGGGAGTTTTGGTCCCTCAAGGATGGTGGATGTGTCAAATATGGGAACAATTCATATGGCACGATCAAAGGGTATGGTATGATTACAAATGGTGATTTCTCAACACGGAAGGGTAGCATACGTGGAAGGACTGCAGCATAACCTCATAAGTGTCTCGCAACTAGTTGTGGGAACCGGATTGAAAGTTACATTCGATGATGAAGGCTCTGAGATAGTTGAAAAGCAAACGAAGAAAGTTCTGTTGAAATCTGAGCGTAAAGGGGAAATGTATCCTCTAAATCTCAATCCAATTAAAGGGAAGCCAACAATTTGCCTGATGTCGAAAGCGAACTCAGATGAAAGTTGGTTGTGGCACCGAAGGCTCTCGCACCTCAACTTCAAAGATATTAACAAACTGGTGCTTGGTGATCACGTGCGAGGACTTCCAGTTCTCAAATTTGATAAGGAGCATTTATGTGCTGCATGCGAAATGGGAAAGCAAAGCCGAAAGAGTCACCCTACTCGCATTAATACAAAAATCATCGAACCTCTTGAGCTTCTGCACATCGACTTATGTGGCCCTTCGGCAATCGAAAGCATCGGTGGTAGTAAGTTCATACTTGTTATTGTAGATGATTTTTTACGGTTCACTTGGGTTTTCTTTCTTAAACAGAAATCAGAAGCGACTCCTAAGCTAAAGATTTTCATCCAACAAGTGGAAGTGCAGCTGCGAAAAGTGGTGAGGAATATAAGAAGTGATAACGGGCTAGAGTTCAAAAACAAAGACCTTGAATAGTTTCTAACTGAAAAGGGGGTGTCTCACAACTTCTCTGCACCCTATACTCCACAACAGAATGGGATTGTCGAAAGGCGAAACCGTTCATTGTGTGAAGCCGCCCGAACCATGTTGATTTTCGCTTCTCTACCGTTATATTTTTGGGCCGATGCTATAGCCGCTGCATGGTATACTCAGAACCGAACCTTCCTCAACAAGCGATTTTCCATCACCCCATACGAAATTCTGAACAATCGCAAACCCAATGTAAAGTTTTTTCATGTGTTCGGTTCAAGATGCTTCATTTTTAACTCCAAAGAGCACCGGAACAAGTATGATGTCAAGGCGGATGAAGGCATTTTTCTTGGAAGGTCCAACGGAGGACTGAGGAAACCTACTATGTGACTTTTGATGATAACTACATGACGAAAATTCGAACAAGCGAAGGTCCAACGTAGGACATCTTTCCTGAATTAGGTCAAGTCTCAGTTCCCATATCCAATTTGTTTGAAGAATACATTATGATTTTTGATGAACCAGAGAGAGCGATTCACTCAGAAGCAAAAGCAGCAGATAACAAAATCGACAACTTGAAAAAGATAATCGACGAAGCAGCTAAAGATATGGAAACCGAACCTCAAGAAACAACCGAGAAGCAGACTCGAAGCGAACAACTCGACTCAAGCAATCCTCCCACTTCAGATGACAATCCAAAAGAAAACTCTACTTTCCAGGGGGAGAGTTCGTCAACTCCAAAAACTTCTGATTTGCCTTTCCAGGGTGAGAATCCATCACCAACAACAAACCATGGTTGTCCAACCGAGGGGGAGAATACTGAACCTGACATGGGATTTGGGTCGCCATTTGAGGGGGAGAATGAAAATACAAATGACGAAGGCTATCTGTCAGAACTGGAAGAAGAAATTAATGTTGAGCTGGGTCTTGCCTATGACCCAAATTACCCTCCTCTAATGAAATGGACAAAGGATCATCCTAAAACTCAAATCATTGGTGAATCATCTGAGGGAGTTCTCACACGCTCTCAAATGAAGGCGAAGCAAACTGCTTTATTCTCTCAAGTAGAATTCTGCATGTTTAACTCGTTTGTCTCTAAAATCGAACCGAAGACGGTAAATGCTGCCCTTGATCACTCCGATTGGGTATAAGCAATGCAAGACGAACTCCATGAATTTGAATGAAATCAAGTATGGAGACTGATTCCCACTCCAAAGGATGCATCAGTTGTTGGATTAAAATGGGTTTTCAGAAATAAGATGGACAAAGACGGTAATGTTATTCGTAACAAAGCGAGGCTAGTGGTGAAAGGGTACTGTCAGGAAGAACGGATAGACTATGAATAGACCTTCGCTCCCGTAGCAAGGTTGGAATCAGTAAAAATCTTTCTGGCGTATGCTGCACACAAAAACTTTGAAGTTTTCCAAATGGACGTCAAGTATGCATTATTGAATGGGGAACTCGAAGAAACGGTGTATGTTGAGCAGCCACCTAGATTTGTGAACGAGAAGTATCCAGATCATTGCTACATTCTGGATAAAGCTGTCTACGGTTTGAAACAAGCCCCGAGAACATGGTATGAAACTCTAACACACTTTCTTAAGTTGTCCAAATTCAAACAAGGTTCGGTTGATCCAACCTTCTTTCGCAAGAAAGAAGGCGAACATTTAATGATAGTTCAAATTTACGTCGATGACATCATCTTCGGCTCCACGAATCCTTGCTTAACAGCCGAATTCAGGAAGTTGATGGAGACTAAATTTGAAATGAGCGAAATGGGTCCGATTAACTTTTTCCTTGGACTGAATATTAGACAGGGACCAGAAGGCATTTTTATTAATCAGGAGGCTTACACGAAGACTCTACTAGCGAAGTTCGGTATGACGGGAGACTAAAAAGTGAAGGTTCCTATGGCGTTTGGCACGAAGTTAACACCTTCTCTGGAAAAATCGGCTGTGACATGACCCTCTATCGACAAATGATAGGGTCTTTAATGTATCTGACAGCTAGTCGACCAGATATAATGTTTTCTGTCTGTTATTGTGCCAGGTTTCAAGCTAATCCACGCGAACCTCACATGATGGCTGTGAAGAATATTTTTCGGTATCTGAAGCGAACCTCGTCTCTCGGTCTCTGGTATCCTGCAAAATTCGGCTTCTTCGTTCAAGCCTTCTCTGACGCTAATCTTGGTGGATGTGGTCTGGACCGAAAGAGCACTACTGGCGGGTGCCAATTCCTTGATGGTAAACTCGTCAGTTGGCAATCAAAGAAACAAACTTGTGTGTCACTTTCTACAGCCGAAGTTGAGTACATCACCACAGCATCATGTACTTCACAAGTTGTATGGATACAAAGCCAACTTAGGGATTATGGACTAAGCATGAAGAAGATTCCCCTCTATTGTGACTCTAAAAGTGCGATTAGAATATGTCACAATCCAGTGCAACACTCCAAGACAAAACATGTTGCACTTAGATACCATTTTATCAAGGACCATGTTGAAGATGGTAACATCGAAGTCCATTTCATTAGATCTACTGATCAACTGGCTGATATATTCACCAAAGCCTTACCTGAAGCAAGCTTTAATAAGATACTCCAAGGCTTGGGAATGATGGAAGATGAGTCTGTACCGAACCCCCTTTCTTCTAATTAAAAATGTACAAGCGAAATAGAGCGAACGCTCGGTCTATTTCGGCTTTTGAATTTTTCGGGAACCGAAATGAACCGAACGCTCGGTCTATTTTGGCTCTTGAATTTTTCGGGAACCGAAATGAACCGAACGCTCGCTCTATTTCGGCTCTTGAATTTTTCGAGAACCGAAATGAACCGAACGCTCGGTCTATTTCGGCTCTAGAATTTTTCGGGAACCGAAATGAACCGAACGCTCGGTCTATTTCGGCTCTGGAATTTTTAGGAACCGAATTGACCCGAACGCTCGGTTGTATATTCTTGCATATCTTGTTTATCCTTTCGCTTGCTTTACTATGGTATTTTATTTTCTGTTTTTATTATTTTTCAGAAATTACAAAAATCCAAAAGTATTTTATTTTCTGTTTTTATTATTTTTCAGAAATTACAAAAATCCAAAAATATTTTATTTTATCTTTCAGAATCTTTAAAAATACAAAATTACAAAAATATTTTTATTTGTTTTAGTAGTTTCTCTCTATTCTTAACTTGTTTCAAGTTCACAGATGCGACATAAAATGATGTTGGGGCAGGTATAACTTTCTTATCTTTGTACTAGCTAGGTGTCCCTGGAAGCATGATGCTGCATGTAGACCGAAGCCTCCAAAACTCTGAGTGAAGCCTTAATGATTCGATGAACACCAATCGTTTCTTCCCAATTAGGCTGTTAATATCACTCAAGTCATGAGCTACCTTACTCTTGTCATATTGAGTAAAGAGTTGTCTGCTTTGTCATTTTCATATAGCAGAGGTACTTTCGGTTCCTTAACCACCTCCATTCGTTTCTCCATTATGTTTGTTTCATAAAAGTAACCCTTGAGACTCTCAGCAATTACCACTGAGGTTTATGGTTACACAACATCTGTGTTAATGATCATAGTTACGTTCACCACGTGCTAAGTGAAACCCAATATCCAATACCTTAAATGAATTGACGGTGAATACTCTAATGTTCAAGCTATTACTCGTTACCTTAAGAAATTTCCTTTTTCTTTTTGCATGATCTTTATGAAATTGTCTAATACCAAGACGTTTCTTCCCATTGGATCCAGTTTTATTTTTTTTGAGATTTCTAAAATACATCAAGTCACTAAATATTTTATCAAACCTACTTGTTCAACAGGCCACATCGGTCTCACAAGTACTTTATCCAACTTTCGGTCTTATGTCAAGCACTGAAGTTCGGTTGAAGTTAAACCACCCTTTAAAGCCTTATTTTGAAAAGCAGCCTTTCAATGTTTCTTTATAAACATTTGATCGTATTTTATCGGGAAACCAAACAGACACTTCTAAGTCTCTCTTGACTTTGAAGGAAGAGATTCGTGCCCGGGATCAAGAGTTTCGTGTCTATATTGACATCACTTACATTCCCACAAATCATTTTGCTTTATTTCTTTTTATTGGCACACTCTTGCACTAGAATCCACGTGATTTTCACAAGTCTAGTTCGGGTTACTAATGGCTATTTTCAGAATTGAATCGATTAGATGGGTCAATGTTGGTCGATGAATTTGAAGAGTCTTTGAAGTTGAAGAGGTGGTAAATGGATAAGATTTGGTATGGGCACGTGAATTTGAAATAGTTTTTATCATCACGCCTGATGACGTCTTCATAGGGAAACACGCCTCCATGTTCTCCAACTCCAAAGGTAACACTCAATGACTCGGTTCCAACCCCTCCTTTTTCTCCAAATCATACTTCTGTTCCAATTACCATTGCACCACTTCAACCACCTATTACTTCTGTCCCAACTTCCACTATACTTCTACCACCACCCATCATTACTGAAGCAACTTCAACAACTACAACCCCAACCAAACCTCTGGTTCGTATCAACGTATCTGATACGGGGGAACTTACCACAGGAACCGAAACCTTAGTTACAAACCCACCTCCATCACCATCACCCTCAACCGAGTCTGAACCTGTTCTTAGTGGAGCTGATATGGACTTTGAGTCATTCTACTATAGTCCTTTTCGAGTTCAATCCGACGATAATGATGATGTTCCTCTTACCAAACGCCACTTGAAATTCTCTTCACAACACCAACATTGTCCAAACTTCGATAATCACATCAATTCTCTTCCTTTCCAGTCATGTGACGAGAGAAACCACTATCGATATACAATTTTTCATCATATTGCTCATCACATAGAACCTGCAATCAGTGGAAAAATTTAGGTACCCAAGGCTGTTTGGGTCCTTTGTGATTAGTTTGAAAGACGTTGTGAAATGAAGATCCTAAAATCCAATTACGAACTTTTGATTTAACACTATCAATTAAGTCCACTTCATTTGGTAAAGGCTCAAGTATAAAATATTTCGAAAGTTTACGACTTCCACTGACTTTCACCTTTGTCTTCTCAGATTGTTGCGTTGTTGCCTTTTCTTTCGAAACAGGGCGCCATGCCTTAACTAAAGATATTGAGTCTTTCGATGAAGAACTGACATTCCACATTTCATTCAAATACTTTTCATAAGCATTTTTGATTTGTTGTTGAGAGTATTTTTCCTGTTTGATAAGACTTCCCTTTGCCTTCAAGCCAGTGATCAGTGTTTTTCTTATTTGATTGACCCTTGACGTACGAAACTTTGAACGCTTGGTTTGCTGGGGGATTGGGAAAATTTAGCTGTTGAAGGAACTTGAAGGAACTTGATCAAACTTTTGTTTTACAACATTTGAACGCTTTGTCTTCTCAGTGGTTTGAATTTAACATTTCTTCTTGAAGGAACTTGATCAAACTTTTGTTTTTCAACATTTGAGTCAAAATGTTGTTGAATAAAATTTCGACGTTGAAAAGATGATGAATTGTTTTTACACAGCAATGATTTTGAAAAACCATTATTGGAAAACCTTGTTTGATTGTTAGGATTAGACTTCTTCAAAAATGACGAATTTGATGAATTTGAAAATTTCTTTTCATGAAATGGTTGACTGTGATTTTGTGACAAAAACTTTGGTTCCTGATTTTTGATTTTCGAAAAGTCATTATGTGTTGTTGATTGAGACAAATGCTTTTTAGACAGAGCGGGATTTTTCTTTATGTCTGGACTTGATGAAGACATTGTCTTAACCTTTTCAGACTTTTTCTGTTCAGTTGTTTTCTTTTCCAAATCGTGTTGTTTCTTTCGAGATTCAACAATTTGCCAAAATATTTTCTTTCTTGCTTGTCTCTTTGAAATTCCATTTTCTTTCGAAAAATTTTCAATTTGATCTTTAAATTCTTTTGAATTTATTTTCACATTCTGTGAGTCAACTTCCAATTTCATTTCAACTTCATTCCACATTTTTGATTTTTCAACCCAAGTTCGTTGAGGTTTTTGTCTTTGAAAGGTATATCAGTTCTTTGTTAAAGTATTTTCGACAGTGCTTTGATTAGAGAAAAAACCTTCTTTCAAAGTTCACTTATTATCTTCTTCTACCAATTTGTTAAATTCTGGCTTAATGTTTTCGACATTCCCAGTGGTAACAGATACTTGATTTGGAAAAATGACATCATCGGAGCACTTGAAATTTGGATAGACCACCGTATCTGTTTCGAGATAATGAGCACCTTTTTCCTCCAACACTTTGTCGAATTTTTCTGTTTCACCAAACACCTGATCAACAACTATTCTTGGTATTTCATTTTCTTTCGAAACTTCGTCATCATCCTCTTCATCATCACTACTGTTAGTTTGACTATCTCTGACACTTACATGATCAAAATCATAAACTTTCGAAGTGGAGGGTTGATCAGTGTTTGTCTTGACTAACGAATCATTATATTTTTCTTTTCCTTTACTCAAAGATGTGACATTAATGACAGAGAACTAAGAACAATCGACATCTTCAATTTCACTAATTTCACTAATATTATAAGAATTATCCTCTATATCAACAAAATTAGTTTGGTTGCCTGATTTCGAATTCTCAATTCTTTTCCAAATTCTAAATTGTTCGTTTTTTGTTAAGGTTTCATTCACAATGTCAACTAATTCATTAGCATCCAAACATTCATCAATTTTCACAATTCCATATCTATATCTATTATTTGGAACTTTATCAAAATCTGAAATATTCATCTCACAATCATAAGAAGTTGCATCTACTTTTTCTCTTTTGAAAGCTAAAAATGGTAGAAGCTTCCTATGTTGTTCTCTACTTATTTCACACGAATGATGTAATTAAGTTAATTTTCCATAGAGTCTCTTAGTATAATTACAATATATGTTCCTCTGTTTTAATAAAATCTTATTTTCAGTGCTAAGATTATCTCTATCTATCATAATATATGTAATCTGCAACTCTAAACAATCTATCGTAGTCTTCTTTGTGTCCAAGATTCTTTGAGTTTCTAGTAACTGAGTACTAGCTTTCTTAGCTTCATTGATAGCAGAAATAACAAGATTATTCACATAAGTAACAACAACATCAAACTCAGTTAATACACAATCATATGCAGATGAAGGAATATTAAAGGATTGAAGTAGAGAACGTACCTTTGCAGTCATTGGTGCATTATCTTCTGACTTCGAAACAAAGCATCTGCCTATCACATTCAACATCCTCGTACGTTGCATACATGGCCCCATGGGTTGGATTTCTCATTTCTTTATCATCTGACCCCGATGACCAAATCTCATACTTTCCCTCATCTTCATCTTCTCCTCAAGCCACAAGTGAAATATTTTTGACTTCTTCTTAACTTCCTCCAACTTCTCAGAGTAATAAGCCTCATCCTTCACTTTATTCTCTTTTGTTCTTTCTTTCTCAGCATGCAGTCATTAGCCATGTGGTTTGCTCCATGGCAATAATGACAATCTATCCCTGAATCACCCTTTAGTTTATTCTCTTGTTTCGAGTCTTCAGCCTTTAACTCTTTCTTCTCAAACCTCTTCTCCTCACTAACCTTCCCAGAAAAACTTCCCTTCATTTCTCCAGACTTCATCTTCGCATTAAATGGCTTCTTATAAAACTTCTTCACCTTGTTGTTGGTGTAAAATGCAACAACTTCATCGTCTGAATTGACAATCAGACCTTCTTCCTCAGAACCTTCATTTTCAGCAACTTCCTTCTTACTTTCTCTACCACTGATTTTCGAAACCAAAGCTAAACGACCACCCATACTGATCCTTGACTCTTCTGCCATTTCATTCACTTCGGTTTCATGAGTTTTTAGCTGTTTGTAGACATCATTCAAGGTAGAAAAATCAAACCCATGCTGAGTCTTAATCATCAGGCTTACACTCCTCCATTCTTTACGAAGACCCATAACAAAAGTAATGTTTTATTCCATGTTAGTCCTTTTGATTCCATACCTTTCGCACTTGTAGATTATCTCGTTCAGACGATCATAATACATTTCAATCATTTCTCCATCTTTCTGCTTGAATTCTCTTAATTCAATCAGACATTGTTTAAAAGAGCTGATTTTGGTCTTCTCACTCCCCTGGTACTTTTCCTTCAACGTATTCCATAGCTCTTTTGAAGTTTTGCAAGTGCGAACATGATTATACACCATAGGAGGAAGAGCACCGCGAAGTTCTCTCATGCATTTATTCTCACAATTCTTCAACAGATCATTTTGTTCAGTCACACTTGGAGTTGAGGAAGAAGTACCCATGCTTTCAACAGAAGAAGGTGGAATTACATCATTAGTAATTCATTTCCATAGCTCTTCATCTATGCCATTCAAGTAATCCTCCATTCGATCAGCCCACTGATCGTAATACTCTGGTATCAGCATTGGAATCTTCGTAGACGAACCAAGGAGATGAGAATACGATGTCATCGTGTTCATGTTAAAATTCGCCATGGATGTACGGACGAATTTTCAGAAAAACTTTAGAAAATTTGAGAATTAATGGGTGAATTGAACAGAAAGAACAAGAAGAACACTCGATGGTGTGGAAATTTTTGAATCCAAGATGAGATTCAAAATACGATTGATACAGAATGAAAATCAGATAATTGCAGTATGATTCGTGCTCTGATACCAATTGTAATTGAGATTTAATCGAGTATGAATGTAATCAAAGTAGTATGAACATAGAGAGTAAATAAGATCTGGTTTATAGCTCAATCATACTTCCGTATACAAAGAGAATCATAGACAGAATTACTTGGAAAAGTTCTCTCTAACTCTGAGTACAACTCCTATTTATAGGAGAATAAGAAAGTATACAAAAAATACTAAGGGCTAAACATCAAGACTTCGAAACTAATATGCCTTTGTAAATAGATAAAACTACTTTCGAAATTGACTTAAATAACTTCGACACATTACAACAAAATTGACACTAACACATGCTACTCTCGGGTCAAGTACACACCAATTATAGTTATGGGCTTAGACGTCTAATCCAACAGTCTCCCACTTGGATACGTCTAATAACTATTATTGCAAGTGCGACTCCAAAATCCCGACTAGCAATCGTAGCTCTTAAAAGCCGTTGTCGAACTCTGACCTAGTCAATGACGCGTCCATTAGATAAGGGTTCATATATTCCTCCATTCCACAAGATATCATATGGATAGAGACATGGATTATAATCATTATCTTTGTCCATTTGTTGTTTCCCGATTTCAGATTTATGACGACTGACTAATTGAACAAATCAAATCAGTCCAGGCTTGGCCAAGCGCTTAGGGTGTCATCACTAAATCATTGAGGGGCCCACATATATCGCTTTTATCCCTCTAAGGGTAAAAGGAATGGATAAACTTCGACTCGAATGCTTGCTTGTACTTACTCGTCAAATCACACACACGCAAATATGTATTAAAACACCAAGTTACTGGTGCACTTACATATGTCAATGTGCAACCGACTTGTAAATTACAACTCACATGTCTTGGTTTCAAGAATATAAGATATTATCGTCTCACAATTACTCGTGATAAAATCCATGAAGTGATTCAGATGAGCGTGGGTTTAATCCAATACTCGAATCTTATTCCAGGATTACTCATGAACACTGCAGCAAACTTGTTGTAACGCCCGTAGATCCGGGCTAGTCAATTTAGAGACGATAAGCATCAAAAATGACTTTTTGATGGAAGATTAATTAGACAGATTAATCTTAACCAAGTTGTAGTATATGTCTCGAGGTTTCCGAAAATATAAAGAACGCCGAAATCCGAGTTATAACGAAGAAGTTATGACCTGTCGAAGTTTCGCGACAAAACCGGCACGGTGCCGAATGTCGTAAAAAGTGAGTTTTTGATAAACTACTTTTTAGCCTTGATGATCTAAACGAAAGTCGTAGTACTTGTTAAACCGAGAAGTTCGATAAAAAGAACGCCAAAATCTGACTTCGTATGAGGAAGTTATGATTTTTCGAAGTCTCAGCTTAGCAGTAGACAGCTAAAAACTCGAATTTTAGATCGAGTGATTTTTAGCCGACACGACCTAAACGAGAATCGAAGGTCTCGTAAATAGTAGCACAACGGTAAAAAGTATGACGAAAAAGGACGTCGGATGAAGAAGTTATGAATTTTTAACGGATTTCCTGTCCCGGTCTGTTAAAAACGGAGCTCGTACGCGAAAGTTATGGATTTTAGAAGTTTTTGCACAAAAACCGAGAAAATTCGCATAGGTGGACTTCGGCCACGTCACCTTCGCTGTATGAGTGCCACGTGTCCGAAATGTTGCTGAGTCATCCGAACCGGAGAGCTGATCCGAAGCGGTCCAGTGAGAAGGCGACGCGTGCCCTTTTCCTCGTGTCCGAACCCTCGCAGGATGCCACGAACCCTCTACCTCGGACCAATAGACCTCGGTCCAATCAGGAGCTGCCAGCAGCCCCTTCGCATGCGCAACCCACGTGCCCCTCGCTCCGGATCTTCGCCACCTGGAGGCTTCTCAGCCGTTGGATCAGGAGGCTCGCCCCTATAAATAGGAGGGTGCGAGACCTCCAGGGTATATTTTGGAAAAGTGTCAATTTTAGCCCCTGAACTCATATTTCTTTCATTCTAACTTCCCCCGAAGCCCCGGTATCGATTATAACCCCCGGAATACGCCACGAAATGCCCGTGAAGCCCGGAAAATTTATATTTTCGGTTTCGAAGCCCGACCTTTGCAGAGCCCGGTTTCTCAATAAAACTCCCGGTTTTATTAGAAACGATCGTTTTAGGAAACAAATTCCTGCCCGATTTTCATTAAATCAAGTGAGTGTGTAGTTACTTTCACCTTACACATAGATATGAAGTATTTTACATAAAATACGTGCTGTGTGAATATATATTGTTTGGTTATTTGAGGTGGGTGTTGAAGGAATGATTTATACAGGTTTTTAAATAATTTAAACTATATATGTATTTTTATCTACGAAAAATGATGGGTAAAACATAGGTAGATGAAATAGTGGGTGTGATGAAAGGTGAGTTGGATAAAGGAGATGATCAGTAATATTGATCATGAGTTGAGGGTGAGTGGTGAAATTTGAGAGAATCACTTACCCAAAATGTTGGCCCCCCGTCATTCAGCAGAGTATGGATGACAACCATGGACTATTCTAGACAGTCTGTGGAACACTAGCAGACCCGCAACCTGTAGGTGTAATGAACTATACGTTCATTTGTTGTACTTTAAAAACCCATTGACATGTATTGCAGGGGGGGAATACCTGTAAATAATACTGTCGATAAATGAGAGCTATGGACTAAGCACATGTTGAATAAACCTTGGCAGCTATGGACTTAGTGCCCGTTGTATAAACCCCGGTGACGAGGTGACTTTGTGTCTATTCCTTAGGATGAATCCTTAGGAAGGAGTGATACTTGATTCTTAGGGTAAACCCTTAAGAAATAAATAAGATAATGGGGTTGGGGTAATTCGGTTGATTGATTGATGTTTAAGCATATTAAATTATGTATTGTAGGTTGAAAACCCTATATGCTCACCAGGCTTCCAAGCCTGACCCACTCAGCTTTTTATATTACAGGTAGTGGACCCCGAGCATAGTCGGATGATGACAATCAGTGATTTTTGGATTATAGGCCAGTAGTTGTAAATAACTGTGTAAGGCTTATAATGTTTTGTTTATGCTTTTGATCTGTATCGGAACATGATATCCCGAGGTTTTGTTATAAAATAAAAATATATATTTCTTAAAGAAAGGTTTTGATAAACTTTTATCATGTTTTGTTTTGGGGACCAATTCCGCAACATCTTTTAAAAAGATTTCTCTGATTTTATTTTAAAAAGCATAAACGAAATCGGTCTTTTCTGGCCGTGAAATTTGGGATGTCACACTTGTGCTATGTCTAAAACACCTAGACAATCTACAGTCAGATTCGTGACAGTCTTTCCTCAATACCTACTTCCGAAGTATGATCGACTGTGGATGGTTTAAGTAACCTAGTTGTTTGGGAAGTCAAAACATGCAAAGTGAAACACAAGAATAATCGAATCCAATATGGTCTCAGAACTTATGAATATAAATAAAACACCTTTTATTTAATCACCATATTGATTACACATTATTCATTGTATAGTGTTTCGATTAATTAACTTAATACTTGAAATAAAACAATAGTTATGCCATGCTCCAAGCATGCACACTATGTTTGTCTATGGTCATTCCTTTCTGAAATAGATTAATTGGAAGCATTTCAATGACACTCATTTCACAATTCCAAATCCTTATCGTAAATGTAAGAATACCAAATTCTGGCCATTTGCTATAATCTGTTAGATTTTAAACTTATATGCAATGATCCTCTTGTAATGACTATGCACAAAATCACAGAGACTTGGCAACAGACATTACAAAGTATTCCAATGGAGAGAAATTCCATGGAAACGAAGTCTCACATTCAAAGTACATTCCTTTGAACATCCTTACTTGCATTAAGTTTTCTAATCTTACACAGATTTAAAGAATAACTTCCACTTATGGAAACATTTCTATATTCCCATTTTGACTATCGCTTCTGAACAAGAGTTACCTCTTCTCAGAGTATGTCAATATGGTCCTTCCAAAATTTACACTATACTTCCAACTGTCCATGAGCAACCAAGCTTTGGTAAACCTTAGATTGTCCTTAACAATTGCTTAACCATTTTAGTCATATCTTATTCTAGTCTCTTTTCCCTCTTAATGCCCTAGGCATTTGGAAAATTAGAACAGAAGAATATTATAGCACATGCAATCGATCATGTATCTGAAGCATATGGGACGCGATTCATATCCTGATACTTTATCAGTCTCTTGCTATAACATTTCCATATATAGAATTTCCTTATGTCGAATTTTTTCAACATAACATTCACATATGTCCATGACTAAATTTGTCACACCCCCAAACCAAGGATGGCGGAAACGTCCGGGGGTGGAGGACTTCATGTATAGTATCATAACAACAATTGTAATAGTAATTGAAGCAAACACAACCAACATATATATAATTGAAAAAGTGACATCATTGTATGAATTACATGTTTACGAATAAATTACAATATGTTGACAAAATATGAAATAGTAGACGCCTTAGCGCCCCATCCTCAAAAGCACTTGGTTACCTGTTTAATGATTTCCTGAGAATACAAGTTGTTTAAAAATATGTCAACACAAAGGTTGGTGAGTTCATAAGCTTTTGTTTGGTATTATTAAAATCCTTTCGTTTGTAAAAGTAGTATTTGTGTTAGAAAATCCAATATTTTCCTTAATGTGTAAATGTAGTCTTAAAACCCAAAGACCGAAATGTACAAGTAATTTGTCATATTTATAGTAAAACAATGCAAGTTTAAATCGACATAAACTCGTTAAATTTTAATGAAGTTCCCGTAAATTCCAATGTTTATTAATACTTTATGTGAGTTTATTATAACCATACTATGACCAAGGTTGCCTAGAACGACGTTCTTCAGGCGTCGGAAATGTTATGACATTTGTCACCCCAGACCTATCGGTCTAACTGTTGCATGCAGTTTAGGTGTGGGTTTGTCAAACCCAATATAGATCTATACACAACTATCACGCTCTCCCTCAAGGAGACTCTGGTTACAATATAGGACTTAATGGTAATTTGAAGTAAATGTCTCACAAAGTCATTAACGGAATTACGTGTTATGAAAACTTGGTACCGTATGGCCGTACCTTGCTTAATGAAAATATCCTTTGTATAAATGTACCCTTTTTAAATGTATGTGTTATGTAATGTATCATAAACTATACCTATTATAGTTTATCAACCAAGGGTAGTACGTAATAATGTATGCAAACTATATTCAAAATAGTTTATTAAATGTTTGAATGTATCGGTTGTACTTTGACTATAATCACTTGTTATTCTTTATATTTTATATGTCCAAATCCATTTGTAAACTGATGTGTGTCTAAATATTAGGATAAAATGTCATATATTGCAATAACATATAATCACATAAAGATATACACCTTGCTCAACATGTTACAAGGTGAAATGAAATTGACAGCAACTTTTCGTTGAATACAGTTTCTGTTACTGTTCTTAGAAAATTTATAGAAAAATCATCAAAGCTCTAAATCCAAATCCGCAAATTCGGAGAGTTTGGAATATGAGTCTAGTTTGTTCGTAAATTTTATCATGATTTTTAGTGATCTCTAAAAGAGGTGAAAATGTTCATAATCACATACTGGTCCGGGTTTGCCTCTGAAATGACAGGCAGTTTTGTAAAAATCACCATAAATTGTAGAAAAATCATATGGAGATGTGCAAGTAGCCATTTTAAAGCTAAGAGTTTGAACTACTTGCACCTTGAACAGTTTTGAAAACTAAAATATTTAAGTTGACCAAAACAGTCCGTGATCGAAGTTCATCTTTTCTGATGTAATCTGATAGAAAAAGTTTAATTGTGTTCTTGATGATTTTACTTGTATTCCCCCCTTAAAACTTAAGAAAAAACATGTAAATGTAGGGGTATGAACTCACCTTATGTGGTTTCAGTAGATGAAAGTGAGAGAGAGGAAGTATTCAACCCAAGAACACTAAGAAGATGTCTTGATGATTCGAGAATCTAACACCGAATAAGATGGAATTTGTGTAAGATATCAATGATTTGAGTAGAATGGAGTGTAATAATTATATGAATGATGAAGATACTTACTAATTGAAGAAAGAAATCCCTGAAGAAAGCCTTGAAGTTCTTGAAGTTGAGAGAATTTTGGAGAGTGTCCTTTGGTTGCTAAGTGTAGAATGAAAGAACTTTATGGAGAATGAGGAGAGAGGATCAATCCTCCAGCTCTTAGAACGTGGGAAGAGCTGGAGATTGGGTGTAAAGGTCCACTAAGGAGACAAGGGGTAGTGGGAAAGAGTGGCTGATCATAGAGTGAGGTGGTGGTGGTTTGCTTTTGCCATAAATTAAGGAAAAGCAAATATTCCCTCAATAATTAGTTCAACCACTAATTCTTTTAATATATTTTTATAAAAACCCTGGAGATTTATATATTTTGGGGCCTTAGTTTATAAAATAAAGTTTTGGGTGAAAATCTCACATTAAAATAATGAAAAACGGAGTTAAAACGAAGTCGTAGTCGAAAAACCGGTAAAAAGGGGCCGTCTGCGAGACCCCTCGCATGGAGGCCGGATTCGGACCCTCGCATGCGAGGCTGCTGTCTGATGGCTTCGGATTCGGTCTCCTGAGAGGCTTCAGCTTCGGTCCTGATGAGAGGCTTCGGATCCGAGGCCTCGGATGAGAGGCTTCGGTCCTGAAGCTTCAGTTCCAGGTCCTTAAGGCTATTTTACCCGTTTTTACCCCGTTTCAAGCGATTTTTGACCCGGTTAAGGGTCGATATGATCCAAATGATTACAAAAAGTTAAAGTAACTTTTGAGAGAGATTTGGGAGAGATTTCAAATAGAAAGAGATAGAGTGAAAACGATTTAGAGAGGTTTCGTTTGTGATTAATTTGAGTGTCCGGCTTCACAACGCAAGGTTCGTAAACCCCGTTAAACCGTGTTTTAGTGTCGTACACAATCCCGATGATTGTGCAATAGTGTTTTATCGCTTTGGTTCGTTGTTTAGCACTGTTAAGGCTAAGGAAAATCAAACACATGAACTTTCCAAATGATGATTTCTCATTAAAATAGCGAATTGTATAGTGATTACATAACGTAAACCCTAACATACAAGGGTTATTGGAGTTGACCGGTTTGACTTGTTGACTTTGTTTGACTTTGACTTGACCGAAATTTGACGGTTGTCACATCATCCCCCCGTTAGAAGGAATTTCGTCCCGAAATTTTCATTTTGACTGGGATTTCAAGAGTTTGGGAAGAGATATGGATACTTTTGTTTCATCTGATCCTCGCGTTCCCAGGTGAATTCGGGTCCTCGTTTAGCGTTCCAACGGACCTTCACGATGAGAATACGACTTTGTTTCGTTCGTTTGATTTCCCGATCCATGATTTCGACTGGTTCCTCCACGAAGTGGAGATTTTCGTTAACTTCGATTTCGTCGAGTGGTATTACGAGTGTCTCATCAGACAAACACTTCTTTAGGTTCGACACGTGAAATGTGGGATGTACTTTGTCGAGTTCCTGAGGTAATCGAAGTTTGTATGCTACTGGCCCAATCCTAGCAAGGATTTCGAATGGCCCGATGTACCTTGGATTTAGTTTCCCGCGTTTGCCGAATCGTATCATTCCTTTCCAAGGGGAAACTTTTAGTAGTACACGATCACCCACCTGGAATTCCAAGGGTTTGCGTCGTTTGTCTGCGTAACTCTTTTGCCGATCGCGAGACGCTTTCAGTCTTTCTCGAATTTGAACGATCTTTTCTGTGGTTTCCCTTATGATTTCAGGGCCAGTGAGGGTGCTATTAGAGACTTGCCCTCTAGCTAGCTGTGTATCCCCCACCTCAGCCCAACACAGGGGTGATCTGCATTTGCGACCGTAAAGAGCTTCGAATGGAGCGACTTTGATGCTAGTATGATAGCTGTTATTGTAGGAGAATTCGATAAGCGGTAGATGGGTATCCCATGCTTTACCGAAGTCTATCACACAAGCTCTTAACATGTCTTCCAACGTTTGAATGGTTCGTTCGCTCTGTCCGTCGGTTTGTGGGTGGTAGGCCGTACTCATGTCAAGCCTTTCCCAATGATTTTTGTAGAGACTTCCAAAACCGTGAGGTAAATCTACTATCTCTATCGGAGATAATGGATATCGGCACACCATGGAGTCGTACAATCTCTCTGATGTACGTTCTAGTCAGCTTCTCCATCTTGTCGGTTTCTTTTATCGGTAGGAAGTGTGCTGATTTGGTCAATCTGTCTACGATTACCCATATGGTGTCAAGCCCGCCCGATGTCTTAGGCAGCTTGGTTATGAAGTCCATGGTTATTCGTTCCCACTTCCACTCAGGTATATCCGGCTGTTGTAATAGCCCGGATGGTTTCTGGTATTCGATTTTGACCTTGGCGCAAGTCAGACACTTGCTCATATAGGTGGCAATCTCAGCTTTCATGTTCGGCCACCATTATAATTTCTTGAGGTCCAGATACATCTTATCTGACCCGGGATGGATGGAATATCGATTCTTGTGTGCTTCATTCATGATGACGTCTCGGAGTCCTCTGAACTTCGGTGTCCAGATTCGATTCATGAGATAACGTACTCCATCATTCTTGACTTCTAAGTTTTTATCCATTCCCTTTAATGTCTCTCCTGCCACCTTTTCTGGTTTCAAAGCTTCTACATTGGCCTTGCCCGGATGATAACGAATTTCGCACTCGTAGTCATTCAGCAACTCTACCCATCTCCTCTGTCGCATGTTGAGCTCTTTCTGATTGAGGATATGCTGAAGACTTTTGTGATCAGTGAAGATAGTGCATTTCGTGCCGTAGAGGTAGTGTCTCCAGATCTTCAAAGTGAATACCACTGCTCCTAATTCCAGGTCGTGCGTAGTATAATTAACCTCGTGCGTCTTAAGCTGTCTTGATTCATACGCGATAACCTTCCCTCTCTGCATGAGCACACATCCGAGTCCTTGATTCGAAGCATCACAGTACACTACGAAGTCCTCGGTTCCCTCTGGGAGAGACAAGATCGGTGCGCTGCATAGGGCTTGTTTTAATGTTTGGAAAGCAGTTTCTTGTTTATTTTCCCACTTGAATATCACACCTTTCTACGTCAAGGTGGTGAGTGGTTTCGCAATCTTGGAGAAGTTTTGTATAAATCTTCGGTAGTAGCCAACAAGCCCAAGGAATTGTCGAATTTCGGTTGGTGTCTTGGGTGCTGACCAATTCTCGATTGCCTTGATCTTGGAGGGATCCACATGTATGCCTTTCTCACTTACCACATGGCCAAGGAAATCCACTTCTCTAATCCAGAATTCACACTTAGAGAACTTAGCATAAAGCTTCTCCGCTCTTAGTGTCTCTAGCACTTGGCGTAGATGTAGGCGATGCTCTTCTTCGCTTCGCGAGTAGATCAAGATATCGTCGATGAATACGATTACAAACTTGTCTAGGTAGGGTCGACACACTCTATTCATTAGGTCCATGAATACCACAGGTGCATTTGTTAAACCGAAGGACATCACCACAAACTCGTAGTGCCCATAGCGAGTTCTGAATGCAGTTTTGGGAATATCTTCTTCTTGAACTCGTAGCTGATGGTAACCTGACCTTAGGTCGATCTTTGAGAAGAAATTTGCTCCTTGGAGTTGGTCGAAAAGGTCGTCGATTCGGGGTAGAGGATATCGGTTCTTGATGGTGAGTTTGTTTAGTTCCCGATAGTCGATGCACATGCGAAAGGATCCGTCCTTCTTCTTTACAAAAAGGACTGGTGCTCCCCAAGGTGAGAAGCTTGGTCTGATGAACCCTTTGCTCAAAAGCTCGTTCAACTGACTGGACAACTCTTGCATTTCTGTTGGTGCGAGGCGGTATGGAGCTCTGGCTACGGGGGTAGCTCCGGGTATTAAGTCAATTCTGAAATCGACTTGTCGTGCGAGTGGTACACCAGGAAGATCTTCTAGGAACACATCCGGGAAGTTACACACTTTGGGGATGTCTGTGATGTCTTTCACGTCTTGTTTCTTGTCTACTACGTGGGCCAAGAAGGCGTGGTACTCCTTCCGGAGATACTTTTGGGCTTTGATGCATGAGATGATTTGTAAATTCGCACTAGGTTTGTCACCATAGATGAGAAGGGTTTCGTTATTTGGTAGATTGAGGCGAACGGCCCTTTCGTAACATAGAATGTCGGCACGGTGAGGAACTAACCAATCCATCCCGATGATTACGTCGAAGCTTTTTATGGTGACCGGCATCAGGTCAATTTTAAATGTATGGTTGTCTAGAGTGAGAGTACACTCTGAGTATATATCGCTAGTGCGTTCTACTTTCCCATTTGCCATTTCTACTACATAAGTATCCTTTAGTGATTGGGGATTTTGTTCAAGTAATTGTTTATATTGGTGGCTCACGAAACTCCTCTCCGCTCCACTATCGAATAGTACGCATGCATAAGATTTATTGAGGAGAAACGTACCGGTAACCACCGCGGGATCCTCAACTGCTTCCCCATGTCCTATTGCCAGGATTCTTCCTACTCCACTAGCATTAGGGGCTTGTGCTTTGGGGCAGTTTCTTTTGAAGTGACCTGCGTCTCCACAGTTGTAGTAGGTTCGGGTTGCCCCCGTACTGGCGACTTGGTTGATTGGTCGAGCCGACGCTTTACAGAAACGAGCAGTGTGCCCCTTCTTGTCGCAGTTGTTACAGTTCATCTCCCTACAAGCACCATTGTGGTGAAAGTTGCACTTGTTGCACTTGGGTAGGGTTCCAGCATATGGCTTCGGTGGTGCAGTAGTGGCAGCATTAGTGGTAGCATGGACAACAACAGTTTGTTGCTTCTTAGCGGGGTCCTGTGCTGGTTGGCTCTTCTTTTGGTTCCAAAACTTCCTTTTGTTGTTTCCCCCTTTTGATTGATCAGTGGTGGTGGTTGTAGTATTATGACCGGCTCGGTGGTCAACAAGTTGTTGTGCCAGCTCCCTGGCACTGTCAAAAGTAGTTGGCCTTGAAGCTAGGACACTACTTTGCACTTGGGGAGACAGTCCCCAAAGGTATCGCTCCACCTTTTTCTCCTCCGGAGTAACCATTGTTGGGCAGAGGAGAGCCAATTCATTGAATCGGGTGGTGTAGGTTTCAAGGTCGGAGCCCGTCATCCTGAGGTTCCAAAGTTCTTGTTCCAGCTTTTGAATTTCACCTCTCGGGCAGTACTCCTTCATCATCAAGGTTTTTAGTTCTGCCCAGGATATGGAGCTAGCCACTTCGAGAGTAAGTGAATTAATCCGACAGTTCCACCAAGTAAGGGCCCGACCGATGAAAGTGAAGGCTGCGAACTTAACTTTGCTCGCTTCGGGGCAAGAGCACACTTGAAAGACTACTTCAGTCTTTTCAAACCATTGCATTAAAGTGATGACTCCTCCGCTCCCATTGAAGTTGTCGGGTTTGCCATTGGTGAAGTCTTTGTAGGAACACTCTCTTGTACGCCACGTACTGTCTCCGTGGTTAGAGTTTGTAGCACCTGATCCAGAACCACCAACTCCGTTTGTCCCTATCTGCGATATTGCGGCCGCTACGGCTGCTGTTACTGCAGCCTGGAACATCGCAGGATCAAACTGTGGAGGCAGCGGCGGAGGAGGTGTTGCTGTGTTGCCGGAAGGTCTTGGTCTTCTCCTTGGCGGCATGGTTCTGTCATAAGTCGTAAACCAATGTACTTTCAGTAAATGTATATTTATAGGAAGAGAAATCTTTTATATATAAAGTATATTATTACGTTGTTTTCCGGTATGTTTACGATACATATGATTTTATACTTTTAATTGACCCAATACATTGGGTTATGAGGTAAAATGAAAGTATAAAATATTTTATTTGAGTTTCCTTGTTTCCAAGTATATGACTGTTTGTAAAAGTTTCACATATACTAATTTAGTCGGGACATAATTAATATATTATATTTTAAAATGATCTTTATTGGTTACTTAATTAGTTGCAAAGTGCATACCAGTCATATGTGATTAAGATATAATAGTCCTTCGAATAGATGACCCTAACTCCAAGACCACAACCAAACAAGGACAGGAAGTGAAACAAAGATACATAAATTCTAAGTCTATAGCATCTTAGTTACATATGACCTTAGCGCATCCACTTAGCAGCTATTGATCTATAAATAAAGACCTATTTAATTCTCAGATAATTTATTATAGTAACACAAAATACTCCTATAGTATTTGTAAATGTTTAGTTTTGAGTTCTTAAAGTATCCTTTGTAGTGTGTTATTAGGTTTGTTAGATTTGTTGCCCATCCTGACCATCCCCCGGTATATGCAAGTCAATTCCCGGACAGATATAGTTGATCAGGCTATATCCTTCCCAGATTTAATCCACATATACTAAGGCATACTCGAAATGTTCAACTCTTCTTCTTTTGCTTTATGTTTTCGCTAGTTATGATACCATGCGAGCATGTAATGTATGTATGTATACTTTAATCAAGAAAATCATTTATTTTCTAAGAGTATATTTATTTGAAAAATGCACAAATCAGAGACTATTAGTCTCAATTGTGTTTATAGTTTGCATATCTTATGTGGTTTGATATACTTAATTCACTATAAACTGTGCTCTGATACCAACCTGTCACACCCCCAAACCAAGGATGGCGGAAACGTCCGGGGGTAGAGGACTTCATGTATAGTATCATAACAACAATTGTAATAGTAATTGAAGCAAACACAACCAACATATATATAATTGAAAAAGTGACATCATGGTATGAATTACATGTTTACGAATAAATTACAATATGTTGACAAAATATGAAATAGTAGACGCCTTAGCGCCCCATCCTTAAAAGCACTTGGTTACCTGTTTAATGATTTCCTGAGAATACAAGTTGTTTAAAAAAAAATGTCAACACAAAGGTTGGTGAGTTCATAAGCTTTTGTTTGGTATTATTAAAATCCTTTCGTTTGTAAAAGTAGTATTTGTGTTAGAAAATCCAATATTTTCCTTAATGTGTAAATGTAGTCTTAAAACCCAAAGACCGAAATGTACAAGTAATTTGTCACATTTATAGTAAAACAATGCAAGTTTAAATCGACATAAACTCGTTAAATTTTAATGAAGTTTCCGTAAATTTCAATGTTTATTAATACTTTATGTGAGTTTATTATAACCATACTATGACCAAGGTTGCCTAAAACGACGTTCTTCAGGCGTCGGAAATGTTATGACATTTGTCACCCCAGACCTATCGGTCTAACTGTTGCATGCAGTTTAGGTGTGGGTTTGTCAAACCCAATATAGATCTATACACAACTATCACGCTCTCCCTCAAGGAGACTCTGGTTACAATACAGGACTTAATGGTAATTTGAAGTAAATGTCTCACAAAGTCATTAACGAAATTACGTGTTATGAAAACTTAGTACCGTATGGCCGTACCTTGCTTAATGAAAATATCCTTTGTATAAATGTACCCTTTAGCTTGAAGATATCTTAACTTCAATGGCTGCTTCTAATTCTCAACAAATGATTTCAATGCAAATCACAAATAGTGTGGGTGGCCCTACACGTGCCCCATTACTAGTTGTGGAAGAATATGATCACTAGAAAGTTAGAATGGAAAGATTTCTAATTGCCAAAGATAAAGGTGAAGAAATATGGAGATCCGTCACTGAAGGTCCACATGTTCCTGTAAGAACAATTGTAAGAGATGCAGCTGCTCAGCTCATGAGAGAAGATGAAACTCGTCCTGCTCCTCTGACTGCAGATGATAATGAAAAGGTTCATGCTGATCAAGTTGCTTTCTCTGAAATGGTGTTTGGTGTTCCCCCCTCACTCTTCGAGCATATCAAGCTGTGCAAATCTGCCAAAGAGATATGGGACACTCTTCAGGACCTAATTCAAGGTTCCGAAAACATGAAGGACAAGCACCTCACCTCAGTTGTCAACGACTTCGACACCTTCACTACCACTCTAGGTGAATCTGTAGCCTCCACTTCCAGTCGTTACCGAATCGTTGTCAACAACATGACTGCTCATGGGATTATTCGAACTCCTTTGGAGTACAATCTCAAGTTTATCAACAGACTCGGCAAGGGATAGGGAAATGTGAAATCTTGTCTCCAAAGCAATGGTTCCTTGAAAATGTTGAAGCTCTATCAACTTTTTGATGAACTTGAAGGACATGAGTCAAATGTTGCTCAGAACATAAGGGAACTCTCCGAAGGCCCTCTTGCCCTTGTTATGTCACACCCCCAAACCAAGGATGGCGGAAACGTCCAGGGGTGGAGGACTTCATGTATAGTATCATAAAAACAATTGTAATAGTAATTGAAGCAAACACAACCAACATATATATAATTGAAAAAGTTACATCATTGTATGAATTACATGTTTACGAATCAATTACAATATGTTGACAAAATATGAAATAGTAGACGCCTTAGCGCCCCATCCTCAAAAGCACTTGGTTACCTGTTTAATGATTTCCTGAGAATACAAGTTGTTTGAAAAAGTGTCAACACAAAGGTTGGTGAGTTCATAAGCTTTTGTTTGGTATTATTAAAAGCCTTTCGTTTGTAAAAGTAGTATTTGTGTTAGAAAATCCAATATTTTCCTTAAAATGTATATGTAGTCTTAAATTCAAAGACCGGAATGTATAAGTAACTTTTCTTACTTATAATAAATAATGTAAGTTTAAATCGACATAAACTCGTTAAATTTTAGTGAAGTTCCCGTAAATTCCAATATTTATTAATACTTTGTGTGAGTTTATTATAACCATGCTATGACCAAGGTTGCCTAAAACGACGTTCTTCGGGCGTCGGGAATGTTATGACATTTGTCACCCCAGACCTATCGGTCTAACTGTTGCATGCAGTTTAGGTGTGGGTTTGTCAAACCCAATATAGATCTATACACAACTATCACGCTCTCCCTCAAGGAGACTCTGGTTACAATACATGACTTAATGGTAATTTGAAGTAAATGTCTCACAAAGTCATTAACGGAATTACGTGTTATGAAAACTTGGTACCGTATGGCCGTACCTTGCTTAATGAAAATATCCTTTGTATAAATGTACCCTTTTTAAATGTATGTGTTATGTAATGTATCATAAACTATACCTATTATAGTTTATCAACCAAGGGTAGTACGTAGTAATGTATGCAAACTATATTCAAAATAGTTTATTAAATGTTTGAATGTATCGGTTGTACTTTGACTATAATCACTTGTTATTCTTTATATTTTATATGTCCAAATCCATTTGTAAACTGATGTGTGTCTAAATATTAGGATAAAATGTCATATATTGCAATAACATATAATCACATAAAGATATACACCTTGCTCAACATGTTACAAGGTGAAATGAAATTGACAGCAACTTTTCGTTGAATACAGTTTCTGTTACTGTTCTTAGAAAATTTATAGAAAAATCATCAAAGCTCTAAATCCAAATCCGCAAATTCGGAGAGTTTGGAATATGAGTCTAGTTTGTTCGTAAATTTTATCATGATTTTTAGTGATCTCTAACAGAGGTGAAAATGTTCATAATCACATACTGGTCCGGGTTTGCCTCTGAAATGACAGGCAGTTTTGTAAAAATCACCATAAATTGTAGAAAAATCATATGGAGATGTGCAAGTAGCCATTTTAAAGCTAAGAGTTTGAACTACTTGCACCTTGAACAGTTTTGAAAACTAAAATATTTAAGTTGACCAAAACAGTCCGTGATCGAAGTTCATCTTTTCTGATGTAATCTGATAGAAAAAGTTTAATTGTGTTCTTGATGATTTTACTTGTATTCCCCCCTTAAAACTTAAGAAAAAACATGTAAATGTAGGGGTATGAACTCACCTTATGTGGTTTCAGTAGATGAAAGTGAGAGAGAGGAAGTATTCAACCCAAGAACACTAAGAAGATGTCTTGATGATTCGAGAATCTAACACCGAATAAGATGGAATTTGTGTAAGATATCAATGATTTGAGTAGAATGGAGTGTAATAATTATATGAATGATGAAGATACTTACTAATTGAAGAAAGAAATCCCTGAAGAAAGCCTTGAAGTTCTTGAAGTTGAGAGAATTTTGGAGAGTGTCCTTTGGTTGCTAAGTGTAGAATGAAAGAACTTTATGGAGAATGAGGAGAGAGGATCAATCCTCCAGCTCTTAGAACGTGGGAAGAGCTGGAGATTGGGTGTAAAGGTCCACTAAGGAGACAAGGGGTAGTGGGAAAGAGTGGCTGATCATAGAGTGAGGTGGTGGTGGTTTGCTTTTGCCATAAATTAAGGAAAAGCAAATATTCCCTCAATAATTAGTTCAACCACTAATTCTTTTAATATATTTTTATAAAAACCCTGGAGATTTATATATTTTGGGGCCTTAGTTTATAAAATAAAGTTTTGGGTGAAAATCTCACATTAAAATAATGAAAAACGGAGTTAAAACGAAGTCGTAGTCGAAAAACCGGTAAAAAGGGGCCGTCTGCGAGACCCCTCGCATGGAGGCCGGATTCGGACCCTCGCATGCGAGGCTGCTGTCTGATGGCTTCGGATTCGGTCTCCTGAGAGGCTTCAGCTTCGGTCCTGATGAGAGGCTTCGGATCCGAGGCCTCGGATGAGAGGCTTCGGTCCTGAAGCTTTAGTTCCAGGTCCTTAAGGCTATTTTACCCGTTTTTACCCCGTTTCAAGCGATTTTTGACCCGGTTAAGGGTCGATATGACCCAAATGATTACAAAAAGTTAAAGTAACTTTTGAGAGAGATTTGGGAGAGATTTCAAATAGAAAGAGATAGAGTGAAAACGATTTAGAGAGGTTTCGTTTGTGATTAATTTGAGTGTCCGGCTTCACAACGCAAGGTTCGTAAACCCCGTTAAACCGTGTTTTAGTGTCGTACACAATCCCGATGATTATGCAATAGTGTTTTATCGCTTTGGTTCGTTGTTTAGCACTGTTAAGGCTAAGGAAAATCAAACACATGAACTTTCCAAATGATGATTTCTCATTAAAATAGCGAATTGTATAGTGATTACATAACGTAAACCCTAACATACAAGGGTTATTGGAGTTGACCGGTTTGACTTGTTGACTTTGTTTGACTTTGACTTGACCGAAATTTGACGGTTGTCACAAAATTCGATTAAAATCTCAATCTAAGCTTTTATATTAAAAATGAAGTATCAATTCCTCTCCCTTAATTATAGCAAAACAACTTTTTCAACCCCTGCAACTTTGCAAATTGAAAATTTTTGTTTTCTATAATTAACATATCTAACTCGCAACACTTACCATAATAATTATGCTCCCACTAGCATAATAATTATTATCTTAATAACAAAACACCTATGCTCCCACTTGCTTTGACATGTACCCACAAATCAGCTGGACTTCTAGAAATCAATACTTGTTGACTTTCTTACCAAAGTTCAGATTTCTGATACGAGATGCTTCGATAAGACTTTATCTAGGCTTCTCAAACTCATACACCTTTCCTTAGATAGCTCACTTATGTGTCTAAACAATTTTAGAACTTACAACAATAAGTATGAAATGTTTAGACCTTTTTCCATTTCTCACAATTCGAACTATGAAGAGGGATACCATAATCATAATCGAATTTGAGAATGCAAATATCACAATTGCTAACTATTTAAAATCTACTTTGTGAAAGCGTTTCCTCACAATCATTTTCATGAAGCGGAGAGAAACCTTATGACACTTAGATTTTATGGTGTATGTTTTCCTATCCATGTGAATTTCTCATAACCATAATCACAAGACAAGGTTAGTGACAAATCTAAACTCATATGGACTGAACCTGTTCAATCTTAATTTCTTGCCACTTGGCAGCTCAAGGGCCTACCATTGCTTCCAAGTTGTTATTCAAACAGTTGAGAACTCATAGAACTCACATGCATAGTCAACTTTAAGTGGAATAAGCACAAAAACAAGAATATGCCAACACGATACGTTACAAACCTAAAGTCGTGTGCTAGTGATTAACAATAGTTTCATTCTTGATTAGTTCTTGAAACTTTTCAATATCTCTAAGACTCCCACTGACCTCTTGACATATAAAATTTTCTTTGTCAAGAAACATTACTTGACAACAAATATTCAAGAGTTAGTGCGGTTTCTTATCAAGACAAACACTTCACACAATTGGTCTTAGTTGGCCTTTGGCTTATCCAAAACATCACAACTTACCAATTTCAAATGTACAAGAGTAAGAAACATTTTACTCTACATTTGATGAGTGTTATAAACCTTTCTTAAGACCATGTCACTCAAGTTACAATCTTTTAGTATGACTCTAAGACCTGATTTTGGAACGAAGTATGACTTATCTTCTTGATTTAACCATTTCAACAATTCACAATTCCTCTTCTAAGCCATACAAATGTACTAAGATTTCCTTAGAGGATCAATTTTGATATGGTTTCCTAATCACTAAGATGATCATAAAACATGATACTTAAGTACTCTCCCTTCTTTTCAGATTGGAGAAACTTTATCTTTCTCCCTAATTTGATTCATCTTATTCGTTCTGGCATACATTGAAACTTTTCCAATGGTTCAGAATTATACTTAATCTTGTAAGTATAACCATATTTACTAAACTTTAGTAAATCATAACGAATAGTCTTACCGTTCTTTGTGGTGGACCTGATCAGCGAACAACCGAGTGCACCCCATCCCCTAGTCCTTCACTTGACACACATATACATGTAAACAAGGAATTACTCTTAATTTCCCAAAGATGAAGTTATCATTCATCACACAATACAAGTTACATGATTCCAAGTATCTATCCAACTTGAAACTTGGGTGATAAGAATCTTTCCTTATTTGGTAAATCTTAACACTACCACAAATGAAAGAATCAAATCCATTTTCCAATGTTGCTATCAATGGAAACACATAAACAACAATTTTCACAAATGTCATTGTAAGGAACCTTAAAATAAAATGAATTCAAAATTTATCTTTCATTTATTAAAATTGCGGAAAATTTTTCCTTACAATGCCAATGCATATGAAAACTGTGACAACTCGAAATTTCTATCTTGTACAACCATTCACTTCAATCTAAGTCAGACTTGTTTCTGCTAACTTTTAGCAATGTTTAGAGTCTGTTTGAGTGTTCTAAAGCCTAGTACCTTCAAGAGGTAATTATAGGAAGTATACTTTAGAGTTCAATGGGCAAGATTTAAGTCTCAAAACTCCAAGAGTTTGGAGTTTACGGCCATAAAATGGAGTTTACGGCCGTAAACTCTAAGGTATAAATATGACACTTAGTCATTTTAGTCATTTTTACCACTTTCAAGCCTAGAACTCATTCTCTCTCAAGTATCATCTGATTTATCACTAAGATCTTCAAGATTGTAAGTGTTTCTTTCCTTGATTAGTTGATGTACTTCAATATCTAGTGATTGTACATGATTTCATCCATGAAATCTCTTCATTTTGATAGATCTTCAAGTGTTCTTCATTTCACCAAGAACACCAAGAACACACACTAGTGTTTTTGGACCTTAAAGACCCTTATAAGCTTTTATATTGTGAGCACTCTTGCCTTAGCTTGTTATATGCTTGAATCACTTAGTTTACACCTAGAAAACATCAAGAAAACAAGATCAAAAGGTGTTTACGGCCAAGGCAATCTCCTTGGGTCGTAAACCCTAATTTATGGTGAAAATAAGCCCTAATCCCCTCCAAATCCTTGGAACCAAGTCTAGAACACTTCCAAGATGAGTATAGGACCTTAAACATCAAGAGAACCAATAACATATGGTGTTTACGGCCAAGGTAATCACCTTGGGCCGTAAACACTAATAAGTGGTGCATATGTGCTACCATTCCTTCCTAAGGCTTAGACTTGATCATAGAACACTTCCTAATGACTTGTAAGACCTTATAACACAACTTGGTACAAAATACCATGAGTTTACGACCGTAAACTCATGGGGGTTTACCCCGTGGCCGTAAACTCATGTGATGCATCCATGTTGGCCATAAACTCCAATGTGAGGCCATACTTCCTTTAGATGCAACCCTTTGGTACTTCTAACACTTGAATCAAAGTGTTTTCCATGTCCTAAGGTGTCTTCACTTGCTTAATTAGTTGTTAATTAACTAATTAGATACATATATGTGTCATTATATGTTAAATAGGATCCGTGTGTGTGCTCAAGTCTTCGCTTGACACTTAGCACCCTATACCACCTGTTCATTCAAACCACTCACCGCAGGTGAGTTCATAACCCTTAATCAACCTTTTAAATGATTTTAAATGCTTTTATGGGGGGGGGGGAATACAAGTTGAAACATTATAGTTATTATATCAATCACATGTGATTAATAACTATCAAACATATGGATTTTCTTACTTTTCAAACCGTGTTATCAAACAAACTACTTCAAATCATTTTATAAACTCGTTTACATGTTAAATAATTTTAATAAACTCTTTTAAACTTATATTTTGTCAAAAGCGTATCTATATAGATATAGTTATATAAGTAGGATTGAAAGGACTTAGGACTGATAGCTCACCTTACTTCCTGTTCCTTGTTTGGTTGTGGACTTAGGGTATCAGTTGTTTGTCCGAAGGTCGTTTGAATCTTAGTTATATATTATGTATATGTATATAGATATAAAAGTTCCTTCATTCAGTTCAATACCTTTGGGTAGCAAAGGTATACAATCATGTTCATTGATACAAACAACATTACCAGTAAACTATAATAGGTATAGTTTAGGAAGTTACTTATAGTATTACTAGAACAATGAAACATACAAAGAGTCAGTTCATACATGAGTCAATACATACGATTATGAGAAACTAAGAGAACATACATACATACTAGACAGAGAGAACATACAATACAGCTAGTACATACTATACATTATACAAGAGAACAAACTATTATGAGAAACTAAGAGAACATACATACATACTAGACAGAGAGAACATACAATACAGCTAGTACATACTATACATTATACAAGAGAATATACTATTATGAGAAACAGAGAGAACATACATACATACTAGACAGAGAGAACATACAATATAGCTAGTACATACAATACATATACAAGTATACTATAACATAAATATGAATCACTGTTTCGAGGCATGGCACCATCTGTCATGGTTCGATTTGCAGCCAGAATCTCCTAGAGGGAGAGCGTGAATTTGGGTATAGAAATATACTGGATTGACTATCCTACACCTTGCTGTTCGCTACAGTGGGATTTGCAAGTCTACGGGTGCCAAATGTCATTCCTTCCGACGTCTTTCATCTTCGTGTTATTAGTCGATAGTATGGTGCAATCATATCACATAATATACCTTAAATAAAAATTGGTTTAAGGTAGAAAGTACAGTAGTAGTTACTATAATACAACACTACAGTACTTTATTATTTCCCCATTGCATTCACATTGTGATCTTTTCACATAAAAGGTAATGTAAAACTATATTTTTGGTTAATGATAGTCACACTTGGGAAAATATACACTCTTACAAGAAACAAACATACATTTCATTTGATGCCTTGGTAGAAGGCTACGTTTAGCAGAAAATATAGGATTTTCTAGGAGATACAAACATTTACAAACATTTACAAACTTATACATCAAGTACTTACTAACATTTTCATACAAACAATGACACTAAAATGCTTATGAACTCACCAGCTTTAAAGCTGATAAACTCTTTCAAAATAACTTGTATTCTCAGGTCATCAGTAGACAGGTACTGATGCCATGTTTTGAGAAGATGGAGCTCGTTCAAGACTCATCTCTTATTTTTGAATTACATTTTTGGTGTCTTATAAACTTCACAGAACACACTTGTATTAAATTATATTATTAATGCAATGGATGATGTTGTTGCTTGTTTACTACTATGCTTTGTTGTGATACTGTACATGACGTCCTCCACCCCCGAACGTTTCCGCCATTCCGGTTTTGGGGTGTGTCAGATTGGTATCAGAGCATCGTTTATAGTGAATCGAGTATATCAACCCATAAAAGATATACAAACTATAAACACAACGGGATTAAAATACTCTGACCAACAGTTTATACTTTTAAATAATAAAATATTTAACTAAGTATACATACCTACATTCATACTAAAATCAGTTTCACTAGGACAAAACAAAAGTATTACAATTGTTGAACATCACAAGTAGACTCGGGGATGTATGGTCAGTTCTAGGAGTGACATAGCCTGATCAACTATGTTGGTCCGAGAAGTGATTTGCATATGCCCGATAATGGTTGTGATGTGGCAACAAGTCTAAAAACTTACCAATACTACCACAATGAAAACATTAGAACAAAACATAAACCTAAAATACTATAGGAGTATTTTGTATACCATAATTACTTATCTAAGAACTAAAAAGGTCTTTATCAGTAGGTCAATAGTTGCTAAGTGGATACGCTAAGGTTATATGTAACTAGGATGTCATAGACTTAGAATCTGTAATCTTTGCTTTACTCCCTGTTCCTTGTTTGGTTGTGGGTTCCGAGTTAGGGTCACTTATTCGAAGGTCTATCCTGTTTTGATTACATATAACTGGTATGCACTAAACAAGTATCGAAGTAACTGATAAAGTTCATCTTATAATTAGCTAGTTAGTACGTCTATTAATTATTTCTTTATCCCTATTTCTGGCGCAGATAACATGGCTGAATTCCATCCCCACGGCGACCCATACTTCCCTAACCAAGGTGATGGAGGAGGGTTTGAAGCAGAGCCAGAAGATGATCACCGAATCCCTTTGTATGATCACCAGGCTGAAGGCTTTTCTGATGGTTCGGACACAGGGTCTGAGGTCAATAACCTACCCCCGGTGGCTCCTGTCCAAAATCCTAACCCTCGTCCGGCTTTTCAAGGCCCGACGCCTCCTTGGGTGGAAAGCTTGGAAACATGGAGCCAATAGCAGGATCAGTCCATGCCATTCAATGGAAACCGAAGCTTTTATGACCTGAGAGAATGAGGTTCAGCAGAAGAGTCTTGCCAATCCTGGTCCGCAGAGTTGCCCGAAACGAAATTCAGGGTAAGACAGCTCTCCATCGAATCACGAAGTTGATGCCAATGCGAGAATACATACCATCCGCACCATTCATCTGGACGATGCTCGTGAGAGATCAAGGCAAGACCACGAGGCTTTGCATCAAGAGCTAGCTGAAACTCGGGCTGAAGTCATAGAGCTCCGAGTACGCCAAAGGGTGTACGAAAGGCACCTGCTCGATGTGGAGCGTCAGCTGGCTGAACTAAGGGCTCACCCGAGGGATAACCTTCACCAGTAGGAGATAATCTACTTTTCTTTCCTTGGTTTAAGGAATAGTCTTCCTATCTATGCTCCAAGTAGCACTTTTCTATATAACCATCCCAGTTCTGTAAGCACTTTTTAGTTAAGCCTTTATGTTGTTAAAACTTTTCTACTTTGGATATGATGTAAGACCTACTCCAAGGTCATTTTGTCCAAACTTATTACATCTTAAATATCAATGATATTGACAGTCGGCTAATTTCTATGCCAATCCTTGTTCAAATACTTCCATTCTATCTAAACCTCACTTTCGTCAAATTATTGAGCTGTGGAAATTAGCTCAAGGATCACTTCCATTTCTTGTCGAAGGTTGGATCATGTTACCCACCAACCAATGATAGCCTAGTTCAAAATAGCAATCGTCTAGTGACCATTCTACGAAATTACTTCAACTCTTTACCAGTACTGCATCATAGGGATGTAGGTCAAACCATCAAGAACAGGTTATCAAAATGAAAACTTTATCTTTACATGAATGAGTAGAATACATCTAGGACCGACCATAATCACTCACGGAACTCCTTTTCTTGTCATATAACAGAATCATGTCGTCATCTAGAAATAGTCAGCCGGACGACAAAACCCCGATCCTTCATATAGATGCTGCCACCTTCCAAGCAGCGGTAACAGCTGCCGTTGCAGCTGTCCTTGCACACTTCAACACTGGTAACACAATCAAGGCTGTAAAAAGTGTTGACAGTTCAAATTGTTGTAACCATCCAGGAAATCAACAAATGATAATTGTTACAAACACCCAAAGCAACAAATCTGAGAATCAGAAACGAAAGCGTCAAGCCCAAAGGGAGCGCAAGCGATCTCAAAAACTTGTCACGCAACAGCAACAAGTGGCGACCCCTTCCACTTCAACACCGATCAGACCATATAAGGGAACACTCCCGAAGTGTGAAAAGTATACTTTTCATCATAACGGAGTTTGCAGTGACTTGCAATGCATGAATTGCAATCGAATGGGGCACACTACTCGTGTCTGTAGGGCGCCGGCACGAACCGTCTTCCAAGCCACTAGCATCGGGGTCAGCCCGGTTTGCTATGGTTGTGGTGAAACCGGACACTATAAAAGGAATTGTGCAAAAGAGAGGAACAACGAAAGCGCTCGTATCCACATAACTCCGACCCGACACTTCACTTCCACCACCGATGCTGGTGCAAGCCAGATTTGTTATTTATGCGGTGAAATAGGACATCTCAAGAAGGATTGTCCAATAACAAAGAACTCTGGCGTAGATGGGAAGATACTAAGGATCACTGCTGAAGGAGAGACTACTCCGAACCCACGTTGAAATTCTAGGGCGTTTCATTATAGTAGACTTATAAACTGTTAAAAACTAGTGCAACTCGAGTCATATCTTTTACGAGATCCCATCAGTCAAGGGACTCTCGTGCTGCGTGTACTTGCTTTTTGTAGTATACCTTGTTCGCAACAGTAGTCTTGTAAGAAAACTAAAGTACTGAAACTCTGTCAAGTTGCACCATTATCTTTTCGTAACACCTTTATGATCTAGTCTAACGCCTTTTATTCCGAGTAGTCCGACATTATCATGTAACATGAGTCAATTCAATCCTCACAATGCCAGTCTCGTGCGAAAGTTCTTTTCCCCGTAATCGCCTTTCTAGCGAAGCCGTCATTCCAGAACTCCGAGATACTCATGCGAAGGGTATCTTATGTTTCGTATCCTTCCAGAAGAAACCTCCCCGGAATACCACTCGTACAGTACGTCAAGTTCCATCCGAAGACCCATACGGTTAATCTATCGTTGAGGAATGTATACGCAAGGGTGGTATATAATCAAGGTTCTACAGGTTTAGAATTGATGGTTCCGCTTTAACTTCTGTTCCTTGTCTGGATGTGAGCTTAGAGTAGAATCATTTATTCGACGGCCTTTTCAATCTTAATTATATACGACTCGTATACGCGAAGCTGTGATTGATGAACCAAATATGACTTCTAATATGAACTTCAGGACGGAGACTGCTCAAGAATACGAGTGATCGCACTGCTATGCGAATAAACTTAGGAGCCAATCAAATGCCTTTCCCGCCGATCGAGACAAGAGATTCAGATAGAACAAAAGTACCTATCCTTTTTCCTCACTTTATGAGTAATCATACATTCTTTTGGATCTTTCCGACATCGTTCCAGAAGAACTTTCAGGATTACCTCCCCAACGTCAAAGTCGAGTTCAGAATCGACTTAATTCCAAGGGCTACCCCAGTAGCCAAATCGCCCTATCGTCTAGCATCTGCTGAGATGCAAGAACCATCCGGTCAACTTAACGAACTGCTCAGCAAGGGCTTTATAAGACCAAGCTTCTCCCCTTGGGGAGCACCGGTCTTGTTCGTCAAGAAGAAAGAAGGATCGTTTCGTATGTGCATCGACTACTGGGAGCTCAACAAGTTACCATTAAGAATCATTACCCACTGCCTCGCACAGACGATTTGTTTGACCAACTGCAAGGGGAGAATTAACTTTCAAAGATAGATCTGATATCCGGGTATCACCAATTACGAGTGCTAGGGGAGGATGTTCCAAAAACAGCCTTCCGAACTCGTTATGGACACTACGAGTTGGTAGTGATGTCATTCGGATTGACCAATGCGCCTGCCGTATTCATGGACTTAATGAATAGGGTATGCCGTCCTTACTTGGATCAGTTCGTCATTGTCTTCATTAATGACATACTTATCTACTCTCGTAGTAAGGAAGAGCATAGTAAGCAACTACGTTAGATCTTGGAAACATTACGATCAGAGAAGCTCTACGCGAAGTTCCCTAAATGCGAGTTTTGGATTCGAAGAATCGAACTCCTGGGTCACGTTGTTAGTGAAGAGGGAATTTATGTGGACACTTCCAAAATCAAGGCCATTGGGAACTGGTCATCTCCGAAGACACCTACAGAAATTCGTAAATTTCTAGGTCTTGCTGGCTACTATCGTAGGTTCATTCAGAACTCCTCTCAAATTGCAAAACCTCTTACGATTATGACCTAGAAGGGCGTGGCCTTTGACTGGGAAGAGAAGCAAGAGAAAGCGTTCCAAATGCGGACACGAGCCTTATGCACCGCACCGATACTATCCCTCCCAGGAGGAATAGAAGACTTCGTAGTCTAATGCGATGCATCCAAATCAAGGGCTCGGTTGTATTCTGACGCAACGAGGTAAGGTCATTACCTATGCCTCCTATCAGCATAAGACACTCGAAGCCAACTATACAACGCACGATCTGGAGTTAGGGGCAGTGGTAATTGCTCCAAAGGTCCGGAGATCATTCGGGAAACGACAGAGAAGATCGTTCAGATTCGTGAACGATTGAAAGCCTCTAGAGACCGACAGAAAAGCTACGCAGATAAACGAAGGAAACCGTTGGAATTCCAGGTGGGCGACCGCGTTCTATTGAAGGTCTCACCCTGGAAAGGCTTGATACGGTTCGGAAAGCGTGGAAAGCTAAATCCAAGATATGTAGGGCCTTTCGGGATTCTCGCTAGACTCGGCCCTGTAGCTTACAAACTCAACTTACCTCATGAGCTTAGTAACGTACATTCTACTTTCCACGTCTCGAACTTGAAAAAGTGTCTGTCCGACGAGACTCTTGTAATTCCACTCGATGAGATCGAGATCAACGAGAGCCTCAACTTCGTGGAAGAACCTGTAGAGATCATGGACCGAGAGGTCAAGCAAACGAAGCAAAGCCGTATCCCGATAGTGAAGGTTCGCTGGAGCGCCAAGCGAGGACCTGAATTCACTTGGGAGCACGAGGATCAAATGAAACTGATATATCCTCATCTTTTTACTTAGTTATTTGTAACTACTTATTTGCTTAAACTCTAATTTCGGGACGAAATTCCCTCTAATGGGGGGATGATGTGACAACTCGAAATTTCTATCTTGTATAACCATTCACTTCAATCTAAGTCACACTTGTTTCTGCTAACTTTTAGCACTGTTTAGAGTCTGTTTGAGTGTTCTAAAGCCTAGTACCTTCAAGAGGTAATTATAGGAAGTATACTCTAGAGTTCAATGTGCAACATTTAAGTCTCAAAACTCCAAGAGTTTGGAGTTTACGGCCATAAAATGGAGTTTACGGCCGTAAACTCTAAGGTATAAATATGACACTTAGTCATTTTAGTCATTTTTACCACTCTCAAGCCTAGAACTCATTCTCTCTCAAGTATTGTCACACCCCGAAACCGTGATGGCGGAAACGTTCTGGGGTGGAGGACGTCATGCATAACATCACAACCAATGTAAAATAGCAATCATAGCAACACAACCATTACAATGAATACTCAAATAAAAATGTTTACATCAATTTGGAAATCGCCTGAAACTTGATTGAAATTACATCATATAGTTTGTATGAATATAAACATTAAACTCTTATTGCTCCAACCTCTCAAAAATCCAGCAGGTACCTGTCTACTGATTTCCTGAGAATACAAGCAGTTTGAAAATATCAGCATAAAGCTGATGAGTTCATAAGCAGTAGTTTGTAGGAAAATCTTGTTGATGAGTTAGCAAAAATGTTTGTATAGTTTCAAGAAAATCCGATATTTTCTTTAGTGAAAATGTAGGGTTATCAGTTCTGTAATAAACCATGAATGTTCGTTACTGAAAACTGTAGTGATATGCGAAAATACTACCTCATGTGACTAACTAAAGCTAATCATGAACTATAAGTATGTTGTATGTGAAACCATTGCATAATCGGTTCTGTTTGAAAACCCTGGCTTTAACCAGTATACGTAGTGTGTTTTAGTTCTATTTAGTATAAATAAAATCGTTGAAAAGTGCCAGATTGTAAACTAAAGGTGATTCATACATATTGTGAGTCGTACAACCATGCCTGATATGACTAGAGACCTTTCCAACGTTCTTCAGGCGTCGAGTTAAATGACATTTGTCACCCTGGGTATGCCTGCCCAACTGTAGCTAGCAGTTCGGGTGTGGGATTGTCGGTCCCAAATAGATCTATTCACAAATCTCACACTCTCCCTCCAGGAGACTCTGGTTATACTATGATAGGATTTATCCCTATACACCTAAGGGTACAGTAGTGAAGTAGCGCCTCACAGTGTCGTACAATCTAGTTTACAAGTAGTGTCATAGCGTTTTATCGTAGTGAAAATCCGTATGTATACCGTACGTAGTGAATGTTACAGTTATAAATACCATGATAATGCAGTGATGTAAACTGTAAGCCATTTTTGTATTAGTGCATACGTGTATTAGTGACGTTTCTGTACTTGATATGTTTTTAGAAAATCCCAAACTATACCGATTATAGTTTGCATGTATAGTGTAGTGAATATAGTGTTATGGAAAACCATGCAATTTTAGTGAAAACGTCCCTTATGCTCAGCACAATACAAAAGGGTTAATGTATGATAATTGCATGAGTTTTATACTTGTTAAAAGCTCTATGTATAAACAAAAGCATTTATGGTGTAACTTGTATTCCCCCCTAAAAACGTTTGAAAGCCAGAAAATGTAGGGGTATGAACTCACCTCGGGTAAGTGGTTTGATTGAAGGATCGATACGAAGAGCCGGTTGTTCAAGTGAAGCCTTGAACACAATTCGATCCTAATTAACACGCAATGACACATAAACGAGTCAAATGAAGGTATTTCGCTACTAAATACCATTGGAATTCACTCTAGGGACTTGAAATTACTTGCACCAAGTGATAGGACCTTGTAGGATTGAGTATAGGGGGTGTATGGCCACTAGTAGTGTGTGTACGGCCATGGGTGTGCGGCCGTACACTCATGAAATGTGGTGTTCTTGGGGTGTTTCAAGGTCCATACTTGCAATCCATGAAGTGTCCTAGGCCTATACTCAATTGTAGTGCAAATTAGGGGTCTTAGAAGTGTGTTTGCGTTTCTAGAATGAGTGTATGGTCGCACACAAGAATGTGTGGTCGCACACTTGGGTGTGCTGCCGCACACTTGGAGTCTGCTGCCGCACAAGGGTGTGTGCGGCCGTACACAGGTGTGTGCGGTCGTACACCCCTCAAAATGATGCCCAAATCGTCCATTCCAAGGTGCAACAAGGCTAGGAGCATGTCTACATCGATTATGGAAGCTAAACTCTCACTTTGGAGGGTGTTTTAAAGGTGTGCGGCCACTCTAAGAGGGTGTGCGGCCGCACTCATTTCCAAACATGAAGAACATGTCGTTTTTGCACACTTAGAGCTTGGGTAGAGTGGTCTTTCATGGATTGTAAGATAGGGAATGAAGTACTCATGTTCTTGAAGCTTTGGAAGGTTCAAAGTTGGAGAAACTTGAGAGGAAATGACGTTGTGTGCTGCCTAGGTGCTAAAGGAATGAAGGGAAGAGGGCTACCCTTTATATAGGGGTAAGGGTGCTGCCCAAAAGAGTGTGTGCTGCCAAGGGAGTGGGTGTGCGGCCGCACACCCATGTGTACGGCCGTACACTCCTCCAAGAGGTGTGTATGGCCTGATTTTCTCACTAGTCAACACTCTGACTCATTCCTAAAGTCAACCTTGGTTATATACAAGCTTAGAACACTTAAATGAACCCTTAAATAGGATCAGAAATCAACAAAACAAGTTGAATATTGATTAAATTGACTAAGTGTACAAGATTAAAGTTTCCGGGTTGTCACATAATCCCCCCGTCAGAGGGAATTTCGTCCCGAAATTCAAGAATAAAGCACAGTCATGAACTGGGAAAGAGATGGGGATACTTCTGCTTCATTGAATCCTCGCGCTCCCAAGTGAATTCAGGACCTCGCTTGGCATTCCAGCGGACCTTCACTATCGGGATGCGACTCTGTTTCGTACGCTTGACTTCCCGATCCTTGATTTTGACAGGTTCTTCCACGAAGTGTAGACCCTTGTCCAATTCGATCTCATCGAGAGGATTAACAAGCGTCTCGTCGTACAGACACTTCTTTAGGTTCGACACGTGGAAGACAGGATGGATGTTGTTGAGCTCTCTTGGTAACTGGAGTTTGTATGCGACGAGACTGATCCTAGCAAGGATCTCGAATGGTCCAATGTACCTTGGGTTTAGCTTTCCACGTTTTCCGAAACGTATCATGCCTTTCCATGGTGAGACCTTCAGAAGGACGCGGTCACCGACCTGGAATTCCAAGGGTTTTCGTCTCTTATCGGCGTAGCTCTTTTGTCTATCTCGTGAGGCTTTCAGTCGTTCTCGGATTTGCACGATCTTTTCAGTCGTCTGTCGGATAATCTCAGGACCAGTGAGAGTGTTGTCGGGGACTTGACCCTTGACTAGCTGCGTGTCACCCACTTCAGCCCAGCACAGAGGGGATCTGCACTTGCGGCCATAGAGGGCTTCAAACGACGCAGCCTTGATGCTGGTATGGTAGCTGTTGTTGTAGGAAAATTCGACCAAAGGAAGATGAGTGTCCCATGACGCGCCGAAGTCGATGACGCAGGCTCTCAACATATCTTCCAAGGTCTGAATTGTTCTGTCAATCTGTCCATATGTCTGCGGATGATAAGCCGTGCTCATATCCAATTTAGTTCAAAGAGCCTTCTGTAGTGATTGCTAGAATCTCGAGGTAAACCTGCTATCTCGGTCGGAGATAATGGATACAGGTACCCCATGAAGGCGAACTATCTCTTGAATGTAGATCCGTGTGAGTCTCTCCATCTTGAAGTTTTCTTTGATTGGCATGAAGTGGGCGGACTTCGTCAACCGATCGACAATTACCCAGATGGCATCGTGCCCACTCGGAGATCTGGGTAACTTGGTGATAAAATCCATCGTTATCCTTTCCCACTTCCACTCAGGTATCTCTGGATGATGGAGTAGACCTGAGGGCTTTTGATATTCGACCTTCACCTTGGCACAAGTCAGGCACTTGCCCACGAAGGTAGCGATCTCTGCTTTCATGTTCGGCCACCAATACAGTTTCTTGAGATCGAGGTACATCTTGTCCGAACCTGGGTAAACGGAGTATCTAGTCTTGTGAGCTTCGTTCATTATAACCTCTCTGTAACCACCGAACTTTGGGGTCCAGATCCGGTCCATGAAATAATAGACTCCGTCTCCCTTGATCTCTAGGTTCTCTTCCATTCCTCTCAAGGCTTCATCCGGCGTGTTCTCTGGTTTTAAGGCTTCCAGCTGAGCCTCCTTGATTTGCGCGGATAAATGGGAATGGACAGTCATGGTCAGTGCGTTCACTCTACGTCTTGAGTACTCTTTTCGGCTGAGGGCATCTGCCACCACATTGGCCTTGCCGGGATGGTAGCGAATTTCATACTCATAGTCACTGAGTAGCTCTACCCATCGTCGCTGTCTCATGTTTAACTCTTTCTGATCAAGGATGTGCTGCAAGCTCTTATGGTCGGTGAAGATAGTGCACTTGGTTCCATAGAGATAATGTCTCCAGATCTTTAACGCAAAGACCACTGCTCCCAACTCTAAATCGTGAGTTGTGTAATTGACCTCGTGCGTTTTCAACTGTCTCGAGGCGTAGGCGATGACCTTTCCTCGCTGCATGAGGACACAGCCTAGGCCCTGATTAGATGCATCACAGTAGACAATGAAGTCCTCCGTCCCTTCAGGCAAGGACAAGATAGGTGCGCTGCATAGGGCCCACTTTAACGTTTGCAACGCAGTGTCTTGCTTCTCACTCCAAAAAAGGGTACACCTTTCTGAGTCAGAGTGGTTAAGGGTTTGGCAATTCTGGAGAAATTCTGGATAAATCTACGATAATAGCCAGCGAGACCCAAGAATTGCCGGATTTCTGTGGGTGTCTTAGGTGCAGACCAATTCTTTATCGCTTTGATCTTGGAAGGGTCCACGTGTATGCCTTCTTTGCAAACCACGTGACCAAGGAAATTCACCTTCCTGATCCAAAACTCACACTTTGAAAATTTTGCATATAGCTTCTCCGCCCTTAATGTTTCCAGCACCTGCGTCAAGTGCTGTTTATGATCGTTCTCACTCCGTGAATAGACAAGTATATCGTCGATGAACACGATCACGAACTTGTCCAGGAAAGGGCGACACACTCGATTCATCAGGTCCATGAATACTGTCGGTGTGTTGGTCAGACCAAAGGGCATTACCACAAACTCGTAGTGTCCATAGCGAGTTTGGAATGCTGTCTTGGGCACATCATTCTCGTGAACTTGCAACTGATGGTACCCTGATCTTAGATCGATCTTTGAGAAATAACTGGCTCCCTGAAGTTGGTCGTAGAGATCGTCGATTCTGGGTAAGGGATATCGGTTCTTGATGGTCAACTTATTCAGCTCTCGGTAGTCAATGCACATCCGAAAGGATCCATCCTTCTTTTTCACAAATAAGATCGGAGCTCCCCAGGGTGAGGAACTCGGCCTTATAAATCCTTTGCTGATCAGCTCATTGAGCTGACTGGATAATTCTTGCATTTCCGCTGGCGCTAAACGGTAAGGAGACTTGGCTACAGGAGTAGCTCCGGGGATTAAGTCGATATGAAACTCGACTTGACGCTCGAAAGGAATTCCTGGGAGGTCTTCAGGGAAGACATCAGGGAAGTTGCAGACTTCGGGAAGACTCTCGAGGTCTTTAACCTTTTGCGTCTCATTAACGGCGTGAGCTAGAAACGTATGACATTCCTTCCGCAGGTACTTCTGAGCTTTGATGCACAAGAGGATACGAAGGTTCGAACTGAGTTTGTCACCATAAATCATGAGGGCTTCGTCAGAGGGGAGGTTGAGGCGAATAGCTTTTTCGAAACAAAGGATATCAGCACGATTGGGGCTCAACCAATCCATACCGATAATGACATCGAAACTCTTGATAGATACAGGCATAAGATCGATATGAAAGGAATGATCGCCTAAGGTAAGAGTACATCCTATGAATATGTCGTTCGTGCTCTCTTTCTCTCCATTAGCCATCTCGACGGTGAACGTTTCGATTAAAGGTTGGGATTGACATTTGATTAGATGTTTAAATGCATGACTAACAAAACTCCTCTCCGCACCAGAATCGAAAATAATGCATGCATAACAGTTGTCAAGGAGGAACGTACCCGTAACAACGGTAGGATCAGCGGCCGCTTCATTCTGGCCCATAGCCAAAACTCTCCCCGTATTGCCACCAGTTGTTGCCTTGGGGCAGTTTCTCCTGAAATGCCCAACCTCTCCACAACCATAACAAGCTTGACCCGTACCTGCTCCCGCAGTCTGGTTGGTTGGTTGGGCTGGCACCTTGCGGTACCGAGCTGTGTGACCCTTCTTCCCACAGCTGTTGCAACTCAACTCACGGCAGGTTGCACAAAGGTAGTTTCCCAGCATAAACACCGGTAGGAGTTTGGGTGGTTGGAACAGTAGCTGGAGCAGCATCAGGAGCAGTAACAACATGAACTGCCACTGTTTGTTGTTTCTTGGAGGGCTCCTACGAAGACTGACCCTTGCGTTTGTTCCATGATTTCTTCTTCTTCCCACCACACTCCTTCTGTGGCTTATAAACAGCTGCCACTTCGTCTAGATCAACCCCATTATCGATCAGAATTTGTGCCAGATCCCTAGCGCTCTCAAATGTAGTCGGTCTAGCTGCCAAGACATTTCCCTTGGTGGGTTGTGTCAGCCCCCAGATGTACCTCTCGATTTTCTTGCTTTCCGGGGTGACCATTCCCGGACAGAGGAGAGCCAGATCACAGAATCTTGCGGTGTAGGCAGCGATGAAGGAACCTTTCATCTTTAAGTTCCAGAGTTCGTGCTCTAGCTTTTGCACTTCGCCCCTCGGGCAGTATTCAGCCAGCATGAGTTCCTTCAGTCTTTCCCAACCCATGGCATTAGCCACTAGCAGGGTTAGGGTTTTGACCCAACCATTCCACCAGGTCAAAGCTCTGTCAGTGAAGGTGCAGGCGGCGAACTTCACCTTGTTGGCTTCGGAACAAGCACAAATTTCAAAGATGGATTCGATCTTCTCGAACCATCGAGTCAGAGCGATGACTCCTCCGTTTCCGTCGAAGGTCTTGGGTTCCACCTCCAGCCCCACCAGAGTTCACTTGTGCCATTGCTGCAGTTACAGCGGCGGTAACTGCTGCCTGGAACATGACGGGGTCGAACTGGGGTGGTGGTGGTGGCGGAGTGTCTTTCCTTCGGTTGGGTCTTGGTCGAGGAGGCATCTTCTTCTAGAAACAATCAGGAAGAAGAGGATGGTAAGTTCTCAAGATATATGAAACAAAATATATCTCATCCTGATAAACAAGTGTTCTATCAAGCGATAAGCAAGAAAGGTTACTAATGTAACTAAGTTATCGCTACGAAATAGATAGGTAGAAACACTAAGAATGAATCTCCTCACTGAATTTGGCTCTAGCAAAATACTCCTATAGTATTTTCTAGTGAATGTTTTGGGTAAGTTTTAGGCCTGCTGTAACACCACCGTCACTCCCAAGCACATGTTGGTCATGTTTTGACTGAATATAGTTGATCAGGCTATATTCACTCGAAACATGATTACATAACTGCCCAGGTTTGACCGCAGTGTCCCAACATCCAAATACTTTTTGTGTGGTTCCACTAATGACACAAATTCTGTTAGGTATGCATGCTCGTATACTTTTATAAAAATACTTATATTTTTGAAAGTATACTTTTAGTGTAGAGCACTTAGGCCCCTTTAGTGTTTATAGTTGTATACCAATCTGTCACACCCCGAAACCGTGATGGCGGAAACGTTCTGGGGTGGAGGATGTCATGCATAGCATCACAACCAATGTAAAATAGCAATCATAGCAACGCAAAAATTACAATGAATACTCAAATAAAAATGTTTACATCAATTTGGAAATCACCTGAAACTTGTTTGAAATTACATCATATAGTTTGTATGAATATAAACATTAAACTCTTATTGCTCCAACCTCTCAAAAATCCAGCAGGTACCTGTCTACTGATTTCCTGAGAATACAAGCAGTTTGAAAATATCAGCATAAAGCTGGTGAATTCATAAGCAGTAGTTTGTAGGAAAATCTTGTTGATGAGTTAGCAGAAATGTTTGTATAGTTTCATGAAAATCCGATATTTTCTTTAGTGAAAATGTAGGGTTATCAGTTCTGTAATAAACCATGAATGTTCGTTACTGAAAACTGTAGTGATATGCTAATCACGAAGTATAAGTATAAGTATGTTGTATGTGAAACCATTGCATAATCGGTTCTGTTTGAAAACCCTGGCTTTAGCCAGTATACGTAGTGTGTTTTAGTTCTATTTAGTATAAATAAAACCGTTGAAAAGTGCCAGATTGTAAACTAAAGGTGATTCATACATATTGTGAGTCGTATAACCATGCTTGATATGACTAGAGACCTTTCCAATGTTCTTCAGGCGTCGAGTTAAATGACATTTGTCACCCTGGGCATGCCTGCCCAACTGTAGCTAGCAGTTCGGGTGTGGGATTGTCAGTCCCGAATAGATCTATTCACAAATCTCACGCTCTCCCTCCAGGAGACTCTGGTTATACTATGATAGGATTTATCCCTGTACACCTAAGGGTACAGTAGTGAAGTAGCGCCTCACAGTGTCGTACAATCTAGTTTACACGTAGTGTCATAGCGTTTTATCGTAATGAAAATCCGTATGTATACCGTACGTAGTGAATGTTACAGTTATGAATACCATCATAATGCAGTGATGTAAACTGTAAGCCATTTTTGTATTAGTGCATACGTTTAGTAGTGACATTTCTGTACTTGATATGGTTTTAGAAAATCCCAAACTATACCGATTATAGTTTGCATGTATAGTGTAGTGAATATAGTGTTATGGAAAACCATGCAATTTTAGTGAAAACGTCCCTTATGCTCAGCACAATACAAAAGGGTTAATGTATGAGAATTGCATGAGTTTTATACTTGTTAAAAGCTCTATGTATAAACAAAAGCATTTATGGTGTAGCTTGTATTCCCCCTGAAAACGTTTGAAAACCAGAAAATGTAGGGGTATGAACTCACCTCGGGTAAGTGGTTTGATTGAAGGATCGATACGAAGAGCCGGTTGTTCAAGTGAAGCCTTGAACACAATTCGATCCTAATTAACACGCAATGACACATAAACGAGTCAAATGAAGGTATTTCGCTACTAAATACCATTGGAATTCACTCTAGGGACTTGAAATTACTTGCACCAAGTGATAGGACCTTTTAGGATTGAGTATAGGGGGTGTATGGCCACTAGTAGTGTGTGTGCGACCATGGCTGTGCGGCCCAATGGGTGTGCGGCCGTACACTCATGAAATGTGGTGTTCTTGGGGTGTTTCAAGGTCCATACTTGCAATCCATGAAGTGTCCTAGGCCTATACTCAATTGTAGTGCAAGTTAGGGGTCTTAGAAGTGTGTTTGCGGTTCTAGAATGAGTGTATGGTCGCACACAAGAGTGTGTGGTCGCACACTTGGGTGTGCTGCCGCACACTTGGAGTGTGCTGCCGCACAAGGGTGTATGCGGCCGTACACAGGTGTGTGCGGTCGTACACCCGTCAAAATGATGCCCAAATCGTCCATTCCAAGGTGCAACAAGGCTAGGGTCTACATCGATTATGGAAGCTAAACTCTCACTTTGGAGGGTGTTTTAAAGGTGTGCGGCCACTCTAAGAGGGTGTGCGGCCGCACTCACTTCCAAACACGAAGAACATGTCGTTTTTGCACACTTAGAGCTTGGGTAGAGTGGTCTTTCATGGATTGTAAGATAGGGAATGAAGTACTCACGTTCTTGAAGCTTTGGAAGGTTCAAAGTTGGAGAAACTTGAGAGGAAATGACATTGTGTGCTGCCTAGGTGCTAAAGGAATGAAGGGAATGGGGCTACCCGTTATATAGGGGTAAGGGTGCTGCCCAAAAGAGTGTGTGCTGCCAAGGGAGTGGGTGTGTGGCCGCACACCCATGTGTACGGCCGTACACTCCTCCAAGAGGTGTGTATGGCCCGATTTTCTCACTATTCAACACTCTCACTCATTCCTAAACTCAACCTTGGTTATATACAAGCTTAGAACACTTAAATGAACCCTTAAATAGCATCAGAAATCAACAAAACAAGTTGAATATTGATTAAATTGACTAAGTGTACAAGATTAAAGTTTCCGGGTTGTCACAAGTATCATCTGATTTTTCACTAAGATCTTCAAGATTGTAAGTGTTTCTTTCCTTGATTAGTTGATGTACTTCAATATCTAGTGATTGTACATGATTTCATCCATGAAATCTCTTCATTTTGATAGATCTTCAAGTGTTCTTCATTTCACCAAGAACACTAAGAACACACACTAGTGTTTTTGGACCTTAAACACCCTTACAAGCTTTTATATTGTAAGTACTCTTGCCTTAGCTTGTTATATGCTTGAATCACTTAGTTTACACCTAGAAAACATCAAGAAAACAAGATCAAAAGGTGTTTACGGCCAAGGCAATCTCCTTGGGCTGTAAACCCTAATTTAGGGTGCAAATGAGTCCTAATCCCTTACAAAGCCTTGGAACCAAGTCTAGAACACTTCCAAGATGAGAACCAAGAACATATGGTGTTTACGACCAAGGCAATCACCTTGGGCCGTAAACACTAATAAGTGGTGCATATGTGCTACCGTTCCTTCCTAAGGCTTAGACTTGATCATAGAACACTTCCTAATGACTTGTAAGACCTTATAACACAACTTGGTACAAAATACCATGAGTTTACGGCCGTAAACTCATGGGGGTTTACCCCTTGGCCGTAAACTCATGTGATGCATCCATGTTGGCCATAAACTCCAATGTGAGGCCATACTTCCCTTAGATGCAACCCTTTGGTACTTCTAACACTTGAATCAAAGTGTTTTCCATGTCCTAGGGTGTCTTCACTTGCTTAATTAGTTGTTAATTAACTAATTAGATACATATATGTGTCATTATATGTTAAATAGGATCCGTGTGTGTGCTCAAGTCTTCGCTTGACACTTAGCATCCTATACCACCCGTTCATCCAAACCACTCACCGCAGGTGAGTTCATACCCCTTAATCAACCTTTTAAATGATTTTAAATGATTTTATGGGGGGAATACAAGTTGAAACATTATAGTTATTATATCAATCACATGTGATTAATAACTATCAAACATATGGATTTTTTTACTTTTCAAAATGTGTTATCAAACAAACTACTTCAAATCGTTTTATAAACTCGTTGACATGTTAAATACTTTAATAAACTCTTTTAAACTTATATTTTGTCAAAAGCGTATCTATATAGATATAGTTATATAAGTAGGATTGAAAGGACTTAGGACTGATAGCTCACCTTACTTCTTGTTCCTTGTTTGGTTGTGGACTTAGGCTATCGGTTGTTTGTCCGAAGGTCGTTTGAATCTTAGTTATATATTATGTATATGTATATAGATATAAAAGTTCCTTCATTTAGTTCAATACCTTTGGGTAGCAAAGGTATACAATCATGTTCATTCATACAAACAACATTGCCAGTAAACTATAATAGGTATAGTTTAGGAAGTTACTTATACTATTACTAGAGCAATGAAACATACAAAGAGTCAGTTCATACATGAGCCAATATATACTATTATGAGAAACTAAGAGAACATACATACATACTAGACATAGAGAACATACAATACAGCTAGTACATACTATACATTATACAAGAGAACATACTATTATGAGAAACTAAGAGAACATACATACATACTAGACAGAGAGAACATACAATACAGCTAGTACATACTATACATTATACAAGAGAACATACTGTTATGAGAAACAGAGAGAACATACATACATACTAGACAGAGAGAACATACAATACAGCTAGTACATACAATACATATACAATTATACTATAACATAAATGTGAATCACTGTTTCGAGGCATGGCACCACCTGTCATGGTTCGATTTGCAGCCAGAATCTCCTACAAGGTGAGCGTGAATTTGGGTATAGAAATATATTGGATTGACTATCCTACACCTTGCTGTTCGCTACAGTGGGATTTGCAAGTCTACGGGTGCCAAATGTCATTCCTTTCGACTTCTTTTGTCTTCGTGTTATTAGTCGATAGTATGGTGCAATCATATCACATAATATACCTTAAATAACAATTGGTTTAAGGTAGAAAGTACAGCAGTAGTTACTATAATACAACACTACAGTACTGTATTATTTCCCCATTGCATTCACATTGTGATCTTTTCACATAAAAGGTAATGTAAAACTATATTTTTGGTTAATGATAGTCACACTTGGGAAAATATACACTCTTACAAGAAACAAACATACATTTCATTTGATGCCTTGGTAGAAGGCTACGTTTAGTAGAAAATATAGGATTTTCTAGGAGATACAAACACTTACAAACATTTACAAACTTATACATCAAGTACTTACAAACATTTTCATACAAACAATGACACTAAAATGCTTATGAACTCACCAGCTTTAAAGCTGATAAACTCTTTCAAAATAACTTGTATTCTCAGGTCATCAGTAGACAGGTACCGATGCCAGGTTTTGAGAAGATGGAGCTCGTTCAAGACTCATCTCTTATTTTTGAATTACATTTTTGGTGGCTTATAAACTTCACAAAACACACTTGTATTAAATTATATTATTAATGGAATGGATGATGTTGTTGCTTGTTTACTACTATGCTTTGTTGTGATACTGTACATGACGTCCTCCACCCCCGAACGTTTCTGCTGTTCCGGTTTTGGGGTGTGTCAAAAACTATGTTGTTATCTGTTCCTATGCAATCTATCATAACTCTTAAGCAGTAGCTCAAAATTCTGATCATCGAACCATGCGATCGAAATCAATCTCTTCAAGATCAGAATCAGCCTACTCTTCCTTTATGTTTCCTTTCTCTTCTTTGATTCTACAAAACATCAAAATGTAATTACATTACATCATGTATCAAGAATATACAAATAGGAACTTAGTAGAGTTAAATAGTGGACTTTACTTGAAGTAGAGTCAAACGTTTTGACTTTACCATCCTAGCGATCTTTCAGGTAAATATGGCAGCTTCGCAACCAATGCCCCTTCTCTTGGCAATAGAAACATATCGACTCATTGTGAATGGTACATGGGACTATCTCAGACTTAGCATTTCTCTTTACCATTAGGTCATTTTACTTGTCCATGGCCAATCCCTTTCCACTGGGAAGAGAAAACTCTTATGGACTTCCAATGTTACCATTGTCAATGTCCATGGAAGTTTGCAGAGTAGATCTTCCAATCAAATTTGCTTTACCAGTGCGCCAAATAATTGCTGAGTCAGCAGCAATAAGCAAATAAGTAAGATCGATAAGGGTCATGTCGTGATCTGTCATATAGTAGTCCTTAATGAACTCAATATACGACTCAGGGAGTGACTGAAGAACCAAATCAATAGCCAGCTTCCTTGCGACATCGATGTGACAACCGAAATTTTATGCCTTGTAAATCCAGCCATTCAATTCAACCGAGTGTCAGACCCGTTTCTGCTATCTTTTAGCGTTGAAATCAAGCTATGGGCTCAGGGAAGTGTTAGCTAAAGTTCTTCGCGTTGAAATCGAGCCGAACACTCCATCCAAGGGAGTGTACGGCCGTACACATGGTTGTACGGCCGTACACCCACGATGACCGTACACCCACCCCTATATATAAGCCTTCCCTCCATTTTTATCCATTTCTTCAACTTCCAACTCAAGAAATCAGATTCTCTCTCAACTATCATCAAGCTTTTTCACCGAGATCTTCAAGGAAAGTGAGTATTCTTCCTTTGTTAGTTGATTCATTGCTATATCTAGTAAGGATTCGTGATTTCATCCATGAATCATCTTCAAAACTCAATAACATCAAGAGTGTACGGCCGTACACTTTATCTATGGCCGTACACCCTTGTTAAGTCCATGATATAGGGCTTTAAACTCTTGCTAGGTGCTAGTTACCCATTAGAACTCTTGAAACCTTGAACCTCTTTGAATCAAGACCCTAAAATCAACCATTTTGAAAGAACAAAAGGAGTGTACGGCCATACACCCTTGTATGGCCGTACACACCTCAAAACACACCAAAAGGGCCTCCAAAATGAGAACCTAGTGCACATTCTTGATGAACAATAGACCCACTAACTTCCCCATGGTTCAAACACCCTCATGAGCATGTTTTACCATGAGTGTATGGTCGTACACTCCATGGCCGTACACTCCATGGTTAGGCCTTATACACCCCTTTGATGAATCACATGTGATTCTAACACTTAGTCCAAGTGTTACGTAGTCCCTAAGGATGTTTCCTTGCATGTTAGTTTCTTTTAAACACTAAATTCATGCCAATATATGCCATTATATGTCATTTAGGACTCGTTTGTATCTCGGGACTTCATTCGTGGAACTCCTCATCCTTACACGAATCTGCAATTTAATCACCCACATAAGGTGAGTTCATACCCCTATAATCAATCTTTTAAACTGTTTTAAATGCTTTTAGGAGGGGATACAAGTTGAACAAAATGATAATTATGTAAATGTTTTGCTATAAACATCGTTTTAACAGATTGTTTATGTATTTATAAGTGATCAAAACATTTCAAAAACTCTTTTTAAGTTATGTTACTTTATAGTTTATAAAACTCCGTTTTTAAAGTACAATCATAACTTCGTAGATAAATGAGTCTTTTCTTCAAGTCAGTATCAATTCAAGTAAATATACTAGTAAACTATAATAGGTATAGTTTAGGGGTTCAGTTTACACTAGAACAGAGAGAACATACTATAAAGAGAAACCGGGAGGTAGATACAATACACGATAAGATAGAGAACATACTATAAAGTGAAACAGGGAGGTAGATACATTACACGATAACATAGAGAACATACTATAAAGAGAAACAGGGAGGTAGATACAATACACGATAACATAGAGAACATACTATAAAGAGAAACAGGGAGGAAGATACAATACACGATAACATAGAGAACATACTATATACTATAACAGAAGAACAAATCATGATTAACTAAATTAGACCAATGATCACTAACTCATTGTTCTAAACAAAAGGTGATAATAAATTGGGTATACAAGATCAAGATAACTTTAATGTGAGACTATTTCACGGCTTAGCAATTCGTTTGCTGAAGTTGCATTTTGTAACCGGAATCTCTTCCAAGGAGTGCGTATAGTATGGATACAACCACATCACATTATGACCTTAATAAAACAAACTAGTTTTAAGGTAATCAGTACTTCAGTATGTCAATTTCAAAGACAATTGTGTACTTACATTTTTTCCCATTACTTTCATATGGTGACATTTCCACTTGAAAGTTAATGCAAACTATTGTCGCGTTAATATAGTTATAAACTAGGGAAAAATTACAAGCGACAATCAGAACAGTCGAGTCTAGTACATTCAGTAGGAAGGGGCCTATAATGCTAACTTTATGATTCCTTAGTTTATACATAAGGGATATATATTAATAGGATCTGACAGGTAGTAGGATGTGTGCTTTCCGCTTCATTTCCTGTTCCTTGTTTGGTTGTGGGCTTAGAGCAGATTCACCCAACCTACTATCTATCCGATCTTAGCTATATATATATATATATATATATATATATATATATATATATATATATATTCTGTATACACCAAGTAATCATAAGGAGTACTAAGTATGGGCCAGGTCATAGTATCCTAATACAATACACCGTTTTCTAAGTACAAAATGTACTTTTCAAATAGAACATTTGGTAGACAAAAGTAGAAGCTTCCCAGTAAAGGTTTAATCCATTTATTTAAACTAGTATAACTTCAAGGCCCTTAGGTGGTTAATTCTATAATACCTTACTTTATACATCAGTGTTATATATAATTAATATCCGATAGGTAGTTGGATGTGCGCTTTCCGCCTTAGTTCCTGTTCCTTGTTTGGTTGTGGGCTTAGGGTAGATTCACACAACTAACTATCTGTTCGATATTAGATTATATATAGCTAGTATAATGTAAGTGATTATAGAAGGAACTATTGTGGTTACCATTTTTACTAAAAGAAATAAGGGTTTTCTGAAAGAATCTTTTCATAAAATACAAAGGAACTATTACAGTCAACTCCATGAGTACCAAGTGAATACGCAAGGGTTATATACAACGATGATCTAACAACCAATGGGCTATGTGCCTTCCTCCTCATTTCATGTTCCTTGTTTGGTTGCGGACTTAGGGCAGATACACACAACCGATTGTTTGTTTACTCTGGGTTTTATATAACTTGTATCCATTTAGTACTCATAGAAAGGATTATAGAGTCATTTTTACTTATCTTTCATCAAAGCAGGAAATATAGGATTTTCTGAAGGAACAGGTAAACTTTTCTAAACAGAACATACAACTTACTTACATCACTAAAATCTTATGAACTCACCAGCTTAAATGCTGATCTACTCTTTCAAAATAACTTGTATTCTCAAGAGACTAGTAGACAGGTACGCACACTCGAATTTAGAAGATGAAGCATGATAGCTTCATGTCTTGTTTGTTGTTTACTTTGTAGTCCATGTTATGTGAATCACATACTTTGTAAACACTTTCTTTCTAATGAAATGATTGTTTATTACTTTGATTACTATGATGCATGACTTGTAACACTAAACATGATGTCCTCCGCCCCCGAACGTTTCCGCCGTTCCGATTTTGGGGTGTGACAGATTGGTATCAGAGCATTGTTTATAGTGAACTAAGTATATCAACCGATAAAAGATATACAAGTATAAATACAATAGGGCCGAAGTGCTCTGGATAATAATATATTTTAAAAATATAGCAATACCTTATAAAAGTATACATACATGCTTATACATATACACATACTAGAACAAGTATCACAAGGAGAACAGAACAGAAGTATTTAAAGGTTGAACACTGCGGTCAAACCTGGACAGTTATGTAATCATAGGTAGGATCAATATAGCCTAATCAACTATATTCATTCGAGATGTGACCGACATGTGTTTGGGAGTGATGTGGTGTTGCAACAGTCTTAAAACTTACGTAACTCTATTCAAGGGATTTCTAGATCAGTACATAAAAGTTAGAATACTATGGGAGTATTTTATGATACTATAACAAACAACAAGTTTAAAACATACCAAGTACATTACATTAAAATACTATAGGAGTATTTTAGGCACTATATAAATAACTTATGTGATAATTTAAAAGACCCTTATGGATAGGTCTATAATTGTGGAATGTATATTTCCAAGGTTTTATATAATTGAGATTTTATAGACTTAGAATTTGTGATCTATGCTTCACTACCTGTTCCTTGTTTGGTTGTGGTTTTGGAGTAGGATCACTTATTCAAAGGTCTATTTAATCTTAAATTATATACAACCTGTATACATTGTGCAATTATAGGAGGACTCTGTAAGGATCACCCCATAATGTTTCACTTAATCTCATAGATTCTTTAGACACTTCAATTCTCACACGACAAACCTAGATAGATGTAACCACTACCTCATAACAGTCAAGAAGAGTCAAAGAGGAACAAGAGCAGGTTCATGAGAAGTTTTCAAAGAAGGATCAGCCGAAGTAACCAATGTGTCTTATTCATCACACTAATAAATAATAATCTTGTTTAACTTAATGAGTTAGTGGAGACACTGCTCACACTATGTGTTAGGATTATTTTCTTTTCATGCAACTGGTAACAGTTATTCAAGTCACAGATATTCATTCGAGGATAGCCATTTCTAATTCATAAAGTTTATTTTGTCTAGACTCCTTTATGAATTGTTTCCAGAACCCTAGGAAAGTCAGAACCAGATACACTCAGACCAGGGATAACTTAGTTTAAATATCACTAGTACAATACCTACTTCCACTCACCGCCATGGGCACATCTCAGGAATGTTGTCAGAAACATTGAGAATAGTCCAGCAAAGCGTGAAATTATTAATTATAATTAATACGTTGGAATGCATCTAGTGATGACCATCATTACTCACGAGATCATTCTTCGCCATGCAAGAGATTCATGTCTTCACAAGGAGGGAACCAACCAACAGGCGAAGCACCAATTCTGCAAATAGACTCCGCTACTTTTCAGGCTGTGGTCACTACTGCTGTGAAAGCCGTTCTGGCACAGTTTAATACTAATAACGCCAGCGGAAGCGGAGGCGGTGCCGCTTACGCTAATCATAATAGTAATTAAGGGAACCCGCGAGTGTCTGCTGACAAGGACACCCCAGACCGGTACCTAAGAGCAATAAGCGAAAGTTCTGGGACAAAAAGGGGAAAAAGTCAGCTCAAGGTTTTACCTAGAGGCGACAGCCTGTGACTACCCCTGCGGTCACAACAGCAGTCATAACATTTGGCACCTCATCTGCCACCATGAACCCCGTCAAACGATATGTTGGAAACCTTCCGTGGTGCGACAAATGCACCTATCACCACAACGGAGATTGTCGAGAGATGCATTGTAAGAATTGCCACAAGAAGGGGCACACCGTCCGATTCAGCAGGGCGCCGACATGGCCAATTCCCCAAGTAAACCTGGCTTGTTTCAAGTACGGCAAATCTGGACACTTTAGGAGGAATTGTCCAACAGGGAGGAAAGACGAAGGAGCCCGTTTTTGTGGAGCTCCGACTCAGCACATCACTTCAACCACTGACGCTGGTATAGTTCAGGTATGCCATGCATGTGGTGAAATGGGGCATGCCAAGAGAGAGTGCCCAACAGAGGGTGGTAACGGAGGAAATGGAGGAATCTAACGAGAAGACATAAGGGAGCAACGAGGAACCCCGCTTTTGAAGTTTTGGTACGTCTTCGAAATAATAATTACTTTAAAAATTAATTTATATTTATATAAGATTAAAACTTGGGGAAAACACTTAAAAGTAATTATAATAACTCACTTATCGGAACAAGTCACAGTATTCAAGAGAACTAAAAGATTCGTTCAGAGAAGCTATGATGGCTTAGTATGTACATCAGGGTTGTACATAACTAAGATTTTGCAGACTTAGAGTGAGTGATTCCGCCTTAATTCCTTTTCCTTGTTTGGTTGTGGATTTGAGGTAGAGTTACTCAGTCGACTGTCTAATTCATCTTAATTATTCATAACTTGTATATTCCAGGCGATCGTAGTGGTACCGAGGAGGATCGTAGTATAAAGTATCGACACTAGTTATCAAAGAACTTTCACTGTATGTACTCGCTCGTCGCGGTACGATACATAGAAGTGTTAACATCAAAGAGAAAACAGGAAGCACTAGAAAGTATACACATAGTACATTGTCGAGCACACTACGGGTACATCATCGTATAAAAGACGTTTCTTTCAAATCGGCCAAACTTTTGTTCAATAAAGAGTCTGTTGCTATCAATTGTCATGAATTGGCATGGTGCTCACCATACTAAGTTCATATGTTTCCATCGCCTTGACCGTCAAATTCACGAAACCTTCGTCATTCGTAACGACAGTCCGACCCAGACTTCAGAATCGTCTACTTCGTATTCTAAACCCCAAAATACTCATGGAAATAGTACTTTGCCCTCCGAAACTTTGCCGCCGTATATTTAGCAGACCTTCCTGAAATACCACTCGTTCAGTAGACCAAGTTCAAGCATAGAGGCTAAGGACGAATACACCCCACCTATCACTAATAGGTGTATACGCGAGGGTGGTATATAATTATGATTTCGCAGATTTAGTATGTGTGTTTCTGCCCTATCTCCTGTTCCTTGTTTTGTTGTGGACCTGGGGCAGAGTCGCACATCCGACCGTCTTACTAATCTTAATTATATACGACTAGTATACTCGAGGTCATGATAGATGGACCAGGTATGAATCTTATCATGGATATGAGGGCAAAGTTGCCAGGTCTACGAGTGTGTATTCTGCAAATCAGAGTAGCACAACCCCAGTAGTACTGCTAAGAAAGCTAATTTTGGGACGAAATTCCATCTAACGGGGGGATGATGTGACAACCCGAAAATTTTTGCCTTGTAAGTCCAGCCATTCAATTCAACCGAGTTTCAGACCCGTTTCTGCTATCTTTTAGCATTGTTTAGAGTCTGTTTAAGGGTTCAAAACTCAGTACAATCAAGCTATGGGCTCAGGGAAGTGTCAGCTAAAGTTCTTCACGTTGAAATCGAGTCGAACACTCCATCCAAGGGAGTGTACGGCCGTACACCCATGATGTCCGTACACCCACCGCTATATATAAGCCTTCCTTCCATTTTTATCCATTTCTTCAACTTCGAACACAAGAAATCGGATTCTCTCTCAACTATCATCAAGCTTTTTCTCCGAGATCTTCAAGGAGACTGAGTATTCTTCCTTTGTTAGTTGATTCATTGCTATATCTAGTAAGAATTCATGATTTCATCCATGAATCATCTTCAAAACTCAAGAACATCAATAGTGTACGGCCGTACACTCTATCTATGGACGTACAACCTTGTTAAGTCCATGATATAGGGCTTTAAACTCTTGCTAGGTGCTAGTTACCCATTAGAACTCTTGAAACCTTGAACCTCTTTGAATCAAGACCCTAAAATCGACCATTTTGCAAGAATAAAAGGAGTGTACGGCCGTACACCCTTGTATGGCCATACACACCTCAAAACACCCCAAAAGGCCCTCCAAAATGAGAAACTAGTGCACATTCTTGATGAGAAATAGACCCACTAACTTCCCCATGGTTCAAACACCCTCATGAGCATGTTTTACCATGAGTGTACGGCCGTACACTCCATGGTCGTACACCCATGGCCGTACACTCCATGGTTAGGCCTTATACAACCCTTTGATGAATCACATGTGATTCTAACACTTAGTCCAAGTGTTTCCTAGTCCCTAAGGGTGTTTCCTTGCATGTTAGTTTCTTTTAAACACTAAATTCATGCCAATATATGCCATTATATGTCATTTAGGACTCGTTTGTGTCTTGGGACTTCATTCGTGGAACTCCTCATCCTTACACGAATCTGCAATTGAATTACCCACATAAGGTGAGTTCATACCCCTATAATCAATCTTTTAAACTGTTTTAAATGCTTTTAGGGGGGGATACAAGTTGAACTCAATGATAATTCTGTAAATGTTTTGCTATAAACATCATTTTAACCGATTGCTTATGTATTTATAAGTGATCAAAATATTTCAAAAACTTTTTTTAAGTTACGTTACTTTATAGTTTATAAATGTCACAACTAGGAATTTTGATGTTTTGTAACAACAACAATGATAACATTTGTGAACCAAAAATGTGAAAGCATGTATGATGCTTATTCAATAACAACAAACTTCCATCAAACACTTTATACAAGCACTGCAAATAGTCAACAAAGAATTGGAAACCCTAGAAACCCCGGTTTAAGTCCATTTTGGATTAGGATTTTCTTATTTGGGCCTAATGGACCAATAAGCTTCCAATTTGACTATTTTGGGCTTAGAACTCCTATATGGACTCTAATTGGACCCATTTTCATTTATTTTAACATTTTGAGCCATAATGGGCCTAGAATGAAATAAAATACCCTAATGAGCCATAACATATCTAATTAACTTAAAAAGGCCATAAAACTCATTCCTTGACTTATTTTGGGCCGTGAACCCTCTCCAAAGACCAATTGGGCCAAAAATCATCCAATTGGGCCAAAATATGGACTTAAGCACAAGAAGGCCCAATTTCTTTTCTTTCTTCTCCTTCTCTTGGCCCAACTACACAAATGGGGGGAAAAAGAGTTGACTTTCCTACATGCCACCTCACAATTACACAAAGGATATCCATGCAACATCTCATACTCCCAAGCACCTATCACTTCACACTCTCTCTTCTCCTCTCTCTTTTCTTCTTCGGCCGAGAACACAAAGGGAAAGACACACACACACACACAATTCACTCAAACACTCTCAAAGAACACTCTTACTTCTTCTTCAAAAATTTCGAGATTTAAGAGCTTTCAAGTAGGATTCTCCCTAAGAGTCATCATCTAAGGTAAGTTGATGCTTAAATCCATGATCTAACTACTTCATTTCATCAAAAATCTCCTCCCAATCTATTCAAACTCGTGATCTTGCATCTTAGAACACATCTAAGCCAAAGATCCTCCAAGAAGCTTGCTAGGCCGAGAATAGCATCAAACTTCTTCCATTCTTCTTCAAAACCGAACCTACAAACTCAAGGTGAGTTCATACCCCTCTCTTTTTGGTTTTCATAAGTTTTATGGGGGAGAATACAAGTAAAATGTGTAGATCTATGTGTATGTGTATGCTATGTATGATTTTATGCATGTATGTGAGATTATATGTGTTTATGTGGTAAATATGTAACAAAAAGGGAAGAAATCACGAAATCTATGGCATAATAAGGAAAACAAACATGATCTATGAAATATTACACTAAAAAAGTCAAGAATATTACACTCTAAGATTATGATAAACACATTTCAACATAAAACCAATTTTTGGGCTTAAATTGTCAAATAAACAAAAGTTGGGTTAAAAATTGCCCTTCACGGTTTTCTTAAGGGTCAAAAGAGTCAAAACAGTTAATATATATGTTTTTATGAATATTATGCCCTTCAAAGGACTTGAAATGTAAATATTAGCTTAATGGGCCAATTTTTGGGCTTTTCGGCCCATTAAGCCCAAAGTTGCGAAAAACATGATTTTCAAGGGGCTGAAATGATAAATTCCTCAAAACAGGGGATAAAAAGTTAAACAAAACTATTTCAAGGGTTATAATGCTTTTCTTTTCCAAAAAGGATCAAAAATGTAAAGTTTTTGGAATTTGGGCCAAAATTGTAAAAGTTGCAAAAAGTTTGGACTTTAACCGAAAAACACTTTTCTGGAAGGGCAGAAACTGCCAATGAATAAGTTTTGAGCTAAAAATATCACTTGAACAAGTCTATGGGTCAAATGTGTCAAGAAACTGGTTTAAGGGCTAAAATGTCTTTTTTTATATATAAGGGACTAAAATTGTCATTTTTATTAAAGAAAGGCGGAAAAGGTTCAACCAATATTTTGAATCAATTATTTCACTACTAAGATTTTTGAGTCAAAATACCAAAAAAAAACTACAACTCTTGAAAATGGGAAGAGGAATATATGTATAATTCCAAAAATCGTTATAAACAACCGAACGGCCTCGTGACAATCCAAAAATATCAATCGTTCAATCAAACCTTTCAACAATTATACAATACCTAAAACAAGTAAACATTCAAAACTTTGGGCTTGAAAGCTCCAATCATGCTTGTTGGGCCTTTGTGACCCATTAACATGATTTTAGGCCCAAGGGATAATAATAATAAATGTTATTGGGCCTTCTATGACCCAATTTCATATTAAAGGGACCCTCAATGGCTTTTAAGTGCTATTGGGTCTTAGTGACCCATTAGCATTGCTAGTAAGGTCCAAGTAATCAAATGCGAAATGGGCCAACGTGTCCTTCGTATACCCAACAGCCTAAAATAACTCACGAAAGTAGCAGGAATTTGTATTCCTCTTCACCTCGTTTGTTAGGCTTATGTGTAATCAAAGTAAACAAATTCAGGTCGTTAATCAATAGTAATCAATGTTGTTTGGATTAAGTGAGTAATAACGGGTGACACCTCTAAGGGTCGTTCGTAGTCTGTAGTTATAACTAGTCATTATCATGCATGGTTATAACGACTTACGAAATTAATTAATCCAATACCGTCCGAGTAATCAAGGAAGAGTAATCAAAATCATTCGTTGTGGCAGTATAGCAATGTGAAAAACAATTACATTTTTATGTATTCGGAAAACAACGGGTTTTTCGAGGAAATCAACATCACTCGCTTGTATTTTTCTATGACTATATTACAAAACTCCCTTTTATACACGGTTTGAAATCATTCATGCATCAACTTATGGATCTTCACACTTTGGTAAACAATTGTCTTTTCAGAAAATATCGGATTTTTTTGGGTTTTTTATAAACAACACAAATCATTTTTATCACAACCCTGCTTATGAACTCACCAACATGTCATATGTTGACGTTTTTCAAAATAACTTGTATTCTCAGGTAACAGGTAAGCTGAAGGGTAATACCAAGTATGTTAGGATGTTATGTTTTGAAAACTCTCAAACAATTTATGTTATGGATGTGTAATATTTAAAACAATGTACTGGATGTGAACAATATCAGTTGTAATGTATTGATGCATGGTGATGTTTATGTTATGATTCATATATATTCATTGTGACGATATTCAATTTAAGTCACGCGAGCCCTCGGACGTTTCCGCCGTCTGGTTTCGGGGGTGTGACAGGTTGGTATCAGAGCTCTGTTTATAGTGAACTGGCATATCTAACCACACATTGATATGAAACTATAAACCAAAGAGGGACTAAAACAACTCTGAAGAAAACAAAATAAAACACAACGATAGAAACATCTTTACTTGTGCGATATAGGAAAAAGAACATAATACCAAATCAAATAAGATAATACTGACATCTTGGTTAAGTCGGGATTGTTCTTAGTTGTATTAAGGGGGTGGATGTAGCCTGATCAACTACATTTTCTCCGAAGTACAACTATTACATGCTCCGGGAAAACCTCGATGGTCGGTAGACCTAAAAAAAATACCCCTTTGTTACCAAGAAAAGAACATCAACTCAAATTGCATAATAACTAAAACATATTAGTAGTAATAATAGTTTACTCATACACCTCCTCTCAGTCACCATGGAAGGAGAACACCAGGGCATTCAGTTTCATCAGGTTTTAGTGGCCCACGGGATGATCGAGGATGAGCCTGAGGGAGATCTGGGAGGGGCACACGGCGTGGGTCCCGACGAGTACACGGACACAGACTACGAGTTTGATGGTACCGACGATGACATGGATGAAGAACAAGACTCAGGCAAGGATTCTGCCACATCACCTACCAGCGAGATGCAGCAGGACCACCCCGCCCCACCAGGGAATCCCGCGAGGGAGAATCGCTCTCCGGAAGCTGAGATTGCTGCTCTACGGCAACAGCTATTCGCCATGGAAGCACGAGCGGTGCAAGCGGGACAGGAGAGAGATGAAGTCATTGGAGAAATGACTGAGATGGCCCAGTTGTTGGCATAACACTTCGGTATATGACCTCACTACCGTCGTCGATCGCTCCTTAGAGTGTTTGGACTAGTCATATCTATCGTTAGTATTATGCTTATATGATCTATGCTATGTACCATCGACTCTATGTTTAAGTGATTAAACTACTCATAGAGCCGTTATGCTGCCGAACCTGCACCACTTATGTATGCTCCTTCGAGCAAATTCTCATGTAACAAAAATGCGGATAATATTAATGGAAAATTTTATGTGTTCTATTGTGATATTGTTATCTGTTATGTGTTATGTATCCATGATTATATGTTAACATGAGGAACCACTTAAGTATACACAATACACCTAGTTTTTAGGACCACAATCTCACAAAAATCATTGGCGCTCAACATCTTTCCGTTCCATGACAGAAAGATGCCCCAACGACCAACCCGTGGAAACCCTGGACCAACCCCACCCGAAGTCAACTCAGCTGCATTCCAAGCAGCTGTATCTGCTACGGTTACTGCAGCCATGGTGCAAATCCACCAAGGGAACAATGGTGGAGTCAATGGACAAGGGGCTGGAAGTTCGAACAACGGAATAAATCAAGGACCTACCAAGACATGCTCCTACAAGGACTTCACCAACGCCAAGCCACAAACCTTTAATGGCACGGGTGGAATGATAACCCTAAAGAGATGGATGGAAAAGGTGGAATCAGTATTTGAGATATGTGAATGCCCCGAGGAGGTGAAAGTGAAGTTCGCCGCATGCACATTCGTTGACCAAGCTCTCACTTGGTGGAATGGACATGTAGAGGCCATGACTCTCACCGTAGCCAACGCTATGCCGTGGGCGGAGTTGAAAGAATTGTTGATGGCTGAGTACTGCCCGCGAGGCGAAATTCAGAAAATGGAGCAAGAGCTGTGGAATCTCACCGTCCGAAATTCTGACATAGATGCATACATATCAAGGTTTAGCGAGCTGTCATTGTTGTGCCCTGGCATGATTACTTCAGAGGGAAAGAAAATCGAATAATTCATCTGGGGATTAACCTCCCCAATTCAAGGAAATGTAATAGCTGCAAACCCTGAAACATTCGACAGTGCCAAGAGGTTGGCCAGGAAACTATACGATCACAACAACAAGAAGGGCGAGAAGCCAGTGGAAACTGAGAGCAAGAAGGAGAGTGACAACAAGAAAGGAAAGAACAACAAAAGAAAAGGGCGACAAGGCTCAGAGTCGTCAAAGAAGCAACAGACAGTGACAGTCAATGCTGCAACCACCCAAGTACCCTCCACACCACATGCTCCAGCTCCAGCTAATCCAAGTGCCCCTAGGCAGTATTCTGGGAATCTCCTGAAGTGCAACAAGTGCAGCCTCCATCATAATGGTGAATGCAGGGAGATGCATTGTACCAGTTGCAATCGGAAGGGTCACACGGCAAGGTATTGCAGGACCTATCCTCCCCAGAGCCAACAACAAGGAAACAACAACAACAACAACCGCAACAACAGCAACACCAACAACAGCGGCAATAATGCAGGATCAATCCCCACCTGCTATGGATGTGGAAAGACTGGGCATATCCGTCGAAACTGCCCCAACATCAACAACCCTGGGAACGGAGGAAAAGGAAGGGTGCTAGCTATGGGTCAGGGAGAAGCGGTTCAGGATCCCGCTGTTGTTACCGGTATGTTTCTCCTAAACCACACTTATGCATGCATCCTATTTGATACTGGGGCAGAACGAAGTTTTGTGAGTAATAAATTCAAACACTTGTTAAAACAACAACCCCAGAAGCTTAATGAAACCTTTACGGTGGAAATGGCTAATGGGAAAACAGAATCCACTGGGGAAATCTACATCGGATGTACCCTGACCTTGAACCATCACGTCTTTCAAATAAACTTAATGCCTGTTTCCATTAGGAGTTTTGATGTGATTATCGGCATGGATTGGTTAAGCCCCCACCATGCTGAAATTATGTGTCACGAGAAGGTCGTTCGCCTTCGCCTCCCAAATCACGAAACCCTAATTATATACGGACACAAACCCAGCACGAACCTTCGTCTTATCTTGTGCATTAAGGCACAGAAGTATCTACGAAAGAAGGACTTGACGTTTCTAGCTCATATAGTGGATAAGTCCAAAGAAGAGATCAATATTTGAAACATCCCTGTGGCTTGCGATTTCCCGGATGTCTTTCCGGAGGATCTTCCAGGGATACCCCCAGAAAGACAAGTCGAGTTCCGAATCGATCTAGTGCCAGGAGCTACTCCCATCGCCAAATCGCCCTACAGATTGGCTCCTGCGGAGATGCAAGAGTTGTCCAGTCAACTCAGTGAGCTTTTGGACAAAGGATTCATCCGACCCAGCTTCTCACCTTGGGGAGCTTCGGTTCTCTTTGTTAAGAAGAAAGACGGTACCTTTAGGATGTGTATTGACTATAGGGAACTTAACAAGCTCACTATCAAAAACCGCTATCCACTTCCGCGAATCAACGATCTATTCGACCAGCTCCAAGGAGCAAGTTACTTCTCTAAGATAGATATGCGATCTGGATACCACCAACTCAATGTCCGGGAGGAGGATATTCCCAAAACCGCCTTCCGAACTCGTTATGGACATTATGAATTTGTCGTAATGCCCTTCGGTCTAACGAATGCCCCTGCCGCATTCATGGACCTAATGAATCAAATCTGCCGACCATTCCTTGACAACTTTGTCATCGTTTTCATCGACGATATCCTCGTCTATTCTCGAAGCAAAGAAGAACACGGCCGACATCTCCGACAAATCCTGGAAACCCTGCGAACCGAAAAGTTATACGCAAAACTCTCTAAGTGTGAGTTTTGGCTCCGTAGTGTGAACTTTTTAGGTCATGTTGTTAGTCAAGAAGGGATACATGTGGATCCTTCTAAGGTCAAAGCCATTGAAGGATGGGCGATCCCAACAACACCCACATAAATTCGCCAATTTTTAGGCCTCGCAGGCTACTACAGGAGATTCATTCAGAACTTTTCCAAAACAGCCAAGCCACTTACCTCGCTTACACAAAAGGGCGTACCTTTTGAATGGACAGATAAACAAGAAGCTGCATTCCGAACTCTGAAGCAAGCACTCTGCAGTGTGCCGGTGCTATCACTACCGGAAGGAACATCAGACTTTGTAGTTTACTGTGATGCGTCGAATCAGGGTTTGGGCTGTGTACTCATGCAGCATAGAAAGGTGGTAGCTTATGTGTCCCGATAACTAAAGACACATGAAGTGAATTATACCACCCATGACCTGGAATTAGGAGCTGTGGTCTTCGCCCTAAAAATTTGGAGGCACTATCTTTATGGTACCAAGTGCACCATTTTCACCGACCACAAGAGTCTCCAGCACATCTTAAATCAAAAGGAGTTAAACATGAGGCAACGAAGATGGGTTGAATTGCTGAACGATTACGAGTGCGAAATCAAGTACCACCCAGGTAAGCTAACGTAGTAGCTGATGCCTTGAGTCGGAAGGATTACTCGAATTGTCATTTGAAGACTCTCTCAATAACCATCCAATCCCACCTGACCTCGCAAATCAGAGCAGCCCAGTCGGATGCCATGAAGGCAGAAAACAGAACGAGCGAAGCGTTACGTGGAATGGAAAAGAATCTCGAAGTGAAGGAGGACGGAGCATATTATTTCATGAACCGCATTTGGGTCCCTAAACTTGGGGGATTCAGAGAAGTGGTCATGAATGAAGCCCACAAGACGCGATACTCCGTCCATCCGGGTTCAGATAAAATATACTTGGATATCAAGCAACATTATTGGTGGCCTAACATGAAGGCAGAGATTGTCACTTACGTTAGCAAATGCCTCACATGTGCTAAAGTAAAGGTGGAATATCAGAAGCCCTCGGGATTATTACAACAACCAGTAATTCTTGAGTGGAAATGGGAAGGGATTACTATGGACTTTGTGACCAAACTACCCAAGTCAACTGATGGTTTGGATACCATATGGGTAATAGTCGATAGGTTGACAAAATCCGCTCATTTCCTGCCAATAAAAGAATCATACAAGATGGAACGTTTGACGAGGATCTATATCAAGGGAATCGTGAGACTCCACGGAGTGCCCATATGTATCATCTCAGATAGAGATAGTAGGTTTACTTCATGCTTTTGGCAATCACTTCAGAAAGCTATGGGAACACAACTTGACATGAGTACTGCCTACCACCCACAAACGGATGGTCAAAGCGAACGAACCATTCAAACCCTTGAAGACATGCTTCGCGCATGTGTTATAGACTTTGGAAAGTCATGGGATAGCCACTTGCCTTTGATCGAATTCTCATACAACAACAGTTATCACTCGAGCATCAAAGTCGCTCCTTTCGAGGCATTGTATGGGTGTAAATGTTGATCACCGTTATGCTGGGCTGAGGTAGGGGACACTCAGTTCGCAAAAGGGCAAACATCAGACAATGCACTAACGGGACCAGAGATCATACGCGAGATGACCGAGAAGATAATTCAGATCAGGGACCGACTGCAATCATCACGAGACAGACAAAAAAGCTACACCGATAAGCGGCGGAGGCCCTTGGAATTTAGAGTCGGGGATAGGGTGTTATTAAAGGTTTCTCCTTGGAAAGGGGTGATTCGTTTTAGGAAACGGGGAAAACTAAACCCTCGATACATTGGACCCTTCAAGATTCTTGCCCGAATAGGTCTAGTGGCTTATAGACTGCAGTTACCCGCTGAACTCAACAGTGTACACCCCGTGTTCCATGTTTCCAATTTGAAAAAGTGTTTATCCGACGAAACCCTCGTCATTCCACTTGAAGAAGTTGAAATCGACGAGAATCTCCTGTTCATCGAGGAACCAGTCGAAATCATGGACAGGGAGGTGAAGCGTACAAAGCAAAGTCGCATTCCGATTGTGAAAGTTCGATGGAACGCGAGACGCGGACCAGAGTTCACATGGGAACGTGAAGACCAAATGAAGCAGAAGTACCCTAACCTATTCTCGCATTCTCAAATCTAGCTTTCAAAAGAATTTCGGGACGAAATTCCCTCTAACGGGGGGATGATGTCACAACTAGGATCTTTGATGTTTTGTAACAACAATAATGATAACATTTGTGAACCAAAAATGTGAAAGCATGTATGATGCTTATTCAATAACAACAAACTTCCATCAAACACTTTATACAAGCACTGCAAATAGTCAACAAAGAATTGGAAACCCTAGAAACCCCGGTTTAAGTCCATTTTGGATTAAGATTTTCTTATTTGGGCCTAATGGACCAATAAGCTTCCAATTTGATTATTTTGGGCTTAGAACTCATATATGGACTCTAATTGGACCGACTTTCATTTATTTTAACATTTTGAGCCATAATGGGCCTAGAATGAAATAAAATACCCTAATGAGCCATAACAAATCTAATTAACTTAAAAAGGCCATAAAACTCGTTCCTTGACTTATTTTGGGCCGTGAACCCTCTCCAAAGACCAATTGGGCCAAAAATCATCCAATTGGGCCAAAATATGGACTTAAGCACAAGAAGGCCCAATTTCTTTTCTTTCTTCTCCTTCTCTCGGCCCAACTACACAAATGGGGGGAAAAAGAGTTGACTTTCCTACATGCCACCTCACAATTACACAAAGGATATCCATGCAACATCTCATACTCCCAAGCACCTATCACTTCACACTCTCTCTTCTCCTCTCTCTTTTCTTCTTCGGCCGAGAACACAAAGGGAAATACACACACACACAATTCACTCAAACACTCTCAAAGAACACTCTTACTTCTTCTTCAAAAATTTCGAGATTTAAGAGCTTTCAAGTAGGATTCTCCCTAAGAGTCATCATCTAAGGTAAGTTGATGCTTAAATCCATGATCTAACTACTTCATTTCATCAAAAATCTCCTCCCAATCTATTCAAACTCGTGATCTTGCATCTTAGAACACATCTAAGCCAAAGATCCTCCAAGAAGCTTGCTAGGCCGAGAATAGCATCAAACTTCTTCCATTCTTCTTCAAAACCGAACCTACAAACTCAAGGTGAGTTCATACCCCTCTCTTTTTGGTTTTCATAAGTTTTATGGGGGAGAATACGAGTAAAATGTGTAGATCTATGTGTATGTGTATGCTATGTATGATTTTATGCATGTATGTGAGATTATATGTGTTTATGTGGTAAATATGTAACAAAAAGGGAAGAAATCACGAAATCTATGGCATAATAAGGAAAACAAACATGATCTATGAAATATTACACTAAAAAAGTCAAGAATATTACACTCTAAGATTATGATAAACACATTTCAACATAAAACCAATTTTTGGGCTTAAATTGTCAAATAAACAAAAGTTGGGTTAAAAATTGCCCTTCATGGTTCTCTTAAGGGTCAAAAGAGTCAAAACAGTTAATATATATGTTTTTATGAATATTATGCCCTTCAAAGGACTTGAAATGTAAATATTAGCTTAATGGGCCAATTTTTGGGCTTTTCGGCCCATTAAGCCCAAAGTTGCGAAAAACATGATTTCAAGGGGCTGAAATGATAAATTCCTCAAAACAGGGGATAAAAAGTTAAACAAAACTATTTCAAGGGTTATAATGCTTTTCTTTTCCAAAAAGGATCAAAAATGTAAAGTTTTTGGAATTTGGGCCAAAATTGTAAAAGTTGCAAAAAGTTTGGACTTTAACCGAAAAACACTTTTCTGGAAGGGCTGAAACTGCCAAAGAATAAGTTTTGAGCTAAAAATATCACTTGAACAAGTCTATGGGTCAAATGTGTCAAGAAAATGGTTTAAGGGCTAAAATGTCTTTTTTTATATATAAGGGACTAAAATTGTCATTTTTATTAAAGAAAGGCGGAAAAGGTTCAACCAATATTTTGAATCAATTATTTCACTACTAAGATTTTTGAGTCAAAATACCAAAAAAAAACTACAACTCATGAAAATGGGAAGAGGAATATATGTATAATTCCAAAAATCGTTATAAACAACGGAACAACCTCGTGCCAATCCAAAAATATCAATCGTTCAATCAAACCTTCCAACAATTATACAATACCTAAAACAAGTAAACATTCAAAACTTTGGGCTTGAAAGCTCCAATCATGCTTGTTGGGCCTTTGTGACCCATTAACATGATTTTGGGCCCAAGGGATAATAATAATAAATGTTATTGGGCCTTCTATGACCCAATTTCATATTAAAGGGGCCCTCAATGGCTTTTAAGTGCTATTGGGCCTTAGTGACCATTAGCATTGCTAGTAAGGTCCAAGTAATCAAATGCGAAATGGGCCAACGTGTCCTTCGTATACCCAACAGCCTAAAATAACTCACGAAAGTAGCAGGACTTTGTATTCCTCTTCACCTCGTTTGTTAGGCTTATGTGTAATCAAAGTAAACAAATTCAGGTCGTTAATCAATAGTAATCAATGTTGTTTGGATTAAGTGAGTAATAACGGGCGACACCTCTAAGGGTCGTTCGTAGTCTGTAGTTATAACTAGTCATTATCATGCATGGTTATAACGACTTACGAAATTAATTAATCCAATACCATCCGAGTAATCAAGGAAGAGTAATCAAAATCATTCGTTGTGGCAGTATAGCAATATGAAAAACAATTACATTTTTATGTATTCGGAAAACAACGGGTTTTTCGAGGAAATCAACATCACTCGCTTGTATTTTTCTATGACTATAATACAAAACTCCCTTTTATACACGTTTTGAAATCATTCATGCATCAACTTATGGATCTTCACACTTTGGTAAACAATTGTCTTTTCAGAAAATATCGGATTTTTTTGGGTTTTTTATAAACAACACAAATCATTTTTATCACAACCCTGCTTATGAACTCACCAACATGTCATATGTTGACGTTTTTCAAAATAACTTGTATTCTCAGGTAACAGGTAAGCTGAAGGGTAATACCAAGTATGTTAGGATGTTATGTTTTGAAAACTCTCAAACAATTTATGTTATGGATGTGTAATATTTAAAACAATGTACTGGATGTGAACAATATCAGTTGTAATGTATTGATGCATGGTGATGTTTATGTTATGATTCATATATATTCATTGTGACGATATTCAATTTAAGTCACGCGAGCCCTCGGACGTTTCCGCCGTCTGGTTTCGGGGGTGTGACAATAAAACTTCGTTTTTAAAGTACAATCATAACTTAGTAGATAAATGAGTCTTTTCTTCAAGTCCGTATCAGTTCAAGTAAACATACTAGTAAACTATAATAGGTATAGTTTAGCGGTTCAGTTTACACTAGAACAAAGAGAACATACTATAAAGAGAGACAGGGATGTAGATACAATACACGATAACATAGAGAACATACTATAAACAGAAACATGGAGGTAGATACAATACACGATAATATAGAGAACATACTATAAAGAGAAACAGGGAGGTAGATACAATACACGATAAGATAGACAACATACTATAAATAGAAACTGGGAGGAAGATACAATACACGATAACATAGAGAACATACTATATACTATAACAGAAGAACAAATCATGATTAACTAAATTATACCAATGATCACTAACTCATTGTTCTAAACAAAAGGTGATAATAAATTGGGTATACAAGATCAAGATAACTTTAATGTGAGACTATTTCACGGCTTAGCAATTCGTTTGCTGAAGTTGCTTTTTGAAACCAGAATCTCTTGCAGGGAGAGCGTATAGTATGGGTACAACCATATCACATTATGACCTTAATAAAACAAACTAGTTTTAAGGTAATCAGTACTTCAGTATGTCAATTTAAAAGACAACTGTGTACTTACATTTTTTCCCATTACTTTCATATTGTGACATTTCCACTTGAAAGTTAATGCAAACTATTTTCGCGTTAAGATAGTTATAAACTAGGGAAAACTTACAAGCGACAATCAGAACAGTCGAGTCTAGTACATTCAGTAGGAAGGGGCCTATAATGCTAACTTTATGATTCCTTAGTTTATACATCAGGGATATATTTTAATAGGATCCGACAGGTAGTAGGATGTGTGCTTTCTGCTTCATTTCCTGTTCCTTGTTTGGTTGTGGGCTTAGAGCAGATTCACCCAACCTACTATCTATCCGATCTTAGCTATATATATATATATATATATATATATATATATATATATATATATGAATATATATATATATATATTCCGTATACACCAAGTAATCATAACGAGTACCAGGTATGGGCCAGGTCATTGTATACTAATTCAATACACCGTTTTCTAAGTAATAAACATACTTTTCAAATAGAACATTTGGTAGACAAAACTAGAAACGTACCAGTAAAGGTTTAATCCATTTATTTAAACCAGTATAACTTAAAGGACCTTAGGTGGTTAATTCTCTAATACCTTAGTTTATACATCAGGGTTATATATAATTAATATTCGATAGGTAGTTGGATGTGTGCTTTCCGCCTTACTTCCTGTTCCTTGTTTGGTTGTGGGCTTAGGGCAAATTCACACAACTAACTATCTGTTCGATATTAGATTATATATAGCTAGTTTAAACTAAGTGATTATAGAAGGAACTATTGTGGTTACCATTTTTACTAAATGAAATAAGGGTTTTCTTAAAGAATCTTTTCATCAAATATAAAGGAACTGTTACAGTTAACTCCGTGAGTACCAAGTGAATACGCCAGGGTTATATACAACGATGATCTAACAAACAATGGGATGTGTGCCTTCCGCCTCATTCCCTGTTCCTTCTTTGGTTGTGGGCTTAGGTCAGATACACACAATCGATTGTTTGTTTGCTCTAGGTTTTATATAACTTGTATCCATTTAGTACTCATAGAAAGGATTGTAGAGTCATTTTTACTTATCTTTCATCAAAGTAGGAAATATAGGATTTTCTGGAGGAATAGACGAACTTTTCTAAACAGAACATACAACTTATTTACATCACTAAAATCTTATGAACTCACCAGCTTAAATGTTGATCTACTCTTTCAAAATAACTTGTATTCTCAGGAGACCAGTAGACAGGTACGCGCACTGGGATTCAGAAGATGAAGCATAATAGCTTCATGTCTTGTTTGTTATGTACTTTGTAGTCTATGTTACGTGAATCACATACTTTTTAAACACTTTCTTTCTAAGGAAATGGTTGTTTATTACTTTGATTACTATGATGCATGACTTGTGATACTAAACATGACGTCCTCTGCCCCCGAACGTTTCTATCGTTCCGGTTTTGGGGTGTGACAATCGACTCCTAACATTCCCAGCCTGTCAATGTGTGACTTCATCTCCAAGACATGTGCACACACAGACCTTCCATCTTGGTGTCTGCTAGCCAATAGGGCTCGAGTGACCTTGAGCTTTTCAAGTCGACGGAATTGTGGGTCAGGGAGAATTATTGGAGAAGGTGGAGGAAGAGAAATTCCACAACAACACGAAGAAGGAATTAATCTTTCACCTCGATCGTCTTGTGCAATATCATCTTTATAAGGAAATTTATATTCAAAAGATTCGGGAAGACCATAGTTGTCAGAACTAGACATCTACTAGGGAGAAATTCAAGTTGGTTGATTTAAGTCGTTAATATAACACCCAAATGAAATATTAAGGCTAGGACCCAACGCAGTATTTTACAATTCGGAAGAGGGATGCCGTAATTCAATTGGAATATATTTGAAGGTAGGTAAATGACGATTTACCAATTTCCACCATGAAAAACGAAATTGATTATTAAGTTTTAAATAAATTGAAATTCCTAGATTCTTTTTAGATTCATTGAACTTTTCAATGACATGTTTAATCTCGATTATGCCCTTCAAGTTTGTGACTGGGATACCGAGGATCACAAACAATGTGTGAATAACCATGCAAATTAGCTTGGTACTCTGGATGTCATTTATCGCCTAATCAATGTGCCGGTAAACCATACACGCTGCATTGATCTATGAAAAACATCGAGATACCCTTTTCCACCCTTATTAGTCCAAGTTAGTGTGTCGGTTAACCACACACGCTCCATCAATGACTTGGCAAGGTGCAAAGTGCAATTTCATGGATTAACACCAAATTCACAATTTTCCTATCCTACTGGTTCGGCTAATGACCCTCCACCAGTCAAGGAAGCGGTGCGTGAGAGTGGACACCCCTTAAACTGCCATTTTATAGGCAGTAACCTTATACCCCCTTATAGACCGGCTTCGTGAATAAGGCCTACTAACGGTAAGACTGACTTGTCATATATATATATATATATATATATATATATATATATATATATATATATATATATATATATATATATATATATATATATATATAGGGAAGGGGTATTTGGAAAACAAAAAAACCCCAAAAATCATAAAAATGCATAAAAAATACCTAGAGATCACAAAACTTTTTTTTGACATTTTTTATGAAAAAATCGCAGGTTTTTAAAGAAATTCGCTGAAAAAAAATTTGAAAAAAAAAAAAGAAAATTTGATTTTTTTTTCAGCGAATTTTAATAAAAAGCTGCGATATTTTATAAAAAAAAATTCAAAAAAAAGTTTTGTGATCTCTAAGTATTTTTTTTATGTATTTTTATGATTTTTAGGGTTTTTTGTTTTCCATAGAACCTAAACCTATATATATATATATATATATATATATATATATATATATATATATATATATATATATATATATATAATTATTAAAGTTTTAATATTATAATAGTATAAGGGTGTATTTTAAACTTTTAAAATACTAGATGGTTTAATCTATTGATAAATTATAATCTTAATTTAATTAATCTATTGATAAATTATAATCTTAATTTAATAAAGTCCATAAGGTGTAATTGAACTATTTAAGACATCAAGGTTCTAAATAAAAAATTCAAAATTAAAAACTATTTAATTAATTTTTTTAATTTATGAACCAAAGAGTTACAACTGTTAATTACAAGAGTTTCAAAATTTGAGACTTTTCAAATACCAAAACTTGAGGGCAAGTTTTGTAACTCTTGAAAACTTTTGCTTTTCCATAACTTATGAGTTAATATGATTTTTATGAAAAAACATTTTCATGTTCCATAACTTGAGGACAAGTTATGGAGTTCTTTAAAAGCATTTAGATCAATATTTTATACTAATAAAATTACCATATAATTTATCATTGATCTATTCTAACTCATAAGGCTAGATAATACTAAGTCAACAATTTGCAAATAAATTAGCTTATCATATAAACTAACACTAAACTTGAAATTTTGACGATTATCTTTTATTTGGATGAGGCTAATTATTTTCATAACATAAAAAAAACGAATTTTTTATCAAGAAAACAATCCATAGTTAATTACCCAAATCCAAGTTAGCCTAACAAAACTGAAATCTACCATCTGATGCTTCACCACGTCGTGGTAAAAATTGCCACGTCATGGTGGGCATGCAGAAACGAAAATGGCAGATTTTCCAGCTTTGAAAATAATACAATTGCAACAATATAACAGAAACAACTAATGCCTCTGATACCACTGTTGGGTTTTGTATACTACAACATCCTATGGTGCACATACAACCCTAAATGCTTTGGATCTATGTTTTCTCTAATTATACATGTAATATTGTTTCCATAGCATAAAGCCTACAACTAGCATACAATTGACATAATCGACATAAAAGTGAGTTATAGAATTACCTCTTGTTGTAGCTTGTAGTTTTTGGCATTTAAGAACATAACACCCCAAGTGTGATGCCTCAAACGGTTCACAACACACCTTGGTCAAAGGATGACTTTTTTTAGAGAAAATGTCTTGCACAAAATCGGCTCAATGAACTCTTAGAACACTTGGGTGCTGATTTGGTGATTTAGGGACTCCTTTTATAGTGTGGCATAACTAGGGTTACAACCATGCAAACCGTAATGCTCCATGACCATTCATATTACTTAGGCTCCATGGGCTGAACCTCCATGGACTATCCATGGACTATCACATTGGTTTAGCCCATCCTAAATAACCATTGGCCTACACTATAAGAATCATTGATTTACTTAATCAGTCCCCGTATATTTAATTAGTGATCACTAAATTAATTCCAAATTAATTCTTGATTAATACTAATTAAATCATATGATTTCATATTAATATATTAGACCTTATAATATATTAATAAATCATAGATAAGCTCTTCTCAAAAGTCCATCCTATCAAATTGTCGTGGTGATATGAAACCCGAAATGGACCATGCTACTCTCGGGTCAAGTACATACCAATTATAGTTATGGGCTTAGACATCTACTCCAACATTTTTGTCATTGACTGGGTAATGAAACTCACGATCCGGTGGGACATATGGACAATCAACATTGAACCGGGGAGTAGAGTTCTCTTCGTTTGAGTACCCATTGGACCATCCCCAGTTATAACTTTTGTCAATGGTCCCATTGTTAACTAAGTTTCCAATTGCTTCAGATTCATTAAAGAGCTTTTTAAATTGATTCAAACGTACAATCTCTCTCTGGGCAGAATCCTGTTGATTTAAAGCAATATCTAACTGAGTTTAATTCAACATCCTATCATCTTTTTCTAGTAACAAGTTCTTTTCTAACAAGACAACCTTAAGTCTTCTATCCTCAAGTCTTCCTCTCACGTGATATAGCACTTGGGATGCTATATTCTTTTCATCTAGTGCTTTTGTCGTAATCTGAAACAACAATAGCACATGTGTCATTAAGTCTTTGAAAGTTTTGGGTCTAAAATATTGGTTTATACTTTACTTTTCTAGGAAAATGTATTTTTGTGTCTTGGACCGTAAACAGCTTCGTGTTTACGGCCGTATACGTGTTTATGGTTGTGTTTACGGTCGTGAATAGGTTTACGGCCGTAAACCCATTCACGGCCCATGTCTACTATATATAGGGTGAGGAGTGCATATTGTAATGCATAAGTGAGACATAGAAGAGAGAGCATAAGTTAGAGAGAGAAAGGTAGAGAGAAGAGAGGAGCTTTAGTATGTGTTAGTGTGTGTGAATCTTGTATCTGGATCTTAATTCATATCAATTCATACAAGATTCATCATCTTCTTCTTCTTCTTCTTCTCCTTCTTCTTCATTAGATTTGCCATCATCCGTTTGATTGGGATTCCGCACCATCAAACGGATCTGATTGATACACAAGCAGATTGGGGACTTACAAGTGGTATCAGAGCTTGGTTTGTATCAGTCTATTTTGTCAGATCTGGAGCTTATTTGATATTATTTTGGAAGGATTCTTACGTTTTTGGATAGATCTTGGCAAAATAAGGGGTGGTTTGTTCTTCGCGTTTTTGATAAAAACGAGTTCTGGATCGAGTTTTGGAGCAAAAAGGGTGAAAAACGTCGTTTTTCTTCGCATCTGAAGCAGGGTTTACAGCCGGAGTTTAAGGCCTCGGAGTTCACGGCCGGAGTTTACGGTCCAAGGAGTTTGCGGTCAGAGGGTTTACGGTCCGAGGCCTCGCGAGTTTACGGTCTGAAGTCACGTGTACGGCTCGGTTTGCGGCCAGCCTCGCACGTGTACGGTCAGGGTGTGCGGCTTGGTGGTTTGCGGTCCAGCAGCGTTTTCAGTTCACACCTCGTTCTCGGTCTTCGCTTCGGTCTCGGTCATCAGCAGTAGTCGTCCTCGCTTCGCGTCGCATCGCTTCGCATCTTGTTGGAACATGAAAAGTGAACATCTAGCAATCCTAAATCAGTATTCCGAAGTTTGTGAATTCCGAAATGAAGAGTGGTCCGGAACCGGTCCGGACCAACTAAGAAGGAGAGAAGAATGAAGGCATTCCGCAGCTGATCCTCATGTCCGGAATGCATGCTGATCCGGAACTAAGCTTCATGTCCGGAAGGATACTTGTCCAAAATGAAGTCATTTTGTCTTTTGTGAATTTATTACTTTTGTCTTGTATTTGATGTAACGTTTCATAGAACTTAGTCTAAAGTTGTATTTGGACAATCAGAATGTCCGACTTATGTCTTTTGTCCGGACCTATGTAAACACATGGGTTAATTCGCTGTAACATTCACTCCTATTTATAGGAGCATTCAGTACAAGTCAAAAACGGATCTTTCACTCACTTTATATCGTTTACTCTAAGCATATTCAAACATTCTTCTTGTTCTTCATTTATTAGCTTTACCTTGATCATTTACTATTATTCTTCATTTAATGGCTTGATTATTTGTTGAACATTTTATCTAAGACTTGACTGGTCTTTCCAGCCTTGACTTGAACATCTTTTAGTAAGCAGACATTGATCTTAAGCATTCACTCAAGGTTTGATTTTTCAAACCTTGTCCCTGCGCATCGATCTTGTTCTCACAATTGGTATCAGAGCTTGAGTGGTTGTCCTTTGAATCCATAAGATCATATTATAGTTGGTTTGAAATTACCTTGGTGTTTCAACCATTTCTGTGTCAAGGATAAAAGTTCTTCTATATTCCACTTTAGCTTGAAGATATCTTAACTTCAATGGCTGCTTCTAATTCTCAACAAATGATTTCAATGCAAATCACAAATAGTGTGGGTGGCCCTACACGTGCCCCATTACTAGTTGTGGAAGAATATGATCACTGGAAAGTTAGAATGGAAAGATTTCTAATTGCCAAAGATAAAGGTGAAGAAATATGGAGATCCGTCACTGAAGGTCCACATGTTCCTGTAAGAACAATTGTAAGAGATGCAGCTGCTCAGCTCATGAGAGAAGATGAAACTCGTCCTGCTCCTCTGACTGCAGATGATAATGAAAAGGTTCATGCTGATCAAGTTGCTTTCTCTGAAATGGTGTTTGGTGTTCCCCCCTCACTCTTCGAGCATATCAAGCTGTGCAAATCTGCCAAAGAGATATGGGACACTCTTCAGGACCTAATTCAAGGTTCCGAAAACATGAAGGACAAGCACCTCACCTCAGTTGTCAACGACTTCGACACCTTCACTACCACTCTAGGTGAATCTTTAGCCTCCACTTCCAGTCGTTACCGAATCGTTGTCAACAACATGACTGCTCATGGGATTATTCGAACTCCTTTGGAGTACAATCTCAAGTTTATCAACAGACTCGGCAAGGGATAGGGAAATGTGAAATCTTGTCTCCAAAGCAATGGTTCCTTGAAAAAGTTGAAGCTCTATCAACTTTTTGATAAACTTGAAGGACATGAGTCAAATGTTGCTCAGAACATAAGGGAACTCTCCGAAGGCCCTCTTGCCCTTGTTATGTCACACCCCCAAACCAAGGATGGCGGAAACGTCCAGGGGTGGAGGACTTCATGTATAGTATCATAAAAACAATTGTAATAGTAATTGAAGCAACCACAACCAACATATATATAATTGAAAAAGTTACATCATTGTATGAATTACATGTTTACGAATCAATTACAATATGTTGACAAAATATGAAATAGTAGACGCCTTAGCGCCCCATCCTCAAAAGCACTTGGTTACCTGTTTAATGATTTCCTGAGAATACAAGTTGTTTGAAAAAGTGTCAACACAAAGGTTGGTGAGTTCATAAGCTTTTGTTTGGTATTATTAAAAGCCTTTCGTTTGTAAAAGTAGTATTTGTGTTAGAAAATCCAATATTTTCCTTAAAATGTATATGTAGTCTTAAATTCAAAAAGACCAGAATGTATAAGTAACTTTTCTTACTTATAATAAATAATGTAAGTTTAAATCGACATAAACTCGTTAAATTTTAGTGAAGTTCCCGTAAATTCCAATATTTATTAATACTTTGTGTGAGTTTATTATAACCATGCTAAGACCAAGGTTGCCTAAAACGACGTTCTTCGGGCGTCGGGAATGTTATGACATTTGTCACCCCAGACCTATCGGTCTAACTGTTGCATGCAGTTTAGGTGTGGGTTTGTCAAACCCAATATAGATCTATACACAACTATCACGCTCTCCCTCAAGGAGACTCTGGTTACAATACATGACTTAATGGTAATTTGAAGTAAATGTCTCACAAAGTCATTAACGGAATTACGTGTTATGAAAACTTGGTACCGTATGGCCGTACCTTGCTTAATGAAAATCTTCTTTGTATAAATGTACCCTTTTTAAATGTATGTGTTATGTAATGTATCATAAACTATACCTATTATAGTTTATCAACCAAGGGTAGTACGTAGTAATGTATGTAAACTATATTCAAAATAGTTTATTAAATGTTTGAATGTATCGGTTGTACTTTGATTATAATCACTTGTTATTCTTTATATTCAATATGTCTAAATCCATTTGTAAACTGATGTGTGTCTATATATTAAGACAAAATGACATATATTGCAATAACATATAATCACATAAAGATATACACCTTGCTCAACATGTTACAAGGTGAAATGAAATTGACAGCAACTTTTTATTGAATACAGATTCTGTTACTGTTCTTAGAAAATTTATAGAAAAATCATCAAAGCTCCAAATCCAAATCCACAAATTCTGAGAATTTGGAATATGAGTCTAGTTTGTTCGTAAATTTTATCATGATTTTTAGTGATCTCAAACAGAGGTGAAAATGTCCATAATCACAGACTGGTCCGGATTTGCCTCTGAAATGATAGGCAGTTTTGTAAAAATCACCATAAATTGTAGAAAGATCATATGGAGATGTGCAAGTAGCCATTTTAAAGCTAAGAGTTTGAACTACTCGCACCTGGAACAGTTTTGAAAATTAAATATTTAAGTTGACCAAAACAGTCTGTGACCAAAACAGTCCGTGATTAAAGTCCATTTTAAAGCTAAGAGTTTGAACTACTCGCACCTGGAAAGTGAGAGAGAGGAAGTGTTCAACCCAAGAACACTAAAAAGATGTCTTGATGATTCGAGAATCTAACATCGAATAAGATGGAATTTGTGTAAGATATCAATGATTTGAGTAGAATGGAGTGTAATAATTATATGAATGATGAAGATACTTACTAATTGAAGAAAGAAATCCCTGAAGAAAGCCTTGAAGTTCTTGAAGTTGAGAGAAAAGATGAGAGAATTTTGGAGAGTGTTCTTTGGTTGCTAAGTGTAGAATGAAAGAAGTTAATGAGAATGAGGAGAGAGGACCAATTCTCCAGCTCTTAGAACGTGGGAAGAGCTGGAGAGTGGGTGTAAAGGTCCACCAAGGTGACAAGGGGTAGTGGGAAAGCGTGGTTGATCATAGAGTGAGGTGGTGGTGGTTTGCTTTTGTCATAAATTAAGGAAAAGCAAATATTCCCTCAATAATTAGTTCAACCACTAATTGTTTTAATATATTTTTATAAAAACCCTTGGGATTTATATATTTTGGGGCCTTAGTTTATAAAATAAAGTTTTGGGTGAAAATCCCACGTTAAAATAATGAAAAACGGAGTTAAAACGAAGTCGTAGTCGAAAACCGGTGAAATGGGGCTGTCTGCGAGACCTCTCGCATGGAGCCGAACCTGAGAGGCTTCGCATGCGAGGCTTCGGTCCTGAGAGGCTTCTCATGAGAGGCTTCGGTCCTGAGAGGCTTCTAAGAGGCTTCGCTTCTAATAGGAGGGTTTTGGTTCCTTAAGGTTATTTTACCCGTTTTTACCCCGTTTCAAGTGGTTTTTGACCCGGTTAAGGGTCGGGATGGCCCGAATGATTCCAAAAAGTTATGGGAACTTTTGAGAGAGATTTGGGAGAGATTTCAAATCGAAAGAGATAGAGTGAAAACGATTTAGAGAGGTTTCGTTTGTGATTAATTTGAGTGTCCGGCTTCACAACGCAAGGTTCGTAAACCCCGTTAAACTGTGTTTTAGTGTCGTACACACTCCCGATGAGTGTGCAATAATGTTTTATCATTTTGGTTCAGTGTTTACTGCATTTGAGACTTAGGAAATTCAACACACGAACTTTCCAAATGATGTTTCTCTCATTAAAATATTGCATTGTACAGTAATTACATAGTGTAAACCCTAATATACAAGGGTTAATTGAATTGATTGGTTTTGACTTGTTGACTTTGTTTGACTTTGACTTGACTCAATTTTTGACGGTTGTCACATCATCCCCCCGTTAGAAGGAATTTCGTCCCGAAATTTGCATTTGACTGGGATATCAAGAGTTTGGGAAAAGATGTGGGTATTTTTGTTTCATTTGATCTTCGCGTTCCCAGGTGAACTCAGGCCCTCGTTTAGCGTTCCAACGGACTTTCACGATGGGAATACGACTTTGTTTCGTTCGTTTGATTTCCCGATCCATGATTTCGACTGGTTCCTCCACGAAGTGGAGATTTTCGTTAACTTCGATTTCGTCGAGTGGTATTACGAGTGTCTCATCAGACAAACACTTCTTTAGGTTCGACACGTGAAATGTGGGATGTACTTTGTCGAGTTCCTGAGGTAATCGAAGTTTGTATGCTACTCGCCCAATCCTGGCAAGGATTTCGAATGGCCCGATGTACCTTGGATTTAGTTTCCCGCGTTTGCCGAATCGTATCATTCCTTTCCAAGGGGAAACTTTTAGTAGTACACGATCACCCACCTGGAATTCCAAGGGTTTGCGTCGTTTGTCTGCGTAACTCTTTTGCCGATCGCGAGACGCTTTCAGTCTTTCTCGAATTTGAACGATCTTTTATGTGGTTTCCCTTATGATTTCAGGGCCAGTGAGGGTGCTATTAGAGACTTGCCCTCTAGCTAGCTGTGTATCCCCCACCTCAGCCCAACACAGGGGTGATCTGCATTTGCGACCGTAAAGAGCTTCGAATGGAGCGACTTTGATGCTAGTATGATAGCTGTTATTGTAGGAGAATTCGATAAGCGGTAGATGGGTATCCCATGCTTTACCGAAGTCTATCACACAAGCTCTTAACATGTCTTCCAACGTTTGAATGGTTCGTTCGCTCTGTCCGTCGGTTTGTGGGTGGTAGGCCGTACTCATGTCAAGCCTAGTTCCCAATGATTTTTGTAGAGACTGCCAAAACCGTGAGGTAAATCTACTATCTCTATCGGAGATAATGGATATCGGCACACCATGGAGTCGTACAATCTCTTTGATGTACGTTCTAGTCAGCTTCTCCATCTTGTCGGTTTCTTTTATCGGTAGGAAGTGTGCTGATTTGGTCAATCTGTCTACGATTACCCATATGGTGTCAAGCCCGCCCGATGTCTTAGGCAGCTTGGTTATGAAGTCCATGGTTATTCGTTCCCACTTCCACTCAGGTATATCCGGCTGTTGTAATAGCCCGGATGGTTTCTGGTATTCGATTTTGACCTTGGCGCAAGTCAGACACTTGCTCACATAGGTAGCAATCTCAGCTTTCATGTTCGGCCACCAGTATAATTTCTTGAGGTCCAGATACATCTTATCTGACCCGGGATGGATGGAGTATCGAGTCTTGTGTGCTTCATTCATGACGACGTCTCGGAGTCCACCGAACTTCGGTGTCCAGATTCGGTTCATGAGATAACGTACTCCATCATCCTTGACTTCCAAGTTTTTATCCATTCCCCTTAATGTCTCTCCTGCCACCTTTTCTGGTTTCAAAGCTTCTAGTTGAGCTTCCTTGATTTGTATGGTCGTGTGGGAATGGATCGTCATTGTTAAGGATTTTACTCGGCGGCCCGAGTACTCTTTCCTGCTTAGAGCATCAGCCACTACATTGGCCTTGCCCGGATGATAACGAATTTCGCACTCGTAGTCATTCAACAACTCTACCCATCTCCTCTGTCGCATGTTGAGCTCTTTCTGATTGAGGATATGCTGAAGACTTTTGTGATCAGTGAAGATAGTGCATTTCGTACCGTAGAGGTAGTGTCTCCAGATCTTCAAAGCGAATACCACTGCTCCTAATTCCAGGTCGTGCGTAGTATAATTAACCTCGTGCGTCTTAAGCTGTCTTGATGCATACGCGATAACCTTCCCTCTCTGCATGAGCACACATCCGAGGCCTTGATTCGAAGCATCACAGTACACTACGAAGTCTTCGGTTCCCTCTGGGAGAGACAAGATCGGTGCGCTGCATAGGGCTTGTTTTAACGTTTGGAAAGCAGTTTCTTGTTTATTTTCCCACTTGAATATCACACCTTTCTGCGTCAAGGTGGTGAGTGGTTTCGCAATCTTGGAGAAGTTTTGTATAAATCTTCGGTAGTAGCCAGCAAGCCCAAGGAATTGTCGAATTTCGGTTGGCGTCTTGGGTGCTAACCAATTCTCGATTGCCTTGATCTTGGAGGGATCCACATGTATGCCTTTCTCACTTACCACATGGCCAAGGAAATCCACTTCTCTAATCCAGAATTCACACTTAGAGAACTTAGCATAAAGCTTCTCCGCACTTAGTGTCTCTAGCACTTGGCGTAGATGTAGGCGATGCTCTTCTTCGCTTCGCGAGTAGATCAAGATATCGTCGATGAATACGATTACAAACTTGTCTAGGTAGGGTCGACACACTCTATTCATTAGGTCCATGAATACCGCAGGTGCGTTTGTTAAACCGAAGGACATCACCACAAACTCGTAGTGCACATAGCGAGTTCTGAATGCAGTTTTGGGAATATCTTCTTCTTGAACTCGTAGCTTATAGTAACCTGAACTTAGGTCGATCTTTGAGAAGAAATTTGCTCCTTGGAGTTGGTCGAAAAGGTTGTCGATTCGGGGTAGAGGATATCGGTTCTTGATGGTGAGTTTGTTTAGTTCCCGATAGTCGATGCACATGCGAAAGGATCCGTCCTTCTTCTTTGCAAAAGGGACTGGTGCTCCCCAAGGTGAGAAGCTTGGTCTGATGAACCCTTTGCTCAAAAGCTCGTTCAACTGACTGGACAACTCTTGCATTTCTGCTGGTGCGAGGCGGTATGGAGCTCTGGCTACGGGGGTAGCTCCGGGTATTAAGTCAATTCTGAAATCGACTTGTCGTGCGAGTGGTACACCAGGAAGATCTTCTGGGAACACATCCGGGAAGTTACACACTTCGGGGATGTCTTTGATGTCTTTCACGTCTTGTTTCTTGTCTACTACGTGGGCCAAGAAGGCGTGGTACTCCTTCCGGAGGTACTTTTGGGCTTTGATGCATGAGATGATTTGTAAATTCGCACTTGGTTTATCACCATAGATGAGAAGGGTTTCGCCAATTGGTAGATTGAGGCGAACGGCCCTTTCGTAACATAGAATGTCGGCACGGTGAGGAACTAACCAATCCATCCCAATGATTACGTCGAAGCTTTTTATGGTGACCGGCATTAGGTCAATTTTAAATGTATGGTTGTCTAGAGTGAGAGTACACTCTGAGTATATATCTCTAGTGCGTTCTACTTTCCCATTTGCCATTTCTACTACATAAGTATCCTTTAGTGATTGGGGATTTTGTTCAAGTAATTGTTTATATTGGTGGCTCACGAAACTCCTCTCCGCTCCACAATCGAATAGTACGCATGCATGAGAGTTATTGAGGAGAAACGTACCGGTAACCACCGTGGGATCCTTGACTGCTTCCCCATGTCCTATTGCCAGTAATCTTCCTACCCCACCAGCATTAGGGGCTTGTGCTTTGGGGCAGTTTCTTTTGAAGTGACCTGCTTCTCCACAGTTGTAGCAGGTTCGGGTTGCCCCTGTACTGGCGACTTGGTTGATTGGTCGAACCGGCGCTTTATAGAAACGAGCAGTGTGCCCCTTCCTGTCGCAGTTGTTACAGTGCATCTCCCTACAAGTACCATTGTGGTGAAAGTTGCACTTGTTGCACTTGGGTAGGGTTCCAGCATATGGCTTTGGTGGTGCTGGAGTGGTAGCAGTAGTGGCAGCATAGACAGGAACAGTTTGTTGCTTCTTAGCGGGGTCGTGTGTTGGTTGGCTCTTCTTTTGGTTCCAAAACTTCCTTTTGTTGTTTCCCCCTTTTGATTGATCAGTGGTGATCGCTATAGTGCCGTGGCTGGCTCTATGGTCGATAAGTTGTTGTGCCAATTCTTTGGCACTTGCAAAAGTAGTGGGTTTCGAGGCTAGCACGCTATCGTGAATCCGGGATGTTAGTCCCCAGAGGTATCGTTCCACCTTCTTATCTTATGGAGTGACCATTGTTGGGCAGAGGAGGGCCAATTCATTGAATCGGGTGGTGTAGGTTTCAAGGTCAGAGCCCGTCATCCTGAGGTCGCAAAGTTCTTGTTCCAGCTTTTGAATTTCACCTCTCGGGCAGTACTCCTTCATCATCAAGGTTTTTAGTTCTGCCCAGGTTATGGAGCTAGCCACTTCGAGAGTAAGTGAATTAATCCGACAGTTCCACCAAGTAAGGGCCCGGCCGGTGAAAGTGAAGGCTGCGAACTTAACTTTGCTCGCTTCGGGGCAAGAGCACACCTGAAAGACTACTTCGGTCTTTTCAAACCATTGCATTAAAGTGATGACTCCCCCGCTCCCATTGAAGTTGTCGGGTTTGCCATTGGTGAAGTCTTTGTAGGTTCACTCTCTTGTGCGCACCCATCTGTCGCCCTGGTTAGAGGGTGTAACACCTGGTCCAGATCCACCATTTCCATTAGAGACAATTTGGGACACAGCTGCCGCTACTGCTGCTGCTATTGCAGCTTGGAGTATTGCTGGATCAAATTGTGGAAGTGGCAGCAGAGGTGTTGGTGATGGTGGTGGAGGTGTCGGTGATGGTGATGGTGGTGGAGGTGTCGGTGATGGTGATGGAGGTGTTGGTGTTGGTAGTGGTGGTGGAAGTGTCGGTGATGGTGGTGGAGGTGGTGCTGCGCTGCTAGATGGTCTAGTCTCCTTCCTTGGCGGCATGGTTTTGTCATAAGTTGTAAACCAATGTACTTTTAGTACAAGTATATTTATAGGAAGAGAAATCTTTTATACATAAAGTATATTATTACGTTGTTTTCCGGTATGTTTACGATACATACGATTTTATACTTTTAATTGACCCAATACATTGGGCTATGAGGTAAAATGAAAGTCTAAAATATTTTATTTGCGTTTCCTTGTTTCCAAGTATATGACCATTTGTAAGAGTTTCCCATATACTAATTTAGTCGGGACATAATTAATATATTTATTATAGTAACACAAAATACTCCTATAGTATTTGTAAATATTTAGTTTTGAGTTCTTAAAGTATCCTTTGTAGTGTGATATTAGGTTGTTAGATTTGTTGCCCATCCTGACCATCCCCCGGTATATGCAAGTCAATTCTCGGACAGATATAGTTGATCAGGCTATATCCTTCCCAGAATTAATCCACATATACTAAGGCATACTCAAAATGTTCAACTCTTCTTCTTTTGCTTTATGTTTTCTCTAGTCATGATACCATGCGAGCATGTAATGTATGTATGTATACTTTAATCAAGAAAATCATTTATTTTCTAAAAGTATATTTATTTGAAAAATGCACAAATCAGAGACTATTAGTCCCAATTGTGTTTATAGTTTGTATATCTTATGTGGTTTGATATACTTAATTCACTATAAACTGTGCTCTGATACCAATCTGTCACACCCCCAAACCAAGGATGGCGGAAACGTCCAGGGGATGGAGGACTTCATGTATAGTATCATAACAACAATTATAATAGTAATTGAAGCAAACACAACCAACATATATATAATTGAAAAAGTTACATCATTGTATGAATTACATGTTTACGAATCAATTACAATATGTTGACAAAATATGAAATAGTAGACGCCTTAGCGCCCCATCCTCAAAAGCACTTGGTTACCTGTTTACTGATTTCCTGAGAATACAAGTTGTTTGAAAAAGTGTCAACACAAAGGTTGGTGAGTTCATAAGCTTTTGTTTGGTATTATTAAAAGCCTTTCGTTTGTAAAAGTAGTATTTGTGTTAGAAAATCCAATATTTTCCTTAAAATGTATATGTAGTCTTAAATTCAAAGACCGGAATGTATAAGTAACTTTTCTTACTTATAATAAATAATGTAAGTTTAAATCGACATAAACTCGTTAAATTTTAGTGAAGTTCCCGTAAATTCCAATATTTATTAATACTTTGTGTGAGTTTATTATAACCATGTTATGACCAAGGTTGCCTAAAACGACGTTCTTCGGGCGTCGGGAATGTTATGACATTTGTCACCCCAGACCTATCGGTCTAACTGTTGCATGCAGTTTAGGTGTGGGTTTGTCAAACTCAATATAGATCTATACACAACTATCACGCTCTCCCTCAAGGAGACTCTGGTTACAATACATGACTTAATGGTAATTTGAAGTAAATGTCTCACAAAGTCATTAACGGAATTACGTGTTATGAAAACTTGGTACCGTATGGCCGTACCTTGCTTAATGAAAATCTTCTTTGTATAAATGTACCCTTTTTAAATGTATGTGTTATGTAATGTATCATAAACTATACCATTTATAGTTTATCAACCAAGGGTAGTACGTAGTAATGTATGTAAACTATATTCAAAATAGTTTATTAAATGTTTGAATGTATCGGTTGTACTTTGATTATAATCACTTGTTATTCTTTATATTCAATATGTCCAAATCCATTTGTAAACTGATGTGTGTCTATATATTAAGACAAAATGACATATATTGCAATAACATATAATCACATAAAGATATACACCTTGCTCAACATGTTACAAGGTGAAATGAAATTGACAGCAACTTTTTATTGAATACAGATTCTGTTACTGTTCTTAGAAAATTTATAGAAAAATCATCAAAGCTCCAAATCCAAATCCACAAATTCTAAGAATTTGGAATATGAGTCTAGTTTGTTCGTAAATTTTATCATGATTTTTAATGATCTCAAACAGAGGTGAAAATGTCCATAATCACAGACTGGTCCGGATTTGCCTCTGAAATGATAGGCAGTTTTGTAAAAATCACCATAAATTGTAGAAACATCATATGGAGATGTGCAAGTAGCCATTTTAAAGCTAAGAGTTTGAACTACTCGCACCTGGAACAGTTTTGAAAACTAAAATATTTAAGTTGACCAAAACAGTCCGTGATTAAAGTCCATCTTTTCTGATGTAATCTGGTAGAAAAAGTTTAGTTGTGTTCTTGATGATTTTACTTGTATTCCCCCTGAAAACATAAGAAAACATGTACATGTAGGGGTATGAACTCACCCTATGTGGTTTCAGTAGATGAAAGTGAGAGAGAGGAAGTGTTCAACCCAAGAACACTAAGAAGATGTCTTGATGATTCGAGAATCTAACATCGAATAAGATGGAATTTGTGTAAGATATCAATGATTTGAGTAGAATGGAGTGTAATAATTATATGAATGATGAAGATACTTAGTAATTGAAGAAAGAAATCCCCGAAGAAAGCCTTGAAGTTCTTGAAGTTGAGAGAAAAGATGAGAGAATTTTGGAGAGTGTTCTTTGGTTGCTAAGTGTAGAATGAAAGAAGTTAATGAGAATGAGGAGAGAGGACCAATTCTCCAGCTCTTAGAACGTGGGAAGAGCTGGAGATTGAGTGTAAAGGTCCACCAAGGTGACAAGAGGTAGTGGGAAAGAGTGGCTGATCATAGAGTGAGGTGGTGGTGGTTTGCTTTTGTCATAAATTAAGGAAAAGCAAATATTCCCTCAATAATTAGTTCAACCACTAATTGTTTTAATATATTTTTATAAAAACCCTTGGGATTTATATATTTTGGGGCCTTAGTTTATAAAATAAAGTTTTGGGTGAAAATCCCACGTTAAAATAATGAAAAACGGAGTTAAAACGAAGTCGTACTCGAAAACCGGGTGAAATGGGGCTGTCTGCGAGACCTCTCGCATGGAGCCGAACCTGAGAGGCTTCGCATGCGAGGCTTCGGTCCTGAGAGGCTTCTCATGAGAGGCTTCGGTCCTGAGAGGCTTCTAAGAGGCTTCGCTTCTAATAGGAGGGTTTTGGTTCCTTAAGGTTATTTTACCCGTTTTTACCCCGTTTCAAGTGGTTTTTGACCCGGTTAAGGGTCGGGATGGCCCGAATGATTCCAAAAAGTTATGGGAACTTTTGAGAGAGATTTGGGAGAGATTTCAAATCGAAAGAGATAGAGTGAAAACGATTTAGAGAGGTTTCGTTTGTGATTAATTTGAGTGTCCGGCTTCACAACGCAAGGTTCGTAAACCCCGTTAAACTGTGTTTTAGTGTCGTACACACTCCCGATGAGTGTGCAATAATGTTTTATCATTTTGGTTCAGTGTTTACTGCATTTGAGACTTAGGAAATTCAACACACGAACTTTCCAAATGATGTTTCTCTCATTAAAATATTGCATTGTACAGTAATTACATAGTGTAAACCCTAATATACAAGGGTTAATTGAATTGATTGGTTTTGACTTGTTGACTTTGTTTGACTTTGACTTGACTCAATTTTTGACGGTTGTCACATGTTAGCTGCTTTGAACCAACCATTCTGAACTCATCTACCTCGGATCCCTTCACACCTATTGTTCCATTGGTTCAAACATCCGCACCTGCCTTACCCACACAAACCTTGACGGTTGATGAATTTGAAGCCATGAACTATGAACTCCGTTTTCAACAGGAGTTCGCCCTACTCTCAATGAAGTACAAATGTCCGTTAAACTCCTCTTACAAACCATACCAAAACTGATTCAATGCTCCTTACCAAAACTGATTCAATGCTCCTCACCATAACAATCCTCAACCTCACTCTGCTCCGGAACCTAAACCGACTTCCGAAAATCCTCCAACATATAAACCAAACATCACTAAACCAAACACTGCTCTTGAACCCTCTCAGAATTCCAAATCGGACAAACCAAAGATTGTGTGTCATAAGTGTGGACATGCAAATCATTTTGCCAAAGATTGCCTAGCTGATGCTCCACAAAAACCAAAAGTCAAGGATTCAGCCTACTATGTCTGAAGAGCACAAGAAATGGCTGAAAGTGAGAAAGCATTTGTTACAACTGTTTCAAGAGAGGTTGAAGGATATTGATCATCCGGAGATAATGATGACATGGTAACTAGAAGAAACATGTGTTTGATGGCAAGACAAACGGTTGAATGTGATGAAGGATACTGGTCTTCTGGGTCCGAAGATGATGATGATATCACTGAACCTCACCACTGCTACATGGCCACCAATGATCCACCTGGCCGAAGCATCGTTCAGCAGGTAAAATCTATGATATCTGATAATAATTTTGATTTATCTCTTTGTGAACCTTATCTGACCCAAATCCAAACAGATATGAACACAGTTTATAAAGCCTATGAGTCTGCCATAGAAGCCAGTGAGAAGAAGGATTGTGAACTAAATCTTCTTAGGTTACGTTTTGAGGATAAAAAATTGAAAATCGAGCTTTTAGAGCATGAGCTTGTAATGTCAAACGATGAATGTATCATTTTGAAAGATAAATGTGAAATCACTTATTCTGAACGAAATGTTTTAATTGCTGATAACAAACGTCTCAATGCAAAAATAGATGCTTTGCATAATTCTGTTGATATGCTTGAAGCGGACATTCAGATGACTCACAATTTTCGTCATCCATGGTCTAAAGTATCTGGTCTCGGAAGCGAGTTTCGAAAACCAGTTGTCAGTCCCTTGAAGGAATTGCAAAATTTGACATTCATGGGAGAGGTTCCGAGTATCAAACATTCGGACACCCCTGTTTCTCCCTTGTCACCACTTCCTGAGACTACAAACCAATTTGAGTCCCTAATTCCTGAGTTCAAACCAATAGTTGTCACGTGTCCTAATTCACGCCTCTTCCGCCTCTGACAAACCTGGACTATCGGACCACGGATTTTCATCACAGTCTTACAAATTGTGTAGACCATGTTCCAAAAAGTAATCACGTGAACAATTGTGTGATTGAAGAAATTGATCCGGTGACAACTGAAACCACTGCTTCTGAGGTTGTATGGGCATCCTTAGATGATAAATTTGAAGTCTCAAGCTGTGTGTCCTCTGATTCTTGTGAATCAGATTCCTTAGTCATCTAAAAAACTAGATTGGTTCCCATCACTCCTGAGTTTAAGAATCCATCTGTAGGACAAACCTCAAAATCCTCATCTCATCCTAAGAGAAAGCCAATGCTGAATAGGAAGGATCTTGTAGATCCCAAAGTAGAAGATCGAAATGCTCATAAAAAGGAAGTTAAGACTAGACAAAATTCCAGGTTCCTTGCTAACTCTAAACCAAGTTCATCCCGGAATTCTCATGTCTCCACTCATAGTCAAAACTCCTTTGTTCCCACTAAGATTCTCAAAATACCTTCCGAACCTCTTGGTCATGTAGAACCTAAGAAAATCATCAGCTCATCTCAGTCTCAAGCTCATGTAGCTACCAAATCCGTCCGAAATACTCCAATAGAATCTCAGAATGCTTCATCTGTCCTTATTGCAAAATCCGATGCCATAATTTTTAAACCGAAATCTTTCAAAAACCAATGTGTCATCAAGAAAATCCACAAATGAAAAGAAAACATCCTTAAAATCTTCCAAGAAAAATTGTGTGTGGAAAGTCAAAACTCCCATTGCTGAAACAGCAATTCCGGAGGAAACAAATAATACCAACCCTCCGGACGTCAAAGATCTGAAGAAGGTAGTTAGGAACCTTCAAGTCATTGAATATGACTACTGGATAGATGAAAAGACATTAGAATTCTGTCTGTTTCCAAAGAATTCCAAGAATATCACCCAGAGACACAGAGTTGTTCCTAAGTCACAATCAAAGTCCAAAGCCCATGCCTATGTCCCAAAGTCTAATTCGGAGCCTAAAAACTCCATCACTCACTAATTTTGCAGGCACTTTATGCTTCCGAGCAAGAAACAATATGGTATATTGATAGTGCTTGCTCCATGCACATGACGGGACATAAAGATTTTCTGCGAGATTTAAAGCTTTCTCCAAATGCTGGTCACGTGACGTATGGCAACAACTCCAACTCTCAAATTCGTGGTTATGGAACTCTCACCAACGGAAACTTCTCTATTTCACACGTGGCCTATGTGGCTGATCTTAAACATAATTTGATAAGTGTTGCTCAGCTCACTGATTCAAATCGACGTGTTGAATTTTGCAAAAAGTACAGCTATGTAATGACCGAAGACCGGAAAGAGTGTTTAATCAAGTCGCTTCGCAACAAGAACATGTACCCGCTCGACATCAACATGATTATTGGTAAACCACAACTCTGCCTTCTCTGCAAAGCTGTTCCTGACGTCAGTTGGTTATGGCACCGAAGGCTCGCTCATCTAAACTTTCAGTATATGAATGATCTTGTATCCGGCGAAATGGTAAGAGGTTTACCTCTTCTCAAATTCAAAAATGATCATTTGTGCTCTGCCTGTGAGTATGGTAAGCAATCGAAGCAGGGTCATCCTGTTATCATCGAAAAGTCCATTTCAGAACCATTGGAGCTTCTACACATTGATCTCTGTGGACCATCCACTGTAGAAAGTCTTCATCATAAGAAATACATTCTTGTGATTGTAGATGATTTTACAAGGTTCACTTGGGTCTTCTTCCTAAGGCTGAAATCCGAAACAGCTTTAGAGCTCATTAATTTCATCAAAGGAATAGAAGTTCTTACAAAACTCCCAGTTAGGAGAATCCGGAGTGATAATGGATCAGAATTCACCAATTCCACCATTGAAAACTTTCTCACAGACAAATGAATCGACCACAACTTCTCAGCTTCTTATACTCCACAACAGAACGGTGTAGTCGAAAGACGCAATAGAACTCTCGTTGAAGATGCTCGATCCATGCTGAACTTCGCAAATCTACCTCTCTACCTTTGGGCTGAAGCCGTATCTACTGCTTGCTTCACTCAAAATCGGAGTATCATCAATCGACGTCTCAACATGACACCGTACGAAGCAATGAATGGTCAGAAGCCAACTATCTCGTTTTTACATGTCTTCGGATGCAGATACTTCATCAAGAACAACCGTGATCAGCTTACCAAGTTTCAACCTAAAGCTGATGAAGCCATTTTCCTTGGGTACTCTTCAAAATCGAAAGCTTATAGAGTTCTTAACCAGAGAACTTGTGTTCTGGAAGAAAGCTTCAACATTACCTTTGATGACAACTTTGTTCGGGATTCTGGCCCTACTCACATTACAACTCACATTATGGAGTCGGATGCTCCTCCGCCAGGATGTCCGAACCCTCAGACAATTCTTGAAGTTGACTTTGAAACTCTGTTTGGTCCTTCCGAAACCGCTCTTGATTCAGAATCTCGATCAAGACCTCCTCTCATTCCAATCCTTTCTTCGGAAGTTCCAGTCTCTCGTAATGTCTCCAGTCCGATCCCAAGCCTCTCTCCATTCGAGTCTAATCCGTTTCAACCTTCTCAGGTTGAGGGGGTGAATAATGCTAATCCCTCTCTTGAATCAAATGTGAATGGCTTCCAAGATGCAGCTGCTGAGTTTGATGACTCCAATCCGCTCAACAATGATGAAAATGAACACTTCTTTGAGTTCCCTTCTGCTGATGATGTCAACCTCTCTGGTTCAGAAGTTCAGGGGGAGCATCATCCCAATATTCAAACCATTCAGGGGGAGCAAATCAATTCCACTGTTGATATCGGTTCGACGGCTGCACAAGAACTCCCACGATTACATGTTTGGACGAAGGATCATCCTCCGAACCAAGTAATCGGTAACCCCAATGCTGGTGTACAGACTCGGTCTACTACAAATATCAAAACGAATGTCATTTCTCAGTATTCATATCCATGGTTGAACCCAAATCCGTCAAGGAAGCATTGGAGCATGCTGACTGGATTACAGCCATGCAAGATGAACTGGCAGAATTTGACCGAAACGAAGTTTGGACTCTCGTGCCTCCTCCCCAGAATAATCCCATTGTCGGTACAAGATGGGTATTCCGAAACAAGCTTGATGATGCAGGAGCTATCATCCAAAATAAGGCAAGACTGGTGGCTAAAGGTTTTACTCAAATAGAAAGGCTCGACTACGACGAACTTTTGCTCCTATTGCACGTCTTGAAGCCATCAGAATCTTTCTTGCTTATGCAGCTCATAAAGGCTTCAAAGTTTACCAAATGGATGTTAAGAGTGTGTTTCTTAACGGTGAAATTGACACTAAAGTGTACCTTCAACAGCCCCCCGGATTCATTAATCTTTCCTTTCCGAATTACTGTTATAAACTCCGGAAGGCTGTCTACAGACTCAAGCAAGCTCCTCGGGCATGGTACGAGACCCTCACTGATTTTCTCGAACGCTCCGGTTTTCAAAGAGGAATTGTAGATCCCACTTTATTCCGAAGATCAAATGGAAAGCATCTAACGTTGGTACAAATTTATGTGGATGACATCATTTTAGGATCTACTGATTCATCTATGGTTGCTGACTTTGCTAAACTGATGATCAATCGATTCCAAATGAGTATGAATCGGGAGTTAAGCTTCTTTCTTGGCCTCCAAGTCAAACAGACCAACCGAGGAATATTCATTCACCAAGAGAAGTACATCTCGGAACTCCTCAAGAAATACTCTATGGACACCTGTGCCTCTGCCAAGGTACGAATGGGCTTCGGACACAAGATTTTTGCCGATCCTTCTGGTGTTCCCGTTGATGAAAAGAAATACCGCGGAATGATTGGATCTCTACTCTATCTCACAGCAAGTCGTCCGGATATCATGTTCTCGACATGTTTATGTGCCAGATTTCAAGTCAACCCAAAGATGTCTCATTTTTTGGCTGTGAAACAAATCTTTCGATATCTTAAAGGCACAAAAAGTCTCGGACTATGGTACCCAGCAAATGAGAGCTTCCTTCTTCAAGCCTACTCAGATTCAAACTATGGTGGTCTTCAACTCGATACAAAAAGCACTTCAGGTGGTTGTCAATTCGTAGGTGGTCGATTGGTCAGTTGGTCATCCAAGAAACATAACTGCATTATACTCTCTACAGCCGAAGCTGAATACATTGCTGCTTCCAGCTGTACATCTCAAGTTCTGTGGATGAAATCTCAACTCTTGGATCATGGTTACCGTTTTCAACGCATTCCTATCTATTGTGATTCTCAAAGTGCCATTGTGATTTCCCACAATCCAATTCAACACTCTATGACCAAGCACATTGACATACGGTACTATTTCATAAAAGATCACGTTTTAAATGGTAACATTAAACTCATTTTTGTTCCATCTGACGATGAGATTGCTGATGTCTTTACCAAGGCATTAGACGAAACCAAATTTAACGGTTTTCTGAACAAGATGGGTATGATGATACCAAATCCTCAGTTCTTTCAAGAGACTTGTTCTCTTTGATATACGTATTTTGAAAGAAAATTAGTTCCGATCCTCTTTTTCGGAACTACTTTCTCTCTGAATACATAGGATCATTTTACTTGTCTTTATCTCTGACCTTCACTTGAGTTTGTTAATCTGTACAGTTCACTTGAGTTTGGGTACCTTGTCATGATGATCGGAATATACTTCATAATCGAATTTCGGAATTCCTCCACGGAAAATGTGTCACATTATGCGCTCCGAACATCCAACACTTACTCCGGAATTTTTCAGTTGCGCTCCGGAAATTTCAAAATATGCTCCGGAATTTCAAAAAGTGCTCCAGAATTTTAAAACTGATCTGGAATTTTCAAATGTGCTCCGGAACTTTCGAAATATGCTCCGGAATTTTCAAAAGTGCTCCGGAATTTTCAAAATGTGCTTCGGAATTTCAAAAAGTGCTCCGGAATTTCAAAATGTGCTCCGGAATTTTAAAAAATGCTCCGTAATTTTAAAAAATGCTCTGTAATTTCAAAAAGTGCTCCGGAATTTCAAAATGTGCTCTGAAATTTTCAAAAGTGCTCCGGAATTTTAAAATGTGCTCCGGAATTTTCAAAAGTGCTCCAGAATTTCAAAATGTGCTCCGTAATTTTCAAAATGTGCTCCGGAATTTTCAAAAGTGCACCAGAATTTTCAAATTGCTCCGCAATATCAAAATTTGCTCCGGACCCCTTTTCAAACAAGTATGCTCCGGAACACAACTCTTACTCTCCGGATCATACACTGTCCGGAACAGCTCATCCGGAATACCAAAAGACAATAAGGTGAAACGGTTTTCTCAACGGTTACTTTTCAGGAAGATCATTATCCGATCCTCCTCGATTTGTGTGACACGATCGCACGAATTGACGGTTGAATTTCCCATTTTTAGCCCCAAGATTACCTTGCCCTTTCACCTCACCTGTCAAATCACGTTCCTAAACATTAAATGCGACCCATTTGTTCTCGATCCTAATCATCATTCTTCTAACCCGACCCATTTACCCTACCTATAAATACCCTTTCAAAACCCCTTTTACCTCTTTACGCTCTCAAAACCCTCAAATCTCCAAAATTCTCTCACTGTTCTTCGTGTTCTTCAAGAACTCATAATCTGCAAAAATGGCGTCCTCTCCAGAACACACTGAAACTGCCCCTACTCCAAAGAAGTCCATTGCCAGAAAGAAATCATCCAATGGCTCTAAAGGTTCCTCCTCCTCCGCCGATCCAGAACCGTTCTTGAGAGACACTACACAACTTTTTTCTCTCAACCCACTTGATTATGATGAATCGATAAGAGTTATGATTGAGTTCATTGCAAACCACCCCATCTCTATTCCTCTCACTAAAATCCCTGAACCGCCCCTTCCCATTCATTACCTTCATCGCGCCTTCACCAACATTGAACTCGATGATGGTGCTCTAATGATCCCAATCCTTGGTGACAGAACAGTTCCAATCTACAAATCGACCTTTCTCAAGGCGATTGGTGTTAAAGCTAACCCAAGGGGTTTCAAACTTGTTGAACCAACGTCTGAAGAGTTTCAGACGTTCCTGAACTACATTGGATATTCTCAAGACTACAAAGCGAAAGATTTCAAGAAGACTGCTGTGTCCGGACTATGGACTGTATTGATGAACTTCATCCCCAGAGGATTGTCCGAAAAGCATGGAGGAACGGACACCTTAATCAAGGACTGGCTCAATGTCGTATTCAGCATCTACTCCGGATGCGAGAATGCTGTTGATCTTCCGGAAGTCTTGTGGCAAGACTTCTGCAAGTTTGCTACCAAGAGGAAGTCGAATGAAATTTCAAGCCCTAAGTTCTAGGCTCTGACGATTGAACAAGTCTTCAAGGAGCTTTCGGAACCACTTCCGGTTAACACCATCCCTCCGGAGGTATGTGTCACGTTTAAACTTGTAAAATCTTATAGGATTCCGGACCAATCCTCTTTTGGTCCGGTCAGACGACTTCCGGACGACATGTTGGCCCTAATTCTTTCCGAGTCCCCTTATTTAAAACATCACTTAGAGACTTCGGTTGTGTTCGACCCAGCACACACCCGCCCCTGTCTCTGTTGAGCCCATCTCGGAAGAGGCCAATCCAACTACGTCCGGACCCAAAATCAGGAAACCAGCCAAACGAAAGGCTTCTCCTACCAAGCCTAAGACCAAAAAGAAAGCCAAAGTCAGTGCTCCCTCTCAACAGGAGGGCACCCATGACATTCCGGCTGATTCTGGCCATCCGCTCACCCCACCTACCCACTCATTCGAGGCACCCCTCGATGTTTCAAAACACAAGCACACACTCACGGGGAGTCACCATATAATCCACCCTCACCCTCCCAAAAGGGTGATGCCGTTGTTGAACATAGTTCCTTGCAGCCCCCTGGAACACACCCACGAGTCACTTTTGATGATCCCATTATCTCTTCTACACGCAACACTCTGGAACCACTGTTCCGGACCCCAAGCTGTCCGGAGCTGGAGTAGTCCCTCCTCCTCCGGAAGCCTCAAGTGATCTGATACCCGGAAGGCGTACAAGACGACCAGGAGTTAACGATCCCCAATGGGAAGATTTTGTCAATAGGGTTGCATCTAAACGTACGGACCTCACTAGAGCTCAAGTGGAGTCCACTCTAATCTCCATGAGAAACAGAGCCATCCAAAGCAACTTGCCCTATGTTCCTCCCACTGACACCGATGCTATCAATGAGCTCACTTCAGAACTGCCTCCCCTCACTACTCATCAAAGCATCTTCCATACCGATCCGGAAGAAGAGATCTCTAAAGAAATCATGCTGGAAGAAGAGGAAAAAATTATTCCGGATGCACATCTCATGACTTCAGTTCACTACCAATCCAAGGCATCCGTATCCAAGTCTGCTTATGACTTCGGATCCTCCTCCTCTACCACTCCGGACGGCGGTTCCAACTAAAAAATTCAAGAAGATGATGATGCAACCAAACCGGGTCCCTTTTCAAATCAGAACGTACACCAACCTCCTCCGCAACACTCTGATTCTGATTCAGAATCCTCAGCTGGTGACTACGTTGACCCCTTCGCTCTTCTCGAGATCCGAACTAATGTCTCTAACACCATGCAGAAAGTGTCATCTGTGGAGGCATCCGTAACAGAGTTGAACTCTAAATTGGATCAAAAAGTCTCCGGACTTGATTCCAAACTTGATGCCATTCTCCAGTCACTATCCCAGCAGTCCGGACCCTCAGTTGCCAAAAGAGAAACCCACCTTGATCAGTTGATCTCCATCCGGCTCAAGCACACAATTGAGGAAGTTGACTCCAAGTACGATGCTTTGGTAGATAATTATCTCAACACCATCACTTCCATGCTAAAGGTCCATGATGATCTGGTGTCTGCTACCAATGACCTAATCAAGCAGACCCACGTTCGTCATGAGAAACAAATTCAACGGCTGGAGAAAGAGATCCGGAAGAAGGACGAGACGAACATGATTATTCAACAAGTCCTCATTAAACTTCTTCGCTAAACTTGGAATATTGTTGATGTTTCGAACCAGAAGTTTGATGAGATGATTGCCATTCTCAGCAACATGATCAAGCACCTCTCTGATCAAGCCCCCACGGTCGAAGCCTACGACACTCTCACTCTTCAACTCTCCTCTGGACTTCAAAAAGTCTTCTCCAAATTCGATGATCTCAAGGAAACTTTGATGCTTGCACCGGTTCCAAAATTCTCCGATGCAAGAGGGGGAGAAGGCCCAAGTAGACAATGGAAACCCGCCTCGGAATTTGTACTCCGGGATGAAGATCTGGATTCGGAAGAAGAAGACGTTCAAATCGTCTCCGGAATTCTAGGGATCACGGAAGGAGAAGAATGGGAAGATGAAAATGTATATGTTCCGGATGAAGCTCCCAAAGGAGTTCTTGGTCTTCAAGCTCCAAAGTTGACCATTCCAAAGGAAATGACTGAAGAACAAAAGAGGATCTGGTCCGCAGTCTCTTGGCCATCCTCTCTTCCGGACGCCTTTCAAATGGCTGTTAAAATGGCAAAGGCAAAATCAGCATTGACCGCTCAAGCCTTCCGAGCCACTTCTTCAGTTCAACCTCCCATTCCGGAACCAAAAATAGCTCCAATCGACCAGGGCTCTCCCCTCCGGACCCCTGATGAGATTCCAGAAGAAGCTCTTCCAACTCCCATTCCGGAATTCACGATTGATGAAAACATGAAGCTGGTCATTGATGCGCTTCAAAGAGACAAAGGGAAGAAACCAATGACTTCCGAACAACAAGCCTTCCACTCCGGACCTCCTCTCAAGCAAAAATATGGATGGTCTCAGGAGGAAATTCATAAGACATTAGAGGACAGCATCCGGATTGAAGTTTTAAAAGACAATCCCGATTCGATGCGTGACATCTCTCCTCTTTGCCGTGAAGGCATTCTTCAAGCCAGGAAATCATTCCAAGCCTTTACTACGACCTTCCCACCAATCACACTGACCAACTGGATCTTCCTCTCTCTCCTTACAGCAAATTATACACCAAATTTGCCCCTCTTCACCCAATCGATAATCCGGAAGTGATCATCCGGACAGAGCGAGAAAGGCTCAAAACCTTCTATGCAAAGAATGCTCAACCCCTCAAGGAAGTGTGGACAAGGAAGAGGATTACCAAAGTTCAAGGCTTCGGAAGAAAAATTTTAGTAAAATTTGAGCTGAACTGTCCCCTATTCCATTTCCACCTCCTCTGGAACAAGCCAAATCCCCGGACCGTTACTGATGCGGATTTTCCTTCAATGAATCCGAACGACATCCTCACCCTAGCTGCTTACTTTCAGAGAAAACCAAAAGGATGACATCAGTATGGGTTCTTACCACGCAACTCTCAGCTTTCTAAAAGATTATGTTGCTGAGTTCTGCCGATGTGAGTACGAACTTGCACACCTCTACGGAACAGAACGGTTTGTTGCCAAGATTGACTTCGTTCTTCCGGAAGCTGAAATTCTTGCAGATGGTCCGATTGAAGAACCGGTTCTAGGGTTTGTCTACACCACTAGAAGAACTAACAAGAAGGACTTCTTTCGAGTCCTTGACAAATACCTGGTTCCAACCAAAGCTCTGCAGAAGTTCATATCCCGTGCATCCAAGTCTGATGCTCCGGAAAAGGTCAAGGCAAAGTTTGTAAGTCAATTGGCGTGGTATATTGCGGTGCGAGAATGGTTGTTCAGAGCCTACACCTTCATCAAGGAAGAAATGAACTAAGCCTGTTGGATTGCTAAGTTCACTTAGGGGGAGATTGTTGGAACCTGAAAGTGAACCTCTAGCAATCCTAACTCAGTATTCTGAAGTGTGTGAATTCCGAAATAAAGAGTGTTCCGGAACCTGTCCGGACCAAGTAAGAAGGAGAGAAGAATGAAGGCATTCCGGAGCTGATCCTCATGTCCGGAATGCATGCTGATCCGAAACTAACCTTCATGTCCGGAAGGATACTTGTCCGGAATGAAGTCATTTTGTCTTTTGTGTATTTATTACTTTTGTCTTGTATTTGATGTAACGTTCCATAGGACGTAGTGTAAAGTTGTACTTGGACAATTAGAATGTCAGACTTATGTCTTTTGTCCGGTCCTATGTAAACACCTGGGTTAATTCGCTGTAACATTCACTCCTATTTATAGGAGCATTCAATACAAGTCAAAAACGAATCTTTCACTCACTTTATAGCATTTACTCTAAGCATATTCAAACATTCTTCTTGTTCATCATTTATTAGCTTTACCTTGATCATTTATAATTATTCTTCATTTAATGGCTTGATTATTTGTTGAACATTTTATCTAAGACTTGACTGGTTTTTCCAGCCTTGACTTGAACATCTTTTAGTAAGCAGACATTGATCTTAAGCATTCACTCAAGGTTTGAGTTTTCAAACCTTGTCCCTGCGCATCGATCTTGTTCTCACACATCTCAGCATCCTCGCAGCCTGCTTCCATTAAAAAAAGAGAATCAATTTTCGGGGTGCCGGGGATCGAACCTGGGTCTCCTCCTATCACACCCCCAAACCAAGGATGGCGGAAACGTCCGGGGGTGGAGGACTTCATGTAAAGTATCACAACAACGAGTATAATAGTGCTCAAAGTAAATATAACCATCATAAATATAATTGAAAAGGTTACACGTTACATGTTTCAAAATCAATTACATTATGATGACAAAATAAACTGTTTGACGATTTAACGTCCCATCCTCAAAGTGCTGATGATTTCCTGTTTCACTGATTTCCTGAGAATACAAGTAGTTTTGAAAAGTGTCAACAATTAAGTTGGTGAGTTCATAAGAGTTTTGTTTGAGAAAGAAACTGTTTTCCTTGAAAAAGCGACAGAGTATGTTTCCAGAAAATCCAATATTTTCTTAATTAAGTGTGAAATGAAAGCTCCTATGTTATGCGATAATGAACCCTAGAAAGACCTGTAGGTTCCTTCTATAATTACCCAGCGTATATAAGTTATATAAATTTAAGTTAAATAAACCGTTGAATATAATAGGTCTGCCCTAGGTCCACAACCAAACAAGGAACATGAGATAAGGCGGGCCCACCAATTCTAAGTCGATTGTGACTGGATTCTTATATAACTCTAGCATATACACTTCGCAATTATTGCTGAAGCCTAACAATTCTAGACGTAATGTAGTTTTAATAGGAATATGTTTCCAAAGAAAATCTGATATTTTCCTTAAAGAGTGAATCGTAAGTTTCTATATTAATAAATAGTGCATCCTAGAATTTCCTATAGTTTCCTTCTATAATCTCTAAGTGTATATAAGTTATATAAAATTTAAGTTAAATAGACCGTCGAATGTAATGGGTCTGCCCTAGGCCCACAACCAAACAAGGAACAGGAAATAAAGCGGACCCACCAATTCTAAGTCGATCACGACTAAATTCTATATAACTCTAGCATATACACTTACTAATTATGGCTAAAAACTAACAATTCTAGATAGAATGCAGTCTTAAAAACCAAAGACCGAGACTATGCTTATCATAATTCATCAAGTAGTGGTAGTGAACATAAACTATACATATCATAATTCACCAAATAGTGGTAGTGATAGTGAACATGAATTATGTATATTATAGTTTATCAAATAGTGGTAGTGGTAGTGAACATAAACTATACATATCATAATTCACCAAATAGTGGTAGTGATAGTGAACATGAATTATGCATATTATAGTTTATCAAATAGTGGTAGTGGTAGTGAACATAAACTATACATATCATAATTCACAAAATAGTGATAGTGATAGTGAACATTAATTATGCATATTATAGTTTATCAAATAGTGGTAGTGGTAGTGAACATAAACTATACCTATTATAGTTCTAGCACGTTTGTTTGTGATGTATAAGGACCCTTTTCTATGTAAGTCGAATGTATAGCAAAAATATAACTATGTGTTATCACGCCTTATTTTTGTACTAATGGTAATAATGGAGATTTCTTACAATTCAGTGAGCATTTTTTGTTATATAATTATACCACAATAAGAAACACATGTAAAATATGAAATCTTCAAAGATTAACACTTTGCTCAACAAGTTACGAAGTGTGATGAAAGTTATAAGCTGTTATCTAGATTTTTACCTTTCTACATTGTTTTAGAAAAATCATAAAAAAATCATACGAAGTCGAAAACTGAATCCGTAAATTTTGAGAGTTCATAAAATGTGTCTAGTTTATTCATAATTTTTATTATGATTTTTAGAAGTCTTTAACTTGTGTTAAAATGTTCATATTCACAGACTGGTCCGAATTCGTTTCTGAAATGATAGACAGTTTTGTAAAAATCACCATAAATCGTAGAAAAATCGTATGGAGATGTGAAAGTAGTCATTTTAAAGGTATGAACCTGAACTATTTGCACCTAATACAGTTTTGAAAACTAAAATGTTTAAGTGGAGCAAAACAGTCCGTGAATGGAGTTGAACTTTTCTGATGAAGGCTGTTAAATGAGTTTAGTTGTGTTCTTGGTGTTTTAACTTGTATTCCCCCCCTTAAAACTTAAGAAAAATATGAAAAGATAGGGGTATGAACTCACCTTGAGTGATTTCAGTAGATGGATGATGGAGAAAGGTAGTGTTCAACTCAAGAACACTAAAAAGATGCCTTGAAGGTTCGAAGATCTAACATGAATGTGATGATGTTTGTGTAAAATATCTATGATTTGAGTAGAAGGAAGTGAAATAATTATATGGAGGATGAATATACTTACCAAAAGTGGAAGAAAAGCTTGGAAGAAGGCCCTTGAATCTCGAATTTTAGTGAGAGAATTGAGAGAGAAAATATGTTTGATCTTTGGTGGAAGAATGAGAAAATGAGAGAGAGTGTTAGGAGAGAGGATAAATTTCAGCCTTATACAAGGAATGGGGTTGGGAAATGATGGGAAAAGAACGATGAATGACCAGGTATGGTGGGGGGTGTGGGCTGGTCATGGAGTGGGTGTGGGTGGTTGCTTGTGTCATAAACTAAAGTAAAGTCAACACTCCACCTCAAGTACTTCACCCACTCTCCTTGGATAAGATTTACACTAAAAAAACATGATTAATTATGAAATAAGGGGTTCTATATGTTAAAATATGATTTTGGGTGAAAACCCCACGTTAAAATAATTAAAATCGGGCTTAGAACGCAAAACTAGTCGAAAAACCGGGAAGAAAAAGGCTTCCTGCGAAGCTCCTCGGATAGGGCTGAAGTTCGGTCCCCCAGCAGCAAGGACCGAAGGCGAAGCAGGGAGGAAGCGAAGGCGAAGTTCGGGTTCGGGTCAACAACTTCGGGTTCGGTTCTCAGCAGGCTTCGGGTTCGGTTCTTCATGGTTTCGGTCCGAGAGGCTTCGCTTCCTAAAGGGAGGCTTCGGTCTATTAAGGTTGTTTTACTCATTTTTACCCCGTTTAAGCGGCTTCTGACCCGGTTAAGGGTCGGGATGACCCGAATGATTACAAAAAGTTAAAGGTACTTTTGAGAGAGATTTGGGAGAGATTTTTAATAGAGAGAGATAGGGTGAAAGAGATTGGGAGAGGCTTCTTTTGTGACATTTTTGAGTGTTTGGTTTCGCAACGCAAGGTCCGTAAGCCCCGTTAAGCCATGTTTAAGGATCTTACACACTCCCGATGAGTATGCAATAGTGTTTTATCGCTTTGGTTCATTAATTACCACAGTTTTTGGTTAAGGAAATCTAGATATACGAACTTTTCATTTAATGATTTCTCATTAGAATAGCGAGTTGTACAGTAAGAAACATAATGGAAACCCTAATGTACAAGGGTTAGATGAGTTGACCGGTTTGACTTGTTGACTTTAGTTGACTTTGACTTGGCCAAAAATTGACGGTTGTCACACCTCCCTTCTAAACAACGCGTCTTACCAGTTGGACTAGCAAGTGCTTTGTTCCATTCCTTCGAAATTTTATTCAAAAGCACTCCCAGTCGCACCTAATTCGCAAATTTGACTCTTTTAGCCCAAAAATCAATTTCCTTTATTTTTAAATTACTTTTTCAACCAAAAATTTTAGATTTTAATTTTTGACTTTTAATTTTGACTTTTTACTTAAAATTTTGACTTTGACTTTCAATTTTGATCTTTGACTTTAAACTTTGACTTTCTCGTTTAACCTTCAAATTTTCAAAATTAGATTTTTGGTTTGACTTTTAAGTTTGACTTTTTAAGTTTGACTTTTTAAGTTTGACTTTTTAAGTTTGACTTCTCTAGTTTGACTTTTTAAATTTGATTTTTTTAAGGTTGACTTTTGAGTTTTTAAGTCAAAGGGCATATTTTTAAACAATGAGTTCTTTAAAAATCAATATCAATGAAATATCCTTGGAAAATTTACGTGAACACTATGAATTATTACGTAGAGAATGAGGACCTAATATATAAGAGGTACACTATTAGGAAAGAACAAAAACCATTAACAACACAACTAGAAGCCAAAATCAAGGATTTCCGAAAACTTCAGGAAGAGTACAACAATAAATGTGCTAACTAACTATAGATATGTGACAGAACAACTTGCTGCTGTAACTGCCGAACTTAATGCATTGAAGGCTAAATTTAATGATGCAAATTTTAATTTCAGAAAATTTGATGTGTTGAGTGAAGTAGTTGCGACAATGATGGAAAATAGTTTGAGATTTAAAAATAATTAGTCAAAGGGTTTAGTGTATGATATAGTGCCTCCTCCTTTTAATCACACCTATCAGTATAACCCTTTGAGAAAAGAGGAAATGGACAGAGAGCCACATCTTAAATATGGATTTGTGTCAGGAGGTAGTATTAATGTGGAAAATACTAATGTTTCTACTTCCCATGCAGATCAATCTTTAAGTCAATCAAAGCAAGCAGCTGAAGAGAGTGTGTCTGATAATAAAATTGTATCAAAGTCTGATGAATTAAATTTTTTCGATATATTTGATAATTATGATGTGGTTGCCAGAAAGTGTTGAGTTGAACGACTCTAATGCTTCTACTTCTTGTGCAGGTAAAGTAACGGAAGATGAGAACAAGGAGAAAACTGTTGAACAAACAAATGTCTCCTTGAACTCTGAATCTGTTGCTTCTAACTCAGTTACTCCTAACAAACCTGCTGTTGAGAAGTACAGGCCACCAAATCAAGTGAAACAGCCAGCCTGCTGCAAGTGTGCATGTGGGAAAAACCAGGAACAAGGCAAGGATACGCCACCAAGGGCAGGAAGAAACAACTTCCCAGTGAAGAAAAAGACTTGCTTTCATTGTGGAACACCTGGAAACATTGCCATAAATTGTCCAAATCGCGCATATGTTCCCTACTATGCATAAGGCTGGCAGAACGCGCCAGGAGGGAGATTTTCCAAAAGAAACTCCTCAAGGTCACGTTCAGACAATGGCGACTGGAACGCGTAAAAGGAGAAAAATCAAAATCCCAAGGACAAGAAGGGAAAGTCGGCCAAGAAACCAAGTTCAAGAGATGCTCCTGTGAAGCCAATACCGGTTAGGTCAAAGTCATCTCAACGATCGGCTTCAAGTTCAAAATCAAGTAACGAGGCACCCATCGGATCGAAAAAGAAATGGGTTAAACCCAACTACAGATGGGTACCAAAGGTTAAATATCCCAAATCTTCTAATGATTCTAATATTTCTACATCTTCTGTTTGTGATAAGCAGGACATGTCATGGGAGAGAGTTCCTTGCAAAGACGACAAAGGTCAACCTAGTTTCAAAATGGACTGGGTTGCAAAGACCAATGAATCCCGCTCTATGTCGGAGCAGCTATGGAGGCATATCATCAGACTTTGGTTTGTTGATAGTGGCTGTTCCAGGCACATGATAGGAGACATCTCTCAACTGTACAACACTCAGAACTTTGTTTGAGAGTATGTGTCCTTTTCGGGAAAGGAACAAAGGAAGGGATCACTCACGGGGTTTGTGCTTAATGATGTTAAGAATTTTCGGATCTGTTCTGAGATCATGCGTGCTGTTCTCAGACCTTCTGGATGCAAATTCAATCGGTAACTTACGGTTTGATTTTTCTTCTCGATTCTCCTAAGTTTATCTTAAACTGATTCGTTTTGAAGACAATCTTTTATTTTCTTATAGTTTTTCGTTAGTAGATATTATTGGGAAGTGATATTGTCACACCCCAAAACCGGAACGGCGGAAACGTTCGGGGGTGGAGGACGTCATGTACAGTATCACAACAATGCAAAGTAGTAAACAAGCAACAACATCATCCATTGCATTAATAATATAATTTAATACAGGTGTGTTCTGTCAAGTTTTATAGACACCAAAAATATACATCAAAATAAAAGATGAGTCTTGAACGAGCTCCATCTTCTCTCCTACCAGGCTCCGGTACCTGTCTACTGGCGACCTGAGAATACAAGTTATTTTGAAAGAGTTTATCAGCTTTAAAGCTGGTGAGATCATAAGTATATTAGTGTTTTGTATTTGTATGAAAGTGTTTGTAAATCTGTAATGTATAAGTTTTGTAAAAGTTTGTAATTGTTTGAACTCTCCTAGAAAACCCTATGTTTCCTACTAAAAGTAGCCTTCTACCAAGGCATCTAGTGTCTGTGTGTGTGTCTCTTGTAAGAGTATGTATTTTCCCAAATCTGACTATCATTAACCAAAAATATAGTTTTTACATTATTGTTTATTGTGTGAATATCACAAAGTAAATGTAAAGGGAAAATGAAATAGTATTGTAGTGTTGTATTAAGTAACTACTGCTGTACTAACTACTTTAAACCAATTATTATTTAAAGTACCATGTGATCGTCCTGTATCCTGCTACCGACTCTAGTAAAACGACGATGTAAGACGTCGTAAGAAATGACGTTTGGCACCTGTAGACTTGCAAGTCCCACTGTAGCGAGCAGCAAGGTGTAAGATAGTCAATCCAGTATAGATCTATACACAAACTCATACGCTCTCCACTTAAGGAGATTCTGGATACAAAACGGGTCATGACAGGTAGTGTCATGCCCCCGTTAAGTGGCTCACATAACTGTAAGTAATGTATATATATATATATGTATATGTATATGTATGTGCTAGCTGTATTGTGTGTTCTTTCTCTGTCTAGCCTGTATGTTTTGTTTCTCATAACTGTGTATTATGTTTGTTTCTCATCACTATGTATTATGTTTGTTTCTCATCACTATGTATTATGTTTGTTTCTCATCACTATGTATTATGTTTATTTCTCATCATTATGTATTATGTTTGTTTCTCATCACTATGTATTATGTTTGTTTCTCATCACTATGTATTATGTTTGTTTCTCATCACTATGTATTACTCATGAATGAACTGACTCATTGTATGTTTCATTGTTCTAGTAATAGTATCTTCCTAAACTATACCTATTATAGTTTACTAGTAATGTTGTTTGTGTATATGAACATGTTTGTATACCTTTGCTACCCAAAGGCATTGAACTGAATGAAAGAAGTAACCTTTTATATCTATACACATATACATGATATATAACTAGGATTCAAACGACCTTCGGACAAATAACCCGAATACCCTAAGTCCACAACCAAACAAGGAACAGGAAGTAAGGTGAGCTATCAGTCCTAAGTCCTTTCAATCCTACTTATATAATTATATCCATATAGATACACAGAATATAAGTTAAAAGAGTTTAATAAAAGTATTTGATATGTAAAAGAGTTTGTAAAACAGTTTGAAGTAAAACAGTTTGATAATACAGTTTGAAAAGTAAGAAATCCACTTGTTTGGTAGTTATTAATCACATGTGATTGATATAATAACTATAATAGTTCAACTTGTATCCCCCCCCACAAAAGCATTTCAAAACATTTAAAAGGTTAATTAAGGGGATGAACTCACCTGTAGTGAGTGGTTTGGATGAACGGAATGTATAGGATGCTAGGTGTCAAGTGAAGACTTGTACACACACGATGATCCTAGTTAACATATAATATCACATATATGTATCTAATTAGTCTTTAAACAACTAATTAACAAAGTTAAGACATCCTAGGACATGTAAAACACCTTATTTAAGTGCTATAAGTCCTAAGGATTGCATCTAAGTGTTGTAGGACATTGCTATTAAGTTTAGGGTTCAAGGGGACCCTTTATTGGAGTTTACGGTTTTGTGACCATAACTCATTGAGTTTACGGTCGTAAACCCATGAGTTTACGGTCGTAAACCCATGAGTTTACGGTCGTAAACCCATGAGTTTACGGCCGTAAACTCATGGTACTTTTACCATGTTGAGTTTTGAAGCTTTACAAGTCCTAAGAAGCATTCCTACTTCATGTATAAGCCTTAGGAAGAGATTAGGGCACCATTTCACTCCTTTACGGAGTTTACGGTCCTTGGACCATTTGTCTTTGGGTTTACGGCCGTAAACCCAAATGATTTATGGTCTTTTGATGTTTTCAAGTCCTAAACACATTAAGGAAGGGGTCTAGGCTAGTTTCCAAAGCTTTGTAAGGGCTAGGGCACACTTTGGCACCCTTTTTAGGGTTTACGGTCCAAGGTGTTCTTGGACCGTAAACACCTTTGATCCTTTGATTCTTGGTGTTTTCTAGTTGATTAAGAAGTATAACAAGCCCTATAACATACTAGGGTAAGAGTACTTACAAGTAGAAGCTTGAAAAGGTGTTAAAAGTCCAAGAACACTAGTGCGTGTTCTTGGTGTTCTTGGTGAAACTTGAAGATCTACACTTTTGGAATGATTTCACGGATGGAATCATGTTAGATCACTAGATTAAGTAAGATATCAACTTTTTAGGGCTAGAAACACTTACAATGTTGAAGATCAAGAAGAAAAGCCGATGATAATTGAGAGAGAATTGAGTTTTGGATCTTGAAATTGTGAAAAGTGATAAATAATGACTATGTGTCATATTTATACCCTCTTTTAGGGTTTACGGCCGTAAACACCTTTGTTTAGGCCATAAACTCCAAACTCTTGGAGTTTTGGGACATTATTGTTACACAATAAACCCTAGGGCATCCTCTCTCCTGTTATCTCATGAAGTACTAATCTTAAAATACTCAAACTTTTTCCAAAAAGCTTGAAAATTAGCAGAAACAGTTTTGACTCCTATTGAAGTGAATGGTTGTACATAATAGAAATTTCGGGTTGTCACAGATATAAAGTATAGTGCTAAGGGCAATTTATGATGCGTGTAATGCACTAAAGCCGAATTGTCTAGACTTTGTATTCAATGTGTTGGTAGGCACAAAGGATTCAAAAGGACTATACATTGATTGACTATGAAAGGACTAGACAATATAGACTAAGATAGTTTCATTTGGACTGACCATACGACGCTCGGGTAGATTGAGCAATGAGATAGACATGGGAACCTGCGAGATACACTAAAAGTTAATTATCTAGAACTGTGGCTGAACATTTCCTTGATGTATGGACTCATGTCCTTAATTCCGGTATTGATAGGGAAACCGGGGGTTCTGATAAAGTAGGTCTGTAGGAAATTATTTTCTTACTATCTGTCAGTCATATGTTGCTTCCTCTGCGTGATAGGAAGAGATCCGACCTGGATTGCAACATATGCAACTCTAATTCTACGCACATCCTTATTTATGAAATGCTTTCTATCTGTTAGCCATATGAAATGCTTTCTATCTGTTAGCCATATGTCTACGCACATGGGATACAACATATGCACTTCTAATCTGACTTCTTTCTTAATGATTGAATACTCACCTAAAGTAAGGAGTTCTTTGGCAGTTCTTGAATACCGGGGTATATCGGGAAGTGGGAAACACGTTCTAGTACATCTAAAATTAAACAATTTAATAGGTTGTCTGTAGATCTTGCTGCTTAATTTAAGTGGACAACAATATCCTTGGTCGTCGTCAGCTAAATGTCCATTTAGGAATATATATCACAATGACTTGTCACTTAAAATCTGTCAAAATTGTCAACATCATTTTTGTTTAAGTGGACCACAATGTCGGTGATTGACCAGATCTAGACATCCAGGCGTGTGTTGATAAACGATATTGGATTGCTTGACAACTTTGATCCCAAATACTTTTGTTTTTGTTAAATTTGTTCATAGTTTTCCTCTATGCACAAATTTAGGGGGAGAATTAAAAAAATTCAAAAATCAAACAAAAATCATAAAATTAAAAATCCAAAAATAGTGTTATTTTTGTTTTATTTCTTGTTCAAGAAAATCAAAAATCCAAAAATATTTTTGTTTCTGTTTTATTTTTTTTTCGGAAAATATGAAAAATCCAAAAATATTGTTTGCTAAATGTTCTTTTAGTTTTGTTTTGTCTTGAAAAGTGAATTCAGATGTAGATGAGACTCATGGAGACTGAATCAAAAATTTCTGAGCCAAAGCTTCATCCGTGATCATCGAAGAATTCTCATTCGAAGGATCAAGAAATGAAGATTATTCTTTCAACATTCAATCTTTCAACCCCAGAAGCAAGGGGCGCCGGGTAAATTCGTTGACCATGACAATCCATTCACATCTGTCCACACAGATCAAAGAGGCTCAACTTGAAGATGGAGACTGAATCAAAAATTTCTGAGCCAAAGCTTCATCCGTGATCATCGAAGAATTCTCATTCGAAGGATCAAGAAATGAAGATTATTCTTTCAACATTCAATCTTTCAACCCCAGAAGCAAGGGGCGCCGGGTAAATTCGTTGACCATGACAATCCATTCACATCTGTCCACACAGATCAAAGAGGCTCAACTTGAAGCCCTGAAACCCTGAGAGGAGTGGATAAGAACTTCGAAGTCAAGGATGATGGAGTCTATTATTTCATGAACCGGATCTGGACGCCAAAGTTCGGTGGTTAAAAAGACATGGTTATGAATGAAGCTCACAAAACCCGATACTCCATTCATCCAGGTTCAGACAAGATGTATCTGGACCTTAAGAAACTATATTGGTGGCCTAACATGAAGGCCGAAATCGCTACCTTTGTGGGCAAGTGCCTTACATGTGCAAAAGTCAAGGTAGAGTACCAGAAACCTTGAGGTTTATTACAACAACCTGAGATCCCTGAATGGAAGTGGGAGCGAATTTCGATGGATTTCATAACTAAGTTACCCAAGACAACGGGTGGTTATGATACTATTTGGGTAATCGTTGATAGATTAACCAAATCCACACACTTCTTACCAATAAAGGAAACCGACAAGATGGAGAAGCTAACCAGAGCTTACCTCAAAGATATTGTTAGACTGCATGGTGTGCCAATATCTATTATCTCAGACCGAGATAGTAGATTCACCTCTCGTTTCTGGCAGTCTTTACAAAACTCTCTGGAAACTAGGGTGGACATGAGTACAGCCTACCATCCACAAACCGACGGACAAAGTGAGAGGAAGATTCAAACATTAGAAGACATGTTATGAGCTTGCATGATAGACTTTGGAAAGGCATGGGATATTCATTTACCCCTTGTTGAATTCTCTTATAACAACAGTTATCACACTAGTATAGAGGATGCTCCATTCGAAGTCCTCTATGGCCGCAAGTGCAGATCCCCTCTGTGCTGGGCTAAAGTGGGTGACACGCAGCGAGCTATAGGTCAAACTCCTGATAGTGCTCTCACTGGTCCGAAAATTATTCGAGAAACTACCGAGAAGATCGTACAAATTCGGGAGCGACTTAAAGCTTCCAGAGATAGACAGAAAAGCTACGCTGACAAAAGGAGAAAACCCTTGGAATTTCAGGTTGGTGACCGCGTCTTCTTAAAGGTCTCACCCTGGAAGGGCATGATATGCTTTGGAAAGCATGACAAATTGAATCCAAGGTACATAGGACCATTCGAGATTCTTGACAGAATCGTTCCTATAGCTTACAAACTTCGACTACCCCAAGAACTAACTAACATTCATCCTACCTTCCACGTTTCGAACTTGAAAAAGTGTCTATCCGACGAGACTCTTGTGATCCCACTCGAGGAAATCGAGTTAAACGAGAGCCACAATTTTGTAGAAGAACCCGTAGAGATTCTAGATAGGGAAGTTAAGAAAACCAAACAAAGCCGTATCCCGATAGTGAAGGTTCACTGGAATGCAAAACGGGGACCTGAATTCACTTGGGAGCCGTAGGATCAAATGCAACAGAAATATCCACATCTTTTTCCCTAGTCTATCTGTAATGCTAATTTCAGGACAAAATTCTCTCTAACCGGGGGATAATGTAACAAAACGTTATTTCAAACCTATGTAATAATGTAGGTCAATTTGTAGTTCTTTTTTTTAAATAATAAAGAGAAATTTTAGCATACTGTGTATATTTACATAATTGACCCTCAAAAATAAAATATTAAACAATCTCGATTGGGATGAACCAAGTGGTAGAGATTGTAACAAGGTTTCCAAAAATATAAAGAACACTAAAATCCGAGTTATAACGAAGAAGTTATGACCAATCGAAGATCCGCGACAAAATCGGCAAAACATTGTTCAGTGTAAAAACTGAATTTTCAATAAAAGGCTTTTCAGCCATAACAATCTAAATGAAAGTTGTAGATTACGTTAAACCGAGAACTTTCATAAAAAGAACATCAAAATCTGACTTCGTATGAGGAAGTTATGATTTTTCTAAGTTTCAGTATAGCAGTATACAACTAACAACTCGAAATATCGATCGATTAATTTTTAGCCGACATAATCTAGAACTGTGGCTGAACATTTCCTTGATGTATGGACTCATGTCCTTAATTCCGGTATTGATAGGGAAACCGGGGGGTTCTGATAAAGCAGGTCTGTAGGAAATTATTTTCTTACTATCTGTCAGTCATATGTTGCTTCCTCTGCGTGATAGGAAGAGATCCGACCTGGATTGCAACATATGCAACTCTAATTCTACGCACATCCTTATTTATGAAATGCTTTCTATCTGTTAGCCATATGAAATGCTTTCTATCTGTTAGCCATATGTCTACGCACATGAGATACAACATATGCACTTCTAATCTGACTGCTTTCTTAATGATTGAATACTCACCTAAAGTAAGGAGTTCTTTGGAAGTTCTTGAATACCGGGGTATATCGGGAAGTGGGAAACACGTTCTAGTACATCTAAAATTAAACAATTTAATAGGTTGTCTGTAGATCTTGCTGCTTAATTTAAGTGGACAACAATATCCTTGGTCGTCGTCAGCTAAATGTCCATTTAGGAATATATATCACAATGACTTGTCACTTAAAATCTGTCAAAATTGTCAACATCCTTTTTGTTTAAGTGAACCACAATGCCGGTGATTGACCAGATCTAGACATGCAGGCGTGTGTTGATAAACGATATTGGATTGCTTGACAACTTTGATCCCAAATACTTTTGTTTTTGTTAAATTTGTTCATAGTTTTCCTCTATGCACAAATTTAGGAGGAGAATTAAAAAAATTCAAAAATCAAACAAAAATCATAAAATTAAAAATCCAAATATAGTGTTATTGTTGTTTTATTTCTTGTTCAAGAAAATCAAAAATCCAAAAATATTTTTGTTTCTGTTTTATTTTTTTTTCGGAAAATATGAAAAATCCAAAAATATTGTTTGCTAAATGTTCTTTTAGTTTTGTTTTGTCTTGAAAAGTGAATTCAGATGTAGATGAGACTCATGGAGACTGAATCAAAAATTTCTGAGCCAAAGCTTCAATCGTGATCATCGAAGAATTCTCATTCGAAGGATCAAGAAATGAAGATTATTCTTTCAACATTCAATCTTTCAACCCCAGAAGCAAGGGGCGCCGGGTAAATTCGTTGACCATGACAATCCATTCACATCTGTCCACACAGATCAAAGAGGCTCAACTTGAAGCCCTGAAACCCGAAAACGTGGCAGGTGAAACCCTGAGAGGAGTGGATAAGAACTTCGAAGTCAAGGATGATGGAGTCTATTATTTCTTGAACCGGATCTGGACGCCAAAGTTCGGTGGTTAAAAAGACATGGTTATGAATGAAGCTCACAAAACCCGATACTCCATTCATCCAGGTTCAGACAAGATGTATCTGGACCTTAAGAAACTATATTGGTGGCCAAACATGAAGGCCGAAATCGCTACCTTTGTGGGCAAGTGCCTTACATGTGCAAAAGTCAAGGTAGAGTACCAGAAACCTTGAGGTTTATTACAACAACCTGAGATCCCTGAATGGAAGTGGGAGCGGATTTCGATGGATTTCATAACTAAGTTACCCAAGACAACGGGTGGTTATGATACTATTTGGGTAATCGTCGATAGATTAACCAAATCCGCACACTTCTTACCAATAAAGGAAACCGACAAGATGGAGAAGCTAACCAGAGCTTACCTCAAAGATATTGTTAGACTGCATGGTGTGCCAATATCTATTATCTCAGACCGAGATAGTATATTCACCTCTCGTTTCTGGCAGTCTTTACAAAACTCTCTGGGAACTAGGGTGGACATGAGTACAGCCTACCATCCACAAACCGACGGACAAAGTAAGAGGAAGATTCAAACATTAGAAGACATGTTATGAGCTTGCGTGATAGACTTTGGAAAGGCATGGGATATTCATTTACCCCTTGTTGAATTCTCTTATAACAACAGTTATCACACTAGCATAAAGGATGCTCAATTCGAAGTCCTCTATGGCCGCAAGTGCAGATCCCCTTTGTGCTGGGCTAAAGTGGGTGACACGCAGCGAGCTAGAGGTCAAACTCCTGATAGTGCTCTCACTGGTCCGAAAATTATTCGAGAAACTACCGAGAAGATCGTACAAATTCGGGAGCGACTTAAAGCTTCCAGAGATAGACAGAAAAGCTACGCTGACAAAAGGAGAAAACCCTTGGAATTTCAGGTTGGTGACCGCGTCTTGTTAAAGGTCTCACCCTGGAAGGGCATGATATGCTTTGGAAAGCGTGACAAATTGAATCCAAGGTACATAGGACCATTCGAGATTCTTGACAGAATCGTTCCTATAGCTTACAAACTTCGACTACCCCAAGAACTAAGTAACATTCATCCTACCTTCCACGTTTCGAACTTGAAAAAGTGTCTATCCGACGAGACTCTTGTGATCCCACTCGAGGAAATCGAGTTAAAGGAGAGCCACAATTTTGTAGAAGAACCCGTAGAGATTCTAGATAGGGAAGTTAAGAAAACCAAACAAAGCCGTATCCCGATAGTGAAGGTTCACAGGAATGCAAAACGGGGACCTGAATTCACTTGGGAGCCGTAGGATCAAATGCAACAGAAATATCCACATCTTTTCCCTAGTCTATCTGTAATGCTAATTTCAGGACAAAATTCTCTCTAACCGGGGGATAATGTAACAAAACGTTATTTCAAACCTATGTAATAATGTAGGTCAATTTGTAGTTCTTTTTTTTTAAATAATAAAGAGAAATTTTAGCATACTGTGTATATTTACATAATTGACCCTCAAAAATAAAATATTAAACAATCTCGATTGGGATGAACCAAGTGGTAGAGATTGTAACAAGGTTTCCAAAAATATAAAGAACACTAAAATCCGAGTTATAACGAAGAAGTTATGACCAATCGAAGATCCGCGACAAAATCGGCAAAACATTGTTCAGTGTAAAAACTGAATTTTCAATAAAAGGCTTTTCAGCCATAACAATCTAAATGAAAGTTGTAGATTACGTTAAACCGAGAACTTTCATAAAAAGAACATCAAAATCTGACTTCGTAGGAGGAAGTTATGATTTTTCTAAGTTTCAGTATAGCAGTATACAACTAAAAACTCGAAATATCGATCGATGAATTTTTAGCCGACATAATCTAGAACTGTGGCTGGACATTTCCTTGATGTATGGACTCATGTCCTTAATTCCGGTATTGATAGGGAAACCGGGGGGTTCTGATAAAGTAGGTCTGTAGGAAATTATTTTCTTACTATCTGTAAGTCATATGTTGCTTCCTCTGCGTGATAGGAAGAGATCCGACCTGGATTGCAACATATGCAACTCTAATTCTACGCACATCCTTATTTATGAAATGCTTTCTATCTGTTAGCCATATGAAATGCTTTCTATCTGTTACTCATATGTCTACGCACATGGGATACAACATATGCACTTCTAATCTGACTTCTTTCTTAATGATTGAATACTCACCTAAAGTAAGGAGTTCTTTGGAAGTTTCCTTAATACCGGGGTATATCGGGAAGTGGGAAACACGTTCTAGTACATCTAAAATTAAACAATTTAATAGGTTGTCTCTAGATCTTGCTGCTTAATTTAAGTGGACAACAATATCCTTGGTCGTCGTCAGCTAAATGTCCATTTAGGAATATATATCACAATGACTTGTCACTTAAAATCTGTCAAAATTGTCAACATCATTTTTGTTTAAGTGGACCACAATGCCGGTGATTGACCAGATCTAGACATGCAGGCGTGTGTTGATAAACGATATTGGATTGCTTGACAACTTTGATCCCAAATACTTTTGTTTTTGTTAAATTTGTTCATAGTTTTCCTCTATGCACAAATTTAGGGGGAGAATTAAAAAAATTCAAAAATCAAACAAAAATCATAAAATTAAAAATCCAAAAATAGTGTTATTTTTGTTTTATTTCTTGTTCAAGAAAATCAAAAATCCAAAAATATTTTTGTTTCTGTTTTATTTTTTTTTCGGAAAATATGAAAAATCCAAAAATATTGTTTGCTAAATGTTCTTTTAGTTTTGTTTTGTCTTGAAAAGTGAATTCAGATGTAGATGAGACTCATGGAGACTGAATCAAAAATTTCTAAGCCAAAGCTTCATCCGTGATCATCGAAGAATTCTCATTCGAAGGATCAAGAAATGAAGATTATTCTTTCAACATTCAATCTTTCAACCCCAGAAGCAAGAGGTGCCGGGTAAATTCGTTGACCATGACAATCCATTCACATCTGTCCACACAGATCAAAGAGGCTCAACTTGAAGCCCTGAAACCCAAAAACGTGGCAGGTGAAACCCTGAGAGGAGTGGATAAGAACTTCGAAGTCAAGGATGATGGAGTCTATTATTTCATGAACCGGATCTGGACGCCAAAGTTCGGTGGTTAAAAAGACATGGTTATGAATGAAGCTCACAAAACCCGATACTCCATTCATCCAGGTTCAGACAAGATGTATCTGGACCTTAAGAAACTATATTGGTGGCCTAACATGAAGGCCGAAATCGCTACCTTTGTGGGCAAGTGCCTTACATGTGCAAAAGTCAAGGTAGAGTACCAGAAACCTTGAGGTTTATTACAACAACCTGAGATCCCTGAATGGAAGTGGGAGCGGATTTCGATGGATTTCATAACTAAGTTACCCAAGACAACGGGTGGTTATGATACTATTTGGGTAATCGTCGATAGATTAACCAAATCCGCACACTTCTTACCAATAAAGGAAACCGACAAGATGGAGAAGCTAACCAGAGCTTACCTCAAAGATATTGTTAGACTGCATGGTGTGCCAATATCTATTATCTCAGACCGAGATAGTAGATTCACCTCTCGTTTCTGGCAGTCTTTACAAAACTCTTTGGGAACTAGGGTGGACATGAGTACAGCCTACCATCCACAAACCGACGGACAAAGTGAGAGGAAGATTCAAACATTAGAAGACATGTTATGAGCTTGCGTGATAGACTTTGGAAAGGCATGGGATATTCATTTACCCCTTGTTGAATTCTCTTATAACAACAGTTATCACACTAGCATAAAGGATGCTCCATTCGAAGTCCTCTATGGCCGCAAGTGCAGATCCCCTCTGTGCTGGGCTAAAGTGGGTGACACGCAGCGAGCTAGAGGTCAAACTCCTGATAGTGCTCTCACTGGTCCGGAAATTATTCGAGAAACTACCGAGAAGATCGTACAAATTCGGGAGCGACTTAAAGCTTCCAGAGATAGACAGAAAAGCTACGCTGACAAAAGGAGAAAACCCTTGGAATTTCAGGTTGGTGACCGCGTCTTGTTAAAGGTCTCACCCTGGAAGGGCATGATATGCTTTGGAAAGCGTGACAAATTGAATCCAAGGTACATAGGACCATTCGAGATTCTTGACAGAATCGGTCCTGTAGCTTACAAACTTCGACTACCCCAAGAACTAAGTAACATTCATCCTACCTTCCACGTTTCGAACTTGAAAAAGTGTCTATCCGACGAGACTCTTGTGATCCCACTCGAGGAAATCGAGTTAAACGAGAGCCACAATTTTGTAGAAGAACCCGTAGAGATTCTAGATAGGGAAGTTAAGAAAACCAAACAAAGCCGTATCCCGATAGTGAAGGTTCACTGGAATGCAAAACGGGGACTTGAATTCACTTGGGAGCCGTAGGATCAAATGCAACAGAAATATCCACATCTTTTTCCCTAGTCTATCTGTAATGCTAATTTCACGACAAAATTCTCTCTAACCGGGGGATAATGTACCAAAACGTTATTTCAAACCTATGTAATAATGTAGGTCAATTTGTAGTTCTTTTTTTTTAAATAATAAAGAGAAATTTTAGCATACTGTGTATATTTACATAATTGACCCTCAAAAATAAAATATTAAACAATCTCGATTGGGATGAACCAAGTGGTAGAGATTGTAACAAGGTTTCCAAAAATATAAAGAACACTAAAATCCGAGTTATAACGAAGAAGTTATGACCAATCGAAGATCCGCGACAAAATCGGCAAAACATTGTTCAGTGTAAAAACTGAATTTTCAATAAAAGGCTTTTCAGCCATAACAATCTAAATGAAAGTTGTAGATTACGTTAAACCGAGAACTTTCATAAAAAGAACATCAAAATCTGACTTCGTATGAGAAAGTTTTGATTTTTCTAAATTTCAGTATAGCAGTATACAACTAAAAACTCGAAATATCGATCGATTAATTTTTAGCCGACATAATCTAAATGAGAATTGAAGGTCTCGTCAATAGTAGTACAACAGTAAAAAGACAGATAAAAACGGACGTCGGATGAAGAAGTTATGAATTCTTAACGGATTTCCTGTTCCAGTCTGTTAAAAATAATAATATTAAAAATAATTCAAAATTAGCCGACGAAGTCTAAATGAAAGTCGTAGAGTATAATTCTACCTACGTGTGCATATAAAGAACGTCGAAAACGGAGATCGTATGCGAAAGTTATGATTTTCGCAAGTTTTGGGCACAAAAATCGAGAAATGTTGAAAACCGGGAAAATTCGCATGGTGTACCTTCGGCCACGTCACCCTCGCATGCGAGACTTCTCCGTGTCTACCTCGTGGCACCTTCTGATCGAACCGAAGTTGCGGTCCAGTAGCCAGCCGACACCCCTCGCAGGAACACGCCACCGAGCTCGGACACACGCCTTCTCCTGATTGGACCGAAGCTCGGTCCACTCCTGATCCGACACCACCGAGCCAACTGTCCGAAGCGAGCCCTCACCCTCGCCACCTGTCCACACACGCGTCGCATCCCCCTTGCTTCGGATCCGAGGCTTCGGCCTACATAAGGCCTGCGAGATCTCTCGGATTTTTCACACATTTCACCCAAAATTTCACATTTCTTCACATTTTTCACCCCTTTCACTTCCATAAACTTACGAACAACCCGCAAAGCCCCGATATTATATCTCAAACCCTAAGCAAGCCTCGAAGCCCCGAGATTTTCGAGAAAAACTACTTTCTTCAGTCGAAACTTTGTCGATTTAAGCCGGTTTTTCGTCAAATAAATTCTTTTCCAGGAAACGAAACGCTGTCCAAATCACCACCTATCAAGTGAGTTCATACCCCCGTATTTTCATAATTTCTACTGTTTTAAGAGGGGGGCGGGGGAATACAAGTATAACACAAGAACTTTGTGTTATAAAATCATGATAAAACAACATTAAATCATCAAAAATACTCAAAACATTAAACTCTTTTATAAACTTATATTTTCCCCCAAAATTCATATTTATATATATATATATATATATATATATATATATATATATATATATATACATATATATATATATATATATATATATATATATATATATATATATATATATATAAGATTTAAAAGGCTTAGGACTGATAACTCATTCTGGGTCCTTTTCCTTGTTTGGATGTGGGCTTATAGTACCGGTTATTTGTCCGAGTGTCGTTTAAATTTTACTTATATATAGAATTGTGTATGTATATAAATATAAAAGTTATTTCATAAGTTCAAAAACCTTTGTAACATGTTGAGCAAGGGGTTACATGCAAAAATAGTTAAATACCGATTCAGAAAGTACATATAAATTATAATAGGTATAATTTATGATACATAGAACAATAATTCATGATTCAAGTATACTAGAATACACTGTTTTACTAGAAACAAGGGTTTTGATTCAAAACAAATCAAGGGTTTACAGTTGTCAAATAAATGTTCGGAATACTAATTCAAGAACATACTGTCAATCATTTATTTCAGAATGATTGGGTTTTCATGACTAATATACATGTAACGTTTATATGCTTTTTATGAGTCATTCAATTCAGGTTGTTTAATTCATTTAGACAACGAAGGTAAACTCCTGATATTATAACCAAAGTCTCCAGTCAAGGGATCGAAACAAGTTTTGTGTAGATCTATATTGGGATTGACAACCCCACACTCAGGCTGCTAGCTACAGTCAGGCATACACGCCAATGAGTGGCAATTGTTATCAACAGTTTAAACGCCCACAAAGCATTTGTTTCAAGCCATCATGTCTTAGTATGGTTATAATAACTCATTAAAAAGATATTAACAATACGTTAGTGTATAATCAACTAAACGTATGTACACCTTCAAAGTAACAGTTTACAGAATACAACTACAATAGTACAATACATTTTTCAATAACAGCTGGTGAAACCAGGCACACTCTCAGTTACAAGTTTTACAAATACAGAACATTGGTTTACAAATGGAACAGTTTTATTGGAATAAAACTACTTTTCATATACAACAGAAAATATAGGATTTTCTGGAACAGTTTACGTATTCGAGATACTGAAACATCATTTTAAACATAAATACATATGCACTCACTCAACTTTATGTTGATACTCTTTTTTCAAATTACTTGTATTCTTAGGGAAACAATAAACAGGTACTCCCCAAACTTTTTGAGAAAAAGGAGCTAATTTGAGTCATATCTTCTTCCTTTGTATAACTATTTTGGTTTCAATATACAATGATTGAACACATGTAAATACTTATACTTTTTAAATACAATGGTTGTTTGTACTTTGATTACTATGATGCATGGGTTGTGATACTATAATTGAAGTCCTCCACCCCCGGACGTTTCAGCCGTCTGGTTTGGGGGTGTGACACATGGATTCCATATGTTCCACACACCTTTACTTGCTTTCATAGAGCCGAAATCATGCTCTAGTCTCCACTCTCCTTAAGTCTTCTTTCTATTAGAGTTTTGGGTACAAGCCATTAAAGACATCCATTCCTTTGGTGCTAGCTTTCCATGATCTAGAAGAGGATTCTATTTTGATTATTTACAATAATAATCAAAAGGTATATAACCCTAATTTTATGTATAAATTTCAATTTCATAGTCTCTCTCCTAGTGCTTTCATGATATTCATAGTTAGTTGCTATCAATACAAAAAACATAGATCCTTTCTAGGTTGTATGTGAACTTAAGGGTTTAAGTGTTTTTCCGCCACATGTAACTTTTGTTTATAACCTAGAAACCCCATCAGTGGTATCAGAGTCATACGTTATCTACTTGAATGTGCACTAAAATGAATTGATCAAAAGCAGTATAAGGGATTAGGATTAAATTTGAATTATTTAAAATAATTGTTTAATTGGTAAATAATTATTTAATCCGTGAAATTAAAACTATTTAATTAATTGTTTAATTGGTAAATAACATGATTTAAATATATTTAATTAATTGTTTAATTAAGATAAAATATTAATCATTATTTAGTTTAAAATTAATTATTATTAATTGTTTAATTCGAGAGATTAATTTTAAACCCTAGTATTTCGAAAAGTTTAAAATACACCTTATACGATATATATATATATATATATATATATATATATATATATATATATATGATTAAAAGTTTAATATATTATAAGTATAAGATTAGTCAGTCAAAACGCTAGTACGCCTCATTCATGAAGCCATACTCTAAAGGGGGTATAAGGAAGCGGCCTATAAATGACCGTTGAATGGGTGTCTTTTCTCTCATACCGCTCCCTTGTATGGTGGAGGGTCATTAGTCGAACGGATTTGATAGGACATAACCTCTTAAAAGTATGATACTATCAAGTAACTAAACCTTTTATAAATGCCACTCTCGTTACTTTAGGAAAAAATGTGAAATTGTATGCTAATCCATGAAAACACACATTGTTTCCTTATGAGTCGTTAGTAGAGCGTGTATGGTTAACCGACACACTAATTTGGGACTATAATGGTGAAATAGTGAAACAAGTCATGTTTATGATTGTTGATGGAGCGTGTGTGGTTAACCGGCACATCAATGCGAGATCATAAATCAATTGAGGGTGTTTGAACGGGTTTGCATGGTTATTCACATCTTAATTGTGATCCTCGGCATCCCAGTCACAGTTGGTAAGAACATAATCAAGATTAAACATGTCATTGATAAGATTCAATGAATCTAAAAAGATCTAGGAGTTTCATGTGATTGAAATTGGTTAGATGAATCTACCTAGCTACAATACATTCGAATTTGATTACGGCATCCCTCTTCAAAGGTCGAATCGAAAATATGGATCCTAACCTTAATTTAATTATGGGTTAATAATTAAGGACTAAAATCAACTAACTTTAATTCTCTCTTCTCCCAATATTAGATGTCAAATCATGATAATAATGGTCTTCCTTGTTCTTATGGAAATGGTTTCCTCAATCTTTTGGAGGTGATCATCCACTTTTAAGCCAAGGTGAAAATGTATTCCCTTCCTTAGGAAATGATGGAACTAGACATCGTCTCTATTCAACTCTTCCACCTCCTCCTCCTCCTGTGACTCGCCCTTTTGGCATGTAAACGTGAAGATGGAAATCCATGGTTATTCGCTCCTACTTCCATTAGTTTATTTCTTGTTGTTGTTGTAAACCCGAAGGCTTCTCGTATTCTACCTTGACCTTGGTGTAATTATGGCACTTTCCCACATAGGTAGCAATTTCTACCTTCATGTTTGGCCACCAATAAAGTTTCTTGAGGTCCAGGTACATCTTGTCTGAACCGGGATGAACAGAGTAGCTAGTATTAAAATAAATTCATACATTGACAAATTGGTTAGGATTAGTGTCGTATTTCCAAGGGAGAAAGCCATTGATTTGGTTCTTATCTCGCTTCCTAAGTCGTATGATCATTTTGTTGAGAACTTTCATATGAGGAATCTCGATGTGACCCTAATAGATCTGACCCAAATGTTGGTGGTTATTAAGGCTTGAATGTTTAAGAACACATCTGAAGCAGAGATGCTTATAGGGTCTGATTCCAAGGTTTCCATGGACATTGTCTATAGTGACATTGGTCATCCAGAAAAGATTTCTCTTCCTAATGGAAATGGGTCATCTAAGGTCAACCCGTTTTATCGTATGGTTAAGAGAAAGGCTTGTTCTAGGATCGTTCGATGTGTTAAACCCAAACATTCCATTTAATTCTATTGCCAATTGAAGGGAAACTGGTTGCGAAGCTGCCCAAAGTAATTGAATGATCTCAGAGATGGTAAAGTCAATTCGTATGACTCTACTTCAGGTACATCCAATATCTAACTCTATTGTTTTATAAGTTCCTATTCTGAGACTCATAATACATATTGTGATGATCACATTTTAAGGGTATTGCAGGATCTAAAAGGAAGACGGAAGCTTAAGTGAAGTGAGCTAAATCTGATCGTGGGAAATGGACTTTGGTCACATAGTTCGATGGTTAGAATTTGGAGCTACTACTAGGGAGTTAGGATAATTTAATAGATTGCTATTACTCTTCTAAGATGTGTAGAAATATAGTTTTTCATTTTATACATTGTAAGGACAAATTCTAATTTTCTTTTTAGCAATAAAATGATGTTTTGGTTTACACAGTTGCCTTATATTATTTCCTTGTAATGGCATTAATGAAAGTGTTGGTTATGTTACTAATAATAGCAATATTAATTGAATTTGATTCTTATGATATCGCTTGTGGTAATATCATAATTAACCAAGTGAAAGGAAATTTCATCACCAACTAGACTGATAATTGGAATCGTACAATTCGAATTGTATTATATATAAGATTCTTGTTCTTGGAAAATTATAACTCAAATCATTGTTCACATGTTTATATGAGGCTAGTGAAGGACTAATGGATCTAGTACATGTTGATATGCACTCTTCAGATCCACCACAAAGGACGATAACTTTATTCGTCATGATTTACTGATGTTTCAATAAATATGGTTTTGTTTATAAGATTAAACAGAACTCTAATACTTTTGAAAAGTTCAAAGAGTAGCTGAATGAATAGAAGAATATGACAGGCAGAAAGATAAAAGATTCTCCAATCTGAAAAGAAAGGAGAATGCTTTAGTATCATGTTTTGTGATCGTCTTAGTAATTGTGAAATTGTATCACAATAAATCCTCCAAGAACATCTTAGTGCAATTGTATGACTAAGAAAAGGAATAGAACATTGTTATAAGTGGCTCGATCATAAGACGAGTAATACTTTGTTCCCAATCAAAGTTTTAGAGCCATGCTCTAGTAACCATGAATCATATCTTGAAACTCATTTCAAAAACTAAGAAGGATAACAAAACCTCGTAAAATGTGGAGTAATAATGTTTTCTTACTCTAGCACATTTGGAATTTGAGTTGTGATGTTTTCGTTGATCGAAAAACAAGCTGATACCTATTCTATGAAGTGTTTTCTTGTCGGAAATCCACACGAACTTTTGAATATTTGTTTTAGCTCGTCAAGGAATGTTTCTTGAGAGAAAAACTCACTTGTTAAGAAGTCAGTGGGAGTCTTATTGATCTTGAGAGTTTCAAGAGTCAACTGACAATGATCCTTTTCGTTATCACTAGCACGCAACCTGAGTTTAATAACCTGTTGTGTTTTATTCCAATTTCTGTGCACTTCCAGTTGAGTTCGCAACCCCTATGAGTTCTATGTTTTTCATTTAACTGCAAAAGGCTAAGTACGTTGGTCAGTGAAAGTGCATGGAACAATATGGGTGAGTTGCTAACAACATGGAAGCACTGGTGGGCTTTTGAGCTTCCATATGGCATGAAATTTAGATTAAGCGAAGTTAAGTCCATGAAGGAGAACTAAATGTGATTTTTGTTTTTCCTAATCCCTGTCTTATGACTGTACGTTGAAAAATAAAGTTCTACATGGATGGGAACATGTCACACCCCCGACCCGAGTAAACAGCAGAAACGTCCGAGGGTGGATGACGTCATGTACAATATCATAACAATCGCATAATAGAGATCGAAGCATTACAAACGTTGTATTGATAATTTAATATTTACATTGTATTTGAATCATTGTTTGACTCCAAAAACATAAACAAAATATAAGACGTACCAATACTAAGCTCCTTTTTCACCAAAACCTGTGTGGGTACCTGTCTACTGATTTCCTGAGAATACAAGTGGTTTTGAAAAAGAGTTTCAACAATTAAGTTAGTGAGTTCATAAACATTTTGTATGAGAAATATGTGTTTTTGTTCCTTGAAAATGATAGTATGTTCTTCCAGAAAATCCAATATTTTCTTTTATATGTAATGTAGTCTTAAATGTTCCAAGAACGAAATGTATACGTATTGTAAGCTATATGGTACTAGAAAATAGTGTACTGTAATTGTATTTGTGTAAAACCCTCTGAATGTATGATTCTAGAAATGTAAACTGTATTTTACTAGAAAATAGTGTAGCGTAGTTTTATATAAATAAAACCATTTGAAGACATGTATGTATTCATAAACCAAACGTATTCTTAATACCCCTTGTGAGTTATTATAACCGTACTTAAAGACTGTTGGCCTGTTACAACGTTCTTTAGGTGTCGGAATGTTACGAGATTTGTCACCCCAGACCTCCGGTCCAACTGTAGCTAACAGTTTAGGTGCGGGATTGTCAGTCCCGTATAGATCTATACACAATTGTCACGCCCTCCGTCTAGGAGACTCTGGTTATAAAAACAGGACTTTTGTTGGTACTTAGGTAAGTAGTTGAAGACGTGTCTCACAAAGCCATATTGACTGTTTACGTGTAGTATGATGAAAGTTCCCTTTTCTTGTAAATGTATGTATCACTCGTTTACATGTTATAAAATAATTATGCTTTTAAATAATTATTTTTCGTATTGTATCCCGACTTGGTAAAAAAAAATGTATGTCCCATAAACTATACCTATTATAGTTTATAAAAATGTTTCGTTAAAGTAGTGAACCCTTTGTATACTATTATCAAATTTGCCATGATAATAAAATGAAATGAAATAATAATTATATATGTTCGTTCATATAATTATACCCATTTTGCTCGACATGTTACAAAAGGGTTAAAGTTTTATTGCAATCAAACATGTATCCATATGTATCTTTATATTTTGTAAACATATAAATGTAACAGTTTGTATTTTAACCCAATTTTTCTTGTGTTTTACTTGTATTCCCCCCAAAAAACATATAAAAATCGTGAAAACTGTAGGGGTATGAACTCACCTCGGGTGTGTTCTTGGCTGGCTTGCGAAATGATAGGCATGTTCTTCAGGCAAGAACACATGAAACTAGTCGTATCCTAATTTGTTTTAAACACATAATACATGTGCAATTTAGATAAACTAACTATTTCAATGTTGTATAAACACTAGATTAGGTAAGAAGACTTACATAGCTTCCTAGAAGTCAAGCTATATAAGTTAGCTTTCTGGAAACTCTTTTGAAGATTCAAAGGTGTTCTTGAAGATGGTTTGAAGTTTGGAAGAAGTTCTTATGAACTTTGAGAGAATTGTAACTGATTGCGAGAATGAAATAAGAGAAACGGGAGTGATTTCAGCCTATGTGTATATATAGGGGGTAAAAATTGACCTGACATATGCCTTGGGATGTGAAATTATCTAATTGGAAGGTGTGCCACTGCCTATTATTTGTGATCTCGGTTTATCCTCCAAACTGAGAACTATGATCTCGGTTAAAATGTCCAACCGAGAACCTAGGGTCTTTGGTCTAGAGGTTCTCGGTCACAAGTGTTCTCAGTCGCAAGCAGGGTCCTCGGCTAAGAGGGTTCTCGATCTAGGGAGGGATTTCGGTCCTTATGGGATTTCGGTCTAGCTATGGGATTTAATTCCCAAAACTGAATACCCTTAAAGTGGGGTATAATTTATTTATTAAAATTTAACTATTTTATTTTTGTTATAACAATCGACTTTTATTTGACTTTCTTTGACTTTTATTGACCCGAAATAACCGGTTGTTACATTATCCCCCTGTCAGAGGGAATTTCGTCCTAAAATTATTTCTTAAGTGGGTACTCATGAACTAGGAAAAAGAAGCAGGTACTTTTGTTTCATCTGATCTTCCGATTCCCAAGTGAATTCAGGTCCTCGTTTGGTGTTCCAGCAGACCTTCACTATTGGTATATGACTTTGTTTCGTTCTTTTGATTTCCATGTACATGATTTCCTGTCACACCCCCAAACCAGAACGGCGGAAACGTTCGGGGGTGGATGACGTCATGTATAGTATCACAACAATTGCATCATAGTAATCAAAGTAAACGCAACCATTACATTGATTAAGTAAAACATTTACATCGGTTCAATTCATGTTTTAATACATCAAAAGTATAACAAAAGTAAAAGACGTGACTCTATAAGCTTCATCTTCTCAAAACTTTAGGTGGTACCTGTCTACTGATTTCCTAAGAATACAAGTAGTTTTGAAAGAGTATCAGCATAAAGCTGGTGAGTTCATAAGCAATGTTTTTGGAATGAAAACATGTTGATGAATCTGTGAAAATGTTCATATGTTTCCGAGGGGTATGAACTCACCTCGGGCGTGTTCTTTGCTGGCTTGCGAAATGATAGGAATGTTCTTCAGGCAAGAACACACGAAACTAGTCGTATCCTAATTTGTTTTAAACACATAATACATGTGCAATTTAGATAAACTAACCATTTAAATGTTGTATAGACACTAGATTAGGTAAGAAGACTTGCATAGCTTCCTAGAAATCAAGCTATATAAGTTAGCTTTCTTGAAAATCTCTTGAAGATTCAAAGATGTTCTTGAGGATGGTTTGAAGTTTGGAAGGAGTTCTTATGAACTTTGAGAGAATTGTATGTGATTGCAACAATGAAATAAAAGAAATGGGAGTGATTTAGGCCTATATATATATATATATATATATATATATATATATATATATATATATATATATATATATATATATATATATATATATATATATATATATATATATATATATATATATATATATATATATATATATATATATATATATAAGGGGGGGGGGGGGGGGGTAAAAACCGACGTGACATATGCCTTGGGATGTGAAATTATCTAATTGGAAGGTGTGCCACCGCCTATTATTTGTGATCTCGGCTTATCCTCCAAACCGAGAACCATGATCTCAGTCAAAAGGTCCAACCGAGAACCTAGGGTCTTCGGTCTAGAGGTTCTCGGTCACCAGTGTTCTCGGTCGAAAGTGGGGTCCTCGGCTAAGAGGGTTCTCAGTCTAGGGAGGGATTTCGGTCCTAATGGGATTTTGGTCTAGCCTGAAGAGGTTGAAAACATATATTGTGAGGAATGGAAAGGAATTGTTTAAACTTTCAGGAGATATGTTTATCACGTCTTGAAAGAGGTTGAACACATATATTGTCTAGATAAAGTGCATATGCTTAAGAAGCCTAATTAGAGGCTCGACGAAGCATCGCGAAACAGGAATTTGTATTTCCATGAGAAAGTCAAAAGGTATTGATTTCTAGAAGTCTAGTTGATTTCTGAGTACCTGTCAAAGCTAGTGGGAGCGTAATTGTTATGCTTGTTCTTGCATGTTGATAATACTATCGATAGGGAACAAAGTCTCTAATGTACAAGTTGCAAAAGTTGGGAACTGTTACGCTATAGTGGACATACAGGAGATATCACTCATACTTCCTTACGTATCTAAAGGTTTAGATTGTATAGTTTAATAGAACATAGTCAAAGGCAAGTATGAATAGAAAGTTCAAATGCTTCAACATTGGAGATTCTATATATGGAAATATTATAGCAAGAAATTGAATAGATATTGGACCCTTGTAATATTGAATTGAGTCCCATAGGCTTTGAATATAGGATTGATTACATGTGCTATAATATCTGTTTATTCTATTTTTTCAAATGCTCTGAGCATTATGAGAAAAAGGACTAGAATTTTAAATGACTAGAGTTATTAAACAAACTGTTAAGAACATTATGAGGTTAGTAAAGATTGGTTGCTTGTGGACAGTTGGAAGTATGGTATTGTTTTGGAAGAACCATAGTGACACGTTTTGGATCGAGATGATTCTTGGTCAGAATTGATGTTCATATGGGAATATGGAAATGATACCATAATGGGAGATAGGTATATGTAAATGTCTCAGTTAGGTGCATTTCATGCACACATTTTGTAGCTTTATTTCATAAAAGTGCTTAAACTCTTGCATTTTGCATGTTTTTTGGGATTTTTCATGAGGCTATTTCATTAACACACTTTTGTGATATTTCAGGGACTTTTGGGGAGAGGATCTTGCTTGAGGAGGTAAATAAGAGATGTGGATGAAATTTCGGGACTTGCGGAGCACCGAGGATGAAGATATTGAAGAGTTGCAGATTTTGGCAATCCAAGGATTTACACGACAATGTAAACATAAGGCATGAGTTTACGCGGGCCGCAGATTTGAATCTACAAAGGCAGTTTGAGCGTTCTACTTTTTGCGTTTACGCGGGCCGCGTAAACGACAGTGTTAATTTACGCGGGCCGTGTAAACGTAAACGTGGGTTTTAAAGCAGTTTTTCATCTTTCTTAAAAGGGGGAACCAATTTTGTACTTAGGGGATCGATTTTTGGAGCAGAGAAGGAGATTTTCTTGAGGATTTTGGAGTTGATTAATACTTAGGAACATTTGATTTCATTTTGTAAGAACTTTTATTTCATTTTCTAGATTTGTGATCTTGTTCTAGTCATGAGTGGCTAGAACCCTAGTTTCTCCAACTTTATGTCTTGACTTCTTAGTTGTGATTTCAATCATGTGACTTGATGTTTGCTTTCAATTTCTATCTAGTGAATTTGTTATTGTTTCAATTGAATGTTTGATTCTAATTGTGATTCTTATTGGCCATTTGAATTAGGGTTAGGTCATTCAAGTTTTCTAATTGCAAAATTCGTAATTGTTTTGTAAATTGGACTAGGTACCAAGCACTAAACTGATTTCCATTGAATAAATTTAGTGTAAATATTATTCAAAAATTATTTTGCTCCCGAGCTTGTGAGGAGTATTGGGTGTTGTCGGGAACATTCACATAAAGTTTAATGCAATCTTTCAACCAAACTCTAAGAGCTTGTTTAGATTAGATTGGTAAGGTTAGGATTAATCAAAGAGCTTATTTTGGTTAATCAATGTGGTGAATGGGAAATACTAGAGCTTGTTAGCATTTTCAAGTACCAACTTAGATAGAACTGAACAAATATCATTTCACCCTTGGAATCACATTGCTAATTTGTCTTGCATGGAGTTGGAGTACTTACAAATCTTGAATTTATTTTGTTTAATCAATTGCTTACTTATTACTTCAGTCTTTTGTTTGAATCAATGCATACATGTCACACCCCAAAACCAGAACGACGGAAACGTTCTGGGGCGGAGGACGTCATGTTTAGTATCACAAGTCATGCATCATAGTAATCAAAGTAATAAACAACCATTTCAATATAAAGAAAGTGTTTACAAAGTATGTGTTCACATAACATAGACTACAAAGTAAATAACAAAATAAGACATGAAGCTATACTGCTCCATCTTCTGAATCCCAGTGCGCGTACCTGTCTACAGGTCTCTTGAGAATACAAGTTATTTTGAAAGCGTAGGTCAGCATTTAAGCTGGTGAGTTCTTAAGATTTTAGTGATGTAAGTAAGTTGTAAGAAATTTGTAATAAGTTGTAAGTTCTTTTTAGAAAAGTTCTCCTGTTCCTCCAGAAAATCCTATATTTCCTGCTTTGATGAAAGATAAGTAAAAATGACTCTACAATCCTTTCTATTAGTACTAAATGGATACAAGTTATATAAAACCCAGAGTAAACAAACAATCGGTTGTGTGTATCTGCCCTAAGCCCACAACCAAACAAGGAACAGGAAATGAGGCGGAAGGCACACATCCCATTGTTTGTTAGATCATCGTTGTATATAACCCTGGCGTATTCACTTGGTACTCACGGAGTTAACTGTAATAGTTCCTTTGTATTTTATGAAAGGATTCTTTACGAAAACCCTTATTTCTTTTTTAGTAAAAACGGTAACCATAGTAGTTCCTTCTATAATCACTTGGTTTATACTAGCTATATATAATCTAATATCGAACAGATAGTTAGTTGTGTGAATCTGCCCTAAGCCCACAACCAAACAAGGAACTGGAAGTAAGGCGGAAAGCACACATCCAACTACCTATCAGATATTAATTATATATAACCCTGGTGTATTATAGAATTAACCACCTAAGGTCCCCTAAGTTATGCTGGTTTAATAAAATGGATTAAACCTTTTACTGGTAAGTTTCTAGTTTTGTATACCAAATGTTCTATTTGAAAAGTATGTTTTGTACTAGAAAACGGTGCATTGAATTGGTGTCCTATGAACTGGCCCATACCTGGTACCCCTTATGATTACTTGTTGTATACGGAACATATATATAGCTAAGATCGGATAGATAGTAGGCTGGGTGAATCTGCTCTAAGCCCACAACCAAACAAGGAACAGGAAATGAAGCGAAAAGCACACATCCTACTACTTATCGGATCCGATTAATATATATCCCTGAATGCATACACTAAGGGATCATAAAGTTAGCATTATAGGACCCTTACTACTAAATGTAGTAGACTCTACTGTTATGCTTGTCGTTTGAAAAGATGTAAGTTTTCCTTAGTTTATAACTATCTTAACGTGAAAATAGTTTGGATTAACTTTCAAGTGGAACTGTCACAATATGAATGTAATGGGAAAATGTACGTACACAGTTCTCTTTTGAATTGACATCCTGATGTACTTATTACCTTTAAAACATGTTTGTTTTACAAAGTTCATAATGTGATGAATATTACCCATACTATATGCTCTCCCTGCAAGAGATTCTAGGGACCAAATGCGACTTCCGCAAACAAATTGCTAGGCCGTGTAAATTCACATTAAAGTTATATAATCATCTATACCCAATTTACTATCACCTTTTGTTTAGAACAATGAGTTAGTGATTATTGGTATAATTAGATCATGTAGTTTTCTCCTACTATAGCATTTAGTATGTTCGTTCTGTTATAGTATCTTAGTATGTTCTCTTTGTTATATTGTACAGTATGTCTCTCTGATGTATTGTATCTTCCTCCCTGTTTCTCTTTATAGTATGTTCTAGCATCTAGTATCAACTGAACCTCTAAACTATACCCCTTATAGTTTACTAGTGTTTTACTTGAACTGTTACTGAAAATACTCATTTATCTACTAAGTTATGATTGTACTTTAAAAACGGAGTTTTGTTAAACTATAAAGTAACATAACTTTTTAAAAGAGTTTTTTCAATGTTTTGATCGTTTATGAAAGACATAAGCAATCTTTTTGAAAGATGTTTATAACAAAAATTTACACAATTATCATTGTGTTCAACTTCTATTCCCCCCTTTAAAAGCATTTAAAACAGTTTAAAATATTGATTATAGGGGTATGAACTCACCTTATGTGGGTGATTCAAACGAATATGCGCGTAAGGATGAGAAGTTCCATGAATGAAGTCCCGAGACACAAACGAGTCCTAAATGACATATATGGCATGTATTGGCATGAATATAGTGTTTATAAGCAACTAACATGCAAGGAAACACCCTTTGGGACTAAGAAACACTTGGACCAAGTGTTAGAATTACATGTGATTCATCAAAGGGATGTTCATGGCCACCAATTGGTGTTTACGGCCATGGGTTTACGGCCATGGCGTTTACGGCCGTAAACTCATGGTAAGATGTGCATAAGAAGGTGATTGAATGATAGGGAAGCTTGTGGGAAACTTTTTAGAAGGCTTTAAAGTGTTTACGGCCAAGATGGATGAGTTTACGGTCAAACAAGGAGTTTACAGCCGTAAACTCATGAACATTATGCACAAGATGGTGTTTTAAAGTCCTATATATCATCCATTAGGGGTTCAAGGTCTAATGCTTGGATATGAGAAGGGTTTGCGGCCAACTTGTAACCAAAACATGGGTTTACGGCCAAGGGAGATTCCATGGCCATAAACTCTAGATGTTTATGCTAAGGTGGTTGTTTCAAGACTTTGATCTAGTGTTTAGCTTGTCTAACTAGATGATAGATGGAGTACTCACACTTTTGAGGGCCTTTGAGGAGTTTTCGGCCACCAAGAACAAGTGTGTGTTCTTGGTGAAAGTTGATGATCTTGAAGATCTAACCAAAAGAGATGATTTTATGGATGAAATCATAGGGGTGTACTAGATTAAGAAGAATAACAACTGAAAGATAGAAGAACACTTACGTTTTTTAAGATCTAGGATGAAAGGCTTGATGATACTTAAGAGAGAATGGAAGTTTCTTGAGTTGAAAGTGTAAGAATGAAAGAAAAGTGAAGGAAGTGAGACTTAAGAGGGGAGTTTACGGCCAGCCTTGAGTTTACGAGCGTAAACTCATGTGTTATGGCCGTGAACTCCTTTTGGTGGTGTTTAAGGCTTGGATGTTGTACTGTGACTCCAGCAGGTACTTCCTAACACTCATTCCTTGAATGTACTAGGCTTAGAACACTCAAACAGACTCTAAACAGTGCTAAAAGATAGCAGGAGCGAGTCTGACTTAAGGTTGATTGTATTGACTTTACAAGGCAAAAAATTTTCGGGTTGTCACATCATCCCCCCGTTAGATGGAATTTCGTCCCGAAATTAGCTTTCTTAGCAGTACTACTGGGGTTGCGCTCCTCTTATTGGCAGAATACCCACTCGTAGACCTGTCAACTTTGCCCTAACGTCCATGATAGGATTCATACTTGGTCCATCTATCATTACCTCGTATATACAAGTCACAAATAATTAGGATTACTAAGACGGTCGGATGTGCGCTCTGCCCCAAGTCCACAACCAAATGAGGAACAGGAGATAGGGCGGAAGCACACATACTATATCTGCGTAATCACAACCATATACCACCCTCGTGTATACACTGAATAGTGATAGGTGGGTTGTATTCGTCCTTAGCCTCTTTGCTTGAACTTGGTCTGCTGGACGAGTGGTATTTCGGGAAGGTCTGCGGATCATACTGCGGCAAGGCTTCGGAGGGCAAAGTACTCTTTGCACGAGTACTTCGGGGTTTGGAGTACGAAGGACAGAACTGAGGTCTAGGTCGGACTGTCGTTACGAATGACGAAGGTTTCGTGAATTTGACGGTCAAAGCGATAGAAACATATGAACTTAGTATGGTGAGGACCACGCCAATTCATGACGAATGATAGCAACGGACTCTTTACTGAACAAAATTTGGCCGATTTGAAAGAAACGTCTGTTATACAATGATGTACTCCTAGTGTGCTCGACAATGTACTCTTTGTAAACGTTCTAGTGCTTTCTGTTTTTCCCCTTGATGTTAACACTTTTACGTATCGTACCGCGATGAGCGAGTAGATACTGTGAAAGTGCTTTGATAACTAGTGTAGATACTTTATACTACGATCCTCCTCGGTACCACTACGATCGCCTGGGATATACAAGTTATGAATAATTAATATGAATTAGACAGTCGACTGAGTAACTCTGCCTTAAATCCACAACCAAACAAGGAACATGATTTAAGGCAGAATCACTCACTCTAGGTCTGCAACATCTCAGCTATGTACAACCCTAATGTACATACTCAGCCATCATAGCTTCTCTGAATGGATCTTTTAGTTCTCTTGAATACTGTGACTTGTTTCTAAAAGTGAGTTATTATAATTACTTTTAAGTGTTTTCCCCAAGTATTGATCTTATATAAATATAAATTTAATTTTTAAAGGAATTACTATTTTGAAAACGTACCGCTGCTCGCTGACGACTCCGGGGTTGATTCTCCTGCGGTGATCATCAGAATTCGTCCATCCGCTCCTGAGTTCTTTGTTATCGGGCAGCCCCTCTGGTAGTGTCCAGTCTCACCACAACCATAGCAGGCTTGGTTTTCTTCAACTCCGGGTACTTGGGAGATCGGTTGAGTCGGTGCCCTGCAGAAACGAACTGTGTGTCCCTTTCTGTGGCAGTTCAGACACTGCATTTCCCCACATACTCTGGTGTGGTGGTAGTTACAACCATCACACTTCGGGAAGTTCCAGCATAACGACTGGCAGGTGCTGGAGTAGCAGGTGTTGTGGCGGCGTATATAGAACCCTTTTGTTGCTCCTGCGGGGTTTCCTATGTTGTTTGCTTCTTCTTCCTCTTGTTCCCCGGCTTCTGTTTATAGTCCTCTCCCTTTGATGGCTTGGGAATGGGGAATTCCACACCATGGTTGACTCCATGGTCAACGAGTCGATGGGCCAGGCGTTTAGCACTATCGAATGTGGTTGGGTTAGAAGACATCACATCTCCTTGGATCGAGGTAGTTAGACCCCAGATGTATCTTTCTATCTTCTTGCTCTCCGGGGTAAACATCCCGGGGCGTAGTGCTGCTAGGTCGCTGAACCTGTCAGTGTAGGCCACTATGTCTGAGCCGACCATAGTGTGCTCCCACAGTTCTTGTTCCAGCTTTTGAACTTCGCCCCTCGGGCTGTATTCTTCCAGCATTAACTCTTTTAGGTTCTCCTAACCTATTGAGTTAGCAACTGATAGGGTCAGTCACTTACCATGGCTATTCCACCATGTCAGGGCTCTGTCGGAGAAGGTGCAGGAAGCAAACTTCACTTTGTTCCCTTCTGGGCACGAACAGATTGCGAAGACCGAATCTGTTTTTTCGAACCATCGCATCAGAGCGATTGTCACAACCAGCAAATTAGGGTTATATTTTTATATCCTGTACATGATGATTTCTTAGCGTAACCTTGTAACTCTACCTTTGACATAAATCAAACTTCAACAATATATAAGTTACACATTCAAGAATCGTAATTCAAGTCGAAACTTCTTCGTATAAGCCCAAGAACTTAAACCGATAAGCTAAGACTACTCAATTTTGGGCCTTAGTCCAAGCTTCCTCGGCCCAAATCCCCTACTTGGGCCAAACCTTCCTTATTGGTCCCTAGTGGGCCTATAACCTCTCATTGGGCCCTAATTGGCCGAAAGATTTTATTAAACATTATTTTGAACCAAAAACTCCTAGTAAGCCTTTCATTGGGCCAAAAACCCTTCATTGGGCCATTTTGGGCCGGAAACTCATTTTTGGGACTTCCTAATGGGCCAAAGACTCTTTTTGGACCAAGCCAAAAACCGAGAACCATTTCTTTGGGCCACCCTTAAAACCGAAGCCCCATAGTTTCGGTTGGGATTTAAAAAAAAAGAGAAAATAAATGCAAAGAAATGGTGACACCTCATGATTAACCAACAAGTATCCAAGTAAGTAACTAACATAAAATAATGTGATTGTCCAACATACACCCAAGCTTGTACTAATTACCCAACATACTTCTAGGCCATCCCTCTACCCCCTCCTCCCTCTTTAGATTCGGCCAAACACCCATTCCCCTCTCCACAATTCATTTCAAACTTCACACTTTCATCTCATCTTCTCTATCAAACACCCAAGAACTCTCTCATCTTCTTTCTTTGAAATTCGTGGGTTGTGTGTGTGTGTTCTACAAAGGTGTTTTCTTCAAAGATCATAAGCTTGGTAAGTGATAAGTTAAAGTCCCTTGTTTTGTTTCAAGTTTTTACAAAGATCTTTCCTCTTACAACTCCATTTTTCGTGATTATGCTCTTAGAACACCAAAAAAACACAAATCTCATCAAGAACTCAAGCTAGGTTCAAAGATTCTTCTTCTTCTTCTTCATCTACATCTCAAAAACCCCCAAGGTGAGTTCATACCCCCTTGTTTTCGGTTTTATAATGTTTTTGGGGGAGAATACAAGTGCTTTTGTGTTAGATCTATGTATATATGCATGTTTATGTGTTTAACTTTTAGATCTTTACTTGAAAATGAAGTTTATCACTTGGATCTTCATATAAACCTTGAGAAAAGTATGTGTCCTCACATATAATACTTGTAAACTTGTAGATATGGGATTTATGGTAATATTCTTCAAAACTTTTTTACATGAAAAACATTCAGGTTATTACCTTTAAAATGACTACTCTCACGTTTTCATACGATTTTTCTAGTATTTTTGGCGAATTTTATAAAACTGCCTATCAGATTTGAAATAATTTCGGACCAACCTGTGAAGGTGAGCAAATTCACACTTGTTAGAGGCCAATAAAAATTATGAGAAAAATTGTGAACAAAGTAGACAAAATTTCCAAACTTCCAGAATTTACGAATCCAAATTTTGACTTACGATGATTTTTCTACAAATTTTCCAACAACTAAGTCAGAAAAGCCAAAAACCATAAAAATGTGTATTTCACAAAAATCAAGCCAAAAATGATATTTTTGACAAAAATGGGTATAAAATGTTATTTTTACCACAAACTAGTCATAAACACAAGTTTTGAACAAAATGGGGACTAAAGTGTTATTTTTACTATAATTGGGACTTAATTGAAAACTTTGTGGCTTATTGGGCCAAGAACGTCATTTTTACAAAAAGTGGGCTTTTTATATCAATTTTGTAAATAATCGAGCTAAAATAAACAGAACAATAACAAACGGGTTAAAAACGATTTTCTTATCCTTATTGGGCCTGGAAATAGTATACATGTTTAGTGGGCCTTAGTGTCCCTTTACATGTATATTGGGCTTAGGGTAGACATTCACATTCCTTTGTGCCTGGAAAGAATAGATACGTATAGTGGGCCTTAGTGGTCCACTTACATGTTTATTGGGCCTAGGAATGAATTTTATATGTGTTCTTATTTCTTTTCCGTGTAAATTTTCGATTAAGGATCTAGTGAGACCTGTCGGTTGGCACCTTTGAGTGTACAATCGTAGCCTGTAGTTATAACCAGAGTTTCCTGAAGGGAAAGCGGGAGTTTGTGTATAGATCTATACGGGGGTGACACCCCACACCTGAGCTGTTCGCTACAGTTAGACTAGGCCAGTCTAGGGTGACAAAAACCTTATTCTATTCCGGCGGCGTCCCAAAGACGCAAAGACATACGAAACCATTCTATTTTCTTTTTGGGATAAAACAGGACACCATTCTATTTTCTTTTTTGAATAAAACGGAAAACCTTCTTTTTGATAAAACGACAATCTATAAGCATCGGTACTCAACCACCGGGGTTGAGATTTCAGCATTATCTATTGCAGACAACATCGGGTTGTCTGGAAATCATTCTCTTTCTATTTTTGTAACCATTAACACACATGCATTAATATAAGATCGGACACAAATACTTCAAACCATTTCTTTTTAGAAAGTATCGGATATTTTTGAAAGCACTTTAAAAACGATTCTAAACAAGTACAAAAACCATTTTTATTCAAAACTGCTTATGAACTCACCAACTTTTTAGTTGACGCTTTTTCAAAACGACTTGTATTCTCAGGGATCCAGTAACAGGTAGTAAGTTCGACTAGGAGATCAAGTGGTGCAACATCAAAAATTTTACTTTCTTACTTTTGTGTAACTGATGAACAAGATTCAATATGTAAACTATGTAAGTGTGTATTTCCAATGTATGATGTTTGGTTGCTATGTTTCATTCATATTCAATTGTTATGATACTTTACACGAAGTCATCGCCCCCGGACGTTTCTGCCGTCCAGGTTCGGGGGTGTGACAGATTAGTATCAGAGCATTGTTTATAGTGAACTAGTATATCTAACCATACAAGATATACAACTATAAATACAATGGGACTAAAAACACTCTGACTAAAAGTATACCTTAAGAATATAAGTATCTTCTAAAAGTATACATACTTGCTAGAACCGTATCATAATAAGAACAAAACAAAAGTATTTAGATGTTGAACACCACAGTCAAACCTGGGCAGTTATGTAATCATATCTGGAATAAATAGAGCCTGATCAACTGTATTTATTCGATATACGACCAACATGTGTTTGGGAGTGATGGTGGTGTTGCAACAAGTCTAAAACTTACAAACCCTACATGCAAAGGAGCATTAGAACCAAACCTAAGGTTTAAAATACTATAGGAGTATTTTATGATACTAAATAATAACAACAAGTCTAAAAACGTATCGATTTCGTACATCAGGAAGCCCTAAGATCAAACATGTAATACTAGAGTAGCATTTTAGAATACCATATGACCTCCACACTTAAATCTTTTGCATATATCTCCTACCTCCACTCTCATGAAGACAACATGACTGAGCTTCACCCTCAAGACCACTACTACCCTACAGTAATAGCCAACGAATGGACCGAGGGAGAACCAGAGGAAGTGCAAATGGAGAACCCAGAATTGGGTCCTGAAAAATACCAAGAACGGGGAAAGGATTCTGATGAGGAGTCAAACACGGATGAAGGCGCCAGAGAGATCCTTAGTGAGCCTTACCCCCTCGGAATGCTATACCGAACCAACACGCAGAACAGGAAGACCTTACCAATCATCACCGCCCCTTAGAAGAGGAGATGACCACCCTAAGGCAATAGCTGATGGAAGCTGAGGCTAGATCAGCCTTAGCAGAGCAGAGAGCGGAAAAGGACACTCGTGAAATGAGCGAAATGGTTGGACACCTTTACGCTATTTAGACATATGAGGGTCATCACACTAAGTCCTAGGTCTACCATGTAATTCGTCATAACTAGTAGTAGTAAATCGAGAGAGGTACGCCCTACGAGAACTCATGTAACCTGAGCCAGCTTAAGGATCTGATATCTATAATCTATTAGGGTAACTTAACATTTGTACAATACCTATTTCTACATACTACCATTAATACATCATAGGGATGTAGGTCGAAACCACGAGAATCCTACAACAAAACATGTGATTCATATGCGTACATGCATAATTTCATATATATAATCATAGATGAGATACGACTAGATATAACCGTAGTTACTCACGAACCAGTTTCTCATCATGCAATAGAATCATGTCTTCCCATGGAAAGAACCAGCTAGTCGGCGAAACACCAGTTCTGCAGATGGACCCTGCAACCTTCCAAGCCGCTGTAACAGCCGGCGTGACAGCCGTCATGACACAACTCAATGCCAACAATCCAAATGGAAATGGAAATGGTGTCGATAACTCCAACCATAGTCTCAACCAAGGAAACCAACGAGGGAAAACTTACCCAGACACCCCAAACTCCAAACCTAAGGTCATGAAGCGAAAGCAGGGGAAAAAGAAAGGAAGCGGATCGACTCAAGGGCCTCCCAAAAGGCAACAAGTTGTAGCAGCCCCTAATTCCACTATCCCTCCTACCCCAGCACCGAGAAAACTGTATCATGGAAACCTCCCACTCTGCATCAAGTGCCGCTACCATCATCATGGATTCTGCCGGGAATTGCATTGCAATAGGTGCAACAGGAAGGGACACCTCTCCCGCATCTGTAGGTCCAACATAGAAGAATGACGAAGGACCAGGAGGAGTTTAACAACAGAACATGATGAAGCAACAAGGAACCCTACTGGGATTACCGGTACGTTTCAAAACAACAAAAATTAAGCATCGCATGTTCACAAAATTTTTGCCAATTAAAAATCATAATCATAAAGTACCCCCTCATCCGAACTAATCATATCCTTCGTAGGAAAAACTAAAGATCCTTGCGAAAGTTATGATAACTTAGTGTAAACGAAAGGCCGTGTGTAATTAAGATTCTACAAACTTAGAGTGCGTGGAACCGCCTTAATTCTTATTCCTTGTCTGACTGTGAATTTAGGGCATAACCACTCAGTCTACAACCTTTTCAATCTTGAATTACGTACGACTAAACTACATCGAACCATCATAGAGAGGTCTAATAGAAATCAGACTATGAAATCACACCGTTTATACAAAGGCACTTGTATTGCTAGGGCACCCAAAAATTTAGACCGAGACAACCAAAGTTGTAATACCAAGAACGAAATGGGTGACAATTCAAATGTGTACATAGAACACACTACCATTTCAAACAATTATCCCTTTCAGATCAATCCAACACCTATTACAATAAGGAGCCCAACGATGTCAATTGACATGGGCTGACTTGATCCTCACCATACGAAATTCATGTACCAACGAGACTCTTCACCTTAACCAATCGATTAACGAAACCCCTACAACTTGTAACGACAATCCCCAAACTATCTCGGACATCTAAACCCTTAGGTACCCGTGCAAATAATACCACACTCTTTCCTAACCCTTAATAGGGATAAGGAAACAAGCAGCAAAGGACACCAAGGGTAACCTAGAGATTTATAAACCCCCTAAGATGTTTCCAAAGCCCTTCCGGAAATATCACCTACATGCCCAGTTGAGTTCGGAGATCGACTCAACTCATGGAACCATCCTCGTAGCCAGACCACCAAGACCACTTAACACCAACATAAACACCGAAGGTATCTGATCGATGGAACGACCCAGTAAGTATGAAGTTATCAAACCAAGAATTGAACCTCAGAGAATGCCTATCCAACTCATAAATAGGAAAGGCTAAGTGTCCATAGGACCATTGGCTACTAAGGATCAAATGAACCCATCCTCAAGGATCGATATCTCCTATCCCAAATCAAGGATTTACTAAACCTACTTGTAGAAACAGGCAAAGATCAACCTCCCACTAGTTCAAAACCTCGTAGTAAGAAACTCCCATGGCAACCTAAGAAGTATGAGTCCAACTATACCGCACGCAACCGTAACTTGGTGACAATAAGTGTTCGCCTTAAGGTTTAGGAGACACTACTTAGGGAACGTCAAGAACGTGATCCTCATTAACCATAATCACCCATTCACTTCGCCATATAGGACTCAAAGACAGAGTACCTCTATGTTAGGCTGAGATGACCAACACCCAACTAACCAAAGGAGCAAGGTTAAGGGCCGGTAGCAAAGGTCCACTAGATCACTAAGCAAGGATCTAAATGCTCCTAGGAACGAAGAGACTAGACAAAACCAAGATACCCCGCATCTTTTCCTTAGTATTTGAGAGCAGCTTTAGAACGAATTTCGGGACGAAATTCCCTTTAAGGGGGATGATGTCACAACCAGCAAATTAGGGTTATATTTTTCTATCCTGTACATGATGATTTCTTAGCGTAACCTTGTAACTCTACCTTTGACATAAATCAAACTTCAACAATATATAAGTTACACATTCAAGAATCGTAATTCAAGTCGAAACTTCTTCGTATAAGCCCAAGAACTTAAACCGATAAGCTAAGACTACTCAATTTTGGGCCTTAGTCCAAGCTTCCTCGGCCCAAATCCCCTACTTGGGCCAAGCCTTCCTTATTGGTCCCTAGTGGGCCTATAACCTCTCATTAAGCCCTAATGGGCCGAAAAATTTTATTAAACATTATTTTGAACCAAAAACTCCTAGTAAGCCTTTCATTGGGCCATAAACCCTTCATTGGGCCATTTTGGGCCGAAAACTCATTTTTGGGACTTCCTAATGGGCCAAAGACTCTTTTTGGACCAAGCCAAAAACCGAGAACCATTTCTTTGGGCCACCCTTAAAACCGAAGCCCCATAGTTTCGGTTGGGATTTAAAAAAAAGAGAGAAAAGAAATGCAAAGAAATGGTGACACCTCATGATTAACCAACAAGTATCCAAGTAAGTAACTAACATACAATAATGTGATTGTCCAACATACACCCAAGCTTGTACTAATTACCCAACATACTTCTAGGCCATCCCTCTACCCCCTCCTCTCTCTTTAAATTCGGCCAAACACCCATTCCCCTCTCCACAATTCATTTCAAACTTCACACTTTCATCTCATCTTCTCTCTCAAACACCCAAGAACTCTCTCATCTTCTTTCTTTGAAATTCGTGGGTTGTGTGTGTGTGTGTTCTACAAAGGTGTTTTCTTCAAAGATCATAAGCTTGGTAAGTGATAAGTTAAACTCCCTTGTTTTGTTTCAAGTTTTTACAAAGATCTTTCCTCTTACAACTCCATTTTTCGTGATTATGCTCTTAGAACACCAAAAAAACACAAATCTCATCAAGAACTCAAGCTAGGTTCAAAGATTCTTCTTCTTCTTCATCTACATCTCAAAAGCCCCCAAGGTGAGTTCATACCCCCTTGTTTTCGGTTTTATAATGTTTTTGGTGGAGAATACAAGTGCTTTTGTGTTAGATCTATGTATATATGCATGTTTATGTGTTTAACTTTTAGATCTTTACTTGAAAATAAAGTTTATCACTTGGATCTTCATATAAACCTTGAGAAAAGTATGTGTCCTCACATATAATACTTGTAAACTTGTAGATCTGGGATTTATCCACTTAAAATAGCAAAAACAAGTGTTGTGAACAAACTTAGATAACTTAAACTCAAAAATCAGCCCTTGACAGAAACGTTTTAGTCCAATATTGAACTGTTTTGACCTCCTTAATGGTAATATTTTTCAAAACTGTTTTACATGAAAACAATTCAGGTTATTACCTTTAAAATGACTACCCTCACGTTTTCATACGATTTTTCTACTATTTTTAGCGAATTTTACAAAACTGCCTATCAGATTTGAAATAATTTCAGACCAACCTGTGAATGTGAGCAATTTCACACTTGTTAGAGGCAAATAAAAATTATGAGAAAAATTACGAACAAAGTAGACAAAATTTCCAAACTTCCAGAATTTACGGATCCAAATTTCGACTTACGATGATTTTTCTATAAATTTTCCAACAACTAAGTCAGAAAAGCCAAAAACCATAAAAATGTGTATTTCACAAAAATCAAGCCAAAAATGATATTTTTGACAAAAATGGGTATAAAATGTTATTTTTACCACAAACTAGTCATAAACACAAGTTTTGAACAAAATGGGGACTAAAGTGTTATTTTTACTGTAATTGGGCCTTAATTGAAAACTTTGTGGCTTATTGCGCCAAAAACGTCATTTTTACAAAAAGTGGGCTTTTTATATCAATTTTGTAAATAATCGAGCTAAAATAAACAGAACAATAGCAAACGGGTTAAAAACGATTTTCTTATCCTTACTGGGTCTGGAAATAATACACATGTTTAGTGGGCCTTAGTCTCCTTTTACATGTATATTGGGCTCAGGGTAGACATTCACATTCCTTTGTGCTTGGAAATAATAGATACGTATAGTGGGCCTTAGTGGTCCACTTACATGTTTATTGGGCCTGGGAATGAGTTTTATATGTGTTCTTCTTTCTTTTCTGTGTAAATTTTCGATTAAGGATCTAGTGAGACCTGTCGGTTGGCACCTTTGAGGGTACAATCGTAGCCTGTAGTTATAACCAGAGTTTCCTGAAGTGAAAGCGGGAGTTTGTGTATAGATCTATACGGGGGTGACACCCCACACCTGAGCTGTTCGCTACAGTTAGACTAGGCCAGTCTAGGGTGACAAAAACCTTATTCTATTCCGGCGGCGTCCCAAAGACGCAAAGACAGGCGAAATTGTCATTATTATGTATGATTATAGCGACTCACTTAGAGGAATTAACGTTATAAGATTTACAGAAAACTATTCTACTTTCTTTTTGGGATAAAACAGGAAACCATTCTATTTTCTTTTTGGAATAAAACGGGAAACCTTCTTTTTGATAAAACGACAATCTATAAGCATCGGTACTTAACCACCGGGGTTGAGATTTCAGCATTATCTATTGCAGACAACATCGGGTTGTCTAGAAATCATTCTCTTTCTATTTTTGTAACCATTAACACACATGCATTAATATAAGATCGGACACAAATATTTCAAACCATTTCTTTTTAGAAAGTATCGGATATTTTTGAAAGCACTTTGAAAACGATTCTAAACAAGTACAAAAACCATTTTTATTCAAAACTGCTTATGAACTCACCGACTTTTTAGTTGACGCTTTTTCAAAACGACTTGTATTCTCAGGGATCCAGTAACAGGTAGTAAGTTCGACTAGGAGATCAAGTGGTGCAACATCAAGAAATTTTACTTTCTTACTTTTGTGTAACTGATGAACAAGATTCAATATGTAAACTATGTAAGTGTGTATTTCCAGTGTATGATGTTTGGTTGCTATGTTTCATTCATATTCAATTGTTATGATACTGTACACGAAGTCATCGCCCCCGGACGTTTCCGCCGTCCAGGTTCGGGGGTGTGACAGGTTGGTATCAGAGCATTGTTTATAGTGAACTAGTATATCTAACCATACAAGATATACAACTATAAATACAATGGGACTAAAAACACTCTGACTAAAAGTATACCTTAAGAATATAAGTATCTTCTAACAGTATACATACTTGCTAGAACCGTATCATAATAAGAACAAAACAAAAGTATTTAGATGTTGAACACTACAGTCAAACCTGGGCAGTTATGTAATCATATCTGGAATAAATAGAGCCTGATCAACTATATTTATTCAAGATACGACCAACATGTGTTTGGGAGTGATGGTGGTGTTGCAACAAGTCTAAAACTTACAAACCCTACATGCAAAGGAGCATTAGAACCAAACCTAAGGTTTAAAATACTATAGGAGTATTCTATGATACTAAACAATAACAACAAGTCTAAAAATGTATCGATTTCGTACATCAGGAAGCCCTAAGATCAAACATGTAATACTATAGTAGCATTTTAGAATACCATATGACCTCCACACTTAAATCTTCTGCATATATCTCCTACCTCCACTCTCGTGAAGACAACATGACTGAGCTTCACCCTGAAGACCCCTACTACCCTGCAGTAATAGCCAACGAATGGACCGAGGGAGAACAAGAGGAAGTGCAAATGGAGAACCCAAAATTGGGTCCTGAAAAATACCAAGAGAGGAACCCCGAGGGAAAGGATTCTGATGAGGAGTCAGACACGGATGAAGGCGCCAGAGAGATCCTTAGCGAGCCTTACCCCCTCGGAATGCTATACCGAACCAACACGCAGAACAGGAAGACCTTACCAATCATCACCGCCCCTTAGAAGAGGAGATGACCACCCTAAGGCAATAAATACCTCATGGAAGCTGAGGCTAGAGCAGCCTTAGCAGAGCAGAGAGCGGAAAAGGACACTCGTGAAATGAGCGAAATGGTTGGACACCTTTACGCTATTTAGACATATGAGGGTCATCACACTAAGTCCTAGGTCTACCATGTAATTCGTCACAACTAGTAGTAGTAAATCGAGAGAGGTACACCCTATGAGAACTCATGTAACCTGAGCCAGCTTAAGGATCTGATATCTATAATCTATTACCGTAACCTAACATTTGTACCGCTACCAGATCCGGAGGTACCACCTTCGCCGAAGTGAGCTAGAGCAGTTGCCACTGCGGAGGATATCGCTGCTTGGAGAACAACAGGATCGAATTGTGGCGGGGGAGTTGGAGTTATCGGAGTAGTGCGCCTGTTTGATCTGCGAGGAGGCATCTTTGCTAAAAGAATACAAAGATGAGATGGGATAAGTTTATAGCAGTGGTTTATAAGCCGAAAGCTGAAAGACAAGGTTATCCTAGTTCTGAGTGTATCGGGTCCTGACTTCCACAGGGTTCTGGAAACAATTCATAAAAGAGTCTATACCAAATAAACTTTATGAATTTAGAAATGTCTATCCTCGAATGAATATCTGTGACCTGAATAACTGTTACCAGTTTCACGAAAGAAAATAATCCTAACACATAATGTGAGCAGTGTCTCCACTAACTCATTAAGTTCTACAAGATTATTATTTATTAGTGTGAAGCATAAGACGTTTTGGTTACATCAGTTGATCCTTCTTTGAAAACTTCTCATGAGCTTGCTCTTGTTCCTCCTTGACTCTTCTGTTGACTGCTATGAGGAAGTGGTTACATCTATCTAGGTTTGTCGTGCGAGAATGGAAGTGACTAAAGAATCTATGAGATTTAAGCGAGACCTTATGGGGTGATCCTTACAGAGTCTTCCTATAATTGCACAATGTATACAAGTTGTATATAATTTAAGATTAAATAGACCTTCGAATAAGTGATCCTACTCCAAAACCACAACCAAACAAGGAACAGGTACTGAAGCGTAGATCACAAATTCTAAGTCTATAAAATCTCAATTATATATAACCTTGGAAGTATACATTGCAAGATTATAGACCTATCCGTAAGGGTCTTTTAAGTTATCACATAAGTTATTTATATAGTGCCTAAAATACTGCTATAGTATTTTAATGTAATGTACTTGGTATGTTTTAAACTTGTTATCGTGTTATAGAATCATAAAATACTCCCATAGTATCTTATCTTTATGTTATGATCTAGAATTTCCTTGAATAGAGTTAGGTAAGTTTTAAGACTGTTGCAACACCACATCACTCCCAAACACATCTTGGTCACATCTCGAATGAATATAGTTGATCAGGCTATATTGATCCTAGTTATGATTACATAACTGTCTAGGTTTGACCGCAGTGTTCAAACTTTAAATACTTCTGTTCTGTTCTTCTTGTGATACTTGTTCTAGTATGTATATATGTATAAGCACGTATGTATACTTTTATAAGGTATAGTTATATATTTAAAATATATTATTATCCAGAGCACTTCGGCCCATTGTTTTTTATAGTTGTATATCTTTTATCGGTTGATATACTTAGTTCACTATAAACAATGCTGTAATACCAATCTGTCACGCCCCAAAACCGGAACGGCGGAAACGTTCTGGGGCGGAGGATGTCATGTTTAGTCTCACAAGTCATGCATCATAGTAATAAAAGTAATAAACAACCATTTCAATAGAAAGAAAGTGTTTACAAAGTATGTGTTCACATAACATAGACTACAAAGTAAATAACAAAATAAGACATGAAGCTATATTGCTCCATCTTCTGAATCCTAGTGCGCGTACCTGTCTACTGGTCTCCTGAGAATACAAGTTATTTTGAAAGCGTAGATCAGCATTTAAGCTGGTGAGTTCATAAGATTTTAGTGATGTAAGTAAGTTGTAAGAAAGTTGTAGTAAGTTGTAAGTTCTGTTTAGAAAAGTTCTCCTGTTCCTCCAGAAAATCTAATATTTCCTGCTTTGATGAAAGATAAGTAAAAATGACTCTACAATCCTTTCTATGAGTACTAAATGGATACAGGTTATATAAAACCCAGAGCAAACAAACAATCAGTTGTGTGTATTTGCCCTAAGCCCATAACCAAACAAGGAACAAGAAATGAGGCGGAAGGCACACATCCCATTGTTTGTTAGATCATCGTTGTATATAACCCTAGCGTATTCACTTGGTACTCACGGAGTTAACTGTAATAGTTCCTTTGTATTTTATGAAAAGATTCTTTAAGAAATTTCTTATTTCTTTTTAGTAAAAACGGTAACCATAGTAGTTCCTTCTATAATCACTTGGTTTATACTAGCTATATATAATCTAATATCGAACATATAGTTAGTTGTGTGAATCTGCCCTAAGCCCACAACCAAACAAGGAACAGGATGTAAGGCGGAAAGCACACATCCAACTACCTATCGGATATTAATTACATATAACCCTGGTGTATAAAATAAGGTATTATAGAATTAACCACCTAGGGTCCCTTAAGTTATGCTGGTTTAAGAAGGCAAAAAATTTTGTGATCACATAAGGTTGATTGTACTGACTTTACAAGGAAAAAAAATTTCGGGTTGTCACAATATAAATCCCCCTCTTTTGTCATCACATTTGTACCTTAAACAAAAAGGTATAATCATTTGTCCCGTGTCTCTGTCGATCGACCCTGCTTACCTTGTATTACATTTTTAGTGAAAAGTAACAATGTTCTTGGAGTCATTTTGTACCCCTTTATTTGTTGGGTCTGACACGCCTAACAAATTGGCACACAATTGTCCAAACTCCTCAAATTGAAGCACAATTGTCCGAGCTTACAAAAGTGGTTATGATGTTAGCTAAGACAATGGTGTGCAGCCCACACCCCGCCCTTTCGGTATTTGCACTCAAGTGGGGCACCCAACCGACATGTGCCCTCAACTTCAAGATGAGGATTATGAAGAAGCAAAAGCCATGGGAGGCTATTTCGGATCAAATCAGAGATGGAACAACAATCAAGGTTGGGGAGGAAATCAACAGGGAAGTTATCAACCAAGTCAACCTCATCAATACCAACAAATACCACCTTTTCCACTACAAAACTTTCAGCCAAGGCAGCCACAACACCCTCCTCAACAAGCGGGTTCAACAAGTATGTCCTTAGAGGACATAGTGAATAGTTTGGCCACTAGCACCCAAACCTTCCAACAAGAGACAAAAGCAAGCATAAAGAACTTAGAGCAACAAGTTTCACAGCTTGCTACTTCCGTAAGCATACTAGAATCTCAAGGAAATTTTCCTGCCCAAACAGAAACGAACCCAAGGCACAACGTGTGTGCCATCACATTAAGAGGCGGAAAGAGTTACAATGGTCCAAAAGTGCCAGTTGATCAAAAGGAAGAAGAAATGGTGGTCGAAGAGGCAACCAAAGAAGAGAAGAAGGAAGATAAAACAACCGAAAAGAACCCCTTCGTCACTGAATCTAAAGCCGCACCTGCTCCATTTCGTTAAAAGATTAAGGAGCATGAAGAAAGAACAGGAGGAGAGTGAGATCATGCAAATGTTCAAAAAAGTTCAAATCAACATTCCACTCCTCGAGGCCATCAAGCAGGTACCAAGATATGCAAGGTTCTTTAAGGATCTTAGTGTATCTAAAAAGAAAATAAAATGAAACCAAAGTATAACAGTCAGGGAAAATGTATCCGCGGTTTTGCAAAAGAGGATGCCCCCGAAGTGCAAGGATCCCGGTGTCTTTACCGTGCCATGCAAATTGGGAAATCTTTATGTACCTCGAGGCATTCTCGATCTAGATGCATCCATAAATGTCCTACCATATTCTATTTTTAAATCAATTGGTGTACGACAATTGAGCAAAACCGGTGTGATCATCCAACTTGCTGACCAGTCAATAGTATACCCAAAAGGTTTACTAGAGGACGTGTTAGTACAAGTCAATGAATTTGTTTTCCTGGTTGATTTTTATGTTCTAGATATGGGAGATGATGACTCTCCAAGTTCAAGTTCCATACTTTTGGGTAGACCTTTTCTTAAAACTTCTAAAACAAAACTCGATGTCTACAACGAAACTTTAACTATGGAATTTGATGGTGAAGTTATCAACTTCAATGTTCATGAAGAAAAAAAGGTTCCTTCCGATGTTCAGTGTGTCAATCTTGTGAATATGGTCCAACCCTCAACTAAAAAAGGTTTAAACTTGTCTAACAATGAATTTTTAGAGTTAGTTTTGTCACGAAAACAAGACAGGAACAAAGCCAAAGAACTTGCAAAGGAGTTTGATATAAATAATGAGGTGCTGGAGATTTTGGAGTTTATTGATGACAAGAAACATATGAGGATTGATGAAATGAATTTCAAGCCACCTACAACCAAAGCCAAACTCCTTCCACCGGTGGAACAAGCACACGATTTAGGATGAAAAACTCCACCAGACCCTTTAAAGAATGTGTATATAGAGAAGGAGAGCACCCAACCGGTCATCAACCCAAACAAACTATCAAAAAAGGAAGAGAAGGAGTTGATTACCCTGCTAAACAACTACAAAAGAAGGATTGAGTGGACAACTTTCGACATCAAGGGTTTAAGTCCTTTCTGGTTTGTGCGCAAAAAGAAATCCAAAGGGAGGTTGAATGTTCCAATAAAAGATGTGGCGAGAAGATTGATGTGTTGGAGAGCCCAACATACTTAGATTGATCCATTTTCATGGACCACGTCGATCCAACGACTTTAAAAAAGGGCGGCTAACCGGGAGGCAACCCGGGGGTATTTTGTCCTTTCTTTTAAAACTTTTTAGTCTTTGGTAAATTTAAAAAAAAATTATGTCCCAAATGGTTTTAAATTTTTTTATGCGTAGAAAATGAATCTCCGGCTCCAAAAATATTTCACGGATAGCTTGGGGAGGATGAAGAGGAGGTTCTCACCGTAATTGCAAGGCTCCAAGAACGATTTGGTAAATTCTTTCCATATCTTTAATCGTTCATATTTTTCTTAACTATTTTGGACCCATTCCCAACCCAGCTACCATCCTCCCCCACCCCCGATAATTAGATGGTTTATCCCTCTTCAAGCATCGAGGACGATGCTACATTTTAAGCTTGGGGAGGGGCATTCATCTATGAAAATAGATCTCGTTGCATGTAGGTTGCAGTTTTGTACATATTGCATGATTTTTACATTTTCATTTTATATTTTTTCTCGTTTTTTGCATCTAATTTTTTTTTCAAAAATCAAAAAGATTTTCTTTTTATTCTATTTTTATTATTCTTGCATCTTGCATCTTGCATCTCAATTTTTGCATTGCGCTCATTTCTAAAAAAAATCATAAATATTTTATTCTATGTTTGTTTGGATCCAATCCCAAGCAATTAGATCTTTTTAAAACAGTTGAGTTGGTAAGTGAGTCGTATGCCTTAAGATTAGACTCGCTCTTTTTATTGAAAATCTCAAAGCAAGCTAATCACACACAAACACACCTCCCGAAGCTACTCGTGCAAAATAGAAAATGAAAAGGTTTTCAACAGCGGAGCATAAGGACAGGTATGAGTCAATCTTTGGGACATGTGACCGGTCTTATGAGTAGTAAGTACTCAATTGAACTCAAAATGCCAAATTTAAGAAATCATAGAAAGAATATAAAGTTTCAGTGACCTGAGCCTCCCAGCACTCTAAAAAGTCCTTTCTGCTTATTCCCTTTTATATACCTTGCTTGGGGACATAGTCCAACTATACTTATGGGTCTTTGTGTGTTGACTTCAGTCCCCCGAAAAATGTCTTAGAAGCCTCTCACGGTAATAGACCGTGAGATGTCCTACAATAGGAAAGTCAAGGACAAAAATATAAAGAAATATGCCTAGGAAATAAATTGACAAGAGTATTATGTTTTGTCTCAAATTTTGTTTGTTTAAAACAAATTATTAAGATAATCTGTGACCTTTGGGACTCAAATAAGTAAACTCCAAGGGGTTTTCTACACTTAATCGCCTAAAGCTGAATTGTTTGGGACTGATTGGGTTGAAAGTTCGCTACACGGGTTCCATAGAAAGTCATGAACTTAATATTAACAAAAAAATATAGATATGTATAGGTACCCAAATAAAGCTAATCTGTGGCCTTTGAGGTTCGGGCAAGTAAACCCAAGGGATCTCTTTAAATCTAGTACACTAAGGTCATCTGGTCTGGATGTGTTGGTTGGAAGCTCGTTATATGGATTCCAAAGAAAGTCATGAGCTTTATTTGTAGGAAAATATAATTAGATAGTTTGTATATATTTATGTTTATAGTTTAATCGAATAATATATTTAAGAAAAATGTTTGGCTTCCAAAAGATTCCTTTGGGCTTGGACTTGAACTTATGACATTGGGACTCATTGTTAACTACTTTGACTGGTGTAAGTGGTTTGAAATTTGTAACCAATCTGGGTAAATTTTAGGGAATTCTTAGAAAATATTTTTTAGAAAAAGATTGTTGTTGATCAACAAATAGCTGGAGTTGGTCATTGTCATATTTTTTAAAACATAGATGATTGATCATATTTTTGTCACATTCATTTTCACGAGAGTAAGACTATAATTTGTTCCATGAGTTGACTTGATACTAATAAGAGGGAACACTAATAAGAGGGAACAAGTGTTCTGAATTTTGATTCTATTGAGTTGCATTAGGGAATGGCTAAAAGTCTTGTCCTTTAATGTTATATAATATTGTGGGACTAATGCCAAGTTGACTCGAGGCACGACAGGTACATTCTCAACTATGCTACAAAAATGAGATTAGTTGGGTTGGATCCATTTCATGTTTGTTTTAGTTATTGCATTAAGTTTCAAAAGTTTGATTTTGTTTTTGTTTTTGTTCCTTTTCTTTTATTTTATTCTCCCCGAACTAAATTCTTCTTGTTCTTTCTTAGGGACAAGAAAGGTTCAAGCTTGGGGAGATTAGTTAGGTGCATTTCATGCACCCATTTTGTAGCTTTATTTCATAAAAGTGCATTGCATATAGGCTTAAACTCATGCATTTTGCATGTTTTTCGGGATTTTTCATGAGGCTATTTCATTCACTAACTTTTGTGATATTTCAGGGACTTTTGGGGGGAGGATCTTGCTTGAGGAGGTAAATAAGAGATGTGGATGAAATTCCGGGACTTGCAGAGCACCGGGGATGAAGATATTGAAGAAATGAAGATTTTAGCAATTCAGGGATTTACACGGCCGTGTAAACGTAAGGCATGAGTTTAAGCGGGCCGTATATTTGAATCTACAAAGGCAGTTTGAGCGTTCTACTTTTTGCGTTTACACGGGCCGCGTAAACGACAATGTTAATTTATGCAGACCGTGTAAACGTAAACGTGAGTTTTAAAGCAGTTTTTCATCTTTATTAAAAGGGGGACCGATTTTTTACTAAGGGGGGTCGATTTTTGGAGCAGAGAAGACGATTTTCTTGAGGATTTTGAAGTTGATTAACACTTGGGAACATTTGATTTCATTTTGTAAGAACTTTTATTTCATTTTCTACATTTGTGATCTTGTTCTAGTCATGAGTGGCTAGAACCCTAGTTTCTCCAACTTTATGTCTTGACTTCTTAGTTATGATTTCAATCATGTGACTTGATGTTTGCTTTCAATTTTTATCTAGTGAATTTGATTTTGTTTCAATCGAATGTTTGATTCTAATTGTGATTCTTATTGGCCATTTGAATTAGGGTTAGGTCATTCAAGTTATCTAATTGCAAAATCCGTAACTGTTTTGTAAATTGGACTAGGTAACAAGCACTAAACTGATTTCCATTGAATGAATTTAGTGTAAATCTTATTCACACATTTTTACGCTCCCGAGCTTGTGAGGAGTAGTGGATGTTGTCGGGAACATTCACATAAAGTTTAATGCAATCCCTAAACCTAACTCCAAGAGCTTCTTTAGATTAGATTGGTAAGGTTACGGTTAATCAAAGAGGTTATTTTGGTTAATCAATGTTGTGAATGGGAAATACTAGAGCTTGTTAGCATTTCCAAGTACCAACTTAGATATAACTGAACAAATATCATTTCATCCTTGGAATCACATTGCTAATTTGTCTTCCATGGAGTTGGAGTACTTACAAATCTTGAATTTATTTTTTTTAATCAATTGCTTACTTATGACTTCAGTCTTTTGTTTGAATCAATGCATATAAATCCCCCTCTTTTGTGATCAGATTTGTACCTTACGCAAAAAGGTATAATGATTTTTCCCGTGTCTCTATGGATCGACCTTGCTTACCTTGTATTTCATTTTTAGTGCAAAGTAACAGTGTTCTTGGAGTCCTTTTGTACCCCTTTATTTGGTGGGTCTGACACGCCTAACAGTCTCCATAATAAGAGGTGGGATAAAATCTACATGTGAGTTGGAAACTTTAATGTAAGAAAGGTGTTTAAGGACTTTACCTTGAATTTGAGACCTCATTAGGATGGAATTGTTTCTAGTAACAAATTTCCAGTGTAATATTCTATAATATTGGAGACTCAGTCTTTTAGACTTTAGAATCTCGATATCACAAGAAATCAATGCATGTGAAGTTGGAATTCCACTACATCTTGGATAGCGATAGGAATTTAGAATTGTGAATTGAGCATCATTGGACTAATGTGTAATCGATCTATTCATAAAGGAAGGACCATCGAGAGGCATAGTATGCACGTTCAGGACATGGTATGACTGATGTTATCTAATTCAAGTGGTTAGTTGATTACTTGAAACATTATACAATGAAGAAATTCATAATTGTTATGATGATTAAATAATAGAGATTTATTTATGATCCATGGGTATGATGTCATAGTTAATTAATTTATTATTATGTTTCACTTTGCATGTTTTACTTCCCTGAGTAATTTAAATATTATTCAAAATTGCACAGTCTTTCATACTTTTGGAAGTAAGTAGTGAATTAAGACTGTCATGAATTGATTGTAGATTGTCGATTGAGGTTAAGACATTGCAATTGGAATTGCTGCAATATTCATGAGTACTTTGAAAAAAGAGATTTTAAGTATTAGATAAACCCACGCTTAGAGATTACTTCATGGATCTTTTCATGAGTAATCCTAAGAAGATAATATCTTCTATTCTTAAACAGAGATCTATAGTTCATAGTTTACATATCAGTTGTGTATTGGTTTACTCAAACACATCTCGTAACTGGGTGTTATAAACGGTTATTCCAAGTGTGAATTGATGTGTGAATTGTATGACTATATAGTCAAAGTAATTCGTTCCTTTTTCCCTAACAGGAAAAGCGATATCATTGGGCCCCTCGATGATTTGATGTTGACTATTGCGATAACCCAAAATTTCTATCTTTTACAATTATTCAATTCAATCAAAGTCAGACTCGTTTCTGCTATCTTTTAGCCTTGTTTAGAGTCTGTTTGAGTGTTCCAAGGCTTGTACATTCAAGGATAGGGTATAGGAATGAGTTCTCAAAATTCATAGTATCAAAATCGGGCCAAACACTCCAACATGAGGAGTGTACGACCGCACACATGGGTGTACGGCCGTACACCCATCTATGGCCGTGAACCCTTCCCTATAAAGATGATACTTAGCCTTCATTCAACCCTTTTCACAATCCTAAGCCAAGAAATTCAGATTTCTCTCTCAACTATCATCAACTTTCATCATCAAGATCTTCAAAAATGTAAGAACTCCTTCCATTTCTTTGTGATTATCCTTCATGATCTTAGATCACCCTTTGATTTCATCCATGAAATTCATGTTTTTTGGAAGATCTTCAAGTGTTCTTCACTTTCACCAAGAACACCTACTAGTTCTTGATGGCCGTGAACACTCATCAAGCCTCCAAATTTGTGAGTAACTGCTTCCTATGCTTGTTACCTAATAGAATCACTTGATATTCACCTTAAAACCTCATCTAATGCATGAACACAAAGAGTGTACGACCGTACACCCTTCATATGGCCGTACACCCCTTGTTAAGTTCTTATCTAGACCTTCAACTCATGATAAGTCCCAACATTAGATCATGGACACTTAGAGGATGCTAGATAGGGTCATGAAACACCTTCTTGGCATGTTCTACAAGGAGTGTACGGCCGTACACTCCAAGGCCGTACACCTAGGTGGCCGTACACACAAGTGGCCGTACACAAAAAAGGTCGTACAAACATAGGCCGTACACACCTTGGTCGTACACACTCATGTGTGGCCTTAAACCCGTTTTATGCAATCCTTTGTACTTGTAACACTTCAATCTAAGTGTTTCCTAAGTCCTAAGGTATTTTCCTTACATGATTAGTTGTATAAACACTAATTATATACATATATGTGTCATTATATGCTAAATAGGATCTGTGTGTGTTCGAGTCTTCACTTGACACTTAGCATCCTACAACCGATCTTTCATTCGTATCACTCACTGCAGGTGAGTTCATACCCCTTAACTTACCTTTTAAATGATTTTAAATACTTTTATGGGGGGGGGGGAATACAAGTAGAAACATTATAGTTATTATATCAATCACATGTGATTAATAACTATCAAACAGATGGATTTCATATACTTCAAACTGTGTTTTCAAACAAATTGCTGCAAATCATTTTACATACTCTTTTATATGCAAAACTCTTTATCAGACTCTTATAAACTTATATTTTGTCAAAATCATGTCTATATGGATATAATTATATAAGTAGGATTGAAGGGACTTAGGACTGATAATTCGCCTTATTTCCTGTTCCTTGTTTGGTTGTGGACTTAGGGTATCGGTTGTTTGTCCGAAGGTCATTTGAAAGGACTTAGGGTATCGGTTGTTTATCGGAAGTAGGATTGAAAGTACTTAGGACTGATAAAAGTTCTTCATTCAGTTCAATACCTTTGAGTAGTAAAGGTGTACAAACATGTTCATTCATACAAACAACATTACTAGTAAACTATAATAGGTATAGTTTAGGAAGTCACTACTTACTAATTCTAGAACAATGAAACATACAAGAGTCAGTTCATACATGAGTCAGTTCAAACATACTATAACGAGAAACAATACATACTATAACGAGAAACAGTACATACTATAACGAGAAACAATACTCACTATAAAGAGAAATAGATAGAACATACTGCACACTAGACAGAGAGAACATACACTACACAAGAACATACTATACAAATACAAGAATACTATAACATTAATGTGAGATACTACTTCATGGCGCGGCAATATACTGCTGTGTCACGTTTTGTACCTAGAGTCTCCTGGAGGGAGAGCGTGAATTTGTGTATAGATCTATACGAGATTGATCATCCCACATCTTGTTGCTAGCTACAGTGGGACCTGCAGGTCTACGGGTGACGAATGTCATATCATTTTCGAAATCTCGAATGTCGTGTTATACTAGTCAATCAAGTATGGTTACAATCTTATCACATTTTACCTTAATTAAACAAACAAGTTTAAGGTAGTTAGTACATTGGTAGTTAATTAGATAAAACTACAATACATCTTTATTTTCCCATTTCATTCACATTGTGATCTTCTCACATAAACGGTAATGAAAACTATATTTTGGTAATGATAGTAATACTTTGGGAAAACACTCACTTTTACAAAAGAACAAACATAAAGAACAGTTGGGTCTTGGTAGAAGACTACTTTAGTAGAAAATATAGGATTTTGTAGGAAGTTTACAAACATTTACATCAAACACTTACAAACTTTTACATCAAACATTTACAAACACTTTCTTCAAACTTATACAATGAATGACACTAATATACTTATGAACTCACCAGCTTTAATGATGATCTACGCTTTCAAAATAACTTGTATTCTCAGGTCACCAGTAGACAAGTACCAATGACCAGGTTTTGAGAAGATGGAGCACATTCAAGACTCATCTCTTATTTTGATTCAAATTTTGGTGTCCTATAAACTATACAGAACACACTTATTTTAAATTATATTATTAATGCAATTGATGATGTTGTTGCATGTTTTACTATTATGCATTGTTGTGATACTGTACATGACGTCCTCCGCCCCCGAATGTTTCCGCCGTTCCGGTTTGGGGGTGTGACAGATTTGTATCAGAGCATTGTTTATAGTGAATTGAGTATATCAATCCATAAAAGATAAACAACTATAAACACAACGGGATTAAAATACTCTGATCAAGAGTTTATACTTTTAAATAATAAAATAGTTAGCCAAAGTATACATACCTGCATTCATACTAAAATCAGTGTCACTAGGACAGAACAAAAGTATTACCATTGTTGGACAGTACAAGTAGGCTTGGGGACATATAATCAGATCTGGGAGTGATATAGCCTGATCAATTATATCTTTCCGAGAAGTGATTAGCATGTGCCTAGGAATGGTTGTAATGTTGCAGCAAGTCTAAAAACTTACCAACACTACTACAATGAAAACATTAGAACAAAACATAAACTTAAAATACTATAGGAGTATTTTGTGTTACTATAATTACTTATGTGCAAACTAAAAAAATGTCTTTATTAGTATGACAATAGTTGCTGAGTGGATACGCTAAGGTTATATGTGACTAGGGTGTTATAGACTTCGAATATGTGATCTTTGCTTTACTTCATGTTCCTTGTTTGGTTGTGGACTTAGAGTTAGGATCGCTTATTCGAAGGTCTATCATGTTTTGGTTACATATGACTGGTATGCACTACGCAAATGTTGGAGTAACTTTTTTAGCATCATCTTATAATTATCTTAATTAGTATGTCTATTAATTATTTCTTTTACCCCCATTCTCGCGTAGATATCATCGTTGGATTCAATCTCACCGACGACCCGTACTTTCCCAACCACAACAATGGTGGATGGCTCGATGATGAGCCAGAAGAGAATCATGCAATTCTGTTGGACGATGACTTCGTAGAGAACTTACCAGAGGATTCTGACTCTGAGCCAGAAGTCAATGATAAACCCCTGGTAGCTCCAATCCCAAATCCTAACCCTCGTCCGGCTTTTCAAGGCCCGACGCTTCTGTGGGTGGAAAGTTTGGAGAGATGGAGTCAAGAACAGGGTCAACCCATGCCATACAACGGAAGCAGAAGCTTCTACAACTTGAGCGAGGGAGGCTCAGCGGACAGAGTCCTGCCTATTCTGTTCCGTAGGGTTGCCCGAAACGAAATACAGGGAAGGACAGCCCTCAACCGAATCACGGAGGTTGATGCCAATGTAGGAGTCAATACTGTCCGCATTAGTCGTCTGGAAGATGCTTGTGAGAGAGCTGCGAGAGACCATGAGTCTCTACTGCAAGAGCTAGCTGTGACTCGAGCTGAAGTCATAGAACATCGCATACGCCAGCGAGTGTATGACCGACGCATTCTTGACTTGGAGCGTCAGCTGGCTTACTTAAGGGTTCGCCCAAGGGGTTCCCATCGCCAGTAGGGAATGCTCTGCTCAAATTTCCTTTTATCTAAGGATTAGCCTTCTTATCTATGCTCCAAGTAGCACTTTTCCCTGTAATTTCCTGTTTATATTAAGACCTTGAACTTTCAGTTGATTAGGTTTTAGTTCTGTCAAAATTTTCCTATCCTGGGTTGATGTAAGACCTACTCTTAGGTCATTTTTCCCGAACTTTTTACATCTGTAATACCAAAATTATTGACAGATATTGAATCTCATGGAAATTTTTATCCAAATGCTTTCATCTTTATAGTGCTAGACCTCTATTCGATCATACTTTCATCTGTTTTGTTGGGCTATGGAGAGTTAGTCCATGATTCACTCTCATCATTCTCTCTATTGAATTCTTACCAATATCTTCATCTTTGTGATCTTATAGCTTCAAGATGCCTCCCCGTAGATCGAACAGGCGCACTACTCCGCTAACTCCGAATCAAACTCCACCTCCTCCTCCTCAATACAACCTAGTAGCTATCCAAGTTGCGGTGAATGCGGCTGTTATAGCAGCCCTAGGACAATTCCCAACTACCGGTACTAGCGGGAGTGGAACGAATGTGCATTCCACTCCAATTGAAGCTCCAGTGCGCTCTAGGGAGTGCTCGTATAAGGACTTCACCAGCTGCAAACCCAGGCCCTTCAATGGGACTGGTGGAATCATTTCCCTCTCGCAATGGTTCGAGAAAACAGAGTCGATCTTCGATATCTGTTCCTGTCCGGAAGGGAGCAAAGTTAAATTTGCTGCCTGCACCTTCGCAGACCGAGCCCTGACATGGTGGAATAGCCATGTCAAGTCACTAACTCTTATAGTGGCAAATGCTATGGGCTGGGAAGCTCTGAAGAAGCTTATAGTCGTGGAATACTGCCCGAGGGGTGAAGTTCAGAAATTCGAGCAGGAACTCTGGAGCCTAACCATGAAGGGCTCCGACATAGTTTCCAACACTGCCAGATTCAACGATCTGGTAGCGCTATGTCCGGGAATGGTCCCTTCTGAAGCGAAGAAGGTGGAAAGGTATATCTGGGGGCTGGTGCCTCCATTTCAGGGGAATATACTAGCCTCAAACCCCACTACCTTCGATAGTGCCAAGCGATTAGCACAACGGCTCATTGACCATGGGGTCCGTACCCCGTCAACAACAACAACCCTAGCCATCTCAGAACCCTCCAAAGTCGTTGACAACAAGTGGAAGTTTTGGGATGACAAGAACAAGAATGCTGTGTAGAAAGCTGCCAAAAAGCTGCATGTCGTAGCTGTTCATATTGCGATAGCGCCTACTGCTGTTGCGCCGGTGAAGCAGTACACTGGAAACTTACCGAAGTTCAACAAATGCAGCTTCCACCACAACGGACCCTGCCGGGAAATGCAGTGCTCTAACTACAATAAGAAAGCGCATACTGCCCGTTTCTGCAAGGTTCCGACAAGGCCAATCACCCAAATCCCCAGTGCTGGTGTGGGCCAGGCTTGCTACAGTTGTGGCGAGGCGGGCCACTACAAAAGGAACTACTCGAAGGCAGGGAATGCCGATGGAGTGGGAAGAGTTTTGGCTATAGGCCACGAGGAAGCAGTTGCCGACCCCACAGTGGTCACTGGTACGTTTCTCCTCGATAACTCATATGCATCCATACTGTTTGATTGTGGAGCGGAGAGGACTTTCGTGAACCAGAAATTTGCTCACTTGCTTAAACAAAAATCACGTGCACTTAAAGAACTGTTCACTATAGAAATAGATAACGGAAAGACAGAGAGCACTAGCTGCATATACATAGGATGTACACTAACACAAGATAGCCATTCATTTTCAATCGACCTCATGCTGGTCTCAATTAAAAGTTTCGACGTCATAATCAGCATGGATTGGCTGAGTTCTCATCGTGCCGACATCATATGTTACGAAAATGCTATTCGCCTTAATCTGTCGTCTAACGAAACTCTAGTTATCTATGGCGACAAACCTGACACGAACCTTCGTATCATCTCGAGCATACAAGCCCAGAAGTACCTACGAAAGGAATGTCGCACATTCCTTGCTCATGTTGTCGATATGAGCCAGGAGACGAAGGACATAAAGAACATCCTAGTGGCACGCGATTTTCCCGACATCTTTCCAGAAGAACTACCAGGATTACCTCTGCAACGTCAAGTCGAGTTCAGAATTGACTTAGTTCCAGGGGCTACCCCAGTAGCCAAATGGCCCTATCATCTAGCACCAGCTGAGATGCAGGAGCTATCCAGTCAACTTAACGAATTGCTCAGCAAGGGCTTCATTAGACCAAACATCTCACCCTGGGGAGCATCGGTCTTATTCGTCAAGAAGAAAGACGGATCGTTCCGTATGTGCATCGACTACCCGGAACTTAACAAACTGACAGTCAAGAATCGTTACCCTCTGCCTCGCATAGACGGCTTGTTCGAGCAACTGCAAGGGGCGGATTTCATTTCAAAGATTGACCTGAGATCCGGGTATGACCAGTTACGAGTGCTAGGGGAGGATGTTCCGAAGACAGCCTTCCGAACTCGTTATGGACACTACGAGTTTGTAGTGATGCCGTTCGGATTGACCAATGCGCCCGCAATATTCATGGACTTAATGAATAGGGTGTGCCGTCCTTACTTGGATCGGTTTTTCATTGTATTCATCGATGACATACTTATCTACTCTCGTAGTAAGGAGGAGCATAGTCAACATCTGCGTCAGGTCTTAGAAACATTGCGATCAGAGGAGCTTCATGCGAAGTTCTCAAAATGCGAATTTTGGATCCGAAGAGTCGAATTCCTGGGTCACGTGGTTAGCAAAGAGGGAATGCACGTCGACCCTTCCAAAATCAAAGCCATTGAGAACTGGTCAGCACCGAAGACGCCTACAGAAATTCGTCAATTTCTAGGCCTCGCTGGCTACTATCGCAGGTTCATTCAGAACTTCTCAATGATTGTGAAACCGCTTACAACATTGACCCAGAAGGGCGTGGCCTTTGACTGGGAAGAGAAGACGAAGAAAGCGTTCCAAAAACTAAAGTGAGCCTTATGCACCGCACCGATACTATCCCTCCCCGAAGGGATAGAAGACTTCATGGTTTATTGCGATGCATCCAACCAAGGGCTCGACTGTATTCTGATGCAACAAGGTAAGGTCATCGCCTATGCCTCAAAACAGCTAAAGACACACGAGGTCAACTGTCCACACACGATCTTGAGTTAGAAGCAGTGGTATTTGCTCTGAAGATCTGGAGACAATACCTGTATGGTACAAAAAGCACTATCTTTACAGACCACAATATCCTACAACATATATTCGACCAGGAGGAGCTCAACATGAGATAACGACGGTGGGTCGAGCTACTCATTGATTACGAATGTGAAATTCGTTATCATCCCGACAAGGCCAACGTAGTAGCTGACGCCTTAAGTCGGAAAAAATACTCTGGTCGTAGAGTCAAATCATTGACTATGACTATCCATTCACACTTGTCCACACAAATTAAGGAGGCTCAGATCGAAGCCTTGAAACCTGAAAATGTGGTGGGTGAATCCCTAAGAGGGATGGATAAGAACTTGGAAGTCAAGGGTGGCGAAGCCTTTTATCTCATGGATCGGATCTGGACACCGAAACACGGTGGTTGCAGAGACTTGGTCATGACCGAAGCGCACAACACTCGATATTCCGTCCACCCAGGTTCAGATAAGATGTATCTGGATCTTCAAAAGTTATACTGGTGGCCTAACATGAAAGAAGAGATTGCTACCTTCGTGAGTAAATGCCTTACTTGTGCCAAGGTTAAGGTCGAATACCAGAAACCATCAGGTTTACTTCAACAACCGGAGATACCTGAATGGAAGTGGGAGCGGATCATAATGGACTTCATAACGAAGTTTCCCAAGACAACGGGTGGTCTCGATACCATTTGGGTGATCGCAGACAGGTTAACAAAGTCCGCACACTTCCTGCCCATCAAAGAGACTGACAAGATGGAGAAACTAACTAGAACATATATTAGGGAGATCGTACGACTGCATGGTGTTCCCATATCCATTATCTCTGATAGAGATAGTAGATTCACTTCTAGGTCTTGGCAGTCGCTACAAAGTTCCCTAAGAACTAAGTTGGACATGAGTACAGCCTACCCTCCGCAAACCGACGTACAAAGTGAGAGGACTATGCAAACTTTGGAAGACATGTTGCGAGCCTACGTGATAGCCTTTGGGAAGGCATGAGATACTCATTTACCCCTTGTCGAGTTCTCCTACAAAACAATAGTTATCACATGAGCATAAAGGCTGCTCCATTTGAAGCCATCTATGGCCGTAAGTGCATATCCCCTCTGTGTTGGGCTGAGGTGGGCGACACACAGTTAGCTAAAGGATGAGTTCCTGAGAACACTCTCACAGGTCCAGAGATCATTCGGGAAAAGACAGAGAAGATCGTTCGGATTCGTGAACGATTGAAAGCCTCTAGAGACTGACAGAAAAGCTGCGCAGACAAGAGAAGGAAACCGTTGGAATTACAGGTAGGCGACCGAGTTCTATTGAAGGTCTCACCCTGGAAGGGCTTGATACGCTTCGGAAAGCGTGGAAAGCTAAATCCAAGATACTTAGGGCCTTTCGAGATTCTCGCTAGAATCGGCCCTATAGCTTACAAACTCAAACTACCTCGCGAACTTAGTAACGTACATTCTACTTTCCACGTCTCGAACTTGAAAAAGTGTCTGTCCGACGAGACTCTTGTAATCCGACTCGACGAGATCGAGATCAACGAGAGCCTCAACTTCGTGGAAGAACCAGTAAAGATCATGGACCGAGAGGTCAAGCAAACGAAGCAAAGTCGTATCCCGATAGTGAAGGTTCGCTGGAATGCCAAGCGAGGACCTGAATTCACTTGGGAGTGCGAGGATCAGTTGAAACTGAAATATCCTCATCTTTTTACTTAGTTATTTGTAATTGCTTAATTGCTTAAACTCTAATTTCGGGACGAAATTCTCTCTAACGGGGGGATGATGTGACAACCCGAAATTTCTATCTTGTACAGTTATTCAATTCAATCAAAGTCAGACTCGTTTCTGCTATCTTTTAGCCTTGTTTAGAGTCTGTTTGAGTGTTCCAAGTCTTGTACATTGAAGGATAGGGTATAGGAATGAGTTCTCAAAGTTCATAGTATCAAAATCGGGCCAAACACTCCAACATGAGGAGTGTACAGCCGTACACATGGGTGTACGACCGTACACCCATCTATAGCCATGAACCCTTCCCTATAAAGATGATACTTTGCCTTCATTCAACCCTTTTCACACTCCTATGCCAAGAAATTCGGATTTCTCTCTCAACTATAATCAACTTTCATCATCTAGATCTTCAAAAATGTAAGAACTCCTTCTATTTCTTGTGATTATCCTTCATGATCTTAGATCACCCTTTGATTTCATCCATGAAATTCATGTTTTTGGGTAGATCTTCAAGTGTTCTTCACTTTCACCAAGAACACCAAGAAAACCTACTCGTTCTTAGTGGCCGTGAACACTCATCAAGCCTCGAAATTTGTGAGTAACTGCTTCCTATGCTTGTTACCTAATAGAATCACTTGATATTCACCTTAAAACATCATCTAACGCATGAACACAAAGAGTGTATGGCCGTACACCCTTCATATGGCCGTACACCCTTTGTTAAGTGCATATCTAGACCTTCAATTCATGATAAGTCCCAACATTAGATCATGGACACTTAGAGGATGCTATATAGGGTCGTGAAACACCTTCTTGGCATGTTCTGCAAGGAGTGTACAGCTGTACACCCAGGTGGCCATACACACAGTGGTCTTACACCAGGTGGCCATACACACATAGGTCGTACACACCTTGGCCGTACACACTTATGTGTGAACTTAAACCCGTTTTATGCAATCCTTTGTACTTGTAACACTTCAATATAAGTGTTTCTTAAGCCCTAAGGTGGTTTCCTTACATTATTAGTTGTATAAACACTAATTATATACATATATGTGTCATTATATGCTAAATAGGATATGTGTGTGTTCGAGTCATCACCTCACACTTAGCATCCTACAACCGATCTTTCATTCGTATCACTCAATGTAGGTGAGTTCATACCCCTTAACTTACCTTTTAAATGATTTTAAATACTTTTATGGGGGGATACAAGTAGAAACATTATAGTTATTATATCAATCACATGTGATTAATAACTATCAAACAGATGGATTTCATATACTTCAAACTGTACTTTCAAACAAATTGCTGCAAATCGTTTTACATACTCTTTTATATGCAAAACTCTTTATCAGACTCTTTTAAAGTTATATTTTGTCAAAATCATGTCTATATAGATATAATTATATAAGTAGGATTGAAAGGACTTAGGACTGATAATTCGCCTTATTTCCTGTTCCTTTTTTGGTTGTGGACTTAGGGTATCGGTTGTTTGTCCGAAGGTCGTTTGAATCTTAGTTATATATTATGTGTATGTATATAGATATAAAAGTTCTTCAATCAGTTCAATACCTTTGAGTAGCAAAGGTGTACAAACATGTCCATTCATACAAACAACATTACTAGTAAACTATAATAGGTATAGTTTAGGAAGTCAGTACTTACTAATTCTAGAACAATGAAACATACAAGAGTCAGTTCATACATGAGTCAGTTCAAACATACTATAATGAGAAACATAACATACTATAACGAGAAACAATACATACTATAACGAGAAACAGTACATACTATAACGAGAAACAATACTCACTATAAAGAGAAATAGATAGAACATACTGCACACTAGACAGAGAGAACATACACTACACAAGAACATACTATAAAAATATAAGAATACTATAACATTAATGTGAGATACTACTTCATGGCACGGCAATATATTGCTGTGTCACGTTTTGTACCCAGAGTCTCCTGGAAGGAGAGCGTGAATTTGTGTATAGATCTATACAGGATTGATCATCCCACATCTTGTTGCTAGCTACAGTGGGACCTGCAAGTCTACGAGTGACGAATGTCATATCATTTTCGACATCTCGAATGTCGTGTTATACTAGTCAATCAAGTATGGTTACAATCTTATCACATTTTACCTTAATTAAACAAACAAGTTTAAGGTAGTTAGTACATTGGTAGTTACTTAGATAAACTACAGTACATCTTTATTTCCCATTTCATTCACATTGTGATCTTCTCACATAATCGGTAATGAAAACTATATTTTGGTAATGATAGTCATACTTTGGGAAAACACTTACTTTTACAAAAGAACAAATATAAAGAACAGTTGGGTCTTGGTAGAAGACTACTTTAGTAGAAAATATAGGATTTTCTAGGAAGTTTACAAATATTTACATTAAACACTTACAAACTTTTACATCGAACATTTACAAACACTTTCTTCAAACTTATACAAACAATGACACTAAAATACTTATGAACTCACCAGCTTTAATGCTGATCTACGCTTTCAAAATAACTTGTATTCTCAGGTCACCAGTAGATAGGTACCGATGACCAGGTTTTGAGAAGATGGAGCACATTCAAGACTCATCTCTTATTTTGATTCAAATTTTTGGTGTCTTATAAACTATACAGAACACACTTGTATTAAATTATATTATTAATGCAATTGATGATGTTGTTGCATGTTTTACTATTATGCATTGTTGTGATACTGTACATGACGTCCTCCGCCCCCGAATGTTTCTGCCGTTCCGGTTTGGGGGTGTGACAGATTGGTATCAGAGCATTGTTTATAGTGAATTGAGTATATCAATCCATAAAAGATAAACAACTATAAACACAACGGGATTAAAAATACTCTGATCAAGAGTTTATACTTTTAAATAATAAAATATTTAGCCAAAGTATACATACCTGCATTCATACTAAAATCAGTGTCACTAGGACAGAACAAAAGTATTACGATTGTTGGACAGTACAAGTAGGCTTGGGGACATATAATCAGATCTGGGAGTGATATAGCCTGATCAATTATATCTTTCTGAGAAGTGATTAGCATGTGCCTAGGATTGGTTGTAATGTTGCAGCAAGTCCAAAAATTTACCAAGACTACTACAATGAAAACATTAGAACATAACATAAACTTAAAATACTATAGGAGTATTTTGTAACGTCCGTAGATCCGGGCTAGTCAATTTAGAGATAATAGGGGTCGAAAATGACTTTTTGACAAAAGATTATTTAGAATAAATAATCTTAACCAAGTTGTAGAATACGTCTCAAGGATTCCGTACATATAAAGAACGTTGAAATTCGAGTTATAACGAAGAAGTTATGGTCCGTCGAAGTTTTACGGCAAAACCGGCACGACACCGGGAGACGTAAATAGTGAATTTACGATGGAGAACTTTTTAGCGTTAGAAATCTAAACAAAATTTGTAGTGTACATTAAATCGAGAACATACAAAAAAAGGATGCCCAAATCTGACTTCGTATGAGGAAGTTATGAATTTTCTAAGATTTGGCTTAGCAGTGCACAGCCCGAAACTCGAATTTTAGATCGAGCGGTTTTTGGCCTACGCGACCTAAATGAGAATTTAAGATCTCATTAATAGGAACTCAACGGTAAAAAGACAGATGAAAACAGAGTCCGTATGTAGAAGTTATGAATTTTATGCAAACATTTAACAGTATAATCTCCTCATACTGTTAAATTTTAGATCGGTCAAGAATTAGCCGACGGAGTCAAAATGAAAGTTGTAGATCTTATTTTTACCTACGGGTGGATATAAAGAACGTAAAAAACGGAGGTCGTATGTGAAAGTTACAGATTTTAGAAGTCGGAAGTGTGGTGTGCGAAAATGGGTGATGTGGCACAATCTTGGCCATTGCTTTCTACCCAAGTCTTGCCACTAGATGGTGACATGTGGCATCAAGTTCAACCATTTTTCACCCTATAAATAGAACATCTCCCATCCTCATTTTCTTCACACCTTTCCCATTCTTTCTTCTCTTTACTCTCTCTCTAGAACCTCTCTCTAGCCCCGAAACCCCCCGAAAAGCCTAGGGAACCTCCCTAGCACGAGGCAGAAGCCCCGGAGTGCTCGACGGCTCCGAGAAGAAGATATTTTCAGCTCGGGAACGCTGCTCCAAGAAAAGCCCGATTTTCTATAAAACTCGCTGTAAGTGAGTTACGCCTACGCTATTTTTAATATAACTTTTATTTAATTATAGTAACGTTATTAGGAACTTATAATAAGTACTTGGGCTGTTATTATGGGTTATATAAGTATTGTTTAACGCTTATATAATAGTAATAATAGCTAGACTATTAATTAGTCTCGGCGAATAATAGACTAAACGCTAGTGGTAATAATACTAGGTTTCGTCGAAGGAAATTATTTTTAAGAAGCGAAGCGCTGTCTGAGTTCAGAATCACCACCTTTTCAAGTGAGTGCATGGTCCCTTTCACCTTACACATAGATATGAAGTATTTTATATAAATTACGTGCTGTGTGTGCATATTATATGTATACTTGTTATCTATGCTGGATGAACGATTTTATACATGTTTTAAATGATTTAAACTGTATATTTATTTTATATCTACAAAATGTGTTGGGTAAAAGCTGTGTGACAAAATAAAATAATGAGAGGCCTCGATATAGATGTTATTGATGATCCAGTCATCTAGCGGAGTATAGATGACGACCACAGACTATTCTAGACAGTCCAGTGGAACGCTAGCAGGCTCGCAACCTGTAGGTGTTTATTTGAACTGTGTGCTCACCAGCAGTACTCCATCCCCCACATGGTTGCCTTATTTAACATGAATTGTTGAGGAACCCCCGAAGCATGTGTTGTCACCCCGATGAAAGTCCTTAGACTACGTCCCTTGTGTTAGATGTTTTAGGGACGTAAAGTGAGGATAACAGGAACGAGTAATCGGGTTTGTTTGGTTTGATAAAGTTAATAAACTTATTTATTGTAGGTTAAAAACACTATGTACTCACCAGGTTTCCCAACCTGACCCACTCAGTTTATTTATATCACAGGTGTTGATATGAAGTCACATTACACTGAGAGATTAAGGAGATATAAATCACTAGTGATAATGAATGTAAGTTCTGTTTATGCTTATGTTTCTGTATTGACGATGAAATCCCAAATGTTTTAAAATGAATAAAAATACTTTTCTTTGGAAATGCTTTGATAACGTATTTATCATGTTTTACTAGGAACAAATTCCGCAACATTTTTATTAAAAGAGGTACTCTGATTTTTATAAAGCATAAACAAAATCGGTCTTTTTTTGGCCGTGAAAGTGGGGATGTCACAGTTGGTATCAGAGCATTAGTTTAAGCGAACTAGGAATATGGATTTATTTCTAGACATAAAATTAGAATGCTAAGCAAGGATTGTGAGGAGTGTGTCTAATAAAATTTAGGTAAAGCACCTGAATAGACACAAGCACTAGCTAATTTAGGGAAAATGCCTAACATGCTTTTATGTGCTAAATGATTCATGATATGCATTGTATGATCGGATCTATGGTCTGTTGCCGACCTGATCTAGAAACTTTATGTGTTCAGATTTCTAAACGTTTAATTATGGTATTAGAACTGGCATATAACTCTTCGGAGAAATAGGGAGAATTACACGTTGATCGTAAATAGAATCTTTCCTATCTAAATTCTCGTCATTGCACACGGAACATCTGATTTGGTATATAGATCGAAATGGCAAGAACCCGTAGTGGAGCCGGGAATGCAAATGGGAACAGGAATCAACCACCTGTGTTTGAACAAATACCTGTTGTAGTAGATGCTCCTGAGCCAATTACAATGGTCGGAGTACAAGCCATGATACAGGCTATGTTGGCTGAACAACGGGAAGAGATGAGGCAAATGTTTCATGAAAATAGGGACGAACCTACAATGCCAGTTGAACAGCCCGAATTGAACGATGGGCAGTCAGAAGGAGGGAACTACAGTGGGACCGTTGGTCAAGCAAACCCACCAATAGTTCGACAAAACAACCAATATTATGAAGTCGAGAGGAATGGATACAAGTACAAGAATTTTCTGACTTGCAAGCCATCAACTTTCACTGGAAAGGAAGATCCGATCGGAGTCATGGATTGGATCTCGGAGATGGAGTTAGCTTTCATGACTTGTGGTTGCAGAGGCAAGTTACAGACCACCTTTGCAGTACGCCAATTCCAAGGAGGTGTTGTGCGCTGGTGGAATACCCTGGGGAAGACTCTGAGCCCCAATGAGCCCCTGCAACTGACATGGGCAGAGTTTTTGGTGCACTTCAAACGCAAGTACTGCTCAGCCCAAAACCTGCTCGAGCTAAAGAACCAGTTCCTGACCTTGAAGAAAGGAAGCATGTCAATTGATGAATACACCAACAACTTCACAGAGAAGATGGAGTTCGCCTTGCGTCTTGTTCCGGATGAGCTAACAAAAATCGACAAGTACGCAAAGGGACTTCCATGGGAGTACGCGGTGCCAGTGCGTCAGGCACCTACTCTGGAGGCAGCTATCTGGGCTGCCAAGTCTGTGGAGGATATGATTAAGGGAAGAGCTGCCAACAAGATTGAGGTTGGCGAAAAGAGGAAGTTTGAGGGGTCTACGAGGCCCAATAAGAAGATCAAGTCTGGTTCAAAGGAGTTTAGCGGAGGAGGAAACAAAGTGAAATGGTGCGACAAGTGCAAGAAGAAGCACTTTGGGAAATGTAGCGAGGAAGTGACTTACTACAAGTGTGGGAGGACCGGACATTACGCCAACGAGTGCACCGCCAGCAAAAGGGTGTGTTATGAATGCCGTGAAGAAGGGCACGTTGCTAAGGATTGCCAGAAGAAGAAAGAGGCGGCAAGACCAAACATTCCACCGAAACCGAAGGCAAGAGCGTTCCATATGATCCTTGACGAAGAAGATGGAAATGAAAGGGATCAGGAATGAGGATCTATGAAGTAGTCATGTAAATAGTACCACGTGGTGTAGCCTATTAGAAGCATAATATGGGTTGAACTTGAACACCTATGTAATCGTTTCAAGGAATAATATAAAACCTTCGTTTTGTTATCTAATGTGTCAAGTTGTTATGTGATTTTGTTGTATGGTGACTTGGGTGAACTGCGAGACAATACTTGGGACGAGTATGAGTAGGTGTGAAAGGTAGTAGAGGCCTATACTACCGGAAGCACAGGACTCACGCTTGGATCAGGGAAAGTCACAAGGTTACCAAGAAGCTAGTAATTGATACCGTTTTATTCAAATATGTCATTACCATCGTTTCGGTAATGACTAAGAGGATGATTGATATTCCAACCCTAGTGGTCATATCGAATTGAGTCTGACTACGATAAGTATGTTACGTGGTTTAGAGAACCAAGTTTGATGTAGCATCTGACTTAAGTCAGAAGATTGAAATAAAAGATAATCAAAGCGATCGGTAGAGGTTTCGCGATAGTTTCTTGTAGGTAGAAATGCTACCTTTTAAGATGTGATTAGAACATGAAGAAATGTATAGTCTGTTCTGGAAGACTCTAAGAGACCTGAGTCTAAGCGTGGGAACATACGATGATAAGTCATTAAAATATGACACATCGGTCCATTTTAGTAATAAAATAACTTATCTTAAGTTTGTTAAGAAGAAGAAGCAGTCTCCAGTAAGGATCGAGATTTTGACTTGAAGGTCATAATTTGGAGTCTAACGTGAGATAGGGAGCAAGTGCAAGATCGAGCACCACCTGCAATCAGGAAGTCTTAGAGTTAAATATTCGTTCGAAGAAACATCAAAGTTACGGTTATTACTTAGGATGAAGAGATAACGTCAAAAATGAAAGTTGTAGATCTTATTTTTACCTACGGGTGGATATAAAGAATGTCAAAAACGGAGGTCGTATGTGAAAGTTACAGATTTTAGAAGTCGGAAGTGTGGTGTGCGAAAATGGGTGATGTGGCACAATCTTGGCCATTGCTTTCTACCCAAGTCTTGCCACTAGATGGTGACATGTGGCATCAAGTTCAGCCATTTTTCACCCTATAAATAGAACCTCTCCCATCCTCATTTTCTTCACACCTTTCCCATTCTTTCTTCTCTTTACTCTCTCTCTAGAACCTCTCTCTAGCCCCGAAACCCCCCGAAAAGCCTAGGGAACCTCCCTAGCACGAGGCGGAAGCCCTGAAGTGCTCGACGGCTCCGAGAAGAAGATCTTTTCAGCTCGGGAACGCTGCTCCATGAAAAGCCCGATTTTCTATAAAACTCGCTGTAAGTGAGCTACGCCTACGCTATTTTTAATATAGCTTTTATTTAATTATAGTAACGTTATTAGGAACTTATAATAAGTATTTGGGCTGTTATTATGGGTTATATAAGTATTGTTTAACGCTTATATAATAGTAATAATAGCTAGATTATTAATTAGTCTCGGCGAATAATAGACTAAACTCTAGTGGTAATAATACTAGGTTTCGTCGAAGGAAATTATTTTTAAGAAGCGAAGCGCTGTCTGAGTTCGGAATCACCACCTTTTCAAGTGAGTGCATGGTCCCTTTCAGCTTACACATAGATACGAAGTATTTTATATAAATTACGTGCTGTGTGTGCATATTATCTATATACTTGCTATCTATGTTGGATGAACGATTTTATACATGTTTTAAATGATTTAAACTGTATATGTATTTTATATCTACAAAATGTGTTGGGTAAAACATGGGAAGATGAATAGTTGTTGTGTGACAAAATAAAATAATGAGAGGCCTCGATATAGATGTTATTGATGATCCAGTCATCTAGCGGAGTATAGATGACGACCACCGACTATTCTAGACAGTCCAGTGGAACGCTAGCAGACTCGCAACCTGTAGGTGTTTATTAGAACTGTATGCTCACCAGCAGTACTCCATCCCCCACATGGTTGCCTTATTTGACATGAATTGTTGAGGAACCCCGAAGCATGTGTTGTCACCCCGATGAAAGTCCTTAGACTAGGTCCCTTGTGTTAGATGTTTTAGGGACGTAAAGTGAGGATAACGGGAACGGGTAATCGGGTTTGTTTGGTTTGATAAAGTTAATAAACTTATTTATTGTAGGTTGAAAACCCTATGTACTCACCAGGTTTCCCAACCTGACCCACTCAGTTTATTTATATCACAGGTGTTGATATGAAGTCACATTACACTGAGAGATTAAGGAGATATAAATCACTAGTGATAATGAATGTAAGTTCTGTTTATGCTTATGTTTCTGTATTGACGATGACATCCCAAATGTTTTAAAATGAATAAAAATACTTTTCTTCGGAAATGCTTTGATAACGTATTTATCATGATTTACTGGGAACAAATTCCGCAACATTTTTATTAAAAGAGGTACTCTGATTTTTATAAAGCATAAACAAAATCGGTCTTTTCTGGCCGTGAAAATGGTGATGTCACATATTTTGTGTTACTATAATTACTTATTTGCAAACTAAAAAAAAGGTCTTTATTAGTATGTCAATAGTTGCTGAGTGGATACGCTAAGGTTATATGTGACTAGGGTGTTATAGACTTAGAATATGTGATCTTTGCTTTACTTCCTGTTCCTTGTTTGGTTGTGGACTTAGAGTTAGGATCACTTATTCGAAGGTCTATCCTGTTTTGGTTACATATGACTGGTATGCAATACGCAAATGTTGGAGTAACTGGTAAGGATCATCTTATAATTATCTTAATTAGTACGTCTATTAATTATTTCTTTTACCCCCATTCTCACGTAGATATCATGGTTAGATTCAATCTCCCCGACGACCCGTACTTTCCCAACCACGACAATGGTGGATGGCTCGATGATGAGCCAGAAGAGAATCATGCAATTCCGTTGGACGATGACTTCGCAGAGAACTTACCAGAGGATTCTGACTCCAAGCCAGAAGTCAATGATCAACCCCTGGTAGCTCCAATCCCAAATCCTAACCCTCGTCCGGCTTTTCAAGGTCCGACGCCTATGTGGGTGGAAAGTTTGAAGAAGCTTCTACAACTTGAGCGAGGGAGGCTCAGCGGACAGAGTCCTGCCTATTCTGGTCAGCAGGGTTGCCCGAAACGAAATACAGGGAAGGACAGCCCTCAGCTGAATCGTGGAGGTTGATGCCAATGTGGGAGTCAATACTGTCCACATTAGTCGTCTGGAAGTTGCTCGTGAGAGAGCTGCGAGAGACCATGAGTCTCTACTACAAGAGCTAGATGTGACTCGAGCTAAAGTCATAGAACATCGCATATGCCAACGAGTGTATGAGCGACGCCTTCTTGACTTGGAGCGTCAGTTGGCTGACTTAAGGGTTCGCCCAAGGGGTTCCCGTCCCCAGTAGGGAATGCTCTACTCAAATTTCCTTTTATCTAAGGATTAGCCGTCTTATCTGTGCTCCAAGTAGCACTTTTCCCTGTAATTTCCTGTTTATCTTAAGACCTTGAAGTTTCAGTCGATTAGGTTTTAGTTCTGTCAAAATTTTCCTATCCTGGGTTGATGTAAGACCTACTCTTAGGTCATTTTTCCCGAACTTGTTACATCTGTAATACCAAAATTATTGACAAATATTTAATCTCATGGAAATTTTTATCCAAATGCTTTCATCTTTCTAGTGCTAGACCTCTATTCGATCATACTTTCATCTGTTTTGTTGGGCTATGGAGAGTTAGTCCATGATTCACTCTCATCATTCTCTCTATTGAATTCTTACCAATATCTTCATCTTTGTGATCTTATAGCTTCAAGATGCCTCCTCGTAGATCGAACAGGCGCTCTACTCCGCTAACTCCGAATCAAACTCCACCTCCTCCTCCTCAATACGACCCAGCAGCTATCCAAGCTACGGTGAATGCGGCTGTTACATCAGCCCTAGCACAATTCCCAACTACCGGTACTAGCGGGAATGGAACGAATGTGCATTCCACTCCAATTGAAGCTCCAGTGCGCTCTAGGGAGTGCTCGTATAAGGACTTCACCAGCTGCAAACCCAGGGCCTTCAATGGGACTGGTGGAATCATTGCCCTCTCGCAATGGTTCAAGAAAACGGAGTCGGTCTTCGAGATCAGCTCCTGTCCGGAAGGGAGCAAAGTTAAATTTGTTGGCTGCACCTTCGCGTACCGAGCCCTGACATGGCGGAATGGCCATGTCAAGTCACTATGTAACAACATAAATTTTCAAAACAATTTTTCATTTTTAAGTCATCAAAAACAATATCAACAAACTGTATCCAATGTCATCATAACAAACAAATCCCAGAATCTCAAAACATAATCTCTATGAGTGTGTACGGATCATGCTGGCGCCTTCCCGCGATCCTCGCTAGTACCTGAAACACATAACACAACAACTGTAAGCATAAATGCTTAGTGAGTTCCCCAATATACCACATACAACACATACGCCTTTCCAGGCCATAACTCTGTAGGATCCTCCGATCCATGTGTCTCAGGGGACTTTCCTCCCGAATCCCGGTAGACCTTCCGGCCCTACCCATATCGACCTTCCGGTCCGTAAACTCTTGACCTTCTGATCCATATCATCTTGACCTTCCGGTCCATATCGTCTTGCCCTTCCGGTCCTTATCGTACATAACATACATAACACATACATATCACATAACAACATACAGCTCATACATCTCATAGCATATAAGACCTTCCGGTCACACATAGGTACCATTCCAGGTACAGTATAGTGAGAAGACTCACCTCAATGAAGTCGGATAAACTCTCGTGCTCAACGTTCCGACCTAGCCTCCTCTTATTATTCAAATAACATTCCCGATCAATATTCTCTCATAGCCTCATCTCTACAGATTGGGTAGAAGGCCATTCTACCCTTCCCTGAACTCTCTTGAATCAGTCTTCACCAAAACCCTCAGGTCAACGAAAGTCAACGGTCAAACTTTGACCCGACTCGTCGAGTGCACATGGGCGACTCGGCGAGTCCATGCGGGTTCTCTGAATCCTTCTAGGCTCTCTTGGCTTGTCGGGTCATCGTCCCACTCGACGGGTTACACCTGTCACGAATCGCGGGGCAACCCCGACTCGACTCGTCGAGTCCCCTTATGGACTCGGCGAGTTGCATCCATGTCAACACTGAAATGACCTTCTGAGGTCAGATCTACGTCTCTAACCTATAGATCTGGCCTTCCCAACCACTATAATCACGTAAAGGTCCGACCTTTACACTCATGCAAGGTCCATAAAGCTTCTTTGGGTGAAATAACCTCTAGAATGGCAACCTAGGGTCATATCTCTAATGGAATAGCAACAAGCAAGGTAGATAGGACTCTTTGGACCTCTTAAGGTCCAGATCTAAGAAGAACTCCACCTTAGGACCTCACATACTTCGAATCCAAGCCAAAGAAGGCATAAGAAAACCCTAGATTCAAGTAGATTACCAAATACACGAGATTGAGCACAGATTAGTACCTCTAGCAGCCTCTTCTGATCAAATGGGTGATAGATCTGAGCTCCTCAATCTTCCTTGTTTGTCCTCCTTCCTTCTTTCTTCCAAAATTACACTTAGAATGATGAATTAGCCCTCCTCTTACACTACAAGCTTTCTCTCTGCTCTCTAGGGTTTCTCAGGGGTGCATTGGCCGCAAATGGAGGCCATAAAGGCCTTTAAATAGGGCACATGCCCGGGGATTTAGGGTTTCACTTAACAGCGCGGACTCGCCGAGTCCACGCATCGACTCGTCGAGTCCTTCATTAAATCAGACAAGAAATGCGCGATCCTACTCGGCGAGTCTGAGCGCCTACTCGCCGAGTCCCTCCCTAAAACTCAAGATAAATACTTAAAATAAGATACCTGGGAATCCGGATGTTACAATTCTCCCCCACTAGAATCAGACTTCGCCCTCGAAGTCTTGCTCGGCAAACAACTCTGGATGCTGCTCCCGCATCTCCAACTCCGGCTCCCAAGTCAGCCCGGACCCTCTCCGATGTTGCCACTGGACCTGCACCAGGGGCACCTCCTTGTTCCTCAGAACCTTGATCTTCCGATCCATAATCGCCACCGGCCTCTCAACATAATTCAGGCTCACATCCACCTGAATATCTCCCAATGGCACCACCATCGACTCGTCAGCTATACACTTCCTTAACTGAGACACGTGGAAGGTATCATGAATCTGGCTCAACTCCGCAGGTAGCTCCAACCGATATGCTACCCTGCCCACCCTCGCGGTCACCCTGAACGGACCGATGTATCGGGGCCCCAGCTTGCCCCTCTTCCTGAATCGGATCACTCCTTTCCAAGGAGACACTTTCAGGAGTACGAAGTCTCCCACCTGGAACTCAAGCTCGGATCGTCGCCTATCCGCATAACTCTTCTGACGACTCTGAGCCGTCAATAACCTCTGTCTAACCTGCTGTATCTGCTCTGTCGTCTGAAGCACTATCTCAGTGCTACCCATCACACGCTGCCCTACCTCTCCCCAGCAAATGGGAGTCCGACACCTCCTCCCATACAACAACTCGAAGGGAGGCATGCCAATACTCGGATGGTGGCTGTTGTTGTAGGAAAACTCAGCCAACGGCAAGTACGTGTCCTAACTTCCTCCGAAGTCCAACACACATGCTCGAAGCATGTCCTCGAGTGTCTGAATCGTCCGCTCACTTTGCCAGTCCGTCTGTGGGTGGTAGGCGGTACTGAAATGCAACCTCGTACCCAACTCCTCGTGGAACTTCTTCCAGAACCTGGAAGTGAATCGCACATCTCGATCTGATACAATCGAGATCGGTACTCGATGACGCGATACCACCTCTCTCACATACAACTCGGCCAGCCTCTCAGCGGAAGAGCTCTCACTGATAGCAAGGAAGTGAGCGCTCTTAGTCAGTTGGTCGACTATCACCCAAATTGCATCGACGCCCCTCGCGGTCCTCAGCAATTTGGTGATAAAATCCATAGAAATTTGTTCCCACTTCCACTGGGGAACCTCAAGTGGCTGCAACTTGCCATGCGGACGCTGGTGCTCGGCCTTAACCCTGCGACAGGTCAAACACCTCTCAACAAACCATACTACATCCCTCTTCATACAGGGCCACCAATAGTCCTTCTTCAGGTCTAAATACATCTTAGTGGCCCCGGGATGGATCGAGAACCTCGATCGGTGCGCCTCCTCCATCAAAGTGGTGCGCGTCCCGCCTGCATACGGCACCCAAATCCGAACCTGAAAGGTCGTAAGCCCACGACTATCGGTAACAAACTCAGGTACCTGCCCAATCACCCACTCTCTCTTGCGGTTCTCCGGTCTCACGGCCTCTGCCTGGGCCTCCCGAATGGTGTCCAACACCGGAGTCATCACTGTCAATCGCATACAAGTGTATCGAATTGGGGCACTCTCCGCCCTACGACTCAACGCATCAGCTACAACATTAGCTTTGCCAGGGTGGTACAGGATCTCATAATCGTAATCCTTTACCACATCCAACCATCTCCTCTGGCGCATATTCAGGTTGGGCTGATCCATCAGATACTTCAAACTCTTGTGGTCTGTGTATATGGTACACCGAACCCCATACAGGTAATGGCGCCAGATCTTGAGGGCGAACACCACTGCCCCCAACTCCAGATCGTGGGTAGAATACCTCGTCTCATGAGGCTTCAGCTGCCTCGATGCATACGCTATCACGTGCCCCCTCTGCATAAGCACCGCACCCATCCCCGATATCGATGCCTCACAATACACCACAAACTCCTCCATCCCTTCCGGGAGGGCTAACACCGGGGCTTCGCATAATCTCTGGCGAAGTGTCTCAAACGAGGTCTGCTGCTCCGGACCCCATGAAAAAGTAACGCCCTTCCGGGTCAACCTGGTGAGAGGCACGACGATCCTCGAGAAATCCTTGATAAATCTTCGATAGTAGCCGGCCAACCCCAGAAAACTCCTGATCTCGGTGGGAGATCTCGGCACCTCCCAACTCATCACTGCCTCAATCTTGGCCGGATCGACCAATATCCCCTTCTGATTGACGAGATGCCCCAAGAACTGGACCTCTCGCAACCAGAAGTCACACTTGGAGAATTTGGCGTACAGCCTCTCCGATCTCAAAACCCCGAGGATCTCCCTCAAATGCTCCTCATGCTGCTCTCGAGACCTCAAATACACCAGAATATCATCAATGAACACGATCACCGATCGGTCCAACATCGGTCTGCACACCCTGTTCATGACATCCATGAACGCTGCCGGTGTATTGGTGAGCCCAAAAGGCATCACCACAAACTCGTAATGCCCATAACGAGTCCTGAACGCTGTCTTCTGGATATCCTCATCACGCACTCTCATCTGATGATATCCAGACCTGAGATCAATCTTGGAGAACCAAGACGCTCCCTGCAACTGATCGAACAAATCGTCGATCCTCGGTATTGGCTAACGGTTCTTGACCGTCAACTTGTTCAACTCCCGGTAATCAATACACATCCGGTGTGAACCATCCTTTTTCTTGACAAAAAGGATCGGCGCTCCCCATGACGAGCTACTCGGCCGAATAAACCCCTTTCCCAGCAGCTCCTGAAGCTGGGAGGATATCTCCTGCATCTCTGGCGGCACAAGGCGATAAGGCGCCTTGGCGATAGGCGCTGCTCCCGGAACCAAATCGATGCGGAACTCTACCTGCCTCTCGGGAGGCACACCCGGCAACTCCTCGGGAAAAACATCCGGGAACTCGCGCACTATCGGAACATCACCAATCGAACTTGGCCTCCCAGCGGCCACTCGTGTGTCCGTCACATAGGCTACAAACCCGCTGCAGCCCTACTGTAAACTCTGTCTCGCTCTGGCAGCCGAACAAAACGCTGACCCACATCGGGCACCCTCGCCATACACCGTAAGTACTCCCCCACTAGGGTCTCGTATCGTCACCAACTATCGCTCGCAGTCTATAACAGCCCCAAATCGGCTCAACCAATCCATGCCCACTATGACACACACGTCCCCCATCGCTATCGGGACCAGATCTATCGGTCACTCAACACCGAAGTTCTCAAGTACACATCCTCAAATCACGTCCGTAGCATACACCGCTCGCTCGTCAGCTATGGAAACTCATAAAGGTCGACTCAACGCCTCTAGCCGAATATTGATGTGCCGACTAAACGCTATCGACACAAATGATCGACTCGCACCCGAGTCAAATAACACTAAGGCAGGTACATAACTCACAAGAAAAGTACCTACGCATATCATAATATAAGCACAATGTCTCAACTCAGCATAAATAATAAAGAATACATACCAGCCACAACATCGGGCGCTGCGCGGACCTCCTCCGCTGTCAACTGGAAGGCTCTCCCACGAGCCTTCGGTGCCTCGGCCTTCGCTGGCCGAACCTCGGTAGCCGTAGCAGCAGGTGCAGATCCCTGTGCTAATCCCTGATGTAACTGCGGGCACTCGGCCTTCCGATGGCCAGTCTGGTTGCAATGAAAGCAAACCATAAACCCCTTGGGGCAATCCTTGGCGATATACCCCTCCTTGCCACATTTGTAGCAAGCACCTGATCGACAGACCCCCTCATGTCCCTTTCCGCACTTCCCACAAGTGCGGCCCTTCTGGCCTCCAGATCTCGTATCAGCGGACTTTGCCCGCTTGGCTGCCGGCTGAGACAATGTTGGCCGCCGATCCATCCTCTGAGACTCGGCCTCCTCCCTGGCCTGAGTCTCCAACTCAATCTCCCTTTTCCGAGCATTTGCCTGGAGCTCAGGAAATGTACGGTAAGTTGAGTTCGACACGAACACCCGAATATCCCTCCTCAAAACGCCCAAATACCGGCTCATACGTGCCTGCTCGGTAGACACCTGCTCAGGGCAAAACATCGCCCTCTCATGAAACTTCCTGGTAACCACAATAACAGAATCAGTACCCTGCTTGAGGGTCAAGAACTCCTGAACCAACCGTTCCCTCTCTACTAGGGGAACATACTCGTCTCTGAACATGGTGGTGAACCTCTCCTAGGTCACCTCTGAAATCTCTGCAAGAGTGAAGCTCGCCGTCACGAACTTCCACCAGTCCTTCGCTCCCAAGCGAAGCTGGTTCAGCGCGAACCGTACCCTCAGATGCACTGGACATGAACACATGTAGAAGCATCCCTCGATATCAGAAATCCATCTCATCGCAGCGATCGGATCCTGCGTCCCATCAAACTCTGGTGGCTTCGTGTTGCTGAACTCCCAAAGCAACAACGAGTCACCTCCCTGAGGCCTGGCAGCAGCCACAGCTGCAGTAGATGCAGCAGCCGCAGCCTCAGTCACCGCTGCGTACCGCTCATCAAAAGTCTCAATCAATGTGGTCTTGATAGACCCAAACATCTCCGGAATCTCGACTCGAATCGCCGCTGCCACCTCATTGTGGATCATCTGACGAAGCACCTCGTCACTCACGCCGCTCCTCTCAGGTCTGTGGCGTATCCCAACCATGATGTCTCTGAAATACAACATAATAATATCAGAGACTCGCTCGAGCATACTCGCACTCGATAACTTAACCCTACTTGTTCCCTAGTACCCTAAGGATTCTTACTTGGACTGTGCACTGATCCGGTGTCTTTAGTAGTACGGGCCCTATACTACCGTCCACACTGCATCAATGTTCACCCCAAGTCCTCCTCCTAGGATCCCAGATCACAAGTACTCTATATCTCACTGGCATAGGCTACCCTTCGGTAGACCTCTCATCAGCTCCTCACTGCTACCTACTCGCTCTCAAGCATCACATAGCAGCAAAATCCTCCCTAGGCTAAGGCATCACAAAATCAGGCCACTCTAGTCCTAATATGAATACCTAGCCAACTCTAGCATGCATATCATATCATAACATATCTCATCACACATTATGTAAGGATATTTTGGGAAATCACCGTTCAGGCGCTGGCTGATCGTACACACTGCTTCCTTCTGCCTTTCTTAAAATCTTTTACTCTCTTAGAAAAATTGTTTATTTTATGAAAAACTTTCTCAAATCCTCAGTTTGAGTTCAGATTCATCCGAAGATGCACTCGAATCCCTCAAACCAAGGCTCTGATACCAACTTGTAACAACGTAAATTTTCAAAACAATTTTTCATTTTTAAGTCATCAAAAACAATATCAACAAACTGCATCCAATGTCATCATAACAAACAAATCCCAGAATCTCAAAACATAATCTCTATGAGTGTGTACGGATCATGCCGGTGCCTTCCCACGATCCTCGCTAGTACCTGAAACACATAACACAACAACTGTAAGCATAAATGCTTAGTGAGTTCCCCAATATACCACATACAACACATACGCCTTTCCAGGCCATAACTCTGTAGGATCCTCCGATCCATGTGTCTCAGGGGACTTCCGTCCCGAATCCCGGTAGACCTTCCGGCCCTACCCGTATCGACCTTCCGATCCGTAACCTCTTGACCTTCCGGTCCATATTATCTAGACCTTCCGGTCCTTATCGTACATAACATACATAACACATACATATCACATAAAAACATACAGCTCATACATCTCATAGCATATAAGACCTTCCGGTCACACATAGGTACCCTTCCAGGTACAGTATAGTGAGAAGACTCACCTCAATGAAGTCGGATAAACTCTCGTGCTCAACGTTCCGACCTAGCCTCCTCCTATTATTCAAATAACATTCCCGATCAATATTCTCTCATAGCCTCATCTCTACAGATTGGATAGAAGGTCATTCTACCCTTCCCTGAACTCTCTTGAATCAGTCTTCACCAGAACCCTCAGGTCAACGAAAGTCAACGGTCAAACTTTGACCCGACTCGTTGAGTGCACATGGGCGACTCGGCGAGTCCATGCAGGTTCTCTAAATCCTTCTAGCCTCTCTTGGCTCGTCGGGTCATCGTCCCACTCGACGGGTTACACTTGTCACGAATCGCGGGGCAACCCCGACTCGACTCGTCGAGTCCCCTTATGGACTCGGCGAGTTGCATCCATGTCAACACTGAAATGACCTTCTGAGGTCAGATCTACTTCTCTAACCTATAGATCTGGCCTTCCCAACCACTATAATCATGTAAAGGTCCGACCTTTACACTCATGCAATGTCCATAAAGCTTCTTTGGGTGAAATAACCTCTAGAATGGCAACCTAGGGTCATATCTCTAATGGAATAGCAACAAGCAAGGTAGATAGGACTCTCTGGACCTCTTAAGGTCCAGATCTAAGAAGAACTCCACCTTGGGACCTCACATACTTCGAATCCAAGCCAAAGAAGGCATAAGAAAACCCTAGATTCAAGTAGATTACCAAATACACGAGATTGAGCACAGATTAGTACCTCTAGCAGCCTCTTCAGATCAAATGGGTTATAGATCTGAGCTCCTCAATCTTCCTTGTTTGTCCTCCTTCCTTCTTTTTTGCAAAATTACAGTTAGAATGATGAATTAGCCCTCCTCTTGCACTACAAGCTTTCTCTCTGCTCTCTAGGGTTTCTTAGGGGTGCATTGGCCGCAAATGGAGGCCATAAAGGCCTTTAAATAGGGCACAAGCACGGGGATTTAGGGTTTCACTTAATAGCGCGGACTCGCCGAGTCCACGCATCGACTCGTCGAGTACTTCATTACATCAGAAAAGAAATGCGCTATCCTACTCGGCGAGTCTGAGCGCCTACTCGCCGAGTCCCTCCCTAAAACTCAAGATAAATACTTAAAATAAGATACTTGGAAATCCGGATGTTACACACTAACTCTTATAGTGGAAAATGCTATGGGCTGGGAAGCTCTAAAGGAGCTTATGGTCGAGGAATACTGCCCGAGGGGCGAAGTTCAGAAATTGGAGCAGGAACTCTGGAGCCTAACCATGAAGGGCTCCGACATAGTTTCCAACACTGCCAGATTCAACGATCTGGTAGCGCTATGTCTGGGAATGGTCCCTTCTGAAGCGAAGAAGGTGGAAAGGTATATATGGGGGCTGGTGCCTCCATTTCAGGGGAATATACTAGCTTCAAACCCCACTACCTTCGATAGTGCCAAGCGATTGGCACAACGGCTCATTGACCATGGGGTCCGTACCCTGTCAACAACAACAACCCTAGCCATCTCAGAACCATCCAAAGCCGCTGACAACAAGCGGAAGTTCTGGGATGACAAGAAGAAGAATGCTGTGTAGAAAGCTGCCAAAAAGCAGCAGGTCGTAGCTGTTCATGCTGCGATAGCGCCTACTGCTGCTGTGCCGGTGAAGCAGTATGCTGGAAACTTACCGAAGTCAACAAATGCAACTTCCACCATAACGGACCCTGCCGGAAAATGCAGTGCTTTAACTGCAATAGGAAAGGGCACACTGCCCGTTTCCGCAAGGCTCCGACAAGGCCAATCACCCAAATTCCCAGCGCTGGTGTGGGCCAGGCTTGCTACGGTTGTGGAGAGGTGGGCCACTACAAAAGGAACTGCCCGAAGGCAGGGAATGCCGGTGGAGTGGGAAGAGTTTTGGCTATAGGCCACGAGGAAGCAGTTGCCGACCCCACAGTGGTCACTGGTACGTTTCTCCTCGATAACTCATATGCATGCATACTGTTTGATAATGGAGCGGAGAGGACTTTCGTGAACAAGAAATTTGCTCACTTGCTTAAACAAAAATCACGTGCACTTAAAGAACTGTTCACTGTAGAAATGGATAACGGAAAGACAGAGAGCGCTAGCTGCATATACATAGGATGTACACTAACACAAGATAGCCATTCATTTTCAATCGACCTCATGCAAGTCTCAATTAGAAGTTTCGACGTCATAATCGGCATGGATTGGTTAAGTTCTCATCGTGCCGACATCATGTGTTACGAAAATTCTATTCACCTTAATCTGTCGTCTAACGAAACTCTAGTTATCTATGGCGACAAACCCGACACGAACCTTCGTATCATCTCGAGCATACAAGCCCAGAAGTACCTACGAAAGGAATGTCGCACATTCCTTGCTCATGTTGTCGATATGATCCAGGAGACGAAGGACATAAAGAACATCCCACTGGTACGCGATTTTCCCGACATCTTTCCAGAAGAACTACAAGGATTACCTCCGCAACGTCAAGTCGAGTTCAGAATTGACTTAGTTCTAGGGGCTACCCCAGTAGCCAAATCGCCCTATCGTCTAGCACCAGCTGAGATGCAGGAGCTATCCAGTCAACTTAACGAATTGCTCAGCAAGGGCTTCATTAGACCAAGCTTCTCACCCTGGGGAGCACCGGTCTTATTCGTCAAGAAGAAAGACGGATTGTTTCGTATGTGCATCGACTACCCGGAACATAACAAACTGACAGTCAAGAATCGTTACCCTCTGCCTCGCATAGACGGCTTGTTCGACCAACTGCAAAGGGCGAATGTCTTTTCAAAGATTGACCTGAGATCCGGGTATCACCAGTTACGAGTGCTAGGGGAGGATTTTCCAAACACAGCCTTCCGAACTCGTTATGGACACTACGAGTTTGTAGTGATGCCGTTCGGATTGACCAATGTGCCCGCAATATTCATGGACTTAATGAATAGGGTGTGCCGTCCTTACTTGGATCAGTTTTTCATTGTTCATCGATGACATACTTATCTACTCTCGTAGTAAGGAGGAGTATTGTCAACATCTACGTCAGGTCTTAGAAACACTCGATCAGAGAAGCTTCATGCGAAGTTCTCAAAATGTGAATTTTGGATCCGAAGAGTCGAATTCCTGGGTCACGTGGTTAGCGAAGAGGGAATTCACGTGGACCCTTCCAAAATCAAATCAATTGAGAACCGGTCAGCACCGAAGACGCCTACAAAAATTCGTCAATTTCTAGGCCTCGCTGGCTACTATTGCAGGTTTATTCAGAACTTCTCAAGGATTGCGAAACCGCTTACAACATTGACCCAGAAGGGTGCGGCCTTTGACTGGGAGGAGAAGCAAGAGAAAGCGTTCCAAACACTAAAGCGAGCCTTATGCACTGCACCGATACTGTCCCTCCCCGAACGGATACAAGACTTCGTGGTTTATTGCGATGCATCCAACCAAGGGCTCGGCTGTGTTCTGATGTAACGAGGTAAGGTCATCGCCTATGCCTCAAGACAGTTAAAGACACACGAGGTCAACTACACCACATACGATCTTGAGTTAGGAGGAGTGGTACAAAAAGCACTATCTTTACAGACCACAAAAGCCTACAACATATATTCGACCACGAGGAGCTCAACATGAGACAACGACGGTGGGTCGAGCTACTTAGTGATTACGAATGCGAAAGTCGTTATCATCCCGGCAAGGCGAACGTAGTAGCTGACGCCCTATGTCGGAAAGAATACTCTGGTCGTAGAGTCAAATCGTTGACTATGGCTATCCATTCACACTTGTCCACACAAATTAAGGAGGCTCACCTTGAAGCCTTGAAACCTGAAAATGTGGCGGGTGAATCCCTGAGAGGGATGGATAAGAACTTGGAAGTCAAGGGTGGCGGAGCCTTTTATCTCATGGATCGGATCTGGACAACGAAACACAGTGGTTTTAGAGACTTGGTCATGACCGAAGTACACAACACTCGATATTCCGTCCACCCATGTTCAAATAAGATGTATCTGGATCTTAAAAAGTTATACTGGTGGCCTAACATGAAAGAAGAGATTGCTACCTTCGTGAGTAAATGCCTTACTTGTGCCAAGGTTAAGGTCGAATACCAGAAACCATCAGGTTTACTTCAACAACCGGAGATACCTGAATGGAAGTGGGAGCGGATCATAATGGACTTCATAACGAAGTTTCCCAAGACAACGGGTGGTCTCGATACCATTTGGGTGATCGCAGACAGGTTAACAAAGTCCGCACACTTCCTGCCTATCAAAGAGACTAACAAGATGGAAAAACTAACTAGAACATATATTAGGGAGATCGTATGACTGCATGGTGTTCCCATATCCATTATCTTTGATAGAGATAGTAGATTCACTTCTAGGTTCTGCCAGTCGCTACAAAGTTCCCTAGGAACTAGGCTGGACATGAGTACAGCCTACCATCCACAAACCGACGGACAAAGTGAGAGGACTATTCAAACTTTGGAAGACATGTTGTGAGCCTGCGTGATAGACTTTGGAAGGCATGGGATACTCATTTACCCCTTATCGAGTTCTCCTACAACAATAGTTATCACACGAGCATAAAGGTTGCTCCATTTGAAGCCCTCTATGGCTGTAAATGTAGATCCCCTCTGTGTTGGGCTGAGGTGGGAGACACACAGTTAGCTAAAGGACGAGTTCCTGACAGCACTCTCACAGGTCCAGAGATCATTCGGGAAACGACAGAGAAGATCGTTCAGATTCGTGAACGATTGAAATCCTCTAGAGACCGACAGAAAAGCTACGCAGACAAGAGAAGGAAACCGTTGGAATTCCATGTGGGCGACCGAGTTCTATTGAAGGTCTCACCCTGGAAGGGCTTGATACGCTTCGGAAAGCGTGGAACGCTAAATCCAAGATATGTAGGGCCTTTCGAGATTCTCGCTAGAATCGTCCCTGTAGCTTACAAACTCAAACTACCTCGCAAACTTAGTAACGTACATTCTACTTTCCACGTCTCGAACTTAAAAAAGTGTCTGTCCGATGAGATACTTGTAATCCCACTCGTAGAGATCGAGATCAACGAGAGCCTCAACTTCATGGAAGAACCAGTAGAGATCATGGACCGAGAGGTCAAGCAAACGAAGCAAAGCCGTATCCCGATAGTGAAGGTTCACTGGAATGCCAAGCGAGGACCTGAATTCACTTGGGAGCGCGAGGATCAGTTGAAACTGAAATATCCTCATCTTTTTACTTAGTTATTTGTAATTGCTTAATTGCTTAAACTCTAATTTCGGGACGAAATTCTCTCTAACGGGGGGATGATGTGACAACCCGAAATTTCTATCTTGTACAGTTATTCAATTCAATCAAAGTCAGACTCGTTTCTGCTATCTTTTAGCCTTGTTTAGAGTCTGTTTGAGTGTTCCAAGTCTTGTACATTGAAGGATAGGGTATAGGAATGAGTTCTCAAGGTTCATAGTATCAAAATCGGGCCAAACACTCCAACGTGAGGAATGTACGGTCGTACACATGGGTGTACGGACGTACACATGGGTGTACGGGCCGTGAACCCTTCCGTATAAAGATGATACTTAGCCTTCATTCAACCCTTTTCACACTCCTAAGGCAAGAAATTCAGATTTCTCTCTCAACTATAATCAACTTTCATCATCTAGATCTTCAAAATTGTAAGAACTCCTTCCATTTCTTTGTGATTAGCCTTCATGATCTTAGATCACCCTTTGATTTCATCCATGAAATTCATGTTTTTGGGTAGATCTTCAAGTGTTCTTCACTTTCACCAAGAACACCAAGAACACCTACTAGTTCTTGGTGGCCGTGAACACTCATCAAGCCTCCAAATTTGTGAGTAACTGCTTCCTATGCTTCTTACCTAATAGAATCACTTGATATTCACCTTAAAACATCATCTAATGCATGAACACAAAGAGTGTACGGCCGCACACCCTTCATATGGCCGTACACCCCTTGTTAAGTGCATATCTAGACCTTTAACTCATGATAAGTCCCAACATTAGATTGTGGACACTTAGAGGATGCTAGATAGGGCCGTGAAACACCTTCTTGGCATGTTCTGCAAGGAGTGTACGACAATACACTCCAAGGCCGTACACCCAGGTGGCCGTACACATAAGTGGCCGTACACCAGGTGGCCGTACACACATAGGCCGTACACACCTTGGCCGTACACACTCATGTGTGGCCTTTAACCCCTTTTATGTAATCCTTTGTACTTGTTACACTTCAATCTAAGTGTTTCCTATGTCCTAAGGTGTTTTCCTTAAATGATTAGTTGTAAAACACTAATTATATACATATATGTGTCATTATATGCTAAATCGGATCCGTATGTGTGTTCGAGTCTTCACTTAACACTTAGAATCCTACAACCGATCTTTCATTCCTATCACTCACTGCAGGTGAGTTCATACCCGTTAACTTACCTTTTAAATGATTTTAAATACTTTTATGGGGGGGGGGGAATACAAGTAGAAACATTATCGTTATTATACCAATCACATGTGATTAATAACTATCAAACAGATGGATTTCATATACTTCAAACTGTGTTTTCAAACAAATTGTTGCAAATTGTTTTACATACTCTTTTATATGCAAAACTCTTTATCAGACTCTTTTAAACTTATATTTTGTCAAAATCATGTCTATATAGATATAATTATATAAGTAGGATTGAAAGGACTTAGGACTGATAACTCGCCTTATTTCCTTTTCCTTGTATGGTTGTGGACTTAGGGTATCGGTTCTTTGTCCGAAGGTCGTTTGAATCTTAGTTATATATTATGTATATGTATATAGATATATACCCTTGAGTAGCAAAATTATACAAACATGTTCATTCATACAAACAACATTACTAGTAAACTATAATAGGTATAGTTTAGGAAGTCACTACTTACTAATTCTAGAACAATGAAACATACAAGAGTCAGTTTATACATGAGTCAGCTCAAACATACTATAACGAAAAACAGAACATACTATAACGAGAAACAGTACATATTATAACGAGAAATAGTACATACTATAACGAGAAACAATACTCACTATAAAGAGAAACAGATAGAACATACTACACAGTAGACAGAGAGAACATACACTACACTAGAACATACTATACAAATACAAGAATACTATAACATTAATGTGAGATACTACTTCATGGCACGGCAATATACTGTTGTGTCACGTTTTGTACCCAGAGTCTCCTGGAGGGATAGCATGAATTTGTACATAGATCTATACAGGATTGACCATCCCACACCTTGCTGCTAGCTACAGTGGGACCTGCAGGTCTACGGGTGATGAATGTCATATCATTTTCGGCGTCTCGAATGTGGTGTTATACTAGTCAATCAAGTATGGTTACAATCTTATCACATTTTACCTTAATTAAACAAACAAGTTTAAGGTAGTCAGTACATTGGTAGTTACTTAGATAAAACTACAATACATCTTTATTTTCCCATTTCATTCACATTGTGATCTTCTCACATAAACGGTAATGAAAACTATATTTTGGTAATGATAGTCATACTTTGGGAAAACACTCACTTTTACAAAAGAACAAACATAAAGAACAGTTGGGTCTTGGTAGAAGACTACTTTAGTAGAAAATATAGGATTTTCTAGGAAGTTTACAAACATTTACATCAAACACTTACAAACTTCTACATCAAACATTTACAACCACTTTCTTCAAACTTATACAAACAATGACACTAAAATACTTATGAACTCACCAGCTTTAATGCTGATCTACGCTTTCAAAATAACTTGTATTCTCATGTCACCAGTAGACATATACCGATGACCAGGTTTTGAGAAGATGGAGTACATTCAAGACTCATCTCTTATTTTGATTCATATTTTTGGTGTCTTATAAACTATAAAGAACACACTTGTATTAAATTATATTATTAATGCAATGGATGATGTTGTTTCTTGTTTTACTATTATGCATTGTTGTGATACTGTACATGACGTCCTCCACCCCCAAACGTTTCCGCCGTTCCGGTTTGGGGGTGATACAACTATATAGTGTTGGGCCCAACCATGAGTAATTGATGTGTTCAATTTGAAGTCCAATCAAATCTTTACAAATCGAGAAATCGGGAAACATAATTTTGGAAAATGAGATTGATTCTGATCCATGTCTTGTGTCCATACGATATTTTGAAGAACGAAAGAATAGTTGATCACTTATCTTAGGGCCAAAAGCTGATTTAAATCAGATTTCGACAATGGCTTTGGAAAAGACTCTTTGTTGTTTATTTCAAGGTCTATACTTACAATTGTAGTTACAGACTTATCCAAGTGGGAGACTATTGGATTAAGGTGTCTAAGCAAATAACTAAATTAGTATATTCTTGAATTAGAAGCAAAGTCTTTTTTGGGTTGCCCAGAAAACTAGTAACTAATTAGAATGATAGTTGGAGATAGAGGGTAATTTGTTAGTTTATTATATGAATGATAAACTAATTGGAAATTGAAATATATGATTTATTAATATATTATATGATTAATATATTAATTAGAAATAGTTATGATTAATTGATTAATTAGAAGTTATTTGGATTTAATTCTAAGATTAATTATATCTAATCGTTCAAAGGACTCTTTGGTTTCCATGGGAGTTTCTGTGACAACCCGAAAATTTTATTCTTGTAAAATTTCTCTTTGGTCAAACTTCTTCCAGCCGTGATCCTCTCAAATCTCTCTCAAGTATCATCTTCCAAACATTCAAATCTTCTTAGATTATTGTTTGGATCTTCAAGGTATTCTTCATTTCCTTCAAGAACACACACAAATCTACAGCCTAAAACACTTGATCTTCATCATCCTTCAAGAACAGCTGGCCGTGAACTCAAGAACACAAACTGTTCTTGGGCCATGAACACCTCCAGGTGGCCGTGAACTCCATTTCAGCCTCCTAAACTTGCTTCTAACATTCTTTTTGTGAGTTATTCTAGTATCCTAGGTTGTTTCCTAAACACCTTTGTAGTTATATTCGCTAACTATATATATATATGTGTCATACTATACAAAATAGCACTCGTTTGTGCTTCGGGATTTCACTCGGGAAATTTACCAATCTATACCAAATCTTCTATTTGAATCCCAAAAATAAGGTGAGTTCATACACCCATATTTTCCAAGCTTTTTCATGTTTTAAGGGGGGAGATATAAGTAAAACACATGATTGCTTGTGTTTAAAAACATAATTTACTTATTATGTTTTCTTACTGTTTAAATGTATTTGGACTTGAAACTTGATAAAATCATAGAAATCAACTTATAAACTATAATCGGTATGGTTTCTGGAGCATAGGAACTATTTTACAAAAATGCAGGTTAAAACATGGAAATGAACTTATAAACTATAATAAGTACAGTTTATGAAACAAAAGGAAATCTTTTTACAAAATTACTTGTTAAATTATAAAAAGGTTTTACATTTTATGTAAATAATTAATACATGATTATGAACCACTCGATGTACTACTCAGGGTACCCTTTAGAATCTTAATTATAACCAGAGTCTTCTTAAGGGAGAGCGTGAGTTGGTGTATAGATGTATACGAGACTAACTTTGTATTAGTATGGTTATAATGAATATTCACAATAGTATTAACTAATTATTTACATAAAGATATTCTTTTCCTAAACTTTCCCAAGGGATACTAACTATATGATTTCTCAGTATATACAGTAGGGTTAGATAAAATTGAAGTCCGATAGACAGTGCAATGTGTGACTTCCGCCTCATTTCTTGTTCCTTGTTTGGTTGTGGGCTTTGGACAGATTCACCCATTCAACTGTCTATTCGATCTCGGTATTATACAACTCGTGTGTACTAAGTGATCATAGGAGGGTAGTATCGTTACGTCGAGTTTTCAGTGTAATTACATGTTCAGATAGGTTTACTGATAAACAAAACTGAGTATCATTAAGCTAAGTATGGTAATTATACTTGTGCTTCTCGGTCTTGGAGCGTTAAACACTACAAATCGGTTTTATAGAAAATATAGGATTTTTCTATGGTTTACATCGTTATTTTGGAATATAAAGTTATTTACAAAAGGTTTAATATTTATTATTAAACTAGTACTACATAAAGGACATTTATGGTTAATTCTATAATTCCTTAGTTTATACATTCAAATTATATATGAATAATATCTGATAGGCAGTGGAATGTATGACTTCCGCCTCATTTCCTGTTCCTTGTTTGGTTGTGGGTTTAGTGCAGATTCACACACTCAACTGTCTGTTCGATATTAGGTTATAATTAGTTAGTATAAACCTAGTGATTGTTGAAGGAACTATTGTGGTTACCATTTTACTAAAGATTCGTTAATGTTAATTATGTAATTACTTGATGAATACATAAGGATTATATATAATAAAGATCTGGTAGACAGTGGAATGTGTGACTTCCGCCTCATTTCCTGTTCCTTGTTTGGTTGTGGGCTTTGGGCAGATTCACCCATTCAACTGTCTAATCGATTTTTATTATATATAATTAGTATTCACCGAATGATTACAGAAGGATTAACTTCAGTCATCTTACTTATTAAGAAAATATAGTATTTTCTTAAGGGACGTTTTCAATATGAAGGATCATTAAACTTAATGTTAAATATACTTAGTGAACACGTCAGGGTTAGATACATGAGGATCCGACAGATAGTGGGATGTGTGGAATCCGTCTCATTTCCTGTTCCTTGTTTGGTTGTGGACTTGAGGCAGAACCACACAGTCGACTGTCTGTTCGATCTAAATGTATATGACTTGTATTCACTAAGTACTCGTAGAAGGAAAAATCATGAATTGTTTTACTTATCATATATCAGCAAAAAATATAGGATTTTCTGGAAGAACTGGCGAACTTTGCAAAAGGCTAAAGAATATACATTCTATAACTAAAAATACTTATGAACTCACCAAATTTAATGTTGACACTTTTTTTAAACCACTTGTATTCTCAGGGTCGTTAGCAGACATGTACTCTCTCCCAGGTGTTGCGAAGACAGAGCTTTACGTCTTAAATTTTGTTGTACTTTTTATGTATTTAAAGTAATGTTTTGAACATAATGTAAATATTATATTATCAATATGATGGTTGTTGTGACAACCCGAAATTTCTATCTTGTATAACTCTTAAACTCAATCAAAGTCTGGCTCATTTCTGCTAACTTTTAGCACTGTTTAGAGTCTATTCTGAGTATTCTGAGACGAGTGCATCAAAGGAATCAGTGTTTGGAAGTGTCAGTTTAATTTCTAAACTATCTAGAAAACCGTAAACATCCTCAAAAGGAGTTTACGGTCAGGAAGCTTAGAGCTTACGGTCATGGTGACCGTAAACTCCCTATATATGCATAAATTATGATCATTTTGATCATTTCTTTCCTTTCCAAGCCAAAAATCTCGAAAACTCTATCAAGTATCATAAGATCTTCATCTTGATCTTCCAAAAATGTAAGAGTTCTTTCCTTTGATTTGTTGTTACATCTCTTTATCTAGTGATTATACATGATTTCATCCATGAAATCTCTTCATTTTGATAGATCTTCAACTGTTCTTCATTTCACCAAGAACACCAAGAACACACACTACTGTTCTTGGATCATAATCACCCTTACAAGCTTCTAATAAGTAAGTACACTACCCTTATCTTGTTATATACTAGAATCACTAGTTAATCGTCTTGCAAACCATCATTTGTGCAAGATTAGAGGAGTTTACGGTTGGGTCTCCTTAGACCGTAAACTCCATGACCAAAAGGTCATTAGACCGTAAACCCACTTTGACCGTGAACCACTTGGACCGTGAACTCCAATGGTCATACCATTTTGACCGTAAACTCACTTGGTCATGTCATTTGGACCGTAAACTCTTTAGGGTGGCCATACACCCTAGTTATGCAATCATATGTGATTATATGCCTACAATCTAAGAGTTCCTAGTCTATTAGGGTGTTATCCCTTATAATTAGTTTTTTAAACACTAATTGTAAACATATATGTGTCATTATATGCTAAATAGGATCCGTGTGTGCTCAAGCCTTCACTTGACACCTAGCATCCTTTATCGATCTTACATTCGAGTTACTCACTACAGGTGAGTTCATACCCCTTAACTTATCTTTTAAATGATTTTAAATGCTTTTATGGGGGGAATACAAATTGAACTATTATAGTTATTATATTAATCACATGTGATTAATAACTATCAAACATATGGATTTTCTTACATTTCAAACTGGTTTATAAATCAAACTACTTCAAATCGTTTTATAAACGCTTTTACATGTTAAATACTTTCTATTAAACTCTTTTAAACTTATATTTTGTCAAATGCATATCTATATAGATATAGTTATATAAGTAGGATTGAAAGGACTTAGGACTGATAGCTCGCCTTACTTCTTGTTCCTTGTTTGGTTGTGGACTTAGGGTATCGGTGGTCTGTCCAAAGGTCATTTGGATCTTAGTTATATATTATGTATATGTATATAGATATAAAAGTTCCTTCATTCAGTTCAATACCTTTGGGTAGCAAAGGTATACAAACATGTTCATACATACAAACAACATTGCTAGTAAACTATAATAGGTATAGTTTAGGAAGTTACTAATGTTATTACTAGAACAATGAAACATACTAAGAGTCAGTTCATACATGAGTCAATACATACTATAAAGAGAAACAGATAGAGAACACTATTATGAGAATCAATACTCACTCTAAAGAGAAACAGATAGAGAACACTATAACGAGAAACAATACATACTACACACTATACACTAGAGAACATACTACATACTAGACAGAGAGAACATACACTATACTAGTACATACTATACAAATACAAGAATACTATAACATTAATGTGAGATACTACTTCGAGGCATACCATAACTATTATGGCTCGTTTTGTAACTAGAATCTCCTGGAGGGAGAGCGTGAATTTGCGTATAGATCTATACTGGATTGACTATCCTACACCTTGCTGCTCGCTACAGTGGGACTTGCAAGTTTACGGGTGCCAAATGTCATTTCTTCCGACGTCTTTCATCGTCGTGTTTTAGTCAGTTAGTATGGTACAATCATATCACATTTTACCTTAATGAACTAAAAAGTTAAAGGTAGTTAGTACATTAGTAGTTACCTAGATAAAACTACAGTACATCATTAGTTTCCCACATTCATTCAAATTGTGATCTTCTCACATAAACAGTAATGAAAAACTATATTTTGGTAATGATAGTCATACTTTGGGAAAACGCACCCTTTTACAAAAGAACAAAACGAAAGAACAGTTGAGACTTGGTAGAAGGCTACACTAGTAGAAAATATAGGATTTTCTAGGAAGTTTACAAACATTTTCATCGAACACTTACAAACATTTTCATCGAACACTTACAAACTTTTACATCAAACATTTACAATTACATTCTTCAAACGTATACAAACAAAGACACTAAAATACTTATGAACTCACCAGCTTTAATGTTGATCTACGCTTTCAAAATAACTTGTATTCTCAGGTCTCTAATAGACAGGTACCGATGGCGAGCTTTTGAGAAGATGGAGCACATTAAAGACTCATCTTTTATTTTGATTATACATTTTGGTGTCTTATAAACTTCAGAACACACTTTTATTAAAATTATTACTATTAATCCAATGGATGATGTTGTTGCTTGTTTACTGTTATGAATTGTTGTGATACTGTACATGACGTCCTCCGCCCTAGAACGTTTCCGCCGTTCCGGTTTTGGGGTGTGACAGATTGGTATCAGAGCATTGTTTATAGTGAATCGACTATATCAACCCATAAAAGATATACAACTATAAACACAACGGGATTAAAATACTCTGACGAAGAGTTTATACTTTTAAATAATAAAATATTTAACCTAAGTATACATACCTGCATTCATACTAAATTCAGTGTCACTAGGACAGAACAAAAGTATTACGATTGTTGGACAGCACGAGTAGTCTTGGGGGCATATAATCAGATATGGGAGTGATATAGCCTAATCAACTATATATTTCCGAGACGTGATTAGCATGTGTCCTGGATTGTTTGTGATGTTGGAGCAAGTCTAAAAACTTACCAACACTACTACAAAGAAAACATTAGAACAAAACATAAACTTAAAATACTATTGGAGTATTTTGTGTTACTATAAATTACTTAGGTGCAAACTAAAAAGATCTTTATTAGTACGTCAATAATTGATGAGTGGATACGCTAAGGTTATATGTGACTAGGGTGTCATAGACTTAGAATCTGTGATCTTTGCTTTACTTCCTGTTCCTTGTTTGGTTCTGGGCTTAGAGTTAGGGTCACTTATTCGAAGGTCTATCCTGTTTTGGTTACATATGACTGGTATGCACTACGCAAATGTTGGAGTAACTAGTAAGGATCATCTTATAATTATCTTAATTAGTACGTCTAATAATTATTTCTTTTACCCCTTTTCTCGCTTAGATAACATGGCTGGATTCCATCTCCCCGGAGACCCGTACTTTCCCAACCAAGGCGACGGAGGATGGCTCGAGGACGAGCCAGAAGAGAATCATCCAATCCCTTTGGATGATGACTTCGCGGAGAACTTCCCGAAGGATTCTGACTCCGAGGCCGAAGTCAATGATCAACCCCAAGTAGCTCCAAACCAAAATCCTAACCCTCGTCCGACTTTTCAAGGCTCGACGCCTTTATGGGTGGAAAGTTTGGAGACATGGAGTCAAGACCAGGGTCAACCCATGCACTACAACGGGGACAGAAGCTTCTACAATGTGAGCGAAGGAGCTCAGTAGACAGAGTCCTACCGATTCTGGTCCGCAGAATAGCTCGTAACGAAATTCAGGGTAGGACAGCCCATAACCGAATTGCGGAACTTGATACCAATATAGGGATCAACCCTGTCCGCATTCGTCGTCTGGAGGATGCTCGCGAAGGAACTGAAAGGAACAATGAGTCTCTACTTCAAGCACTAGCTGAGACTAGGGCTGAAGTCATAGAACATCGCGTGCGCCAGCGAGTGTACGAGCGACGCCTTCTAGAAATGGAGCGTCTGATGGATGATTTAAGGGTTCGTCCAAGGGGTTCCCGCCGTCAGTAGGGAATTTTCTGCTTATCCCTTTCTCTTTTAGATATAAATTAGGACTATGTAAAAGCTCTAGTTTTAGTTCCTGTCTATTTTAAGACTTTGAACTTTCGGTAGATAGGTCTTTATTCTGTCAGAATTTTCTCATCCTGGTGTGATGTAAGACCTACTTCTAGGTCATTTTTCCCAAACTTGTTACATCTGTAACACCAGTATTATTGACAGATATCTAACTTCATTGGAGATTATCCAAATGCTTTCGTCTTACTAATGGTAGAGCTATATTCAATCATACTCTCATTTGTATCGTTGGGCTATGAAGAGTTAGTCCATAGGTCACTCTCATCAATTTCTCTATTCTTATCAACATCGTTATCTTTATAAATCTATAGCTTCAAGATGCCTCCACGTCGATCAGCAAGACGCACTACTCCAATCACTCCAATTCCAACTCCTCCTCCTCAATTCAACCCAGCAGCTGTTCAAGCGGCTGTAAATGCGGTTGTTACGGCAGCCCTAGCTCAATTCAATTCAACCGGTACAAGCGGGAGTGGGACGTATGTGCCTCCCACCCCAGTTGAAACTACTGTGCGCTCTAGGGAGTGCTCATACAAGGATTTCACCAGCTGCAAACCCCGGTCGTTCAATGGTACTGGCGGAATCATTGCCCTCTCGCAATGGTTCGAGAAGACGGAGTCGATCTTCGAGATCTGCTCCTGTCCGGAAGGGAGCAAGGTAAAATTTTCCGCTTGCACCTTCGCGGACCGAGCTCTGACATGGTGGAACAGCCATGTCAAGGCACTATCCCTTATAGTGGCAAATGCCATCGGCTGGGAAGCTCTTAAGGAGATGATGATCGAGGAATACTGCCCGAGGGGCGAAGTACAGAAGTTAGAGCAGGAGCTCTGTAGCCTAACCATGAAGGGCTTCGACATAGTTTCCTACACTGCTAGATTCAGCGATCTGGTAGCGCTATGTCCGGGAATGGTCCCCTCTGAGGCCAAGAAGGTGGAGAGGTACATTTGGGGGCTGGTGCCTCCATTTCAGGGGAACGTTCTAGCTTCCAACCCCATCAGCAACAACAACCCTAGCCATCTCAGAACCCTCCAAAGCCGCTGACAACAAGCAGAAATTCTCCGAGGACTCTGGTTATAATGCAGGACTTAGAACCCTAGCCATCTCAGTGTGACAACCCGAAATTTGCATTTGTATAAACTCCGCAGTCAAGCACATAAAAAAAATACTCAAGTTCACCCCAGTACGTTTTTGGCCGGTTTTAAGGTCGTTTGGGTGTTTTTATTTTAATTTTCGTCAAACGATCAAATAAATGGAAGTACCCGTTAGGAGTGTTGTGAAACAAATAAACGATTAACACCTTGACTAGGTGTTTACGGCCAAACAAGGGAGTTTGGGCCGTAAACTCCCTTTGACCGTGGACTCATGCATATAGCATGAGTTTACCCTTCATTCTTTCACTTTTCACTTCCTAGTTCAAGAACACCCAAGTTTTTCTCTCAACTATCATAAGATCATCTCTTCAATCCGCCAAAATGTAAGTGTTTCTTTCCTAGATTCAAACATGCAACACTTAATCTAGTGTTTTTACATCATTTCATCCATGGATTCTTCATTTTTCTTAGATCTTCAAGTGTTCTTCAAAACACCAAGAACACCAATAACACACACTAGTGTTCTTGGCCCTTAAACACTCTTACAAGCCTCATATAAGTAAGTATACTCCTCCTAGCTAGTTATTTGCGTAGTATACTTGTTAACCCTTGGGAAAATCATCAAGATCCCCAAGAACATATGTGTTTACGGTTTGGGGATCTCCCAAAACCGTAAACACCCCCAAATGAGGTTTAGGTGCCCCTAACACCTTCTATGGCTTGTATAAAGGACTAGAACCCTGCATGCATGAGCTAGAAACACCAAAACACGGAATGGTTGGGTAACCATGAGTTTACGGCCGTAAACTCATGGGTTTACGACCGTAAACACATGTGTTTACGACCGTAAACTCCCAAGGAGTGGTCCAAGGACCGTAAACTCCAACAAAGGGGCATTTCGAGCCCTAGTCACTTCCTAAGCCTTGGATTCGAGTCTAGCTTACTTCCTTGTGTGGTGTAGGACCTTAAAACACCCAATGACACCATTGCCATGAGTTTACGGCCGTAAACTCATGGGGAAATGGTCCCAGAACCGTAAACCCATATGGTGCTACCATATGGGGAGTAAACTCCAATGTGAGGCCATACTCTCTTAAGATGCAACCCTTAGCACTCCTAGCACTTGAAACAAAGTGTTTTCATGTAATTGAGTGTCTTTACTTGCTTAATTAGTTATTTAATGACTAATTAGACACATAAATGTATCATTGCATGCTCAGTAGGATCCGCGTGTACGTTCAAGTCCTCACTTGACACTTAGCATCCTATACCACCCGTTCATCCGAATCACCCACTACAGGTGAGTTCATACCCCTTAATCAACCTTTTTAAATGATTTTAAATGCTTTTATGGGGGGGGGGGGGAATACAAGTTGAACTATAAAGTTATTATATCAATTAGGTGATTAATAACTGTATAGCAAAAAGATTTCTGCATGTTAAACTGTTTTATCCAGCTAAAGGTTTCCAAATTTTGTTTTCAAGTCTCTTTTAATGTACCAAAATCTCTTTTAAATTGCCAAGCTTTTATCAAAGTCTTTTAAACTTATATTCTTGATAGAATCATGTCTATATAGATATAGTTATATAAGTAGGGTTTGAAGGACTTAGGACTGATGACCCGCTTTATTTCCTGTTCCTTGTTTGGTTGTGGACTTAGAGCATCCGTTTATTTGTCCGAGTTTCGTTGAAGTCCTAGTTATATATTATGTATATCTGGTTAGATATTAATACTCTTATTCCAGTTCAACTCCTTTGGGTAGCAAAGGCATCTAGATAACCTCTCGAGTAAACTATAATAGGTATAGTTTAGAAACCAACCATGACTTTCATGAAGGAGAACTTAGTTATATCTATATTCTAAGAACTTGTACTTATAGTAACAAGAAAGGCATAAAGAAATCAAAACACGAGATACAACCTCATGACACGGATTTCACCGTTGTCGAGTGGTAACCAGAGTCTCCTGGAGGGAGAGCGGGCATTGTGTGTATAGATCTATACGGGACAGACCATCCCACACCCTGACTGCTAGCTACAGTCCCGGCCGACCAAGCCAAGGGGTGACAAATGTCACATTTATTCCGACGCCAGCAGGTCGTCATGTTTACATCTGTCAATCAGTATGGTTACGAGTATCTTTACAATTACCTTATAATTCATGGCTTTAAGGTAATAAGTATTATCACGGTATTTTCTACATATGAAATCATTATAATATATTTTCCTAGTTATACACTAGGCCTCATATTAAACCTTTAAACTGACCTACTTAGGATTAACGGTTAACTTAGACTCTCCGAGGCGTATTGTTCACTTAATACCGCCTGGAGTCTGTATTTCATTCACTTAGACTCTCTGAGGCGTATTGTTCGCTTAATACCGTCTGGAGTCTGTATTTCATTCACTTAGACTCTCCGAGGCGTATTGTTCACTTAATACCGCCTGGAGTCTGTATTTCATTCACTTAGACTCTCCGAGGCGTATTGTTCGCTTAATACCACCTGGGGTCTGTATTTCATTCACTTAGACTCTCTGAGGCGTATTGTTCACTTAATACCGCCTGGAGTCTGTATTTCATTCACTTAGACTCTCCGAGGCGTATTGTTCACTTAATACCGCCTGGAGTCTGTATTTCGTTCACTTAGACTCTCCGAGGCGTATTGTTCACTTAATACCGCCTGGAGTCTATACTTCATTCCTTTAGACTCTCGGAGGCGTATGGTTCATTCGATACCACCTGGACCCTATGTTTTATTCACTTTTAGTCAGCAGCGTTACTGCTGAGGTAAAATAGTATTTTCCCTATTACTTTTGCTTGTGATCTTCTCACATATTCCTTAAAGTATAAACTATATTTTGATAATAATAGTTACCTTTGGGGGAAATTACTCCTTAAACATAAAACAATTGGGTCTTAGTAGAAGACTACTTTTATTAGAAAATATAGGATTTTCTGGAAAGAATTCTAATACTCTGTAAACTCAAATCACCATTATCTAGTGAGATTATTTTGAAGAAAAACATGTATTCATATCAATGTCATTAAATACTTATGAACTCACCAGCATTAAAATGCTGATACTTGCTTTCAAAATAACTTGTATTCTCAGGTCATCAGAAGACAGGTACACTCCGGGAGCTCTTGCGAAGTCAGCCTAGTACCAAGCTGCAGCTTATGTTATCTCCTACATCTACTTTTGATGTTGTTGTTAAATGTAACCTATGTAAAACTATTACTATTAATGCAATGGTTGTTGTACTTTGATTACTATACTGCATATGTTGTGATACTTGACATGACGTCCTCCACCCCAGAACGTTTCCGCCGTTCCGGTTTTGGGGTGTGACACCAACGTAGTAGCTGACGCCCTAAGTCAGAAAGAATACTCTGGTCGGAGAGTCAGATCACTGACTATGACTATCCATTCACACTTGTCAACACAAATTAAGGAAGCTCAGCTCGAAGCTTTGAAACCTGAAAATGTGGCGGGTGAAATCCTGAGAGGGATGGATAAGAATTTGGAAGTCAAGGGTGGCGGAGCCTTATATCTCATTGATCGGATCTGGACACTGAAACACGGTGGTTTCAGAGAATTGGTCATGACCGAAGCTTACAACACTCGATATTCCGTCCACCCAGGTTCAGATAAGATGTATCTTGATCTTAAAAAGTTATACTGGTGGCCTAACATGAAAGCAGAGATTGCTACCTTCGTAAGTAAATGCCATACTTGCGCCAAGGTTAAGGTCTAATACCAGAAACCATCAGGTTTACTTCAGCAACCGGAGATACCTGAATGGAAGTGGGAGCGGATCACAATGGACTTCATAACCAAGTTGCCCAAGACAATGGGTGGTCTCGATACCATTTGGGTGATCGTAGATAGGCTAACAAAGTCCGCACACTTCCTACCTATCAAAGAGACTGAGAAGATGGAAAAACTAACGAGAACATACATCAGAGAGAGTGTACGACTGCATGGTGTTCCCATATCTATTATCTCTGATAGAGATAGTAGACTCACTTCGAGGTTCTGGCAGTCGCTACAAAATTCCCTAGGAACCAGGCTGGACATGAGTACAGCCTACCATCCGCAAACCGACGGACAAAGTGAGAGGACTATTCAGACTTTGGAAGATATGTTGCGAGCCTGCGTGATAGACTTTGGGAAGGCATGGGATACTCATTTACCCCTTGTCGAGTTTTCCTACAATAATAGTTATCACACGAGCATAAAGGCTGCTCCATTTGAAGCCCTCTATGGTCGTAAGTGCAGATCCCCTCTATGCTGGGCTGAGGTGGGTGACACTCAGTTAGCTAAAGGACGAGTTCCTGACAGCACTCTCACAACTCCGAAAATCATTCGGGAAACTACAGAGAAGATCGTTCAGATTCGTGAACGGTTGAAATCCTCTAGACACCGACAGAAAAGCTACGCAGACAAACGAAGGAAACCGTTGGAATTCCAGGAGGGCGACCGGGTTCTATTGAAGGTCTCACCCAGGAAGGGCTTGATACGCTTCGGAAAGCGTGGAAAGCTAAATCCAAGATACGTAGGGCCTTTCGAGATTCTCGCTAGAATCAGCCTTGTAGCTTACAAACTCAACCTACCTCGCGAACTTAGTAACGTACATTCTACTTTCCATGTCTCAAACTTGAAAAAGTGTATGTCCGACGAGAATCTTGTAATCCCACTCGACGAGATCGAAATCAACGAGAGCCTCAACTTCGTGGAAGAACTTGTAGAGATCATGGACCGAGAGGTCAAGTAAACAAAGCAAAGTCGTATCCCGATAGTGAAGCTTCGCTGGAACACCAAGCGAGGACCTGAATTCACTTGGGAGCACAAGGATCAAATGAAACTGAAATATCCTCATCTATTCGCTTAGTTATTTTTATTACTTACTTGCTTAAACTCTAATTTCGGGACGAAATTTCTATCTTGTATAACTCTTAAACTCAATCAAAGTCTGGCTCGTTTCTGCTAACTTTTAGCATTGTTTAGAGTCTATTTTGAGTATTCCGAGACGAGTGCATCAAAGGAATCAGTGTTTGGAAGTGTCAGTTTAAATTTTAAACTATCTAGCAAACCGTAAACATCCTCAAAAGGAGTTTACGGTCAGGAAGCTTAGAGCTTACGGTCATGGTGACCGTAAACTCCCTATATATGCATAAATTATGATCATTTTGATCATTTCTTTCCTTTCCAAGCCAAAAATCTCGAAAACTCTATCAAGTATCATAAGATCTTCATCTTGATCAGCCAAAAATGTAAGAGTTCTTTCCTTTGATTTGTTGTTACATCTCTTTATCTAGTGATTATACATGATTTTATCGATGAAATCTCTTCATTTTGATAGATCTTCAAGTGTTCTTCATTTCACCAAGAACAGCTAGAACACACACTAGTGTTCTTGGATCCTAATCACCCTTACAAGCTTCTAATAAGTAAGTACACTACCCTTAGCTTGTTATATACTAGAATCACTAGTTAATCGCCTTGCAAACCATCATTTGTGCAAGATTAGAGGAGTTTACGGTTGGGTCTCCTTAGACCGTAAACTCCATGACCATAAGGTCATTAGACCGTAAACCCACTTGGATCGTGAACTACTGTGACAACCCGGAATTTCAATCTTGTACAAACCATACAATCCAATCAAAGGTAGACTTGTTCCTGCTAACTTCTAGCACTATTTTGAGTCTATTTGAGCATTCCGAGCCTAGTATATCCAAGGAATAAGTGAATGGGAGTGCCAATTGAAGTTGTAAACTATCAAACAAGCCCTATCCATCATCATATGGAGTTTACAGCCACACCATGTGAGTTTACGGCCGTAAACACATGGTGGCCGTAAACCCCTTGTATATATATGACACTTAGTCATTTTTCATTCATTCTTCACCTTCCAAGCTAGAGAAATCGGATTCTCTCCCAAGCATCTTCAAGATTTTCCTTCCAATCCTCACAAATGTAAGTAAACCCTTCCATCTATGTCTTGTCACATCACTTCTTCTTGATTCATCCTTGAATCCATCCACAAATTCCATCTTTTGATCTAGATCTTCAAGATCTTCAAGAACACCATGAATACACAAGTGTTTTAGGCCAAAAACACCCCTCTTTAGCCTTCAAATTGTAACACCTTACCTCCTTTACATGTTTATTAGTTAGGATAACGAATTAAGGACTTGAAAACACCAAGAATCCAAGAACAAAGGGAGTTTACAGCCAAGGCAATCTCCCTTGGCCGTAAACCCTAAAGATGGGTGCAATGTTGCCATAAACTCTTTCGTAAGCCTTGGAACCAAGTCTAGAACATTCCCAATACACTTATATGACCTTAAACCTCAAATGGTAGAAGTCACCATGGGTTTACGGTCGTAAACCCATTAGGGCCGCAAACCCTAGGCCGTAAACTCATGGGGAGTTTAGTCTTGGACCGTAAACTCCTAAGCAAAACCCTACAACCCTTAGATGTAACCCTGTGATCTTCTAACACTTGAATAAAAGTGTTTTCCATGTTCTAGGGTGTCTTTACTTGCTTAATTAGTTGTTAACTGACTAATTAGATACATATATGTGTCATTATATGTTAAATAGGATCTGTGTGTGTGCTCAAGTCTTCACTTCACACTTAGCATCCTATACCATCCGTTCATCCAAACCACTCACTACAGGTGAGTTCATACCCCTTAATCAACCTTTTTAAATGATTTTAAATGCTTTTATGGGGGGGGGATACAAGTTGAAACATTCTAGTTATTATATCAATCACATGTGATTAATAACTATCAAACATATGGATTTTCTTACTTTACAAACTGTGTTATCAAACAAACTACTTCAAATCATTTTACAAACTCTTTTACATGTTCAATACTTTTATTAAACTCTTTTAAACTTATACTTTGTCAAATGCGTATCTATATAGATATAGTTATATAAGTAGGATTGAAAGGACTTAGGACTGATAGCTCACCTTACTTCCTGTTCCTTGTTTGGTTGTGGACTTAGGGTATCGGTTGTTTGTCTGAAGGTCGTTTGAATCTTAGTTATATATTATGTATATGTATATAGATATAAAAGTTCCTTCATTCAGTTCAATACCTTTGGGTAGCAAAGGTGTACAATCATGTTCATTCATACAAACAACATTACTAGTAAACTATAATAGGTATAGTTTAGGAAGTTACAAATACTATTACAAGAACAATGAAACATACAAAGAGTCAGTTGATACATGAGTCAATACATACTATACATTATATAAGAGAACATACTATTATGAGAAACAGAGAGAACATACATACATACTACACAGAGAGAACATACAATACAGCTAGTACATACTATACATTATACAAGAGAACATACTATTATGAGAAACAGAGAGAACATACAATACAACTAGTACATACTATACATTATACAAGAGAACATACTATTATGAGAAACAGAGAGAACATACATACATACTAGACAGAGAGAACATACGATACAGCTAGTACATACATTACATATACAAGTATACAATAACATAAATGTGAACCATTGTTCGGGGCATGGCATCACCTGTCATGGCTTGATTTCAAGCCAGAATTCCCCTGGAGGGAGAGCATGAGTTTGCGTATAGATCTATACCGGATTGACTATCCTACACCTTGATGTTAGCTACAGTGGGACTTGCAAGTCTACGGGTGCCAAATTGTCACACCCCAAAATCGGAACGACGAAATCGTTCGGGGGTGGAGGACGTCATGTACAGTATCACAACAATGCAAAGTAGTAAACAAGCAACAACATCATCCATTGCATTCATAATATATTTTCATACAAGTGTGTTCTGTCAAGTTATATAGACACCGAAAAGAATATACATCAAAATAAAGATGAGTCTTGAACGAGCTCCATCTTCGCAAAAACCTGGCTCCGGTACCTGTCTACTGGCGACCTGAGAATACAAGTTATTTTGAAAGAGTTTATCAGCTTTAAAACTGGTGAGATCATAAGTATATTAGTGTCTGTAGTTGTATGAAAGTGTTTTGTAAGTTTGTAATTGTATATGTTTGTAAAAGTTTGTAATTGTTTGAACTCTCCTAGAAAACCCTATGTTTCCTACTAAAAGTAGCCTTCTACCAAGGCATCTAGTATCTGTGTGTGTGTCTGTTGTAAGAGTGTGTATTTTCCCAAATCCGACTATCATTAACCAAAAATATAGTTTTTACATCATTGTTTATTGTGTAAATATCACAAAGTAAATGTAATGGGAAAATGATATAGTACTGTAGTGTTGTATTAAGTAACTACTGTTGTACTACCTACTTGACACCAATTGTTATTTAAAGTACCATGTGATCGGCCTGTATCCTGCTACCGACTCAATAGAAAAACGACGATGTAAGACGTCGTAAGAAATGATGTTTGGCACCCGTAGACTTGCAAGTCCCACTGTAGTGAGCAGCAAGGTGTAGGATAGTCAATCCAGTATAGATCTATACACAAACTCATACGCTCCCCATTTAAGGAGATTCTGGATACAAAAACGGTCATGGCAGGTAGTGCCATGCCCCGTTAGGTGGCTCACATAACTGTAATAATGTATATGTAATGAATGTGCTAGCTGTATTGTATGTTCTACCTCTGTCTAGCCTGTATGTTCTCTCTGTATGGTATTGTTTGTTATCTCTTTCTCTGTATGGTATTGTTTGTTATCTCTTTCTCTGTATGGTATTGTTTGTTATCTCTTTCTCTGTATGGTATTGTTTGTTATCTCTTTCTCTGTATGGTTCATTGTTCTAGTAATAGTATTAGTATCTTCCTAAACTACTCTTATAGTAGCTTACTAGTAATGTATGAACATGTATGTATACCCTTCCTACCCAAAGGTATGGAGCTGAATGAAAGAAGGAACCTTTGTATCTATATACATATACATAATATATAACTAGGATTCAAACGACCTTCGGACAGATAACCCTAATACCCTAAGTCCACAACCAAACAAGGAACAGGAAGTAAGGTGAGCTATCAGTCCTAAGTCCTTTCAATCCTACTTATATAACTATATCTATATAGATACACATTTAATAGAATATAAGTTTAAAAGAGTTTAAGTAAAAGTATTTGACATGAAAAGGAGTTTGTAAAACAGTTTGAAGTAAGACAGTTTGGTAACACAGTTTGAAAAGTAAGAAATCCACTTGTTTGGTAGTTATTAATCACATATGATTGATATAATAACTATAATAATTCAACTTGTATTCCCCCCCCCCCATAAAAGAATTAAAAAACATTTAAAAGGTTAATTAAGGGGTATGAACTCACCTGTAGTGAGTGGTTTGGATGAACTGATGATATAGGATTGCTAGGTGTCAAGTGAAGACTTGTACACACACAATGATCCTAGTTAACATATAATAACACATATATGTATCCAATTAGTCTTTAAACAACTAATTGTAGGACATTGCTATTGAGTTTAGGGTTCAAGGGAACCCTTTATATGAGTTTACGGTTTTGTGACCATAACTCATTGAGTTTACGGTCGTAAACCCATGCGTTTACGGCCATAAACTCATGCTTCTTTGACCATGTGTTGTTTTGAAGCTCTACAAGTCCTTAGAAGCATTTCCACCTGAAGTATAAGCCTATGGAAGTGATTAGGGCACCATTTCACTCGTAAATGGAGTTTACGGTCCTTGGACCATTTGCCCGTAAACCCAAATGGTTTATGGTCTTTTGATGTTTTCATGTACTTAACTCATTAGGGAAGGGATCTATGCAAGTTTCCAAGGCTTAGAAGGGACTAGAGCACACTTTGGCACCCTTTTTAGGGTTTACGGTCCAAGGTCTTCTTGGACCGTAAACACCTTTGATACTTGGTTTCCTTGGTGTTTTCTTGATGTATAGAAGTGTAACAAGACTTATTATACTCTAGGATAGAAGTACTTACAAGATAGAGGCTTGAAAAGGTGCTAAAAGTCCAAGAACACTAGTGTGTGTTCTTGGTGTTCTTGGTGAAACTTGAAGATCTAACCTTTTGGAATGATTTCATGGATGGAAGTGTGTTAAATCACTAGATTAAGCAATATATCAACTTAATAGGGCTAGAAACACTTACAAGTTGAAGATCTTGAAGAATTGTTGGATGATACTTGAGAGAGAATTGAGTTTGGATCTTGAAATTGTGAAAAATGGTAAATAATGACTAAGTGTCATATATATACCCCCAATTTAGGGTTTACGGCCGTAAACACCTTTGATTAGGCCGTAAACTCCAAACTCTTGGAGCTTTGGGACTTTATTGTTGCACAATAAACCCTAGAGCATCCTCTCTCCTGGTATCTCCTGAAGCACTAACTTAAAAAGACTCGAACTTATTCCAAAAAGCTTGAAAGTTAGCAGAAACTGTTCTGACTTCTATTGAATTGAAATGTTGTACAGAATAGAAATTTCGGGTTGTTACATCATCCCCCCCTTAGAAGGAATTTCGTCCCAAAATTAGAGTTTAAGCAAATAAGTAGTTACAAATAACTAAGTAAAAAGAAGAGGATATTTCAGTTTCATCTGATCCTCTCGCTCCCAAGTGAATTCAGGTCCTCGCTTGGCGTTCCAGCGAACCTTCACTATCGGGATACGGCTTTGCTTCGTTTGCTTGACCTCCCGGTCCATGATCTCTACTAGTTCTTCAACGAAGTTGAGGCTCTCGTTGATCTCGATCTCGTCGAGTCGGATTACAAGAGTCTCGTCGGACATACACTTTTTCAAGTTCAAGACGTGGAAAGTAGAAAGTATGTTACTGAGCTCGCGCGGTAAGTTAAGTTTGTAAGCTACAGGGCCGATTCTTGCGAGAATCTCAAAAGGCCCTATGTATCTTGGATTTAGCTTTCCACGCTTTCCGAAGCGTATCAAGCCCTTCCAGGGTGAGACCTTCAATAGAACACGGTCACCCACCTGGAATTCCAACGGTTTCCTTCGTTTATCAGCGTAGCTTTTCTGTCGGTCTCTAGAGGCTTTCAATCGTTCACGAATTTGAACGATCTTCTCTGTCGTTTCCCGAATGATCTCCGGACCTGTGAGAGTGCTTTCAGGAACTCGTCCTTTAGCTAACTGGGTATCACCCACCTCAGCCCAGCACAGAGGGGATCTGCACTTACGACCATAGAGGGCCTCGAATGGAGCAGCCTTTATGCTTGTGTGATAACTGTTGTTGTAGGAAAATTTGACAAGGGGTAAATGAGTGTCCCATGCTTTCCCAAAGTCAATCACACAGGCTCGCAGCATATCTTCCAAGGTTTGGATAGTCCTCTCACTTTGCCCGTCTGTCTGCGGATGGTAGGCTGTACTCATGTCCAACCTAGTTCCTAGGGAACTTTGTAACGACTGCCAGAACCTCGAAGTGAATCTACTATCTCTGTCCGAGATAATGGATATGGGAACACCATGCAGTCGTACAATCTCCCTAATGTAAGTTCTTGTAAGCTTCTCCATCTTGTCTGTTTCTTTGATAGGCAGGAAGTGTGCGGACTTGGTCAATCTGTCGACGATGAACCATATGGTATCAAGTCCACCCGTTGTCTTGGGCAACTTGGTTATGAAATCCATAGTGATCCGCTCCCACTTCCATTCTGGTATCTCTGGCTGTTGTAGTAGACCGGAGGGTTTCTGGTATTCGACCTTGACCTTGGCGCAAGTAAGGCAGCTACTTACGAAGGTAGCAATCTCTGCTTTCATGTTAGGCCACCAGTATAACTTTTTAAGATCCAGATACATCTTATCTGAACCTAGGTGGACTGAATAACGACTGTTGTGCGCCTCGTTCATGACCAAGTCTTGGGGTCCAGATCCGATCCATGAGATAATAAGCTCCGCCACCCTTAACCTCCAAGTTCTTATCCATTCCTCTCAGGGATTCACCTGCCACATTTTCAGGTTTCAAAGCGTCGAGCTGAGCCTCCTTAATTTGTGTGGACAAGTGTGAATGGATAGTCATAGTCAATGACTTGACTCTACGACCATAATATTCTTTCCGACTTAGGGCGTCAGCTACTACATTGGCTTTACCCGGATGATAACGAATTTCGCATTCGTAATCACTGAGTAGCTCGACCCACCGTCGTTTTCTCATGTTGAGATCCTTCTGGTCGAATATATGTTGTAGGCTTTTGTGATCTGTAAAGATTGTGCTTTTTGTACCATACAGGTAGTGTCTCCAGATCTTCAGAGCAAACACAACTGCTCCTAGTTCAAGATTGTGGGTAGTGTAGTTGACCTCATATGTCTTTAGCTGTCTCGAGGCATAGGCGATGACCTTACCTCGCTGCATCAGAACACATCCGATTCCTTGATTTGACGCATCGCAATAGACAACGAAGTCTTCTATCCCTTCGGGGAGGGATAGTATTGGTGCGGTGCACAAGGCTCTTTTGAGCGTTTGGAACGCTCTCTCCTGCTTCTCTTCCCAGTCAAAGGCCACGCCCTTCTGGCTCAGTGTTGTAAGAGGTTTCGCTATGCGGGAGAAGTTCTGAATGAACCTGCGGTAGTAGCCAGCGAGGCCTAGAAATTGACGAATTTCTGTAGGCGTCTTCGGTGCTGACCAGCTCTCAATGGCTTTAATTTTGGAAGGGTCCACATGTATTCCCTCTTCGCTAACCACGTGCCCTAAGAATTCGACTCGTCGGATCCAAAATTCGCATTTCGAGAACTTCGCATAGAGCTTCTCCGAACGTAGAGTTTCTAAGACTTGTCGCAGATGTTGACTATGTTCCTCATTACTACGAGAGTAGATAAGTATGTCATCTATGAAGACGATGACGAACTGATCCAAGTAAGGACGACACACCCTATTCATTAAATCCATGAATACTGCGGGCGCGTTTTTTAATCCGAACGGCATCACTACGAATTCGTAGTGCCCATAATGAGTTCAGAAGGCTGTCTTCGGAACATCCTCCCATAGCACTCGTAGTTGGTGATATCCGGATCTTAAGTCGATTTTTGAAAAGAAATTCGCCCCTTGAAGTTGGTCAAATAAATCGTCGATACGAGGCAAGGGATAACGATTTTTGACGGTCAGTTTGTTGAGCTCCGTGTAGTCGATGCACATACGAAACGATCCATCTTTCTTCTTGACGAACAAGACTGGAGCTCCCCAAGGTGAGAAGCTTGGTCTTATAAAGCCCTTACTGAGCAATTCATTAAGTTGACAGGACAGTTCTTGCATCTCTGCAGGTGCTAGACGATAGGGCGATTTGGCTACGGGGGTAGCCCCTGGAACTAAGTCGATTCTGAACTCGACTTGTCGTTGCGGAGGTAATCCTGGGAGTTCTTCTGGAAAGATGTTGGGAAAGTCGCGTACCACTGGAATGTTCTGAATGTCTTTCGTTTCTTGGCTCACATCGACCACATGAGCAAGGAATGCATGACATTCCTTTCGCAAGAATTTCTGAGCTTGAATGCTCGAGATGATACGGAGGTTCGTGCCGGGTTTATCGCCATATACTACTAGAGTTTCGCCAGACGACAGATTAAGGCGGACAGCCTTTTCATAACACATGATGTCGGCACGATGAAGACTCAACCAATCCATGCCGATGATGACGTCGAAACTTTTAATGGATACCGGCATGAGATCGATCGAAAATGAATGGCTATCTAAAGTTAGGGTACACCCTATGAATATACTGTTAGTGCTCTCTGTCTTTCCATTAGCCATTTCTACAGTGAACGGTTCTTTGAGTGCTCGTGATTTTTGCTTAAGTAAATGAGCAAATATTTGGTTCACGAAGCTCCTCTCCGCTCCACTATCAAATAGTATACATGCATATGAGTTATCGAGGAGAAACGTACCAGTGACCACTGTGGGGTCGGCAACCGCTTCCTCGTGGCCTATGGCCAGAACTTTTCCAACTCTACCAGAATTCCCTGCCCTTGGGCAGTCCCTCTTGTAGTGGCCCACGTCGCCACAATTGTAGTAAGCCTGGCCCACACCAGCGCCGGGGACTTGGTTGAGTGGTCTCGCCGAAGCTTTACAGAAACGGGCGGTGTGCCCCTTCCTGTTGCAGTTCGAGCACTGCATTTCCCGGCAGGCTCCTGTGTGGTGGAAGTTGCACTTATTGCACTTGGGCAAACTTCCGGCATATTGCCTTCCTGGAGCAGCAGCGACAAGTGCTATTGCAGCATGTACTGCCACAATCTGCTGCTTTTTGGCAGCCTTCTTCTTTTTCTTGTCATCCCAAAACTTCCGCTTGGAATCAACGGTTCTGGCGGGTTCTAAGATGGCCAGGGTGGTTGTTGCGACCGGGGTACGAACCCCATGGTCTATGTGCCGTTGTGCCAATCGCTTGGCACTATCAAATGTAGTGGGGTGTGATGCCAAAACATTTCCCTGGTATGGTGGCATTAGCCCCCATATATATCTCTCGATTTTCTTTCCCTCCGTATGAACCATGTTGGGACAGAGGGCCACCAGTTCACAGAACCTGGTGGTATAAGAGACTACGTCGGAGCCCTTCATGGTTAGGCTCCACAGTTCCTCCTCCAGCTTTTGGATCTCGCCCCTCCGGCAGTACTCTTCAATCATTAGATCTCTCAGAGTTTCCCATCCCATAACATTAGCCACTATTAGAGATAATGACTTGACATGGCTATTCCACCATGTCAGGGCTTTGTCTTCGAAGGTGCAAGCAGCGAACTTGACGTTGCTCCCTTCTGGGCAAGAGCAGATCTCGAAAACCGATTCGGTTTTCTCGAACCATTGCGAGAGGGCAATGACTCCGCCAGTCCCTCTGAAAGACTTGGGCTTGTAGTTGGTGAAGTCCTTATAGGAGCACTCTCTCAAGCGCACCGGGATTTCACCATGAGTAGATAGGACAGGGATTCCTCCTCCAGTGGAACCTGAGGAATGATATTGAGCCATGGCTGTAGCCACAGCCGCAGCTACAGCAGTATTTAGAGCTACTGTATCGAATTGAGGAGCAGGTGGTGTCGGTGCGGGAGGATCGCGTCTTTTTGATTTACGTGGGGGCATCTTTTAACTATAAGTTTAGAAAGATGAAGATATTGATAAGAATTTAATAGGAAGTAGATAAGAATGACTCATGGACTAACTCTCCATAGCCCAACAGCACAAGTGAATAGCACGATTGAATAGTATGATTAAATGAAGATCTAACCTTTTGGAATGATTTCATGGATGGAAGTGTGTTAAATCACTAGATTAAGCAATATATCAACTTAATAGGGCTAGAAACACTTACAAGTTGAAGATCTTGAAGAATTGTTGGATGATACTTGAGAGAGAATTGAGTTTGGATCTTGAAATTGTGAAAAATGGTAAATAATGACTAAGTGTCATATATATACCCCCAATTTAGGGTTTACGGCCGTAAACACCTTTGATTAGGCCGTAAACTCCAAACTCTTGGAGCTTTGGGACTTTATTGTTGCACAATAAACCCTAGAGCATCCTCTCTCCTGGTATCTCCTGAAGCACTAACTTAAAAAGACTCGAACTTATTCCAAAAAGCTTGAAAGTTAGCAGAAACTGTTCTGACTTCTATTGAATTGAAATGTTGTACAGAATAGAAATTTCGGGTTGTTACATCATCCCCTCCTTAGAAGGAATTTCGTCCCAAAATTAGAGTTTAAGCAAATAAGTAGTTACAAATAACTAAGTAAAAAGAAGAGGATATTTCAGTTTCATCTGATCCTCTCGCTCCCAAGTGAATTCAGGTCCTCGCTTGGCGTTCCAGCGAACCTTCACTATCGGGATACGGCTTTGCTTCGTTTGCTTGACCTCCCGGTCCATGATCTCTACTAGTTCTTCAACGAAGTTGAGGCTCTCGTTGATCTCGATCTCGTCGAGTCGGATTACAAGAGTCTCGTCGGACATACACTTTTTCAAGTTCAAGACGTGGAAAGTAGAAAGTATGTTACTGAGCTCGCGCGGTAAGTTAAGTTTGTAAGCTACAGGGCCGATTCTTGTGAGAATCTCAAAAGGCCCTATGTATCTTGGATTTAGCTTTCCACGCTTTCCGAAGCGTATCAAGCCCTTCCAGGGTGAGACCTTCAATAGAACACGGTCACCCACCTGGAATTCCAACGGTTTCCTTCGTTTATCAGCGTAGCTTTTCTGTCGGTCTCTAGAGGCTTTCAATCGTTCACGAATTTGAACGATCTTCTCTGTCGTTTCCTGAATGATCTCCGGACCTGTGAGAGTGCTTTCAGGAACTCGTCCTTTAGCTAACTGGGTATCACCCACCTCAGCCCAGCACAGAGGGGATCTGCACTTACGACCATAGAGGGCCTCGAATGGAGCAGCCTTTATGCTTGTATGATAACTGTTGTTGTAGGAAAATTTGACAAGGGGTAAATGAGTGTCCCATGCTTTCCCAAAGTCGATAACACAGGCTCGCAGCATATCTTCCAAGGTTTGGATAGTCCTCTCACTTTGCCCGTCTGTCTGCGGATGGTAGGCTGTACTCATGTCCAACCTAGTTCCTAGGGAACTTTGTAACGACTGCCAGAACCTCGAAGTGAATCTACTATCTCTGTCCGAGATAATGGATATGGGAACACCATGCAGTCGTACAATCTCCCTAATGTAAGTTCTTGTAAGCTTCTCCATCTTGTCTGTTTCTTTGACAGGCAGGAAGTGTGCGGACTTGGTCAATCTGTCGACGATGACCCATATGGTATCAAGTCCACCCGTTGTCTTGGGCAACTTGGTTATGAAATCCATAGTGATCCGCTCGCACTTCCATTCTGGTATCTCTGGCTGTTGTAGTAGACCGGAGGGTTTCTGGTATTCGACCTTGACCTTGGTGCAAGTAAGGCATCTACTTACGAAGGTAGCAATCTCTGCTTTCATGTTAGGCCACCAGTATAACTTTTTAAGATCCAGATACATCTTATCTGAACCTATGTGGACTGAATAACGACTGTTGTGCGCCTCGTTCATGACCAAGTCTTGGGGTCCAGATCCGATCCATGAGATAATAAGCTCCGCCACCCTTAACCTCCAAGTTCTTATCCATTCCTCTCAGGGATTCACCTGCCACATTTTCAGGTTTCAAAGCGTCGAGCTGAGCCTCCTTAATTTGTGTGGACAAGTGTGAATGGATAGTCATAGTCAATGACTTGACTCTACGACCAGAATATTCTTTCCGACTTAGGGCGTCAGCTACTACATTGGCTTTACCCGGATGATAACGAATTTCGCATTCGTAATCACTGAGTAGCTCGACCCACTGTCGTTTTCTCATGTTGAGATCCTTCTGGTCGAATATATGTTGTAGGCTTTTGTGATCTGTAAAGATTGTGCTTTTTGTACCATACAGGTAGTGTCTCCAGATCTTCAGAGCAAACACAACTGCTCCTAGTTCAAGATTGTGGGTAGTGTAGTTGACCTCATATGTCTTTAGCTGTCTCGAGGCATAGGCGATGACCTTACCTCGCTGCATCAGAACACATCCGATTCCTTGATTTGACGCATCGCAATAGACAACGAAGTCTTCTATCCCTTCGGGGAGGGATAGTATTGGTGCGGTGCACAAGGCTCTTTTGAGCGTTTGGAACGCTCTCTCCTGCTTCTCTTCCCAGTCAAAGGCCACGCCCTTCTGGCTCAGTGTTGTAAGAGGTTTCGCTATGCGGGAGAAGTTCTGAATGAACCTGCGGTAGTAGCCAGCGAGGCCTAGAAATTGACGAATTTCTGTAGGCGTCTTCGGTGCTGACCAGCTCTCAATGGCTTTAATTTTGGAAGGGTCCACATGTATTCCCTCTTCGCTAACCACGTGCCCTAAGAATTCGACTCGTCGGATCCAAAATTCGCATTTCGAGAACTTCGCATAGAGCTTCTCCGAACGTAGAGTTTCTAAGACTTGTCGCAGATGTTGACTATGTTACTCATTACTACGAGAGTAGATAAGTATGTCATCGATGAAGACGATGACGAACTGATCCAAGTAAGGACGACACACCCTATTCATTAAATCCATGAATACTGCGGGCGCGTTTTTTAATCCGAACGGCATCACTACGAATTCGTAGTGCCCATAATGAGTTCGGAAGGCTGTCTTCGGAACATCCTCCCATAGCACTCGTAGTTGGTGATATCCGGATCTTAAGTCGATTTTTGAAAAGAAATTCGCCCCTTGAAGTTGGTCAAATAAATCGTCGATACGAGGCAAGGGATAACGATTTTTGACGGTCAGTTTGTTGAGCTCCGTGTAGTCGATGCACATACGAAACGATCCATCTTTCTTCTTGACGAACAAGACTGGAGCTCCCCAAGGTGAGAAGCTTGGTCTTATAAAGCCCTTGCTGAGCAATTCATTAAGTTGACAGGACAGTTCTTGCATCTCTGCAGGTGCTAGACGATAGGGCGATTTGGCTACGGGGGTAGCCCCTGGAACTAAGTCGATTCTGAACTCGACTTGTCGTTGCGGAGGTAATCCTGGGAGTTCTTCTGGAAAGATGTTGGGAAAGTCGCGTACCACTGGAATGTTCTGAATGTCTTTCGTTTCTTGGCTCACATCGACCACATGAGCAAGGAATGCATGACATTCCTTTCGCAAGAATTTCTGAGCTTGAATGCTCGAGATGATACGGAGGTTCGTGCCGGGTTTATCGCCATATACTACTAGAGTTTCGCCAGACGACAGATTAAGGCGGACAGCCTTTTCATAACACATGATGTCGGCACGATGAAGACTCAACCAATCCATGCCGATGATGACGTCGAAACTTTTAATGGATACCGGCATGAGATCGATCGAAAATGAATGGCTATCTAAAGTTAGGGTACACCCTATGAATATACTGTTAGTGCTCTCTGTCTTTCCATTAGCCATTTCTACAGTGAACGGTTCTTTGAGTGCTCGTGATTTTTGCTTAAGTAAATGAGCAAATATTTGGTTCACGAAGCTCCTCTCCGCTCCACTATCAAATAGTATACATGCATATGAGTTATCGAGGAGAAACGTACCAGTGACCACTGTGGGGTCGGCAACCGCTTCCTCGTGGCCTATGGCCAGAACTTTTCCAACTCTACCAGAATTCCCTGCCCTTGGGCAGTCCCTCTTGTAGTGGCCCACGTCACCACAATTGTAGTAAGCCTGGCCCACACCAGCGCCGGGGACTTGGTTGAGTGGTCTCGCCGAAGCTTTACAGAAACGGGCGGTGTGCCCCTTCCTGTTGCAGTTCGAGCACTGCATTTCCCGGCAGGCTCCTGTGTGGTGGAAGTTGCACTTATTGCACTTGGGCAAACTTCCGGCATATTGCCTTCCTGGAGCAGCAGCGACAAGTGCTATTGCAGCATGTACTGCCACAATCTGCTGCTTTTTGGCAGCCTTCTTCTTTTTCTTGTCATCCCAAAACTTCCGCTTGGAATCAACGGTTCTGGCGGGTTCTAAGATGGCCAGGGTGGTTGTTGCGACCGGGGTACGAACCCCATGGTCTATGTGCCGTTGTGCCAATCGCTTGGCACTATCAAATGTAGTGGGGTGTGATGCCAAAACATTTCCCTGGTATGGTGGCATTAGCCCCCATATATATCTCTCGATTTTCTTTCCCTCCGTATGAACCATGTTGGGACAGAGGGCCACCAGTTCACAGAACCTGGTGGTATAAGAGACTACGTCGGAGCCCTTCATGGTTAGGCTCCACAGTTCCTCCTCCAGCTTTTGGATCTCGCCCCTCCGGCAGTACTCTTCAATCATTAGATCTCTCAGAGTTTCCCATCCCATAACATTAGCCACTATTAGAGATAATGACTTGACATGGCTATTCCACCATGTCAGGGCTTTGTCTTCGAAGGTGCAAGCAGCGAACTTGACGTTTCTCCCTTCTGGGCAAGAGCAGATCTCGAAAACCGATTCGGTTTTCTCGAACCATTGCGAGAGGGCAATGACTCCGCCAGTCCCTCTGAAAGACTTGGGCTTGTAGTTGGTGAAGTCCTTATAGGAGCACTCTCTCAAGCGCACCGGGATTTCACCATGAGTAGATAGGACAGGGATTCCTCCTCCAGTGGAACCTGAGGAATGATATTGAGCCATGGCTGTAGCCACAGCCGCAGCTACAGCAGTATTTAGAGCTACTGTATCGAATTGAGGAGCAGGTGGTGTCGGTGCGGGAGGATCGCGTCTTTTTGATTTACGTGGGGGCATCTTTTAACTATAAGTTTAGAAAGATGAAGATATTGATAAGAATTTAATAGGAAGTAGATAAGAATGACTCATGGACTAACTCTCCATAGCCCAACAGCACAAGTGAATAGCACGATTGAATAGTATGATTAAATGAAGATCTAACCTTTTGGAATGATTTCATGGATGGAAGTGTGTTAAATCACTAGATTAAGCAATATATCAACTTAATAGGGCTAGAAACACTTACAAGTTGAAGATCTTGAAGAATTGTTGGATGATACTTGAGAGAGAATTGAGTTTGGATCTTGAAATTGTGAAAAATGGTAAATAATGACTAAGTGTCATATATATACCCCCAATTTAGGGTTTACGGCCGTAAACACCTTTGATTAGGCCGTAAACTCCAAACTCTTGGAGCTTTGGGACTTTATTGTTGCACAATAAACCCTAGAGCATCCTCTCTCCTGGTATCTCCTGAAGCACTAACTTAAAAAGACTCGAACTTATTCCAAAAAGCTTGAAAGTTAGCAGAAACTGTTCTGACTTCTATTGAATTGAAATGTTGTACAGAATAGAAATTTCGGGTTGTTACATCATCCCCTCCTTAGAAGGAATTTCGTCCCAAAATTAGAGTTTAAGCAAATAAGTAGTTACAAATAACTAAGTAAAAAGAAGAGGATATTTCAGTTTCATCTGATCCTCTCGCTCCCAAGTGAATTCAGGTCCTCGCTTGGCGTTCCAGCGAACCTTCACTATCGGGATACGGCTTTGCTTCGTTTGCTTGACCTCCCGGTCCATGATCTCTACTAGTTCTTCAACGAAGTTGAGGCTCTCGTTGATCTCGATCTCGTCGAGTCGGATTACAAGAGTCTCGTCGGACATACACTTTTTCAAGTTCAAGACGTGGAAAGTAGAAAGTATGTTACTGAGCTCGCGCGGTAAGTTAAGTTTGTAAGCTACAGGGCCGATTCTTGCGAGAATCTCAAAAGGCCCTATGTATCTTGGATTTAGCTTTCCACGCTTTCCGAAGCGTATCAAGCCCTTCCAGGGTGAGACCTTCAATAGAACACGGTCACCCACCTGGAATTCCAACGGTTTCCTTCGTTTATCAGCGTAGCTTTTCTGTCGGTCTCTAGAGGCTTTCAATCGTTCACGAATTTGAACGATCTTCTCTGTCGTTTCCTGAATGATCTCCGGACCTGTGAGAGTGCTTTCAGGAACTCGTCCTTTAGCTAACTGGGTATCACCCACCTCAGCCCAGCACAGAGGGGATCTGCACTTACGACCATAGAGGGCCTCGAATGGAGCAGCCTTTATGCTTGTGTGATAACTGTTGTTGTAGGAAAATTTGACAAGGGGTAAATGAGTGTCCCATGCTTTCCCAAAGTCGATAACACAGGCTCGCAGCATATCTTCCAAGGTTTGGATAGTCCTCTCACTTTGCCCGTCTGTCTGCGGATGGTAGGCTGTACTCATGTCCAACCTAGTTCCTAGGGAACTTTGTAACGACTGCCAGAACCTCGAAGTGAATCTACTATCTCTGTCCGAGATAATGGATATGGGAACACCATGCAGTCGTACAATCTCCCTAATGTAAGTTCTTGTAAGCTTCTCCATCTTGTCTGTTTCTTTGACAGGCAGGAAGTGTGCGGACTTGGTCAATCTGTCGACGATGACCCATATGGTATCAAGTCCACCCGTTGTCTTGGGCAACTTGGTTATGAAATCCATAGTGATCCGCTCGCACTTCCATTCTGGTATCTCTGGCTGTTGTAGTAGACCGGAGGGTTTCTGGTATTCGACCTTGACCTTGGTGCAAGTAAGGCATCTACTTACGAAGGTAGCAATCTCTGCTTTCATGTTAGGCCACCAGTATAACTTTTTAAGATCCAGATACATCTTATCTGAACCTATGTGGACTGAATAACGACTGTTGTGCGCCTCGTTCATGACCAAGTCTTGGGGTCCAGATCCGATCCATGAGATAATAAGCTCCGCCACCCTTAACCTCCAAGTTCTTATCCATTCCTCTCAGGGATTCACCTGCCACATTTTCAGGTTTGAAAGCGTCGAGCTGAGCCTCCTTAATTTGTGTGGACAAGTGTGAATGGATAGTCATAGTCAATGACTTGACTCTACGACCAGAATATTCTTTCCGACTTAGGGCGTCAGCTACTACATTGGCTTTACCCGGATGATAACGAATTTCGCATTCGTAATCACTGAGTAGCTCGACCCACTGTCGTTTTCTCATGTTGAGATCCTTCTGGTCGAATATATGTTGTAGGCTTTTGTGATCTGTAAAGATTGTGCTTTTTGTACCATACAGGTAGTGTCTCCAGATCTTCAGAGCAAACACAACTGCTCCTAGTTCAAGATTGTGGGTAGTGTAGTTGACCTCATATGTCTTTAGCTGTCTCGAGGCATAGGCGATGACCTTACCTCGCTGCATCAGAACACATCCGATTCCTTGATTTGACGCATCGCAATAGACAACGAAGTCTTCTATCCCTTCGGGGAGGGATAGTATTGGTGCGGTGCACAAGGCTCTTTTGAGCGTTTGGAACGCTCTCTCCTGCTTCTCTTCCCAGTCAAAGGCCACGCCCTTCTGGCTCAGTGTTGTAAGAGGTTTCGCTATGCGGGAGAAGTTCTGAATGAACCTGCGGTAGTAGCCAGCGAGGCCTAGAAATTGACGAATTTCTGTAGGCGTCTTCGGTGCTGACCAGCTCTCAATGGCTTTAATTTTGGAAGGGTCCACATGTATTCCCTCTTCGCTAACCACGTGCCCTAAGAATTCGACTCGTCGGATCCAAAATTCGCATTTCGAGAACTTCGCATAGAGCTTCTCCGAACGTAGAGTTTCTAAGACTTGTCGCAGATGTTGACTATGTTACTCATTACTACGAGAGTAGATAAGTATGTCATCGATGAAGACGATGACGAACTGATCCAAGTAAGGACGACACACCCTATTCATTAAATCCATGAATACTGCGGGCGCGTTTTTTAATCCGAACGGCATCACTACGAATTCGTAGTGCCCATAATGAGTTCGGAAGGCTGTCTTCGGAACATCCTCCCATAGCACTCGTAGTTGGTGATATCCGGATCTTAAGTCGATTTTTGAAAAGAAATTCGCCCCTTGAAGTTGGTCAAATAAATCGTCGATACGAGGCAAGGGATAACGATTTTTGACGGTCAGTTTGTTGAGCTCCGTGTAGTCGATGCACATACGAAACGATCCATCTTTCTTCTTGACGAACAAGACTGGAGCTCCCCAAGGTGAGAAGCTTGGTCTTATAAAGCCCTTGCTGAGCAATTCATTAAGTTGACAGGACAGTTCTTGCATCTCTGCAGGTGCTAGACGATAGGGCGATTTGGCTACGGGGGTAGCCCCTGGAACTAAGTCGATTCTGAATTCGACTTGTCGTTGCGGAGGTAATCCTGGGAGTTCTTCTGGAAAGATGTCGGGAAAGTCGCGTACCACTGGAATGTTCTGAATGTCTTTCGTTTCTTGGCTCACATCGACCACATGAGCAAGGAATGCGTGACATTCCTTTCGCAAGAATTTCTGAGCTTGAATGCTCGAGATGATACGGAGGTTCGTGCCGGGTTTGTCGCCATATACTACTAGAGTTTCGCCAGACGACAGATTAAGGCGGACAGCCTTTTCATAACACATGATGTCGGCACGATGAAGACTCAACCAATCCATGCCGATGATGACGTCGAAACTTTTAATGGATACCGGCATGAGATCGATCGAAAATGAATGGCTATCTAAAGTTAGGGTACACCCTATGAATATACTGTTAGTGCTCTCTGTCTTTCCATTAGCCATTTCTACAGTGAACGGTTCTTTGAGTGCTCGTGATTTTTGCTTAAGTAAATGAGCAAATATTTGGTTCACGAAGCTCCTCTCCGCTCCACTATCAAATAGTATACATGCATATGAGTTATCGAGGAGAAACGTACCAGTGACCACTGTGGGGTCGGCAACCGCTTCCTCGTGGCCTATGGCCAGAACTTTTCCAACTCTACCAGAATTCCCTGCCCTTGGGCAGTCCCTCTTGTAGTGGCCCACGTCGCCACAATTGTAGCAAGCCTGGCCCCACCAGCGCCGGGGACTTGGTTGAGTGGTCTCGCCGAAGCTTTACAGAAACGGGCGGTGTGCCCCTTCCTGTTGCAGTTCGAGCACTGCATTTCCCGGCAGGCTCCTGTGTGGTGGAAGTTGCACTTATTGCACTTGGGCAAACTTCCGGCGTATTGCCTTCCTGGAGCAGCAGCGACAAGTGCTATTGCAGCATGTACTGCCACAATCTGCTGCTTTTTGGCAGCCTTCTTCTTTTTCTTGTCATCCCAAAACTTCCGCTTGGAATCAACGGTTCTGGCGGGTTCTAAGATGGCCAGGGTGGTTGTTGCGACCGGGGTACGAACCCCATGGTCTATGTGCCGTTGTGCCAATCGCTTGGCACTATCAAATGTAGTGGGGTGTGATGCCAAAACATTTCCCTGGTATGGTGGCATTAGCCCCCATATATATCTCTCGATTTTCTTTCCCTCCGTATGAACCATGTTGGGACAGAGGGCCACCAGTTCACAGAACCTGGCGGTATAAGAGACTACGTCGGAGCCCTTCATGGTTAGGCTCCACAGTTCCTCCTCTAGCTTTTGGATCTCGCCCCTCCGGCAGTACTCTTCAATCATTAGATCTCTCAGAGTTTCCCATCCCATAACATTAGCCACTATTAGAGATAATGACTTGACATGGCTATTCCACCATGTTAGGGCTTTGTCTTCGAAGGTGCAAGCAGCGAACTTGACGTTGATCCCTTCTGGGCAAGAGCAGATCTCGAAAACCGATTCGGTTTTCTCGAACCATTGCGAGAGGGCAATGACTCCGCCAGTCCCTCTAAAAGACTTGGGCTTGTAGTTGGTGAAGTCCTTATAGGAGCACTCTCTCAAGCGCACCGGGATTTCACCATGAGTAGATAGGACAGGGATTCCTCCTCCAGTGGAACCTGAGGAATGATATTGAGCCATGGCTGTAGCCACAGCCGCAGCTACAGCAGTATTTAGAGCTACTGTATCGAATTGAGGAGCAGGTGGTGTCGGTGCGGGAGGATCGCGTCTTTTTGATTTACGTGGGGGCATCTTTTAACTATAAGTTTAGAAAGATGAAGATATTGATAAGAATTTAATAGGAAGTAGATAAGAATGACTCATGGACTAACTCTCCATAGCCCAACAGCACAAGTGAATAGCACGATTGAATAGTATGATTGAATGAAGATCTAGTACTAACAGATGGTAGCAATTGGAAATTGATTCCATAAGATTAGATATCTGTCAGTTATACTTGGATTACAGATGTAATGAGTTCGGGAAAAATGACCTAGAAGTAGGTCTTACATCAACCAAGATGGAAAATTTTGACAGACTACTACCAAATCAAGACCTAACGGGTCTAAGATTTACAAAGATAGGAAATTAGACTAGAGTTTTTACACTAACAAGGTTACATCCAAAAGAGAAGTCGATGAGACTCTAACGGTGACGAGAACTACTAGAATGAGTCCTTGACTCCGACAGTAGACGTTCTATGTCTCTCACGCGCCTATCAGATCTTGCTTGCTGAGCTCGAAGTTCCCTGACTTCAGCTTGGGTTTCAGCAAGTTCCCTCTGTAGAACTGCATTGCGGACCTGAGTCCTTTCATGAGCAGACTCTAGTTGGCGAATGCAGACTGTGTTAACGCCAGAGTTGGCGTCAATCTCCACTACTCGGTCAATAGCTGCTCGACCTTGCTCAGTGTTCCGAGCAATCCTACGGACCATTATGGGTAGGACCCTGTCAGCTGAACCTCCTTCGGTGAGGTTGTAGAAGCTTCTGTCTCCATGGTAGGGTATGGGCTGCCCCTGTTCCTGACTCCACCTATTCAAGTTTGTGGCCCACAGAGGTGTGGGTCCTTGAAATGCTGGACGAGGGTTTGGGTTTTGGACAGCTGGGGGTTGGTAGTTGACTTCTGGCTCCGAGTCAGAACCATCATAAAAGCCTTCAGCTTCGTGATCATCCAAAGGGATTGGGTGATCATCTTCTGGCTCTTCTCCAAGCCATCCAACATTGTCGTTGTTGGGATAGCACGGGTCTCCGGGAAAATGGAATCCAACCATTATATCTACGCGAGAAAAGGGATAAGGAAATAATTAATAGACGAACTAACTAGATAATTATAAGATGATCTTTATCAGTTACTCCAACATTTGCGTAGTGCATACCAGTCATAGGTAACCTAGACAGGATAGACCTTCGAATAAGTGATCCTAACTCTAAGCCCACAACCAAACAAGGAACAGGAAGTAAAGCAAAGATCACAGATTCGAAGTCTATGATATCCTAGACACATATAATCTTAGCGTATCCACTCCGCAACTATTGACATACTTAATAAAGACCTTTAGTTCTCAGGTAAGTAATTAATAGTAACACAAAATACTCCTATAGTATTTTTAGTTTATGTTCTGTTCTACTGTTCTTGTTGTAGAAGTGTTGGTAAGTTTTTAGACTTGTTGCAACCTCACAAACACACTTAGGCACATGCTAATCACTCCTCGGATAACGTAGTTGATCAGGCTACATCTTCCCAGGGTTGACCATATGTCTCTAAGTCTACTTGTGCTGTCCAACAATCGTAATACTTTTGTTCTGTCCTAGTGACACTGATTTTAGTGTGAATGCAAGTATGTATACTTAGTTAAATATTTTATTATTTAAAAGTATAAACTCTTTATCAGAGTATTTTAATCCCGCTTGTGTTTATAGTTCGTATATCTTTTATGGGTTGATACACTCAATTCACTATAAACAATGCTCTAATACCAATCTGTCACACCCCAAAACTGGAACGGCGGAATCGTTCGGGGGTGGAGGACGTCATGTACGGTATCACAACAATGCAAAGTAGTAAACAAGCAACAACATCATCCATTGCATTAATAATATATTTTCACACAAGTGTATTCTGTCAAGTTATATAGACACCAAAAATAATATACATCAAAATAAAGATGAGTCTTGAACGAGCTCCATCTTCGCAAAAACCTGGCTCCGGTACCTGTCTACTAGCGACCTGAGAATACAAGTTATTTTGAAAGAGTTTACCAGCTTTAAAACTGGTGAGATCATAAGTATATTAGTGTCTGTAGTTGTATGAATGTGTTTTGTAAGTTTCTAATTGTATATGTTTGTAAAAGTTTGTAATTGTTTGAACTCTCCTAGAAAACCCTATGTTTCCTACTAAAAGTAGCCTTCTACCAAGGCATCTAGTATATGTGTGTGTGTCTCTTGTAAGAGTGTGTATTTTCCCAAATCCGACTATCATTAACCAAGAATATAGTTTTTACATTATTGTTTATTATGTAAATATCACAAAGTAAATGTAATGGGAAAATGATATAGTACTGTAGTGTTGTATTAAGTAACAACTGTTGTACTACCTACTTTACACCAATTGTTATTTAAAGTACCATGTGATCGGCCTGTATCCTGCTACCGACTCAATAGAAAAACGACGATATAAGACGTCGTAAGAAATGACGTTTGGCACCCGTAGACTTGAAAGTCCCACTGTAGCGAGCAACAAGGTGTAGGATAGTCAATCCAGTATAGATCTATACACAAACTCATACGCTCCCCATTGAAGGAGATTATGGATACAAAAACGGTCATGGCAGGTAGTGCCATGCCCCGTTAGGTGGCTCACATAACTGTAATAATGTCTATGTAATGAATGTGCTAGCTGTATTGTATGTTCTACCTCTGTCTAGCCTGTATGTTCTCTCTGTATGGTATTGTTTGTTATCTCTTTCTCTGTATGGTATTGTTTGTTATCTCTTTCTCTGTATGGTATTGTTTGTTATCTCTTTCTATGTATGGTTCATTGTTCTAGTAATAGTATTAGTATCTTCCTAAACTACTCCTATAGTAGCTTAGCTTACTAGTAATGTATGAACATGTATGTATACCCTTGCTACCCAAAGGTATGGAGCTGAATGAAAGAAGGAACCTTTGTATCTATATACATATACATAATATATAACTAGGATTCAAACGACCTTCGGACATATAACCCTAATACCCTAAGTCCACAACCAAACAAGGAACAGGAAGTAAGGTGAGCTATCAGTCCTAAGTCCTTTCAATCCTACTTATATAACTATATCTATATAGATACACATTTAACAGAATATAAGTTTAAAAGAGTTTAAGTAAAAGTATTTGACATGAAAAGGAGTTTGTAAAACAGTTTGAAGTAAGACAGTTTGGTAACACAGTTTGAAAAGTAAGAAATCCACTTGTTTGGTAGTTATTAATCACATGTGATTGATATAATAACTATAATAATTCAACTTGTATTCCCCCCCCCCTCCATAAAAGCATTTAAAAACATTTAAAAGGTTAATTAAGGGGTATGAACTCACCTGTAGTGAGTGGTTTGGATGAACTGATGATATATGATTGCTAGGTGTCAAGTGAAGACTTGTACACACACAATGATCCTAGTTAACATATAATAACACATATATGTATCCAATTAGTCTTTAAACAACTAATTAACAAAGTTAAGACATCCTAGGGCATGAAAAACACCTTATATAAGTGTTATAAGTGCTAAGGATTGCATCTAAATGTTGTAGTACATTGCTATTGAGTTTAGGGTACAAGGGAACCCTTTATATGAGTTTACGGTTTTGTGACCATAACTCATTGAGTTTACGGTCGTAAACCCATGAGTTTACGGCCGTAAACTCATGCTTCTTTGACCATGTGTTGTTTTGAAGCTCTACAAGTCCTTAGAAGCATTTCCACTTGAAGTATAAGCCTATGGAAGTGATTAGGGCACCATTTCACTCCTAAATGGAGTTTACGGTCCTTGGACCATTTGCCTTTGGGTTTACGGCCGTAAACCCAAATGGTTTATGGTCTTTTGATGTTTTCATGTACTTAACTCATTAGGGAAGGGATCTATGCAAGTTTCCAAGGCTTAGAAGGGACTAGAGCACACTTTGGCACCCTTTTTAGGGTTTACGGTCCAAGGTTTTCTTGGACCGTAAACACCTTTGATCCTTGGTTTCCTTGGTGTTTTCTTGATGTATAGAAGTGTAACAAGCCTTATTATACTCTAGGATAGAAGTACTTACAAGATAAAGGCTTGAAAAGGTGCTAAAAGTCCAAGAACACTAGTGTGTGTTCTTGGTGTTCTTGGTGAAACTTGAAGATCTAACCTTTTGGAATGATTTCACGGATGGAAGTGTGTTAAATCACTAGATTAAGCAATATATCAACTTAATAGGGCTAGAAACACTTACAAGTTGAAGATCTTGAAGAATTGTTGGATGATACTTGAGAGAGAATTGAGTTTGGATCTTGAAATTGTGAAAAATGGTAAATAATGACTAAGTGTCATATATATACCCCCAATTTAGGGTTTACGACCGTAAACACCTTTGTTTAGGCCGTAAACTCCAAACTCTTGGAGCTTTGGGACTTTATTGTTGCACAATAAACCCTAGAGCATCCTCTCTCCTGGTATCTCCTGAAGTACTAACTTAAAAAGACTCGAACTTATTCCAAAAAGCTTGAAAGTTAGCAGAAACTGTTCTGACTTCTATTGAATTGAAATGTTGTACAAAATAGAAATTTCGGGTTGTCACACAATGTCATTTCTTCCGACGTCTTTCATCGTCGTGTTATTATTCGATAGTATGGTGCAACCATTTCACATTTAACCTTAATTAACGTCCGGATTAAGGTAGAAAGTACAGAAGTAGTTACTATAATACAACACTACAGTACTTTATTATTTCCCCATTGCATTCACATTGTGATCTTTTCACATAAAAGGTAATGTAAAACTATATTTTTGGATAATGATAGTCACACTTGGGAAAATATACACTCTTACAAGAAACAAACATACATTTCATTTGATGCCTTGGTAGAAGGCTACGTTTAGTAGAAAATATAGGATTTTCTAAGAGATACAAACATTTATAAACATTTACAAACATTTACAAACTTATACATCAAGTACTTACAAACACTTTCATACAAACAAGTACACTAAAATGCTTATGAACTATATTTTTGGATAATGATAGTCACACTTGGGAAAATATACACTCTTACAAGAAACAAACATACATTTCATTTGATGCCTTGGTAGAAGGCTACGTTTAGTAGAAAATATAGGATTTTCTAGGAGATACAAACATTTACAAACATTTACAAACATTTACAAACTTATACATCAAGTACTTACTAACACTTTCATACAAACAATGACACTAAAATTCTTATGAACTCACCAGCTTTATAGCTGATAAACTCTTTCAAAATAACTTGTATTCTCAGGTCATCAGTAGACAGGTACCGATGCCAGGTTTTGAGAAGATGGAGCTCGTTCAAGACTCATCTCTTATTTTTGATTTACAGTTTTTGTGTCTTATAAACTTCACAGAACACACTTACTTGTATGAAATTATATTATTAATGCAATGGATGATGTTGTTGCTTGTTTATTACTATACTTTGTTGTGATACTGTAAATGACGTCCTCCACCCCTGAACATTTCCGTTGTTCCGGTTTTGGGGTGTGAGAGATTGGTATCAGAGCATAGTTTATAGTGAATCGAGTATATCAACCCATAAAAGATATACAAACTATAAACACAGCGGGATTAAAATACTCTGACCAAGAGTTTATACTTTTAAATAATAAAAAATTTAACTAAGTATACATACCTGCACTCATACTAAAATCAGTGTCACTAGGACAGAACAAAAGTATTACGATTGTTGAACATCACAAGTAGACTCGGGGATGTATGATCAGTTCTGGGAGTGACATAGCCTGATCAACTATGTTGGTCCGAGAAGTGATTAGCATATGCCCGAGAATGGTTGTGATGTGGCAACAAGTCTAAAAACTTACCAATACTACTACAATGAAAACATTAGAACAGAACATAAACTTAAAATACTATAGGAGTATTTTGTGTTACTATAAATTACTTATGTTCGAACTAAAAAGGTCTTTATCAGTAGGTCAATAGTTGCTAAGTGGATACACTAACGTTATATGTAACTAGGATGTCATTGACTTAGAATCTGTAGTCTTTGCTTTACACCCTGTTCCATGTTTGGTTCTGGGTTTTGAGTTAGGGTCACTTATTCGAAGGTCTATCCTGTTTTGATTACATATAACTGGTATGCACTAAACAGGTATTGAAGTAACTGATAAAGATCATCTTATAAGTATCTAATTAGTACGTCTATTTAGTTATTTTTTATACCCCTTTTCTCGCGTAGATAACATGGCTAGATTCCATCCCCACGGCGACCCGTACTTCCCTAACCAAGGTAATGGAGGAGGGTTTGAAGCAGAGCCAGAAGTTGATCACCAAATCCCTTTGGATGATCACCAGGATGAAGGCTTTTCTAATGGTTCGGACTCTGAGTCTGAGGTCAATAACCTACCCCCGGTTGCTCCTGTCCCAAATCCTAACCCTCGTCCGACTTTTCAAGGTCCGATGCCTCCTTGGGTGGAAAGCTTGGAAACATGGAGCGAAGAGCAGGATCAGCCCATGCCATTTAATGGAAACCGAAGCTTTTATGACCTGAGCGAAGGAGGCTGAGCAGACAGAGTCTTGCCAATCCTAGTCCACAGAGTTGCCCGAAATGAAATTCAGGGCAGGACAGCTCTCCATCGAATCACGGAAGTTGACGCCCATGCGAGAATGCATACCATCCGCACCAATCATCTGGAAGATACTCGTGAGAGATCTAGGGGAAACCACGAGGCCCTACAGCAAGAGCTAGCTGAAACTCGGGCTGAAGTCATAGAGCTCCGAGTACGCCAAAGGGTGTACGAAAGGCACCTGATCAATGTGGAGCGTCAGCTGGCTGAACTTTGGGCTCACCCGAGGGATAACCGTCACCAGTAGGAGATATTCTACCTTTCTTTCCTTGGTTTAAAGAATAGTCTTCCTATCTATTCTCCAAGTAACACTTTTCTAGGTAACCATCCCTGTACTGTAAGCACTTTCTAAGATTAGCCCTTTATGCTGTTAAAACTTTTCTACTTCGGATATGATGTAAGACCTACTTCAAGGTCATTTTTGTCCAAACTTATTACATCTTAAATATCAATGATATTGACAGTCGGCTAATTACTGTGCCAATCCTTGTTCAAATACTTTCATTCTACTATCGTTAGAATTCTATCTAAACCTCACTTTCGTCAAATTATTGAGCTGTGGTAAATTAGCTCAAGGATCACTTCCAATTATTGTCGAAGGTTGGATCATGTTATCCACCAACCAATGATAGCCTAGTTCAAAATAGCAATCGTCTAGTGACCATTCTACGAACTTACCTCAACTCTATACCAGTACTGCATCATAGGGATGTAGGTCAAACCATCGAGAACATTTTAACAAAACGACAACTTTATCTTTACAATAATGAGTAGAATACATCTAGGACCGACCATAATCATTCACGAAACTCCTTTTCTTGTCATATAACAGAATCATGTCGTCATCTAGAAATAGTCAGCCGAACGAAAAAACCCCGATCCTTCATATAGACATTGCCACCTTCCAAGCAGCGGTAACAGATGCCGTTGCAGCTGTCCTTGCACACTTCAACGCTGGTAACACAATCAAGACTGTAAAAGGTGTTGACAGTTCAAATTGTTGTAACCATCCAGGAAATCAACAAGTGATAACTGTTACAAACACCCAAAGCCACAAATCTGAGGGTAAGAAACGAAGGCGTCAAGCCCAAAAGGAGCGCAAGCGATCTCAAAAATTTGCCACGCAACAGCAACAATTGGCGACCCCTGCCACTTCAACACCGTTTAGACCGTATGAGGGAACACTCCGGAGGTGTAAAAAGTGTACATTTCATCATAACGGAGTTTGCCGTGATTCGCAATGCATGAATTGCAATCGAATGGGGCACACTACTCGTGCCTGTAGGGCGCCGGCACGAACCGTCTTCCAAGCCACTATCATCGGGGTCAGTCCGGCTTGCTATGGTTGTGGTGAAACCAGACACTATAAAAGGAATTGTCCAAAAGAGAGGAACAACGAAAGCGCTCGCGTCCACATAACTCCGACCCGACACTTCATTTCCACCACCGATGCTGGTGCAAGCCAGATTTGCCATTTATGCGGTGACATAGGACATCTTAAGGGGGATTGTCCTATAACAAAGAACTCTGGCGCAGACGGGAAGATACTGAGGATCACTGCTGAAGGAGAGACTACTCCGGACCCACGTTGAAATTCTATGGCGTTTCGTTATAATAGACTTATAAACTGTTAAAAACTAGTGCAACTCGAGTCATATCTTTTGCGAGATCCCGTCAGTCAAGGGACTCTCGTGCTGTGTGTACTTGCTTTTGTAGTATACCTTGTTCGCAGCAGCAGTCTTGTAAGAGAAAACTAAAGTACTAAAACTCTGTCAAGTTGCACCATTATGTTTTGTAACACCTTTATGATCTAGTCTAACGCCTTTTATTCCGAGTACTCTGACATTATCATGTAACATGAGTCAATTCGATTCTCACAATGCCAGTCTCGTGCGAAAATTCTTTTCCCTGTAATTGCCTTTCTAGCGAAGCCGTCATTCCAGAACTCTGAGATACTCATGCGAAGAGTATCTTATGTTTCATATCCTTTCCGAAGAAACCTCCCCGAAATACCATTCGTACAGTACGTAAAGTTCCATCCGAAGACCCATACGGTTAATCTATCACTGAGGAATGTATACGCAAGGGTGGTATATAATCAAGGTTCTACAGGTTTAGAATTGATGGTTCTGCCTTAACTTCTTTTCCTTGTTTGGACGTGAGCTTAGAGAAGAATCATTTATTCGACGGCCTTTTCAATCTTAATTATATACGAATCGTATACGCGAAGCTGTGATTGATGAACCAAATATGACTTCTAAAAGCAACTTCAAGACGAAGACTGCTCAAGAATACGAGTGATCGCACTGCTATGCGAATAAACTTAGGAGCCAATCAGATGCATTTCCCGCCGATCGAGACGGGAGATTCAGATAGAATAGAAGTACCTATCTTTTTTTTCCTTACTTTATGAGTAATCATAAATTCTTTTGGACCTTTCCGACATCTTTCCAAAAGAACTCCCAGGATTACATCTACGACGTCAAGTCGAGTTCAAAATCGACTTAGTTCCAGGAGCTACCCCAGTAGCCAAATCGCCCTATCGTCTAGCACCTGCAGAGATGCAAGAACTGTTCGGTCAACTTAACGAACTGCTCAGCAAGGGCTTTATAAGACCAAGCTTCTCACCATGGAGAGCACCGGTCTTGTTCGTCAAGGAGAAAGACGGATCATTTCGTATGTGGATCGACTGCGGGGAGCTCAACAAGCTTACTGTTAAGAATCGTTACCCACTGCCTCACATAGACGATTTGTTCGACCAACTGCAAGGGGCGAATTACTTTTCAAAGATAGATCTGAGATCCGGGTATCACCATTTACGAGTTCCAGGGGAAGATGTTCCAAAAACAACCTTCTGAACTCGTTATGGACACTACGAGGTAGTAGTGATGCCATACGGATTAACCAATGCGCCCGCAGCATTCCTGGACTTAATGAATAGGGTATGTCATCCTTACTTGGATCAGTTCATCATTGTCTTCATAGATGACATACTTATCTACTCTCGTAGAAAGGAAGAGCATAGTAAGCATCTACGTCAGGTCTAGGAAACATTACAATCAGAGAAGCTCTACGCGAAGTTCTCTTAATGCGAGTTTTGGATTCGAAGGGTCAAATTCATGGGTCACGTTGTTAGTGAAAAGGGAATTCATGTAGACACTTCCAAAATCCAGGCCATTGGGAACTGTCAGATCCGAAGACACCTACAGAAATTCGTAAGTTTCTAGGTCTCGCAGACTACTATCGTAGGTTCTTTCAGAAGGGTGTGGCTCTTGACTGGGAAAGGGAGCAAAAGAAAGCGTTCCAAACGCGGAAGCAAGCCTTATGCACCGCACCGATACTATCCCTCCCAGAATGAATAGAAGACCTCGTGGCCTATTACGATGCATCCAAATCCAGGGCTCGGTTGCATTTTGATGCAACGAGGTAAGGTCGTTGCCTATACCTCCCGTCAACTTAATACACTCGAACCCAACTATACAACACACGATATGGAGTTAGATAAAGTAGAAATTGATCCAAAGCTCCGGATATCATTTGAGAAACGACAGAGAACATCGTTCAGGTTCGTGAACGATTGAAAGCCTCTAGAGACCGATAGAAAAGCTACGCAGACAAAAGAAGGAAACCTTTGAAATTCCAGGTAGGAGACCGAGTTCTTTTGAAAGTCTCACCCTGGAAGGGGTTGATACGCTTCGGGAAAGTATGGAAAGCTAAATCCAAGATACGTAGGGCCTTTCGAGATTCTCACTAGAATCGACCCTGCACCTTACAAACTTAACCTACCTCGTGAACTCAGTAACGTACATTCTACTTTCCACGTCTTGAACTTGAAAAAGTGCCTATTCGACGAGACTCTTGTAATCCCACTCGACGAGATCGAGATCAACGAGAGCCTCAATTTCGTGGAAGAACCTGTAGAGATTATGGACCGAGAGGTCAAGCAAACGAAGCAAAGCCGTATCCCAATAGTGAAGGTTCGCTGGAACGCCAAGCGAGGACCAGAATTCACTTGGGAGCGCGAGGATAAAATGAGATTGAAATACCCTCATCTTTTCGCTTAGTTATTTGTAATAACTTAGTTGCTTAAAACGCTAATTTCGGGACGAAATTCCCTCTAACGGGGGGATGATGTGACAACCCGAAATTTCAATCTTGTACAAACCATACAATCCAATCAAAGTTAGACTTGTTCCTACTAACTTCTAGCACTATTTTGAGTCTATTTGAGCATTCCGAGCCTAGTATATCCAAGGAATAAGTGAATGGGAGTGCCAATTGAAGTTGTAAACTATCAAACAAGCCCTAGCCATCATCATATGGAGTTTACGGCCACACCATGTGAGTTTACGGCCGTAAACACATGGTGGCCGTAAACCCTTTGTATATATAAGACACTTAGTCATTTTTCATTCATTCTTCACCTTCCAAGCTAGAGAAATCGGATTCTCTCCCAAGGATCTTCAAGATTTTCCTTCCAATCCTCACAAATGTAAGTAAACCCTTCCATCTATGTGTTGTTACATCACTTCTTCTTGATTCATCCTTGAATCCATCAACAAATTCCATCTTTTGATCTAGATCTTCAAGATCTTCAAGAACACCAAGAACACAAAAGTGTTTTGTCACACCCCACAACCAGAACGGCGGAAACGTTCGGGGGTGGAGGACGTCATGTTCATTATCACAACAATGCAAAGTAGTAAACAAGCAACAACATCATCCATTGCATTAATAATATAATTTCATACAAGTGTGTTCTGTCAAGTTATATAGACACCAAAAATATACATCAAAATAAAAGATGAGTCTGTAACGAGCTCCATCTTCTCAAAACCTGGCACCGGTACCTGTCTACTTGTGAACTGAGAATACAAGTTATTTTGAAAGAGTTTATCAGCTTTAAAGCTGGTGAGAACATAAGTATATTAGTGTCTGTATTTGTATGAAAGTGTTTGTAAGTCTGTATTTGTATATGTTTGTATAAGTTTGTAATTGTTTGAACTCTCCTAGAAAACCCTATGTTTCCTACTAAAAGTAGCCTTCTACCAAGGCATCTAGTATCTGTGTGTGTCTCTTGTAAGAGTGTGTATTTTCCCAAATCTGACTATCATTAACCAAAAATATAGTTTTTACATTATTGTTTATTGTGTGAATATCACAAAGTAAATGTAATGGGAAAATGAAATAGTATTGTAGTGTTGTATTAAGTAACTACTGCTGTACTAACTACTTTAAACCAATTATTATTTAAAGTACCATGTGATCGGCCTGTATCTTGCTACCGACTCTATAGAAAAACGACGATGTAAGACGTCGTAAGAAATGACGTTTGGCACCCGTAGACTTGCAAGTCCCACTGTAGCGAGCAACAAGGTGTAGGATAGTCAATCCTGTAAAGATCTATACACAAACTCATATGCTCCCCACTTAAGGAGATTCTGGATACAAAAATGGTCATGACAGGTAGTGCCATGCCCCGTTTAGTGGCTCACATAAATGTAATAATGTTCTAGTATATGTATGTGCTAGCTGTATTGTGTGTTCTCTCCCTGTCTAGCATGTATGTTTGTTTCTCATCATAGTATTCTATTGTTTATTTCTCATCATAGTATCTATTGTTTGTTTCTCATCATAGTATCTATTGTTTGTTTCTCATCATAGTATCTATTGTTTGTTTCTCATCATAGTATCTTTTGTTTGTTTGTTATGACTCATGTATGAACTGACTCATTGAATGTTTCATTGTTCTAGTAATACTATTAGTATCTCCCTAAACTATACCTATTATAGTTTACTAGTAATGTTGTTCGAATGAATGAACATGTGTGTATACCTTTGCTACCCAAAGGTATTGAACTAAATAAAAGAAGGAACCTTTGTATCTATATACATATACATAATATATAACTAGGATTCAAACGACCTTCGGACAAATAACCGGAACACCCTAAGTCCACAACCAAATAAGGAACAGGAAATAAGGTAAGCTATCAGTCCTAAGTCCTTTCAACCCTACTTATACAACTATATCTATATAGATACACTTTTAACAGAATATAAGTTTAAAAGAGTTTAAGTAAAAGTATTTAACATGTAAAAGAGTTTGATAAAAGCATTTAGTATGTAAAAGAGTTTGTAAAACAGTTTGAAGTAAAACAGTTTGGTAACACAGTTTGAAAAGTAAGAAATCCATTTGTTTGGTAGTTATTAATCACATGTGATTGATATAATAACTATAATAGTTCAACTTGTATTCCCCCCCATAAAAGCATTTAAAAAAATTTAAAAGGTTAATTAAGGGGTATGAACTCACCTGTAGTGAGTGGTTTGGATGAACGGAATGTATAGGATGCTAGGTGTCAAGTGAAGACTTGTACACACACAATGATCCTAGTTAACATATAATAACACATATATGTATCCAATTAGTTATAAAACAACTAATTAACAAAGTTAAGACATCCTAGGACATGTAAAACACCTTATTTAAGTGCTATAAGTCCTAAGGATTGCATCTAAGGGTTGTAGGACATTGCTATTGAGTTTAGGGTTCAAGGGGACCCTTTATTGGAGTTTACGGTTTTGTGACCATAACTCATTGAGTTTACGGTCGTAAACCCATGAGTTTACGGCCGTAAACTCATGGTACTTTTACCATGTTGAGTTTTGAAGCTTGAAAAGTCCTTAGAAGCATTTCTATTTGAAGTATAAGCCTTAGGAAGAGATTAGGGCACCATTTCACTCCTTTGTGGAGTTTACGGTCCTTGGACCACTTCTCCTTGGGTTTACGGCCGTAAACCCAAACGGTTTATGGTCTTTTGATGTTTTCAAGTACTAAGCACATCAAGGAAGGGATCTAGGCGAGTTTCCAAGGCTTGGTAAGAGACTAGGGCACACTTTGGCACCCTTTTTAGGGTTTACAGTCCAAGAACATCTTGGACCGTAAACACCTTTGATCTTGTGTTTCTTGGGTGTTTTCTTGATGATTAGAAGTGTAACAAGTCTTATAATACTCTAGGGTAGAAGTACTTACTAGGTAGAAGCTTGAAAAGGTGCTAAAAGTCCAAGAACACTAGTGTGTGTTCTTGGTGAAACTTGAAGATCTACACTTTTGGAATGATTTCACGGATGGAATCATGTAAGATCACTAGATTAAGTAAGATATCAACTTTTTAGGGCTAGAAACACTTACAAAGTTGAAGATCAAGAAAAAAAAGTCGGATGATACTTGAGAGGATTTGAGTTTGGATCTTGAAAATGTGGAAAAGTGGTAAATAATGACTAAGTGTCATATTTATACCCCCTTTAGGGTTTACGACCATAAACACCTTTGTTTAGGCCGTAAACTCCAAACTCCTGGAGTTTTAGGACATTATTGTTGCACAATAAACCCTAGGGCATCCTCTCTCCTGTTATCTCCTAAAGTACTAACTTTAAAACACTCAAACTTATTCCAAAAAGCTTGAAAATTAGCAGAAACAGTTCTGACTTCTATTGAATTGAATGGTTGTACAGAATAGAAATTTCGGGTTGTCACATCATCACCCCGTTAGAAGGAATTTCGTCCCGAAATTAGAGTTTAAGCAAATAAGTAGTTACAAATAACTAAGTAAAAAGACGAGGATATTTCAGTTTCATCTGATCCTCTCGCTCCCAAGTGAATTCAGGTACTCGCTTGGCGTTCCAGCGAACCTTCACTATCGGGATACGACTTTGTTTCGTTTGCTTGACCTCCCAGTACATGATCTCTACAGGTTCTTCCACGAACTTGAGGCTCTCGTTGATCTCGATCTCGTCGAGTGGGATTAAAGAGTCTGGTCGGACAAACACTTTTTCAAGTTCGAGACGTGGAAAGTAGAATGTACGTTAGTGAGTTCGGGTGGTAAGTTAAGTTTGTAAGCTACAGGGCTGATTCTTGCGAGAATCTCGAAAGGCCCTATGTACCTTGGATTTATCTTTCCACGCTTTCCGAAGCGTATCAAGCCCTTCCAGGGTGAGACCTTCAATAGAACACGGTCGCCCACCTGGAATTCCAACGGTTTTCTTCGTTTATTAGCGTAGCTTTTCTGTCAGTCTCTAGAGGCTTTCAATCGTTCATGAATTTGAACGGTCTTCTCTGTCGTTTCCCGAATGATCTCCGGACCCGTGAGAGTGCTTTCAGGAACTCGTCCTTTAGCTAACTGGGTATCACCCACCTCAGCCCAGCACAGAGGGGATCTGCACTTTCGGCCATAGAGGGCCTCGAATGGAGCAGCCTGTATGCTTGTGTGATAGCTGTTGTTGTAGGAAAATTCGACAAGGGGTAAATGAGTATCCCATGCTTTTCCAAAGTCAATCACACAAGCTCGCAACATATCTTCCAAGGTTTGGATAGTCCTCTCCCTTTGCCCGTCTGTCTGTGGATGGTAGGTTGTACTCATGTCCAGCCTAGTTCCTAGGGAACTTTGTAGCGACTACCAGAACCTCGAAGTGAATCTACTATCTCTGTCCGAGATAATGGATATGGGAACACCATGCAGTCGTACAATCTCCCTAATGTAAGTTCTTGTAAGCTTCTCCATCTTCTCTGCTTCTTTGATAGGTAGGAAGTGTGCGGACTTGGTCAATCTGTCGACGATGACCCATATGGTATCAAGTCCACCCGTTGTCTTGGGCAACTTGGTTATGAAGTCCATAGTGATCTGCTCCCACTTCCATTCCGGTATCTCCGGCTGTTGTAGAAGGCTGGAGGGTTTCTGGTATTCGACCTTGACCTTGGCGCAAGTAAGGCATTTACTCACGAAGGTAGCAATCTCTGCTTTCATGTTAGGCCACCAGTATAGCTTTTTAAGATCCAGATACATCTTATCTGAACCTGGGTGGACAGAATAACGAGTGTTGTGCGCCTCGTTCAAGACCAAGTCTCTGAAACCACTTCGTTTCGGGGTCCAGATCCGATCCATAAGATAAAAAGCTCTGCCACCCTTAACCTCTAAGGTCTTATCCATCCCTCTCAGGGATTCGCCCGTCACATTTTCAGGTTTCAAAGCGTCGAGCTGAGCCTCCTTAATTTGTGTGGACAAGTGTGAATGGATAGTCATAGTCGAAGATTTGACTCTATTACCAGAGTATTCTTTCCGACTTAGGGCGTTAGCTACTACGTTGGCTTTACCCGGATGATAACGAATTTCGCATTCGTAATCACTGAGTAGCTCGACCCACCGTCGTTGTCTCATGTTGAGCTCTTTCTGGTCGAATATATGTTGTAGGCTCTTGTGGTCAGTAAAGATTGTGCTCTTTGTACCGTACAGGTAGTGTCTCCAGATCTTCAGAGCAAACACAACTGCCCCTAGTTCAAGATCATGAGTGGTGTAGTTGACCTCGTGTGTCTTCAGCTGTCTCGAGGCGTAGGCGATGACCTTACCTCGCTGCATCAGAACACAGCCGACCCCTTGATTGGAAGCATCGCAATAGACAACGAAGTCTTCTATCCCTTCGGGGAGGGATAGTATCGGTGTGGTGCACAAGGCTCGCTTGAGCGTTTGGAATGCTCTCTCCTGCTTCTCTTCCCAATCAAAGGCCACGCCCTTCTGGGTCAGTGTTGTAAGAGGTTTCGCAATGCGGGAGAAGTTCTGTATGAACCTGCGATAGTAGCCAGCGAGACCTAGAAATTGACGAATTTCTGTAGGCGTCTTCGGTGCTGACCAGTTCTCAATGGCTTTAATTTTGGAAGGGTCCACGTGTATTCCCTCTTTGCTAACCACATGCCCTAAGAATTCGACTCGTCGTATCCAAAATTCGCATTTCGAGAACTTCGCATAGAGCTTCTCCGAACGTAATGTTTCTAAGACTTGTCGCAGATGTTGACTATGCTCCTCCTTACTACGAGAGTACATAAGTATGTCATCGATGAAGACGATGACGAACTAATCCAAGTAAGGACGACACACCCTATTCATTAAGTCCATGAATACTGCGGGTGCGTTTGTTAATCCGAACGGCATCACTACGAATTCGTAGTGCCCCTAACGAGTTCGGAAGGCTGTCTTCGGAACATCCTCCCATAGCACTCGTAATTGGTGATATCCGGATCTTAAGTCGATTTTTGAAAAGAAGTTCGCCCCTTGAAGTTGGTCAAATAAATCGTCAATACGAGGCAGAGGGTAACGATTTTTGACGGTTAGCTTGTTGAGCTCCCTGTAGTCGATGTACATACGAAACGATCCGTCTTTCTTCTTGACGAACAAGACTGGAGCTCCCCAGGGTGAAAAGCTTGGTCTTATAAAGCCCTTGCTGAGCAGTTCGTTAAGTTGACAGGATAGTTCTTGCATCTCTGCAGGTGCTAGGCGATAGGGCGATTTGGCTACGGGGGTAGCCCCTAGAACTAAGTCGATTCTGAACTCGACTTGACGTTGCGGAGGTAATCTTAGGAGTTCTTCCGGAAAGATGTCGGGAAAGTCGCGTACTACTGGAATGATCTGAATGTCTTTCGTTTATTGGCTCACATCGACCACATGAGCAAGGAATGCGCGACATTCCTTTCGCAAGAATTTCTGAGCTAAAATGCTCGAGATGATACGAAGGCTCGTGTCGGGTTTGTCGCCATAAACTACTAGGGTTTCGCCAGACGGCAGATTAAGGCGTACAGCCTTTTCATAACACATGATGTCGGCACGATGAGGGCTCAACCAATCCATACCGATAATGACGTCGAAACTTTTAATTGGGACCGGCATGAAGTCGATCGAAAAAGAATGGCTATCTAGAGTTAGGGTACACCCTATGAATATACTGCTAGTGCTTTTTGTCTTTCCATTAGCCATTTCTACAGTGAATGGTTCTTTAAGCGCTCGTGATTTTTGCTTAAGTAAATGAGCAAATTTTTGGTTCACGAAGCTCCTCTCCGCTCCACTATCAAACAGTATGCATGCATAAGAGTTATCGAGGAGAAACGTACCAGTGACCACTGTGGGGTCGGCAACCGCCTCCTCGTGGCCTATGGCCAGAACCCTTCCCACTCCACCGGCATACCCTGCCTTCGGGCAGTTCCTCTTATAGTGGCCCACCTCGCCACAACCGTAGCAAGCTTGGCCCACACCAGCGCCGGGGACTTGGGTGATTGGCCTCGCTGGAGCTTTACAGAAACGGGCAGTGTGCCCCTTCATGTTGCAGTTCAAACACTGCATTTCCCGGCAGGTTCCGGCGTGGTGGAAGTTGCACTTGTTGCACTTGGGCAAACTTCTAGCGTACTGCTTTGTCGGAGCAACAACAATGGCAGGTGTTATCGCGGCATGTACTGCCACGATCTGCTGCTTTTTAGCAGCCTTCTTCTTCTTTTTGTCATCCCAGAACTTCCGCTTAGAATCCGCGGTTCTGGCGGGTTCTGAGATGGCCAGGGTTGTTGTTGCGGCCGGGGTACGAACCCCATGGTCTGTGAGCCGCTGTGCCAATCGCTTGGCAATATCAAATGTGGTGGGGTTTGAAGCCGAAACATTGCCCTGGAATGGAGGCACCAGCCCTCATATGTACCTTTCGATCTTCTTTCCCTCTGTATGAACCATGTTAGGACAGAGGGCCACCAGCTCACAGAACCTGGCGGTGTAGGAGACTATGTCGGAGCCCTTCATGGTTAGGCTCCATAGTTCCTCTTCTAGCTTTTGAATTTCGCCCCTTGGGCAGTACTCCTCAATCATGAGGTCTTTCATAGTTTCCCAGCCCATAACATTAGCCACTACAAGAGATAGTGACTTGACATGGCTATTCCACCATGTGAGGGCTTTGTCTTCAAAGGTGCAAGCAGCGAACTTGACCTTGCTCCCCTCTGGACAGGAGCAGATTTCGAAAACCGATTCGGTCTTCTCGAACCATTGCGAAAGGGAAATGACTCCGCCAGTCCCTCTAAAGGACTTGGGCTTGCAGTTGGTGAAGTCCTTGTAAGAGCACTCTTTCAAGCGCACAGGAATTTCACCATGAGTAGATAGAACAGGAGTTCCTTCCCCAGTGGAACCCGAAGAATGATATTGTGCCATGGCTGTAGCCACAGCCGCAGCTACAACAGCATTTAGAGCTGCCGTATCGAATTGAGGAGCAGGTGGTGTCGGTGCGGGAGGATCGCGTCTTGTTGATTTACGTGGAGGCATCTTTTAACTATAAGTTTACAAAGATGAAGATATTGATAAGGATTTAATAGTAAAATTGATGAGAATGACTCATGGACTAACTCTCCATAGCCCAACAGCACAATTGGATAACACGATTGAATGAAGAATCTTGTACTAGCAGGTGATAGCAATTGGATAATAACTTCCATGAGATTAGATATCTGTCAACAATATTGGAATTACAGATGTAATGAGTTCGGGAAAAATGATCTAGAAGTAGGCCTTACATTAACCAAGATGGAAAATTTTGACAACACTACGACCTAATCAAGCCCTAACAGGTCTAAGTTTTATAAAGGTAGAAAATTAACTAGAGTTTTTACATAAACTAAGTTATATCCAAAAGAGAAGTCGACGAGACTCTATCAGCGACGAGAACTACTAGAGTGAGTTCTTGAATCCGACAGAAGACGTTCTATGTCCCTCACGCGCCTATCAGATCTTGCTTGCTGAGCTTGAAGTTCCCTGACTTCAGCTTGGGTTTCAGCAAGTTCCCTCTGCAGGACTGCATTGTGGACCTGAGTCCTTTCATGAGCAGACTCTAGCTGGCGAATGCGGACTGTGTTAACACCAGAGTTGGCGTCAATCTCCACGACTCGGTCGATAGCTGCTCGACCTTGCTCGGTGTTCCGAGAAATCCTTCGAATCATGATGGGTAGGACCCTGTCAGCTGAACCTCCCTCGGTGAGGTTGTAGAAGCTTTTGTCCCCATTGTAGGGAATGGGTTGACCTTGTTCCTAACTCCATCTATTCAAGTTTGTGGCCCACAGAGGTGTGGGTCCTTGAAATGCTGGACGAGGATTCAGGTTTGGGTCTTCAGCAGCTGGGGGTTGGTTGTTGACTTCTGGTTCCGAGTCAGAACCATCAGAAAAGCCTTCGGCTTTGTGATCATCCAATGGGATTGGGTGATCATCATCTGGTTCTTCTCCAAGCCATCCTGCATTGCCATTGTTGGGGTAGTACGGGTCTCCGGGAAGATGGAATCCAGCCATGTTATCTACGCGAGAGAAGGGATAAAGAAATAACTAAATAGACGAACTAATTAGATAATTATAAAATGATATTTATTAGTTACTTCAACATTTGCATAGTGCATATCAATCATATGTAACCAAGACAGGATAGACCTTCGAATAAGTGACCCTAACTCTAAGCCCACAACCAAACAAGGAACAGGAAGTAAAGCAAAGATCACAGATTCTAAGTCTATAATATCCTAGATACATATAACCTTAGCGTATCCACTTAGCAACTATTGATATACTAATAAAGACCTTTAATTCTCAGATAAGTAATTATAGTAACACAAACTACTCCTATAGTATTTTAAGATTATGTTCTGTTCTACTGTTCTCGTTGTAGTAGTGTTGGTAAGTTTTTAGACTTGTTGCAACCTCACAACCACACTTAGGCACATGCTAGTCAACCCTCGGATAATATAGTTTATCAGGCTATATCTTCCCAGCTTTGACTATATGTCTCTAAGTCTACTTGTGCTGCCCAACAATCATAATACTTTTGTTCTGTCCTAGTGACACTGATTTTAGTATGAATGCAGGTATGTATACTTGGTTAAATATTTTATTATTTAAAATTATAAACTCTTTATCAGAGTATTTTAATCCCGCTGTGTTTATAGTTCGTATATCTTTTATGGGTTGATACACTCGATTCACTATAAACAATGCTTTGATACCAATCTGTCACACCCCAAAACCAGAACGGCGGAAACGTTCGGGGGTGGAGGACGTCATGTTCAGTATCACAACAATGCAAAGTAGTAAACAAGCAACAACATCATCCATTGCATTAATAATATAATTTCATACATGTGTGTTCTATCAAGTTATATAGACACCAAAAATATACATCAAAATAAAAGATGAGTCTTGAACGAGCTCCATCTTCTCAAAACCTGGCACCGGTACCTGTCTACTGGTGACCTGAGAATACAAGTTATTTGGAAACAGTTTATCAGCTTTAAAGTTGGTGAGAACATAAGTATAATAGTGTCTGTATTTGTATGAAAGTGTTTGTAAGTCTGTATTTGTATATGTTTGTAAAAGTTTGTAATTGTTTGAACTCTCCTAGAAAACCCTATGTTTCCTACTAAAAGTAGCCTTCTACCAAGGCATCTAGTATCTGTGTGTGTCTCTTGTAAGAGTGTGTATTTTCCCAAATCTGACTATCATTAACCAAAAATATAGTTTTTACATTATTGTTTATTGTGTGAATATCACAAAGTAAATGTAACGGAAAAATGAAATAGTTTTGTAGTGTTGTATTAAGTAACTACTACTGTATTAAGTACCATGTGATCGGCCTGTATCCTGCTACCGACTCTATAGAAAAACGATGATGTAAGACGTCGTAAGAAATGACGTTTGGCACCCGTAAACTTGCAAGTCCCACTGTAGCGAGCAGCAAGGTGTAGGATAGTCAATCCAGTATAGATCTATACACAAACTCATACGCTCCCCACTTAAGGAGATTCTGGATACAAAAACGGTCATGACAGGTAGTGCCATGCCCCGTTTAGTGGCTCACATAAATGTAATAATGTTCTAGTATATGTATGTGCTAGTTGTATTGTGTGTTCTCTCCCTGTCTAGCATGTATGTTTATTTCTCATCATAGTATTCTATTGTTTGTTTCTCATCATAGTATCTATTGTTTGTTTCTCATCATAGTATCTATTATTTGTTTCTCATCATAGTATCTATTGTTTGTTTGTTATGACTCATGTATGAACTTACTCATTGTATGTTTCATTGTTCTAGTAATAGTATTAGTATCTCCCTAAACTATACCTATTATAGTTTACTAGTAATGTTGTTCGAATGAATGAACATGTGTGTATACCTTTGCTACCCAAAGGTATTGAACTGAATGAAAGAAGGAACCTTTGTATCTATATACATATACATAATATATAACTAGGATTCAAACGACCTTCGGACAAATAACCGGAACACCCTAAGTCCACAACCAAACAAGGAACAGGAAATAAGGTAAGCTATCAGTCCTAAGTCCTTTCAACCCTACTTATATAACTATATCTATATAGATACACTTTTAACAGAATATAAGTTTAAAAGAGTTTAAGTAAAAGAATTTAACATGTAAAAGAGTTTGATAAAAGCATTTGGTATGTAAAACAGTTTGTAAAACAGTTTGAAGTAAAACAGTTTGGTAACACAGTTTGAAAAGTAAGAAATCCATTTGTTTGGTAGTTATTAATCACATGTGATTGATATAATAACTATAATAGTTCAACTTGTATTCCCGCCATAAAAGCATTTAAAAAAATTTAAAAGGTTAATTAAGGGGTATGAACTCACCTGTAGTGAGTGGTTTGGATGAACGGAATGTATAGGATGCTAGGTGTCAAGTGAAGACTTGTACACACACAATGATCCTAGTTAACATATAATAACACATATATGTATCCAATTAGTTATAAAACAACTAATTAACAAAGTTAAGACATCCTAGGACATGTAAAACACCTTATTTAAGTGCTATAAGTCCTAAGGATTGCATCTAAGGGTTGTAGGACATTGCTATTGAGTTTAGGGTTCAAGGGGACCCTTTATTGGAGTTTACGGTTTTGTGACCATAACTCATTGAGTTTACGGTCGTAAACCCATGAGTTTACGGCCGTAAACTCATGGTACTTTTACCATGTTGAGTTTTGAAGCTTTACAAGTCCTTAGAAGCATTTTTATTTGAAGTATAAGCCTTAGGAAGATATTAGGGCACCATTTCACTCCTTTGTGGAGTTTACGGTCCTTGGACCACTTCTCCTTGGGTTTACGGCCGTAAACGCAAATGGTTTATGGTCTTTTGATGTTTTCAAGTACTAAGCACATCAAGGAAGGGATCTAGGCTAGTTTCCAAGGCTTGGTAAGGGACTAGGGCACACTTTGGCACCATTTTTAGGGTTTACGGTCCAAGAACATCTTGGACCGTAAACCCCTTTGATCTTGTGTTTCTTGGGTGTTTTCTTGATGATTAGAAGTGTAACAAGTCTTATAATACTCTAGGGTAGAAGTACTTACTAGGTAGAAGCTTGAAAAGGTGCTAAATGTCCAAGAACACTAGTGTGTGTTCTTGGTGTTCTTGGTGAAACTTGAAGATCTACACTTTTGGAATGATTTCGCGGATGGAATCATGTAAGATCACTAGATTAAATAAGATATCAACTTTTTAGGGCTAGAAACACTTACAAAGTTGAAGATCAAGAAGAAAAGTCGGATGATACTTGAGAGGATTTGAGTTTGGATCTTGAAAATGTGAAAAAGTGGTAAATAATGACTAAGTGTCATATTTATACCCCCTTTAGGGTTTACGGCCGTAAACACCTTTGTTTAGGCCGTAAACTCCAAAATCTTGGAGTTTTGGGACATTATTGTTGCACAATAAACCCTAGGACAATCTCTCTCCTGTTATCTCCTGAAGTACTAACTTTAAAACACTCAAACTTATTCCAAAAAGCTTGAAAATTAGCAGAAACAGTTCTGAATTCTATTGAATTGAATGGTTGTACATAATAGAAATTTCGGGTTGTCACATGTTTTGGGCCGAAAACACCCCTCTTTAGCCTTCAAATTGTAAGTCCTTACCTCCTTTACATGTTTATTAGTTAGGATAACGAATTAAGGACTTGAGAACACCAAGAATCCAAGAACAAAGGGAGTTTACGGCCAAGGCAATCTTCCTTGGCCGTAAACCCTAAGGATGCGTGCAATGTTGCCATAAACTCTTTCCTAAGCCTTGGAACCAAGTCTAGAACACTCCCAATACACTTATATAACCTTAAACCTCAAATGGTAGAAGTCACCATGGGTTTACGACCGTAAACCCATTAGGGCCGCAAACCCTAGGCCGTAACCTCATGGGGAGTTTTCTCTTGGACCGTTAACTACAAAGCAAGACCCTACAACCCTTAGATGTAACCCTGTGATCTTCTAACACTTGAATCAAAGTGTTTTCCATGTTATAGGGTGTCTTTACTTGCTTAATTAGTTGTTAATTGACTAATTATATACATATATCTGTCATTATATGTTAAATAGGATTCGTGTGTGTGCTCAAGTCTTCACTTGACACTTAGCATCCTATACCATCCGTTCATCCAAACCACTCACTACATGTGAGTTCATACCCCTTAATCAACCTTTTTAAATGATTTTAAATGCTTTTATGGGGGGAATACAAGTTGAAACATTATAGTTATTATATCAATCACATGTGATTAATAACTATCAAACATATGGATTTTCTTACTTTACAAACTGTGTTATCAAACAAACTACTTCAAATCATTTTAAAAACTCTTTTACATGTTAAATACTTTTATTAAACTCTTTTAAACTTATACTTTGTCAAATGCGTATCTATATAGATATAGTTATATAAATAGGATTGAAAGGACTTAGGACTGATAGCTCACCTTACTTCCTGTTCCTTGTTTGGTTGTGGACTTAGGGTATCAGTTGTTTGTCCGAAGGTCGTTTGAATCTTAGTTATATATTATGTATATGTATATAGATATAAAAGTTCCTTCATTCAGTTCAATACCTTTGGTAGCAAAGGTATACAATCATGTTCATTCATACAAACAGCATTACTAGTAAACTATAATAAGTATAGTTTAGGAAGTTACAAATACTATTACAAGAACAATGAAACATACAAACAGTCAGTTTATACATGAGTCAATACATACTATACATTATACAAGAGAACATACTATTATTAGAAACAGAGAGAACATACATACATACTAGACAGAGAGAACATACAATATAGCTAGTACATACTATACATTATACAAGAGAACATACTATTATAAGAAACAGAGAGAACATACATACATACTAGACAGAGAGAACATACAATACAGCTAGTACATACTATACATTATACAAGAGAACATACTATTATGAGAAAGAGAGAGAACATACATACATACTAGACAGAGAGAACATACGATACAACTAGTACATACATTACATATACAAGTATACAATAACATAAATGTGAACCATCGTTCGGGGCATGGCATTACCTGTCATGGCTCGATTTCTAGCCAGAATTCTCCTGGAGGGAGAGCGTGAGTTTGCGTATAGATCTATACTGGATTGACTATCCTACACCTTGATGTTAGCTACAGTGGGACTTGCAAGTCTACGGGTGCCAAATGGCATTTCTTCCGACGTCTTTCATCGTCGTGTTATTAGTCGATAGTATGGTGCAACCATTTCACATTTAACCTTAATTAACGTCCGGATTAAGGTAGAAAGTACAGAAGTAGTTACTATAATACAACACTACAGTACTTTATTATTTCCCCATTGCGTTCACATTGTGATCTTTTCACATAAAAGGTAATGTAAAACTATATTTTTGGATAATGATAGTCATACTTGGGAAAATATACACTCTTACAAGAAACAAACATACAATTCATTTGATGCCTTGGTAGAAGGCTATGTTTAGTAGAAAATATAGGATTTTCTAAGAGATACAAACATTTACAAACTTATACATCAAGTACTTACAAACACTTTCATACAAACAAGTACACTAAAATGCTTATGAACTCACCAGATGCCAGGTTTTGAGAAGATGGAGCTCGTTCAAGACTCATCTCTTATTTTTGATTTACATTTTTGGTGTCTTATAAACTTCACAGAACACACTTGTATGAAGTTATATTATTAATGCAATGGATGATGTTGTTGCTTGTTTACTACTATACTTTGTTGTGATACTGCACATGACGTCCTCCACCCCTGAACGTTTCCGCCGTTCCGGTTTTGGGGTGTGACAACCACTTGGACCGTGAACCACTTGGACCGTGAACTCCAATGGTCATACCATTTTGACCGTAAACTCACTTGGTCATGTCATTTGGACCGTAAACTCTTTAGGGTGGCCATAAACCCTAGTTATGCAATCATATGTGATTGTATCCCTATAATCTAAGAGTTCCTAGTCTATTAGGGTGTTATCCCTTATAATTAGTTGTTTAAACACTAATTGTAAACATATATGTGTCATTATATGCTAAATAGGATCCGTGTGTGCTCAAGCCTTCACTTGACACCAAGCATCCTTTATCGATCTTGCATTCGAGTTACTCACTACAGGTGAGTTCATACCCCTTAACTTATCTTTTAAATGATTTTAAATGCTTTTATGGGGGGGGGGAATACAAGTTGAACTATTATAGTTATTATATCAATCACATGTGATTAATAACTATCAAATATATGGATTTTCTTACATTTCAAACTGTTTTATAAATCAAATTACTTCAAATCGTTTTATAAACTCTTTTACATGTTAAATACTTTCTATTAAACTCTTTTAAACTTATATTTTGTCAAATGCATATCTATATAGATATAGTTATATAAGTAGGATTGAAAGGACTTAGGACTGATAGCTCACCTTACTTCCTGTTCCTTGTTTGGTTGTGGACTTAGGGTATCGGTTGTCTGTCCAAAGGTCGTTTGGATCTTAGTTATATATTATGTATATGTATATAGATATAAAAGTTCCTTCATTCAGTTCAATACCTTTGGGTAGCAAAGGTATACAAACATGTTCATACATACAAACAACATTGCTAGTAAACTATAATAGGTATAGTTTAGGAAGTTACTAATGCTATTACTAGAACAATGAAACATACTAAGAGTCAGTTCATACATGAGTAAATACATACTATAAAGAGAAACAGATAGAGAACACTATTATGAGAATCAATACTCACTATAAAGAGAAACAGATAGAGAACACTATAACGAGAAACAATACATACTACACACTATACACTAGAGAACATACTACATACTAGACAGAGAGAACATACACTACACTAGTACATACTATACAAATACAAGAATACTATAACATTAATGTGGGATACTACTTCGAGGCATAGCATAACTGCTATGGCTCGTTTTGTAACCAGAATCTCCTGGAGGGAGAGCGTGAATTTGCATATAGATATATACTGGATTGACTATCCTACACCTTGCTGCTCGCTATAGTGGGACTTCCAAGTCTACGGGTGCCAAATGTCATTTCTTCCAATGTCTTTCATCATCGTGTTTTAGTCAGTTAGTATGGTACAATCATATCACATTTTACCTTAACTAACTAACAAGTTAAAGGTAGTTAGTACATTAGTAGTTACCTAGATAAAACTACAGTACATCATTAGTTTCCCACATTCATTCAAATTGTGATCTTCTCACATAAACAGTAATGAAAAACTATATTTTGGTAATGATAGTCATACTTTGGGAAAACGCACACTTTTACAAAAGAACAAACAGAAAGAACAGTTGAGTCTTGGTAGAAGGCTACACTAGTAGAAAATATAGGATTTTCTAGGAAGTTTACAAACATTTACATCGAACACTTACAAACATTTTCATCGAACACTTACAAACTTTTACATCAAACATTTACAATTACATTCTTCAAACGTATACAAACAAAGACACTAAAATACTTATGAACTCACCAGCTTTAATGCTGATCTACGCTTTCAAAATGACTTGTATTCTCAGGTCGCCAATAGACAGGTACCGATGGCCAGCTTTTGTGAAGATGGAGCACATTGAAGACTCATCTTTTATTTTGATTATACATTTTGGTGTCTTATAAACTTCATAACACACTTGTATTAAAGATATTACTATTAATGCAATGGATGATGTTGTTGCTTGTTTACTATTATGCAATGTTGTCATACTGTACATGACGTCCTCCGCCCCTGAACGTTTCCGCCGTTCCAGTTTTGGGGTGTGACATATTGGTATCAGAGCATTGTTTATAGTGAATCGAGTAAATCAACCCATAAAAGATATACAACTATAAACACAACGGGATTAAAGTACTCTGACCAAGAGTTTATACTTTTAAATAATAAAATATTTAACCTAAGTATACATACCTGCATTCATACTAAAATTAGTGTCACTAGGACAGAACAAAAGTATTACGATTGTTGGATAACACGAGTAGTCTTGGGGGCATATAATCAGATCTGGGAGTGATATAGCCTGATCAACTATATCTTTCCGAGAAGTGATTAGCATGTGTCCAGGATTGTGTGTGATGTTGCAGCAAGTCTAAAAACTTACCAACACTACTACAACGAAAACATTAGAACAAAACATAAACTTAAAATACTATATGAGTATTTTATGTTACTATAACTTACTTAGGTGCAAAATAAAAAGATCTTTATTAGTACGTTAATAATTGCTGAGTGGATACGCTAAGGTTATATGTGACTAGGGTGTCATAGACTTAGAATTTGTGATCTTTGCTTTACTTCCTATTCCTTGTTTGGTTGTGGGCTTAGAGTTAGGGTCACTTATTCGAAGATCTATCCTGTTTTGGTTACATATGACTGGTATGCACTACGCAAATGTTGGAGTAACTAGTAAGGATCATCTTATAGTTATCTTAATTAGTACGTCTATTAATTATTTCTTTTGCCCCTTTTCTCGCTTAGATAACATGGCTAGATTCCATCTCCCCGGAGACCCGTACTTTCCCAACCAAGGCGACGGAGGATGGCTCGAGGACGAGCTAGAAGAGAATCATCCAATCCCTTTGGATGATGACTTCACAGAGAACTTCCCGGTGGATTCTGACTCCAAGGCCGAAGTCAATGATCAACCCCAAGTAGCTCCAAACCAAAATCCTAACCCTCGTCTGGCTTTTCAAGGCCCGACGGCTTTATGGGTGGAAAGTTTGGAGACATGGAGTCAAGAGCAGGGTCAACCCATGCACTACAACGGGGACAGAAGCTTCTACAATGTGAGCGAAGGAGGCTCAGCAGACGGAGTCCTACCGATTCTGGTCCGCAGAATAGCTCGTAACGAAATTCAGGGTAGGACAGCCCATAACCGAATTGCAGAACTTGATGCCAATACAGGGATCAACACTGTCTGCATTCTTCGTTTGGAGGATGCTCGTGAAAGAACTGAAAGGGAAAATGAGTCTCTACTTCAAGCACTAGCTGAGACTAGGGCTGAAGTCATAGAACATCGTGTGTGCCAGCGAGTGTAAGAGCGACGCCTTCTGGAAATGGAGTGTCTGATGGATGATTTAAGGGTTCATCCAAGGGGTTCCCGCCGTCAGTAGGGAATGCTCTGCTCATCCCTTTCTCTTTTGGATATAAATTAGGACTATGTAAAAGCTCTAGTTTTAGTTCCTATCTATTTTAAGACTTTGAACTTTCGGTAGATAGGTCTTTATTCTGTCAGAATTTTATCATCCTGGTGTGATGTAAGACCTACTTCTAGGTCATTTTCCCTAAACTTGTTACATCTGTAATACCAGTATTATTGACAGATATCTAACTTCATAGGAGATTATCCAAATGCTTTCGTCTTACTAATGCTAGAACTATATTCAATCATACTCTCATTTGTATCGTTGGGCTATGAAGAGTTAGTCTATGGGTCACTCTCATGAATTTCTCTATTCTTACCAATATCGTTATCTTTATAAATCTATAGCTTCAAGATGCCTCCACGTCGATCAACGAGATGCACTACTCCAATCACTCTAATTCCAACTCCTCCTCCTCAATTGAACGCAGCAGCTGTTCAAGCGGCTGTAAATGCGGCTGTTACGGCAGCCCTAGCTCAATTCAATTCAACCGGTACAAGTGGGAGTGGGACGTATGTGCATCCCACCCCAGTTGAAACTCCTGTGCGCTCTAGGGAGTGATCATACAAGGATTTCACCAGCTGCAAACCCCGGTCGTTTAATGGTACTGGAGGAATCATTGCCCTCTTGCAATGGTTCGAGAAGACGGAGTCGATCTTCGAGATCTGCTCCTGTCCGGAAGGGAGCAAGGTAAAATTTTCCGCTTGCACCTTCGCGGACCGAGCTCTGACATGGTGGAATAGCCATGTCAGGTAAATATCCCTTATAGTGGCAAATGTCATCGGCTGGGAAGCTCTTAAGGAGCTGATGATTGAGGAATATTGCCCGAGGGGTGAAGTACAGAATTTAGAGCAGGAGCTCTGGAGCCTAACTATGAAGGGCTCCGAGATAGTTTCCTATACTGCCATATTCAGCGATCTGGTAGCGTTATGTCCGGGAATGGTCCCCTCTGAGGCCAAGAAGGTGGAGAGGTACATTTGGGGGCTGGTGCCTCCATTTCAGGGGAACGTTCTAGCTTCCAACCCCACTACCTTCGATAGTGCCAAGCGATTGGCACAACGGCTCATTGACCATGGGGTCCGTACCCCATCAGCAACAACAACCCTAGCCATCTCAGAACCCTCCAAAGCCGCCGACAACAAGCGGAAATTCTGGGATGACAAGAAGAAGAAGAAGGCTGCCAAAAAGCAGCAGGTCGTAGCTTTCCACGCTGCGATAGCACCTGCCGCTGCTGCACCGGTAAAGCAGTACGCAGGTAACCTGCCGAAGTGCAACAAATGCAGCTTCCACCACATTGGACCCTGCCGTGAAATGCAGTGCTCTAACAGCAAAAGAAAGGGGCACACTGCCCGTTTCTACAAGGTTCCGACAAAGCCAATTACCCAAGTCCCCGGCGCTGGTGTGGGCCAGGCTTGCTACGATTGTGGTGAGGCGGGCCACTTCAAAAGGAATAGCCCGAAGGAAGGGAACGCCGGTGGAGTGGAAAGAGTTCTGGCCATAACCCACGAGGAAGCAGTTGCCGACCCTACAGTGGTCACTGGTACGTTTCTCCTCGATAACTCATATGCATGCATTTTGTTTGATAGTGGAGCAGAGAGGAGTTTCATTAACCAAAAATTTGCTCACTTACTTAAGAATAAATCGCATGCACTAAAAGAACCGTTTACAGTAGAAGTGGCTAATGGAAAGAAAGAGAGTACTAGCTGCATATATGTAGGTTGTTCACTAACACTAGATAGCCATTCATTTCCAATCGACCTCATGCCGGTCTCAATTAAGAGTTTCGACTTCATAATCGGCATGGATCGATTGAGTTCTCATTGTGCCGACATCATGTGTTACAAAAAGGCTGTTCGCCTTAATCTGTCGTCTAGTGAAACTCTAGTAATCTACGGCGACAAACTCGGCACTAACCTTCGCCTCATCTCGACCATTCAAGCCCAGAAATTCTTACGAAAGGAGTGCCGCGCATTCCTTGATCATGTTGTCGATGTGAGCCAAGAAACGAAATACATTAAGAACATTCCAGTAGTACGCGATTTTCCCGACATCTTTCCAGAAGAACTCCCCGGATTACCCCTGTAGCCAAATCGCCTTATCGTCTAGCACCAGCTGAGATGCAGGAGCTATCCAGTAAACTTAACGAATTGCTCAGCAAGGGCTTCATTAGGCCAAGCTTCTCACCCTGGGGAGCGCCGGTCTTGTTAGTCAAGAAGAAAGACGGATCGTTCCGTATGTGCATCGACTACAGAGAACTTAACAAACTAACCGTCAAGAATCGTTACCCTCTGCCACGCATTGACGATTTGTTTGACCAACTTCAAGGGGCGAACTTCTTTTCAAAAATAGACCTAAGATCTGGGTATCACCAGTTATGAGTGTTAGGGGAGGATGTTCCGAAGACAGCCTTCCGAACTCGTTATGGACACTAAGAATTCGTAGTGATGTCGTTCGGATTAACCAATGCACCCGCGGTATTCATGGATTTAATGAATAGGGTGTGTCGTGCTTACTTGGATCAGTTCGTCATCGTCTTCATCGACGACATACTTATCTACTCTCGTAGTAAGGAGGAGCATAGTCAACATCTTCAACGGGTATTGGAAACTCTACGATCGGAGAAGCTCTATGCGAAGTTCTTGAAATGAGAATTTTGGATCCGAAGAGTCGAATTCTTAGGGCACGTGGTTAGCGAAGAGGGAATACATGTGGACCCTTCCAAAATCAAAGCCATTGAGAACTGGTCAGCATCGAAGATGCCTACAAAAATTTGTCAATTTCAAGGCCTCGCAGGTTCATTCAGAACTTCTCACGGATAGCGAAACCTCTTACGACATTGACCTAGAAGGGTGTGGCCTTTGACTGGGAAGAGAAGCAAGAGAAAGCGTTCCAAACGCTAAAGCAAGCCTTATGCACCGCACCGATACTATCCCTCCCCAAAGGGATAGAAGACTTCGTGGTCTATTGCGCTGCGTCCAATCAAGGGCTCGGCTGTGTTCTGATGCAACGAGGTAAGGTCACCGCCTATGCCTCAAGGCAGCTGAAGACACACGATGTCAACTATACCACACACGATCATGAGTTAGGAGCAGTGGTTTTTGCTCTGAAGATCTGGAAACACTACCTGTATGGTACAAAAAGCACTATCTTTACAGACCACAAAAGCCTACAACACATATTCGACCAGAAGGAGCTCAACATGAGACACCGACGGTGGGTCGAGCTACTCCGTGATTACGAATGTGAAATTCGTTATCATCTCGGCAAGGCCAACATAGTAACTGACGCCCTAAGTTGGAAAGAATACTCTGGTCGGAGTGTCAGATCACTGACTATGACTATCCATTCACACTTGTCCACACAAATTAAGGAAGCTCAGCTCGATGCTTTGAAACCTGAAAATGTGTCACACCCCAAAACCGGAACGGCGGAAACGTTCGGGGGTGGAGGACGTCATGTACAGTATCACAACAAAGCATAGTAGTAAACAAGAAACAACATCATCCATTGCATTAATAATATAATTTAATACAAGTGTGTTCTGTGAAGTTTATAAGACACCAAAAATGTAAATCAAAAATAAGAGATGAGTCTTGAACGAGCTCCATCTTCTCAAAACCTGGCATCGGTACCTGTCTACTGATGACCTGAGAATACAAGTTATTTTGAAAGAGTTTATCAGCTTTAAAGATGGTGAGTTCATAAGCATTGTAGTGTGATTGTTTGTATGAAAATGTTTGTAAGTACTTGATGTATAAGTTTGTAAATGTTTGTAAATGTTTGTATCTCCTAGAAAATCCTATATTTTCTACTAAACGTAGCCTTCTACCAAGGCATCAAATGAAATGTATGTTTGTTTCTTGTAAGAGTGTATATTTTCCCAAGTGTCACTATCATTAACCAAAAATATAGTTTTACATTACCTTTTATGTGAAAAGATCACAATGTGAATGCAATGGGGAAATAATAAAGTACTGCGGTGTTGTATTATAGTAACTATTGCTGTACTTTCTACCTTAATCCGGCCGTTAATTAAGGTTAAATGTGAAATGGTTGCACCATACTATCGACTAATAACACGACGATGAAAGACGTCGGAAGAAATGACGTTTGGCACCCGTAGACTTGCAAGTCCCACTGTAGCGAACAGCAAGGTGTAGGATAGTCAATCCAGTATAGATCTATACACAAATTCACGCTCTCCTTCTAGGAGACTCTGGATACAAAACGATCCATGACAGGTGATGCCATGCCCCGAACGATGGTTCACATTTATGTTATTGTATACTTGTATATGTAATGTATGTACTAGTGTAATGTATGTTCTCTCTGTCTAGTATGTAGTATGTTCTCTTTGTTTCTCATCATAGTATGTGCTCTTATATAATGTATAGTATGTATTGTTTCTCATAATAGTATGTTCTTTTAGTTTCTCATAATAGTATGTTCTCTTAGTTTCTCATAATAGTATGTATTGACTCATGTATGAACTGACACTTTGTATGTTTTATTGTTCTAGTAATAGTATTAGTAACTTCCTAAACTATACCTATTATAGTTTACTAGTAACGTTGTTTGTATGAATGAACATGTTTGCATACCTTTGCTACCCAAAGGTATTGAACTGAATGAAGGAACTTTTATATCTATATACATATACATAATATATAACTAAGATTCAAACGACCTTCGGACAAACAACCGATACCCAAAGTCCACAACCAAACACGGAACAGGAAGTAAGGTGAGATATCACTCCTAAGTCCTTTCAATCCTACTTATATAACTATATCTATATGGATACACATTTGACAAAATATAAGTTTAAAATGGTTTAATAAAAGTATTTAACATGTAAAAGAGTTTGTAAAATGATTTGAAGTAGTTTGTTTGACAACAGAGTTTGAAAAGTAAGAAATCCACTTGTTTGGTAGCTATTAATCACATGTGATTGATATAATAAATATATTGGTTCAACTTGTATTCCCCCCCATAAATGCATTTAAAATCATTTAAAAGGTTGATTAAGGGGTATGAACTCACCTGTAGTGAGTGGTTTGGATGAACGGATGGTATAGGATGCTAAGTGTCAAGTGAAGACTTGAACACACACACGGATCCTATTTATCATATAATGACACATATATGTTTATAATTAGTGTTTAAACAACTAATTATGTAAGTGAAGACACCCTAGGACATGGAAAACACTTTAATTCAAGTGATAGAAGTACCAAAGGGTTGCATCTAAGGGAAGTATGGCCTCTCATTGGAGTTTATGGCCAACATGGATGTATCACATGAGTTTACGGCCAAAGGGTAAACCCCCATGAGTTTACGGCTGTAAACTCATGGTATTTTGTACCAAGTTGTGTTATAAGGTCTTACAAGTCATTAGGAAGTGTTCTATGTTCAAGTCTAAGCCTTAGGAAGGAATGGTGGCACATATGCACCACTTATTAGTGTTTACGGCCCAAGGTGATTGCCTTGGCCGTAAACACCTTATGTTCTTGATTCTCTTGATATTTAAGATCCTATACTCATCTTGGAAGTGTTCTAGACTTGGTTCCAAGGCTTTGGAAGGGATTAGGGCTCATTTGCACCCTTAATTAGGGTGTACGGCCCAAGGAGATTACCTTGGCCGTAAAGACCTTTTGATCTTGTTTTCTTGATGTTTTCTTGATGTTTTCTAGGTGTAAACTAAGTAAATCAAGCATATAACAAGCTAAGGCAAGAGTACTTACAATATAGAAGCTTGTAAGGGTGTTTAACGTCCAAGAACACTAGTGTGTGTTCTTGGTGAAATGAAGAACACTTGAAGATCTATCAAAATGAAGAGATTTCATGGATGAAATCATGTACAATCACTAGATATTGAAGTATATCAACTAATCAAGGAAAGAAACACTTACAATCTTGAAGATCTTAGTGAAAAATCGGATGATACTTGAGAGAGATTGAGTTCTAGGCTTGAAAGTGGAAAAAATGACAAAAAGGGACTAAGTGTCATATTTATACCATAGAGTTTACGGCCGTAAACTCCATTTTATGGTCGTAAACTCCAAACTCTTTATAGAGTCAATCCAGTATATTTATACCATAGAGTTTACGGCCATAAACTCCATTTTATGGCCGTAAACTCCAAACTCTTGGAGTTTTGAGACTTAAATGTTGCACAATAAACTCTAGAGTATACTTCCTATAATTACCTCTTGAAGGTACTAGGCTTTAGAACACTCAAACAGACTCTAAACAGTGCTAAAAGTTAGCAGAAACAAGTCTGACTTCGATTGAAGTGAATGGTTGTACAAGATAGAAATTTCGAGTTGTCACAAAATGTGGCAAGTGAATCCCTGAGAAGGATGGATAAGAATTTGGAAGTCAAGGGTGGCGGAGCCTTATATCTCATCGATCCGATCTGGACATCGAAACACGGTGGTTTCAGAGAATTAGTCATGACCGAAGCTTACAACACTCGATATTCCGTCCACCTAGGTTCAGATAAGATGTATCTGGATCTTAAAAAGTTATACTGGTGGCCTAACATGAAAGCAGAGATTACTACCTTCGTAAGTAAATGCCATTCTTGTGCCAAGGTTAAGGTCGAATACCAGAAACCATCAGGTTTACTTCAGCAACCGGAGATACCTAAATGGAAGTGGGAGCGGATCACAATGGACTTCATAACCAAGTTGCCCAAGACAACGGGTGGTCTCGATACGATTTGGGTGATCGTAGACAGGCTAACAAAGTCCGCACACTTCCTACCTATCAAAGAGACTGACAAGATGGAAAAACTAACGAGAACATACATCAGAGAGATTGTACGACTGCATGGTGTTCCCATATCCATTATCTCTGATAGAGATAGTAGATTCACTTCGAGGTTCTGGCAGTCGCTACAAAGTTCCCTAGGAACCAGGCTGGACATGAGTACAGCCTACCATCCGTAAACCGACGGACAAAGTGAGAGGACTATTTAAACTCGCACATCTCTTGTATGCACTAGTGGGATAAAGGATACCTAACCACTTAGTATTATCTTTTGATGGACGGGATATACTGTGATTTCTATAACCAAGTTATAGGCCGATTACACAAGTTTTTCAAATTGGATGATTTCATCAGAAATCTTTTGTGATAAAGAATACCAAAGAATAAGAAATCTGAGGCATATCCATATTTATACGATAGGATATTCTTAAGGGACGTTTTCAATATGAAGGATCATTAAACTTAATGTTAAATGTACTTAGTGAATACGTCAGGGTTAGATACATGAGGATCCGACAGATAGTGGGAAATGTGGAATCCGCCTCATTTCCTGTTCCTTGTTTGGTTGTGGACTTGGGGCAGAACCACACAGTCGTCTGTCTGTTCGATCTAAATATATATGACTTGTATTCACTAAGTACTCATAGAAGGAAAAATCATGAATTGTTTTACTTATCATATATCAGCAGAAAATATAAAATTTTCTAGAAGAAATGGCGAACTTTGCAAAAGGATAAAGAATATACATTCTATAACAAAAATACTTATGAACTCACCAACTTTAATGTTGACACTTTTTTTAAACCACTTGTACTCTCAGGGTCGTTAGTAGACAGGTACTCTCTCCCAGGTGTTGCGAAGATGGAGCTTTACGTCTTAACTTTTGTTGTGCTTTTTATGTATTTCAAGTAATATTTTGAGCATAATGTAAATATTATATTATCAATATGATGGTTGTTGTTACTTTGATTACTATGATGCATGTGTTGTGATACTTAATTATGACGTCCTCCACTCCCGAACGTTTTCGCCGTTTCGGTTTGGGGGTGTGACAGTTTCCTTAAGCAAGTATAAATAGGACACTATGGATGCCATATTTGCCACACACCATTACTTGCTTTTATAGAGCCGAATTGATGCTCTAGTCTCCTCTTTCCTCAAGTATTTTTACTACTAGAGTTTTGGGTACAAGCCATTAGAGGCATCTATTCCTTTGGTGCTAGCTTTCCAAGATCTAGAAGAAGGATTCTATTTTAATTATTTACACTAATAATCAAAAACTTATATAACCCTAATTGTATGTATAAATTTCAATTTCATATCCTCTCTTCTAGGGTTTTCGTGGTATTAATAGTTAGTTGATATCAATACAGAAAAACATAGATCCTTTCTAGGTTGAATGTAAACTTAAGAGTTTAAGTGTTTTTCCGACACATGTAATTTTTGTTTATAACCTAGAAAACCAATCACTTTTGTCACTTAAATATGTCTTAGAAAAACAAAGGTTGTTTTATGTGTGTGTTGATATGTATGTTGTGCATAAACTAGCCAATGACCTTTGTGTTGTTGTGTATATTGTTTTGTTAAAAAAAAGTGGTTTTAATAATTTATTTATTGATATGGTATGTAATAAATTAAATATATTAGTTTTCTTGGTTTATTTTTGTAATAGATTAGTTTTTAGAAATAATTTATTTGTACAAAAATGTAACAAGAAATGAATATGGAGCCATTTTTTGAAGACAAAAATGTGATTTTCACAAGTTTGAAGAGTGTAGGGCATATATAAACTTTATGCAAACTATTTCAAAAGTTATTGTTGTTACAACTTCCGTTGGAGCTGTTGGACCTAATGCAACCTTTTCTGAAAAGTGTTGCATGTTGCTGAATTATTTCCTTTAAGAAGCTTTTTCAATCTTTTGCATGCAATGGGTATTTTCTCAAGTGGAAGCTTCTACAACAACATTACAAGAAGATTTTTTGGTCTCTTTAAATGTCCGTTTAGGAATGGACTTGGAATCTTTTGTGCTCGCTCACAAAAATGTCATTAGTTTGTTATGTTTATGCACATATATTGTTTATGCATGTTTGTGTTGGCATCTTTTATGCAATTATTATGTGTGGTTGATAAAATATTTTTTCACATGCTAAAATAATTTTGGACAAATTTAACATCACATGGAGTTTGGTTTTCAAAATTTATAATGTGAACATAAGATGTAACAAGTTATAGTTTTAAAATAAAATCCAGTTTTATGAAAACATTAATAACGATAAATTTTGAAATACTCAATTATAAGTTTTAAAATGGTGATTTTTGTAACTTATACAAACTCCAAATATATAAGTAATAAAATGAAGTTTTATTAAAGATATAAAAGGTTCAAACACACTCAAACTTAATACCGATTATTAAAATTGAATCGCATCAAATTATATAAAAACTAGCTTTTTATATAGAACCTTTAAAAGTGATTTTCTTTTGAATATTTATACCATGGTTTATTATATGCATGTAATAACCATGATATCATATGTTTTTAAAACTAGAATTATAAAACATATAAAGGACCCCTTACAAACCTGAAATCTATGCAATCTATTTTGAAGAGCACTCGCACATCTCTTGTATGTACTAGTGGGATAAAGAATACCTAACCACTTAGTATTATCTTTTGATGGACGGGTTGCACTGCGATTTCTATAACCAAGTTATAGGCCGATTACACTAGTTTTTTCAAATAGGATGATTTCATTAGAAATCTTTTGTGATAAAGGATACCAAAGAATAAGAAATTCGAGGCATAAAAGGGATGAAACATTTCTAATTAAATTTGTTATTAGCGATCTCGTAAATCTAGGAATTATATAGTAATATATAATTGATAATTGATATCTATTGGGTTGGACTCAAATGGATGAGATAAAGGATAACTGACCATGTATTTGTTTTGCAAATTGGATCCTAGACTTTGATAATTATTTTTTTTGGAAACTAAAAGGGTATTAATTATTAAAGGGTTTAAATATTAAAAATAATAAATGAATTTTGTTAGAATTTTGTAAACAAATAATCCATTCTCATAACCATGAATTATCATTTTCTTTAACGACTTAATGAAATAATAACATTCAATATATACAAGTTAAATGACTAGGTAAATGACTTGATAGATTATCACGTGAGAGATATGAAATTGTATACACTTAAAGGTCCTTGTCATAAACAAACCTTCTTTTAGCAATAGACATGTACATGATACCTAGTAAAGGTATCAATATGATGTTAAAGATGTTTCTAATATCAAAATAGGAATAGTTATTCCTGGATTCCCGGAAGTCTAGAATAATTTAGATACATATCTGATGATTAATAGGTTAAGCGAAATTCCAATAAATACAGTGATATTTTTTTTAAAATTAGTTCAAACATTTGGAATAATGCAAGGCTAAAAGAGTCACCTTGTGTGGTCTAAGAGGCCCATGTATTATGGACTGAACACCTTTGAGCCCAAGAAATCCAATAAGGCCCATATAGATAGATCTTGTTTGTTTTTTTGGAGAAACTGGACACTGGAAGAGGATCAACTCCTCTTATCTGGAATGAAAGTCTGGAAGAGACTAGTACTTCAGGTATCCTCTATATAAAACTCTTACTTTTCATATAAGAATTTAGTACTTGGTACTTAAATGTTAAACTAGTATTTGTAAATGGTTTGTAGATATTTACAAAAGAGTAACCAGTTGAGCACAAACAAGTTGGGACTACACTCTTGGAAAAACAAAGGTTGTTTTATATGTATGTTGATATGTATGATGTGCATAAACTATCCAAGGACCATTGTGTTTGTTGTTTTCTTTCTAAAAATGATTATAATAATTTATTTACACATATGGTATGTAATAAATTAAATAGATTAGTTTTCTTGGTTTATTTTTGTAATAGATTAGTTTTTAGAAATAATTTATTTGTACAAAAATATAACAAGAAATGAATATGGAACCATTTTTTAAAGACAAAAAGGTTATTTTCATAAACATGAGGAGTGTAGGGGCAAAGACAACCTTTATGCAAACTGTTTCAAAAGGTATTGTTGTTGCAGCTTCCCTTGGAGCTGTTGGACCTAACACAACCTTTTCTGCAGCCTTTTCTGAAAAGTGTTGCATGTTACTGGATTATTACCTTCAATAAGCCTTTTCAATCTTTTCCAAGCAATGGGGGTTTTCTCAAGTGGGAGCTTCTACAACAATATTACAAGAAGATTTTTTTGGTCTCTTTAAATGTCCATTTAGGAATGGACTTGGCATCTTTTGTGTTGGCTCTAAAAAATGTCATTAGTTGGTTATGTTTATGCACATATATTTTTATGCATGTTTGTGTTGGCATCTTTTATGCAATTATTATGTGTGGTTGATAAATTAATTTTTCACACGCTAAAATAATCTTGGACAAATTAAACATCACATGGAGTTTGGTTTTCAAAATTTATAATGCGAATATATGATGTAACAAATTATTTTTTTAAAATAAAATCCGGTTTTATAAAAACATTAACAACGGTAAATTCTGAAATACTCAATTATAAGTTTTAAAATGGTGATTTTTTTAACTTATACAAACTACAAATATATAAGTAATAAAATGAAGTTTTATTAAAGATATAAAAGGTTCAAACACACTCAAACTTAATACCGTTTATTAAAATTGAATCGCATCAAGTTATATAAAAACTAGCTTTTTATATTGAACCTTTAAAAGTGATTTTCTTTTGAAAATTGGTACCATGGTTTATTATATGCATGTAATAGCCATGATATCATATGTTTTTAAAACAAGAATTATAAAACATATAAATGACCCCTTACAAACCTCAAATCTATGCAATCTATTTTGAAGAGCACTCCCACATCTCTCGTATGCACTAGTAGGATAAAGGATACCTAACCACTTAATATTATCTTTTGGTGGACGGGGTGTACTGTGATTACTATAAACAATTTATAGGGCGATTACACAAGCTTTTTAACTTGGATGATTTCATCAGAAATCTTTTGTGATAAAGGATACCAAAGAATAAGAAATCTGAGGCGTAGAAGGGATCAAACAACATGTCTAATTAAATTTTTTTTATTAGCGATCACATAAATCTCGGAACTATATAGTCAGATATAATTGATAATCTGTATCTACTGGGTTGGACTCAAATGGATGACATAAATGATAACTAACCATGTATTTATTTTTCAAGTTGGATCCTTGACTTTGATAATTAACGTTTTTGGAAAACTAAAAGGGTATTAATTATTAAAGGGTTTAAATATTGAAAATACTAAATGAATTTTGTTAGAATTTTGTAGATAAATAATCCATTCTCATAGCCGTGAATTATCATTTTTTAAATGGCTTAATGAAACAATAACATTCAATACACACGACTTAAATGAATAGGTTCATGTCTTGGGAGATAATCTCATGAGTGATATGAAATGGTATACACTTAAAGGTCCTTGTCCTAAACAAACCTGTTTTGAGCAATAGACATGAACTTGATACCTAGTAAAGGTATCAATATGAAGTTAAAGATGTTTCTAATATCTAACTAGGAATAGTTATTCCTGACATCCCGGAAGTCTAGAATAATTTAGATACATATCTGATGATATAATAGGTTAAGCGAAATTCCAATAAATACAGTGATATTTTTTTTTAAAATTAGTTCAAACATTTGGAATAATGCAAGGCTAAAAGAGTCACCTTATGTAGTCTAAGAGGCCCATGTATTATGGACTGAACACCTTTAAGCCCAAGAAATCCAACAAGGCCCACATAGTTAGATCTTATTTGTTTTTTTGGAGAAACTAAACACTAGAAGAGGATCAGCTCCTCTTATCTGGAATGAAAGTCTGGAACAGACTAGTACTTCAAGTATCTAATAGATAGAACTCGTACATTTCATGTAACAATTAAGTACTTGGTACTTAAAGGTCAAACTATTACTTGTAAATGGTTTGCAGATATTTACAATAGAGTAACCAATTGAGCACAATCAAGATGGAACTACACTCTTGGAAAAACAAATGTTGTTTAATGTGTATGTTGATATGTATGATGTGCATAAACTAGCCAAGGATCATTGTGTTCGTTGTGTTGTTGTTTTTATTATAAAAATGATTATAATAATTTATTTATTCGTTTGGTATGTAATAAATTAAATATATTAGTTTTTTTGGTTTATTTTTGTAATAGATTAGTTTTTAGAAATTATTTATTTGTACAAAAATGTTACAAGAAATGAATATGAAGCCATTTTTTGAAGACAAAAAGGTGATGTTCACAACTTTGAAGAGTGTAAGGGCAAAGACAACCTTTATGCAAACTGTTTCAACAGTATTGCTGTTGCAGTCTCCCTTGGAGTTGTAGGACATAATGCAACATTTTCTGAAAAGTGTTGCTTGTTGCTAAATTATTACCTTTAAGAAGCCTTTTCAATCTTAAATGTCTGTTTAGGAATGGACTTGACATCTTTTGTGCTGGCTCACAAAAATGTCATTAGTTAGTTATGTTTATGCACATATATTTTTATGAATGTTTGTGTTGTTTATTTTATGCAATTGTTATGTGTGGTTGATAAAATAGTTTTTCAAATGCTAAAATAATTTTGGAAAAATTAAACATCACATGGTTTTTGGTTTTCAACATTTATAATATGAATATAAGATGTAAAAAGTTATTGCTTTAAAATAAAATCTGGTTTTATAAAAAACATTAATAACGATAAATTTTGAAATGCTCAATTATAAGTTTTAAAATCGTGATTTTTGAAACTTATACAAACTCCAAATATATAAGTAATAAAATGAAGTTTTATTAAAGATATAAAAGGTTCAAACACACTCAAACTTAATACCGATTATTAAAATTGAATCGCATCAAATTATATAAAAATTAGTATTTATATAGAACCTTTAAAAGTGATTTTGTTTTGAAAATTGGTACCATGGTTTATTATAGGCATGTAATAACCATTATATTATATGTTTTTAAAACTAGAATTATAAGACATATAAAGGACCCCTTACAATCCTCAAATCTATATATTTATTTTGAAGAGCACTCGCACATCTCTTGTATGCACTAGTGGGATAAAGGATACCTAACCACTTATTATTATCTTTTGATGGACGGGGTGTACTGTGATTTCTATAACCAAGTTATAGGCCGATTACACAAGTTTTTCAAATTCGATGATTTCATTAGAAATCTTTTGTGATAAAGGATACCAAAGAATAAGAAATCTGAGGCATAGAAGGGATCAAACATGTCTAATTAAATTTGTTATTAACGATCCCATAAATCTAGGAATTATATAGTAAGATATAATTGACAATCGATCTCTACTGGGTTGGACTCAAATGGATGAGATAAATGATAACTAACCATGTATTTATTTTGCAAGTTGGATCCCTGATTTTGATAATTAATGTTTTTGGAAACTAAAAGGTCATTAATTATTATAGGGTTTAAATATTGAAAATACTAAATGAATTTTGTTAAAATTTTAGAGACAATTAATCCAATCTTATAGCCATGAATTATCATTTTCTTAAATGACTTAATGAAATACTAACATTCAATAGATACAACTTAAATGAACAGGTTCATGTCTTAAGAGATAATCTCGTGAGTGACATGAAATGATATACACTTAAAGGTCCTTGTCCTAAACAAACCTGCTTTGAGCAATAGACATGAAAATGATACCTAGTAAAGGTATCAATATTATGTTAAAGCTGTTCTAATATCAAACTAGGAATAGTTATTCCTGAAGGAAGTCTAGAATAATTTAGATATATATGCGATGATATAATAGGTTATGCGAAATTCAATAAATACAGTAATATTGTTTTAAAACTCGTTCAAACATTTGGAATAATACAAGGCTAAAAGAGTTAGTTTGTGTGATCTAAGAGGCCTATGTATTATGGACTGAACACCTTTAAGCCCAAGAAATCCAACAAGGCCCACATAGATAGATCTTGTTTGTTTTTTGGAGAAACTGGACACTGGAAGAGGATCAACTCCTCTTATCTAGAATGGAAGTATGGAATAGACTAGTACTTTAGGTATCTAAATGATAGAACTCGTACTTTTCATATAACACTTAAGTACTTGGTACTTAAATGTTAAACTAATATTTGTAATGGTTTGAAGATATTTATAAAAGAGTAACCAATTCAGCACAATCAAGATGGAACTACACTCTTGGAAAAACAAATGTTGTTTTATGTGTATGTTGATATGTATGATGAGCATAAACTAGCCAAGGATCATTGTGGTTGTTGTGTTGTTGTGTTTGTTATTTTTGTTATAAAACTGATTATAATAATTTATTTATTCATATGGTATGTAGTAAATTAAATAGATTAGTTTTCTTGGTTTATTTTTGTAATAGATTAGTTTTTAGAAATAATTTATTTGTACAAAAATGTTACAAGAAATGAATATGAAGCCATTTTTTTAAGACAAAAAGGTGATTTTCACAACTTTGAAGAGTGTAGGGGCAAAGACAACCTTTATGCAAACTATTTCAACATGTATTGCTGAGTTGTCCTTTTTGAATCTTTAAAGACTCATGATCTGAATGAATGAAAAATTCTTTAGCCCACAAATAGTGTTGCCATATTTTGAATGCTCAGACCAAAGAATAAAGTTCTTTTTTATAAGTTGGGTAATTAAAAGCTTCCCCACTTAGTTTTTCAACGAAATATGTCGAAGGTAAAACAACAACAATTCCAATTCCCGATCAGACTCAATTTCAAATATTTTGTGAAAATTAGGCAAAGACATCAAATGAGCATGTGTTAAGTCAAACTTGAGTTATTGAGAAACATGCTCTTGTTCTTTGCCCCATTTATAACCAACGTTCTTTTTAATGATTTCGATAAGTGGTGATGCCAAAGTGCTAAATTTTTTGATAAATATGTGATAAAAACTTGCAATAAAATGAATACTTCGAACTTCACTTATAGTCTTTGTAGTTGGCCAATCTTGAATGGCTTTTACCTTTTCTTCATTAACCACCACTCCTTGGGAACTCACTACATATCTAATGAAAACGAGTTGGTCGGTTCAAAAGGTACACTTCTTCATTGCATATAGCCTTTTCTTACTAAGCACACTCAAAACACACGTTAGATTCTCAAGATGATCTTTTAGACACTTTGAATAAATCAAAATATCATCAAAGTAAACAGCCACATACTTGCCAATAAATTCACATAAAACACATTTCAATAATATCATGAAGGTACTAGGGGAATTAGTTAGGCCAAAAGGCCTTACTAACCACTCATATAATCCATGTTTTCTTTAAAAAGTTATTTTCCACTCATCACCTTCTTCCATGCGAATTTGTTGATACCCGCTTTTCAAATCAATTTTGGAAAAATGTTTTACACCATACAACTCACCAAGCATATCATGTAGTCGAGGGATGGGATGACGTTACTTTACCGTAATATTGTTGATGGCAAGACAATCTATGCACATTTTCTAAGAACCATCCTTCTTCGGCACCAAAAAGACTGGAACAGAACAAGCGCTCATAATTTGTTGAACCCATCCTTTACAAGTAACTCTACAACTTACCATTGCATGTTTTATAAATCGCACCTCACCACTATCATTGAGCCATTGGAGTTTTTATGGTTTTTGATGCTTCATCATTGGTAGACCTAACTTTTCAACCATGGAAGTACTTGCAACGTTAGTACAACTACCACCATCAATTATAACACTACACACCTTGTCTTGAACATAGCAGCGAGTACGAAATATATTCTCCCTTTCGGCATCTTGACCTTTGTTGGATTGCATGTTTAATGTTCGTCTTGTAATTATAAAATCCCCTTGAACAGCCAACTCTTCATCATCACTCGATTTGCCATTTTATCTAATCACCATCGTAAGCTTATTTGGACATTGACTTGCAATATGACCCCTTCCTTGACACTTGAAACACTTTATGTCACGATTCCTAGGAGTAGAAGAATTACTTTTTCCTTCTGAATTTTTTATTATTTTAGGATCATATTTCGAATTAGAAGAAGAAGTAGGTGTACTTTCTAATTTTTTTTTTGATGTACTAACCTTCCAAGTGTTATTTCGAGACCCTCCAATCCTTTTTAATTGTCTTCCAATTTTAACAACCATATGGACCATATCTTCAATCTCAACATAATGATGCATTTCAACCCAATCATGAATTTCAAGATTTAGGCCATGTAAGAATCTAGCCATGGTTGCTTCGGGATCATCCTCAATGTTATCATGAACCGTCATAATTTCCATTTATTTGAAATAATCATCAACATGCTTGATGCCTTGCTTTAAACTATGAAGTTTTTTGTTGAGATCACGAAAGTAGTGACTAGGCACAAACTGTCTTCGCATGACCCTCTTCGTTTCGTCCCTAGTTTCAGTAGATCTTTCTCATTTCTGAGTCTAGTGATCAAAAGTTGATCCTACCACGTTAGTGCATAATCAGTAAATTCAGTTATGGCTAGTTTACTTTCTTACGATAAGAATATTCATGAAAATCATGTATGAACTCCTTTTTTGTCTTGCATTCAATGTACACGCCTGGGTCTGATTTTCCTTTGAAATAAGGGACTTTCATCTTAATAGAACTTAAATTGTCATCTCTCTATGACCTCCTTCGATTCGGTCGCCTTTCAGGTTCCCAACCATCATCCTCCTCTTCTGTTGAGAGAAAAACTTGGGAAAAACACTTGAACAAAAGTTAGTACAAGATAATAGTTGTGGAATAAGTTAATCTCAAGGATCAAGTTAGCTCAACAATAATAAGTTAGAAGAGTTAGATAGTTAGTTGCGGAAAAGTAAAGGAAATGTAAATGACAACAAGTTATATCAAGTATACACCAAACTGATTCATAACGAGGTTTGCATTAAAACAAAAGTTACTAAGTGTGATCAGTTTAAGGTGAAGAGGATCTCGAATATTATATTAGATAAGATAGAGATATGAGAGAATGTAATTTGATTTTCAAAATGAAAGTTCAGTAAGATCATTGAGAAGTGGTAAAAGAGTAAATTTACATGAAGAAGGGAGACTCTATTTATATAGTTCCATAAAGTTACATAAAAAATAAACAATAAATAAAGTTACATCAGAAATAAACAATAATAAACTACTGACTTAAGTGATCATGCAAGGCTCACTGGATAAAACTATGCTAACACGGTAAGTCAGTTGACGTAACAAAATATCTTCATTGCGGTAGAGGTAGTTACGTTTCACTCCGGTTCTCAAAACAACTTCAATTACGGTAGACAAAAATCCATTGCGGTAGCCATTCCAACTTTGGTAGATACAAAACAGAGCTGCAGATCGTTAAGTTTAAGACAGTCAATTTTTTCTTTAACATCTTCCCCGTTGGAAACTTTTGATGATGTTTGAGAACGAGTTCTTTATGCAGTCTCCATTCAGTCCATTCTTTCATGTACTTGTTTAAATTTATTTTTCATCAAACATCGAATCTCATCCGTTATATCTTGAACTTGATGATTTGGTGGGGGATTTTGATTACCCATCTTATATTTGTTCTAGTAAACAAGAGTAAGTTATTTCTTCCTAACACTCGCTTATGTGTTTCTCTCAAGAATAATTCACTATTCCCTGGTGTATCTCTCGAATGGCTATTACCCTCTTTTAGTCTCACCACACATCCTATTACCACTCTTTTTAAATCTTAAATTTCTAAAGAAACTAAAGAAACAATTATCATATTTGAACTTGTGACATTGAGGAATTCAAACTTACCAAACAACTTTAAAACTAAATTATTGTATCCAAAATGAATTACCCTCAATATAGGAAAAGAAAGCCAAACAAACATGGAATCAAATCGACTTTATAGAAAAGGCTTTACTTGTTCATCCTCTTTTTACTTGTTTTTCTTTTTTTTACGAACTTTTTGTGCTTTTCTTTTTACTTCTCATTTGTTTTTTTTTTTGTAAATCTTTTTTTCTTGCTTCTTTTTGTTTTCTTATTTCTTTGGTTGACTTTGTTTTTTTTAGGATACTAATAACCCAAATGAAAATATAAAGGAAAAAAATTGAAATTTAGAAGATATAAGTTTGATGACTTAGAAATTCAAAAGTCGCTAGTAAGAACCTTGACAACTTGTGACATGATGTGATAACCTGAAATTTCTATCTTGTACAACCGTTCAATTCAATCAAAGTCAGACTCGTTTCTGCTATCTTTTAGCATGGTTTAGAGTCTGTTTGAGTGTTCTAAGCCTAGTACCTTCAAAGTTAGGGTTTAGAAATGGGTTCCCTAAGTTCCTCACTTTTCAAAAGGGCCAAACACTCCTTCATGAGGAGTGTACGGCATTACACCCCCTCCTGGCCGTACACCCTCACGTATATATGTGAGACTTAGCCTTCATTCAACTCTTTTCACACTCCTAAGCCAAGAAATCAATTATCTCTCAACTATCATCGGATTTTTCACCTAAATCTTCAATATGTAAGTGTTACTTCCTTTGATTTGTTGATTCATTACACTATCTAGTTAAGATCCATGATTTCATCCATGAAATTACTTCTTTTGTTTAGATCTTCAAGTGTTCTTCATTTTCACCAAGAACACCAAGAACACCTACTAAGTTCTTGGACCTTAAACACCCCTAAAGTCTTCTAAATCGTAAGTACCTCTTCCTATGCTTGTTACTTACTAGATGTTCACCTTAAAAACCGTCCAAAGAAAGAACATCAAGGAGTGTACGGCCGTACACCCTTCATATGGCTGCACACCCCTTGTTTAGGGCATATTTGGCCTAAAACTCATGTTATATTCTAACACAAGATCAAGAACACTTAGAGGATGCAAGATTGAGCCTTGGACCACACTTTTTGGCAATTTCTTCAACGAGTGTACAGCCATACACTCCCTGGCCGTACACACCTGGCCGTACACACAAGTGGTCGTACACTACTTGGCCGTACACACACTTGTGTGGCCGTACACCCATTTTATGAAATCCTTTGTACTTTTAACACTTCAATCTAAGTGTTTCCTAAGTCCTAAGTTGTTTTCCTTACATGATTAGTTGTATAAACACTAATTATATACATATATGTGTGTCATTACATGCTTATTAGGATCCGTTGTGCTCGAGTCTTCACTTGACACTAAGCATCCTACAACCGATCTTTCATTCGTATCACTCACTGCAGGTGAGTTCATACCCCCTTAACTTCCCGTTTAAATGATTTTAAATGCTTTTATGTGGGGGGGGGATACAAGTAGAAACATTATAGTTATTATATCAATCACATGTGATTAATAACTATCAAATAGATAGATTTCTTATACTTCAAACTATGTTTTCAAACAAATTGCTCAAATCTTTTTATCAAACCCTTTTATATGCAAAACTCTTTATCAAACTCTTTTGAACTTATATTTTGTCAAATCATGTCTATATAGGTATAGTTATATAAGTAGGATTGAAAGGACTTAGGACTGATAACTCGCTTTATTTCCTGTTCCTTGTTTGGTTGTGGACTTAGGGTATCGGTTGTTTGTCTGAAGGTCGTTTGAATCTTAGTTATATATTATGTATATGTATATAGATATAAAAGTTATTCGTTCAGTTCAATACCTTTGGGTAGAGAAGGTGTACAAACATGTTCATCCATACAGACAACATAGCTAGTAAACTATAATATGTATAGTTTAGGAAGTCACTACTTACTATTTCTGGAACAATGAAACATACAAAGAGTCAGTTCATACATGAGTCAGTACAAACATACTATAACGAGAGACAATACTCACTATAAAGAGAAAAAGATAGAACATATTATAACGAGAGACAATACTCACTATAAAGAGAAACAGATAGAACATACTATAACGAGAGACAATACTCACTATAAAGAGAAACAGTACATACTATAACGAGAAACAATACATACTACACACTATACACTAGAGAATATACTATATACTAGACAGAGGGAACATACTTTACAAACACAAGGATACTATAACATTAATGTGAGATACTACTTCATGGCGCGACAATATACTGCTGTGTCACGTTTTGTACCCAGAGTCTCCTGGAGGGAGAGCATGAATTTGTGCATAGATCTATACGGGATTGACCATCCCACACCTTGCTGCTAGCTATAGTGGGACCTGTAGGTCTACGGGTGACGAATGTCATATCATTTCGACGTCTCGAACGTCGTATTATACTAGTCAATCAAGTATGGTTACAATCTTATCACATTTTACCTTAATTAAACAAATAGGTTTAAGGTAGTTAGTACATTGGTAGTTACATAGATAAAACTACAGTACATCTTTATTTTCCCATTTCATTCACATTGTGATCTTCTCACATAAACGGTAATGAAAACTATATTTTGGTAATGATAGTCATACTTTGGGAAAACACACACACTTTTACAAAAGAACAAACATAAAGAACAGTTAAGTCTTGGTAGAAGACTACTTTAGTAGAAAATATAGGATTTTCTAGGAAGTTTACAAGCATTTACATCAAACACTTACAAACTTTTACATCAAACATTTACAAGCACTTTCTTCAAACTTATACAAACAATGAAACTAAAATACTTATGAACTCACCAGCTTTAATGCTGATCTACGCTTTCAAAATAACTTGTATTCTCAGGTCGCCAGTAGACAGGTACCGATGACTAGGTTTTGAGAAGATGAAGCACATTCAAGAATCATCTCTTATTTTGATTCATATTTTTGGTGTCTTATAAACTATACAGAACTCACTTGTATTAAATTATACTATTAATACAATGGATGATGTTGTTGCTTGTTTTACTATTATGCATTGTTGTGATATTGTACATGACGTCCTCCTCCCCCGAACGTTTTCGCCGTTCCAGTTTTGGGGTGTGATAATCAGAGCATTGTTTATACTGAATTGAGTATATCAAACCATAAAAGATATACAACTATAAACACAACGGGATTAAAATACTCTGACCAAGAGTTAATACTTTTAAATAATAAAATATTTAACCAAAGTATACATACTTGCATTCATACTAAAATCAGTGTCACTAGGACAGAATAAAAGTATTACGATTGTTGGACAGCACAAATAGGCTTGGGGACATATAATTAGATATGGGAGTGATATAGCCTGATCAACTATATCTTTCCGACAAGTGATTAGCATGTGCCTAGGAATATTTGTGGTGTTGCAGAAAGTCTAAAAACTTACCAACACTACTACAATGAAAACATTAGAACAGAACATAAAGTTAAAATACTATAGGAGTATTTTGTGTTACTAAAATTTACTTATGTGAAAACTAAAAAGGTCTTTATTATTATGTCAATAGTTACTGAGTGGATACACTAAGGTTATATGTGACTAGGGTGTTATAGACTTGGAATCTATAATCTTTGATTTACGTCCTGTTCCTTGTTTGGTTGTGGACTTAGAGTTAGGGTCACCTATTGGAAGGTCTATCCTGTTTTGGTTATATATGACTGGTATGCACTACGCAAATGTTGGAGTAACTAGTAAGGATCATCTTATATTTATCTTAATTAGTATGTCTATTAATTATTTCTTTTACCCCCATTCTCGCGTAGATAACATGGTTGGATTCAATGTCCCCGGTAACCCGTACTTTCCCAACCACGACAATGGTGGATGGCTCGATGATGAGCCAGAAGAGAATCATGCAATTCTGTTGGACGATGACTTCGCAGAGAACTTCCCGGAGGATTCTGACTCCGAGCCAGAAGTCAATGATCAACCCCTGGTAGCTCCAATCCTAAATCCTAACCCTCGTCCGGCTTTTCAAGGCCCGACACCTCTGTAGGTGGAAAGTTTGGAAACATGGAGTCAAGAACAGGGTCAACCCATGCCATACAACGGAGACAGAAGCTTCTACAACGTGAGAGAGGGAGGCTCAGTTGAAAGAGTCCTGCCTATTTCTGGTCCGCAGGGTTAGTCGTAAAGAAATACAGGGTAGGACAACCCTCAACCGAATTGCGGAAGTTGATGCAAATGCGGGGGTCAATAGTATCCGCATTCGTCGTCTGGAAGATGCTCGCGAGAGAACTGCGAGAGACCATGAGTCTTTACTACAAGAGATAGCTGTGACTCGCACCGAAGTCATAGAACATTGCGTGCGTCAGCGAGTGTACGAGGGACGCCTTCTTGACATGGAGCGTCAGCTGGCTGACTTAAGGGTTCGCCCAAGGGGTTCCCGTCGCCAGTAGGGAATGCTCTGCTCGAATTTCCTTTTATCTAAGGATTAGCCTTCTTATCTATGCTCTAAGTAGCACTTTTCCTTGTAATATCCTGTTTAATTTAAGACCTTGAACTTTCAGTCGATTAGGTCTTAGTTCTGTCAAAATTTTCCTATCCTGGTTTTATGTAAGACCAACTTCTAGGTCATTTTCCCGAACTAGTTACATCTGTAATACCAATATTATTGATAAATATCTAATCTCATGGGAATTATTATCCAAATGCTTTCATCTTTCTAGTACTAGATATCTATTCAATCATACTTTCATCTGTGTTGTTGGGCTATGGGGAGTTAGTCCATGAGTCACTCTCATCATTCTCTCTATTAAATTCTTACCAATATCTTCATTGTTGTGATCTTATAGCTTCAAGATGCCTCCGCGTAGATCGAACAGGCACGCTAATCCAATAACTCCGAATCAAACTCCAACTCCTCTTCCTCAATAAAACCCAACAGCTATTCAAGCTGCTGTGAATGCGGCTGTTACGGTATCCCTAGCACAATTCACCACTACTGGTACTAGCGGGAGTGGAATGAATGTGCATTCCACACCAATTGAAGTTCCAGTGCGCTCTAGGGAGTGCTCATACAAGGACTTCACCAGCTGCAAACCCAGGGCCTTCAATGGAACTGACGGGATCATTGCCCTCTCGCAATGGTTCGAGAAAACGGAGTCGATCTGTGAGATCTGCTCCTGTCCGGAAGGGAGCAAAGTAAAATTTGCCGCCTACACCTTCGCGGACCGAGCCCTGACGTGGTGTAATAGCCATGTCAAGTCACTATCTCTTATAGTGGCAAATGCTATAGGCTGGGAAGCTCTGAAGGAGCTCATGATCGAAGAGTACTGCCCGAGGGGCAAAGTTCAGAAACTTCAACAGGAACTCTGGAGCCTAACTATTAAGGGCTCCGACATAGTCTCCTACACTGCCAGATTCAACGATCTAGTAGTACTATGTCCGGGAATAGTCCCTTCTGAAGCGAAGAAGGTGGAGAGGTACATCTGGGGACTATTGCCTCCATTTCAGGGGAATGTCCTAGCTTCCAACCCCACAACCTTCGATAGTGCCAAGCGATTGGCTAAACGGCTCATTGACCATGGGGTTCGTACCCCTTCAACAACAACCCTAGCCACAATCATCCAAAGCCTAAAGCTTTGGATCTAGTTTGTGTAATGAACAAGCAATAATCATCCAAAGCCTAAAGCTTTGGATCTAGTTTGTCTAATGAACATGCAATGATGGGTTTTGGGCACTACAACATTCCTATGGTGTACATGGAAACCCTAAAGCTTTAGATCTAGTTTGTCTAATGAACATGCAATAATCATCCAAATCCATAAACCCTAGATCTATCATGTGATAATCGATACTAACATAAGAATAGGGTTTAGATCTTACCTTTGATTGTTATGTAGTAATAACAATCTATTCCTTCTTGTAATTGACTTCTGACAGCTTAGATTCACAAGTGTCACTCCTCTAATGGCTCACAAACACCAAGAGCAAGAGGATGAAGAAGGAGAATAGGAGAGGCACTCAAAAAAACGTCTAGAAACCCTAAGGAAACTCTTAGCCACGTTTTTGGTGCTATAGGGGTCCTTAAATAGTGAGGCTATTAGGGTTATCTAACAAGGAAACCCTAATTTGACTGCTTACGCCCTAAGCAGCCCATGGACTCCCTCCTTAGAGGCATTGGAAGATTTCTAATGGGTATCCCCATAGAATTCGTCCACTCCTCTAATATGGAGTCCATTAGCCCAATATTCAACTATCACACAATTGATAGTTCTAGTCCCCTAAGTTTAATTAATCTCTTTTAGCCACAAAATTAATTCTTAATTAATTATTTACTAATATTAATTAAACAATATGATTTCTCCTTTAATATATTATTCTCATGGTATATTAATAAATCATAATTAATCCTCTCTCTGCATAATTTATCCAATCAAGTTGCTTTGGTGAAGGCAACCCAAAAGGACCATGCACCATCAGGTCAAGTACATACGAATATAGTTATGGACTTAGACACTAATCCAATAGTCTCCCACTTGGATAAGTCTAATAACTATTCTGCGTATGACTTCAGATCCTGATCCGTAATCGTAGCTTTGAAAAGCCGTCGTCAACTCTGATCATATCAGAAGCGTGTCCTTTACATAAGGGATCAAATATTCCTCCATTCTTGATATCGTATAGACTGAGACATGGATTTAAATCATTCTCTCTGTCTATATATTGTTTCCCGACTTCCGATTTATGACGACTGACAACAGACTACAATTGAACACATCAACTTAGTCCCGGTTTGGCCTGGCGCTTAGGGTGTCATCACTAAATCATCGATGGGCCCACAGATATCGCTTTTATCCCACTTTGGGTAAAAGGAACGGATAAACTTCGACTCAATGCTCGCTTGCACTCACTCACCGAATCACACACAACAATATGTTTTATAACACCAAGTTACTGGTGCGTTTACATATTATCAATGTGTAACCGACTCGCAAGATAAAACTCACACATCTCGGTTTCAAGAACATTAGATATTATCGTCTCACCAATCACTCGTGATAAAATCCATGAAGCGATCTAAGTGAGCGTGGGTTTATTACAATACTCTAATCTTATAGCAGTACTCATGAACCGTGCAGCAAACTTTTGCTATGTCTAAAACACTTTAGACAATCTACAGTCAGATTCATGACAGTCTTCTTTCATTCCTACTTCCAAAGAATGAGCGACTGTGGAGGGTTTGAATAATCTTATTATTCGGGAAGTCAAAACATGCAAAATAAAACACAATAATAATACTAATCCTATATGGCCTCAAACCTTTGAGTATGAATAAAACATTTTATTTAATCACCATATTGATTAGTCATCATTTGTTGTTTCCGGTAATCAACTTCTTACTTGAAATATTAGTACAATTGTCCCATGCTCTTAGCATGCACACTATGTTTACCTATGGTCCTTACTTTGTGAAATATTATAATTGAATAACATTTTCAATCACACTTATTTCACATTTCTTAATCCATTACTAGAATATGTTAGATTCTAACATTTCATGCAATAGTCCTTTTCGTAATGTCATGGCACAAAAGTCACCAAGACTCGGCCAATGAAATTACAAAATACTCTATTGGAGATTGTTACAAGACAATTCCATAGTCATTAAGTCTCATATTCAAAGTACATTCCTTTGAACATCCTTCTTGCATAAAAGTTTCTAATCTAGACATTTATTCTCGATATCCAACTCCTAATATGGAAACATTTCCATATTTTCCATATGACAACTCATTATTAATAGATTCATATCTAATAATAATAATGTCAGTATGGTCCATTTGTTACTATACTTCCAACTGCTCATAAGCGACCAATCCTTGGCAAACCTTAGATTGTCCTCTTGACAGTTGTTTAATTAATTTAGTCATGCCAGGTTCTAGTCCTTTTTCCCTCTTAATGCCCTAGGCATTTGGAAAATTTTAGAACGGTCGAATATTACAGCATATGCAATCGATCCTATACCCGAAGCGTATGGGATACAATTCATAGTGAAAACGTGATACTTTACCAGTTTCTTACTATAATATCGTCATAATATTTCTATTTGTCGTGTTCTTAAAATTCGAACTATGAAGAGGGATGTCGTAATCATAATTGTATTTCGAGAATGCAAATAATAAATATACCCTTGACTAAATACAATTAAAATTTCTCGATCTAAGCTTTTAGATTGGAAACGAAGTATAACATTCTCTCTATTAATTATAGCAAAAACAACTTTTCTACCCCTGCAACTTTGCAAAGTGAAACTTTTATTTTTCTATAATTAATATTGCCAACTTTCAATACTTAAATAATAATCATGCTCCCACTAACATGATGATTAAATCCATTCCAGCATAACATTTATGCTCCCACTAGCTTTGACACATATTTAGAAACCAGCTAAACTTCTAGAAAGCAATACTTATTGACTACCAAAGTTCATTGTTTCTAATACGATATGCTTCGATAAGCCTTTATCTAAGCTTCTCAAAATCACACACCTTTCCTTAGATAGCTCACATGTGTGTCTAAACTAATTCAGAACTTATTTTACTAAGTCCCAAATGTTCAGACTAATTGCGAAATCTCACAATTCGAACTATGAAGAGGGATGCCGTAATCATAATCGAATTCCAGAATGCAATTTACATAATCGCTATCTCCTTAAAATCTCTCTTAGTGAAAGCGTTTCCTCATAATCATTTTCATGAAGGAGAAAAACCTTATGACACTTAGATTTTATGGTGCATGTGGTCTATCCATGCGATTTTGTCATAACCACAATCACAAGATAATGTTTGTGACAAATCCAAACTCTTAAGGATAGAACTTGTTCATTCTTAATTTCTTGCCATCAATGGTCCCACCATTGCTTCCCAGTTATTTAGCAGCTCACCTATGCCAGTCAATGTACTTTCATTGATCAAGGTGTTTTCCTTTATGCATTCAATTGAGAACTCGTAGAACTAATATGCATAATCACTCAACTGGATTGGCAAAGAAATACAATTTTGTCAACACGATAGGTTTCAATCCTCAAGTCGTGTGCTAATGTTTAGTAGGTTTACTTCATGATTTGTTCTTGAAACTTTTCAGGATCTTTAGACTCCCACTGACCTCTTGACATATTAGATTCTCTTATCAAGAAACATTTCTTGACAAAACAAATATCCAAGAGTTAGTGTGTGTCTATATCAAGACAAAACTACGCGCAATTTGGTACTAGTTGGGCTATGTCTTATTCAAGACATCACAACTTACCAAAATCTGCAAATGTAAGAACATTCCTACTTAAGATTATGTCACTCAAGTCACAATCTTGGAGTTTGAATCTAAGACTTGATTTTGGAATGAAGTACGATTCATCTTATTGTCTTAACCATTTTGACAATTCCTGACTCCTCTTCTTAGCCATACTAGCGCACTAAGGTGTCCTTAGAGGATGAATTGTAATATGGTTCTTAAGACGATCATAAACATGATACAAAAGTACTCTCCCTTCTTCTTAGATTGGGGAAACTTTTATCTTTCTTGCCTAATTGATTCTTCTTATTCGTTCTGCCATTCATTAAAACTTTTCAATGATTCAGAATCATACTTAATCTTTTAAGTATAATCATATTTACTAATCTTTTAGCAAATCATGACGAACATTTTATCGTTCTTTGTGGTGGACTTGACTAGTGCACAACATTGTGTACCAGATCTCATTATCCTTCACTTGACTCACATACTTATGTGAAGAAGGAATTAGTCTCAATTTTCCATATACGAAGGTTCTCATTCGTCACACAATACCAGTTGCATGATTCCAAGTTTCTGTCCAATTGAAACTTGGGCAATGAGAATCTTTCCTCATTTGGTAAATTTCTGACATTACCACAAATAACACAACTAAGAATCGAATCCATTCACAATATTGCTAACAATAGAACCATTCAAACACCAATTTTCATAAAATCCATCGCAAGGAAACATAAATAAGATAAATCAAAATTTATTTTATTGCGGAAAAAATATTGTCCTTACAATGCGATTACTAATGAAAACTATGTAAATATTACTTAGCAATCTATCCTAACTCTAAAGTAGTAGCTTAAATATTTGATCCTTGAATCATGCGATCGAAATCCATTTCTTCGCGATCAGACTCAGCTTGCTCCTTCCTTTAAGCTTCCTTTCCTTTCTTCGATCCTTCAAAACATCGAAATGTAATCTTATCACATCATGTATTAAGAATCTCCAAATAGGAACTTAATAGAGTTAGATAGTGGATTTTACCCGAGGCAGAGTCATACATCTTGACTCTCCCATATCTTAGATCTCTCAGGTAGTCAGGGCAGCTTCGTAACCAATGCCCCTTCTTTTGGCAGTAGAAACTTATGGACTCTCTGGAATGGCACACCAGACTATATCAGACTCAGCCTTTCTCTTGCGTAGAGAAAACTTTTCTGGACAGTCAATGTTACCAGACAAATTTGCTGACCAGTGCGCCAAATCATTTCTGATTCAGCAGCAATAAGCAAATAAGTCAAATCAATAAGGGTCATGTCGTGGTCCATCATATAGTACTCTCTAACGAACTTACCATATGATTCGGGAAGTGACTGAAGAACCAAGTCAACAGCCAACTTCCTTTAAACATCGACACCCAACAATCCCAATCTATCAATATGTATCCTTTTATCCAAGACATGAGCACATATAGACTTTCCATTTTCGTGTCTTTTGCCAATAGGGCTTGAGTGACCTTGAACATTTCAAGTCTTCAAACATGTGGGTCAGGGAGAATTATTGGAGGAGGTGGAGGAAATGAAGCATGATTTCCATTTCCACAATACAATCGTGGAACATCATCTTCACGTGGAAAACTTTTTTCGAACGGATTTAGGAAGACCATAGTTGTCAGACTTTGACATCTATAAAATGGGAGAAAATTCAAGTTTAGTTGATTGAGTCCTTAATAAAACACCCAAATGAGATATTAAGGCTAGGACCCAACACAATATGCTACAAATTGGAAGAGGGATGTCGTAATCCAACTCGTAGAACATTTGAAGGTAGGTAAATGATGATTTACCAATTTCCACCATGAAAAACGAAAAGAAGGTTAAGTTTTAAATGAATTGAAACTCCTAGATCTTTTGAGATTCATTGAACTTTTCAATGTCATGTTTAATCTCGATTATGCCCTTCATTTGTGACTGGGATGCCGAGGATCACAAATAAGGTGTGAATAACCATGCGAATGTATGTGGTGCCCTCAATGTTACAGTCACCTAATCAACGTGCCGGTTAACCATACACACTCCATCGATCTATGACAAACATCGAGTCACCCTTCGCTACCAATGCCAAACCCAACTTAGTGTGCCGGTTAACGACACACGCTTCACTAATTGTCTCGACAAGGGTACAAAGTGTAATTCCATGGAATTGCATTGATTTCACTTTTTCCTAAAGTAACTAAGATTGGGAATTTTTTGAAAAAAACATTTAGTTACTTTATTCATTATACTTTTAATGAGGAGAGGGTTTGCCCTATCCTACCCGTTCGGCTAACGACCCTCCACCAACCAAGGAAGCGGAGTGGACACCCATTAAAGGACCATTTTATAGGCCATAATCTTATACCCCCCTTATAGATTGGCTTCGTGAATGAGGCCTACTAACGGTAAGACTAGCAGTTCAAGTTATACATATATAATATTAGACTTTTAATGTTAAATATAGTATAGGGTGTATTTTACACTTTTAAAATACTAGGTGGTTTAATTTTATAAATTACACTTTTAATTAAATTAAATATAAACCATATCATTATGGATTTATTAACTCTCTTTTAATTATACCTTTAATTAACTTAGTAAAACCATGAGGATGTAATTTGAACCTTTTCAAAACTCGGGTTTTAGAATTTAAAATTTCAAAAATCAAACATTTAATCAAAAAATTTTAATTCCAAAACTTGAAGGCAAGTTTTGAAACATTTCAAAACATTAGGGTTTAGAATTTAGATATTTCAAAATTAAACTTTTAATCAAAAATTTAAATTCCAATGTTAGGGTTTAACTATTTAAATTTCAAAACTAAAACTTTTAAAGTTCAAATTTAAATTATAAAACCTAAGGGGTGTAAATTGAAACTTTTCAAACTTACTAGGTCAAATATTTGACTAATAATAATCCTATATTATCCATATTTAACCAAATCCATCAATTTTGATGAGGATAACCATTCCAAACTTAAAAATTCGGATTTTGGCAAGAAAAACGAGTTTTGGCAATTATCCACAACAAAATCTGGCAGAAAATTCGAAAATCTCGGCACCAGAGCCCTGGAGTCGTCGAGTCCACAATGGAACTCGTCGAGTAGGACCTACTCGTCGAGTCCATTCATGGACTCGGCCAGTCTGCCAGTCAGAAACCAAAAAAATTCGATTTTCAACCAAGCAATGAACAATTAAGCATCAAATCATCATACAAACAGCCTAGGCTATGATACCACTGCTGGGTTTTGGGCAGTAGAACATTCCTATGGTGTACATGGAAACCCTAAAGCTTTGGATCTAGTTTGTCGAATGAACATGCAATAATCATCCAAAGCCATAAACCCTAGATCTAGAATGTGATAATCGATATTAACATAAGAATAGGGTTAAGATCTTACCTTTGATTCTTATGTAGTAATAACAATCTATTCCTTCTTCTAATTGACTTCTGAAAGCTTAGAGTCACAAGTGTCACTCCTCTAATGGCTTACAAACACCAAGAGCAAGAAGATGAAGAAGGAGAAGAGGAGAGACACTCAAAAAACGTCTATAAACCCTAAGGAAACTCTTAGCCACGTTTTTGGTGCCCTAGGGGTCCTTAATAGTGAGGCTATTAGGGTTATCTAACAAGGAAACACTAATTTGACTGCTTAGGCCCTAAGCAGCCCACAGACTCCCTCCTTAGAGGCCTTGGACGATTTCTAATGGGTTTCCGCATAGAATTCGTCCACTCCTCTAATATGGAGTCCATTAGCCCAATATTCAACTATCACACAATTAATAGTTCTAGTCCCCTAAGTTTAATTAATCTCTTTTAGCCACAAAATTAATTCTTAATTAATTATTGACTAATATTAATTAAACAATATGATTTCTCCTTTAATATATTATTCTCATAATATATTAATAAATCATAATTAATCCTCTCTCTCCATAATTCATCCTATCAAGTTGCTTTAGTGAAGGTGTTGAAAATATACGATCTGATTACCACGAATAAAGGCTCGGATACCAGTTACTGGGTGACAGATATATATATTTAAGGAGATAAGATGCGGAAAAAAAATAAGAAGTGCGGAATAAATATAAACTGGAAAGCTATAAATGACTGAAAGCTATAAATGAAATAAATGACTGTATTTAAATGACGTAAAGGCTGTAATAAAATATATAAATATATATAAAGTCGGTTCGTCAATAAATTGGCTGAACTGGTTTAGAATTGGACTGGATCTTAATAGACTGTGTCTCTATTTGTTCAAAGTTCAATCCGGTAAGTAACAATAAGTTCTTTTTATGTAACAATGAATTGTTTACAAAACGATACAAAATACACGGGTAATGTTTTTTTAAGTATGTGGGTATGGGGTTTTTAAGGTGATTTGATGAGGTTGAACTGGGTATTTAGAGGGTGGTAGAAGGTGTAATAAGGTTGTAGTTTTGGTGGTATAAGGTAACAAAGAGGGTGATGTTGAAAGAGCTTTGGGTGGTTACGAATATAGATTTTCGTAGTAAATCTCTCTGGATAGCCAATTCTCTCTCGCGTCTCTCTGGGGTTTGCAGTGGTCAAAAAAATCGAGGAAAATTCCTGGATGTAGGAAAGGTCCTGAATAAATTGCGGTGCAAATCTCTCCCGTATTATCTTGTTGAGTTGTGCTCGGTGATTTTTTTCTTAACTTGCAAATTCTGATGTCGAAAATCAGCAAGGTGATGATGGTTGTGGTGATTTGAAATGGTTTTTTTTGGAGGAGGTTTAAGGAGGGTATTTGGAGGGTGTTTGGAGAGTATTTTGAGGTTGGCTATGTGTTTATTCTTCTGGAGTTGAGTGAGTAATGTGAATTATTACAAACAAAGACTAAAACACTTACACTTCCACACTCCCTCAAAACTCACGTATACATACATATATATATGCAAAAATGAATCAAACAACTCTTCCACTTGTGTTTGTTTATGAAAAAGAAATAGCTTGGTGGATGTAATAGTTGGTAGCACACATGGTGTTGGGTTCTTTTTGCTTTGTTCATTTCTTTCCATTATATATATATATATATATATATATATATATATATATATATATACAATGTATATATATATATATATATATATATATATATATATATATATAATATACATATATATATATATATATATATATATATATATAATATACATACATATATATATATATATTGTTGAAACTGTTTAGTCGCACAACTAAATTTTCTCGTCTATGCGTTTTCTATCATTCACGTGTTTTCGTATATTCCGTTTGATCACGCATTAATGCAACCTGAAATAACTGATAATATTTGTTAGATAACATAAAAAACAGTTCGTCTTATTTCAGTGATGATCACATACAAAAACATTTTTCAACAATTTCCCCCTATGTGATCATTGATGAAATAAGGATAGATATAATCACATTAACAGTTTTAATCTTGAAGATTTGGGATAAAAGTTTTGTCAATGAGAAGATATATATAAAACCATTGTAATCGTTTTGAAAGTTTGTGACTTGGTTTAACATATCTTATGTAAAAGATTTTCAGAAATTTGTTTCCGAATTAAAGTCTCGGGTTCGGTTATCAAAGGGTAGTCATATATGTATCTAAAGAAATTTCCTTAGATTTTATAGCATTATTAATGACGACAAGTGGTCTAACAGGTCGATTCAGATGAACGCTCATAGGTATAGCTCACACTTCACTTGGGTGTTTGGTTGTTCTGGCAGCAGAACAAGTTAATGATCACTAAAAATAAATGATATCTCTCTCTGACAACTCACACTCATATTGGAGGTGTTCAGCTATGCTTTTCCTGTAAAGTCACTTAGTCTCATTATTAGATAATCAATCACATCAGACTGGTTTCGGCATTACTCAGCGAGTTTCTTCATTCATGCCATTAAAGTTCACTCTCTCTCCGTCGGGAAATACATGTAGAGGGGTTTAGCAATTTTCATAGTGCAGTTTGCAACTAAGATTCTTCAGTGATGAAGGCTATAGTATCCCGGGAAATCCATTGTTGTTGCAGCTTCTTCTTTGATAATATCCTGTTTGTTGATCAATATCGATTTATTGTAAAAAGATATTTTGTTTTAGCATTGAGAATTTGCTACATTTGAGACCTTTTTAAGAGTATTTGACTTGAGTGATTGAGATATCTTCTTTTGTGAAAAATGGTTAAAACAAATCGCGGGATTTTATGATTTTTGTTTTGAAATAACCATTTGGTTGAAAGTTTGTTTGAAAATACCAAATATAGAATATATTTTTTTTTGTTTTGTTTGGTATATCTTTATTGAATCCATTTGTTTTCTTGTTGATTTGTCTTTGAGGATTGGATGTTGATAGATATTTGTTTTTCCTTTGGTTTTCTTGTAAGGATATGTCGTTGTTTGCTTGATGGATCATGGGATCGCAAGTCTTCATTTTTGGTTGGCTTTTATCTAGGTAGGGATAGGTGGCATAAAAGATAGTTTGTCTAGTATGTAAGAAATGAATGTATCGTCCCTGGTCATTTTGATATCTAATCAAAAACGAGACTGTGACAAGGTATAAATGGGTATACCTTATAAGCAATAGTGACACACCTAAGCTCACAAGAAATGATTTCCACAATGATTTAGATCGACGAGGCACAAATTCTCACATGGGTTTTTGTTTTCATCTGAACCTCCTAACCTTATGTCCCTTGATTGTTTAAAATCGTCAATAATGAAATAAAATCGAAGGAAATAAAGTTATATACATTATGAAAAGTAGGATATTTGAACCTTCATTCCAATTGAGAATCAATATGACTTAAAATCTTCATCGAGCATAAGCATCTGAAAATTAAGTCAAGAGAAGATTAATCACAAGGTTCTATAAAAGCTTATTATGGCAAGTCTTTTATTAATTTTTTTTTTAAAGATTTGTTTTTCTGAATGTTTTTTGGAAATATTGGTTATTTGAATGTTTTTGGTAATTTTTAAAAGGAAAGCAATTTTCAATTGTTTTTGAATTTTCCTTTTGAATGAAAGTAAACACACTTTTGTACAAACAAAAAGTAAAAGTTTAAGGATAGATGTTATCTGGATTTAACATTCCTAGACGGCCTAGGAAGTATTGAAACTTTGTTTCATCGAGAGCCTTAGTGAAGACATCGGCAATTTGATCTTCGGTGTTGATGAAGTGCAATTCGATATGACCCTTTTGAATGTTGTCTTTGATGAAATGATATCGAGTGTCGATGTGCTTTGTCATGGAATGGTGAACGGGATTGTGAGAAATGGCAATTGCACTGGTTGAGTCACAAAATATGGGAATTTGTGAAATTTTGAAGCCATAGTCTCGCAGTTGAGTTTGCATCCATATGACTTGCGAACAACAGCTGGCGGCAGCGACGTATTCAGCTTCTGCTGTTGATGTGGATACACAAGTCTGTTTCTTTGAAGTCCAACTCACTAGTCTACCTCCTAGGAATTGACAGCTACCAGATGTACTCTTTCTATCTAACTTGCATCCTCCATAGTCTGAGTCGGTGAAAGCGTTCAGCTGAAAATCGGATTTAGCTGGATACCAAAGGCCAAGTTTGGGAGTGCCTTTTAGGTATTTAAAGATGTGTTTCACAGCAACTACATGGGATTCCATAGGATTTGCTTGGTATCTGGCACAGACACATGTAGAAAACATGATGTCAGGTCTGCTGGCAGTGAGCTATAAGAGTGATCCGATCATTCCACGATATCTTTTCTGATTAACAGGTTTGCCATTTAAGTCTGCATCGATTTTGTATCCAAAAGCCATTGGGGTTTTTGTGGTATTAGATTTGTCCATTGAAAAGCGAGTGAGTAGGTTTTTGACATAATTCTCTTGGTTGATGAAAATGCCATCAGTTGACTGTTTGATTTGAAGTCCGAGAAAAGTAGTCATCTCCCCAATCATGCTCATTTCAAATTTGCTCTTCATTAGATCTGCAAACTTAATACTCAAAGATTCATCAGTAGAACCGAAAATAATGTCATCAACATATATTTGTACGATTAAAAGATGTTTATTATAGATTTTACGAAAGAGGGTTTGATCGATTGAACCTCTTTTAAAACCTGATTCTTCGAGAAAGGTTGTCAATGTGGCATACCAGGCTCGGGGTGCTTGTTTCAAGCCATAGACAGCTTTCTGCAATTTGAAGCTGTGATCAGGAAATTTGGGATCTTCGAAACCTGGTGGTTGTTGGATGTATACATCGCGATCTAACTCTCCATGTAGGAATGCACATTTAACATCCATTTGGAATACTTTGAAGTTCTTATGTGCAACATATGCAAGAAAGATGCGAATTGCTTCAATTCTGGCAACTGGAGCATATGTTTCATCGTAGTCGATTCCTTCTTGTTGTGAATATCCTTTGACTACGAGACGTGCCTTGTTTCGACAAACGATTCCTTGATCATCAGTTTTGTTTCTGAATACCCATCTTGAACCTATAACAGAAACATCGGGTGGGGTAGCTCTTCTTGCATAGCTTTTACCCAGTCTGGATCTTTGAGAGCAGAATGTATGGTTTTGGGTTCAGTCATGGATAAGAAGGCTCCAAATAAACAATCATTAGAAGTTGCGGCTCTAGTTTGGATGCCTGAGTTTGGATCTCCGATGATTTGGTCAGTTGGGTGGTTTCTGGTCCATTTTATTAAGCGATTCTCTTCCGCTATAATAATTGGAATTTCAGTATCCCATTGTTCTTCTCCGGGAGTTTCATCTTGGAATAGGTTTGAAGGTTTCCTCATAAATGATGCATCGGGATTGTTTTGGATATTTGGGGATGGGGTATTTAAAGGAGGATTTGGTGTTTGTTCCAATAAAGAAGTATGTGTAGGTGGTTCCCCCTCGAATTGATCTGCATCATTTCGGTTTGTTTGTGGAGTTCCTTCAGTGGTTGTTCCTGTAGAATCAATAGAAGTAGTTAGAAGTTCAGAATTGTAAGCGGTTTTGGGTTGTTCAAAAAGTAAATCAAGATCGATTTCAATATCTCTGTCAGGAGAAGGTGTTTGTTGAATTGGATTTTGAAAAATATTATCGATCATTTTTGAACCAAAATGTTCACGATCCAATTTCCTGACATAAAATTCATCGAAATGAACATCGGTACTTTCTTCAATTACTCTGGTACGTTTGTTCAGTACTCGATAAGCAGCTGAGGAAAACGAGTAACCAAGGAAAATTCCTTCGTCCGACCTTGATTCAAATTTTGAAAGGTGATCTTTATTGTTCTTTATGAAGCATCGACAACCAAAAATATGGAAAAATTTGATGTTTGGTTTTCGGTTGTTAATGACTTCATATGGTGTTTTATGAAGATGTTTATGGATTAAGGAACGATTTTGAGTGTAGCAAGCTGTGGCTATTGCTTCTGCCCAGAAGTATTGTGGCAGATCAGCGAAGATAAGCATTGATCTTGCAGCTTCACATAGAGTTCTGTTCCATCTTTCGACAACTCCGTTCTGTTGTGGAGTGTATGGGGCTGAGAAGTTATGTTCAATTCCTTTATCTTTGAGAAATGAATCTAGAGTCTTGTTTTTGAACTCTAAACCATTATCACTTCGGATTCTTCGAACAGGTCGTTTGAGCTTCAGTTCGATTTGTTTTATGAAGTTGATCATCTCTTCAGGTGCTTCTGATTTTAGTCTTAAGAAGAAGACCCAAGTAAAGCGCGAGAAGCCATCAACGACAACAAGAATGTACTTCTTCCCTTGTATGGTTTGGGTTTTGGCAGGGCCACAAAGGTCTATGTGCAGCAATTCTAGTGGTTCGGATACACTAGATTCTGAGATGCTTTTGTGAGTGGATTTGGAAAGTTTTCCCTTTTCACATGCAGCACACAGAGTTTCATTATCAAGCTTCAGAAGTGGCAGTCCTCTAACAAGATCATCACCGATCAGTTTGTTGATGTACCCAAAGTTTAGATGGGAAAGGCGGCGGTGCCATAACCAACTGATATCTGCTGGGGCTTTTGATAGCAGACATATATCGGGTTTACCATAGATAAGATCCATGTCAAGTGGATACATATTTCCGGCACGGTAAGAATCAACAATGATTTCTTTGGTTTTGGCGTCCATGATCAAGCTTCTTTGTTTGGTGAATAGGACTTCAAGATTGTTATCACACAGTTGAGAAACACTGATGAGGTTGTGTTTCAGGTCATCGACATAGGCAACTTTCTTTATGGTGAAGTTACCATTTGTTATGTTTCCACTACCCTTGATTTTTGCCGTCATGTTGTTGCCGAAGGTAACGTCTTGATTGGTTTGGGTGGGTTTGAAGTCACGAAGGTAGTTTTGGTTTCCTGTCATATGCTTGGAGCAACCACTATCAATATACCATGTATCATCCTTGGGTTCTCCAGCATTAGATACCTGCAATTTAGACAGAAGATTTAGGTACCCAAATCTGAATGGGTCCTGGTTTGTTAGTTGTTTTTATTTTGGGTTTTTTGTTTACCGAACTTCTTGTAGCATTTGACTTCATATTGCTATAAGAGTTCGGTTTATAAGGATGGAATGGTTGAGGTTTGATTTTATTTATCAAATTTTCCCAAAAAGTGATTTGTTTCTGAAAATTCGTTGGTTGATAAAATCTGTGATTTGGTGAATGATATCCTAGATGTGAAATTTTTTTTGAAAAGTTCTCTTCATATCTGGGATATGATTGGCGGTTATGAAAGGCTTTTTGAAGATGATGTTTTGAAACTTTCTGATTTGGTCGTTTTTGAAAGTTCCTTGAATTTTTAAAGGTGATCTCTTGAAAGCGGTTTTCAAAAGGTTTTTGAAAAGGTTTTGGTTTTTGTTTGGAAACCTGTTTTTGAGGTATGACGTATGGTTTAACAGGTTTCTTTGGTTTGTTTTCAAAAGCCTTTGGTTTGTTAAGTGGGGTTATGGTTGCTTCATTGGTATGTTTGATTTGGTTTGTTGAAGAACTAGCAGAGTTTGTTTCAGATTTTACAACTCTTTTGATAGACTTTTTGGAAACAGTGAAAGCAGTGTCATCTGGGCTACAGTTGATAACTGTTTCGTCATCTGAATCTTCCTCATTAGCAGATGTGAAAAGATCTGGAAGAGTGGATTCAGAGTTTTCACAAACTGTCATGTTTTCTTGTTTAGCTAGTTCATTTTCAAAGGATTCTCTTCCAATTCCTGGTCTGTAATTCGTATCAATTTTGCCAGTTCCTAAGGTGTTTGCTTTGGTGAAAACATCATCACTTAGTTTTCTAACAATTTTGATAAAATTCATATTCCATATCAATCTTTTGTTTTCAGATTCAAGAAAATTGATTTGGTTTAAAGAATCACTCAGTTTTTCATTTAAAGTTTTGTATTTTTCAGTTGATTCTTGAAAGTTTTGTTTCAACTGAAGGATTTCCTTTTCTAAAACATCTTTTGTTTCAGAGGAAATGACTGACTGATTTTTTTGTTCCAAATCCTTTTTCTGAATTTGGGTTTGATTTAATTGTTCCAAGACGTGATTATAATCTTCTGATTTTCTTTCAACGTCTCTTTCCAATTTGTTCTTTATCCTTGTTGATTCTCCAAATTTGAGTTGCAAGGTTTGTAACTCAGATTTGCAGATATCGGAATTGATCATTGTGTCATGATATTTTTTGAGATCAGCTTCTAGACTTTTCTCAATCTTGGTTATATGGGACTCAAAAATTGATTTCGAAAGACCAAGTTCAGAGATCATAGACCATACCTGTTCTATGACGTTTGGAGCTCTTGAAGGTCTATCAACACCAACTACGAAACAGAAGTTTGATTGTGTTGGTTCATTGTCAGCTTCGTCTTCAGAAGTTGGCCAGTATTCCACGTTTGGTTCATGGATTGCCATCAATGCTCTTTTCTTAACTTGATTTTCCTGTTTCTTTAATTCATCGGCTTTTTGAGCGTAGTATGCTGAGTCTTTGACTTTGGTTTTGTTTTTGGCTCGGCATTCTCTGGCATAGTGATTAGTTCCTTTGCAGTTGTGACAAATGATCACTTCTTCATCACTGTCATCCTTTTGACTTTTAATCGGAAATCTTTCAGGAGCTTGAGTTTGGATTTGTTGGGAAGATTGGGAAGGGTTTTGTTGGAATCCAAAATTTTGGTTGTTTTGAAAGCCATTGTTTTGATTAGTGTAACCTTGATTTTGGAATCCTCTGTTTTGGTTTTGAAAACTGTTTTTTTTGGTTATTGTTATGATGACTTGAGTTGGGATTGTTTTGAAATCCCTGGTTTTGAAAACCTTGGTTTGAATTGTTTTGGAAGGAAGGTCTTTGAAAATTTTGTCCAAAATAAGGTCTTGGTTGAAAACCTGAGTTGTTTTGAACAGGTTGAGGTCTTGGTTGAAATCCAGAATTATTTTGTCCAAATGATGGTCGGTTTTGAAAATTTGGTTTAAAATTCGATTGACCGTGATTTGGAATAAATCTCTGGAGGTTTGTGTTTGCTACCAAAGCACACAGTTGTTGGTAGTCTGCTTCATCATTTAAATCAGATTGATCAAAAGAATTGTTCAAAAAGGGTTGGTTTTGAAAAGATGTCTGATTAAAATGATTGAAGTTTTGTTCATTAAAAGGTGTTTGGTTTTGAGAAGATGTGGAAACGAGAGCAAGTGGTCCTCCAAAAGCTGTAGTGGTTGGTGGGTCAATCGAGGATTCATACGATTGAAGTTCTCCATACAAATTGTATAAAGTTTCAGTATGAATGGCTGGATTTCCCTGAATGATGAGTTTAACCATCTTCCAGCTTTCGTAAAGATTGTTTAGAAACTTGAGATTTATCTCGTGTTGTGTCTTTTTGATGCCCAAATTGTTCATTTTTACCATGATAAAATTGAACCTATCATGAGCATCATGGATGGTTTCTGATGAAAGCATCTTGAAATTATCGAATTCATTTAAAACAGATGTTCTTTTGTTTCCAATAATTCTTTGATTTCCACAAAAACGATTTTTTAAATTTTCCCAGATTTGATTTGCAGTCAACAGTATTATGTCATCCATTTGACTTAGAATACTGTGGGGAATTCCAGACACAAGTTCCTTTTTGGCTTGGAGTTGCAGCCTTTTTTCGGTTTCAGCAAGAGTGGCTTGATTTGTAGCAAGAGTAGCCATATTTTCTGGTGTAACATATGTTCCTTCTACACAATTCCAGACATCTTCACTTATGGTGTTAAGATGAAGATTCATACGGCCAACCCACGAATTATACTCTTCAGGAATAAGTATGGGTGCCCGTGAACCAGATCCCAAGCTGTTAGCAATAGAAACAAAGTTCATGTTGGGGTAATTAGCAGAAGACATTTTTTTTTGTTTTGAAAGGATTTTGAACAAGTGATATTAAAATGAAATTTTTAAAGAAAAACTTATGGAAGGTTTATAAACGCTAACCAAAAGTTTTCGACAAAAATTTCAAAGTAAATCACACAAGCTCTGAATTTTTTTTGTTTAAGATTTTTTTTTTTTTAAATTTTTTTTAATTTTAATTTTTTTTAATTTTTTTTTAAGGATTTTGAACAAGTGATATTAAAATGAAATTTTTAAAGAAAAGCTTATGGAAGGTTTATAAACGCTAACCAAAAGTTTTCGACAAAAATTTTAAGGTAAATCACACAAGCTCTGATACCAATTGTTGAAAATATACGATCTGATTACCACGAATAAAGGCTCGGATACCAGTTACTGGGTGACAGATATATATATTTAAGGAGATAAGATGCGGAAAAAAAATAAGAAGTGCGGAATAAATATAAACTGGAAAGCTATAAATGACTGAAAGCTATAAATGAAATAAATGACTGTATTTAAATGACGTAAAGGCTGTAATAAAATATATAAATATATATAAAGTCGGTTCGTCAATAAATTGGCTGAACTGGTTTAGAATTGGACTGGATCTTAATAGACTGTGTCTCTATTTGTTCAAAGTTCAATCCGGTAAGTAACAATAAGTTCTTTTTATGTAACAATGAATTGTTTACAAAACGATACAAAATACACGGGTAATGTTTTTTTAAGTATGTGGGTATGGGGTTTTTAAGGTGATTTGATGAGGTTGAACTGGGTATTTAGAGGGTGGTAGAAGGTGTAATAAGGTTGTAGTTTTGGTGGTATAAGGTAACAAAGAGGGTGATGTTGAAAGAGCTTTGGGTGGTTACGAATATAGATTTTCGTAGTAAATCTCTCTGGATAGCCAATTCTCTCTCGCGTCTCTCTGGGGATTGCAGTGGTAAAAAAATCGAGGAAAATTCCTGGATGTAGGTAAGGTCCTGAATAAATTGCGGTGCAAATCTCTCCCGTATTATCTTGTTGAGTTGTGCTCGGTGATTTTTTTCTTAACTTGCAAATTCTGATGTCGAAAATCAGCAAGGTGATGATGGTTGTGGTGATTTGAACTGGTTTTTTTTGGAGGAGGTTTAAGGAGGGTATTTGGAGGGTGTTTGGAGAGTATTTTGAGGTTGGCTATGTGTTTATTCTTCTGGAGTTGAGTGAGTAATGTGAATTATTACAAACAAAGACTAAAACACTTACACTTCCACACTCCCTCAAAACTCACGTATACATACATATATATATGCAAAAATGAATCAAACAACTCTTCCACTTGTGTTTGTTTATGAAAAAGAAATAGCTTGGTGGATGTAATAGTTGGTAGCACACATGGTGTTGGGTTCTTTTTGCTTTGTTCATTTCTTTCCATTATATATATATATATATATATATATATATATATATATATATAATATACATATATATATATATAATATACATACATATATATATATATATATATATATATATATATATATATATATATATATTGTTGAAACTGTTTAGTCGCACAACTAAATTTTCTCGTCTATGCGTTTTCTGTCATTCACGTGTTTTCGTATATTCCGTTTGATCACGCATTAATGCAACCTGAAATAACTGATAATATTTGTTAGATAACATAAAAAACAGTTCATCTTATTTCAGTGATGATCACATACAAAAACATTTTTCAACAGAAGGCAACCCAAAAGGAGCATGCATCATCGGGTCAAGTACATACCAAAATAGTTATGGACTTAGACAATAATCCAACACAACCTTCGATAGTGCTAAGCGATTGGCACAACCGCTCATTGACCATGGGGTCCGTACCCCGTCAACAACAACCCTAGCCATCTCAGAACCCTCCAAAGCCGCTGACAACAAGCGGAAGTTCTGGGATGAAAAGAATAAGAACGGTGTGCAGAAAGCTGCCAAAACGCAGCAGGTCGTAACTGTTCATGCTGCAATAGCACCTACCGCTGCTGCACCGGTGAAGCAGTATGCTGGAAGCTTGCCGATGTGAAAAAAATGCAGCTTCCACCACAACGGGCCCTGCCGGGAAATGCAGTACTCTAACTGCAAGAGGAAGAGGCACACTGGCCTTTTCTGCAAAGCTCCGACAAGGCCAATCACCCAAGTCCCCGGCGCTGGTGTGGGCCAGGCTTGCTACGGATGTGGCGAGGCGGGCCACTACAAGAGAAACTGCCCGAAGGCAGGGAATGCCGGCGGAGTGGGAAGAGTTTTGGCTATAGGCCACGAGGAAGCAGTTGCCGACCCCACAGTGGTCATTGGTATGTTTCTCCTCGATAACTCATATGCATGCATATTGTTTGATAGTGGACCGGAGAGGAGTTTCGTGAACCAGTAATTTGTTCACTTGCTTAAGCATAAATCACATGCACTTAAAGAACCGTTCACCGTAGAAATGGCTAACGGAAAGACAGAGATCACTAGCTGTATATACATAGGATGTACACTAACACTAGATAGCCATTCATTTCCATCGACCTCATGTCCGTCTCAATTAAAAGTTTCGACGTCATAATCGTCATGGATTGGTTGAGTTCTCATCGTGCCGACACTTTGTGTTACGAAAAGGTTGTTCGTCTTAATCTACCGTCTAGTGAAACTCTAGTAATCTACGGCGACAAACCCGGCACAAACCTTTGTATCATCTCGAGCATACAAGCCCAAAAGTACCTGCGAAAGGAATGTCGCACATTCCTTGCTCATGTTGTCGATATGAGCCAAGAGACGAAGGACATAAACAACATCCAAGTGGTACGCGACTTTCCCGACATCTTTCCAGAAGAACTCCCACGATTACCTCCGCAACGTCAAGTCGAGTTCAGAATTGACTTAGTTCCAGGGGCTACCCCAGTAGCCAAAGCGCCCTATCGTCTAGCACCAACTGAGATGCAGGAGCTATCCAGTCAACTTAACGAATTGCTCAGCAAAGGCTTCATTAGACCAAGTTTCTCACCATGGGGAGCACCAGTCTTGTTCGTGAAGAAGAAAGACGGATCATTCCGTATGTGCATCGACTACAGAGAACTTAACAAACTGACCGTCAAAAATCGTTACCCTCTGCCTCACATAGACAATTTGTTCGACCAACTACAAGGGGCGAATTTCTTTTCAAAGATTGACCTGAGATCCGGGTATCACCAGTTACGAGTGCTAGGGGAGGATGTTCCAAAGACAGCCTTCCGAACTCGTTATGGACACTACCAGTTTGTAGTGATGGCGTTCGGATTGACCAATGCGCCAGCAATATTCATGGACTTAATGAATAAGGTGTGTTGTCCTTACTTGGATCAGTTCGTCATTGTCTTCATCGATGACAAACTTAACTACTCTCGTAGTAAGGAGGAGCATACTCAACATCTGCGTCAGGTCTTAGAAACATTGGGGTCAGAGAAGCTTTATGCGAAGTTCTCAAAATGCGAATTTTGGATCCGAAGAGTCGAATTCTTGGGGCACGTGGTTAGCGAAGAGGGAATACACGTGGACCCTTCCAAAATCAAAACCATTAAGATCTGGTCAGCACCAAAGACGCCTATAGAAATTCGTCAATTTCTAGGCCTCGCTGGCTACTATCGCAGGTTCATTCAGAACTTCTCAAGGATTGCGAAACCGCTTACAACATTGACCCAGAAGGGCGTGGCCTTTGACTGGGAAGAGAAGCAAGAGAACGCGTTCCAAACGCTAAAGCGAGCCTTATGCACCGCACCGATACTATCCCTCCCCGAAGGGATAGAAGACTTTGTGGTTTATTGCGATGCATCCAATCAAGGGCTCGTTTGTGTTCTGATGCAACGAGGTAAGGTCATCGCCTATACCTCAAGACAGCTAAAGACACACGAGGTCAACTACACCACACACTATCTTGAGTTAGGAGCAGTGGTATTTGCTCTGAAGATCTAGAGACACTACCTGTATGGTACAAAAAGCACTATCTTTACAGACCACAAAAGCCTACAACATATATTCGACCAGAAGGAGCTCAACATGAGATAACGACGGTGGGTCGAGCTACTAAGTGATTACGAATGCGAAATTCGTTATCATATCGGCAAGGCCAACGTAGTAGCTGACGCCCTAAGTCAGAAAGAATAATCTGGTCGTAGAGTCAAATCATTGACTATGACTATCCATTCACACTTGTCCACACAAATTAAGGAGGCTCAGCTCGAAGCCTTGAAACCTGAAAATGTGGCGGGTGAATCCCTGATAGGGATGGATAAAAACTTGGAAGTCAAGGGTGGCGGAGTCTTTTATCTCATGGCTCAGATCTGGACACCAAAACACGGTGGTTTCAGAGACTTGGTCATGACCGAAGCGCACAACACTCGATATTCCGTCCACCCAAGTTCGGATAAGATGTATCTGGATCTTAAAAAGTTATACTGGTGGCCTAACATGAAAGCAGAGATTGCTACCTTTGTGAGCAAGTGCGTTACTTTCGCCAAGGTTAAGGTCGAATACCAGAAACCATCAGCTTTACTCTAGCAACCGGAGATACATGAATGGAAGTGGGAGCGGATCACGATGGACTTCATAACCAAGTTTTCCAAGACAACGGGTGGTCTCGATACCATATGGGTGATCGTAGACAGGTTAACAAAGTCCGCACACTTCCTGTCTATCAAAGAGACTGACAAGATGGAGAAACTAACAAGAACATACATTAGGGAGATCGTACGACTGCATGGTGTTCCCATATCTATTATCTCTGATAGAGATAGTAGATTCACTTCGAGGTTCTGGGAGTCGCTACAAAGTTTCCTAGGAACTTGGTTGGACATGAGTACAGCCTGCCATCCGCAAACCAATGGACAAAGTGAGAGTACTATTCAAACTTTGGAAGATATATTACGAGCTTGCGTGATAGACTTTTGGAAGGCATGGGATACTCATTTACCCCTTGTCAAGTTCTCCTACAACAATAGTTATCACACGAGCATAAAGGCTGCTCCATTTGAAGCCCTCTATGGCCGAAAGTGCAGTTCCCCTTGGTGTTGGGATGAGGTGGGCGACACTCAGTTAGCTAAAGGACGAGTTCCTGACAGCACTCTCACGGGTCCGAAAATCATTCGGGAAACCTTTGGAATTCTAGGTGGGCGACCATGTTCTATTAAAGGAAACCTTTGGAATTCTAGGTGGGCGATCGTGTTCTATTAAAGGTCTCACCCTGGAAGGGCTTGATACGCTTCGGAAAGCGTGGAAAGCTAAATCCAAGATACGTAGGGCTTTTCGAGATTCTCGCTACAATCGGCCATGTAGCTTACAAACTCAAACTACCTCACGAACTAAGTAACGTACATTCTACTTTCCACGTCTCGAACTTGACAAAGTGTCTGTCCGACGAGACTCTTGTAATCCCACTCGACGAGATCGAGATCAACGAGAGCCTTAACTTCGTGGAAGAACCAGTAGAGATCATGGACCGAAAGGCCAAGCAAACAAGGCAAAGTCGTATCCCGATAATGAAGGTTTGCTGGAATGCCAGACGAGGACCTGAATTCACTTGGGAGGGCGAGGATCAAATGAAACTAAAATATCCTCATCTTTTTACTTAGTTATTTGTAATTGCTTAATTGCTTAAACTCTAATTTCGGGACGAAATTCTCTCTAACGGGGGGATGATGTGACAACTCGGAATTTCTATCTTGTACAACCGTTCAATTCAATCAAAGTCAGACTCGTTTCTGCTATCTTTTAGCATGGTTTAGAGTCTGTTTGAGTGTTCTAAGCCTAGTACCTTCAAAGTTAGGGTTTAGAAATGGGTTCCCTAAGTTCATCACTTTTCAAAAGGGCCACACACTCCTCCATGAGGAGTGTACGGCCGTACACATGGGTGTGCGGCCGTACACCCCCTCCTGGCCGTACACTCTCATGTATATATGTGAGACTTATCCTTCATTCAACTCTTTTCACACTCCTAAGCCAAGAAATCAATTCTATCTCAACTATCATCGGATTTTTCACCTAGATCTTCAATATGCAAGTGTTACTTCCGTTGATTTGTTGATTCATTACACTATCTAGTGAAGATCCATGATTTCATCCATGAAATTACTTCTTTTGTTTAGATCTTCAAGTATTCTTCGTTTTCACCAAGAACACCTACTAAGTTCTTGGACCTTAAACACCGTAAAGGCTTCTAAATCATAAGTACCTCTTCCTATGCTTGTTACTTACTAAATGTTCACCTTAAAAATCGTCCAAAGCAAGAACATCAAGGAGTGTACGGCCGTACACCCTTGTTTAGGGAATATTTGGCCTAAAACTAATCATATATTCTAACACAACATCAAGAACACTTAGAGGATGCAAGATAGAGCCTTGGACCACACTTTTTGGCCATTTCTTCAAGGAGTGTATGGCCGTACACTCCCTGGCCATACACAGCTGGCCGTACACACAAGTGGCCGTACACCACTTCGCCGTACACACACTTGTGTGGCCGTACACCCATTTTATGCAATCCTTTGTACCTGTAACACTTCAATCTAAGTGTTTCCTAAGTCCTAATGTGTTTTCCTTGCATGATTAGTTGTATAAACACTAATTATATACATATATGTGTGTCATTAGATGCTTATTAGGATCCGTTGTGCTCGAGTCTTCACTTAACACTAAGCATCCTACAACCGATCTTTCATTCGTATCACTCACTGCAGGTGAGTCAGTACCTCCCTTAACATACGTTTTAAATGATTTTAAATGCTTTTGTGGGGGGGGGGGGGAATACAAGTAGAAACATTATAGTTATTATATCAATCACATGTGATTAATAACTATCAAACAAATAGATTTCTTATACTTCAAACTGTGTTTTCAAACAAATTGCTCAAATCCTTTTATCAAACTCTTTTATATGCAAAACTCTTTATCAAACTCTTTTGAACTTATATTTTGTCAAATCATATCTATATAGGTTTAGTTATATAAGTAGGATTGAAAGGACTTAGAACTGATAACTCGCATTATTTCCTGTTCCTTGTTTGGTTGTGGACTTAGGGTATCAGTTGTTTGTCCGAAGGTCGTTTGAATCTTATTTATATATTATGTATATGTATATAGATATAAAAGTTCTTCGTTTAGTTCAATACCTTTGGGTAGCAAAGGTGTAAAAACATGTTCATCCATACAAACAACATTGCTAGTAAACTATAATAGGTATAGTTTAGGAAGTCACTACTTACTATTTCTAGAACAATGAAACATACAAAGAGTCAGTTCATACATGATCCAGTACAAACATACTATAATGAGAGACAATACTCACTATAAAGAGAAACAGATAGAACATATTATAACGAGAGACAATACTCACTATAAAGACAAATAGATAGAACATACTATAATGAGAGAAAATACTCACTATAAAGAGAAACAGTACATACTATAACGAGAAACAATACATACTACACACTATACACTAGAGAATATAGTATATACTAGACAGTGGGAACGTACTTTACAAACACAAGAATACTATAACATTAATGTGAGATACTACTTCATGGCGCGACAATATACTGTTGTGTCACGTTTTGTACCCGGAGTCTCCTGGAGGGAGAGCATGAATTTGTGCATAGATCTATACGGGATTGACCATGCCACACCTTGCTGCTAGCTATAGTGGGACCTGTAGGTCTACGGTTGACGAATGCCATATCATTTCGACGTCTCGAACGTCGTGTTATACTAGTCAATCAAGTATGGTTACAATCTTATCACATTTTACCTTAATTAAACAAATATGTTTAAGGTAGTTAGTAGATTGGTAGTTACATAGATAAAACTACAGTACATCTTTATTTTCCCATTTCATTCACATTGTGATCTTCTCACATAAACGGTAATGAAAACTATATTTTGGTAATGATAGTCATACTTTGGGAAAACACACACACTTTTACAAAAGAACAAACATAAAGAACAGTTGAGTCTTGGTAGAAGACTACTTTAGTAGAAAATATAGGATTTTCTAGGAAGTTTACAAGCATTTATATCAAATACTTACAAACTTTTACATCAAACATTTACAAGCACTTTCTTCAAACTTATACAAACAATGAAACTAAAATACTTATGAACTCACCAGCTTTAATGCTGATCTACGCTTTCAAAATAACTTGTATTCTCAGGTCGCCAGTAGACAGGTACCGATGACCAGGTTTTGAGAAGATGAAGCACATTCAAGAATCATATCTTATTTTGATTCATATTTTTGGTGTCTTATAAATTATACAGAACTCACTTGTATTAAATTATACTATTAATGCAATTGATGATGTTGTTGCTTGTTTTACTATTATGCATTGTTGTGATACTTTACATGACGTCCTCTGCCCCCGAACGTTTCTGCCGTTCCGGTTTTGGGGTGTGACACATGACCCGCTACCAATATGCATCATATAACTCAACTAATACAAAAAAATAAAGAAAAACACAAAAAGGTATGAAACACAAAGAACTAGCTCTGATACGAAATGATGTGATCTCTCCCAAATACTTGGTTTGAATACACTTTTCCCGACCATTCGATTGGTTGCTGGATTGTAAAAGGTGGAAACCATGATCTCTTATCTATAAATGAGACAAGAATATAAAAACGCCACAATCAACCCACCAAGTTGATTGATAAGTTTTGAATGCCACGAGCTAACAAAACCTGATAAGTTCTACAGTTCACAAAGAACAAAAAGACTTAAAAACTCCCAAATTATACTAAAACTTGATTGATTCAAAAAGGATACAAAGACCATGTTTTTATAGGGGTAAAGAAGCACCTAAAGAGCCATGAATTAAAGAAGCGTGTTTATTTCAATGCATTTAGCCCACAAATTAAGACTATGAATCTAGACATGTTTTATCACAAGGTTCAAGTAACCTAAGACCCTCTTATCTTCTCAACACTTATTTAGGACTTGAATTATGGTAATCCGTCATTGGTCAGGTCCAATGGGTCTCCATGCACTTTCTTTAGTACAAAATTTTCTAATCATCCCATTTAAAGCCTTATTGAATGGTTTAGCTCGTTCCCTTGTAACCGGTGCATCTGGCATTTTAATTGGATCCTTTGTAGACATATGTGGGTTTGCATCAGATCCATGAAGTGATCTTGAATGGGTCATATCCAATACTTGTTATCTAGAAAGTACATATGAGTCTAATTACAATGCTTTGTGAACCAATCCCATTTCATATTAGTCTTACTTCATTATTTTTCCCATAATAATGATCGACTATGGATTTTAGAGTGACTAATTACTCAAGGATTAAACATGTTAATAAATAACACATCAATCATTTAAATGAAAAGATCATATTACATATATATCATAATCATTACACAAGTTTTTGTTTTATAATGTTCCAAAGTTTAATACTAAAACAAAGATCAAATCCAACCACTTGAATAGCAAAGTCCAATCCCTCTAGCATGACCTTCATCTTTACCTTGAGAAAGGGGCTTTTTGAATGGGTCCGCTAACTTTTGATCAATGTGTGTTTTGGTCAAAAATTGATCAAGTGTAATTCAACCAAATTGCATGAGAGGCTATCGTTTTAGTGTAATCTAAGTGTGAAATTGTAATCAAAGTGAGACAAATGAGTTACAAGGAAATCCCTTGATTCTTTGTAGGATCTCCATCATAAAACCTTTGGAGGTGATAATAATCACCTGCCTTGATGTGTTTTATTGATTATAATATGAGATTACAATAATTATGAAAGTAATACGAGTACAAGAGTTATGCTAGGGCCAACCGTGTATATTATGTGCTAAATGCATTTGTTATTTATAGTCTAGTGTAAATAACAAGAAGTCTGATAATTTTGGGATCCTTCGGAATCAACATATGAACGTTATTTGACTTTGTATTATGGGTCTTTTGCCTAGTGGAGATGACTCTTCGTTGAGAATGGGTCTTGTGTTTACTAGTTCTGCACATGTGAGAAAAATAAAGAAAAATATCATTGTTATAAGTCTTAAGAAATATTAGTAGTTATGTAACAACCCAAAAACCAGAAAAAATTTTTCATTTTAATTCAAGATTACAATCATAAGTTCAATACAAAAATCCAATACATAATTATAAAAAGTCATTAAAGTGTCAATAGCAAGAAATGCTGAAAATAGTGGAGAATGAATGTTGCGCCATTAAGCCGGCCCTTCCCCTTAGTACCAGAAGTACCTGAAATCATAATACCAACTGTAAGCTAACGCTTAGTGAGATTTCCTAAAATAACACACGCTAGTCATACCAATGGGTCCCGCCCTGGGCTTCATTCCAACCCGACACAAGTATGGGCCCCCGCCCTGGGGTATATTTCAACCCAAACATGTCACAGTGGGCCCCGCCTGTGATATATTTCAACCCGACATATCATATTGGGCCTTGCCCTAGGTTGTATCTCAACCCGATCACAACATGTAACATACAACAACTAACATATTGCATAAACATATAATGGGTCAGCCTTGGTGCCTTCAACCCGTAATACCGGGAAATGACTCACCTCGGTGTGCTGAAAATAATAACTGCTTAGCTACCAATCTCTAAAAATCTCACACTATAATTATACAAAATACTCTAATTAAAATTATGGTACAATCCCAACCAACGCCCAAAAGCATTTTCGTTTAAATGGGCCGAACCATATTTGGCCCATTTACAATAGATGGCCTAAGGCCCAACCCATGACAATATAACCCATAAAGGAGACCAATCCACCTAAGCTAACCATTCTAAGGCCCACAATACAACCCAAAAACTACTAGAGTCCAAAAACGGAGCCCACCACCGATGGCGTAAATACTGCAGCCCACTGTTGAGTACGGGGGGCGTACTCAGCTTGTACGCTAAGCGTACACGCTTATAGCCCTGTACGTTGTGCGTACGAGCTTGTACGCCCAGCGTACTCTTCTGACTTGCCACCTTTGCATTTAGCTCTTATTTGGTTAAGACACTTGCCCAAAAACCCAGATCTGACCTCCTCGAAGTAGTTAATCACGTAAAGTTGCCAACTTTACGTGAAAGCATGGTATAATGAAGACCAAAAACCCAAAAGAGCTTAATATATGACTTAATGCTTGCATGGAGGTCACAAACACCATAAAGTTTGCACCTTTCAGTTGAAAGAGGCCACTAAACATCTAGATCTAAAAACTTTGTCATCTCAAATGGTCTTGACTCATCAAGACCTTAAAAAATGGACCAAAAAGGCAAAAACAGGCTCAAGAGAAGATCTAAACAATAGATGAGCATGGTATGAACTTTATAACTGCAGGAGCTCCATAAGATGAAGAAGATGCTGGATCTAGAAGCTTTACCACATCCAAGGATTGCACCACACACTCTTCTCCTCGCAAACACACCCAAAAATGGCTTCTTTTTGACACTCCAAGCTCAAACTTGCTTCCAATGGCAATTAGGGTTTCTAAGGACATGGAGAGACAATGGAGGCTGATAGAAATGAGGTCCAACGATTATAAGGTGGATTAAATAGGACAGAGGACCACAAATTTAGGGTTTCCAATCCTAGCCACGTACGCCATGCGTACCTCCTCGTACGCCCTACGTACAAGGCTTTGATGCCCAAAGATGCGCGCCCTCCTACGCCCCGCGTATGACGCTTTGATGCCCGAAGATGTGTTCCCTCGTATGCTAAGCGTACATGCACATACGCCCAGCATACGAGGGGAAGGTCCTTAGCCAAAAACTCGAAGTATGCTAATGCAAATAATTCTGGGTTGTGCTCTCTCATCTGGTCCTCTGGTTCCCAAGTCCACTCAGAGCCTCTTCGGTGCTGCCATTGCACCTTTACCAAGTTCACCACCTTATTACGTCGAGCTTTCATCTTTCTGTCAAAGATCGCAATGGGCTTCTCAACATAATTCAGACGATCATCCACATGAGTGTCATCTAACGAGACCACTGCAGACTCATCAACAACATATTTCCGCAACTGAGATACATGGAAAGTGTTGTGGATCTGACGGAGCTCCTCCGGAAGATCCAACCGATATGCAACCCTGGCAACTCGGGCAGAAATCCTGAATGGACCAATGAATCGAGGACCCAACTTGCCCTTCTTCCATAATTGGATGACACCCTTCCAAGGTGATGATGGGCTTTGAGCATTCTAACACTCCTATGGTGTACATGCAACCCTACAAACCTTGGATCTATGTTTTTTCTAATATACATGTAAATTTGATTTTCCAACGTTTACATCCTAACTAGCATGTTATGGGGAACTTGTAATACAAAAATCAAGTAGAATAACATACCTTTTAGTAGCTTGGATTCCTTGATGACTTTGTGAGCCTAGCACCCCAAATGTGATGCCTCAAATGCTTCACAAAACACCACAACACTTAGAATAACTTGAGAGAAGTTCACTAGCACACAAAATCGGCTTTCCCTCTTGTTGTTACACTTAGTGATCCGATTTTGCTAGTCAAGGGGTCTTTTTATAGTTGTGTCATAAGTAGGGTTACCACATGTAAACCCTAATTGACATGGCTTTTCATTTCCCATGATCCATGGATTTGTAACCCCCATGGACTATCCATGGAGCACCTTATGGGTTTTAGCCCAACTCCATAAACCATCGATCATTAGCCCACTATATAAGAATGGATGATTTACACAATCAACCCCATATATTTAATTAGTCTCCTTTTGATCACTAAATTAATTCTTGACCAATACTAATTAAATATTATTATTAATATATTAGAACTTATAATATATTAATAAACCTTAAGTGTCCTTTTTCACATTTTGTCTATCCAACTGTTGCAATGCCATGCAACCCAAATGAACCATGACGGGTCGGGTCAAGTACATACCAAATTGAGTTATGGACTTAGACACTATATCCAACAGTCTCCCACTTGGATAAGTCTAATAACTATAGTTGCAGATATGACTTCAGGATCCGAATAGCAATCGTAGCTCTTTCAAAGTCTCTCGGAACTGAGATGATGATGACGATACGCCATTTAAGATAAGTGATCGTATAATCGTCTGATCCGAAGATATCAGCCGGAAAAATACATTGAACATGGTCTTACTTATTGTCCAACATTTGTTTCTCGATCTCTGCTCTGTTTGACATAGAACTAAATTGAACACATCAATTAGGTTCTGACCGGGCCCGATAAATAGGTCAACGCAAAATCATCGTGGGGCCCAGATATTGCTTCTAATCCTAGAAGGAATAGATAAACTTCGACTCATATGCTTGTACTTGCTACTTGTTAATTTATGCACAAAAGCACGTTTTATAACATCGAGTTACCAATGTGTTTTCATACAATCAATGTATAACCAATTCATAGTCAACAACTCATATCTCTAGGTTTGAAGATTTATATGATTTTACCATCTCACGATCACTCGAGATAAATTCCATGAAGTGATACAAGTGAGCGTGGGTTAAGTCCAATACTCAGACCTTATGAGCACTCATGAATGTTGCAGCAACCATTGTTATGTCTAATACACCTTAGACAATCTACAAACCCAATTCATGACAGTCTTAATTCAATACCTACTTCCAATGTATGACTGACTATGGACAGTTTGAATAATATAATTATTCTAGAAGTCAAAACATGCAAAATTGAAACAATAGTAAATGATTAACATAAGATGGTAACACTTTACTCATAAATAAATAACAACTTTTATTTAGTCATCAAATGTCAATTACATTTTACAAGTTTAAAAAAAAACTATCTAATTTTTAAAACTAATATCATCCTTCAGCCCGATGCGCTTCGCATGATGTAAATGCTTAACCCTACTTACTCCCTTCGTGAGGGGATCTGCTGGGTTCTCATCTGATGATACCCTCTTTGCCACGAGGATTCCTTCTTCTATTCGATGTCTAATGAAATGGTGTTTTCTGTCAATGTGTCTGGATCTCCCGTTATCCCTTCGTTCCTTAGCTAAAGCAATCGCACATTCGCTGTCACCAGAAATTTCCATTGGCTCTTTTATAGATGGTACAACTCCAAGGTCTCCAATGAAGTTCTTTAGCCATATCGCCTCCTTTGCTGCCTCACTTGCTGCTATATAATATGATTCACAAGTTGAATCAGCTACCGTCTCCTGCTTGGAACTTGTCCAAGTAATTGCTCCTCCATTAAGGATAAAGACCCAGCCTGACTGTGAACGGAAATTATCCCTATCAGTCTGAAAGCTAGAATCACTATACCCTACCACTCTTAAGTCATCACTGCCACCAAGGTTAAGGACCCAGTCCTTAGTCCTTCGTAGATATTTGAGAATGTTCTTTACCGCAGTCCAGTGAGCCTTGCCAGGGTTCCCTTGATATCTACTAACCATGCTCAAAGCAAAGGCCACATCAGGGCGAGTACAAGTCATAGCATACATGATTGAGCCCACAGCGGAAGCATATGGTACATGACTCATCTCAGCTATCTCAGCCTCTGTAGTCGGAGTCTGAGTCTTACTCAGTTTGGCGTTACTCTGGATCGGTAATTCCCCTTTCTTGCAATCCTGCATACTGAACCTCTTCAGCACCTTATCCAAGTAAGTACTCTGACTAAGTCCAATTAGTCTCTTACTCCTATCTCTCAATATCCTTATCCCTAGGATATAGGTAGCTTCCCCAAGGTCCTTCACAGTGATACACTTCCCAAGCCAGGACTTAACCTCCTGGAAGGTTGTGATTTCATTTCATATGAGTAGTATGTCATCCATATACAACACGAAAAAGCTAACTATACTCCCACTAGCCCTAACATATACACAGGACTCATCCTCACTCCTCGAAAAGCCAAACTCTTTGACTTTCTCATCGAAGCAAAGATTCCATCTGCGAGGCGCTTGTTTCAATCCATAGATGGATTTCTCAAGCTTACACACCTTATTAGGGTACTCTGTACTGACAAAACCCTCTGGCTGACTCACGTAAACATCCTCAGCCAACTTTCCATTAAGGAAAGCTGTTTTGACATCCATTTTCCATATTTCATAGTCATGAAATGCAGCAATGGCTAGCATAACCCTAATAGACTTAATCTTTGCTACTGGTGAAAAAGTCTCATCATAATCAACTCCCGGAGTTTGAGAAAAGCCCTTTGCAACGAATCGCGCCTTATACGTGCGTACATTACCATCCATGTCGGTCTTCTTCTTGGAGATCCTTTTGCACCTGACTGTCTTACGACCTAGTACATTGTCAACCAAGTTCCAAACTTTATTGTCATACATGGACTGTATCTCGCTGTCCATAGCCTCTTTCCATTTAGCAGCCACAGGGCCTGCCATGACTTCCGTTTAGCTGTTAGGTTCATCCAGACTTACCAATGTGTTATCACTTATAAGCGTATCACCTTCCGCAGTGATATGGAAACCATAGTAATGCTCAGGTGCATTCCAAACTCTTGTGGAACACCTCAGAGGTATGGGCTCGGCAGTCGGATCAACAGAAGTTTCCTCCTCAGGTTGATTGCTAGGGTTTGAGGTTCCTTCACCACTTGACTCTTGAATTTCTTCAAGGTCAATTTTCCTCCCACTGTTTCATTGGCTTATGAACTCTCTCTCACGAAAGACTCATCTTCTCTACAAAGACCACATTCTGACTAGGTCTGTAGAAGAGGTAACCAAAGGATCTTTGTGGGTAGCCGATGAAAGTACACCTCTCACTTCGAGGTTCGAGCTTATCATGAGACTCACGCCTCACAACCCCAAATCTTGATGTGGTCCAAATTGGGAACTTTCCCAGCCCACATCTCATGAGGTGTTTTGGCAACCATTTCCCAGTCCAAATTGGGATCTTAGCATCTTGATGTTCCTGCCCAGTTGATTCTCCACTTCCTGCTTAAACTCTTTGAACTTTTCAAAGGTTTCTGACTTATGCTTGATTAAGTAAATATATCCATATCTACTATAATCATCAGTAAAAGTCACATAATAGCGATTAGCATCCTTGTGGCAGTTTTGAAGGGTCCATACAAATCAGTGTGTATGAGGTCCAACAAACCCTCACCCCTCTTACAAGTACCAGTGAAAGGTGATTTTGTCATTTTTCCACGTAAACAAGACTCGCAACTATCATCCGAATTTAGGTCAAATGATTCCAAAACTCCAGCATTTTGGAGTTGGCCTATGCGCTTCTTGTTAACATGTCCAAGACGACAATGCCACAAGTATGCTTTGTCTAAACTATTTGAAGAATCAATACACAACACATTATTTCCTAGATTATCTACAACATTCACAGCTTCATATACACTATCACCAGGTAATGCTTTAAAGTAAAATACATCATTGTAATAAACATTAATAGCACCATTATCATTATCAAATGAAAAAGTAAACCCTTGTTTGTACAAGCCATGAAAGGAAATAATATTTCTCGTCATTTCAGACGAGTAACAACATTTATTCAAATCTAACATTAACCCATTATTAAGCAATAAAGAATAAACTCCTATCTTGGTAACAGGTGATGCTTTCCTATTCCCCATGATTAAGTTTATCTTCCTGTGCTCGACTTTCTCACTTCTTCTTAGGCCCTGCAAATTAGTACAAATGTGAATACCACAACCTGTATCAAGCACCCAAGAGTTAGTATGCAATGAGTTATTAGACAATATAGTGTAAATGTAATGCCCCTGTTTCTAGGCTAGGCATTAATATTAACATGATAGTCTAGGTTAACCTTTGTGACTCATTTTGGAGAAATGAAAAGGAATTATGTGAATATTATGTGTTTTATGTATTTTATGCTTAATTATTAGGGTTTAATTAATTAAGACTAAAAATGAGCGTCGAAAATAAATATTAGATAAAGCACGTATTTATTAAGAAAGTTGTAGTGGTCGTGACAAGGATTACGGATATATAAAGAATGCCGAAATCCGAGTTATAACGAAGAAGTTATGACCTGTCGGAGTTTCGCGACAATCCGGCACGGTAGACAGTAGAGGAAGTTATGATTTTTCTAAGTTTCAGCTTAGCAGTTGATAGCTAAAAACTCGAATTTTAGATCGAGTGATTTTTAGCCGACACAACCTAAACGAGAATCGAAGGTCTCGTAAATAGTAGCACAACGGTAAAAAGTCTGACAAAAACGGACGTCGGATGAAGAAGTTATGAATTTTTAACGGATTTTCTGTCCCGGTCTGTTAAAAATAATAATATAAAAATTAAATTCAAAATTAGCCGACGATGTCTAAACGAAAGTCGTAGAGTATGATTTTACCTACGCGTGCATATAAAGAACGTCAAAAACGGAGCTCGTATACGAAAGTTATGATTTTCGCAAGTGTTTGGCACAAAAATCAAGAAAATGTGGAAAACCGGAAAATTTCGCTGAGTCACCTCGGACACGTCATCCCTAGCATGCGAGGCCTCCACGTGGCACCTCCTGATAGGACCGAGCTTCGCGTGTGTCTTCTGATTGGACCAAGTCCGCGGTCCACTCGCATTCGGACAACCTCGCAGGAGACACCTCGCGGATGCTCCTTGGACACCCCTTCGCATACGTGTAGCCTCCTGATTCGATCGTGGCTGCTGACCAATCCGAAGCTCGCAGCTGTCCGTCCGAGCCTCGCCCTGCTGCCACCTGGTCCGAGCCTCGCAGACGCGTGCCCCTCCCTCCTCGCTTCGGTTCCAACCGTCGCTGCTATATATAGTGGAGGCTGTGAACCCTCCCGACTAGAATTTAAGATTTGGCATTTTTCACCCTCTTTTCAATATTTTTACTTTTTTCACGTCCCCCGAAGCCCCGGTATCGATTATAACCCCCGGAATACGCCCCGAAGTGCCCAAAGACCCGGAAAATTTATCTTTTCGGTTTTGAAGCCCGACCTTTCGCAGAGCCCGGTTTCTCAATAAAACTCCCGGTTTTATTAGAAACGAACGTTTTAGGAAACGAATTGCTGCCCGATTATCATCAAATCATGTGAGTGTATAGTCACTTTCATCTTACACATAGATATGAAGTATTTTATATAAAATACGTGATATGTGTATATATGTTGTTTGTTTATTTGTGATGGATGTTGAATGAATGTTTTATACATGTTTAACATGATTTAAAATGTATATATATTTTATCTTCAAATATGTTGGGTAAAACATGGGTAGATAAAGTATGAGGGATAAAAGTACAGTATAGATGTACGTTGGTATCTATGAATTTAGTACAGTATAGATGTACGTTGGTAGCTACGGATTCAGTATGTTGGCAGCTATGGACTTAGTGCCTGTTGTATAAACCTTGGCGACGATGTGACTTCGTGCCTATTTGACATAAATTGTTGAAGGAAAACAATGTTGTCACCCCAGTGTTTGTTTTATTTGACATAAATTGCTGAGGGAAAGCAATGTTGTCATCCAGGTGTTTGTTTTATTTGACATAAATTATTGAGGGAAAGCAATGTTGTCACCCCGATGATCGTTTCATTTGACATAAATTGCAGAGGAAAGCAATGTTGTCACCCTATTGGTTTTCTTATTTGACATAAATTGCTGATGAAAGCAATGTTGTCACCTTATTGGTTGTTTTATGTTAGGTTGACTTGTTTGACATAATTTGCTGAGGAAAGCAAAGTTGTCACCCCGATGGTTGCCTTATTTGACATAAATTGCTGAGGAACCCCCAAAGCAATGGTCACCCTAATGAAAATCGTTAGGCTAGGTCCCTTGTGATAGTTGTTTTAGGGACGTAAGGTGAGGATAACGGGAATGAGTAATTAGGGTTGTTTTTGGTTGATGAAATTAATAAATTATTTGTTGATTGATAAACTTAAAGAGTTTATTATTTATTGTGGGTTGAAAACCCTATATGCTCACCAGGCTTCCAAGCCTGACCCACTCAGCTTTTTATATTACAGGTAGTGGACCCCGAGCATAGTCGGATGATGATGATGAGTGATTTTTGGATTATAGGCCAGTAGTTGTAAATAACTGTTGTAAGGCTTATAATGTCTTGTTTATGCTTTTGATCTGTATCGGAACATGACACCCCGAGGTTTGATATAAAATGAAAACATATATTTCATAAAGAAAGGTTTTGATAAACTTTTATCATGTTTTGTTTTGGGAACAAATTCCACAACATCTTTTAAAAAAGATTTCTCTGATTTTATTTTAAAAAGCATAAATTAAATCGGTCTTTTCTGGCCGAGAATTTAGGGGATGTCACAATTGGTATCAGAGCATTAGTTTAAGCGAACTAAGAAATTGTAGGATTTCTAGACTTAAACTTAGAATGCTAAGTGATGATTGTGAGATGAGTGTCTACCATATTTTAGACACGAGCACTAGTTTATTTTAGGAAAGATGCCTAAAATGTTTTTATGTGCTAAATGTTATATGTTTGCCATATATGATATTAATTGTTCGGATCTATGGTCTGTTGCCGACCGGATCTGGAAACCTTATGTGTGTAGGATTCTAAGCGTATGATTACGAAATTAGAACTAACATATAACGTTTCGGAGTGATAAGGAGAATTTAAATACCTGTCGTGGATAAAGGTTTAAATTCACCTAATTTGGCGTATAGATTATAATGGCAAGAACCCGAAGTGGAGCTGGAAATGTAAATAGAAATCAGCAACCTCAACCCCAAGTGATGGAACAGGTGCCTATAGTAAGAGCTGCACCCGAACCCATCACCATGGCTGGAGTACGAACTATGATTCAGACCACGATGGCTGAACAAAGGGAGGATTTGAGGCAAATGTTGCTGAACAACAGGGATGAACCTACAGTTCATGTTGAACAACGTGAATTAAATGACGATCGATCTGAAGAAGGGAACAACAGCAGATCGGTTGGTCATAGTGAACCGCTTGTGGTTGGGAGAAATAACCACGAGGATAGAATGGAGAGAAATGGGTGCAAGTATAAGGACTTTATGACTTGCAAGCCATCGACCTTCACTAGAAAAGAAGATCCTGTCGAAGTAATGGACTGGATCTCGGAAATGGAGTTGGCTTTCATGACTTGTGGTTGCCAAGGCAAGTTACAGACCATATTTGCAGTACGTCAGTTCAGGGGTAGTGCTGCTCGTTGGTGGAACACTCTGGGGAAAACCCTAAGCCCTAATGAGCCACTGCAACTGACTTGGGCAGAGTTCTTGGTGCACTTTAAGCGCAAGTACTGCTCGGCCGAAAACGTACTTGAGTTAGAAAACCATTTTCTAACATTGAAGAAGGGGAGTATGATCGTTGACGAGTATACGAATAATTTCACAGACAAAATGGAGTTTGCTTTGCGTATTGTCCCAGATGAGCTGGCAAAAATTGACAGGTACGCAAAGGGACTTCCATGGGAGTATGCGGCACCAGTATGTTAGGCACTTACTTTGGAGGCAACTATCTGGGCTGCCAAGTCTGTAGAAGATATGATTAAGGGAAGAGCCGCCAACAAGATTGAAGTTGGCGAGAAAAGAAAGTTTGAAAGGACTTCAGGGTCCAACGAGAAAAGAAAATTCTCGAAGGCTGGAGGAGGAGAAGGCGAAGCAAAATGGTGCGAGAAGTGCAAAAAGAAGCACTTCAAGAAATGTAGCGAAGAGGTGACCTGGTACAAGTGTGGAAAGACTGGGCATTATGCCAACGAGTGTCCGTCCAACAAGAGGATGTGCTATCGATGTAATGAGGAAGGGCACATTTCGAAAGACTGCCCAAAGAAGAAAGAGGCAGCAATGCCCAATGTTCCACCAAAACCAAAACCAAAGGCATTACAAATGATCCTTAATGAAGCAGATGGAAATACAAGGGATCAGGAGTAAGGACCTTATATTCCCAAAGCTAAGGTATAAAGTAGCAATGCGGTTAGTAACTTGTGGTGTAGCCTATTAGAGGCGTAGAATAGGGTAAACTCGAACCTCTGTGTAATTATTTTAAGAAATAATATAAACCCTGGTTTTGTCATCTGATGAATTGAATGACTATGTGAAATTCTTGTATGGTGACTTGGAAAACTGCGTGACAATACTTGGGACGAGTAGGAGTAGGTGTGAATGGTAGTAGAGGCCTATACTACCGGAAGCACATGACTCGTAATTGGATCAAGGAAAGTCACAAGGTTACCACGAAGCTAGAAATTGATTCCGTTGTTGTTCGAGTACTTCATTACCTTCGTTTCGGTAATGACTGAGAAGATGATTGTTATTCCGACCCTAAAGGTCATATCAACTTGAGTCAGACTACGATAAGTTTGTTACGTGGTTCAGAGAACCAAGTTCGATGTAGTAGTTGACTTAAGCCGAATTGAAGTAAAGGATGTTAGCAGCTCAAGATCGTCAAAAAGAGCTATGCTGACAAGAAAAGACAATCGATATCATTCGAAGTTGGAGATTCAGTTTTACTTAAAGTCTCGCCATGGAAGGGACTTATAAGATTTGGTAGAAGGGGAAAGTTAAGTCCAAGATTTATTGGACCATTTAAAGTTCTTCAGAGGATCGGGAAGCAAGCTTACAAGCTAGAATTATCGGAAGAACCGGAGGGTATTCATAACACCTTTTATGTGTGTTATTTGAGGAAGTTCACGGGAGATGTGCCTGACATAATTCCCATTTCTGAATTAAGGTTGGATAAAAACAAGAGGTTAATTGAAGAACCTGAGGCAATCGTTGACCGTATGACTAAGAAGTTGTGACGCCAGATGGTTGATTTAGTGCTTGTGCGTTGGAAACATACGAATGTGCCAAATCTCACCTGGGGAAAAACGGAGAGTGATATGATGAGTCGCTACCCGTATTTGTTTGCTGATGTGTGATTCCGGGGACAGAATCATTCTAAGGGGGAGAGAATTGTAATGCCCATGTTTCTACGCTAGGCATTAATATTGACATTATAGTCTAGGTTAACCTTTGTGACTCATTTTGGAGAAATGAAAAGGAATTATGTGAATATTATGTGTTTTATGCTTAATTATTAGGGTTTAACTAATTAAGACTAAAAATGAGCGTCGAAAATAAATATTAGATAAAGCTGATATTTATTAAGAAAGTTGTAGTGGTCGTGACAAGGATTACGGATATATAAAGAATGCCGAAATCCGAGTTATAACGAAGAAGTTATGACTTGTCGAAGTTTCGCGACCAACCGGCACGGTGCCGAATGTCGTAAAAAGTGAGTTTTTGATAAACTACTTTTTAGCCTTAGTGATCTAAATGAAAGTTGTAGTATTCGTTAAACCGAGAAGTTCGATAAAAAGAACGCCAAAATCTGACTTCGTATGACGAAGTTATGATTTTTCTAAGTTTCAGCTTAGCAGTAGACAGCTAAAAACTCGAATTTTAGATCGAGTGATTTTTAGCTGACACAACCTAAACAAGAATCGAAGGTCTCGTAAATAGTAGCACAACGGTAAAAAGTCTGACAAAAACGGACGTCGGATGAAGAAGTTATGAATTTTTAACGGATTTCCTGTCCCGGTCAGTTAAAAATAATAATATAAAAATTAAACTCAAAATTAGCCGATGAAGTCTAAACGAAAGTCGTAGAGTATGATTTTACCTACGTGTGCATATAAAGAACGTCAAAAACGGAGCTCGTATGCGAAAGTTATGATTTTCGCAAGTTTTTGGCACAAAAATCAAGAAAATGTGGAAAACTGGGAGATTTCGCTGAGTCACCACGGACACGTCATCCCTCGCATGCGAGGCCTCCACGTGGCACCTCCTGGTAGGACCGAGCTTCGCGTGTCGTCTTCTGATTGGACCAAGTCCGCGGTCCACTCGCATTCGGACAGCCTCGCAGGAGACACCCCGCGGATGCTCCTCGGACACCCCTTCACATACGTGTAGCCTCCTGATTCGACCGAGGCTGCTGACCAATCCGAAGCTCGCAGCTGTCCGTCCGAGCCTCGCCCTGCTGCCACCTGGTCCGAGCCTCGTAGACGCGTGCCCCTCCCTCCTCGCTTCGGATCCAACCCTCGCTGCTATATATAGTGGTGGCTGCGAACCCTCCCGACTAGAATTTAAGATTTGGCATTTTTCACCCTCTTTTCAATATTTTTACTATTTTCACGTCCCCCGAAGCCCCGGTATCGATTATAACCCCCGGAATACGCCCCGAAGTGCCCGAAGAGCCAGAAAATTTATCTTTTCGGTTTTGAAGCCAGACCTTTCGCAGAGCCCAGTTTCTCAATAAAACTCCCGGTTTTATTAGAAACGAACGTTTTAGGAAACGAATTGCTGCCCGATTATCATCAAATCATGTGAGTGTATAGTCACTTTCATCTTACACATAGATATGAAGTATTTTATATAAAATACGTGATATGTGTATATATGTTGTTTGTTTATTTGTGATGGATGTTGAATGAATGTTTTATACATGTTTAACATGATTTAAAATGTATATATATTTTATCTTCAAATATGTTGGGTAAAACATGGGTAGATAAAGTATGAGGGATAAAAGTACAGTATAGATGTACGTTGGTAGCTATGAATTTAGTACAGTATAGATGTACGTTGGTAGCTACGGATTCAGTATGTTGGCAGCTATGGACTTAGTGCCTGTTGTATAAACCTTGGCGACGATGTGACTTCGTGCCTATTTGACATAAATTGTTGAAGGAAAACAATGTTGTCACCCCGGTGTTTGTTTTATTTGACATAAATTGCTGAGGGAAAGCAATGTTGTCATCCAGGTGTTTGTTTTATTTGACATAAATTGCTGAGGGAAAGCAATGTTGTCACCCCGATGATCGTTTCATTTGACATAAATTGCAGAGGAAAGCAATGTTGTCACCCTATTGGTTTTCTTATTTGACATAAATTGCTGAGGAAAGCAATGTTGTCACCTTATTGGTTGTTTTATGTTAGGTTGACTTGTTTGACATAATTTGCTGAGGAAAGCAAAGTTGTCACCCCGATGGTTGCCTTATTTGACATAAATTGCTGAGGAACCCCCAAAGCAATGTTGTCACCCCTAATGAAAATCCTTAGGCTAGGTCCCTTGTGATAGTTGTTTTAGGGACGTAAGGTGAGGATAACGGGAATGGGTAATTAGGGTTGTTTTTGGTTGATGAAATTAATAAATTATTTTTTGATTGATAAACTTAAAGAATTTATTATTTATTGTGGGTTGAAAACCCTATATGCTCACCAGGCTTCCAAGCCTGACCCACTCAGCTTTTTATATTACAGGTAGTGGACCCCGAGCATAGTCGGATGATGATGATGAGTGATTTTTGGATTATAGGCCAGTAGTTGTAAATAACTGTTGTAAGGCTTATAATGTCTTGTTTATGCTTTTGATCTGTATCGGAACATGACATCCCCAGGTTTGATATAAAATGAAAACATATATTTCATAAAGAAAGGTTTTGATAAACTTTTATCATGTTTTGTTTTGGGAACAAATTCCGCAACATCTTTTAAAAAAGATTTCTCTGAATTTATTTTAAAAAGCATAAATTAAATCGGTCTTTTCTGGCCGAGAAATTAAGGGATTTCACAGTAAATACCTGCATGGGTGGGTTTAACTTTCCTATCCTTTACATCCTACAAGTATTTGGGGCAGCTTCGCTTCCAGTGCCCCTTTTCTTGGCAGTAGAAGCATTGTGCTTCCTTTGGGTTTGAAGAAGGAGGAATGGAACCTTTCTTCGTTCCACTTGAAGAGGAGCCATCAAGAGACTTTCCCTTGGTACCCTTACAGGGGTCTTCCTCTTCTTCCCCTTTCCCTGCCCAATTGCCAGAACAAGAGCAGTACTAGGAGTAGGAGTAACAACTGATTTGCTTTTAAGGCCACTTTCAGCGGTCCTTAAAAGTCCTTGAAGCTTACTTAGTGTGACTTACTCCTTGTTCATATGATAAGTCATACGAAACTGATCATAACTTGGAGGTAAGGAATGGAGACTGATGTCAATCGCCATGTCCTCAGGGAAGTCCACATTAAGCTTCAATAACCGGTCCACGAACCTTTGCATTTTCTGAAAGTGACCGGTGAGGGACTCTCCCTCCTTCATCCTAGCTTTTATCATGGAGGAAAGGATTTCATACCTTTCCTGACGAGCACTCTGATGGTACCTATCCATCAGATCCTGGCGCATCTCAAAAGGGTAGAAATCTTCATAGGATTTCTAGAGTTCTGTTGTCATTGTGGCCAGCATGATGTAAGACACCTTAGTGGCATCTTTCTCATGGGTAGTGTACTCAGCAATCTCCTCAGGAGTAGCAGTCGACTCATCGATAACCTTTAGCTCCTTATCGAGGACATACTCTTTGCCCTCATAGCGAGTAATCATTCTGATGTTCCTAATCCATCATTGAAATTGGAACCATCAAAATTGACTTTCCCACATAAGTTCATTAGGGATAAGGAGCTTGTAGGGTTTGAGCCAGTAGCAGTGTTGGAAGACATCTGAAAGAAAGACAAGTTTTATTAGATAAAGAGTCCTTAATAAGTCACCCAAATGAAATATTAAGGCTAGGACCCAACAAACTATTTATAGTTGGAAGAGGGATGCTGTAATCCAAGCTATACAATATTTGAAGGTAGGTAAATGTCGATTTACCAATTTCCACCACAAAAACGAAACAAATTATTAAGTTTTATTGGATTTGAAATTCCTAGATCTTTTGAGATACATTGAATTTTCAATAGCATGTTTGAATCTCGAATGTGCCCTCTCAAGTTTGTGACTGGGATGCTGAGGATCACAAACAAGGTGTGAATAACCATGCAAATTGACTTGGTACCCTTAACTTTTATCACCTAATCGACATGCGGGTTAACCACACGCGCTCCATCGATCTATGAGAAAATTAAATTACCGTTTCCCTCTCTGACTAGTCCTTCTTAGTGTTCCGGTTAACCACACGCGCTCCAGTAACGAATTGGTAAGGTACAAAGTGTAATTTCATGGGTTAGCACCTATTTCACATTTTCCTAAGGTAACTAAGATTGGGAATTATTAAAGTATACTTACTTTATAATTTCATTATACTTTTAATGAGCATTAGGATCCTATCCTACCCGTTCGGCTAACGACCCTCCACCAGTCAAGGAAGCAGTGGGTGAGAGTGGACGCCCATTAAACTTCCATTTTATAGGCAGTAACCTTATACCCCCCTTATAGACCGACTTCGTGAATGAGGCCTACTAACGGTAAGACTGACTTATTCTTATACATATCTAAATATTTAAACTTTTATTATAATAATAGTATAAGGGTTGAATTTTAAACTTTTAAAATTCTAAGGTTCAATTTGGAAATTAAAGTACTAGTGTGTAAGACTTTACAAATTCCAAAACTTGACGGCAAGTATTGAAACTATTCAACACTTTTCATTTCATAACTTATGAGTTTAATGGTCCATTAAAGTGAAGACTCTTCATTTTATGTAACCTCTTATTCTTTAATGACACTTTTAAAGAAGTGACTTTTGGTTATCCATAACTTGAGCAAAAATTATGGACTGCATCATTAGGCATTAAGATCAAGAATCATACTAAAAAGCAAGTTACACATATTTCCTATGATCTTCTAAAACTCATAAGTATAAACATTCATATCAAACAATTTCAAGAGTCATATTAACACATATAAAACTTGAAATTTGATAACCACCATTGAATATGGATCAGCATAATCATTACCACTTCAAAAAACAGAATTTATATGTCCAAAACACTTTAGGGTAATGATTCTAGTCCATTTCCAGCAGCAAAAATCGAAAAACTGCTCACAAGGCCTTCTACTCGTCCAGTGCATGATCCTACTCGACGAGTAGGATGAATTTACTCATGGACTCGTCGAGTCCCCCCCATGGACTCGGCGAGTTCATACAAATAGTGAATAGTTTTCGACTTTTTCAAGCAGTTTGCATCAAGTATACAGAAAACAAGCCTAGGCTCTGATACCACTGATGGGTTTTGAGCATTCTAACACTCCTATGGTGTACATGCAACCCTAGAAACCTTGGATCTATGTTTTCTCTAATATACATGCAAATTTGATTTTCCAAGGTTTACATCCTAACTAGCATGTTATGGGAAACTTGTAATACAAAAATCAAGTAGAATAACATACCTTTTAGTAGCTTGGACTCCTTGATGACTTTGTGAGCCTAGCACCCCAAATGTGATGCCTCAAATGCTTCAAACAACACCACAACACTTAGAATAACTTGAGAGAAGTTCACTAGCACACAAAATCGGCTTGTCCTCTTGTTGTTACACTTAGTGATCCAATTTTTCTAGTCAAGGGGTCCTTTTATAGTTGTGTCACAAGTAGGGTTACCATATTTAAACCCTAATTGATATGGCTTTTCATTTCCTATGATCCATGGGTTTATAACCCCCATGGACTATCCATGGAGCACCTTATGGGTTTTAGCCCAAATCCATAAACCATGGATCATTAGCCCACTATATAAGAATGGATGATTTATACAATCAACCCCATATATTTAATTAATCTCCTTTTGATCACGAAATTAATTCTTGACCAATACTAATTAAATAATATTATTAATTTATTAGAACTTATAATATATTAATAAACCTTAAGTGTCCTTTTTCTCATTTTGTCTATCCAAGTTTTGCAATGCCATGCAACCCAAATGGACCATGCCGGGTCGGGTCAAGTACATACCAAATATAGTTATGGACTTAGAACTATATCCAACAGGTGACACCCTCAACAATACGAAATCTCCCATCCAAAACTCGAGATCTGAACGATACGGCTCTGCGCGACTCGCAGCCTGTCACGCACCTGTTGAATCAATTCAATGGTCTTAAGCACCACTTCGGTGCTTCCCACGATGTGATGACCAACCTCCCCCCAATAAAATGGAGTCCTACACTACCATCCGTAAAACATCTCGAATGGGGGTCGGTCAATACTAGCATTAAAACTGTTGTTGTAGGAGAACTCTGCTAGTGGGAGGTAAGTATCGCAACTCCCTCCGAAGTCTAGTACACATGCCTGAATAATATTCTCGAGCGTCTGGATCGTTCGCTCGCTCTGGCCACCGGTCTGGGGGTGGTAAGCTGTACTGAAATGAAGCTGAGTGCCTAACTCCTCATGAAATTTCCTCCAAAACATGGAGGTGAACCGAACATCTCTGTCCGAGACCATAGATACCGTCACTCCATGCCTGAATACCACCTCCCGAACATAGATATCCGTTGATTTCTCGGCGGATATACTCTCAGCAATCGGAATAAAGTATGCACACTTGGTCAGTCTGTCCACAATAACCCAAATAGAATCAACACCCTGCGCCGTCCTGGGTAACTTGGTGATGAAGTCCATAGTGATCTCCTCCCATTTCCACATGGGGATGGGTAATGGTTGCACCTTTCCGTGAGGCCTCTGATGCTCGGCTTTGACCTTCCTACAGGTCAGACACCGCTCAACAAACCAAGCAACTTCCCTCTTCATGCACGACCACCAATAGCTCAATCTCAAGTCTCGGTACATCTTCGTGGCCCCCAGATGGATAGAAAACATGGATGTACGTACCTCCTCCAAAATCTTCTTCCTCACCCCACCAGATGTCGGGACCAAACCCTACCACATTGAGTCAATAATCCCCGAGTGTCTATGACAAACAATGGAATCCGCCCCCTAATCCACTCAGTCTTCCAATTCTCTTTTTTCAATCCTTCTACCTGTTCCTCCTTGAACATATCTATCAAGGGTGATGTAAACGTCATCCTCAAACAAATATCTCGGAACGGAGAACACACCGCCTTACGGCTCAAAGCAGCGGCCACCACATTGGCCTTCCTTGGGTGGTACAAAATTTCGCAATCATAATCTTATACCACGTCTAACCACATCCTCTGCCGCATATTCAAGTGTGGCTGATCCATCAAGTACTTAAAACTCTTATCACGACCTCAATTTTTGCCGGGTCCACCAAGTACCTCCCTGGTTGATGAGGTGCCCTAAAAACTGTACCTCATGCAACTAAAAATTGCATTTAGATAACTTTGCATAAAGCCTCTCCCTCCTCAAGGTCTCCAACACCTCCCTCAAATGCTGCTCATGCTGCTCTTTTGGCCTTAGAGTAGACCATTATATCATCAATAAAAACAATCACGGACCGATCCAGCATCGATCTACACACCCGGTTTATGAGATCCATGAATACTGATGGAGCATTGGTGAGCCCGGATGGCATCACCATGAACTCGTAATGACCATAACGAGTTTTGTAGGCCGTCTTCTATATATCCCCATCCCTGCTCCTCATCTAATGACATCCCGACCAAAGCTAATCAAATAAATCATCGATCCTCGGAAGTGGGTAATGGTTATTCACCGTCATCTTGTTCAGTTCCCGATAATCGATACACATCCTGTGTGACCCATCCTTCTTTTTCACACACAGGATTGACGCTCCCCACGGGGAACTGCTTGGACGAATAAAATCCTTGTCTAGCAGCTCCTACAACTGCGTAGACAACTCCTGCATCTCAGGCGGAGCTAGGCGATACGGCGCCTTGGCTATTGGAGCCGAACCAAGCATCAAATCAATCCAGAACTCAACTTTCCTTTCGGGAGGCACTCCTGGAAGCTCCTTGGGAAAAACATCGGGAAAGTCTCGCACAATAGGTACCTAACTTAACTCTGACGTGGTATCCACCCTCGAATCCGAGATATAAGCCAGAAACCCAGAACAACCTTGTTGAAGAAGCCTCCTAGCCCTCCCTGCTGAACAGAGAGGTGGCCCATGCGAAGCTCTCTCACTAGTATTGACTAGTTCGCCCCTACTTCGGGTTTGAACTCTCACCAACTGCCACTCACAATCAATCAAGGCCCATTGGGCCCTAACCAGTCTATCCCGATGATCACATTCAATGCCCTCAAGGGGATCGGTACCAAGTCGATAGGAAACCTCTCGCCAAACATGTTCAAAATACTTCTACAGAATACCCTCGCAGCACTCACAGTATGATCATCAGCGATCTCCACCTCTAGAGGAGACTCCAAAGTCCGTGGAGCATCTCGAAACTTCTTGCTGAGAGCAAGAGATATAAAGGATCGGGTAGCCCTCGAATATAAAAGAACATGAGCCAACAATCCACTAACCAAATAGGTCCCTATAAAAGATCATAACAATATAAGCATAACAATAAAGCAATAAAGATAGAGATAAGTCACATACCATTCACGACGTCTAGCACTGCTCGGGCCTCATCTGTGGTCAACTGAAATGATCTTCTCTTCACCGCAGGAGCCTCCGCCTTGCCCTTGCAGCCATCTGTAATCCTCAAAGTGGCGGCACAGGCACCGTCACTTCTCCTCCAAACAGTCTCAGACAATCTGCCATTTTTTGGCCAGTCTGGTTACAATGAAAACAAAACAAGGCCCTCTTAGGGCAGTCATTGCTCATGTGGCCTGTCTGACCACAACCGAAACATCCTGATGCCACATATCGACAATCTCCATCATGTGGCTTTCCACAGTTGGCGCATCGGCCCGACCCGGCTGGCCTCTGTTGTGAACATCGGATGTTTTAGGCTTCTTAACCTGAACCACCATCGTCTGAACCAGCTCCGACTCCCGCTTCGTCCGGAGGTCTAACTCGATTTACCGCTCACAAGCCTTCTCAATCTTGTCATTTATGGTCTTGCATCTTGAGAAGCTCATAAATTCCCGGATATCATCCCTCAACATATGTCTGTAACATCCGAGAATTTGGGTATATCTATTTAACCCTTCTCTTTTGTCAAGTTGTCAGGATTGGTCCTTGAGTGGGAAAAGTTGCAAATGAGTACGCCGGGCATACTGGAGAGTACGATGCGCGTACTCATGCGCTTAAAATGGACATGGAATCTTTAAGGTTCACTTGGTGTACCAAAGTTACGCTGGGCGTAACTGGTCCAGATGCAAACCCTAAATGAGACTTGTGCACTATATAAGGAATGATATGGCCTTATCCTCAGCCACCATTTCACAGAGAGAAACCCTAAGAGAGCATTTCCTCCGTCCTAAAGCTTGTGTGTGAGTGTTTTGAGCTAAAAGTGCCTTTATGTGTTAGTAAAGAAGAAGAGGAGGTTCTTATGAAGGCTAGAAGTTGGAGTGCAAGCTTGGATCTGAGTTCTTCAGAGGAAGGAGCTTCACTTAGAGGTAAAAAGCTCAGAACTTTCCTCTTTATTTTGGTTTGGTGTTTCATGGTCCATTTCTAGGGTTTAAGTCCCAAAGGTGGAGACTTTATGAGCAAAAGGGGCTCCATGGACCTAGATCTGTCCCATTTCAGTAATATATGTGTTGTAGATCCATAAAAATCCCAACTTGGTCATCATTCGGGAGTCATGTTTGACTTATGGGCTTTAAAGTGTTGAAAGTGGAATGATTTGGGTGTTGGTGAGTCTTACGGCCATGCAAGGGCTTAAAGTCACCAACTTTATGGATTAAGAGGCTTAGGGATAGGCAGATCTGGGATTTGGACATGTGTCTTAACCGTTTAAGACCCCAAAAGCAAAGGAGCATGAAACTGGGACTTACGCGGGGCATAATCCCACTACGCCCAGCGTAGGGGGTCGCATTCCCCGATTTTCTGTGAGGTTGCCGGGTACGCCCAACGTTCAGGTTTGGTACGCGCAGTGTAACGTGGAGAGTTGCCTTTTGTTGACTTTTAGGGTTTGGTCAATATTTGGGTCTTTGAGCCATGAGAGGGGTAAAATGGTCTTTTACCCTTCTGAGAGTGCTAAGAGAAGGATTAGTCTAGCCTTGAGAGTTGTATTGATTAGAGTACTTATTCCATGTGAATAGGCGGAGGCTAGACCAGATTTTACCGAGTTCAGATTTACCGAGTTACCCGAGGTGAGTCTTCTCACTATACTGTACCTGGAAAGGTACCTATGTGTGACGGAAGGTCTTGTATGCTATGAGGTGTATGTACTGTATGCTTTTATGTGATATGTATGTGTTATGTATGTCATGATATGGACCGGAAGGTCAGGAGGATATGGACCGGAAGGTCAGGGTGATATGGACCGGAAGGTCAGGGTGATATGGGCCGGAAGGTCATTATAGGTAGGGCCGGAAGGTCTACCAGAGTTATGGGACGGAAGTCCCCTAAGACACAGAGGCCGGAAGGTCTTACAGCCTTGAGTGGTGTATGTGCGTATGTGGTATTTTGGGGAACTCACTAAGCATTTATGCTTACAGTTGTTGTGTTATGTGTTTCAGGTACTAGCGAGAATCGCGGGGAGGCGCCAGCATGATCCGTACACACTTATGGAGTTTATGTCTTGAGATTCTGGGATATGTTTTGTCATGATAACATTGGATACATTATGTTTTGATATCACCTTATGAATAAAAGTATGTTTTAAAAATGAAAAAATTGTTTTGGAAATTTACGTCGTTATAAGTTGGTATCAGAGCCTTGCTTTGAGGGATCCGGATGCACCTTCGGGTGTATCTGAACTCAAACTGTGGATTTCAGAAAGTTTTCATAAAAAGGAACAATTTTTCTAAAAGAGTAAAAGACTTTGAGAAAAGCAGAAAGGAGCAGGTGTGTACGATCAGCCAGTGCCCGAACGGTGATTTCTCAAAATACCCTTACATTATGTGTTATGAGATATGTTATCATATGTTATGCATGCTAGAGTAAGCTAGGTATTCATATTAGGACTAGAGTGGCCTGATTTGTGATGCCTTAGCCTAGGAAGGTTTCTACTGCCATGAGATGCTTGTGAGTGAGTAGGTAGCAGTGAGGAGCTTATGAGAGGTCTACCGAAGGGTAGCCTATGCTAGCGAGAGGTAGAGTACTTGTGATCTGGGATCCAAGGAGGAGGACTTGGGGTGAATACTGATGCGGTGTGGACGGTAGTATAGGGACCGTACTACTGTAGACACCGGATCAGTGAGCAGTCCAAGTAAGAATCCTTAGGGTACCAAGGAACAAGTAGGGTTGGACGATCGAGTGCGAGTATACTCGATCGAGTCTCTGGTATCTTTGTGTTGTGTTTTAGAGACATCATGGTTGGTACACCACACACGCCGGAGAGCAGCGGTGTTAGCGATGATGAGGTTCGGCGTATGATTTATGACGAGATGACCGCAGCGATCCGGAGGATTATGAGTAGCAGATTGAGAAGTCATGTCATGGTTCGAGTACCATGATGAGTAGCGGATTGAGAAGTGATGTCATGGTTCGAGTACCATGATGAGTAGCGGATTGAGAAGTGATGTCATGGTTCGAGTACCATGATGAGTAGCGGATTGAGAAGTGATGTCATGGTTCGAGTACCATGATGAGTTGTGGATTGAGAAGTGATGTCATGGTTCGAGTACCATGATTCGTAGAAGATTAAGAGGGGATAACATGGTGCAGGTACCATGATTCATAGCAGATCGAGAGGTGGCCACGCGGTTTGAGTACCATGGCGTGTTGCGGTTAGTATTCCTAGTTTTTATCGGTTATTCCATGGGGATTGTCTAGACTGAGATCAAAGGTGAATGAGTATGGGGCCAGAAGGCCTTGATGAGCAAGTTTTAGTGGAGCATCCCATGAAAAGGGAAATCAAGTGAGCTCCGAGGGATTGTGGGTGATATGACAGTTGGAGTCACAAGACTCAGGGATGAGCAGGGATGGTGCATTATGGGAGAATACAGTCTGCGCTGGGCGACCGGCTGATAGTGGAGAGGTCACTTTCTTAGACCCGAGTGGTGTTATTTCCGTTTCCTGTGGGAGATGTAAGAGGTGATGAGATTTCGGTTTTGAGTTTGGGTGTGATCCCTGTGGGATTGCACGGATGGTGATCTCCAACCAGAGTATATGGCAGTAGGTCTATTGCGAGGTAGAGATATAGCTTGAGCAGGTCGTCAGTGGGGACTGAGATGGTCAATGACCAAGGTATACCCTAATTGAGTATAGTAGGGCATGTGTTGGCGGCAGCGTCGGATGATCAAGAGGAGTATATCAGGGCGGTGACCCTTATTGTCTTCGATGGGTATTAAGGGTGGAAATATGGTTTTTGCTCTTATGATAAGTGACGTGATGGAACGTTGGTTGAGGAGTCGATGATGAGGATTATGGTAGATCATTACTTCCAGACTAAGAGTCAGGGTTAATAGTGGACAGTTGGGAGGTCCGGTGATGGAATGGTGTGAGATTTTGAATGACTAGAGGCAGTCATGGTGGGAAGTTCTGAGGATTTCATCTGAGTTTCAGGGCAATTGGAGCTGCTCGGTCTCTGTCGGAAGATCATCGAGCGTTGTGTAGCACCTTCCAAGAGTAGGTGCGATGATTACTGGTGGAAACAGTCGGTGTGATAGATTGCTGGTACGCCAATTGGGGATGGTTAGAACCCTAAGTGGGGGAGAACCAGGTATGTTATTGAGGGGATCAGAGATTCGATCGAGAATGGTTAGAGATCTGGATATAGAGACCGACGGTGCGAATCCATTGAGCCCAAGGTTGTTGGCGATTGAGACGAGGTGCAGAGCGAGATAATGCATGTGTTATGTTTGGAAGGAATGAGTGCCTCCACGGCAAGTGGCCGTTGATCGGAAACGTTGGGGTGAACAGGAATTCTTCAGGGTCATAATGGTGAATTCGAGATGGTTGGCTCGTAGGGTTAGTTCGGCGGTTGAGAGATTCTGGTTCAATGATGGGGCTGTTATTCAGCTTGGAAAGGGCATAAGTCGATTAGACAACCCATTTCAGGTTGTGGAACCGGAAGATCAGTGGATGAGACGAGACGTCGTGAGGTTCTATGTAGGGTATCGAGGTATCCGAATTTAATGCATTGGATTTCGGATAATTTTGAGTCTTGAGTGGAGACGGCAAGTGGTGGGTCAAGTATCGATGATTCCAGTGGGAGCCCTTTCGGTTAATGACAGCAAGTGAGATTGTCCAAGAGTATGGATCGTAGCAGGGGAGGGTGTTTTGTTATGACGATTGCCGCCAGATATAGTGATGCTACGGGAAGCCGTAGTACTCACTAGTAAGAGGTTGTTGTGATGCTACGGGAAGCCGTAGTACTCACTAGTCAGAGGTTGTTGTGATGCTACGGGAAGTCGTAGTACTCACTAGTCAGAGGTTGTTGTGATGCTACGGGAAGCCGTAGTACTCACTAATCAGAGGTTGTTGTGATGCTACGGGAAGCCGTAGTACTCACTAGTCAGAGGTTGTTGTGATGCTACAGGAAGCCGTAGTACTCACTAGTCAGAGGTTGTTGTGATGCTACGGGAAGCCGTAGTACTCACTAGTCAGAGGTTGTTGTGATGCTACGAGAAGCCGTAGTACTCACTAGTCAGAGGTTGTTGTGATGCTACGGGAAGCCGTAGTACTCACTAGTCAGAGGTTGTTGTGATGCTACGGGAAGCCATAGTACTCACTAGCTAGAGGTTGTTGTGATGCTACGGGAAGCCGTAGTACTCACTAGTCAGAGGTTGTTGTGATGCTACGGGAAGCCGTAGTACTCACTAGTCAGAGGTTGTTGTGATGCTACGGGAAGCAGTAGTACTCACTAGTCAGAGGTTGTTGTGATGCTACGGGTAGCCGTAGTACTCACCAGTCAGTGAGAGGTTGTGGTGATGCCGCGGGAAGCCGTAGTACTCACCAGTCAGTGAGAAGTTGATGTGATGCTACGGGGAAAACGTAGTTCACGCTAGTGAGCGAGAAGTTGTCATGATAAGTACTCTTTGATCAGAGCCTGGCGTAGAAGAGTTTTAGGCATGGGGTGGCCTAATTTATGAGTGTTTGGGAACCTGGTGGTTGGACCAGGGGCGAGACCAGGGTCTCCTCAATGATAGGGAGTCATTATGGTCTGAGTAAGGTGTGGTCATCGCAATCCGAAAGAATGGGATAAGTGAGGTACGCATGGGTTGCGGGAAATAAGTTCTGAGTTGAGTGCTTCGTAGGGATGAGTGGTTCCAACCCTTGGTCGGACCAAACTCTCGAGTTGAGTTTGGCTCTGGTGATGCGTTGGATAGGCGAGATGAGATTCTGGATTCTGAGGTGGGTTCTATGTTGAGGAGTATTGTTGTTATATGATGTCTTAGACGTGTGTCGGTCAGTACTCGGGTACGGGAGGTACCGCAAGTCGCATGGAACGATGAGTAACAGATGATAGAGGTCAGGGTTGAGTCGATCTCCAGTTGGGAATGTAGCATTCGCTTAGGGTTAAGCGAACTTCGTGACTTGTGTGTCACTGGGCTGAGATAGTTGTTGTAGGGAAGGAGTCAGTGAGACATTTCGGGACATGTTATGGGTGACCTTTGGAGGTTCATCGGTGGACTCAGGAATTGATCTAGTGCTCAGTGTTGAAAAGGGATATGAGAAAAGAAACTGGAGCTTATTATGGTGATGTCTGAGGACGGAGTGTTGGGGGTTCTTTGTTCGCATGGGGTCTGATAGAAGTTTAGTGGATGAACCCCGGTGGGGTGTGAACCCTCCCGTTTCTTGGGGCATGTTTCAGATTGTTGGTACATTGGTATGAGTGATCGGTGGCCGATTTGTTGGTTATTGTCTTGGGAAAAACCAGAGGAGCAGTGAGTTATCAGGGTTTGATGTTCGAGGGGCAAATAGCATGGTGATAGCATAGGTGGGCGGTCTGGCGGCGGGCCAGGCCACTAGAGTTTCCGATTTTGGGAAGGTCAGAAAGGGATATCTCAGCGACTGAGGGGTCGGCCTTGGTTCCGGGATTGGGAGTTCCATTTGAATCCAGGCATCTGTGGAAAAAGATATCGGTGGATTATGAGGTCCTTGGAGTGGTGTTTCTCGAATTATAGGTTCGAGCTATGTGTGGTTAAGGAGCGATTTCGAGGGCGAAATCTAATTCAAGTGGGGGAGAATTGTAACATCCGGGAATTTGGGTATATCTATTTAACCATTCTCTTTTGTCAAGTTGTCAGGATTGGTCCCTGAGTGGGAAAAGTTGCAAATGAGTACGCCGGGCGTACTGGAGAGTACGCTGCGCGTACTCATGCGCTTGAAATGGACACAGACTCTTTAAGGTTCGCTGGGCGTACCAAAGTTACGCTAGGCGTAACTGGTCCAGATGCAAACCCTAAATGAGACTTGTGCACTATATAAGGAATGATATGGCCTTATCCTCAGCCACCATTTCACAGAGAGAAACCCTAAGAGAGCATTTCCTCCGTCCTAAAGCTTGTGTGTGAGTGTTTTGAGCTAAAAGTGCCTTTATGTGTTAGTAAAGAAGAAGAGGAGGTTCTTGTGAAGGCTAGAAGTTGGACTGCAAGCCTGGATCTGAGTTCTTCAGAGGAAGGAGCTTCACTTAGAGGTAAAAAGCTTAGAACTTTCGTCTTTATTTTTGGTTTGGTGTTTCATGGTCCATTTCTAGGGTTTAAGTCCCAAAGGTGGAGACTTTATGAGCAAAAGGGGCTCCATGGACCTAGATCTGTCCCATTTCAGTGATATGTGTGTTGTAGATCCATAAAAATCCCAACTTGGTCGTCATTAGGGAGTCATGTTTGAGTTATGGGCTTTAAAATGTTGAAAGTGGAATGATTTGGGTGTTGGTGACTCTTACAGCCATGCAAGGGCTTAAAGTCACCAACTTTATGGATTAAGAGGCTTAGGGGTAGTCAAATCTGGGAGTTGGACATGTGTCTTAACCGTTTAAGACCCCAAAAGCAAAGGAGCATGAAACTGGGACTTACGCGGGGCGTAATCCCAATACGCGCAGCGTAGGGGGTAGCGTTCCCCGATTCTGTGAGGTTGTCGGGTACGCCCAGCGTACAGGTTTGGTACGCGCAACGTAACCCGGAGAGTTGACTTTTGTTGACTTTTAGGGTTTGCTCAATATTTGGGTCTTTGAGCCATGAGAGGGGTAAAATGGTCTTTTACCCTTCTGAGAGTGCTAAGAGAAGGATTAGCCTAGCCTTGAGAGTTGTATTAGTACTTATTCCATGTGAATAGGCGGAGGCTAGACCAGATTTTACCGAGTTCGAGATTTACCGAGTTACCCGAGGTGAGTCTTCTCACTATACTGTACCTGGAAAGGTACCTATGTGTGACCGGAAGGTCTTGTATGCTATGAGGTGTATGTACTGTATGCTTTTATGTGATATGTATGTGCTATGTATGTCATGATATGGACCGGAAGGTCTGGAGGATATGGAACGGAAGGTCATAGTGATATGGACCGGAAGGTCAGGGGGATATGGGCCGGAAGGTCATTACAGGTAGGGCCGGAAGGTCTACCAGAGTAATGGGACGGAAGTCCCCTGAGACACAGAGACCGAAAGGTCTTACAGCCTTATGTGGCGTATGTGCGTATGTGGTATTTTGGGGAACTCACTAAGCATTTATGCTTACAGTTGTTGTGTTATGTGTTTCAGGTACTAGGATCCTTGTGTGTGCTCAAGTCTTCACTTGACACTTAGCATCCTATAACATCCGTTCATCCAAACCACTCACTACAGGCGAGTTCATACCCATTAATCAACCTTTTAAATGATTTTGAATGCTTTTATAGGGGGGGGGGGGAATACAAGTTGAACTATTATAGTTATTATATCAATCACATGTGATTAATAACTACCAAACAAGTGGATTCCTTACTTTTCAAACCGTGTTATCAAACTGTTTTACTTCAAACTGTTTTACAAACTCTTTTACATGTCAAATACTTTTATTAAACTCTTTCAAGCTTATTTCTATTAAATGTGTATCTATATAGATATATTTATATAAGTAGGATTTAAAGGACTTAGGACTGATAGCTCACCTTACCTCATGTTCCTTGTTTGGTTGTGGACTTAGGGTATCGGTTGTTTGTCCGAAGGTCGTTTGAATCCTAGTCATATATCATGTATATGTATATAGATATAAAAGGTTACTTCTTTCTATTCATTACCTTTGGGTAGCAAAGGTATACAAACATGTTCATATATTCAAACAACATTACTAGTAAGCTATAATAGGTATAGTTTAGGAAGATACTAATACTATTACTAGAACAGTGAAACATACAAAGAGTCAGTTCATACATGAGTCAATACCATATAGAGAGAACATAACATACAGATAGAGAATACTATGATCAGAAACAAACAATACCATACAGAGAGAACATAACATACAGATAGAGAATACTATGATCACAAACAAACAATACCATACAGAGAGAACATACATACATACTAGACAGAGAGAGAACATACAATACAGCTAGTACATACAATACATTCACAGGTGCACTAATATAGTTATGTGAGCCACGTAACGGGGCATGGAATCACCTGTCATGGCCCGTTTTGTATCCAGAATCTCCTTAAATGGAGAGCGTTGAGTTTGTGTATAGATCTATACTGGATTGACTATCGTACACCTTGCTGCTCGCTATAGTGGGACTTGCAAGTCTACGGGTGCCAAACGTCTTTTCTTCCGACGTCTTACATCGTCGTGTTTATAGTCAGTAGTATGGTACAAGCCGATCACATGGTACTTTAAATAACAATTGGTTTAAGGTAGTTAGTACAGCAGTAGTTACTTAATACAACACTACAATACTATTTCATTTTCCAATTACATTCACTTTGTGATCTTCACACAATAAACAGTAATGTAAAAACTATATTTTTGGTTAATGATAGTCAGATTTGGGAAAATACGTACTCTTACAAGAGACACACACACGACCACTAGATGCCTTGGTAGAAGGCTACTTTTAGTAGAAAACATAGGGTTTTCTAGGAGAGTTCAAACAATTACAAACATTTTCAAACTTATACATTACATACTTACAAACACTTTCATACAAACACAGACACAAATATACTTATGATCTCACCAGCTTTAAAGCTGATAAACTCTTTCAAAATAACTTGTATTCTCAGGTCACCAGTAGATAGGTACCGGTGCCAGGTTTTGAGAAGATGGAGCTCGTTCAAGACTCGTCTTTTATTTTGATTCATATTTTTGGTGTCTATTAACTTGACAGAACACACTTGTATTAAATTATATTATTAATGCAATGGATGATGTTGTTGCTTGTTTACTACTTTGCATTGTTGTGATACTGTACATGACGTCCTCCACCCCCGAACGATGCCGCCGTTCCGGTTTTGGGGTGTGACAGATTGGTATCGGAGCATTGTTTATAGTGAATCGAGTATATCAACCCATAAAAGATATACGAACTATAAACACAGCGGGATTAAAATACTCTGATAAAGAGTTTATACTTTTAAATAATAAAATATCTAACCAAGTATACATACCTGCATTCATACTAAAATCAGTGTCACTAGGACAGAACAAAAGTATTACGATTATTGGGCAACACAAGTAGGCTTAGAGACATATGGTCAACCCTGGGAAGATATAGCCTGATCAACTATATTATCCGAGGAGTGACTAGCATGTGCCTAAGGATGGTTGTGAGGTGGCAACAAGTCTAAAAACTTACCAACACTACTACAACGAAAACACTAGAACAGAACACAAACTTAAAATACTATAGGAGTATTTTGTGTTACTATAATTACTTATCTGAGAACTAAAAAGGTCTTTATTAGTATGTCAGTAGTTGCAGAGTGGATACAGTAAGGTTATATGTAACTAGGATGTCATAGACTTAGAATCTGTGATCTTTGCTTTACTTCCTGTTCCTTGTTTGGTTGTGGGCTTAGAGTTAGGGTCACTTATTCGAGAGTCTATCCTGTCTTGGTTACATATGACTGGTATGCACTACGCAAATGTTGAAGTAACTGATAAAGATCATCTTATAATTATCTAATTAGTACGCCTATTTAGTTATTTCTTATATCCCTTTTCTCGCGTAGATATCATGGTTGGATTCCATATCCCCGAAGACCCGTACTATCCAAACAAAGGCAATGCTGGATGGCTTGGAGAAGAGCCAGAAGATGATCACCCAATCCCATTGGATGATCACGAAGCTGAAGGCTTTTCTGATAGTTCCGACTCAGAGCCAGAAGTCAACAACCTACCCCCAGCTGCTCAAGACCCAAACCCGAACCCTCGTCCAGCATTTCAAGGACTCACACCTCTGTGGGCCACAAACTTGAATAGATGGAGTCAGGAACAGGGTCAACCCATTCCCTACAATGGAGACAGAAGCTTCTACAACCTCACCGAGGGAGGTTCAGCTGACAGGGTCCTACCCATCATGGTTTGTAGGATTTCTCGGAACACCAAGAAAGGTCGAGCAACTATCGACCGAGTCGTGGAGATTAACGCCAACTCTGGCGTTAACACAGTCAGCATTCGCCAGCTAGAGTCTGCTCATGAAAGGACTCAGGTCCGCAATGCAGCTCTGCAGAGGGAACTTGCTGAAACCCAAGCTGAAGTCAGAGAACTTCAAGCTCAGCAAGCAAGATCTGAAAGGCGTATGAGGGATATAGAACGTCTTCTGTCGGAGTCAAGAACTCACTCTAGTAGTTCTCGTCGCCGATAGAGTCCCATCAACTTCTCTTTTGGATATAACCTAGTTTGTGTAAAAACTCTAGTCTAATTTCCTATCTTTGTAAATCTTAGACCTGTTAGGTCTTGATTAGGTCATAGTTCTGTCAAAATTTTCCCATCTTGGTTGATGTAAGGCCTACTTCTAGGCCATTTTTCCCGAACTTGTTACATCTGTAATACCAGTATTATTGACAGATATCTAATCTCACGGAAATTATTATCCAAATGCTATCATCTGTTAGTACTAGATCTACATTCAAATCGTGCTATTCAATTGTGTTGTTGGGCTATGGAGAGTTAGTCCATGAGTCATTTTCATCAATTTTCCTATTTAATTCTTATCAATATCTTCATCTTTCTAAACTTATAGTTAAAAGATGCCTCCACGTCGATCAACAAGACGCGATCCTCCAATCACTGCAACACCACCTGCTCCTCAAATCGATACGGTAGCTCTAAATGTTGCTGTAGCTACGGCTGTGGCTACAGCCATGGCACAATATCATTCTTCTGGTTCCACTGGAGGAGGAACCACTGTTCAATCTACTCTTGGTGAAGCTCCTGTGCGCTTGAGAGAGTGCTCCTATAAGGACTTCACTAACTGCAAGCCCAAGTCCTTTAGAGGGACTGGCGGAGTCATTGCCCTCTCGTAATGGTTCGAGAAGACCGAATCAGTTTTCGAAATCTGCTCCTGTCCAGAAGGGAGCAAGGTCAAGTTTGTTGCTTGCACCTTTGAGGAAAAAGCCCTGACATGGTGGAATAGCCATGTCAAGTCTCTATCGCTTGTGGTGGCTAATGCCATGGGCTGGGAAGCTCTGAAAGAGCTAATGATCGAAGAGTACTGCCCGAGGGGCGAGATCCAAAAACTGGAGGAAGAACTGTGGAGCCTAACCATGAAGGGCTCCGATATAGTCTCCTACACCGCCAGGTTCTGTGAGCTGGTGGGCCTCTATCCCAACATGGTTCATACAGAGGGAAAGAAGATTGAAAGATACATATGGGGACTGGTGCCTCCATTCCAGGGAAATGTTTTGGCTTCAAACCCCACTACATTCGATAGTGCCAAGCGATTGGCGCAGCGGCTTATAGACCATGGGGTTCGTACCCCGGCCGCAACGACAACCCTGGCCATCTCAGAACCCACCAAAACCGCTGATTCCAAGTAGAAGTTCTGGGATGACAAAAAGAAGAAGAAGGCTGCTAAAAAGCAGCAGGTCGTGGCAATTCATGCTGCGATAGCACCTGCCGCTGCTACTCCGGTAAAGCAGTACGCTGGAAGTTTGCCTAAGTGCAACAAATGCAACTTCCACCACACATGAGCCTGCCGGGAGATGCAGTGTTCGAACTGCAACAGGAAGGGGCACACCACCCGTTTCTGCATAGCTCCGGCGAGGCCACTCAACCAAGTCCCCGGTGCTGGTGTGGGCCAAGCTTGCTACGGTTGTGGCGAGGTGGGCCACTACAAGAGGGACTGCCCAAAGGCAGGGAATGCCCGTAGAGTGGGAAGGGTTCTGGCCATAGGCCACGAGGAAGAGGTTGTCGACCCCACAGTGGTCACATGTACGTTTGTCCTCGATAACTCTTATGCATGCATTGTGTTTGATAGTGGAGCGGAGAGGAGTTTCGTGAACCAAAAATTTGCTCATTTACTTAAGCAAAAATCATGAGCACTTAAAGAACCGTTCACTGTAGAAATGGCTAATGGAAAGACAGAGAGCACTAGCAGTATATACATAGGATGTACCCTAACGCTAGATAGCCATTCATTTTCGATCGACCTCATGCCGGTCTCAATTAAAAGTTTCGACGTCATTATCGGCATGGATTGATTGAGTCTACATCGTGCCGACATCATGTGTTACGAAAAAGCTGTACGCCTTAATCTGCCGTCTGGCGAAACTCTAGTAGTTTATGGCGACAAACCCGGCACAAACCTTCGTATCATCTCGAGCATTCAAGCTCAGAAATTCTTGCGAAAGGAATGTCGCACATTCCTTGCTCATGTGGTCGATGTGAGCCAAGAAACGAAAGACATTCAGAACATTCCCGTAGTACACGACTTTCCCGATATCTTTCCGGAAGAACTCCCAGCATTACCTCCGCAACCTCAAGTCGAGTTCGGAATCGACTTAGTTCCTGGGGCTACTCCCGTAGCCAAATCGCCCTATCGTCTAGCACCTGCAGAGATGCAAGAACTGTCCTGTCAACTTAACGAACTACTCAGCAAGGACTTTATAAGACCAAGCTTCTCACCCTGGGGAGCTCCAGTCTTGTTCGTCAAGAAGAAAGACGGATCGTTCCGTATGTGCATCGACTATAGGGGGCTCAACAAACTGACCGTCAAAAATCGTTATCCTCTGCCTCGCATAGACGATTTGTTTGACCAACTTCAAGGGGCGAACTTCTTTTCAAAAATCGACTTAAGGACCGGATATCACCAACTACAAGTGCTAAGGGAGGATGTTCCGAAGACAGCCTTCCGAACTCGTTATGGGCACTACGAATTCGTAGTGATGCCGTTCAGATTAACAAACGCGCCCGCAGTATTCATGGATTTAATGAATAGGCTGTGTCGTCCTTACTTGGATCAGTTTGTCATCGTCTTCATCGATGACATACTTATCTACTCTCGCAGTAAGGAGGAACATAGTCAACATCTTCGACAGGTTTTAGAAACGCTGTGTTCGGAGAAGCTCTATGCGAAGTTCTCGAAATGCGAATTTTGGATCCGAAGAGTCGAATTCTTAGGGCACGTGGTTAGCGAGGAGGGAATACACGTGGACCCTTCCAAAATCAAAGCCATTAAGAGCTGGTCAGCACCGAAGACGCCTATAGAAATTCGTCAATTTCTAGGCCTCGTTGGCTACTATCGCAGGTTCATTCAGAACTTCTCCCGAATTGCGAAACCTATTACAACACTGACCCAGAAGGGCGTGGCCTTTGACTGGGAAGAGAAGCAGGAAAGAGCGTTCCAAACGCTCAAGCGAGGCTTGTGCACCGCACCAATACTATCCCTCCCCGAAGGGATAGAAGACTTCGTTGTCTATTGCGATGCGTCAAATCAAGGGCTCGGATGTGTTCTGATGCAGCGAGGTAAGGTCATCGCCTATGCCTCGAGACAGCTAAAGACACACGAGGTCAACTACACTACCCACGATCTTGAGCTAAGAGCAGTTGTGTTTGCTCTGAAGATCTGGAGACACTACCTGTATGGTACAAAACGCACTATCTTTACAGACCACAAAAGCCTACAACATATATTCGACCAGAAAGAGCTCAACATGAGACAACGACGGTGGGTCGAGCTACTCAGTGATTACGAATGTGAAGTTCGTTATCATCCGGGTAAAGCCAACATAGTAGGTGACGCCCTAAGTCTGAAAGAATATTCTGGTCGTAGAGTCAAATCATTGACTATGACTATCCATTCACACTTTTCCATGCAAATTAAGGAGGCTCCGCTCGACGCTTTGAAACCTGAAAATGTGGCGAGTGAATCCCTGAGAGGGATGGATTAGAACTTGGAAGTCAAGGGTGGCGGAGCTTATTATCTCATGGATCGGATCTGGACACCGAAACACGGTGGTTTCAGAGACTTGGTCATGAACGAGGCGCAAAACACTGGTTATTCCATCCACCCAGGTTCAGATAAGATGTATCTGGATCTTAACAATTTATATTGGTGGCCTAACATGAAAACAGAGATTGCTACCTTCGTAAGTAAATGCCTTACTTGCGCCAAGGTCAAGGTCGAATACCAGAAACCCTCCGGTCTTCTACAACAACCGGAGATACCGGAATGGAAGTGGGAGCGGATCACTATGGACTTCATAACCAAGTTGCCCAAGACAACGGGTGGACTTGATACCATATGGGTCATCGTCGACAGATTGACCAAGTCCGCACACTTCCTGCCTATCAAAGAAACAGACAAGATGGAGAAGCTTACAAGAACCTACATTAGGGAAATTGTACGACTGCACGGTGTTCCCATATCCATTATCTCAGACAGAGATAGTAGGTTCACTTCGAGGTTGTGGCAGTCGCTACAAAGTTCCTTAGGAACTAGGCTGGACATGAGTACAGCCTACCATCCACAGACCGACGGGCAAAGTGAGAGGACTATCCAAACCTTGGAAGATATGTTGCGAGCCTGTGTGATTGACTTTGGGAAAGCATGGGATACTCATCTACCCCTTGTCGAATTTTCCTACAACAACAGTTATCACACGAGCATAAAGGCTGCTCCATTCAAGGCCCTCTATGGCCGAAAGTGCAGATCTCCTCTGTGCTGGGCTGAGGTGGGTGATACCTAGTTAGCTAAAGGACGAGTTCCTGACAGCAGTCTCACGGGTTCGGAGATCATTCGGGAAACGACAGAGAAGTGTTGGATTAATGTCTAAGTCCATAACTATATTTGGTATGTACTTGACCCGACCCGGCATGGTCCATTTGGGTTGCACTTCACCGGCACAATTTATATGGATAGTCTTTTGAGAATAGTATATTTATGATTTATATTAATATATTATAAGTTCTAATATATTAATATGGAATCATATTATTTAATTAGTATTGATCAATAATTAATTTAGAATTAATTAAGTGATCAAAAAGAACTAATTAAATATGGACTCTTATATATATGGAATGGGCCAAGTTCATTAGGTTGGGCTAAGCTTTCATTGATGGTCCATGGAGCTTTTAACCCATGGATCCTATGTAAATGAAAGGTCATGGGTATTAGGGTTTACATGGATGTAACCCTAATCCTCCATAATATATAAAGGGGTCCTTGGCTCACAAAATTGGCACAAGTGTGTGAAAATAAGAGTGGGCCGATTTTAGTGTGCATACATATTCTCTCAAGTTCTTCCAAGGTGTTTTGGTGATTTGTGATTCCATTTGAGGCTTCCACACTATTGGGGCTAAGCTCTTAAAGCTTGAAGACATCAAGCTACATCAAAAGGTATGTCATCTAACTAGAACTTTGTAGTATAGGTGCTTCATAATATGCTAGTTAGGATGAAACCTTGGAATAGTTAATATTTGCATGTATAATAGAGAAAACATAGATCCAAGGTTGATAGGGTTGCATGTACATCATAGGATGTTGTAGTATGCTCAAAACCCAACAGTGGTATCAGAGCCATGGGTTGTTTTCTGTTATATTGATGCAAATGTTTTATTTTCAAGTTGAAAAAAAAAGGGAAAAAAAAACATGACGTTTGTCAAATTTTAAGATAATTACTTGTTTTGTGAAAAACGAATTATTTGTAAAATTTGAATCATTTGTTATATGAGTTGAATTAGGTCAAATTTAGTAAAAGATAAAATGATATGATTATTTTATTAGTTTTAAAAGTTTGATCTAAATGTTTTAAGGAGTTATAAATTTTGTCATAAAATTTTGGAGCTCAAAAGTTTTCTTTTTTAAAGTTGTGATCTTAAGAGTTTTGAAACTTCCATAAGTTATGGATATGAAAGTTTTTTTTTTAATAAAAAAAATTGATTCAAAGTTTTTATGGAGTTACAAAACTTGGTGTTAATGTTTTAAAGAATTACATAACTTGTTCTTAAGTTATGGAACATGGAAAGTTTCATCATAAAACACCATTAATTCCATAAGTTATGGAATCCAAAGGTTTTCAAGAGTTACAAAACTTGCCCTCAAGTTTTGGAATTTGAAAAAAGTTTTTTATGAAAAAAAAAGAATTGAATTCTAAGACTCTTGGGTTCATAACTTAAACAATTAATTAAATGGTTTTAATTTTGAATTTAATAATTGGAATTATGATGTTTTGTTGAATAGTTCAAATTAACTCTTATGGACTTTATTAATAGATAATTAAAGTGTTTAATTAAAAGAGAATTAATAATTCCATAATGACATGGTTTAAATTTAATTAAATTAAGAGTATAGTTTAATTAATAGATTAAACCACCAATTATTTTAAATGTCTAAAATACACCATTATACTATTATAATATTAAAAGTTTAATATATTATATGTATAAGAGCAAGTCGTCTTACCATTAGTAGGCCTCATTCACGGAGCCGGTCTATAAGGGGGGTATAAGGTTACTGCCTGTAAAATGGCAGTTTAATGGGTGTCCACTCTCACCCACCGCTTCCTTGACTGGTGGAGGGTCGTTAGCCGAACAGGTAGGACAAGGACTATAATTCTCCCTTCATTATAAGTATAATGATAAATACTAAGTAACTAAACACTTATAAATTCCCAATCTTAGTTACTTAGGAAAATCTGAATAAGGTGCTAATCCATGAAATTACACTTTGCACTTTGTTTAAGCTGTTAGTGGAGCGTGTGTGGTTAACCGGCACACTAACCTGGACTTAACAAGGTAGGCAAAGGGTAACTTAATGTTTATCATAGTATCGTTGGAGTGTGTGTGGTTAACCGGCACATCGATTGAGGGGTAAATATTAAGGGTACCAAGTATATTTGCATGGTTACTTCACACCTTGTTTTGTGATCCTCGGCATCCCAGTCACAAAACCTGAAGGGCACACTCGAGATTGAAACATGCCATTGAAAAGTTCAATGAATCTCAAAAGAATCTAGGAGTTTCAAAACCAATTAAAACCTAATAATACATTTCGTTTATCTTGGTGGAAATTGGTGAATCATCATTCACCTACCTTCAAATATTTTATAGCTTGGATTACGGCATCCCTCTTCCAAGTTATAAAACAGTTTGTTGGGTCCTAGCCTTAATATATCATATTGGGTGTTATATTAAGGACTTACAAACTTAACTTACCTCGCGAGCTCAGTAACGTACATTCTACTTTCCACGTCTCGAACTTGAAAAAGTGTCTGTCCGACGAGACTCTTGTAATCCCACTCGACGAGATCGAGATAGTGAAGGTTCAAGCAAACGAAACAAAGCCGTATCCCGATAGTGAAGGTTCGCTGGAACGCCAAGCGAGGACCTGAATTCACTTGGGAGCGAGAGGATCAGATGAAACTGAAATATCCTCGTCTTTTTACTTAGTTATTTGTAACTACTTATTTGTTAAACTCTAATTTCGGGACGAAATTCCTTCTAACGGGGGGATGATGTGACAACCCAAAATTTCTATTATGTACAATCATTCATTTCAATAGAAGTCAAAACTGTTTCTGCTAACTGTTAAGCATTTTGGAGTCAGTCTGAGTATTTTAAAGCTTAGTACTTCAAGAGATAACAGGAGAGAGGATACCCTAGGGTTTATTGTGCACCAATAAAGTCCCAACACTCCAAGAGTTTGGAGTTTATGGCCTAAACATGTGTTTACGGCCGTAAACCCCAAGGGGTATAAATATGGCACTTAGCTATTTTTAACACTTTTTCACCATTTCAAGACTAGAACTCAAATTCTCTCAAGTATCATCCGATTTTCCTTCTTGATCTTCAACTTTGTAAGTGTTTCTTGCCCTAATTAGTTGATATCTTACTTAATCTAGTGATCTTACATGATTCCATCCGTGAAATCATTCCATTTGTGTAGATCTTCAAGTGTTCTTAGTTTCACCAAGAACACCAAGAACACACACTAGTGTTCTTGGACTTGTAACACCCTTTCAAGCTTCTACATAGTAAGTACTCTTACCTTGGCTTGTTATAAGGCTTGTTACACTTCTTAATCATCTAGAAAACACAAAGAAACACAAGATCAAAGGTGTTTACGGTCCAACATGTTCTTGGACCATAAACCCTAATGAAGGGGCCATTGTGTGCCCTAGTCCCTTACCAAGCCTTGGATACTAGTCTAGATCCCATCCTTGATGTGCTTAGGACCTTAAACATCAAAAAGACCATGAACCATTAGAGTTTACGGCCGTAAACTCATGGAGAAATGGTCCATGGGCCGTAAACTCCACAAAGGAGTGAAATGATGCCACAATCACTTTCCTAAGGCTTAGACTAGAAGTAGGATGCTTCTTTATGACTTGTAAAGCTTCAAAACACAAAATGGTAGAAGTACCATGAGTTTACGGCCGTAAACTCATGGGTTTACGACCATAAACTCCAAAGGAGTTGGTCCCAAAACTGTAAACTCATAAAGAGTTTCCCCTTGGACCCTAAACTCAATAGCCAAGCCCTACAACCCTTAGATGCAATCCTTAGTACTTATAGCACTTAAATCAAGTGTTTTACATGTCTTAGGATGTCTTAACTTGGTTAATTAGTTGTTTAATGACTAATTGGATACATATATGTGTTATTATATGTTAACTAGGATCCTTGTCTGTGCTCAAGTCTTCACTTGACACTTAGCATCCTATAACATCCGTTCATCCAAACCACTCACTACAGGCGAGTTCATACCCCTTAATCAACCTTTTAAATGATTTTGAATGCTTTTATGGGGGGGGGGGAATACAAGTTGAACTATTATAGTTATTATATCAATCACATGTGATTAATAACTACCAAACAAGTGGATTTCTTACTTTTCAAACTGTGTTATCAAACTGTTTTACTTCAAACTGTTTTACAAACTCTTTTACACGTCAAATACTTTTATTAAACTCTTTTAAGCTTATTTCAGTTAAATGTGTATCTATATAGATATATTTATATAAGTAGGATTTAAAGGACTTAGGACTGATAGCTCACCTTACCTCCTGTTCCTTGTTTGGTTGTGGACTTAGGGTATCGGTTGTTTGTTCGAAGGTCGTTTGAATCCTAGTCATATATCATGTATATGTATATAGATATAAAAGGTTACTTCTTTCTATTCATTACCTTTGGGTAGCAAAGGTATACAAACATGTTCATACATTCAAACAACATTACTAGTAAGCTATAATAGGTATAGTTTAGGAAGATACTAATACTATTACTAGAACAGTGAAGCATACAAAGAGTCAGTTCATACATGAGTCAATACCATACAGAGAGAACATAACATACAGATAGAGAATACTATGATCAGAAACAAACAATACCATACAGAGAAAACATAACATACAGATAGAAAATACTATGATCAGAAACAAACAATACCATACATAGAGAACATACATACATACTAGACAGAGAGAGAACATACAATACAGCTAGTACACACAATTAATTGACAAGTGCACTAATACAGTTATGTGAGCCACGTAACGGGGCATGGCATCACCTGTCATGGCCCGTTTTGTATCCAGAATCTCCTTAAATGGAGAGCGTTGAGTTTGTGTATAGATCGATACTGGATTGACTATCCTACACCTTGTTGCTCGCTACAGTGGGACTTGCAAGTCTACGGGTGCCAAACGTCTTTTCTTCCGACGTCTTACATCGTCGTGTTTATAGTCAGTAGTATGGTATAGGCCGATCACATGGTACTTTACATAACAATTGGTTTAAGGTAGTTAGTACAGCAGTAGTTACTTAATACAACACTACAGTACTATTTCATTTTCCCATTACATTCACTTTGTGATCTTCACACAATAAACAGTAATGTAAAAACTTTATTTTTGGTTAATGATAGTCAGATTTGGGAAAATACATACTCTTACAAGAGACACACACACGACCACTAGATGCCTTGGTAGAAGGCTACTTTTAGTAGAAAACATAGGGTTTTCTAGGAGAGTTCAAACAATTACAAACATTTTCAAACTTATACATTACATACTTACAAACACTTTCATACAAACACAGACACTAATATACTTATGATCTCACCAGCTTTAAAGCTGATAAACTCTTTCAAAATAACTTGTATTCTCAGGTCACCAGTAGACAGGTACCGGTGCCAGGTTTTGAGAAGATGGAGCTCGTTCAAGACTCGTCTTTTATTTTGATTCATATTTTTGGTGTCTATTAACTTGACAGAACACACTTGTATTAAATTATATTATTAATGCAATGGATGATGTTGTTGCTTGTTTACTACTTTGCATTGTTGTGATACTGTACATGACGTCCTCCACCCCCGAACGATTCCGTCGTTCTGATTTTGGGGTGTGACACATGTGATTCATCAAAGGAAAGTGGAATGGCACTACCATGAGTTTACTGCCATGGGTTTACGGCGAAGGGAGTTTACGGTCGTAAACTCATGGTCAAACATGCATAAGAGGGTGTTTGAAGGCTAGGGAAGCTTGAGGAACCATTGTTCTACAGAAGGATGATAAAGATCATCCTAATGGAGGCTTTTGATGAGTTTACGGCCAAGCAAGGCGTTTACAGCCGTAAACTCATGGTCATTATGCAATTGAGAGTAGTTTAAGGTCCTATTTTCATCAAGGAGGGGTTCTAGGTCACAAGCTTTGCATCTAGGAGGGTTTATGGCCAAAATGGCACCCTTATAGGGGTTTACGGCCATGGGAGATGGATTGGTCATAAACTCCTTTTATTATTGCATTCTTGATGATTTCAAGGTTCTAAGCATGACTCTTAACTAGATATCAAGTATAGGGAAGTGTACTTACGATCTAGAGGCTTGAAATGGTGATTAAGGTCCATGAACACTAGTGTGTTCTTGGTGTTTCTTGAAGATCTAAGAAAAGATGATTTCCATGGATGAAATCATTAGATGAAGATAGTTAAGAAGGATTAACATCAAATTAAGGAAGAACACTTACAACTTTTGAAGATCTAGGATGAAAATCGGGATGATAGTTGAGAGAGAAATGGAGTGTTCTTGAGTTGGAAATGAAAGAATGAAGAAAGTTGAAGGATATGAGCCTATAAGGGGGGAGTTTACGGCCCACCTTGAGTTTAGGGCCATAAACTCAAGTGTTGTGGCCGTGAACTCTAAATGAAGAGGTTAAGGCTTGATTCGTTGAACAGTATCTCTTGCAGGTACATTCTAACACTCATTCCTTAAGTGTACTAGGCTTAAAACTCCTTAGAATGACCTTTAACCAGGCTAGAACTCATTACCAATGAGTCTGACACTCAGTTGAGTTGAGTGACTGAGCTTTCAAAGCAAAAAAATTTCAGGTTGTCACATCATACCCCCGTTAGATGGAATTTCGTCCCGAAATTAGCTTTCTTAGTAGTACTACTGGGGTGGCGCTCCTCTGATTGGCAGAATACCTACTCGTAGACCTGGCAACTTTGCCCTGGCGTTCATGATAGGATTCGTACTTGGTCCATCTATCATTACCTCGTGTATACAAGTCGTATATAATTAAGATTAGTTAGACGGTCGGATGTGCGACTCTGCCCCAGGTCCACAACCAAACAAGGAACAGGAGATAGGGCGGAAACACACATACTAAATCTGCGTAATCATAATCATATACCACCCTCGCGTATACACTGAATAGTGATAGGTGGGCTTTATTCGTCCATAGCCTCTATGCTCGAACTTGGCCTGTTGGACGAGTGGTATTTCGTGATTGTCTGCGGACATCCGACGATAAGGCTTCGGAGGACAAAGTACTCTTCGCATGAGTACTTCGGGGTTTAGAATACGAAAGATAAAACTGAGGTTTAGGTCGGACAGTCGATACGAATGACGAAGGTTTCGAGTACTTAACGATCGAGGCAATAGAAACATATGAACTTAGTATGGTGAGGATCACGCCAATTCATGACGAATGATAGTAACGGACTCTTTACTGAACAAAGTTTTGGCCAATTTGAAAGAAACGTCTGTTATACCATGATGTATCCCTAGTGTGTTCGATAATGTGCTCCTAGTGTGTTCGACAATCTACTCCCAGTGTGTTCGACAATGTACTCTTTGTAAATGATCCAGTGCTTTCTGTTTTCCCTTTGATGTTAACACTCCTATGTATCGTACCGCTATGTGTGCATACATACAAATGAAAGTGCTTTGATAACTGGTGATGATACTTTATATCATGATCCTCCTCGATACCACTACGATCGCCTGTCATATACAAGTTATGAATATTTAAGATGAATAAGACGGTCGAATGAGTAACTCTGCCTCAAATCCACAACCAAACAAGGAACATGAATTAAGGCGGAATTACTCACTCTAATTTTGCAACCTCTTAGTTATTCACAACCTAGATGTATATGTTAAGCCATCATAGCTTCTCTAAATGGATCTTTTAGTTCTCTTGAATACTGTGATCTATTTCAATATGTGAGTTATTATAATTACTTTTTAAGTGTTTTCCCCAAGTTTTGATCTTCTATATAAATATAAATTAATTAATTTTTAAAGTAATTACTATTTCGAAAACGTACTGCTGCTCGATGGCGACTCCGAGGTCGATTCTCCTACGGTGATCATCAGAATTCGTCCATCCGCTCCTGAGTTCTTTGTTATCAGGCAGTCCCTCTGATAGTGTCCAGTCTCACCACAGTCATAGCAGGGTTTGTTTTCTTCAACTCCGGGGACTTGGGAGATCGGTTGAGCTGGTGCCCTGCAGAAACGGACCGTGTCCCTTTCTGTGGCAGTTCAGACACTGCATTTCCCGACATACTCTGGTGTGGTAATAGTTGCATTTTCCACACTTCGGGAGGGTTCCAGGACATCGACTGGCAGGTGCTGGAGTAGCAGGCGTTGTAGCGGCGTACATAATACTCGCTTGTTGCTCTTGCGGGGTGTCTTGTGTTGTTCACTTCTTCTTTCTCTTGTTCCCCGACTTCTGATTATAGTCCTTTCCATTTGATGGCTCGGGAACAAGGACTTCCATACCATGGCGGAACCCATGGTCAATGAGTCTCTGGGCCAGGCGTTTGGCGCTATCGAATGTGGCTGGGTTAGAAGACAACACATCTCCTTGGGTCGGGGCAGTCAGACCCCAGATGTACCTTTCTATCTTCTTGCTCTCCGGGGTAACCATCCCGGGGCATAGTGTTGCCAAGTCGCTAAACCTGTCAGTATAGGCCACTATGTCTGAGCCAACCATCTTGAGCTCCCATAGCTCTTGTTCCAGCTTTTGTACTTCGCCCCTTGGGCAGTACTCTCTCATCATCATTTCCTTCAAGTTTTCCCAGCCCGCACAATTTGCTACTGTTAAAGTCAGTGACTTAACATGGCCATTCCACCATGTTAGGGCTCTTCCGGAGAAGGTGCAGGCAGTAAACTTGACTTTGCTCCCTTCTGGGCATGAACAGATTTCAAAGACCGAATCTGTTTTCTCGAACCATCGCATCAGAGCGATGACTCCACCATTTCTGTCGAAGGAATTGGGTTTGCAGCTCATGAATTCTTTATATGAACATTCTCTTGGGTGTTCGTGGGTATCCCCGTGGTTGTTTAGGTGAGCACCGCTACCAGATCCACTGATACCACTTGTGCGAATTTGGGTTAGGGCGGCTATTGTTGCTGCTGTTACCGCTGCCTGAAAAGCAGCTAGGTCGAACTGTGGCGGGGGTAGGGGCGGTTGAGTTGGAGTTATCGGAGTAGTGCGTCTGTTCGATCTGCGAGGAGGCATCTTTGCTAAAGGAATACAAAGATGAGACGGAATAAGTCTAAAGCAGTGGACAAAATCCGAAAGCTGAAAAGACAAGGTTATCCTAGTTCTGAGTGCATCGGGTCCTGACTTCCACAGGGTTCTAGAAATAATTCATAAAAGAGTCTATACCTAATAAAATCTATGAATTTGATATGGCTATCCTCGAATGAATATCTGTTGCTTGAATAACTGTTACCAGCTGCAAGTAAGAAAATAATCCTAACACATAATGTGAACAGTGTTTCCACTAACTCATTAAGTTAACCAAGATTATTATTTATTAGTGTGACGCATAAAACGTTTTGGTTACTTCGGTTGATCCTTCTTTGAAAACTTCTCATGAACTTGCTCTTGTTCCTCCTTGACTCTTTTGTTGTCTACTTATGAGGAAATGGTTACATCTATCTGGGTTTGTCATGCGAGAATGGATGTGACTAATTCAAGATTAAATAGACCTTCGAATAAGTGATCCTACTCCAAAACCACAACCTTATGGGGTGATCCTTACAGAGTCCTCCTATAACTGCACAATGTATGCAAGTTGTATATAATTCAAGATTAAATAGACCTTCAAATAAGTGATCCTACTCCAAAACCACAACCAAATAAGGAATGGGTAGTGAAGCGTAGATCACAAATTCTAAGTCTATAAGATCTCAATTATATAAAACATTGGGAGTATACATTGTAAGATTATAGACCTATCTGTAAGGGTCCTTTAAGTTATCATGTAAGTTGTTTATATAGTGCCTAAAATACTCCTATAGTATTTTTAATGTAATCTAATTGGTATGTTTTAAACTTGTTATCGCGTTATAGTATCATAGAATACTCCTATAGTATTCTAACTCTAATGTACTTGATCTAGTATTCTCTTGACTGGTGTTTAGGTAAGTTTTAAGACTGTTGCAACACCACATCGCTCCCAAACACATGTCGATCACATCTCGAATGAATATAGTTGATCAGGCTATATTGATCCTAGCTATGATTACATAACTTTTCAGGTTTGACGACAGTGTTCAACCTTTAAATACTTTAGTTCTGTTCTTCTTGTGATACTTGGTCTATTATGTACATGTATAGGCAAGTAGGTATATTTTTATAACTTATCGTTATACTCTTAGAATATATCATTATCCAGAGCACTTAAGCCCCATTGTATTTATAGTTGTATATCTTTTATCGGTTGATATACTTAGTTCACTATAAACAATGCTCTTATACCAATCTATCACCCAAAAAACGGAACGGCGGAAACGTTATGGGGCGGAGGACGTCATGTTTAGTATCACAAGACATGTATCATAGTAATCAAATTAATGAACAACCATTTCATTAGAAAGAAAGTGTTTACAAAGTGTGTGTTCACAAAACATAGAATACATAAGCAAATAACAAACAAGACGTGAAGCTATACTGCTCCATCTTCTGAATCCCAGTGCGAGTACCTGTCTACTAGGCTCCTGAGAATACAAGTTATTTGAAAGAGTTGATCAGCAATTAAGCTGGTGAGTTCATAAGATTTTAGTGATGTAAGTAAGTTGTAGAAAGTTGTTGTAAAATGTTGTTGAAAATGTAGTTGAAAAATGTAGTAAGTTGTAAGTTCTGTTTAGAAAAGTTCGCATGTTCCTCTTAGAAAATCCTATATTTCCTACTTTGATGAAAGATACTAAATGAAAATCCTATATTTCCTATATTTCCTACTTTGATGAAAGATACTAAATAGATACTAAAGTTCGCATGATTATACAATCCTTTCTATGAGTACTAAATGGATACAAGTGATATAAAACTCAGAGTAAACAAACAATCGACTGTGCGCATTTGCCCTAAGCTCACAACCAAACAAGGAACAAGAAGTAAGGCGGATAGCACACATCCCATTGTTTGTTAGATCATTGTTGTATATAACTCTGGCGTATTCACTTGTTACTCATGGAGTTAATTGTAATGGTTCCTTTATATTTAATGAAAATATTCTTTAAGAAAATCCTTATTCCTTATAATAAAATGGTGACCACAGTGATTACTTCTATAATCAGTTAGTTTATACTGGCTATATATGATCTAATATCGAATAGAAAGTTAATTGGGTGAATCTGCCCTAAGCCCACAACCAAACAAGGAACAGGAAGTAAGGAGGAAAGCACACATCCAACTACCTATTGGGTATTAATGATATATAACCATGATGTATAAACTAAAGTATTATAGAGTTAATCACCTAAGGTCCTTTAAGTTTATACTGGTTTAATAAAATGGCTTAAACCCTTAACCGATAAGTTTCTAGTTTTGTATATCAAAAGTTCTGATTTTGAAAGTATGTTTTGTACTAGAAAACTGTGCATTGACTCTGTGTCCTATGACTTGACCCATATCTGGTACCCTTATGATGAATTAATGTGTACTGAACACACACACACACACACACACACATATATATATATATATATATATATATATATATATATATATATATATATATATATATATATATATATATATATATCTAGAATCGAATTGAAAATAGACTGGGTGAATTCGTTCCAAGCCCACAACCAAACAAGGAACAAGAATGTAACATCCCCAAATTTCACGCCAAATTTAAACTTTTTCAATCATAAATAAAAATCATATAGCATTGTTTACAAAAATGTTTTCAAATCAATATCCATCAGAGTGTCCCAAAATCATAACATAAGGATGAGGAGCGGTACGGTCACGCCTTCGCCTTGCCATGATCTCCTGAAGTACCTGAAACAATAAACTGAAAACTGTAAGCCCAAGGGCTTAGTGAGCTACCCCCAAAATACCCACACCACACTGACAATGACATATCAGTAACAATCAATCAATCAACATACATACTAGGCCATCGGCCTAACTGGACCGCCCTACTGGGCCTACAGTCTATTTGAATCTATCCCGAGCCTTCGGCATGACTGGTCTGCCACGTGGGCCTGCAGTCTCCCCGGACCGCTCATAGGGTATGTTGGCCTACAGCACAAAGCAGGACCGCCTCAACCCAACCAACAAGCAAAATAACCAAGTGCGCATAACTATCATATACTGGCATATACAAGCATCAACCATCTCTATCATACTGATCATAAGAGCGTAACATACTGTCTACCCTGATTCCGATCTAGCAGATCATAACCATATGTAGCATACCATAACAATAACAACTAAAGGGCCGACCTTGGTGCCGTAGACCCTATCGATATAGTGAGGATAACTCACCTTGCAGATGTCGACTCGGAAGATAAACTCCAACTCTCGAATCAGTCGACACAGGCTCCACCACCTATGATCATAGTACAATATACTCATAAGTCCTTAACCTTATAAGGTACTCCATAACCCACCAGTCAACCCCTGGTCAAAGTCAAATTCCTCAGTCAAGGTCAACAGTCCATGTTGACCTCAACTCGCCGAGTACCCTCGGCTACTCGCCGAGTTCCTTGAAGCACATTCCAACTCGCCGAGTCATCGGGGTGACTCGTCGAGTTCCTTCGATTCCCGTTCAAACTTTATGGCCATCCGTCGAGTTCCCTCCTTGCAACTCGATGGATACACACGCATTCATATCCTAGGGAAAACTCATCCGATTTGCCGAGTTGTTCTTCAACTCGTCGAGTTTTATGGTAATATTCATCGGACTCGCCGAGTTGTTCATCCAACTCGTCGAGTTCACGGCCATCTTCATGTGACTCGCCGAGTCAACCTTGAGACTCGCCGAGTCCATTCAGTCCTTTTTCCATTCAGACTTGTTTTAAGCCATGCAGCGGCTCCAAATCACAGATTCAAGCTTCTAGGGCATGCTTATCACGTAAAGTTGCAAACTTTACGTGCATGCATGGCTATAAAGGCTCCAAATGCCTATTTTAAGTTCTTAATGGAGCTTCATGCTCAAGAGGGACCTCAATCATGACCAAAACTGTAACTTTATGCTTCTAGAATCCAAAGAGGGTCCAGATCTGAAGTTACAACCTCAGATCTAGCCCATAGATCATCCTTCCAACTTAATATCTCACAAAAAACCCTAAACTCAACCAATAGAAAAGATTCACAAGGAAAAAGGAGATTTGGTTACCTCCAGAAGATGATAACTGAGGTAAGTGTTGATTCCCACACTCTACTTGCTCGAATCTCCTTCTCCTCCAAGCCTTCTCCCTCCAAAGATCCTCTTTTCAAGCTTCAAACACACAATGGGCACACACACGCGTATTAGGGTTTTAAGGAGCTCTCAAAGACTGCAAAGAGGCCAAAGGAGGCTGAGGCTCGTTTAAATAGAGGTGCAAACCCCGGGATTTAGGGTTTCATCTGCCAGCTCCTACTCGCCGAGTCCCAATATGGACTCGTCGAGTAGGCCACTTAACACGCGATCCCACCCCGCTGCTACTCGACGAGTAGGTCAACCAACTCGTCGAGTAGAGCTTCACCCAATCAATCTTATTTACACAATACCTGAGAATCGGGGTGTTACAACTCTCCCCCACTTGAACTAGACTTCGCCCTCGAAGTCCGCTGGAATAAACAATGCCGGGTAATGCTCGCGCATCTCCGCCTCCGGCTCCCATGTCCAATCGGATCCCGTCCGATGTTGCCACTGTACCTTTACTAAAGGTATTTCCTTGTTCTGCAGAATCTTCTTCTTCCTTTCCAAAATAGCCACAGACCTCTCCACATAGTTCAGGCGCTCATCGATCTGAATGTCATTCAACGATACCACTGCCTCCTGGTCCATAACGTATTTTCGCAATTGCGAAACATGAAAGGTACTGTGGATCCAGCTAAGCTCCTCCGGAAGCTCTAGCCTATAAGCCACCCTGTCAACCCTGGCAACAATCCTTAACGGCCCAATGTAACGGGGACCCAATTTTCCCTTTTTCCTGAAACGGATCACACCCTTCCAGGGTGAGACTTTCAGAAGTACCATGTCACCCACCTGAAATTCCAACTCAGATCGGCGTCTGTCGGCATAACTCTTTTGCCGACTCTGAGCGGTCTGCAAACACTGTCTAACCTGTTGTATCTTTTCGGTAGTCTGCAGAACTACCTCAGTCCGCCCGATTCCCCTGTGCCCAATCTCACTCCAGCAGACTGGGGTTCTACACTTCCGACCGTACAACAGCTCGAAAGGCGGGGCGCCAATACTGGAATGATAGCTGTTGTTGTGGGCGAACTATGCAAGCGGTAGGTGGGAATCCCAACTCCCACCGAAATCAATGACACACGCCCTCATCATATCCTCTAGGGTCTGAATGGTCTGCTCACTCTGCCCACAGTCTGCGGATGGAACGCCGTGCTAAAATGCAGTCGCGTACCCAGTTCCTCATGGAACTTCTGCCAAAAACGGGAAGTAAACCTGACATCTCAATCGGAAACGATAGAAACTGGAACCCCATAGCGAGAGACAACCTCTCTAACGTACAAGTCGGCCAACTTCTCTACCGACGAACTCTCCCGTATGGCTAGGAAATGGGCACTCTTGGTCAATCGATCCATGATGACCCATATAGCATCGAACCCCCTTGTCGTCTTCGGCAACTTCGTGATGAAATCCATCGCGATCTGTTCCCATTTCCACATGGGAATCTCCAGAGGCTGCAACTTACCATGCGGCCTCTGATGCTCAGCCTTGACCATCCTACAGGTCAAGCACCTCTCAACAAACCAAGCGATATCTCGCTTCATGCCAGGCCACCAATAACTCGATCTCAAATCACTGTACATCTTGGTGGCCCCCAGATGAATAGAAAAACGAGACTTATGAGCCTCCTCCATCACTGTCTACCGGACCCCTCCGGTCATCGGAACCCAAACCCGACCGTGTCGGGTCAATAATCCGCGGCTATCCTGAATAAACCGGGCGTTCTCGCCCTTAATCCGCTCCATCTTCCAGTTCTCTGGTCTCATGCCCTCGACCTGAGCATCCCTAATCAAGCTCACAAGCGGGGAATCCATCGCTATCCTCATACACCTTGCCGGGGTAGAAGACCCAGCTGACTTGCGGCTCAAAGCGTCCGCAACCACATTCGCTTTACCAGGATCGTAAAGGATCTCGCAATCATAGTCCTTGACTACATCCAGCCACCTGCGCTGCCTCATATTCAGGTTCGGCTGATCCATAATGTGCCTCAAACTCTTGTGATCCATGTATATAGTACATCGGACCCCGTACAGATAATACCTCCAAATCTTGAGAGCGAAGACCACTGCTCCCAACTCAAGATTATACGTAGGGTATCTCGTCTCATGCGGTTTCAGCTGCCGTGATGCATAGGCTATCACCCGTCCCCTCTGCATGAGGACCGCCCCTAGATCTGTGATGGATGCATCACAAAATAGCACAAAATCCTCGACTCCCTCGAGGAGCGTCAACACTGGCACCTCACACAAACATCGCTGGAGGGTCTCAAACGCCCTCTGCTGCTTAGGGGCCCACCGGAAATCCACCCCCTTCCTCGTAAGACGAGTGAGGGGTGCTGCGATCTTGGAAAAGTCTCGAATAAACCTTCGGTAGTACCCTGCTAAGCCCAAGAAACTCCTGATGTCTGAGGGAGATCTCGGAGTCTCTTACTGCATAACCGCCTCCACCTTGGCCGGGTCGACCAAAATCCCCTCCTGGTTAACGAGATGTCCGAGGAACTGGACCTCTCGTAACCAAAACTCGCATTTCGAGAACTTGGCATACAACCGTTCTCGCCTCAGCACCTCCAGCAGCTCCCTGAGATGCTCCTCATGCTGCTCTCGGGTCTTGGAGTACACCAAGATATCATCTATGAACACAATGAACGAGCGATCGAGCATCGGTCTGCAGACTCGGTTTATCAAATCCATGAACATTGCTGGCGCATTGGTGAGCCCAAACGGCATCACCATGAACTCGTAATGACCATACCGAGTCCGAAACGCGGTCTTCTCCACGTCTTCCTCCCTCACCCTGACCTGGTGGTATCCTGATCTCAAATCAATCTTGGAAAACCAAGATGCACCCTGCAGCTGATCGAAAAGATCGTCTATCCTCGGGAGCAGATAACGGTTCTTCACCTTTAACTTGTTCAGCTCCCTATAGTCAATGTACATCTTGTGCGAACCGTCCTTCTTCCTGACGAAAAGGATCGGTGCTCCCTAGGGTGAACTACTCGGACGAATAAACTGCTTACCCAGCAGCTCCTGCAACTGAGATGATAGCTCCTGCATCTCAGGCGGTGCCAGTCGGTATGGTGCCTTAGCGATAGGGGCCGCACCTGGCACTAGATCAATCCTGAACTCAACCTGCCTCACCGGAGGCACTTTGGGTAACTCCTCCGGAAACACCTCAGCAAACTCTCTAACCACCGGGACCTCTGAAACTGAGAGTTGATCTCTAACCCGCGTATCTACCACATACGCCAAATAACTGGCACACCCGTGCTGAATATACTATCGAGCCCTGGCTGCCGAACAAAACCCTGATCCCGACCTGATGCCCTCGCCATATACTACCAGTTCTCCCCCACTTGGGGTTCGAACCACCACCCGCTGTCCCTCACAGTGGATCATGGCACCAAAACGGCTAAGCCAATCCATCCCTACAATCACGCATACATCCCCCATGGGAATAGGGATCAAATCTATCGGGAAGGACACCCTGAAAATCTCCAACTTGCATCCCCGGTAGACTGAAGAAGCAGAAACCCCGTGCTCGTTAGCGATCGAAAATCGCAACGGACACTCAAGATCATCTATCGGCACACTGAACCCTCTAGAGAAGGTCTGAGATACAAATGGCCGACTTGCCCTCGAGTCAAATAATACCAAAGCGGGCAAAGAATTCACTAAAAACGTACCTAACCACAGGTACAATCAATAAGCATAACACCAATACAATAACTAAGACAGAGAATAGAAATGTACCAGCATCCACATCCGGCGCTGCCTTGGCCTCCTCGGCCATGAGCTGGAAGGCGCGACCCTGAGCCTTCGGAGGCTCCACCTTGACTGGCCTACCATCTCCAATCCTCACAGCAGCTGGCGCGGAACCTTGCGCCGACTTGGCGGCGAGCTGCGGACAGTTGGTCTTCACATGACCAACCTGATGACTATGGTAACAAATCCTTATATCTGTGGGAGGGGCGGAATGACGGCAGTCCCTGGCATAGTGCCCCTCCTTGCCACACTTGTGGCACCCACCACCTGCTCTACAAACTCCCGAATGAACCCTACCACACTTTCCATAAGTGCGGCTCTACTGACCCCCAGACCGTGTATCAGCGGTCTTAGACCGCTGAGACTGGGCCGGTGCCTGACGCTGCTCCCTCAGCTGCAGCTCTATCTCCAACTCACGCCGCATCGCGGCTTCCTGTAGATCCAGGACGGTATCACAACGATGTGTAGCCACAAACTGCCATATCTCCGTCTTCAGCATACTCAGATAACGATTCAGCTGAGACTACTCTGACGCGAACTCCGGGTAAAACATAGCCCTCTCAGTGAACATCCGGGTAATCTCCATCACAGACTCCCCATCCTGTCTCAATGTCAAAAACTCCTGAGCAAGCCGCTCCCGTTCCACGCGCGGAACGTAGTGGGTGCGAAACATATCCCGAAACTGCTCCCAAGTAATAGCAGCCCTCTGATCATCAGAATATGAACCTGTCGTCAATCTCCACCAGTCCTTTGCCCCGAGCCTAAGCAGGTTCCGAGCACACCTGACCTTCTGGTCAGCAAGACATGAGCACGTAAAGAAACAGCCCTCCACGTCAGACAACCACCGCATAGCTCTGATCGCATCCTGTGTAGCATCAAATGTCGGGGGCTTCGTATTATTGAAGTCCCGGTACTGGAAAGCCCTGCCGGCTCCTCTTCCAACCCCTGCCGCAGTTACAGTCGAAGTGGCTGCAGCGGCTGCTGTCTCTGCTAGAGCTGCATAACGCTCATCAAGATCTTAACTATACACAGCCGTGATGCATATACTAAACATCTACAGTTATGATGTCAATTCCATATACAAGAAACCCTAGGCTAATAGGTATCATATAATCAGGCAAATCTTATCATGCGATTCCTGAAGATCTCTAGCCTAGCACTAGCATGCTGTTCTAACATATCAGAATATCAAATAACTGTATGGTATTTTGGGGTTTACTTACAGGCTCCGGCTGATCGTACCCTCTGCATCCTCCATCCTTTATTTTGAAAACCATTTTTAAAACTAACTTTCCGAAAATCTCCTTGATTTGAGACTGGATTCACACGAGTGTTCCTCCAATTCACTCAAACCAAGGCTCTTATACCAACTTGTAACATCCCCAAATTTCACGTCAAATTTAAACTTTTTCAATCATAAATAAAAATCATATAGCATTGTTTACAAAAATGTTTTCAAATCAATATCCATCAGAGTGTCCCAAAATCATAACATAAGGATGAGGAGCGGTACGGTCACGCCTTCGCCTTGCCATGATCTCCTGAAGTACCTGAAACAATAAACTAAAAACTGTAAACCCGAGGGCTTAGTGAGCTACCCCCAAAATACCCATACCACACTGACAATGCCATATCAGTAACAATCAATCAATCAACATGCATACTGGGCCATCGGCCTGACTGGACCGCCCTACTGGGCCTACAGTCTATCTGAATCTATCCCGAGCCTTCGGCATGACTGGTCCGCCACGTGGGCCTGCAGTCTCCCCGGACCGCTCATAGGGTATGTTGGCCTACAGCACAAAGCAGGACCGCCTCAACCCAACCAACAAGCAAAATAACCAAGTGCGCATAACTATCATATACTGGCATATACAATCATCAACCATATCTATCACACTGATCATCAATCATAGAATTCTCTCGTAACTAGAGTACCGACCTAGCAGGTCACTAATATACCAATCCTTACGGATCATAAGAGCGTAACATACTGTCTACCCTGATTCCGATCTAGCAGCTCATAACCATATGTAGCATACCATAAAAAAACAACTAAAGGGCCGGCCTTGGTGCCGTAGACCCTATCGATATAGTGAGGATAACTCAGCTTGTAGATGTCGACTCGGAAGATAAACTCCAACTCTCGAATCACTCGACACAGGCTCCACCACCTATGATCATAGTACAATATACTCATAAGTCCTTAACCTTATAAGGTACTCTATAACCCACCAGTCAACCCCTGGTCAAAGTCAAAGTCCTCAGTCAAGGTCAACAGTCCATGTTGACCTCAACTCGCCGAGTACCCTTGGCTACTCGCCGAGTTCCTTGAAGCGCATTCCAACTCGCCGAGTCATCGGGGTGACTCGTCGATTTCCTTCGATTCCCGTTCAAACTTTATGGCCACTCGTCGAGTTCCCTCCTTGCAACTCGATGGATACACACGCATTCATATCCTAGGGAAAACTCATCCGATTTGCCGAGTTGTTCTTCAACTCGTCGAGTTTTATGGTAATCTTCATCGGACTCGCCGAGTTGTTCATCCAACTCGTCGAGTTCACGGCCATCTTCATGTGACTCGCCGAGTCAACCTTGAGACTCGCCGAGTCCATTCAGTCCTTTTTCCATTCAGACTTGTTTTGAGCCATGCAGCGGCTCCAAATCACAGATTCAAGCTTCTAGGGCATGCTTATCACGTAAAGTTGCAAACTTTACGTGCATGCATGGCTATAAAGGCTCCAAATGCCTATTTTAAGTTCTTAATGGAGCTTCATGCTCAAGAGGGACCTCAATCATGACCAAAACTGTAACTTTATGCTTCTAGAATCCAAAGAGGGTCCAGATCTGAAGTTACAACCTCAGATCTAGCCCATAGATCATCCTTCCAACTTAATATCTCACAAAAAACCCTAAACTCAACCAATAGAAAAGATTCACAAGGAAAAAGGAGATTTGGTTACCTCCAGAAGATGATAACTGAGGTAAGTGTTGATTCCCACACTCTACTTGCTCGAATCTCCTTCTCCTCCAAGCCTTCTCCCTCCAAAGATCCTCTTTTCAAGCTTCAAACATACAATGGGCACACACACGCGTATTAGGGTTTTAAGGAGCTCTCAAAGACTGCAAAGAGGCCAAAGGAGGCTGAGGCTCGTTTAAATAGAGGTGCAAACCCCGGGATTTAGGGTTTCATCTGCCAGCTCCTACTCGCCGAGTCCCAATATGGACTCGTCGAGTAGGCCACTTAACACGCGATCCCACCCCGCTGCTACTCGACGAGTAGGTCAACCAACTCGTCGAGTAGAGCTTCACCCAATCAATCTTATTTACACAATACCTGAGAATCGGGGTGTTACAACTCTCCCCCACTTGAACTAGACTTCGCCCTCGAAGTCCGCTGGAATAAACAATGCCGGGTAATGCTCGCGCATCTCCGCCTCCGGCTCCCATGTCCAATCGGATCCCGTCCGATGTTGCCACTGTACCTTTACTAAAGGTATTTCCTTGTTCTGCAGAATCTTCTTCTTCCTTTCCAAAATAGCCACAGACCTCTCCACATAGTTCAGGCGCTCATCGATCTGAATGTCATTCAACGATACCACTGCCTCCTGGTCCATAACGTATTTTCGCAATTGCGAAACATGAAAGGTACTGTGGATCCAGCTAAGCTCCTCCGGAAGCTCTAGCCTATAAGCCACCCTGTCAACCCTGGCAACAATCCTTAACGGCCCAATGTAACGGGGACCTAATTTTCCCTTTTTCCTGAAACGGATCACACCCTTCCAGGGTGAGACTTTCAGAAGTACCATGTCACCCACCTGAAATTCCAACTCAGATCGGCGTCTGTCGGCATAACTCTTTTGCCGACTCTGAGCGGTCTGCAAACACTGTCTAACCTGTTGTATCTTTTCGGTAGTCTGTAGAACTACCTCAGTCCGCCCGATTCCCCTGTGCCCAATCTCACTCCAGCAGACTGGGGTTCTACACTTCCGACCGTACAACAGCTCGAAAGGCGGGGCGCCAATACTGGAATGATAGCTGTTGTTGTGGGCGAACTATGCAAGCGGTAGGTGGGAATCCCAACTCCCACCGAAATCAATGACACACGCCCTCATCATATCCTCTAGGGTCTGAATGGTCTGCTCACTCTGCCCACAGTCTGCGGATGGAACGCCGTGCTAAAATGCAGTCGCGTACCCAGTTCCTCATGGAACTTCTGCCAAAAACGGGAAGTAAACCTGACATCTCAATCGGAAACGATAGAAACTGGAACCCCATAGCGAGAGACAACCTCTCTAACGTACAAGTCGGCCAACTTCTCTACCGACGAACTCTCCCGTATGGCTAGGAAATGGGCACTCTTGGTCAATCGATCCATGATGACCCATATAGCATCGAACCCCCTTGTCGTCTTCGGCAACTTCGTGATGAAATCCATCGCGATCTGTTCCCATTTCCACATGGGAATCTCCAGAGGCTGCAACTTACCATGCGGCCTCTGATGCTCAGCCTTGACCATCCTACAGGTCAAGCACCTCTCAACAAACCAAGCGATATCTCGCTTCATGCCAGGCCACCAATAACTCGATCTCAAATCACTGTACATCTTGGTGGCCCCCGGATGAATAGAAAAACGAGACTTATGAGCCTCCTCCATCACTGTCTACCGGACCCCTCCGGTCATCGGAACCCAAACCCGACCGTGTCGGGTCAATAATCCGCGGCTATCCTGAATAAACCGGGCGTTCTCGCCCTTAATCCGCTCCATCTTCCAGTTCTCTGGTCTCATGCCCTCGACCTGAGCATCCCTAATCAAGCTCACAAGCGGGGAATCCATCGCTATCCTCATACACCTTGCCGGGGTAGAAGACCCAGCTGACTTGCGGCTCAAAGCGTCCGCAACCACATTCGCTTTACCAGGATCGTAAAGGATCTCGCAATCATAGTCCTTGACTACATCCAGCCACCTGCGCTGCCTCATATTCAGGTTCGGCTGATCCATAATGTGCCTCAAACTCTTGTGATCCATGTATATAGTACATCGGACCCCGTACAGATAATACCTCCAAATCTTGAGAGCGAAGACCACTGCTCCCAACTCAAGATTATACGTAGGGTATCTCGTCTCATGCGGTTTCAGCTGCCGTGATGCATAGGCTATCACCCGTCCCCTCTGCATGAGGACCGCCCCTAGATCTGTGATGGATGCATCACAAAATAGCACAAAATCCTCGACTCCCTCGAGGAGCGTCAACACTGGCACCTCACACAAACATCGCTGGAGGGTCTCAAACGCCCTCTGCTGCTTAGGGCCCCACCGGAAATCCACCCCCTTCCTCGTAAGACGAGTGAGGGGTGCTGCGATCTTGGAAAAGTCTCGAATAAACCTTCGGTAGTACCCTGCTAAGCCCAAGAAACTCCTGATGTCTGAGGGAGATCTCGGAGTCTCTTACTGCATAACCGCCTCCACCTTGGCCGGGTCGACCAAAATCCCCTCCTGGTTAACGAGATGTCCGAGGAACTGGACCTCTCGTAACCAAAACTCGCATTTCGAGAACTTGGCATACAACCGTTCTCGCCTCAGCACCTCCAGCAGCTCCCTGAGATGCTCCTCACGCTGCTCTCGGGTCTTGGAGTACACCAAGATATCATCTATGAACACAATGAACGAGCGATCGAGCATCGGTCTGCAGACTCGGTTTATCAAATCCATGAACATTGCTGGCGCATTGGTGAGCCCAAACGGCATCACCATGAACTCGTAATGACCATACCGAGTCCGAAACGCGGTCTTCTCCACGTCTTCCTCCCTCACCCTGACCTGGTGGTATCCTGATCTCAAATCAATCTTGGAAAACCAAGATGCACCCTGCAGCTGATCGAAAAGATCGTCTATCCTCGGGAGCAGATAACGGTTCTTCACCTTTAACTTGTTCAGCTCCCTATAGTCAATGTACATCTTGTGCGAACCGTCCTTCTTCCTGACGAAAAGGATCGGTGCTCCCTAGGGTGAACTACTCGGACGAATAAACTGCTTACCCAGCAGCTCCTGCAACTGAGATGATAGCTCCTGCATCTCAGGCGGTGCCAGTCGGTATGGTGCCTTAGCGATAGGGGCCGCACCTGGCACTAGATCAATCCTGAACTCAACCTGCCTCACCGGAGGCACTTTGGGTAACTCCTCCGGAAACACCTCAGCAAACTCTCTAACCACCGGGACCTCTGAAACTGAGAGTTGCTCTCTAACCCGCGTATCTACCACATACGCCAAATAACTGGCACACCCGTGCTGAATATACTATCGAGCCCTGGCTGCCGAACAAAACCCTGATCCCGACCTGATGCCCTCGCCATATACTACCAGTTCTCCCCCACTTGGGGTTCGAACCACCACCCGCTGTCCCTCATAGTGGATCATGGCACCAAAACGGCTAAGCCAATCCATCCCTACAATCACGCATACATCCCCCATGGGAATAGGGATCAAATCTATCGGGAAGGACACCCTGAAAATCTCCAACTTGCATCCCCGGTAGACTGAAGAAGCAGAAACCCCGTGCTCGTTAGCGATCGAAAATCGCAACGGACACTCAAGATCATCTATCGGCACACTGAACCCTCTAGAGAAGGTCTGAGATACAAATGGCCGACTTGCCCTCGAGTCAAATAATACCAAAGCGGGCAAAGAATTCACTAAAAACGTACCTAACCACAGGTACAATCAATAAGCATAACACCAATACAATAACTAAGACAGAGAATAGAAATGTACCAGCATCCACATCCGGCGCTGCCTTGGCCTCCTCGGCCATGAGCTGGAAGGCGCGACCCTGAGCCTTCGGAGGCTCCACCTTGACTGGCCTACCATCTCCAATCCTCACAGCAGCTGGCGCGGAACCTTGCGCCGACTTGGCGGCGAGCTGCGGACAGTTGGTCTTCACATGACCAACCTGATGACTATGGTAACAAATCCTTATATCTGTGGGAGGGGCGGAATGACGGCAGTCCCTGGCATAGTGCCCCTCCTTGCCACACTTGTGGCACCCACCACCTGCTCTACAAACTCCCGAATGAACCCTACCACACTTTCCACAAGTGCGGCTCTACTGACCCCCAGACCGTGTATCAGCGGTCTTAGACCGCTGAGACTGGGCCGGTGCCTGACGCTGCTCCCTCAGCTGTAGCTCTATCTCCAACTCACGCCGCATCGCGGCTTCCTGTAGATCCAGGACGGTATCACAACGATGTGTAGCCACAAACTGCCATATCTCCGTCTTCAGCATACTCAGATAACGATTCAGCTGAGACTACTCTGACGCGAACTCCGGGTAAAACATAGCCATCTCAGTGAACATCCGGGTAATCTCCATCACAGACTCCCCATCCTGTCTCAATGTCAAAAACTCCTGAGCAAGCCGCTCCCGTTCCACGCGCGGAACGTAGTGGGTGCGAAACATATCCCGAAACTGCTCCCAAGTAATAGCAGCCCTCTGATCATCAGAATATGAACCTGTCGTCAATCTCCACCAGTCCTTTGCCCCGAGCCTAAGCAGGTTCCGAGCACACCTGACCTTCTGGTCAGCAAGACATGAGCACGTAAAGAAACAGCCCTCCACGTCAGACAACCACCGCATAGCTCTGATCGCATCCTGTGTAGCATCAAATGTCGGGGGCTTCGTATTATTGAAGTCCCGGTACTGGAAAGCCCTGCCGGCTCCTCTTCCAACCCCTGCCGCAGTTACAGTCGAAGTGGCTGCAGCGGCTGCTGTCTCTGCCAGAGCTGCATAACGCTCATCAAGATCTTAACTATACACAGCCGTGATGCATATACTAAACATCTACAGTTATGATGTCAATTCCATATACAAGAAACCCTAGGCTAATAGGTATAATATAATCAGGCAAATCTTATCATGCGATTCCTGAAGATCTCTAGCCTAGCACTAGCATGCTGTTCTAACATATCAGAATATCAAATAACTGTATGGTATTTTGGGGTTTACTTACAGGCTCCGGCTGATCGTACCCTCTGCATCCTCCATCCTTTATTTTGAAAACCATTTTTAAAACTAACTTTCCGAAAATCTCCTTGATTTGAGACTGGATTCACACGAGTGTTCCTCCAATTCACTCAAACCAAGGCTCTTATACCAACTTGTAACATCCCCAAATTTCACGTCAAATTTAAACTTTTTCAATCATAAATAAAAATCATATAGCATTGTTTACAAAAATGTTTTCAAATCAATATCCATCAGAGTGTCCCAAAATCATAACATAAGGATGAGGAGCGGTACGGTCACGCCTTCGCCTTGCCATGATCTCCTGAAGTACCTGAAACAATAAACTAAAAACTGTAAACCCGAGGGCTTAGTGAGCTACCCCCAAAATACCCATACCACACTGACAATGCCATATCAGTAACAATCAATCAATCAACATGCATACTGGGCCATCGGCCTGACTGGACCGCCCTACTGGGCCTACAGTCTATCTGAATCTATCCCGAGCCTTCGGCATGACTGGTCCGCCACGTGGGCCTGCAGTCTCCCCGGACCGCTCATAGGGTATGTTGGCCTACAGCACAAAGCAGGACCGCCTCAACCCAACCAACAAGCAAAATAACCAAGTGCGCATAACTATCATATACTGGCATATACAATCATCAACCATATCTATCACACTGATCATCAATCATAGAATTCTCTCGTAACTAGAGTACCGACCTAGCAGGTCACTAATATACCAATCCTTACGGATCATAAGAGCGTAACATACTGTCTACCCTGATTCCGATCTAGCAGCTCATAACCATATGTAGCATACCATAAAAAAACAACTAAAGGGTCGGCCTTGGTGCCGTAGACCCTATCGATATAGTGAGGATAACTCAGCTTGTAGATGTCGACTCGGAAGATAAACTCCAACTCTCGAATCACTCGATACAGGCTCCACCACCTATGATCATAGTACAATATACTCATAAGTCCTTAACCTTATAAGGTACTCTATAACCCACCAGTCAACCCCTGGTCAAAGTCAAAGTCCTCAGTCAAGGTCAACAGTCCATGTTGACCTCAACTCGCCGAGTACCCTTGGCTACTCGCCGAGTTCCTTGAAGTGCATTCCAACTCGCCGAGTCATCGGGGTGACTCGTCGATTTCCTTCGATTCCCGTTCAAACTTTATGGCCACTCGTCGAGTTCCCTCCTTGCAACTCGATGGATACACACGCATTCATATCCTAGGGAAAACTCATCCGACTCGTCGAGTTTTTCTTCAACTCGTCGAGTTTTATGGTAATCTTCATCGGACTCGCCGAGTTGTTTGTCGAGTTCACGGCCATCTTCATGTGACTCGCTGAGTCAACCTTGAGACTCGCCGAGTCCATTCAGTCCTTTTTCCTTACAGACTTGTTTTGAGCCATGCAGCGGCTCCAAATCACAGATCCAAGCTTTTAGGGCATGCTTATCACATAAAGTTCCAAACTTTACGTGCATGCATGGCTATAAAGGCTCCAAATACCTATTTTAAGTTCTTAATGGAGCTTCATGCTCAAGAGGGACCTCAATCATGACCAAAACTGTAACTTTATGCTTCTAGAATCCAAAGTGGGTCCAGATCTGAAGTTACAACCTCAGATCTAGCCCATAGCTCATCCTTCCAAATTAATCTCTCACCCAAAACCCTAAACTCAACCAATAGAAAAGATTCACAAGGAAAAAGGCGATTTGGTTACCTCCAGAAGATGATAACTGAGGTAAGTTTTGATTCCCACACTCTACTTGCTCCAATCTCCTTCTCCTCCAATCCTTCTCCCTCTAAAGATCCTCTTTTCAAGCTTCAAACACATAATAGGCACACACACACGCGTATTAGGGTTTTAAGGAGCTCTCAAAGACTGCAAAGAGGCCAAAGGAGGCTGAGGCTCCTTTAAATAGAGGTGCAAACCCCGGGATTTAGGGTTTCATCTGCCAGCTCCTACTCGCCGAGTCCCAATATGGACTCGCCGAGTAGGCCACTTAACACGCGATCCCACCCCGCTGCTACTCGACGAGTAGGTCAACCAACTCGTCGAGTAGAGCTTCACCCAATAAATCTTATTTACACAATACCTGAGAATCGGGGCGTTACAAGGAACTAAGGCGGGGAGCACACATCCTATTACCTATCGGATCCTATTGATATATATGTATCCTTTGATATATACATTAAGGAATCATTAGGTTAGCATTATGGTCCTTTCTACTAAACATAGCCTTCTACCAAGGCATCAAATGTTATGTATGTTTGTTTCTTGTATGAGTGTGTATTTTCCCGAGTGAGACTATCATTAACTAAATATAGTTTATACATTAATGAATATGTGAGAAGATCACAAAGTAAATGTAATAGGGAAAATAATGCTTTACCTCAGCAGTGACACTGCTGGCTATAAAGTGATAAAATATAGACTTCAGGTAGTATTAAATGTACAATACACCTCAGAGAATCTTTTTGCCTTTAATCCTTAGTCGGTTAATTAAAGGTTTAAATGTGAACTCGTATGTAACCATGCTGATCGACGACTGAATAAATGACGACCCTCCGGTGTCATATGTAGTAAGGTGACATTTGTCACCCCTTGGCCTTATCGGCTGGGACTGTAGCTAGCAGTCGGGGTGTGGGAGTGTCTGTCACGTATAGATCTATACACAAGATAACCGCTCTCCCTCCAGGAGACTCTGGTTACATTATGATACAACAATGTCTTGTTATATCCTTAAATGGTATGTCACATTAAATTATCATATATCAGTGTTTGTATAGTAAGTCATAACGTAGTAATGTTCTTTCTGTACTAGTGTATAGTATATTCTCTTGTATAGTGTATAGTGTGTATTGTTCCTCATAATAGTGTGTTCTGACTCATGTATGAACTGAATCTTTGTATGCTTCATTGAACTAGAAGTAATGAGTAGTGTCTTCCTAAACTATACCTATTATAGTTTACTAATGTTTTACTTGAACTGTTTATTGAAAAGTCTCATTTATCTACAAAGTTATGCTTGTACTTTAAAAACGGAGTTTTGTTAAACTATAAAGTAACATAACTTTAAAAGAGTTTTTGAAATGATTTGATCACTTATAAAAGACATAAGCAATCTTTTGAAAGATGTTTATAGCAAACATTTACACAATTATCATTGTGTTCAACTTGTATTCCCCCCCCCCCTTAAAAGCATTTAAAACAGTTAAAAGATTCATTACGGGGTATGAACTCACCTGATGTGGGTGATTCAACGAATACGCGTGTAAGGATAAGAAGTTCCACGAATGAAGTCCCGAGATACAACAAGTCCTAAACGACATATATTGGCATATACTGACATAAATATAGTGTTTGGAAGCAACTATATGAAAGGAAACACCTCACGGGACTAGGAAACACTTTGACCAACTGTTGCAATCACATGTGATTCATCAAAGGAAAGTGGAATGGCACTACCATGAGTTTACTGCCATGGGTTTACGGCCAAGGGAGTTTACGGCCATAAACTCATGGTCAAACATGCATAAGAGGGTGTTTGAAGGCTAGGGAAGCTTAAAGGACCATTGTTCTACACAAGGATGATAAAGATCATCCCAATGGAGGCTTTTGATGAGTTTACGGCCAAGCAAGGAGTTTATAGCTGTAAACTCATGGTCATTATGCAATTGAGACCAGTTTAAGGTCCTATTTTCATCAAGGAAGGGTTCTAGGTCACAAGCTTTGCATCTAGGATGGTTTATGGCCAAAATGGCACCCTTATAGGGGTTTACGGCCATGGGAGATGGATTGGCCGTAAACTCCTTTTGTTCTTGCATTCTTGATGATTTCAAGGTTCTAAGCACGATTCTTAACTAGATATCAAGTATAGGGAAGAGTACTTACGATCTAGAGGCTTGAAATGGTGATTAAGATCCAAGAACACTAGTGTGTGTTCTTGGTGTTTCTTGAAGATCTAAGAAAAGATGATTTCCATGGATGAAATCATTAGATGAAGCTAGTTAAGAAGCATTAACATCAAATTAAGGAAGAACACTTACAACTTTTGAAGATCTAGGATGAAAATCAGGATGATAGTTGAGAGAGAAATGGAGTGTTCTTGAGTTGGAAATGAAAGAATGAAGTAAGTTGAAGGATATGAGCCTATAAGGGAGGAGTTTACGGCCCACCTTGAGTTTACGGCGGTAAACTCAAGTGTTGTGGCCGTGAACTCTAAATGAAGAGGTTAAGGCTTGATTCGTTGAACAGTATCTCTAGGAGGTACATTCTAACACTCATTCCTTAAGTGTACTAGGCTTAAAACTCCTTAGAATGACCTTTAACCAGGCTAGAACTCATTACCAATGAGCCTAACACTCAGTTGAGTTGACTGACTGAGCTTTCAAAGCAAAAAAATTTCAGGTAGTCACAGCATAGCATGATATCTCATTTTCCTCATCTCCTCATCCGCATCGTACTGCGGAACCAACAAAGCCCTCTCCCTAAACTTGGCGGTAATCTCCACCATACTCTATGTGGTCTGGTGAAGGTTTTGGAACTCCCTCACCAGCTGTTGCACCTTAATGGCCATTGCAAACTCCCGATCAAACCTCCGCACAAAATCCTCCCATGTCATCACAGTCACACCCTCGATCCCTACCTCGCGGGTAACCTCCTCCCACCAATCCCGCGCTCGGTTCCTCAACATACAGGACATGAATCCCACCTTTTTCGTATTGCGGAAAAAGCTCGTGCACTGAGCATTCTCCATGTCAGCAATCCAACGACGAATAGCGATGGGGTCCTTATCCTCAAAGAATTTGGGTCACCACACGCCTTGAACTCCCGGAATGGGGGAGTTCGAGTCCCAATCTGACCTGCAATGATCTGGGCTCAGAAGGACTTGAGCCACTCCTCCATAATCTCCATGATCCCCTCCTTAACGGCACCGAATATCACAAGGGTAGCGTCAAGTATGCCACGAATAACCTCGGCTATGATAAGTGTTGGATTAGGAGTCTAAGCCCATAACAATAATTGGTATGTACTTAACACGAGAGTAGCATAGTCCATTTCGGGTTGCATATCACCAGGACAATTTGATAGGATGGATATTTGAGTAAGAGGTTATATATGATTTACTAATATATTATAAATATAATATATTAATGGAGAAATCATATTATTTAATTAGTATTGATCAAGAATTAATTTGTAATTAATTTTGTGATCAAAAGAAACTAATTAAATTAACGGGACTGATTATTTAAATCAGTGATACATATAGGATTGGGCTATTGATCCATGATGGGCTAAGTTTATGTAAGCATCCATGAAGAGTTAGCCCACATGAGTTATGGATCATAACCTAAGTGTGTGGATTAGGGTTTACCCATGACTCTTGGAATCCTACATTACATATATGTTACCCTTGGCCTAAAATCGGTTACCCAAGTGTTCTCAGAGTTCACATAACCACTTTTGTGTGCTCCATATTCTCTCTCAATGTCCTCCTTTGTTCATGGTGTTTGTGAACCATTTGAGGCATCACACTTGAGGTGTTAAGCTCTTGAAAGGCCAAAACTACAAGCTACAATAAAGAGGTATTCTTCTAACTTGATTTTATGATTCATGTACCAAAATTGTATGCTAGTTGTAGGCTTCATGCTTTGGAAATTTTATTACATGTATAACTAGAGAAAACTTAGATTCAAAGCTATTAGGGTTGTATGTGTACCATAGGAGTGTTATAGTACACAAAACCCAATAGTGGTATCAAAGCCATGGGTAGTTTTCTGTTATATAGTTGCATTGTTCCTTATTCAAAGTTGAAGCAAACTGAACAAAGGCCTTCTGCCAGGCTGAACTCGCCGAATCTTGATCTATTTCAAAAAGTAAGGACCATAGGTAAACATAGTGTGCATGCTTGGAGCATGGGATGACTATTGGTTTAATTCAAGTATTGAGTTGATTAATTGAAACATTATACAATAAATAATATGTAATCAGTATGGTGATTAAATAAAAGGTGTTTTATTTATATTCATAAGTTCTGAGACCATATTGGAATCAATTATTCTTGTGTTTCACTTTGCATGTTTTTACTTCCCGAATAACTAGGTTATTCAAAAATCCATAGTCAATCATACTTTGGAAATAAGTAATGAGGTAAGACTGTCATGAATCTGACTGTAGACTGTCTAAGTGTTTTAGACATAGCACAAGTTTGCTGCAGTGTTCATGAGTACTCCTATAAGATCTGAATATTGGATTAAACCCACGCTCATCTGAATCACTTCATGGATTTTATCACGAGTGATTGTGAGACGATAATATCTTATATTCTTGAAACCAAGACATGTGAGTTTTAGTTTACAAGTCGGTTGCACATTGATGATATGTAAACGCATCGGTAACTCGGTGTTATAAAAAGTATCATTATGTGTGATTTCATGAGTAAATGGAGCAAGCATACGAGTAGAAGTTTACTCGTTCCTTTTACCCTTAGAGGGATAAAAGCGATATCTGTGGGCCCCTCAATGATTTAGTGATGACACCCTAAGTGCTTGGCCAAGCCTGGAGTGATTTATTTGTTCAATTAGTCAGTTGTCATAAATCGGAAATCGGGAAACAACAGATGGACAGAGAGAATAATTATAACCCATGTCTCAGTCCATATGATATCTTGTAGAATAGAGGAATATATGATCCCTTATCTAATGGACGTGTTATTGACTGGGTCAGAGTTCAACAACGGATTTTAAGAGCTATGATTGCTAGTCGGTGTTTAAGTCGTACTTGCAGTTATAGTTATTAGACTTATTCAAGTGGGAGACTGTTGGATTAGGTGTCTAATCCCATAACTATAATTTGTATGTACTTGACCTGAGAGTATCATGGTCCATTTCGGGTTGCATATCACCAGGACAATTTGATAGGATGGATATTGTAGTAAGAGGTTATTTATGATTTACTAATATATTATAAATATAATATATTAATGGAGAAATCATATTATTTAATTAGTATTGATCAAAATTTAATTTTGTGATCAAAAGAGACTAATTAAATTAATGGGGACTGATTATGTAAATCAGTGATACATATAGGGTTGGGCTATTGATCCATGATGGGCTAAGTTTATGTAAGCAACCATGAAGAGTTAGCCCGCATGAGTTATGGATCACAACCTAAGTGTGTGTATTAGGGTTTACCCATGACTCTTGGAATCCTACACTATATATATGTTACCCTTGGCCTAAAATCGGTTACACAAGTGTTCTTAGAGTTCACACAATTGATTTGTGTGCTCCATATTCTCTCTCAAAGTCCTCCTTTGTTCATGGTGTTTGTCAACCATTTGAGGCATCACACTTGAGGTGCCAAGCTCCTGAAAGGCCAAAACTACAAGCTACAATAAAGAGGTATTCTTCTAACTTTATTTTATGATTCATGTATCAAAACTGTAGGCTAGTCGTAGGCTTCATGCTTTGAAAATTTTATTGCATGTATAACTAGAGAAAACTTAGATCCAAAGCTATTAGGGTTGTATGTTGTCGCACCCCCAAACCAGAATGGCGGAAACATTTGGGGGCGGAGGACTTTAGGTAAGTATCACAACACGTGCAATATAGTAATCAAAGTACAAACAACCATTGTATTAATAAGTATAAGTTTTACATAAGTGTTCAAACATTACATATTCAAACACTAAAGTAGGTACAGTAGAAGACAAGAGTCGCGGTGCGGGACTAGGTAGTCTTCTCAAAACCTTCGGGAGTGTACCTGTCTACTGGATTCCTGAGAATACAAGTTATTTGGAAAGAGTAGATCAGCATTTAAGCTGGTGAGTTCATAAGTATTTTAGTTCTGTTAAGTATACCATAAGTTCTTTGGATAAGTTCACTGGTTTCTCCAGGAAATCCTATATTTCCTGAGGTGATTAATTGATAACCTCAATAGTTTCCCTCTGTAATTACTTAGTTTATACTGATTATATATAACCCAATATCGAATGGACAGTCAAATGGGTGTATCTGCCCTAAGCCCACAACCAAACAAGGAACAGGAAGTAAGGCGGAAGTCACACATTTCACTGTCAATCGGATATTACTTATGTACAACTCTAATGTAATAACTAAGGAATTATAGAATTAACCACTAAAGGTCTTTTATGTTATACTAGTTTACAAAGATTGAATGACTAAGTTTCATTTGAAAAGTGGTTTAATCCCATAAACCGTTTCCTTTGTATAAGTGGTTTAATCCCATAAACCGTTTCATTTGTAAAAGTGGTTTAATCCCATAAACCGTTTCATTTGTAAAAGTGTTCTTTGTTATATCTGTTCTACAGTAAAAACATTAGTATTAATCCTGGAGAGTATTGTATTATCCATAATACTGCCTTGTGGTTTTAAATGTTCAAAACCAGAAGTACAATACTTGATTTCATGATACGTAGCTTTTACTGTAAGTAAAAACTACTGAAGGTATATCTGATCGGGATGTAATTAACTTTTCTTACTGTTCTTAGAGAATTATATTACTTTGTAATTCACTCGTTGTTTTATCCATGTGAGTTCTATCAACCATACTAATATGACTGAAATGTCTGCTACGACATTCTTCAGGCGTCGCAATGAATATGATATTTGACACCCTAGGCCTGCCGGCCAAACTGTAGCGAACAGTAGAGGTGCGGGATTGTCAGTCTCATATAGATCTATACACAAATTCACGCTCTCCCTACAAGAGATTCTGGCTAATAGTTCAGGACTTAAAAGGTCGTACTTAGATAAGTACACCGTGAAGGGTCTCACAAATTTATTGTTTCAACGAGATTTATGATGTATTAGTATTACCCTGTGAAAGCTAACTCTGGTACTTTGTATCGTACCCTCGGTTAATGCAAACCCGGTATGATGTATTATTACCTCGTGTTTGCTAACTCTGGTACTCTGTATAGTACCATTGCTAATGCAAACCTGGTATTATGTATTATTACCTCGTGTTTTCTAACTCTGGTACTCTGTATAGTACCATTGCTAATGCAAACCCGGTATTATGTATTATTACCTCGTGTTTGCTAACTCTGGTACTCTGTATAGTACCATTGTTAATGCAAACCCGGAATTATGTATTATTACCTCGTGTTTGCTAACTCTGGTACTCTCTATAGTACCATTGCTAATGCAAACCCGGAATTGTGTATTATTACCTCGTGTTTGCTAACTCTAGTACTCTGTATAGTACCATTGCTAATGCAAACCCGACATTACCTCGTGTTTGCTAACTCTGGTACTCTATATAGTACCTTTTTTAATGCAAACCTGGTATGATGTATCTTTACTTCTTTAATATGTTGTTCGTATATTAAAGGTATTATACATATCTTGGTATAGTTGAATGTATTTTGGTAATTTCCTTGGAAAGTATACAATCGTGAATCACACTTGTATATTTAGGTTTGAATCATAAATTATACCTATTATAATTTATATGTTCTATCTGATTAGCATGGTTTCTCATGGATGCATACCTTTGCTCAGCCTGATACAAAGGTGATGATACCAAAAGGGGTAACCTTTTGTACTCATATATGTATAATATATATATATATATATATATATATATATATATATATATATATATATATATATATATATATATATATATATATATATATATATATAATTAAGAAGGAAACGACCTTCGGACAAATAACACAACCTTAATTCCACATCCAAACAAGGAAAAGGATATAAGATAATTCATTAGTCCTAAGCCCTTCAAATCTTATTTATATATTTATACATATATAAACATGATTTTGGCATTTATACTTTGAAATAGCTGATAAAACATTTTTCAAAGAATTTAACGGAGTTTACATGACTTTAAAGATTTAACATGGCTTTACGTTATTTTGGAAGTATTTGGTAATTCTTAAAAGCATACGTAAAATCTTGGTGTGATTATTATCACATACAGTTATTAACACAATTTAATATTGTGTTAAACTTGTATTCCCCCCTAAAAAGCATTTAAAAACCATTGAAAATGTAAATTATAGGGGTATGAACTCACTTTGATAAGCGGTGATTCGGGAAGCGTTTCGTTTCCCGGAAAGAGTTTATTTGACGAGAAACCGGCTCAAACCGGGCAGTGTTTCGACTGGAGAGAGGATAACTTCTTGAGAATTCCAGGGCTCCGGGGCTTGCTTCGGGCTTTAGACATGATATCGGGGCCTTGGGGGGTCGTGAGAAAGTCGAGGGGGTGAAATGGTGCAAAATGGAGAAATTTAGGGTGAAAAATCCTTCAAATCCGAGAAGGCTCGCACCCTTTATATAGGGGTGCGAGGGTTGGGCCGAAGGAGGACAGCTGGCGAGGGTGCGGAACAGTCAGCAGCTACGTGGCAGCTCCTGCAAAGGCCACGTGCGAAGACTAAGGCGGTGCGCAAATTCGGACCCGTTGCGAGGCACGTGATTTCGGACAGGTGGAGGCTCCTAAGTTGGCCGAACTTCGGTCCAGTGGGGAAGGAGGTGATGACTTCAAACCAATCAGGAGGTGCCACGCGAGGCTGCGGTCCAATGAGAAGCGAACATGTGGAGGCCTCGCTTGCGAAGGGTGACGTGTCCGAAGATGACTCAGCGAAGTTTCCCGGTTTTCAACATTTTCTTGATTTGTGTGCCAAAAACTTGCGAAAATCATAACTTTCGCATACGAGCTTCGTTTTTGGCGTTCTTCATATGCACGCGTAGGTAAAATCATACTCTACGACTTTCATTTAGACTTTGTCAGCTGTTTTTGAGTTTATTTTTAATATTATTATTTTTAACAGACCGGGACAGGAAATCCGTCAAAAATTCATAACTTCTTCATCCGACGTCCGTTTTCGTCTGTCTTTTTACCGTTGTGCTACTTTTGACGAGGCCTTCGATTCTCGTTTAATCTGCGTCAGCTAAATATCGATCGATTTATATTTCGAATTTTTAGCTGTCTACTGCTAAACCGAAACTTCGAAAAATCATAACTTCCTCATACGAAGTCAGATTTTTACGTTCTTTTTATGAACGTTCTCGGTTTAACATATTCTACAACTTTCATTTAGATTGTTAAGGCTAAAAAGTCTTTTATCGAAAATTCGCTTTTTACACTGAATAGTGTTTTGCCGGTTTTATCGCAAATTTTCGATTGGTCATAACTTCTTCGTTATAACTCGGATTTCAGTGTTCTTTATATTTTTGGAAACCTTGTTACAGACTCTACCACTTGGTTCATCCCAATTATGATTGTTGATCAATTTATTTTAGACCAAACTTTGACTGGTGTCACATTATCCCCCCGTTAAAGGGAATTTCGTGCCGAAATTAAGTCTAAAGTCATACTCATGGACTAGGTCTAATATTTCATTTCCCAAGTGAATTCAGGTCCCTGGTTTGTAATCCAGCGAACCTTCACTAACGGGATGAGACTTAGCGTGGTTCTTTAGATTTCCATATCCATCGTTTTTATTGGTTCTTCTACAGAGTGTTGACTTTTATTTAACTTGATTTCATTGAGTGAAATAACAAGTGTTTTCTCGGATTGACACCTCTTTAGATTAGATATGTGAAAGATGGGATGAATGTTATTAAGTTTTTGGTGGTAGTTTATGTTTAAAAGTACAAGACCGATTCTGGTAAGAACCTCAAATGGTCCTATGTACTTTGAGTTTTGTATTTCACGCTTTCTAAAGTGCATCTTGTCCTTCCTGAGTGAGACCTTCATATGACAAGGTCATCAATCCTGGAATTCCAAGGGTTTTCTTTTATCGAAGTCGTAGCTTCTCTGGTTAACTCTGGAAGCTTTATGTCGCTTCCTAATTCGTATTTTGTTTTTGGTAGTTTCTCGAATGAATTCCAGATCAGCAAGGGTGCTGTGTGGAAATTGGATCTCTAGCTAGTTGCGTATTACCACTTTAGTCCAGTGCAGATAGGATCTGCACTTATGACTGCAGAAGGTTTTGAATGGAGCAACTTGAATGTTAGCGTGATAAAGGACTCGACTAATTGGTAAATGGGTATCCCATTCTTTACCATAGTCGATCCCATAGAATCATGACTACTCTGGTTCCTAGAGATTTTTGAGTGATGGCCTGAACTGGGAGATGATTCTATTATCTCAGTGGAGATAACAGATATTGGCATACCGTGCACTCACATGTTCTAGTTATCTTCTCTACTTGCCACATTTTCAGGTTTCAAGGCTTCCTGTTGAGCCTCCTTACTTTGTGTGGAGAGATTTGAAAGGGTTATCATAGTCCATGATTGGCACTATGACCTGGGTACTCTTTCCGACTTAGGGTGTCAGCTACTATATTGGCTTTGTCGAGATGATAACGAATTTCGAATTCGTAGTCATTTAGTAGCTCGACCCACTGTCGTGGTCTCATGTTGAATTCCACCTGGTAGAATACATGATGCTGGCTTTTGCTCCGAAGTTCATGATCAGACTCATACTTGGCTCATCCACCATTACCTCGTGTATACAAGTCGTATATATTTTAGATTTCACAAAACGTTTGGATGGGTGACTCTGCCCCAGGTCCACAACCAAACAAGGAACAGGAGATAGGGCGGAATCACACATCCTTAATCTTGTTAAGTCTAATTTATATACCACTCTCGTGTATACACTTAGCAGCGATAGATTAACTTAATGAGTTCTTAGTCTCTATTCTTGAACCTGACCTGCGGTATAATGATTTTCCTATGAGATCTATTGAGGTATATCGGTAGTTACTGACTTCTAAGACTACTTCGGTGCTTTTCGTTTGAAGTTTCCTGTCTACTGAGTAGGCTAGAATGGCGTGGTACCCTTCGCATGGGTACTTCTGAAGTTTTGAAACGAGAGACAATCTAAGGGTTTTGTGTTATGGATTGAAAGAATTTCATCTTACGGCTGATTAAGGAAAAAGTTCCCTTATACAGCATAAGAATTTTCACATGGTAAGGCCAGGCCAAACCATGTCCAATGAGGATGTCGGAATTTTCTCGACGAAATAGATATTAAGTCGTTCTGGGACGAATGATTACTAGGATGATATCCTATGTACCTAAGTTTTCAGCGCTTCTGGTTTTATTCTGTTATTATCGCTACAAACCCCTTTTTGATTCGAAATTGGCGGGTACTACCAATACGAGGGTTCTGATAATTTGAAATTATGAATTTTCATGAAACGATCCTTACTAGGTCTCTCTATAATCACTTGGTGTATACAAGTCATGTATAATTAAGATTGGTAAGACCTTTGACTGAGCAACCCTGCCCAAAATCTACAACCAAACAAGGAACAGGAAATGAGGCGGAATTACTCACTCTAAGTTTACAAATCTTAATTATAATTGACCCTTATGTATACACTAAGTCATCATAGCTTACCTAATAGGGTTTCAAATTTTATATAAGTGTTAGGATTTAATTTGAACGAGAGAGTAATCATAATTATAGATAATTATCGGGGTTTGGAAGCGTACCAAAATATAGCAGGTTCTTTGATGCTTTCCCATGTATTGGGATCAAAATCTTCCTGCTCCCCCATCGTTCTTCTCTGCTTGACAATCCCTCTTGTAATGTCCTATTTCACCATAAAGGTGACATATGGGAATGGTTCCAACATCGGTAGTTGAAGTGATGAACTCAACCGGAGTTCTACAGATGCGGGCGGTATGCCCCTTCATGTTGCATCTATTGCAATGCAGCTCTCGGCAAACTCCATGATGATGGTAGTTGCACTTGCTGCAGTGTGGGAGGTTTCCTAAGTACGGCTTGGTTGGTGCTAGTTTAACATTGCTGATGGGGGTATTGACTGCCCCAGTTCGTTGCCCTTTGTTAGGTTCTTGAGTTGAACAACTCCCTTCCTTGTTCTCGAACTTTCGTTTCAGGATATTAGGCTTAAGGTTCAAGGTGTTCTTACAAGTAGGTTCTCGTTGCTGTACTTGGCCATCACCACGATCGGGGTTACCGATAGCATTACTACTAACATTTGCATTGTTAGCATTAAGGTGTGCCATCACAGCTGCTGTGACCGCAGCTTGAAACGTAGCAGCATCTATCTGAAGGATTGGTGTTTCGCTGGTGGGTTGGTCACATTTCTTTGGAAGCATGATTGTGTTACATGATAAGAAAATGAGCTCATGACCGACTATCGTGTCTCTAGATGTATTCTAACCATTTGTATCTATGTATTAATCTTTCGTTTTGTTATATTGTTCTCAATGATTCGACCTGCATCCCTATGATGCAGTCCTGGTAAGGAACATAAATAAGTTTCTAGAATGGTTATGAACTGAGTATCATCTGAACTAAGTTACCTTCGTTTGGTGGATATCATTTCCCAATTTTGGAAAGATTCGAAATAATTCATAACAGTGTCTACATAAAATAGACTTATGAATTTGAGAAGTAATCACTATCAATTAAGATTTCGTGATCTGATTTATTGTTATTAGCCGTGACAGGAAAAGAGGATAAGCTCAAAGCCTAATATGAGTAATGAAATCACTAACTCACTAGGTTGAATTGATTTACTAGTTATTACTTAGATGAAATGGTGCTCAAACTCTTCACATGAATCATGTGTGGTTTTCCTTTGTTATCTGTTCTATTCAGAGTGGTAATGATTTGTTTCCTCCTGGTATTTATAGGGTGTCCTTCTCCTCAGTAGGTATATTGAACTCCTGGGCTGTCTTACTTTCGATTCTGACACTGATCCTCATTACTTTGTAATGAATATTTTGAATCTCAGAAGTTCATGCGAATCTCTCATTGGTGTCCTTAATAGGGTACGGGCACTAAATGATTTCTATAGTTTATTTACTTCTCATATGTTTCTTTCTTGGAATTCCCCTAATGAAATTCTATAGGATCCTCCTTGACTCTTCTATTGATTGCTGGAGTAACTATGTTTATCTAACAGGTTTATACGAGAATGGGAATGTCTAAAGAATCTACGAGAAAATTTGAATTTTCACGAAGGTGATCCTTCCTGGTCCTCCTATAATCACATGGTGTGTACCGATTATATATAATCCAGATCAAATAGACCTTTGAATAAGTAATCCTACTCTAAAACCACATCCAAACAAGGAAAAGGAAGTAGAGTGAAAATCTAATATTCTAAGTCTATAAAATCTCGGCTATATATAACCTTAACGTATCCACTTAGTAATTATAGACTTATCAGAAAAGATCTTTTTAACATTTCCCCAAAGGTATGTAACATACCTCCATGTTATTTTAGTTATGAGTTTGATTCTTGGACTTCTAGATACAAGAACTTAACAAGTTTTCAGTTTTCTTGTTATAGCATCCTAAAATACTCCCATAGTATTTTAGTCTTTATGTTTGGTTCTAGAATTCTTCTGGTACTTAGGTAAGTTTTATACCTGTTGCAACACTACAATCATTCCCCGAACACATGTTGGTCATATCTCGGATGAATATAGTTGATCAGCCTATATTGATCCCAGATATGATTACGTCACTGTCTAGGTTTAACTGCAATGTCCAACATCCAAATACTTTAGTTTTGTTCTTCTTATGATACTCATTCTGGTATATATACTCTGCATGTACTTATACTTTTATAAAATATTGATATATTTTTAAAGTATAACTCTTGGTCAGAGTGTTTTTATCCCAATGGGTTTATAGTTGTATATCTTTTAAAACTGATATACTGAGTTCACTATAAACACTGCTCTAATACCAATCTGTCGCACCCGCAAACCAGAATGGCGGAAACATTCGGGGGTGGAGCACTTTAGGTAAGTATCACAACACGTGCAATAAAGTAATCAAAGTACAAACAACCATTGTATTAATAAGTATAAGTTTTACATAAGTGTTCAAACATTACATATTCAAACACTAAAGTAGGTACAGTAGAAGACAAGAGTCGTGGTACGGGACTAGGTAGTCTTCTCAAAACCTTTGGGAGTATACCTGTCTACTGGATTCCTGAGAATACAAGTTATTTGGAAAGAGTAGATTAGCATTTAAGCTGGTGAGTTCATAAGTATTTTAGTTCTGTTAAGTATACCATAAGTTCTTTGGATAAGTTCACTCGTTTCTCCAAGAAATCCTATATTTCCTGAGGTGATTAATTGATAACCTCAATAGTTTCCCTCTGTAATTACTTAGTTTATACTGATTATATATAACCCAATATCGAATGGACAGTCAAATGGGTGTATCTGCCCTAAGCCCACAACCAAACAAGGAACAGGAAGTAAGGCGGAAGTCACACATTTCACTGTCAATCGGATATTACTTATGTACAACTCTAATGTAATAACTAAGGAATTATAGAATTAACCACTAAAGGTCTTTTATGTTATACTAGTTTACAAAGATTGAATGACTAAGTTTCATTTGATAAGTGGTTTAATCCCATAAACCGTTTCCTTTGTATAAGTGGTTTAATCCCATAAACCGTTTCATTTGTAAAAGTGGTTTAATCCCATAAACCGTTTCATTTGTAAAAGTGTTCTTAGTTATATTTATTCTACAGTAAAAACATTAGTATTAATCCTGGAGAGTATTGTATTATCCATAATACTGCCTTGTGGTTTTAAATGTTCAAAACCAGAAGTACAATACTTGATTTCATGATATGTAGCTTTTACTGTAAGTAAAACCTACTGAAGGTATATCTGGTCGGGATGTAATTAACTTTTCTTACTGTTATAAGAGAAGTATATTACTTTGTAATTCACTCGTTGTTTTATCCATGTGAGTTCTATTAACCATACTAATATGACTGAAATGCCTGCTGCGACGTTCTTCAATCTTCGAAATGAATATGATATTTGACACCCTAGGCCTGCCGGCCAAACTGTAGTGAACAGTAGAGGTGCGGGATTGTCAGTCCCATATAGATCTAAACACAAATTCACGCTCTCCCTACAAGAGATTTTGGCTAATAGTTCACGACTTAAAAGTTCGTACTTAGATAAGTACACCGTGAAGGGTCTCACAAATTTATTGTTTCAACGAGATTGACGATGTATTATTATTACCCTGTGAATGCTAACTCTGGTACTTTCTAGAGTACCATTGCTAATGCAAACCCGGTATTATGTATTATTACGTCATGTTTGCTAACTCTGGTACTCTGTATAGTACCATTGCTAATGCAAACCCGCAATTGTGTATTATTACCTCGTGTCTGCTAACTCTAGTACTCTGTATAAACCCGGAATTGTGTATTATTACCTCGTGTTTGCTAACTCTGGTACTCTGTATAGTACCATTGCTAATGCAAACCCGACATTACCTCGTGTTTGCTAACTCTGGTACTCTGCATAGTACCATTGCTAATGCAAACCCGGTATTATGTATTATTACCTCGTGTTTGCTAACTCTGGTACTCTGCATAGTACCATTGCTAATGCAAACCCGGAATTGTGTATTATTACCTCGTGTTTGCTAACTCTGGTACTCTGTATAAACCCGAAATTGTGTATTATTACCTCGTGTTTGCTAACTCTGGTACTCTGTATAGTACCTTTGTTAATGCAAACCTGGTATGATGTAGCTTTACTTCTTTAATATGTTGTTCGTATATTAAAGGTATTATACATATCTTGGTATAGTTGAATGTATTTTGATAATTTCCTTGGAAAGTATACAGTTGTGAATCATACTTGTATATTTAGTTTTGAATCATAAATTATACCTATTATAATTTATATGTTCTATCTGATTAGCATGGTTTCTCATAGATGAACATCTTTGCTCTGCCTGATACAAAGGTGATCATACCAAAAGGGGTAACCTTTTGTACTCATATATGTACAATATATATATATATATATATATATATATATATATATATATATTATATATATATATATATATATATATATATATATATAATTAAGAAGGAAACGACCTTCGGAGAAATAACAGAACCTTAATTCCACATCCAAACAAGGAAAATGATATAAGATAATTCATTAGTCCTAAGCCCTTCAAATATTATTATATATTTATACATATATAAACATGATTTTGGCATTTATACTTTGAAATAGCTTATAAAACATTTTTCAAATAATTTAACGGAGTTTACATGACTTTAAAGATTTAACATGACTTTACGTTATTTTGGAAGTATTTGGTAATTCTTAAAAGCATACGTAAAATCTTGGTGTGATTAATATCACATACAGTTATTAACACAATTTAATATTGTGTTAAACTTGTATCCCCCCCTAAAAAGCATTTAAAAACCATTGAAAAGGTAAATTATAGGGGTATGGACTCACTTTGATAAGCGGTGATTCGGGAAGCGTTTCGTTTCCCGGAAAGAATTTATTTGACGAGAAACCGGCTCAAACCGGGCAGAGTTTCGACTGGAGAGAGGATAAATTCTCGAGAATTTCGGGGCTCCGGGGCTTGCTTCGGGCTTTAGTCATGATATCAGGGCCTTGGGGGTCGTGAGAAAGTCGAGGGGGTGAAATGGTGCAAAATGGAGAAATTTAGGGTGAAAAATCCTTCAAATCCGAGAAGGCTCGCACCCTTTATATAGGGGTGCGAGGGTTCGGCCGAAGGAGGACAGCTGGCGAGGGCGCGGAAGAGTCAGCAGCTACGTGGCAGCTCCTACGAAGGCCACGTGTGAAGACTAAGGCGGTGCGCAAATTCGGACCCGGTGCGAGGCACGTGATTTCGGACAGGTGGAGGCTCCTAAGTGGGCCGAACTTCGGTCCAGTGGGGAAGGAGGTGATGACTTCAAACCAAGCAGGAGGTTCCACGCGAGGCTGCGGTCCAATGAGAAGCGAACACGTGGAGGCCTCGCTTGCGAAGGGTGAGGTGTCCGAAGATGACTCAGCGAAGTTTCCCGGTTGTCAACATTTTCTTGATTTTTGTGCCAAAAACTTGCGAAAATCATAACTTTCGCATACAAGCTTCGTTTTTGGCGTTCTTCATATGCACGCGTAGGTAAAATCATACTCTACGACTTTCATTTAGACTTTGTCGGCTGTTTTTGAGTTTATTTTTTAATATTATTATTTTTAACAGACCGGGACAGGAAATCCGTTAAAAATTCATAACTTCTTCATCCGACGTCCATTTTCGTCTGTCTTTTTACCGTTGTGCTACTTTTGACGATACCTTCGATTCTCGTTTAATTTGCATCAGCTAAATATCGATCGATTTATATTTCGAATTTTTAGCTGTCTACTGCTAAACCGAAACTTCGAAAATCATAACTTCCTCATACGAAGTCAGATTTTTACGTTCTTTTTATGAACGTTCTCGGTTTAACATATTCTACAACTTTCATTTAGATTGTTAAGGCTAAAAAGTCTTTTATCGAAATTCGCTTTTTACACTGAACAGTGGTTTGCCGGTTTTATCGCGGATTTTCGATTGGTCATAACTTCTTCGTTATAAATCAGATTTCAGTGTTCTTTATATTTTTGGAAACCTTGTTATAGACTCTACCACTTGGTTCATCCCAATTACGATTATTGATCTATTTATTTTTTACCAAACTTTGACTGGTGTCACATTATCCCCCCGTTAGAGGGAATTTTGTCCCGAAATTAAGTCTAAAGTGATACTCATGGAACTAGGTCTAATATTTCCTTTCCCAAGTGAATTCAGGTCCCTGGTTTGTAATCCAGCGAACCTTCACTAACGGGATGAGACTTAGCGTGGTTCTTTAGATTTCCCTATCCATTGTTTTTATTGGTTCTTCTACAAAGTGTAGACTTTTATTTAACTTGATTTCATTGAGTGAAATAACAAGTGTTTTATCGGATTGACACCTCTTTAAATTAGATATGTGAAAGATGGGATGAATGTTATTAAGTTTTTGGTGGTAGTTTAAGTTTAAAAGTACAAGACCGATTCTGGTAAGAACCTCAAATGGTCCTATGTACTTTGAGTTTTGTATTTCACGCTTTCTAAAAGCGCATCTTGTCCTTCCTGAGTGAGACCTTCATATGACAAGGTCATCAATCCTGGAATTCCAAGGGTTTTCTTTTATCGAAGCCGTAGCTTCTCTGGTTAACTCTGAAAGCTTTATGTCGCTTCCTGATTCGTATTTTGTTTTTGGTAGTTTCTCGGATGAATTCCAGATCAGCAAGGGTGCTTTGTGGAAATTGGATCTCTAGCTAGTTGCGTATTACCACTTTAGTCCAGTGCAGATAGGATCTGCACTTATGACTGCAGAAGGTTTTGAATGGAGCAACTTGAATGTTAGCGTTATAAAGAACTCGACTAATTGGTAAATGGGTATCCCATTCTTTACCATAGTCGATCCCATAGAATCATGACTACTCTGGTTCCTAGAGATTTTTGAGTGATGGCCTGAACTGGGAGATGATTCTATTATCTCAGTGGAGATAACAGATATTGGCATACCGTGCACTCATATTTTCTAGTTATCTTCTCTACTTGCCACATTTTCAGGTTTCAAGGCTTCCTGTTGAGCCTCCTTACTTTGTGTGGAGAGATTTGAAAGGGTTATCATAGTCCATGATTGGCACTATGACCTGGTACTCTTTCCGACTTAGGGTGTCAGCTACTATATTGGCTTTGTCGAGATGATAATGAATTTCGAATTCGTAGTCATTTAGTAGCTCGACCCACTGTCGTGGTCTCATGTTGAATTCCACCTGGTAGAATACATGATGCTGGCTTTTGCTCCGAAGTTCATGATCAGACTCATACTTGGCTCATCCACCATTACCTCGTGTATACAAGTCGTATATATTTTAGATTTCACAAAACGTTTGGATGGGTGACTCTGCCCCAGGTCCACAACCAAACAAGGAACAGGAGATAGGGCGGAAACACACATCCTTAATCTTGTTAAGTCTAACTTGTATACCACTCTCGTGTATACACTTAGCAGCGATAGATTAACTTAATGAGTTCTTAGTCTCTATTATTGAACCTGACCTGCAGTATAATGATTTTCCTAAGAGATCTATTGAGGTATATCGGTAGTTACTGACTTCTAAGACTACTTCGGTGCTTTTCGTTTGAAGTTTCCTGTCTACTAAGTAGGCTAGAATGGCGTAGTACCCTTCGCATGGGTACTTCTGAAGTTTGAAACGAGAGACAATCTAAGGGTTTTGTGTTATGGATTGAAAGAATTTCATCTTACGGCTAATTAAGGAAAAAGTTCTCTTATACAGCATAAGAATTTTCACATGGTAAGGGCTAGGCCAAACCATGTCGAATGAGGATGTCGGAATTTTCTCGACGAAATAGATATTAAGTCATTCTGGGACGAATGATTACTAGGATGATATCCTATGTACCTAAGTTTTCAGCGCTTCTGGTTTTATTCGGTTATTATCGCTACAAACCCCTTTTTGATTCGAAATTGGTGGGTACTACCAATACGAGGGTTCTGATAATTTGAAATTATGAATTTTCATGAAACGATCCTTACTAGGTCTCTCTATAATCGCTTGGTGTATACAAGTCATGTATAATTTAGATTGGTAAGACCTTTGACTGAGCAACCCTGCCCTAAATCTACAACCAAACAAGGAACAGGAAATGAGGCGGAATTACTCACTCTAAGTCTACAAATCTTAATTATAATAGACCCTTATGTATACACTAAGTCATCATAGCTTACCTATTAGGGTTTCGAATTTCATATAAGTGTTAGGATTTAATTTGAACGAGAGAGTAATCATAATTATAGATAATTATCGGGGTTTGGAAGCGTACCAAAATATAGCAGGTTCTTTGATGCTTTCCCATGTATTGGGATCAAAATCTTCCTGCTCCCCCATCGTTCTTCTCTGTTTGACAATCCCTCTTGTAATGTCCTATTTCACCCTAAAGGTGACATATGGGAATGGTTCCAACATCGGTAGTTGAAGTGATGAACTCAACCGGAGTTCTACAGATGCGGGCGGTATGCCCCTTCATGTTGCATCTATTGCAATGCAGCTCTCGGCAAACTCCATGATGATGGTAGTTGCACTTGCTGCAGTGTGGGAGGTTTCCTAAGTACGGCTTGGTTGGTGCTAGAATAACAGGGCTGATGGGGGTATTGACTGCCCCAGTTCGTTGTCCTTTGTTAGGTTCTTGAGTTGAACAACTCCCTTCCTTGTTCTCGAACTTTTGTTTCAGGATATTAGGCTTAAGGTTCAAGGTGTTCTTACAAGTAGGTGCTCGTTGATGTACTTGGCCATCACCACGATCGGGGTTACCGATAGCATTACTACTAACATTTGCATTGTTTGCATTATGGTGTGCCATCACAGCTGCTACAGCTGCTGTGACCCCAGCTTGAAACGTAGCCGTATCTATCTGAAGGATTGGTGTTTCGCTGGTGGGTTGGTCACATTTCTTTGGAGGCATGATTGTGTTACATGATAAGAAAATGAGCTCGTGAGCGACTATCGTGTCTCTAGATGTATTCTAACCATTTGTATCTATGTATTAATCTTTCGTTTTGTTATATTGTTCTCAATGATTCGACCTGCATCCCTATGATGCAGTCCTGGTAAGGAACATAAATAAGTTTCTAGAATGGTTATGAACTGAGTATCATCTGAACTAAGTTACCTTCGTTTCGTGGATATCGTTTCCCAATTTTTGAAAATATTCGAAAATAATTCATAACAGTGTCTACATAAAATAGACTTATGAATTTGAGAAGTAATCACTATCAATTAAGATTTCGTGATCTGATTTATTGTTATTAGCCGTGACAGGAAAAGAGGATAAGCTCAAAGCCTAATGTGAGTAATGAAATCACTAACTCACTAGGTTGAATTGATTTACTAGTTATTACTTAGATGAAATGGTGCTCAAACTCTTCACATGAATCATGCGTGGTTTTCCTTTGTTATCTGTTCTATTCAGAGTGGTAATGATTTGTTTCCTCCTGGTATTTATAGGGTGTCCTTCTCCTCAGTAGGTATATTAAATTCCTGGGCTGTCTTACTTTCGATTCTGACACTGATCCTCATTACTTTGTAATGAATATTTTGAATCTCGGAAGTTCATGCGAATCTCGCATTGGTGTCCTTAATAGGGTACGGGCACTAAATGATTTCTCTAGTTTATTTACTTCTCATATGTTTCTTTCTTGGAATTCCCCTAATGAAATTCTATAGGATCCTCCTTGACTCTTCTATTGATTGCTGGAGTAACTATGTTTATCTAACAGGTTTATACGAGAATGGGAATGTCTAAAGAATCTACGAGAAAATTTGAATTTTCACGAAGGTGATCCTTCCTGGTCCTCCTATAATCACATGGTGTGTACCGATTATATATAATTCAGATCAAATAGACCTTTGAATAAGTAATCCTACTCTAAAACCACATCCAAACAAGGAAAAGGAAGTAGAGTGAAAATCTAATATTCTAAGTCTATAAAATCTCGGCTATATATAACCTTAACGTATCCACTTAGTAATTATAGACTTATCAAAAAAGATCTTTTTAACATTTCCCCAAAGGTATGTAACATACCTCCATGTTATTTTAGTTATGAGTTTGATTCTTGGACTTCTAGATACAAGAACTTAACAAGTTTTCAGTTTTCTTGTTATAGCATCCTAAAATACTCCCATGGTATTTTAGTCTTTATGTTTGGTTCTAGAATTCTTCTGGTACTTAGGTAAGTTTTATACCTGTTGCAACACTACAATCACTCCCCGAACACATGTTGGTCATATCTCGGATGAATATAGTTGATCAGCCTATATTGATCCCAGATATGATTACGTCACTGCCTAGGTTTAACTGCAATGTCCAACATCCAAATACTTTAGTTTTGTTCTTCTTATGATACTCATTCTGGTATATATACTCTGCATGTACTTATACTTTTATAAAATATTGATATATTTTTAAAGTATAACTCTTGGTCAGAGTGTTTTTATCCCAATGGGTTTATAGTTGTATATCTTTTAAAACTGATATACTGAGTTCACTATAAACACTGCTCTAATACCAATCTGTCGCACCCGCAAACCAGAATGGCGGAAACATTCGGGGGTGGAGCACTTTAGGTAAGTATCGCAACACGTGCAATATAGTAATCAAAGTACAAACAACCATTGTATTAATAAGTATAAGTTTTACATAAGTGTTCAAACATTACATATTCAAACATTAAAGTAGGTACAGTAGAAGACAAGAGTCGCGGTGCGGGACTAGGTAGTCTTCTCAAAAGCTTCGGGAGTGTACCTGTCTACTGGATTCCTGAGAATACAAGTTATTTGGAAAGAGTAGATCAGCATTTAAGCTGGTGAGTTCATAAGTATTTTAGTTCTGTTAAGTATACCATAAGTTCTTTGGATAAGTTCACTGGTTTCTCCAGGAAATCCTATATTTCCTGAGGTGATTAATTGATAACCTCAATAGTTTCCCTCTGTAATTACTTAGTTTATACTGATTATATATAACCCAATATCGAATGGACAGTCAAATGGGTGTATCTGCCCTAAGCCCACAACCAAACAAGGAACAGGAAGTAAGGCGGAAGTCACACATTTCACTGTCAATCGGATATTACTTATGTACAACTCTAATGTAATAACTAAGGAATTATAGAATTAACCACTAAAGGTCTTTTATGTTATACTAGTTTACAAAGATTGAATGACTAAGTTTCATTTGATAAGTGGTTTAATCCCATAAACCGTTTCCTTTGTATAAGTGGTTTAATCCTATAAACCGTTTCATTTGTAAAAGTGGTTTAATCCCATAAACCGTTTCATTTGTAAAAGTGTTCTTAGTTATATTTATTCTACAGTAAAAACATTATTATTAATCATGGAGAGTATTGTATTATCCATAATACTGCCTTGTGGTTTTAAATGTTCAAAACCAGAAGTACAATACTTGATTTCATGATATGTAGCTTTTACTGTAAGTAAAACCTACTGAAGGTATATCTGGTCGGGATGTAATTAACTTTTCTTACTGTTATAAGAGAAGTATATTACTTTGTAATTCACTCGTTGTTTTATCCATGTGAGTTCTATCAACCATACTAATATGACTGAAATGCCTGCTGCGACGTTCTTCAATCTTCGAAATGAATATGATATTTGACACCCTAGGCCTGCCGGCCAAACTGTAGCGAACAGTAGAGGTGCGGGATTGTTAGTCCCATATAGATCTAAACACAAATTCACGCTCTCCCTACAAGAGATTTTGGCTAATAGTTCACGACTTAAAAGTTCGTACTTAGATAAGTACACCGTGAAGGGTCTCACAAATTTATTGTTTCAACGAGATTGACGATGTATTATTATTGCCCTGTGAATGCTAACTCTGGTACTTTGTAGAGTACCATTGCTAATGCAAACCCGGTATTATGTATTATTACGTCATGTTTGCTAACTCTGGTACTTTGTATAGTACCATTGCTAATGCAAACCCGCAATTGTGTATTATTACCTCGTGTTTGCTAACTCTAGTACTCTGTATAAACCCGGAATTGTGTATTATTACCTCGTGTTTGCTAACTCTGGTACTCTGTATAGTACCATTGCTAATGCAAACCCGGCATTACCTCGTGTTTGCTAACTCTAGTACTCTGCATAGTACCATTGCTAATGCAAACCCGGTATTATGTATTATTACCTCGTGTTTGCTAACTCTGGTACTCTGCATAGTACCATTGCTAATGCAAACCCGGAATTGTGTATTATTACCTCGTGTTTGCTAACTCTGGTACTCTGTATAAACCCGAAATTGTGTATTATTACCTCGTGTTTGCTAACTCTGGTACTCTGTATAGTACCTTTATTAATGCAAACCTGGTATGATGTATCTTTACTTCTTTAATATGTTGTTCGTATATTAAAGGTATTATACATATCTTGGTATAGTTGAAAGTATTTTGATAATTTCCTTGGAAAGTATACAGTTGTGAATCATACTTGTATATTTAGTTTTGAATCATAAATTATACCTATTATAATTTATATGTTCTATCTGATTAGCATGGTTTCTCATGGATGAACACCTTTGCTCTGCCTGATACAAAGGTGATCATACCAAAAGGGGTAACCTTTTGTACTCATATATGTACAATATATATATATATATATATATATATATATATATATAATATATATATATATATAATATATATATATATGTATATAATTAAGAAGGAAACGACCTTCGGAGAAATAACACAACCTTAATTCCACATCCAAACAAGGAAAATGATATAAGATAATTCATTAGTCCTAAGCCCTTCAAATATTATTTATATATTTATACATATATAAACATGATTTTGGCATTTATACTTTGAAATAGCTTATAAAACATTTTTCAAATAATTTTGGAAGTATTTGGTAATTCTTAAAAGCATACGTAAAATCTTGGTGTGATTATTATCACATACAGTTATTAACACAATTTAATATTGTGTTAAACTTGTATTCCCCCCTAAAAAGCATTTAAAAACCATTGAAAAGGTAAATTATAGGGGTATGAACTCACTTTGATAAGCGGTGATTCGGGAAGCGTTTCGTTTCCCGGAAAGAGTTTATTAGACGAGAAACCGGCTCAAACCGGACAGAGTTTCGACTGGAGAGAGGATAACTACTCGAGAATTTCGGGGCTCCGGGGCTTGCTTCGGGCTTTAGTCATGATATCGGGGCCTTGGGGGTCGTGAGAAAGTCGAGGGGGTGAAATGGTGCAAAATGGAGAAATTTAGGGTGAAAAATCCTTCAAATCCGAGAAGGCTCGCACCCTTTATATAGGGGTGCGAGGGTTCGGCCGAAGGAGGACAGCTGGCGAGGGCGCGGAAGAGTCAGCAGCTACGTGGCAGCTCCTGCGAAGGCCACGTGTGAAGACTAAGGCGGTGCGCAAATTCGGACCCGGTGCGAGGCACGTGATTTCGGACAGGTGGAGGCTCCTAAGTGGGCCGAACTTCGGTCCAGTGGGGAAGGAGGTGATGACTTCAAACCAAGCAGGAGGTTCCACGCGAGGCTGCGGTCCAATGAGAAGCGAACACGTGGAGGCCTCGCTTGCGAAGGGTGAGGTGTCCGAAGATGACTCAGCGAAGTTTCCCGGTTGTCAACATTTTCTTGATTTTTGTGCCAAAAACTTGCGAAAATCATAACTTTCGCATACAAGCTTCGTTTTTGGCGTTCTTCATATGCACGCGTAGGTAAAATCATACTCTACGACTTTCATTTAGACTTTGTCGGCTGTTTTTGAGTTTATTTTTAATATTATTATTTTTAACAGACCGGGACAGGAAATCCGTTAAAAATTCATAACTTCTTCATCCGACGTCCGTTTTCGTCTGTCTTTTTACCGTTGTGCTACTTTTGACGATACCTTCGATTCTCGTTTAATTTGCATCAGCTAAATATTGATCGATTTATATTTCGAATTTTTAGCTGTCTACTGCTAAACCGAAACTTCGAAAAATCATAACTTCCTCATACGAAGTCAGATTTTTACGTTCTTTTTATGAACGTTCTCGGTTTAACATATTCTACAACTTTCATTTAGATTGTTAAGGCTAAAAAGTCTTTTATCGAAAATTCGCTTTTTACACTGAACAGTGTTTTGCCGGTTTTATCGCGGATTTTCGATTGGTCATACTTCTTCGTTATAAATCAGATTTCAGTGTTCTTTATATTTTTGGAAACCTTGTTACAGACTCTACCACTTGGTTCATCCCAATTACGATTATTGATCAATTTATTTTTTACCAAACTTTGACTGGTGTCACATTATCCCCCCGTTAGAGGGAATTTCGTCCCGAAATTAAGTCTAAAGTGATACTCATGGACTAGGTCTAATATTTCCTTTCCCAAGTGAATTCAGGTACCTGGTTTGTAATCCAGCGAACCTTCACTAACGGGATGAGAGTTAGCGTGGTTCTTTAGATTTCCCTATCCATCGTTTTTATTGGTTCTTCTATAGAGTGTAGACTTTTATTTAACTTGATTTCATTGAGTGAAATAACAAGTGTTTTATCGGATTGACACCTCTTTAAATTAGATATGTGAAAGATGGGATGAATGTTATTAAGTTTTTGGTGGTAGTTTAAGTTTAAAAGTACAAGACCGATTCTGGTAAGAACCTCAAATGGTCCTATGTACTTTGAGTTTTGTATTTCACGCTTTCTAAAGCGCATCTTGTCCTTCCTGAGTGAGACCTTCATATGACAAGGTCATCAATCCTGGAATTCCAAGGGTTTTCTTTTATCGAAGCCGTAGCTTCTCTGGTTAACTCTGAAAGCTTTATGTCGCTTCCTGATTCGTATTTTGTTTTTGGTAGTTTCTCGGATGAATTCCAGATCAGCAAGGGTGCTTTGTGGAAATTGGATCTCTAGCTAGTTGCGTAATACCACTTTAGTCCAGTGCAGATAGGATCTGCACTTATGACTGCAGAAGGTTTTGAATGGAGCAACTTGAATGTTAGCGTTATAAAGAACTCGACTAATTGGTAAATGGGTATCCCATTCTTTACCATAGTCGATCCCATAGAATCATGACTACTCTGGTTCCTAGAGATTTTTGAGTGATGGCCTGAACTGGGAGATGATTCTATTATCTCAGTGGAGATAACAGATATTGGCATACCGTGCACTCACATGTTCTAGTTATCTTCTCTACTTGCCACATTTTCAGGTTTCAAGGCTTCCTGTTGAGCCTCCTTACTTTGTGTGGAGAGATTTGAAAGGGTTATCATAGTCCATGATTGGCACTATGACCTGGGTACTCTTTCCGACTTAGGGTGTCAGCTACTATATTGGCTTTGTCGAGATGATAACGAATTTCGAATTCGTAGTCATTTAGTAGCTCGACCCACTGTCGTGGTCTCATGTTGAATTCCACCTGGTAGAATACATGATGCTGGCTTTTGCTCTGAAGTTCATGATCAGACTCATACTTGGCTCATCCACCATTACCTCGTGTATACAAGTCGTATATATTTTAGATTTCACAAAACGTTTGGATGGGTGACTCTGCCCCATGTCCACAACCAAACAAGGAACAGGAGATAGGGCGGAAACACACATCCTTAATCTTGTTAAGTCTAACTTATATACCACTCTCGTGTATACACTTAGCAGCGATAGATTAACTTAATGAGTTCTTAGTCTCTATTCTTGAACCTGACCTGCAGTATAATGATTTTTCCTATGAGATCTATTGAGGTATATCGGTAGTTACTGACTTCTAAGACTACTTCGGTGCTTTTCGTTTGAAGTTTCCTGTCTACTGAGTAGGCTAGAATGGCGTAGTACCCTTCGCATGGGTACTTCTGAAGTTTTGAAACGAGAGACAATCTAAGGGTTTTGTGTTATGGATTGAAAGAATTTCATCTTACGACTGATTAAGGAAAAAGTTCTCTTATACAGCATAAGAATTTTCACATGGTAAGGGCCAGGCCAAACCATGTCGAATGAGGATGTCGGAATTTTCTCGACGAAATAGATATTAAGTCGTTCTGGGACGAATGATTACTAGGATGATATCCTATGTACCTAAGTTTTCAGCGCTTCTGGTTTTATTCTGTTATTATCGCTACGAACCCCTTTTTGATTCGAAATTGGTGGGTACTACCAATACGAGGGTTCTGATAATTTGAAATTATGAATTTTCATGAAACGATCCTTACTAGGTCTCTCTATAATCGCTTGGTGTATACAAGTCATGTATAATTAAGATTGGTAAGACCTTTGACTGAGCAACCCTGCCCTAAATCTACAACCAAACAAGGAACAGGAAATGAGGCGGAATTACTCAGTCTAAGTCTACAAATCTTAATTATAATAGACCCTTATGTATACACTAAGTCATCATAGCTTACCTATTAGGGTTTCGAATTTTATATAAGTGTTAGGATTTAATTTTAACGAGAGAGTAATCATAATTATAGATAATTATCGGGGTTTGGAAGCGTACCAAAATATAGCAGGTTCTTTGATGCTTTCCCATGTATTGGGATCAAAATCTTCATGCTCCCCCATCGTTCTTCTCTGTTTGACAATCCCTCTTGTAATGTCCTATTTCACCATAAAGGTGACATATGGGAATGGTTCCAACATCGGTAGTTGAAGTGATGAACTCAACCGGAGTTCTACAGATGCGGGCGGTATGCCCCTTCATGTTGCATCTATTGCAATGCAGCTCTCGGCAAACTCCATGATGATGGTAGTTGCACTTGCTGCAGTGTGGGAGGTTTCCTAAGTACGGCTTGGTTGGTGCTAGAATAACAGGGCTGATGGGGGTATTGACTGCCCCAGTTCGTTGTCCTTTGTTAGGTTCTTGAGTTGAACAACTCCCTTCCTTGTTCTCAAACTTTTGTTTCAGGATATTAGGCTTAAGGTTCAAGGTGTTCTTACAAGTAGGTGCTCGTTGCTGTACTTGGCCATCACCACGATCGGGGTTACCGATAGCATTACTACTAACATTTGCATTGTTTGCATTATGGTGTGCCATCACAGCTGCTACAGCTGCTGTGACCCCAGCTTGAAACGTAGCCGTATCTATCTGAAGGATTGGTGTTTTGCTGGTGGGTTGGTCACATTTCTTTGGAGGCATGATTGTGTTACATGATAAGAAAATGAGCTCGTGAGCGACTATCGTGTCTCTAGATGTATTCTAACCATTTGTATCTATGTATTAATCTTTCGTTTTGTTATATTGTTCTCAATGATTCGACCTGCATCCCTATGATGCAGTCCTGGTAAGGAACATAAATAAGTTTCTAGAATGGTTATGAACTGAGTATCATCTGAACTAAGTTACCTTCGTTTCGTGGATATCGTTTCCCAATTTTTGAAAATATTCGAAAATAATTCATAACAGTGTCTACATAAAATAGACTTATGAATTTGAGAAGTAATCACTATCAATTAAGATTTCGTGATCTGATTTATTGTTATTAGCCGTGACAGGAAAAGAGGATAAGCTCAAATCCTAATGTGAGTAATGAAATCACTAACTCACTAGGTTGAATTGATTTACTAGTTATTACTTAGATGAAATGGTGCTCAAACTCTTCACATGAATCATGCGTGGTTTTCCTTTGTTATCTGTTCTATTCAGAGTGGTAATGATTTGTTTCCTCCTGGTATTTATAGGGTGTCCTTCTCCTCAGTAGGTATATTAAATTCCTGGGCTGTCTTACTTTCGATTCTGACACTGATCCTCATTACTTTGTAATGAATATTTTGAATCTCGGAAGTTCATGCGAATCTCGCATTGGTGTCCTTAATAGGGTACGGGCACTAAATGATTTCTATAGTTTATTTACTTCTCATATGTTTCTTTCTTGGAATTCCCCTAATGAAATTCTATAGGATCCTCCTTGACTTCTCTATTGATTGCTGGAGTAACTATGTTTATCTAACAGGTTTATACGAGAATGGGAATGTCTAAAGAATCTACGAGAAAATTTGAATTTTCACGAAGGTGATCCTTCCTGGTCCTCCTATAATCACATGGTGTGTACCGATTATATATAATCCAGATCAATTAGACCTTTGAATAAGTAATCCTACTCTAAAACCACATCCAAACAAGGAAAAGGAAGTAGAGTGAAAATCTAATATTCTAAGTCTATAAAATCTCGGCTATATATAACCTTAACGTATCCACTTAGTAATTATAGACTTATCAGAAAAGATCTTTTTAACATTTCCCCAAAGTTATGTAACATACCTCCATGTTATTTTAGTTATGAGTTTGATTCTTGGACTTCTAGATACAAGAACTTAACAAGTTTTCAGTTTTCTTGTTATAGCATCCTAAAATACTCCCATAGTATTTTAGTCTTTATGTTTGGTTCTAGAATTCTTCTGGTACTTAGGTAAGTTTTATACCTGTTGCAACACTACAATCACTCCCCGAACACATGTTGGTCATATCTCGGATGAATATAGTTGATCAGCCTATATTGATCCCAGATATGATTACGTCACTGTCTAGGTTTAACTGTAATGTCCAACATCCAAATACTTTAGTTTTGTTCTTCTTATGATACTCATTCTGGTATATATACTCTGCATGTACTTATACTTTTATAAAATATTGATATATTTTTAAAGTATAACTCTTGGTCAGAGTGTTTTTATCCCAATGGGTTTATAGTTGTATATCTTTTAAAACTGATATACTGAGTTCACTATAAACACTGCTCTGATATCAATCTGTCGCACCCACTAACCAGAACGGCGGAAACATTCGGGGGTGGAGCACTTTAGGTAAGTATCACAACACGTGCAATATAGTAATCAAAGTACAAACAACCATTGTATTAATAAGTATAAGTTTTACATAAGTGTTCAAACATTACATATTCAAACACTAAAGTAGGTACAGTAGAAGACAAGAGTCGCGGTACGGGACTAGGTAGTCTTCTCAAAATCTTCGGGAGTGTACCTGTCTACTGGATTCCTGAGAATACAAGTTATTTGGAAAGAGTAGATTAGCATTTAAGCTGATGAGTTCATAAGTATTTTAGTTCTGTTAAGTATACCATAAGTTCTTTGGATAAGTTCACTGGTTTCTCCAGGAAATCCTATATTTCCTGAGGTGATTAACTGATAACCTCAATAGTTTCCCTCTGTAATTACTTAGTTTATACTGATTATATATAACCCAATATCGAATGGACAGTCAAATGGGTGTATCTGCCCTAAGCCCACAACCAAACAAGAAACAGGAAGTAAGGCGGAAGTCACACATTTCACTGTCAATCGGATATTACTTATGTACAACTCTGATGTAATAACTAAGGAATTATAGAATTAACCACTAACGGTCTTTTATGTTATACTAGTTTACAAAGATTGAATGACTAAGTTTCATTTGATAAGTGGTTTAATCCCATAAACCGTTTCCTTTGTATAAGTGGTTTAATCTCATAAACCGTTTCATTTGTAAAAGTGGTTTAATCCCATAAACCGTTTCATTTGTAAAAGTGTTCTTAGTTATATTTATTCTACAGTAAAAACATTAGTATTAATCCTGGAGAGTATTGTATTATCCATAATACTGCCTTGTGGTTTTAAATGTTCAAAACCAGAAGTACAATACTTGATTTCATGATACGTAGCTTTTACTATAAGTAAAAACTACTAAAGGTATATCTGGTCGGGATGTAATTAACTTTTCTTACTGTTATAAGAGAAGTATATTACTTTGTAATTCACTCGTTGTTTTATCCATGTGAGTTCTATCAACCATACTAATATGACTGAAATGCCTGCTGCGACGTTCTTCAATCTTCGAAATGAATATGATATTTGACACCCTAGGCCTGCCGGCCGAACTGTAGCGAACAGTAGAGGTGCGGGATTGTCAGTCCCATATAGATCTATACACAAATTCACGCTCTCCCTACAAGAGATTTTGGCTAATAGTTCACGACTTAAAAGTTCGTACTTAGATAAGTACACCGTGAAGGGTCTCACAAATTTATTGTTTCAACGAGATTTACGATGTATTATTATTACCCTGTGAATGCTAACTCTGGTACTTTGTAGAGTACCATTGCTAATGCAAACCCGGTATTATGTATTATTACCTCGTGTTTGCTAACTCTGGTACTCTGTATAGTACCATTGCTAATGCAAACCCGCAATTGTGTATTATTACCTCGTGTTTGCTAACTCTGGTACTCTGTATAAACCCGGAATTGTGTATTATTACCTCGTGTTTGCTAACTCTGGTACTCTGTATAGTACCATTGCTAATGCAAACCCGGTATTACCTCGTGTTTGCTAACTCTGGTACTCTGCATAGTACCATTGCTAATGAAAACCCGGTATTATGTATTATTACCTCGTGTTTGCTAACTCTGGTACTCTGTATAGTACCATTGCTAATGCAAACCCGGAATTGTGTATTATTACCTCGTGTTTGCTAACTCTGGTACTCTATATAAACCCGAAATTGTTTATTATTACCTCGTGTTTGCCAACTCGGGTACTCTGTATAGTACCTTTGTTAATGCAAACCTGGTATGATGTATCTTTACTTCTTTAATATGTTGTTCGTATATTAAAGGTATTATACATATCTTGGTATAGTTGAATGTATTTTGATAATTTCCTTGGAAAGTATACAGTTGTGAATCATACTTGTATATTTAGTTTTGAATCATAAATTATACTTATTATAATTTATATGTTCTATCTGATTAGCATGGTTTCTCATGGATGAACACCTTTGCTCAGCCTGATACAAAGGTGATCATACCAAAAGGGGTAACCTTTTGTACTCATATATGTATAATATATATATATATATATATATAATTAAGAAGGAAACGACCTTCGGAGAAATAACACAACCTTAATTCCACATCCAAACAAGGAAAAGGATATAAGATAATTCATTAGTCCTAAGCCCTTCAAATATTATTTATATATTTATACATATATAAACATGATTTTGGCATTTATACTTTGAAATAGCTTATAAAACATTTTCCAAATAATTTAACGGAGTTTACATGACTTTAAAGATTTAACATGGCTTTACGTTATTTTGGAAGTATTTGGTAATTCTTAAAAGCATACGTAAAATCTTGGTGTGATTATTATCACATACAGTTATTAACACAATTTAATATTGTGTTAAACTTGTATTCCCCCTAAAAAGCATTTAAAAACCATTGAAAAGGTAAATTATAGGGGTATGAACTCACTTTGATAAGCGGTGATTCGGGAAGCGTTTCGTTTCCCCGAAAGAGTTTATTTGACGAGAAACCGGCACAAACCGGGCAGAGTTTCGACTGGAGAGAAGATAACTTTTCGAGAATTCCGGGGCTCCGGGGCTTGCTTCGGGCTTTAGTCATGATATCGGGGCCTTGGGGGGTCGTGAGAAAGTCGAGGGGGTGAAATGGTGCAAAATGGAGAAATTTAGGGTGAAAAATCCTTCAAATCCGAGAAGGCTCGCACCCTTTATATAGGGGTGCGAGGGTTCGGCCGAAGGAGGACAGCTGGCGAGGGCGCGGAAGAGTCAGCAGCTACGTGGCAGCTCCTGCGAAGGCCACGTTCGAAGACTAAGGCGGTGCGCAAATTCGGACCCGGTGCAAGGCACGTGATTTCGGACAGGTGGAGGCTACTAAGTGGGCCGAACTTCGGTCCAGTGGGGAAGGAGGTGATGACTTCAAACCAATCAGGAGGTGCCACGCGAGGCTGCGGTCCAATGAGAAGAGAACACGTGGAGGCCTTGCTTGCGAAGGGTGACGTGTCCGAAGATGACTCAGCGAAGTTTCCCGGTTGTCAACATTTTCTTGATTTTTGTGCCAAAAACTTACGAAAATCATAACTTTCGCATACGAGCTCCGTTTTTGGCATTCTTTATATGCACGCGTAGGTAAAATCATACTCTACGACTTTCATTTAGACTTTGTCGGCTGTTTTTGAGTTTATTTTTAATATTATTATTTTTAACAGACGGGGACAGGAAATCCGTTAAAAATTCATAACTTCTTCATCCGACGTCCGTTTTCATCTGTCTTTTTACCGTTGTGCTACTTTTGACGAGACCTTCGATTCTCGTTTAATTTGCGTCAGCTAAATATCGATCGATTTATATTTCGAATTTTTAACTGTCTACTGCTAAACCGAAACTTCGAAAAATCATAACTTCCTCATACGGAGTCAGATTTTTACGTTCTTTTTATGAACGTTCTCGGTTTAACATATTCTACAACTTTCATTTACATTTTTAAGGCTAAAAAGTCTTTGATCGAAAATTCGCTTTTTACACTGAACAGTGTTTTGCCGGTTTTATCGCGGATTTTCGATTGGTCATAACTTCTTCGTTATAACTCAGATTTCAGTATTCTTTATATTTTTGGAAACCTTGTTACAGACTCTACCACTTGGTTCATCCCAATTATGATTATTGATCAATTTATTTTTTACCAAACTTTGACTGGTGTCACATTATCCCCCCGTTAGAGGGAATTTCGTCCCGAAATTAAGTTTAAAGTGATACTCATGGACTAGGTCTAATATTTCCTTTCCCAAGTGAATTCAGGTACCTGGTTTGTAATCCAGCGAACCTTCACTAACGGGATGAGACTTAGCGTGGTTCTTTAGATTTCCCTATCCATCGTTTTTATTGGTTCTTCTACAGAGTGTTGACTTTTATTTAACTTGATTTCATTCAGTGAAATAACAAGTGTTTTATCGGATTGACACCTCTTTAGATTAGATATGTGAAAGATGGGATGAATGTTATTAAGTTTTTGGTGGTAGTTTAAGTTTAAAAGTACAAGACCGATTCTGGTAAGAACCTCAAATGGTCCTATGTACTTTGAGTTTTGTATTTCACGCTTTCTAAAGCGCATCTTGTCCTTCCTGAGTGAGACCTTCATATGACAAGGTCATCAATCCTGGAATTCCAAGGGTTTTCTTTTATCGAAGCCGTAGCTTCTCTGGTTAACTCTGGAAGCTTTATGTCGCTTCCTGATTCGTATTTTGTTTTTGGTAGTTTCTCGGATGAATTCCATATCAGCGAGGGTGCTTTGTGGAAATTGGATCTCTAGCTAGTTGCGTATTACCACTTTAGTCCAGTGCAGATAGGATCTGCACTTATGACTGCATAAGGTTTTGAATGGAGCAACTTGAATGTTAGCGTGATAAAGAACTCGACTAATTGGTAAATGGGTATCCCATTCTTTACCATAGTCGATCCCATAGAATCATGACTACTCTGGTTCCTAGAGATTTTTGAGTGATGGCCTGAACTGGGAGATGATTCTATTATCTCAGTGGAGATAACAGATATTGGCATACCGTGCACTCACATGTTCTAGTTATCTTCTCTACTTGCCACATTTTCAGGTTTCAAGGCTTCCTGTTGAGCCTCCTTACTTTGTGTGGAGAGATTTGAAAGGGTTATCATAGTCCATGATTGGCACTATGACCTGGGTACTCTTTCCGACTTAGGGTGTCAGCTACTATATTGGCTTTGTCGAGATGATAACGAATTTCGAATTTGTAGTCATTTAGAAGCTCGACCCACTATCGTGGTCTCATGTTGAATTCCACGTGGTAGAATACATGATGCTGGCTTTTTCTCCGAAGTTCATGATCAGACTCATACTTGGCTCATCCACCATTACCTCGTGTATACAAGTCGTATATATTTTAGATTTCACAAAACGTTCGGATGGGTGACTCTGCCCCAGGTCCACAACCAAACAAGGAACAGGAGATAGGGCGGAATCACACATCCTTAATATTGTTAAGTCTAACTTATATACCACTCTCGTGTATACACTTAGCAGCGATATATTAACTTAATGAGTTCTTAGTCTCTATTCTTGAACCTGACCTGCGGTATAATGATTTTCCTATGAGATCTATTGAGGTATATCGGTAGTTACTGACTTCTAAGACTACTTCGGTGCTTTTCGTTTGAAGTTTCCTGTCTACTGAGTAGGCTAGAATGGCGTGGTACCCTTCGCATGGGTACTTCTGAAGTTTTGAAACGAGAGACAATCGAAGGGTTTTGTGTTATGGATTGAAAGAATTTCATCTTACGGCTGATTAAGGAAAAAGTTCTCTGATACAGCATAAGAATTTTCACATGGTAAGGGCCAGGCCAAACCATGTCGAATGAGGATGCCGGAATTTTCTCGACGAAATAGATATTAAGTCGTTCTGGGACGAATGATTACTAGGATGATATCCTATGTACCTAAGTTTTCAGCGCTTCTGGTTTTATTATGTTATTATCGCTACGAACCCCTTTTTGATTCGAAATTGGCGGGTACTACCAATACGAGGGTTCTGATAATTTGAAATTATGAATTTTCATGAAACGATCCTTACTAGGTCTCTCTATAATTGCTTGGTGTATACAAGTCCCGTATAATTAAGATTGGTAAGACCTTTGACTGAGCAACCCTGTCCTAAATCTACAACCAAACAAGGAACAGGAAATGAGGCGGAATTACTCACTCTAAGTCTACAAATCTTAATTATAATTGACCCTTATGTATACACTAAGTCATCATAGCTTACCTATTAGGGTTTCAAATTTTATATAAGTGTTAGGATTTAATTTGAACGAGAGAGTAATCATAATTATAGATAATTATCGGGGTTTGGAAGCGTACCAAAATATAGCAGGTTCTTTGATGCTTTCCCATGTATTGGGATCAAAATCTTCCTGCTCCCCCATCGTTCTTCTCTGTTTGACAATCCCTCTTGTAATGTCCTATTTCACCATAAAGGTGACATATGGGAATGGTTCCAACATCGGTAGTTGAAGTGATGAACTCAACCGGAGTTCTACAGATGCGGGCGGTATGCCCCTTCATGTTGCATCTATTGCAATGCGGCTCTCGACAAACTCCATGATGATGGTAGTTGCACTTGCTGTAGTGTGGGAGGTTTCCTAAGTATGGCTTGGTTGGTGCTAGAATAACAGGGTTGATGGGGGTATTGACTGCCCCAGTTCGTTGTCCTTTGTTAGGTTCTTGAGTTGAACAACTCCCTTCCTTGTTCTCGAACTTTCGTTTCAGGATATTAGGCTTAAGGTTCAAGGTGTTCTTACAAGTAGGTGCTCGTTGCTGTACTTGGCCATCACCACGATCGGGGTTACCGATAGCATTACTACTAACATTTGCATTGTTAGCATTAAGGTGTGCCATCACAGTTGCTACAGCTGCTGTGACCGCAACTTGAAACGTAGCCGCATCTATCTGAAGGATTGGTGTTTCACTGGTGGGTTGGTCACATTTCTTTGGAGGCATGATTGTGTTACATGATAAGAAAATGAGCTCGTGAGCGACTATCGTGTCTCTAGATGTATTCTAACCATTTGTATCTATGTATTAATCTTTCGTTTTGTTATATTGTTCTTAATGATTCGACCTGCATCCCTATGATGCAGTCCTGGTAAGGAACATAAATAAGTTTCTAGAATGGTTATGAACTGAGTATCATCCGAACTAAGTTACCTTCGTTTGGTGGATATCGTTTCCCAATTTTTGAAAATATTCGAAAATAATTCATAACAGTGTCTACATAAAATAGACTTATGAATTTGAGAAGTAATCACTATCAATTAAGATTTCGTGATCTGATTTATTGTTATTAGTCGTGACAGGAAAAGAGGATAAGCTCAAAGGCTAATATGAGTAATGAAATCACTAACTCACTAGGTTGAATTGATTTACTAGTTATTACTTAGATGAAATGGTGCTCAAACTCTTCACATGAATCATGCGTGGTTTTCCTTTGTTATCTGTTCTATTCAGAGTGGTAATGATTTGTTTCCTCCTGGTATCTATAGGGTGTCCTTCTCCTCAGTAGGTATATTGAATTCCTGGGCTGTCTTACTTTCGATTCTGACACTGATCCTCATTACTTTGTAATGAATATTTTGAATCTCGGAAGTTCATGCGAATCTCTCATTGGTGTCCTTAATAGGGTACGGGCACTAAATGATTTCTATAGTTTATTTACTTCTCATATGTTTCTTTCTTGGAATTCCCCTAATGAAATTCTGTAGGATCCTCCTTGACTCTTCTATTGATTGCTGGAGTAACTATGTTTATCTAACAGGTTTATACGAGAATGGGAATGTCTAAAGAATCTACGAGAAAATTTGAATTTTTACGAAGGTGATCCTTCCTGGTCCTCCTATAATCACATGGTGTGTACCGATTATATACAATCCAGATCAAATAGACCTTTGAATAAGTAATCCTACTCTAAAACCACATCCAAACAAGGAAAAGGAAGTAGAGTGAAAATCTAATATTCTAAGTCTATAAAATCTCGGCTATATATAACCTTAACGTATCCACTTAGTAATTATAGACTTCTCAGAAAAGATCTTTTTAACATATCCCCAAAGGTATGTAACATACCTCCATGTTATTTTAGTTATGAGTTTGATTCTTGGACTTCTAGATACAAGAACTTAACAAGATTTCAGTTTTCTTGTTATAGCATCCTAAAATACTCCCATAGTATTTTAGTCTTTATGTTTGGTTCTAGAATTCTTCTGGTACTTAGGTAAGTTTTAGACCTGTTGCAACACTACAATCACTCCCCGAACACATGTTGGTCATATCTCGGATGAATATAGTTGATCAGGCTATATTGATCCCAGATATGATTACGTCACTGTCTAGGTTTAACTGTAATGTCCAACATCCAAATACTTTAGTTTTGTTCTTCTTATGATACTCATTCTGGTATATATACTCTGCATGTACTTATACTTTTATAAAATATTGATATATTTTTAAAGTATAACTCTTGGTCAGAGTGTTTTGATCCCAATGGGTTTATAGTTGTATATCTTTTAAAACTGATATACTGAGTTCACTATAAACACTGCTCTGATACCAATCTGTCGCACCCCCAAACCAGAATGGCGGAAACATTCGGGGGTGGAGCACTTTAGGTAAGTATCACAACATGTGCAATATAGTAATCAAAGTACAAACAACCATTGTATTAATAAGTATAAGTTTTACATAAGTGTTCAAACATTACATATTCAAACACTATAGTAGGTATAATAGATGACAAGAGTCGCGGTACGGGACTAGGTAGTCTTCTCAAAAGCTTCGGGAGTGTACCTGTCTACTGGATTCCTGAGAATACAAGTTATTTGGAAAGAGTAGATTAGCATTTAAGCTGATGAGTTCATAAGTATTTTAGTTCTGTTAAGTATACCATAAGTTCTTTGGATAAGTTCACTGGTTTCTCCAGGAAATCCTATATTTCCTGAGGTGATTAACTGATAACCTCAATAGTTTCCCTCTGTAATTACTTAGTTTATACTGATTATATATAACCCAATATCGAATGGACAGTCAAATGGGTGTATCTGCCCTAAGCCCACAACCAAACAAGAAACAGGAAGTAAGGCGGAAGTCACACATTTCACTGTCAATCGGATATTACTTATGTACAACTCTGATGTAATAACTAAGGAATTATAGAATTAACCACTAAAGGTCTTTTATGTTATACTAGTTTACAAAGATTGAATGACTAAGTTTCATTTGATAAGTGGTTTAATCCCATAAACCGTTTCCTTTGTATAAGTGGTTTAATCCCATAAACCGTTTCATTTGTAAAAGTGGTTTAATCCCATAAACCGTTTCATTTGTAAAAGTGTTCTTAGTTATATTTATTCTACAGTAAAAACATTAGTATTAATCCTGGAGAGTATTGTATTATCCATAATACTGCCTTGTGGTTTTAAATATTCAAAACCAGAAGTACAATACTTGATTTCATGATACGTAGCTTTTACTATAAGTAAAAACTACTAAAGGTATATCTGGTCGGGATGTAATTAACTTTTCTTACTGTTATAAGAGAAGTATATTACTTTGTAATTCACTCGTTGTTTTATCCATGTGAGTTCTATCAACCATACTAATATGACTGAAATGCCTACTGCGACGTTCTTCAATCTTCGAAATGAATATGATATTTGACACCCTAGGCCTGCCGGCCGAACTGTAGCGAACAGTAGAGGTGCGGGATTGTCAGTCCCATATAGATCTATACACAAATTCACGCTCTCCCTACAAGAGATTTTGGCTAATAGTTCACGACTTAAAAGTTCGTACTTAGATAAGTACACCGTGAAGGGTCTCACAAATTTATTGTTTCAACGAGATTTACGATGTATTATTATTACCCTGTGAATGCTAACTCTGGTACTTTGTAGAGTACCATTGCTAATGCAAACCCGGTATTATGTATTATTACCTCGTGTTTGCTAACTCTGGTACTCTGTATAGTACCATTGCTAATGCAAACCCGCAATTGTGTATTATTACCTCGTGTTTGCTAACTCTGGTACTCTGTATAAACCCGGAATTGTGTATTATTACCTCGTGTTTGCTAACTCTGGTACTCTGTATAGTACCATTGCTAATGCAAACCCGGTATTACCTCGTGTTTGCTAACTCTGGTACTCTGCGTAGTACCATTGCTAATGAAAACCCGGTATTATGTATTATTACCTCGTGTTTGCTAACTCTGGTACTCTGTATAGTACCATTGTTAATGCAAACCTGGAATTGTGTATTATTACCTCCTGTTTGCTAACTCTGGTACTCTGTATAAACCCGGAATTGTGTATTTACCTCGTGTTTGCTAACTCTGGTACTCTGTATAGTACCTTTGTTAATGCAAACCTGGTATGATGTATCTTTACTTCTTTAATATGTTGTTCGTATATTAAAGGTATTATACATATCTTGGTATAGTTGAATGTATTTTGATAATTTCCTTGGAAAGTATACAGTTGTGAATCATACTTGTATATTTAGTTTTGAATCATAAATTATACCTATTATAATTTATATGTTCTATCTGATTAGCATGGTTTCTCATGGATGAACACCTTCGCTCAGCCTGATACAAAGGTGATCATAGCAAAAGGGGGTAACCTTTTGTACTCATATATGTATAATATATATATATATATATATATATATATATATATATATATATATATATAATTAAGAAGGAAACGACCTTCGGAGAAATAACACAACCTTAATTCCACATCCAAACAAGGAAAAGGATATAAGATAATTCATTAGTCTTAAGCCCTTCAAATCTTATTTATATATTTATACATATATAAACATGATTTTGGCATTTATACTTTGAAATAGCTTATAAAACATTTTTCAAAGAATTTAACGGAGCTCACATGACTTTAAAGATTTAACATGGCTTTACGTTATTTTGGAAGTATTTGGTAATTCTTAAAAGCATACGTAAAATCTTGGTGTGATTATTATCACATACAGTTATTAACACAATTTAATATTGTGTTAAACTTGTATTCCCCCCCCCCTAAAAAGCATTTAAAAACCATTGAAAAGGTAAATTATAGGGGTATGAACTCACTTTGATAAGCGGTGATTCGGGCAGCGTTTCGTTTCCCGGAAAGAGTTTATTTGACGAGAAACCGGCTCAAACCTGGCAGAGTTTCGACTGGAGAGAGGATAACTTCTCGAGAATTCCGGGGCTCCGGGACTTGCTTCAGGCTTTAGACACGATACAGGGGCCTTGGGGGGTCGTGAGAAAGTCGAGGGGGTGAAATGGTGCAAAATGGAGAAATTTAGGGTGAAAAATCCTTCAAATCCGAGAAGGCCCGCACCCTTTATATAGGGGTGCGAGGGTTCGGCCGAAGGAGGACAGCTGGCGAGGGCTCGGAAGAGTCAGCAGGTACGTGGAAACTCCTTCGAAGGCCACGTGCGAAGACTAAGGCGGTGCAAATTCGGACCCGGTGCTAGGCACGTGATTTCGGACAGGTGGAGGCTCCTAAGTAGGCCGAACTTCGGTCCAGTGGGGAAGGAGGTGATGACTTCGGACCAATCAGGAGGTGCCACGCGAGGCTGTTGTCCAATGAGAAGCGAACACGTGGAGGCCTCGCATGCGAAGGGTGACGTGTCCGAAGATGACTCAGTGAAATTTCCCGGTTTTCAACATTTTCTTGATTTTTGTGCCAAAAACTTGCGAAAATCATAACTTTCGCATACGAGCTCCACTTTTGGCATTCTTTATATGCACGCGTAGGTAAAATCATACACTACGACTTTTATTTAGACTTCGTCGGCTGGTTTTTTCTTTATCTTTAATATTATTATTTTTAACAGACCGGGACAGGAAATCCGTTAAAAAATCATAACTTCTTCATCCGACGTCCGTTTTCGTCTGTCTTTTTACTGTTGTGCTACTTTTAACGAGACCTTCGATTCTCGTTTAAGTTGCATCGGCTAAATATTGATCGATTTATATTTCGAATTTTTAGCTGTCTACTGCTAAACCGAAACTTCGAAAAATCATAACTTCCTCATACGAAGTCAGATTTTTACGTTCTTTTTATGAACGTTCTCGGTTTAACATATTCTACAACTTTCATTTAGATTGTTAAGGCTAAAAAGCCTTTTATGGAAAATTCGCTTTTTACACTGAACAATGTTTTGTCGGTTTTATCGCGGATTTTCGATTGGTCATAACTTATTTGTTATAACTCGGATTTCAGTGTTCTTTATATTTTTGGAAACCTTGTTACAAACTCTACCACTTGGTTCATCCCAATTACGATTATTGATCAATTTATTTTTGACCAAACTTTGACTGGTGTCACATATTTGAACCATAGGAGTGTTATAGTACACAAAACCCAACAATAAGCTTGCAGAACCTCTCATCAATAGGCTCCACACCAGAACTTGAACCCAATCCCGAGCCTGATCCTGATCCCGAACCTGAACCTCCTCGTGTATCCATCACCATCCTCAAACTGAAAATACTACATGCTAAAAATTGATAAGGAAATTCGAAGGGATTCCTCCTCACCGGATTCCTTAGAGTTTCCAGGTCTGCTCTTGTCTCGAGTACAGGTTATGTGCTTTCAAAAGTACGCGCCCAGTACTACCTTCCACACCTACCTGTACCTTTTTTAAGATTATACATGATGCCTCTAATTCATCCATGTAAACTTAGAAACATAACCTATATATAAAACAGCACATATACATCCTAGACTCTTCTAGGATTTCTTAATCCTTACAAACGAAAAAACTCAATCAACACTGCTGGTTTCCCTATGCATGCAAGTTGTACACAAAATAGAATCTCATAGACTGTCGAATGAAGATTCTACCCTAAGTCCACATCCAAACAAGGAAAAGGAAATGAAGCCAAACCGATCATTCTAGGGCTATATAATCCTAGACATGTACAACTATAAAAGCATACACATAGCAATTAACTGAGTCGATATCAATACATAGCATCCAATATCCCTAGGCTATAAAGCATCACACAGATCAGGAAATTCTATAAATCTGGAGGGTATCCTTAGCCCTATTCTAGCATGCAGTTCACATATTAACATACTAGTTGCAATTCATAAGCATGGTCTAACTTTGGGAAACACTTACTTGAGCTCGGCCGATCGCACGCATTGCACTCTCCCTTGTTACTTGAGAAAACCTTTTTCAGAAAATACTGATTCTTTTTCTTTTTTAAAAAGGTTATCATTTCCTCAGTTTGAGTTCTGACACACCCGAGCGCGTGTCCGAATCCCTCAAACAAAGGCTCTGATACCAACTTGTAACATCCCAAAAACCAGAGAAAATTTTTCATTTTAATTCAAGATTAAAATCATAAGTTCAATACCAAAATCCAATACATAATCATAAAAAGTCATTAGAGTATCAACAATAGGAAATTCAGAAAATAGTGGAGAGTGAATGATGTGCCACCAAGCCTGACCCTTCCCCTTAGTACCAGAAGTACCTGAAGCCATAATACAAACTGTAAGCTAACGCTTAGTGAGTTTTCCCAAAATAACACATGCTAGTCATACCAATGGGCCCCACCCTGAGGTCCATTCCAACCCGACACAAGTATGGGCCCCCGCCCTGGGGTATATTTCAACCCAAACATGTCACAGTAAGCCACACCCTGGGTTACATTTCAACCAGACATATCATATTGGGCCCCGCCCTGGGGTGTATTTCAACCCAATCATATCATGTAACACACAATAACTAACATATTGCATAAACAAATAATGGGCCGGCCTTGGTGCCTTCGACCCGTAATATCGGGAAGAGACTCACCTCAGTCCACTGAAAATAATAAGAACTCAACTACCAATCTCCAAAAATCGCACAGTGTAATTATACAAAATATGCTAATTAAAACTGTGGTATAATCCCAACCAAGGCCCAAAAGCACTTTCCTTTCAATGGACCCAACCATATTTTGCCCATTTACAATAATCGGCCTAAGGCCTAAAAAACCCAACCCATCACACTATAAGCCCACAAAGGATACCGATCCACCTAACCTAACCAGGCTAAGGCCCACAATACAGCCTAAAACTCATAAAGTCCAAAAATGGAGCCCACCACCGAAGGCCCAAATACCACAACCCACTACTTGGTACGCGGGCCGTACTAAGCTTGTACGCTAAGTGTACACGCTTAAGGGCTTGTACGTTGCACGTATGAGCTTGTACGCCCAGTATACACCTCTGAGTTGCCAACTTTGCATTTAGATCTTATTTGGTTAAGATACTTGCCCCAAAACCCAGATCTGACATCCTTGAAGTAGTTAATCACGTAAAGTTGCCAACTTTACGTGCAAGCATGGCTTAATGAAGCCCAAAATCCCAAAAGAGCTTAATAAATGACTTCATGCTTGCATGGAGGTCACAAACACCATAAATTTTTCACCTTTCAGCTGAATGAGGCCACTAAACATCTAGATCTAAAAACTTTGGCATCTCAAATGGTCTTACTCATAAAGACCTTCAAAAAGGGACCAAAAAGGCCAACACAAGATCAAGAGGAGATCTAAACAATAGATGATCAAGGTATGAACTTTATACCTCCAGGAGCTCCTTAATATGAAGATGATGTTGGATTTATAAGCTTTACCACGTCCAAGGATTGCACCACACACTCTTCTTCTACTTGCAAACACACCCAAAAATGGCTTCCTTTTCTATAGGTCATAGATTAGTGGTTTGGGCTAGGAAATCATTTTTATAAGTCTTATAGGGTCTTGGTCATGTTACAGGTGTTTTGTATCTTGTTGTAGTGTGTTTACGGCTGAGTTGGTGTTTACGGCGCCAGTCTATCCTTATATATAGTTTGTGTCAGTGTCTGTCAGAGGTGACGTATAATAGTTGTTTACGGTCAACTGTGTGTGTAACTCAAGGTGTGCTGGACGTTTTTCTGATTGAACGTATGCATTGCTTGATCATCTTCTTCTTGTTCTACCTATTCTTATTCTTGTTTGTTTTGATCACTGGTTTGATTCTTGTAATTGGGACCTAACAATTGGTATCAGAGCAAATCTGGTGTCAAAAAAACTTTAGTGGTGTTTATGGTTGAAAGAAGCTTCAATGTCTTCGTTGTTCAAGGCTTGGTTCTGCATTAGATCGTGTTTTCACAGCTAAGGGAATCAAGAACTGACTGAAAAACACTTGTTTTCATCGTTTCTGGGAGTTTACGGTTATTGGTGTTGAAGGGAGTACGGCAGTAAACATTCTATATAGCTGTAATCCATTGATCTTCAGAGGCCTTAAATAGTTAATCTTCTAAAGTCGTAAACCGTTAATCTTCAAGGACTGGAAACTCTTGCTTGACCGTAAACTATCGAACCGTATTCGAGTACGACCGTAAACAGCTTTGGGCCGTAAACTACTGTGGATTGAGTACGGCCGTAAACCAGTTTTCGTATTCAAATTTTTGTTTCCAAGTATCTTTTCATTTGATCTAGAAAATTAAGAAAAAAATAAGCAAACAAAAAATGGATACACAAACTTTGAATGCTCATCAAAAATTGGACACTATCATGGGAACCACTACTCAAATTCCTCGCCTACTGTCCACATAAGGATTTCCAGAATGGAACTATCGAATGGAAAAGTACATTAAGATGAAAGACTTCAAAATCTGGATAAGCATCTTAAAAGGACCTGTCTGGATCACAACAACACTCGAAAATGGAGATGTTTATGAAGGAAATGACGATATGAAACAGAGCCGCCAAGATATGCTGAGAAAAAAGTTCAATATGTTTAACCATGTTCTTGGAGAAACCCTGGAAGCTCAACTTCAACGATTCATCACTTTGACTACGGAAATGAGTTTGGCTGGGATCTCAGTGCCAAGATCTGAAATTAACAAGAAACTGTTGAATTCTCTTCCAAAGGAATGGGATATGAATGTTGTTGTCATCAAGAAAACAAAAGATCTTAGTCGGATTAGTCTGGCTGAAACCATGGCCATCAACAAAGCATGCGATGTTGATGACAAACAACGGGAGATCAATCATGTAAACTCGTATTCCACTTCTAATCTTGGGATTCAATCTAACAATGAGTTTTCATCATTTACCACCCCTCAAGTTCAACCATTCATTGCTGTTACACCCCGCTAAAGGGGAAACACGAGGCGTGGCAGTACAAAGGGTTTCATAGCAAAAGTTTAAAGACAACACCAACCATAGTATTAAAAATCATTACAAATTTACAATGGGTTTGAACAACTTTTAAAAGAAATTACAATGTAAATTGAAATACAACACATGCAAATGCTCCTAAAAGTGATGTTTCCCTAAGTGCCACTTACTCGATGATTCCTGAAAAAGCATGTAAAACGAGCGTCAACTATAAAAATAGTTGGTGAATACTCACAGATTAAAAATAATATAAGTTTCATGAATCGAAATCAAAGTTTTGATAAAGTTTTCCATAAATAAAAATATATTGCAAAAATGAGTAAATAAGTTTTCATAAACAAAGTTTGTTGCCATCTTGAGAAATAAAGTTATGTTGCCCAAATGAGATGCAACGTTCATATCCTCATGGAAATAAAGTTCATTGCTAAAACGAGTAAACAAGTTTCATTGCTATAATGAGCAATCAAGCTTGTTGCTACAAGGAGCAAACAAATTCATTGTTAAGATAAGTAAATAAGTTCCAGTAATAAAATTTCGATGTTGTAATGAGAAACAAAGTTCATTGCTATAATGAGAAACAAAGTTCATTGCTATAATGAGAAACAAAGTTCATTGTTATAATTAATAAACGAGTTCGTATGTGTATGACCAAACAATGAGTTCCCAACCAAGCCTATGACTGATGCCCTATCAAGATCTATGCTTATCGTTCCATAGATTATATGGTATCATGCACACCAGCAATCGGGCGAGTGAGGAGTTGTCAATTCCTAATAGCGCTATCCACAATGACCATTGGCTCAAAGAGTTAATGGTTGGAGTAAAGTATAAGGGAAGGGACTTAAGACGATAAGTTCTAATGTTCCATGTTGCATAGACATACATAGCAGAATATAGCAAATCATAGCAAAATATAGCAATCGAGTTTGATACGAATCAATTTAAATACAACGAACAATAAATAGTTTTTCGGACATGCTTTTCCACCCCAAAACATAAAAACCGAAAAAAGGGGAGTGCGTGAATACTCACAATGCATTGAGACGATGCAAATGGTGCCTTGAACTACGTTCCACGTGTACCACTACCGATTCCTACAATAATGGTATTCGCTAGTGAGTCTCTAATCGAAATCTAACACTAGTATACTTACTACTACAATAGAATTATGCCAATATTGTGTTAAAATTTAATATTGATAAGTTACAAATATTTTTCTGTGAAAATTAAATTTCAATGAATCAATTGTTATATAACAATTTAAGTAGAAAATTCTCATTATTGAAATGTTAATATTTAACATTTTAAGAGGTGTTCCAATGATTAAATATTCAAAAAGTAAATCAATTTAGTTCTAAACTTTTGCAAACTTTGCATTTCAGTTTTAATTGACGACAAAGACCTTAAGATAAATTTTCTTGAATTTTTGATTTGTCTAACTATTTTTTCATGATTTTAGTTTCTTGAATAACCATAAAATCATGAAAAATACTAAACAGTAAATAAAAATTACCAAACTTCAGATTTTGGTTCTAACTACATTAAAAGACTTCCAGATAAATTTTCATGGATTATAAATATGTATAACCATTTTTCTTATATTTAAATATCTAAATAGATAAAAATTCATGAAAAATAGCAATCAGTTAAGAAAATTCCCCAAGCTTTTTATATTATTGCCATTACACATACTTAAGCTGGGAAAAATATAAAAATGGATTTATAAACTGTTTAACCCAATTTTATTATTTTTGTGCATTTATTCTAATAAAAATGAAGATAAATAGAAAACAGTTCCAAAATTACCCAAACTTTTTTTTTATTACTGTTATTAAACATTCTTAAGTTGGAAAAAATATAAAAATGGATTTATAAACTGTTTAACCGAATTTGTTGATTTTTGTGCATTTATTCTAATAAAAATTGAAATAAATACAAAACAGTCTCGAAAATTGTCCAAAATTTTTGTAACACTGTTATTACATATATAGAACGTGTGAAAAATATAAAAGATATTTTTCAATTAGTGTTGCTATTTTTCCTTGTTTAATCATCTTAAATAATCATTAATTGAATAATAATTATTAAACAGTTAAAGTAAATTACCAAAAAAAAATTTAAACTTCATTTACAGTGTAAATAATCTGGGAAAAATACCAAATGTGGTTTTTATATACTAAAATCCGATTTTGGGGATTTAAATGTATTTAATCTTAGAAAATAGGAGAAAACTAGTATACTGAATAGAAAAATCATCAAAATTTTTATTCAGAGTTATAATATATTTTAAGGTCTTCTGGTAAATTTGCATGAATTTTGGATGAGTAGAACTATTTTTCCTGTTTTTAGTCCATTATAAACACAAAAATCGGGGAAATATAGGGATGCATTATAAAAATTTCTGAAAATATTTTTCTGAGTCTTAATGATAGGGTAGGAGCTGCGAAAATTATTAGATACCCTCTTCACATTTTCTAAAGTGGTTTTATGATTTATTGGGGTTAACCGAAAAGAAAATTCGAAACCATATTAAACAGTAACAAAAATCGATGAAACGTAATGAGAAGTCATTATTTAGCATAGGGGTCATCCACAAATTTACCTAGGATTTATAGACCTCAGAAAGTATTTTATATGATTTATTGCGCTATTTTATTGAAAGAATTATAATAATTCGAGAAAAATGAATTATTTTCTGAAAATTTGTAGAACATCTCATTTTGTTGGTGGAATACAGGGAAAAATAGGATTTGATCAGAAAAGTTGTTTTAGATATTTATTTGGGAATAAATCCTTTATAAACCTATTTGAAAGCTTTTTAACAACAAACTTTGATCATCAAGCATCTAAGCTTGAAGATCATCACATGCATGTTGGTTTGAAGATCATTCATGAGTTTGAAATGTTCAAAAATCGTTTTTGATAGAAAACTTTGGATGCATGTGGTGTTTTTCACATAAAACTTGTAGAAAAAGTGCATTATGTTGATTTTGACTTAGGTTTTGGTCCTTGGATTTCACCATTTACAACATGCATGTTGTTTTTGGGTGAAATCCTACCACCATCATCATCAAAACCGTGAGTTTGAGCTAGTGTTCATGATTTTTCCATAGAATGGAGTAGAAGAAGGAGAAAGTGTAAGAAAAACCTTTAAAACTAGAAAGAAAAGTGAAGGAGATTAAAGGATTTTCGGGTTTACCTTTAAGAACACTCCTAGATGATGAACATTTCAAGTTTAAGGAGTGTTTTTGGGTCCTATTCTCTGGAAATGTCGTGGTTGATGGAGAGAGGAAGAGACAATAGAGAGAAAATGAAGTGAAAGTGTGAGAGAGAAATGAGAGAGGAGGTGGAGTGTGAGAGAGAAAGTATGAGAGGAAAGTGAAGAGTGATTAAAATTTTTGGGAAGAGTTATCTTGGAAGAAGGAGCACGAAATTATGAAGGAGGAGAGAGGGTTTCCCTCTCTTCCATTTTTATAAATTTCAAATTCTTTATAAAAATATCAAATTTTTATAAAATATGTACCTTAATATAGATTGTACACATAAAATCTTGATTTTTGGTTTAGAAAATAAGGTTAAATACTAATGACTTAAATTTTATTTCTCCTTGGTTATATTTTACTAATTTGAGTTATTTTAAATTGATATTATATAGTCCATACCAAATTTTATGGATTTTTAGGTGTTAAAGTTTATAAATTTGAGTTTTTAGGGTTTTTAGGTTTTTTAGGGTCTTGAGATTTAATAAATATTTGGATATGAAAATAAATTGAATTATTTGAGATTTCAATTTATGTTATAGTTTCATAACTCTTTTCTAGTTAAAAATAATGTTTGTGATTTATTTTTATCGATTTATTGGCATTCTATGTAGTGGTTCCGAGATCCAAACCGAAATTGAGGAATCAAGTATACTAGTCATAGTTTTCAACTTTAACTTAAGTTCCTACGAGACTCGGACCTAATTTCTACTACTAGGTCAAGTACATGATGTGTGTATATGATTCATGAAAAGGTGTTTGAGTCAAAGAGTGACCGGAATATGGATATTCACTATAGCTAAGTAGTTGTAGAATTCACATATCAATATGAAATCTAAGTACATTATCCATTGATTCTAATTGTTTCCAAGTTTCTAGTAGGTTATTACTTAGCTTCTAGTTACTAAGTATAGTATTTGTTTTGCCTATATATGCAACTAAGTATAGTCAAATCTAGAACCGACTCGAATTTTGACGGTTGTCACAATTGTGCCTCAACCATCATCAAATGTCACTCTATTTATGTCAAGTATTCAGCCTCCAGTATCTTATCCACAAGTTGCTTCTTCCTCAAAAGCACCTGCTCCAGCTCCTGCTCCCAAAGAAAATGATGAAAATTTGGCTCTTGCTACGGGTATTGTCAACTGCTACAATTCTTTTCTAGCTGGCGAGCTACCTCCTGAACTATCTTTCGCTGATTTGGATCAAATTCATCCCGAAGATGTTGAGGAGATGGACATTACATGGCAAATCGCTATGGCAGTGTTCCGGGCAAAGTAGTTCTCCAAGAAAACTGGCAAAAATAACTGGGGTATGAATACCGAAAAGAAGGTGGGTTCAACAAAGGCAAACTCCGATGCTTTAATTGCCATGAACCTGACCATTTTGCCAGAGACTACCCGAAACCTGACAGGAGAGAAAACAATGAAAGAACAATGGTGCCAGTGGGTAACAGCAGGGGAGCTACCACCAGCAACCAGACTGCAAAACTTGATGTGGTAGCTCAGTCGTTTGATTGGGATGCCCAAATTAAGGCCCTGAACATCTCGGGACCTGAAAATGCGCATCTTGCTCAGATCAACGACATTGAAGAAGGAGAAGTTGAATTGGATCCGAAGGAGGAGATGATGAATCTACAGTTTGCATTCATGGTTCAAAGTACCCCAGAGCCTGCAAAGCCGGAGGTCAGTGAAAACTCCTGTTCTCAATCTTGTATTAAAATTGTCAAATTTTTACGTGATCAAATCGAGTTAATAAAGAGAGAGAACGAGGACTTGAAATATGAAAAGTATGAACTTAAGAGAGACCAAAGGCCATTAAAAGAGAAATTAGAGGCTAAGACTAGCGATTTTAGAAAATTTTAGGAAGATTACAACAATAAATGTGAAAATTACAATTACATAAAGAAACAACTTGTTGTTGTCATTGCTGAACTTGACACATTGAAGACTTGTTTTGCAAATGCCGATTTTAACTTTAAAAAATTCGATGTGTCAAGTGAGAAACTGGCAACAATAATTAAACATCAAATGAACTGGAAGGATCAGAAACAAGTAGGCATAGGTTATGAGAGTGTCCCTCCCACATTCAATAACACTTATATTAACACTTCATTAACTCAAGCTGAAATAGACCGAGAACCATTTATGGTTTATGGTAAACCAGTTGCTGAACAGGCAACCGAATGTAGTGCTAGGAATTTAGATACTAACGTTTCTACTTCCGATGCAGATTCATCAGTAAGCCAGGAAAAGAAGGAGAATGGAAGAATTGAGTCTGAAAATAAGTTTGTGTCAAAATTTGATGTTTTTATTTCGAAAGTTGATGAATCTGTTTTTGATGTTAAGACTGATGTTTTAAGTTGTGGTGATTTGGTGTCAAACTCTAATGTTTTTGATAATTGTGGTGTTGGTTTTGTGAAATCTACTGAATCTGAAACTAGCACATCCACATCTTCTACATCTGTCACACAATCTGAGTCATGTACATGCACGTGTGGAAAAGTTAGAAAAGTCAATAAGAGTACGAAATTTGATAAAGGCAGTACCAGGTGTATTGATAATAAGAAAATATGTTTCAACTGTGGTACTTCCGGCCACATTGCTCGAAATTGTTTCAACAGTGCATTTGTGTATTTTTCATCACCGAGGAAAGAAAACGAGTCTCGAGGAAGGTCTCTAACGAGAAAGTCCTCGAGATCTCGTCTTCCTGATGATGATCGGAAAATTCATGATAATAAGAAAAGGGCTGATCTTATATCGAACAAAAAGGTTTTCTCTAAACCAACCACAGGTACTTTGCCGAAATCGACTGCGGCTGAGCCAAGGTCAATTTCGTCAAAGGGTGCGTCTAGATCTTCGACTAATTGTAGCCGAAAATCTAAACGCTTAAAGAAAAAGAAAAATGTTTCTAATTCACATGTGAATCCTTTAAAACCTAACTACCAGTGGGTGCCCAAATCTACAATTGTCCGATCATCTTCATCCTCTGAAAGTGTTTCTGATGTTAATGCAAATTTGAAAAATCAAAAAGATAAATCTGTCAGAGTCAAGGGTACACCCAGGGCTGTAATGACCTGGGTTCCCAAATCTAAATAATCCCGCTCATTGTGCAGGAACAGCTGCGGAGGAATGTCGCCAGATCATGGTATGTCGACAACGGTTGTTTCAGGCACATGACAGGAGAAATCTCCCAACTGCACAACATTCAGAATTTAAATGGGGGATACGTTTCCTTTGCAGGAGGAGATGGCGGAAAAACCACTCAAAAAGGAACAGTTTCCAATGGAGTGCTGATCTTCGAGAATGTTAACTTTGCGCCTGAGTTAAAGCACAGTTTATTGAGTGTTTCTCAGATTTGTGACAAGGGCTATTCGACCCATTTCACAGATAAAGAATGTCTAATTTTGAAGCCAAGCATTGTCATTCCAGAAGAATGGATTCTTGTGAAATCAAAACGGGATGGCAATGCATATATCATTAACATGAACAACAATCTTCCTGAACAAGTCACTTTCCTTTTCTCAAAAGTTTCTGAACACAATGTTATGATGTGACATTGTGACAACCCAAAATTTCTTTCGTTCAAACCGTTAAAAATAAATCAATTCGGAATTTATTTTTGCTCTTGCCGTCATTATTTTGAGTGTAATTAAATATTCTAAGCTCAGTCCAATTAAGTTTTGGGTTCAAAAAACGAGGTTTCTAAGTCAAAGCATAGCATCCGGGCCAAACACCCCTTCGAGAGGAGTGTACGACCGCAAACTCGAGTTTACGGCCGTACACCCCCACCCCACCCCTTGGCCGAAAACTCACCCCTATATAAGGGATGAGTGGCCTTCATTTCAAGCTTTAAGCACTCAAAGGACTTTCTCTCTCTACTCTCTCTCTACAATTTCCGAGTTTTGCTCAAGGATCTTCAAAATGTAAGTGATTCTTCACTTCTATTGTGTTTCAATCCCTTTTTTGGTGATGAATCCATGTTTCATCTCATAAATTTCATCTTTTTCTAGATCTTATCTCTCACCAAGAACACCAAGAACACACACTAGTTCTTGGTGGCTAAAAACTTCATTCTAAGCTTCCTAATAGTAAGTAACTATCTCTTATGCTTGGTATCTATTAGAAACCCTCCATAATCACCCGGAAATCGACCTAAAATGCATGAAAAACGAAGGGTTTACGGCCGTAAACCCTGTGTACGACCGTACACTCTTCATTGGCCGTAAACCCTAATAAATGGTCAAGAATCGACCTTAAACTCCTCTTTTAGCTATGCACGAGACTTAGAACATTTCCACGAGGCTAGAAATGTCCTTGAAACACCGAAAATCGCACCTTTCACCAAGTGTTTACGACCGTACTCTCATGGGCCGTAAACCCACAGGCTGTAAACCGATGGGCCGTAAACCCATGGACCGCAAACACTTTGACCGCAAACTCGTGTGTCGTAAACCCTGTTGGGCCTCAAACCCCTGACCGTGCACTCCTAATTACGGCCGCAAACTTCCCATCTTCAATCACGTGTGATTCTAACACTTAGTTTCAAGTGTTTCCTAGTCCCTAAGGTGGTTTCCTTCCATAACAAATAGTGTTATGTTCTCATCTAATACATATATGTGTTACCATATGTTAAAAGGACCTGCTTGCGTACGAAACATCAGTTGACACTCAGCATCCACACCGACCTTACGCTCGGGTCTGACGTCAAACTGTGAGTTCATACCCCTACATTTTCCATGTTTTTAATGTTTTCAGGGGGGGAATACAAGCTAAACACAAATGCTTTCAATAATATAAAACTTATGCAATTCTCATACTTTAACCCTTTTGTACTGTGTTGAGCATAGGGGACGTTTTCACTAAAATTGCATAGTTTTCCGGACACGCTATTCACTACGTTATACATGAAAACTATAATCGGTATAGTTTGGGATTTTATAAACATAACAAGTACATAAACTTTCACTACTAAACATATGCACTAAGACAGAAATAGTTTACAGTTTACATCACTACTTTATCATGGTATTCATAACTGTAATTATCACTACATACGGTATACATACAGATTTTCACTATGGTAGAACGCTACTACACTACATGTAAACTAGATTGTACGATACTGTGAGGCGCTACTTCAATATTGTACCCTTAGGTGTACAAGGATAAATCCTATCATAGTATAACCAGAATCTCCTAGAGGGAGAGCGTGAGGTTTGTGAATAGATCTATTCGGGACTGACAATCCCACACCTGAACTGCTAGCTACAGTTAGGCGGGAACGCCTAGGGTGTACAAATGTCATTTAACTCGACGCCTGAAGAACGTTGGAAAGGTCTGTAGTCATATCAAGTATGGTTATACGACTCACAATACGTATAAATCACTCTTAGTTTACAAACTGTCATTCTTCAACGGTTTTATTTTTCTAAATAGAACTAATACACACTACAACTGGAGAATTTCCAGGGATTTCAAACGGAGTCGGTCATACAATGGTTTCACGTACGAAATACTTATACATCATGATTAGCATTAGCTAGTCACATGAAGTATTATTTTCGCATATCACTATAGTTTTCAGTAATGAACATTCATGGTTATATACAGGATCTGCAAACACTACATTTTCACTGAAGAAAATATCGGATTTTCTTGGGAACATACAGTTATTCATAGTTTTATACAGAATTGTAAACACTACATTTTCACTAAAGAAAATATCGGATTTTCTTGAAACTATACGAACACCGTTACGAGCTCATCCAGTTTTCATTACAAAATACCGCTTCTGAACTCACCAGCTTTATGCTGATATTTTCAAACTGCTTGTATTCTCAGGAAATCAGTAAAGAGGTACTTGCTGGATTTTTGAGAAGCTGGAGCAATAAGAGTTTTATGTTTGTATTTTACAAACTATTTGATGTAATTCAAACAAGTTTCAGACAAAGTTTCAAACTGATGTAAACATTTTTCCTTTAAGTATTCACTATAATGGTTGTGTTGCTATGATTGCTATTATTCATTGGTTGTGATGCTACACATGACGTTCTGCACCCCAGAACGTTTCCGCCATTCTGGTTTTGGGGTGTGACAGATTGGTATCAGAGCCCTTGTTTATAGCGAACTAGTATACCGAACCTTACGTGGTATACAAGTATAAACACTAAGGGGCCTAAGTGCTCTAAACTAAAAGTATATTTTCGAAATATAAAGTATTTTGTAGCAAGTATACTAGTATGCATACATAACAGAACCAGAGTCATAAATAGAACAAAACAAAAGTATTTGGATGTTGGGACGCTACCATTAAACCTGGGCAGTTATGTAATCATGTCTAGGGTGAATATAGTTTGATCAACTATATTCAGTCAAGACATGACCAACATGTGCTTGGGAGTGATTGTGGTGTTACAGCAGGCCTAAAACTTACCAAAAACGTTCATCATAAAATACTATAGGAGTATTTTGCTAGAGCCAAATTCAGTAAGGAGATTCATTCCTAGTGTTGCTACCTATTCCTTTGTCAGCGATAACTTACTTGCATTAGTAACCTTTCATTGCTTGTCGCTTGGTAGAACACTTTATCATCAGGATGAGATATATCTTGTTTCATATATCTTGAGGACTTACCATCCTCTTTTTCCTGGTTGTTTCTAGAACAAGATGCCACCCCGCCGAAGATCCAACAGGAGAAACGACGACGTACCACCACCACCACCCCCTCAGTTCGACCTCGTCATGTTCCAGGCCGTAATTACCGCCTCCGTGACTGCAGCAATGGCACAAGTGAACGCTGGAGGGGCTGGAGGTGGAACCGACCCCCAACGGCAAGACGGAAGTCAGGGACACCAAAAGGAGTGTTCCTACAAGGACTTCATGACCGCAAAACCCAAGCCCTTCGACGGAAATGGAGGTGTTATCGCTTTAACTCGATGGTTCAAGAAGATCGAATCCATCTTCGAAATTTGTGCCTGTTCAGAGACCAACAAGGTGAAGTTCGCCGCCTGCAACTTCACCGACAGAGCCTTGACCTGGTGGAATGGTCGAGTCAAAACCCTAACCCTGCCAGTGGCTAATGTCATAGGTTGGGAAAGACTGAAAGAGCTCATGCTTGTGGAATACTGCCCTAGGGGCGAAGTGCACAAGTTGGAACACGAACTCTGGAACTTGAAGATGAAGGGTTCCGACATCGCTGCCTACACCGCTAGATTCTGTGATCTGGATCTCCTCTGTCCGGGAATGGTCACCCCGGAAAGCAAGAAAATTGAGAGGTACATCTGGGGACTGACACAACCAACCAAAGGAAATGTCTTGGCTGCTAGACCGATTACGTTTGAGAGCGCCAAGGATCTGGCACAAACTCTGATCGATCATGGAATCGATATGTATGAGGTGGCAGTTGTCTCTGAGCCACAAAAGGAAAGTGGTGGGAAGAAGAAGAAATCATGGAACAAGCGGAAGGGTTAGTCTTCGCAGGAGCCCTCCAAGAAACAACAAACAGTGGCAGTTCACGCTGCTACTACTCCTACTGCTGCTCCCACTATTGTTCCAACCACCCAAGCTCCTACCGGTGGCTATGCTGGAAACCTACCTCTATGCAACAAGTGTAACCTTCATCATCACGGACCCTTCCGTGAATTGAAATGCAATAACTGTGGAAAGAAGGGACACACGGCTCGATATTGCAAGACACCTGTTCAACCAACCAACTAGGCTCTTGGGGCGGGTGGTGGTCAAGCCTGTTATGGCTATGGAGAGGTTGGGCACTTCAAAAGAAACTGCCCCAAAGCGACAACGAGTGGCAATACAGGAAGAGTGCTGGCGATGGGCCAAGAGGAAGCAGTCGTTGATCCTACCGTTGTTACGGGTACGTTCCTCCTTGACAACTCGTATGCATGCATTCTCTTCGATTCTGGAGCGGATAGGAGTTTTGTTAGTCATGCATTCAAACATCTAATCAAATGTAAATCCCAACCTCTAACCGAAACATTTACCATCGAGATGGCTAACGGAAAGAAGGAGAGCACTAACGACATATTCATAGGCCATACTCTTACCCTAGACGGTCATTCCTTTCCCATCAACCTTATGCCTGTATCCATTAAGAGTTGCGATGTTATTATCGGCATGGATTGGTTAAGCCCCAATCGTGCTGATATTCTTTGCTTTGAGAAAGCTATCCACCTCAATCTTCCCTCTTGTGGAAACTTCATGATTTATGGTGATAAGCTTAGCTCGAACCTTCGTATCATTTCATGCATCAAGGCCCAGAAATATTTGCGAAAGGAATGCCATGCATTTCTAGCTCATGTCGTCGATGAGACGCAAAAGGTTAAAGACCTCAAGAACATCCCCGAAGTCTTCAACTTTCCTGATGTCTTCCCCGAGGATCTCCCAGGAATCCCTCCTGAGCGTCAAGTCGACTTTCGTATTGACTTGATCCCCGGAGCTACTCCTGTAGCTAAGTCTCCTTATCGTTTAGCGCCGGCAGAAATGCAAGAGTTATCCAGCCAGCTCAATGAGCTGATCAGCAAAGGATTCATAAGGCCGAGTTCCTCACCCTGGGGAGCCCCGATTTTATTCGTAAAGAAGAAAGATGGATCCTTTCGGATGTGCATCGACTACTGATCAGCAAAGGATTCATATGTTTCTTTCTTGGAATTCCCCTAATGAAATTCTATAGGATCCTCCTTGACTCTTCTATTGATTGCTGGAGTAACTATGTTTATCTAACAGGTTTATACGAGAATGGGAATGTCTAAAGAATCTACGAGAAAATTTGAATTTTCACGAAGGTGATCCTTCCTGGTCCTCCTATAATCACATGGTGTGTACCGATTATATATAATCCAGATCAAATAGACCTTTGAATAAGTAATCCTACTCTAAAACCACATCGAAACAAGGAAAAGGAAGTAGAGTGAAAATCTAATATTCTAAGTCTATAAAATCTCGGCTATATATAACCTTAACGTATCCACTTAGTAATTATAGACTTATTAGAAAAGATCTTTTTAACATTTCCCCAAAGGTATGTAACATACCTCCATGTTATTTTAGTTATGAGTTTGATTCTTGGACTTCTAGATACAAGAACTTAACAAGTTTTCAGTTTTCTTGTTATAGCATCCTAAAATACTCCCATAGTACTTTAGTCTTTATGTTTGGTTCTAGAATTCTTCTGGTACTTAGGTAAGTTTTATACCTGTTGCAACACTACAATCATTCCCCGAACACATGTTGGTCATATCTCGGATGAATATAGTTGATCAGCCTATATTGATCCCAGATATGATTACGTCACTGTCTAGGTTTAACTGCAATGTCCAACATCCAAATACTTTAGTTTTGTTCTTCTTATGATACTCATTCTGGTATATATACTCTGCATGTACTTATACTTTTATAAAATATTGATATATTTTTAAAGTATAACTCTTGGTCAGAGTGTTTTGATCCCAATGGGTTTATAGTTGTATATCTTTTAAAACTGATATACTGAGTTCACTATAAACACTGCTCTAATACCAATCTGTCGCACCCGCAAACCAGAATGGCGGAAACATTCGGGGGTGGAGCACTTTAGGTAAGTATCACAACACGTGCAATAAAGTAATCAAAGTACAAACAACCATTGTATTAATAAGTATAAGTTTTACATAAGTGTTCAAACATTACATATTCAAACACTAAAGTAGGTACAGTAGAAGACAAGAGTCGTGGTACGGGACTAGGTAGTCTTCTCAAAACCTTTGGGAGTATACCTGTCTACTGGATTCCTGAGAATACAAGTTATTTGGAAAGAGTAGATTAGCATTTAAGTTGGTGAGTTCATAAGTATTTTAGTTCTGTTAAGTATACCATAAGTTCTTTGGATAAGTTCACTCGTTTCTCCAGGAAATCCTATATTTCCTGAGGTGATTAATTGATAACCTCAATAGTTTCCCTCTGTAATTACTTAGTTTATACTGATTATATATAACCCAATATCGAATGGACAGTCAAATGGGTGTATCTGCCCTAAGCCCACAACCAAACAAGGAACAGGAAGTAAGGCGGAAGTCACACATTTCACTGTCAATCGGATATTACTTATGTACAACTCTAATGTAATAACTAAGGAATTATAGAATTAACCACTAAAGGTCTTTTATGTTATACTAGTTTACAAAGATTGAATGACTAAGTTTCATTTGATAAGTGGTTTAATCCCATAAACCGTTTCCTTTGTATAAGTGGTTTAATCCCATAAACCGTTTCATTTGTAAAAGTGGTTTAATCCCATAAACCGTTTCATTTGTAAAAGTGTTCTTAGTTATATTTATTCTACAGTAAAAACATTAGTATTAATCCTGGAGAGTATTGTATTATCCATAATACTGCCTTGTGGTTTTAAATGTTCAAAACCAGAAGTACAATACTTGATTTCATGATATGTAGCTTTTACTGTAAGTAAAACCTACTGAAGGTATATCTGGTCGGGATGTAATTAACTTTTCTTACTGTTATAAGAGAAGTATATTACTCTGTAATTCACTCGTTGTTTTATCCATGTGAGTTCTATTAACCATACTAATATGACTGAAATGCCTGCTGCGACGTTCTTCAATCTTCGAAATGAATATGATATTTGACACCTTAGGCCTGCCGGCCAAACTGTAGCGAACAGTAGAGGTGCGGGATTGTCAGTCCCATATAGATCTAAACACAAATTCACGCTCTCCCTACAAGAGATTTTGGCTAATAGTTCACGACTTAAAAGTTCGTACTTAGATAAGTACACCGTGAAGGGTCTCACAAATTTATTGTTTCAACGAGATTGACGATGTATTATTATTACCCTGTGAATGCTAACTCTGGTACTTTCTAGAGTACCATTGCTAATGCAAACCCGGTATTATGTATTATTACGTCATGTTTGCTAACTCTGGTACTCTGTATAGTACCATTGCTAATGCAAACCCGCAATTGTGTATTATTACCTCGTGTCTGCTAACTCTAGTACTCTGTATAAACCCGGAATTGTGTATTATTACCTCGTGTTTGCTAACTCTGGTACTCTGTATAGTACCATTGCTAATGCAAACCCGGCATTACCTCGTGTTTGCTAACTCTGGTACTCTGCATAGTACCATTGCTAATGAAAACCCGGTATTATGTATTATTACCTCGTGTTTGCTAACTCTGGTACTCTGTATAGTACCATTGTTAATGCAAACCTGGAATTGTGTATTATTACCTCCTGTTTGCTAACTCTGGTACTCTGTATAAACCCGGAATTGTGTATTATTACCTCGTGTTTGCTAACTCTGGTACTCTGTATAGTACCTTTGTTAATGCAAACCTGGTATGATGTAGCTTTACTTCTTTAATATGTTGTTCGTATATTAAAGGTATTATACATATCTTGGTATAGTTGAATGTATTTTGATAATTTCCTTGGAAAGTATATAGTTGTGAATCATACTTGTATATTTAGTTTTGAATCATAAATTATACCTATTATAATTTATATGTTCTATCTGATTAGCATGGTTTCTCATAGATGAACATCTTTGCTCTGCCTGATACAAAGGTGATCATACCAAAAGGGGTAACCTTTTGTACTCATATATGTACAATATATATATATATATATATATATATATATATATATATATATATATATATATATATATATATATATATATATATATATAATTAAGAAGGAAACGACCTTCGGAGAAATAACAGAACCTTAATTCCACATCCAAACAAGGAAAATGATATAAGATAATTCATTAGTCCTAAGCCCTTCAAATATTATTATATATTTATACATATATAAACATGATTTTGGCATTTATACTTTGAAATAGCTTATAAAACATTTTTCAAATAATTTAACGGAGTTTACATGACTTTAAAGATTTAACATGACTTTACGTTATTTTGGAAGTATTTGGTAATTCTTAAAAGCATACGTAAAATCTTGGTGTGATTAATATCACATACAGTTATTAACACAATTTAATATTGTGTTAAACTTGTATCCCCCCCTAAAAAGCATTTAAAAACCATTGAAAAGGTAAATTATAGGGGTATGGACTCACTTTGATAAGCGGTGATTCGGGAAGCGTTTCGTTTCCCGGAAAGAATTTATTTGACGAGAAACCGGCTCAAACCGGGCAGAGTTTCGACTGGAGAGAGGATAAATTCTCGAGAATTTTGGGGCTCCGGGGCTTGCTTCGGGCTTTAGTCATGATATCAGGGCCTTGGGGGTCGTGAGAAAGTCGAGGGGGTGAAATGGTGCAAAATGGAGAAATTTAGGGTGAAAAATCCTTCAAATCCGAGAAGGCTCGCACCCTTTATATAGGGGTGCGAGGGTTCGGCCGAAGGAGGACAGTTGGCGAGGGCGCGGAAGAGTCAGCAGCTACGTGGCAGCTCCTGCGAAGGCCACGTGTGAAGACTAAGGCGGTGCGCAAATTCGGACCCGGTGCGAGGCACGTGATTTCGGACAGGTGGAGGCTCCTAAGTGGGCCGAACTTCGGTCCAGTGGGGAAGGAGGTGATGACTTCAAACCAAGCAGGAGGTTCCACGCGAGGCTGCGGTCCAATGAGAAGCGAACACGTGGAGGCCTCGCTTGCGAAGGGTGAGGTGTCCGAAGATGACTCAGCGAAGTTTCCCGGTTGTCAACATTTTCTTGATTTTTGTGCCAAAAACTTGCGAAAATCATAACTTTCGCATACAAGCTTCGTTTTTGGCGTTCTTCATATGCACGCGTAGGTAAAATCATACTCTACGACTTTCATTTAGACTTTGTCGGCTGTTTTTGAGTTTATTTTTAATATTATTATTTTTAACAGACCGGGACAGGAAATCCGTTAAAAATTCATAACTTCTTCATCCGACGTCCGTTTTCGTCTGTCTTTTTACCGTTGTGCTACTTTTGACGATACCTTCGATTCTCGTTTAATTTGCATCAGCTAAATATCGATCGATTTATATTTCGAATTTTTAGCTGTCTACTGCTAAACCGAAACTTCGAAAAATCATAACTTCCTCATACGAAGTCAGATTTTTACGTTCTTTTTATGAACGTTCTCGGTTTAACATATTCTACAACTTTCATTTAGATTGTTAAGGCTAAAAAGTCTTTTATCGAAAATTCGCTTTTTACACTGAACAGTGTTTTGTCGGTTTTATCGCGGATTTTCGATTGGTCATAACTTCTTCGTTATAAATCAGATTTCAGTGTTCTTTATATTTTTGGAAACCTTGTTATAGACTCTACCACTTGGTTCATCCCAATTACGATTATTGATCTATTTATTTTTTACCAAACTTTGACTGGTGTCACATTATCCCCCCGTTAGAGGGAATTTCGTCCCGAAATTAAGTCTAAAGTGATACTCATGGACTAGGTCTAATATTTCCTTTCCCAAGTGAATTCAGGTCCCTGGTTTGTAATCCAGCGAACCTTCACTAACGGGATGAGACTTAGCGTGGTTCTTTAGATTTCCCTATCCATCGTTTTTATTGGTTCTTCTACAAAGTGTAGACTTTTATTTAACTTGATTTCATTGAGTGAAATAACAAGTGTTTTATCGGATTGACACCTCTTTAAATTAGATATGTGAAAGATGGGATGAATGTTATTAAGTTTTTGGTGGTAGTTTAAGTTTAAAAGTACAAGACCGATTCTGGTAAGAACCTCAAATGGTCCTATGTACTTTGAGTTTTGTATTTCACGCTTTCTAAAGCGCATCTTGTCCTTCCTGAGTGAGACCTTCATATGACAAGGTCATCAATCCTGGAATTCCAAGGGTTTTCTTTTATCGAAGCCGTAGCTTCTCTGGTTAACTCTGAAAGCTTTATGTCGCTTCCTGATTCGTATTTTGTTTTTGGTAGTTTCTCGGATGAATTCCAGATCAGCAAGGGTGCTTTGTGGAAATTGGATCTCTAGCTAGTTGCGTATTACCACTTTAGTCCAGTGCAGATAGGATCTGCACTTATGACTGCAGAAGGTTTTGAATGGAGCAACTTGAATGTTAGCGTTATAAAGAACTCGACTAATTGGTAAATGGGTATCCCATTCTTTACCATAGTCGATCCCATAGAATCATGACTACTCTGGTTCCTAGAGATTTTTGAGTGATGGCCTGAACTGGGAGATGATTCTATTATCTCAGTGGAGATAACAGATATTGGCATACCGTGCACTCATATTTTCTAGTTATCTTCTCTACTTGCCACATTTTCAGGTTTCAAGGCTTCCTGTTGAGCCTCCTTACTTTGTGTGGAGAGATTTGAAAGGGTTATCATAGTCCATGATTGGCACTATGACCTGGGTACTCTTTCCGACTTAGGGTGTCAGCTACTATATTGGCTTTGTCGAGATGATAACGAATTTCGAATTCGTAGTCATTTAGTAGCTCGACCCACTGTCGTGGTCTCATGTTGAATTCCACCTGGTAGAATACATGATGCTGGCTTTTGCTCCGAAGTTCATGATCAGACTCATACTTGGCTCATCCACCATTACCTCGTGTATACAAGTCGTATATATTTTAGATTTCACAAAACGTTTGGATGGGTGACTCTGCCCCAGGTCCACAACCAAACAAGGAACAGGAGATAGGGCGGAAACACACATCCTTAATCTTGTTAAGTCTAACTTGTATACCACTCTCGTGTATACACTTAGCAGCGATAGATTAACTTAATGAGTTCTTAGTCTCTATTATTGAACCTGACCTGCAGTATAATGATTTTCCTATGAGATCTATTGAGGTATATCGGTAGTTACTGACTTCTAAGACTACTTCGGTGCTTTTCGTTTGAAGTTTCCTGTCTACTGAGTAGGCTAGAATGGCGTAGTACCCTTCGCATGGGTATTTCTGAAGTTTTGAAACGAGAGAAAATCTAAGGGTTTTGTGTTATGGATTGAAAGAATTTCATCTTACGGCTAATTAAGGAAAAAGTTCTCTTATACAGCATAAGAATTTTCACATGGTAAGGGCTAGGCCAAACCATGTCGAATGAGGATGTCGGAATTTTCTCGACGAAATAGATATTAAGTCATTCTGGGACGAATGATTACTAGGATGATATCCTATGTACCTAAGTTTTCAGCGCTTCTGGTTGTATTCGGTTATTATCGCTACAAACCCCTTTTTGATTCGAAATTGGTGGGTACTACCAATACGAGGGTTCTGATAATTTGAAATTATGAATTTTCATGAAACGATCCTTACTTGGTCTCTCTATAATCGCTTGGTGTATACAAGTCATGTATAATTTAGATTGGTAAGACCTTTGACTGAGCAACCCTGCCCTAAATCTACAACCAAACAAGGAACAGGAAATGAGGCGGAATTACTCACTCTAAGTCTACAAATCTTAATTATAATAGACCCTTATGTATACACTAAGTCATCATAGCTTACCTATTAGGGTTTCGAATTTTATATAAGTGTTAGGATTTAATTTGAACGAGAGAGTAATCATAATTATAGATAATTATCGGGGTTTGGAAGCGTACCAAAATATAGCAGGTTCTTTGATGCTTTCCCATGTATTGGGATCAAAATCTTCCTGCTCCCCCATCATTCTTCTCTGTTTGACAATCCCTCTTGTAATGTCCTATTTCACCATAAAGGTGACATATGGGAATGGTTCCAACATCGGTAGTTGAAGTGATGAACTCAACCGGAGTTCTACAGATGCGGGCGGTATGCCCCTTCATGTTGCATCTATTGCAATGCAGCTCTCGGCAAACTCCATGATGATGGTAGTTGCACTTGCTGCAGTGTGGGAGGTTTCCTAAGTACGGCTTGGTTGGTGCTAGAATAACAGGGCTGATGGGGGTATTGACTGCCCCAGTTCGTTGTCCTTTGTTAGGTTCTTGAGTTGAACAACTCCCTTCCTTGTTCTCGAACTTTTGTTTCAGGATATTAGGCTTAAGGTTCAAGGTGTTCTTACAAGTAGGTGCTCGTTGATGTACTTGGCCATCACCACGATCGGGGTTACCGATAGCATTACTACTAAGAAAATGAGCTGCGGTATAATGATTTTGGAGATAGTGGGTTGGTCACATTTCTTTGGAGGCATGATTGTGTTACATGATAAGAAAATGAGCTCGTGAGCGACTATCGTGTCTCTAGATGTATTCTAACCATTTGTATCTATGTATTAATCTTTCGTTTTGTTATATTGTTCTTAATGATTCGACCTGCATCCCTATGATGCAGTCCTGGTAAGGAACATAAATAAGTTTCTAGAATGGTTATGAACTGAGTATCATCCGAACTAAGTTACCTTCGTTTGGTGGATATCGTTTCCCAATTTTTGAAAATATTCGAAAATAATTCATAACAGTGTCTACATAAAATAGACTTATGAATTTGAGAAGTAATCACTATCAATTAAGATTTCGTGATCTGATTTATTGTTATTAGTCGTGACAGGAAAAGAGGATAAGCTCAAAGGCTAATGTGAGTAATGAAATCACTAACTCACTAGGTTGAATTGATTTACTAGTTATTACTTAGATGAAATGGTGCTCAAACTCTTCACATGAATCATGCATGGTTTTCCTTTGTTATCTGTTCTATTCAGAGTGGTAATGATTTGTTTCCTCCTGGTATCTATAGGGTGTCCTTCTCCTCAGTAGGTATATTGAATTCCTGGGCTGTCTTACTTTCTATTCTGACACTGATCCTCATTACTTTGTAATGAATATTTTGAATCTCGGAAGTTCATGCGAATCTCTCATTGGTGTCCTTAATAGGGTACGGGCACTAAATGATTTCTATAGTTTATTTACTTCTCATATGTTTCTTTCTTGGAGTTCCCCTAATGAAATTCTGTAGGATCCTCCTTGACTCTTCTATTGATTGCTGGAGTAACTATGTTTATCTAACAGGTTTATACGAGAATGGGAATGTCTAAAGAATCTACGAGAAAATTTGAATTTTTACGAAGGTGATCCTTCCTGGTCCTCCTATAATCACATGGTGTGTACCGATTATATACAATCCAGATCAAATAGACCTTTGAATAAGTAATCCTACTCTAAAACCACATCCAAACAAGGAAAAGGAAGTAGAGTGAAAATCTAATATTCTAAGTCTATAAAATCTCGGCTATATATAACCTTAACGTATCCACTTAGTAATTATAGACTTCTCAGAAAAGATCTTTTTAACATATCCCCAAAGGTATGTAACATACCTCCATGTTATTTTAGTTATGAGTTTGATTCTTGGACTTCTAGATACAAGAACTTAACAAGATTTCAGTTTTCTTGTTATAGCATCCTAAAATACTCCCATAGTATTTTAGTCTTTATGTTTGGTTCTAGAATTCTTCTGGTACTTAGGTAAGTTTTAGACCTGTTGCAACACTACAATCACTCCCCGAACACATGTTGGTCATATCTCGGATGAATATAGTTGATCAGGCTATATTGATCCCAGATATGATTACGTCACTGTCTAGGTTTAACTGTAATGTCCAACATCCAAATACTTTAGTTTTGTTCTTCTTATGATACTCATTCTGGTATATATACTCTGCATGTACTTATACTTTTATAAAATATTGATATATTTTTAAAGTATAACTCTTGGTCAGAGTGTTTTGATCCCAATGGGTTTATAGTTGTATATCTTTTAAAACTGATATACTGAGTTCACTATAAACACTGCTCTGATACCAATCTGTCGCACCCCCAAACCAGAATGGCGGAAACATTCGGGGGTGGAGCACTTTAGGTAAGTATCACAACATGTGCAATATAGTAATCAAAGTACAAACAACCATTGTATTAATAAGTATAAGTTTTACATAAGTGTTCAAACATTACATATTCAAACACTATAGTAGGTATAATAGAAGACAAGAGTCGCGGTACGGGACTAGGTAGTCTTCTCAAAAGCTTCGGGAGTGTACCTGTCTACTGGATTCCTGAGAATACAAGTTATTTGGAAAGAGTAGATTAGCATTTAAGCTGGTGAGTTCATAAGTATTTTAGTTATGTTAAGTATACCATAAGTTCTTTGGATAAGTTCACTGGTTTCTCCAGGAAATCCTATATTTCCTGAGGTGATTAACTGATAACCTCAATAGTTTCCCTCTGTAATTACTTAGTTTATACTGATTATATATAACCCAATATCGAATGGACAGTCAAATGGGTGTATCTGCCCTAAGCCCACAACCAAACAAGAAACAGGAAGTAAGGCGGAAGTCACACATTTCACTGTCAATCGGATATTACTTATGTACAACTCTGATGTAATAACTAAGGAATTATAGAATTAACCACTAAAGGTCTTTTATGTTATACTAGTTTACAAAGATTGAATGACTAAGTTTCATTTGATAAGTGGTTTAATCCCATAAACCGTTTCCTTTGTATAAGTGGTTTAATCCCATAAACCGTTTCATTTGTAAAAGTGGTTTAATCCCATAAACCGTTTCATTTGTAAAAGTGTTCTTAGTTATATTTATTCTACAGTAAAAACATTAGTATTAATCCTGGAGAGTATTGTATTATCCATAATACTGCCTTGTGGTTTTAAATATTCAAAACCAGAAGTACAATACTTGATTTCATGATACGTAGCTTTTACTATAAGTAAAAACTACTAAAGGTATATCTGGTCGGGATGTAATTAACTTTTCTTACTGTTATAAGAGAAGTATATTACTTTGTAATTCACTCGTTGTTTTATCCATGTGAGTTCTATCAACCATACTAATATGACTGAAATGCCTGCTGCGACGTTCTTCAATCTTCGAAATGAATATGATATTTGACACCCTAGGCCTGCCGGCCGAACTGTAGCGAACAGTAGAGGTGCGGGATTGTCAGTCCCATATAGATCTATACACAAATTCACGCTCTCCCTACAAGAGATTTTGGCTAATAGTTCACGACTTAAAAGTTCGTACTTAGATAAGTACACCGTGAAGGGTCTCACAAATTTATTGTTTCAACGAGATTTACGATGTATTATTATTACCCTGTGAATGCTAACTCTGGTACTTTGTAGAGTACCATTGCTAATGCAAACCCGGTATTATGTATTATTACCTCGTGTTTGCTAACTCTGGTACTCTGTATAGTACCATTGCTAATGCAAACCCGCAATTGTGTATTATTACCTCGTGTTTGCTAACTCTGGTACTCTGTATAAACCCGGAATTGTGTATTATTACCTCGTGTTTGCTAACTCTGGTACTCTGTGTAGTACCATTGCTAATGCAAACCCGGTATTACCTCGTGTTTGCTAACTCTGGTACTCTGCATAGTACCATTGCTAATGAAAACCCGGTATTATGTATTATTACCTCGTGTTTGCTAACTCTGGTACTCTGTATAGTACCATTGTTAATGCAAACCTGGAATTGTGTATTATTACCTCCTGTTTGCTAACTCTGGTACTCTGTATAAACCCGGAATTGTGTATTATTACCTCGTGTTTGCTAACTCTGGTACTCTGTATAGTACCTTTGTTAATGCAAACCTGGTATGATGTATCTTTACTTCTTTAATATGTTGTTCGTATATTAAAGGTATTATACATATCTTGGTATAGTTGAATGTATTTTGATAATTTCCTTGGAAAGTATACAGTTGTGAATCATACTTGTATATTTAGTTTTGAATCATAAATTATACCTATTATAATTTATATGTTCTATCTGATTAGCATGGTTTCTCATGGATGAACACCTTCGCTCAGCCTGATACAAAGGTGATCATAGCAAAAGGGGGTAACCTTTTGTACTCATATATGTATAATATATATATATATATATATATATATATATATATATATATATATATATATATATATATATATATAATTAAGAAGGAAACGACCTTCGGAGAAATAACACAACCTTAATTCCACATCCAAACAAGGAAAAGGATATAAGATAATTCATTAGTCTTAAGCCCTTCAAATCTTATTTATATATTTATACATATATAAACATGATTTTGGCATTTATACTTTGAAATAGCTTATAAAACATTTTTCAAAGAATTTAACGGAGCTCACATGACTTTAAAGATTTAACATGGCTTTACGTTATTTTGGAAGTATTTGGTAATTCTTAAAAGCATACGTAAAATCTTGGTGTGATTATTATCACATACAGTTATTAACACAATTTAATATTGTGTTAAACTTGTATTCCCCCCCCCCCCCCCTAAAAAGCATTTAAAAACCATTGAAAAGGTAAATTATAGGGGTATGAACTCACTTTGATAAGCGGTGATTCGGGCAGCGTTTCGTTTCCCGGAAAGAGTTTATTTGACGAGAAACCGGCTCAAACCTGGCAGAGTTTCGACTGGAGAGAGGATAACTTCTCGAGAATTCCGGGACTTGCTTCAGGCTTTAGACACGATACAGGGGCCTTGGGGGGTCGTGAGAAAGTCGAGGGGGTGAAATGGTGCAAAATGGAGAAATTTAGGGTGAAAAATCCTTCAAATCCGAGAAGGCCCGCACCCTTTATATAGGGGTGCGAGGGTTCGGCCGAAGGAGGACAGCTGGCGAGGGCTCGGAAGAGTCAGCAGGTACGTGGAAGCTCCTTCGAAGGCCACGTGCGAAGACTAAGGCGGTGCAAATTCGGACCCGGTGCTAGGCACGTGATTTCGGACAGGTGGAGGCTCCTAAGCAGGCCGAACTTCGGTCCAGTGGGGAAGGAGGTGATGACTTCGGACCAATCAGGAGGTGCCACGCGAGGCTGTTGTCCAATGAGAAGCGAACACGTGGAGGCCTCGCATGCGAAGGGTGACGTGTCCAAAGATGACTCAGTGAAATTTCCCGGTTTTCAACATTTTCTTGATTTTTGTGCCAAAAACTTGCGAAAATCATAACTTTCGCATACGAGCTCCATTTTTGGCATTCTTTATATGCACGCATAGGTAAAATCATACACTACGACTTTTATTTAGACTTCGTCGGCTGGTTTTTTCTTTATCTTTAATATTATTATTTTTAACAGACCGGGACAGGAAATCCGTTAAAAAATCATAACTTCTTCATCCGACGTCCGTTTTCGTCTGTCTTTTTACTGTTGTGCTACTTTTAACTAGACCTTCGATTCTCGTTTAAGTTGCATCGGCTAAATATTGATCGATTTATATTTCGAATTTTTAGCTGTCTACTGTTAAACCGAAACTTCGAAAAATCATAACTTCCTCATACGAAGTCAGATTTTTACGTTCTTTTTATGAACGTTCTCGGTTTAACATATTCTACAACTTTCATTTAGATTGTTAAGGCTAAAAAGCCTTTTATGGAAAATTCGCTTTTTACACTGAACAATGTTTTGTCGGTTTTATCGCGGATTTTCGATTGGTCATAACTTATTTGTTATAACTCGGATTTCAGTGTTCTTTATATTTTTGGAAACCTTGTTACAAACTCTACCACTTGCTTCATCCCAATTACGATTATTGATCAATTTATTTTTGACCAAACTTTGACTGGTGTCACATATTTGAACCATAGGAGTGTTATAGTACACAAAACCCAACAATAAGCTTGCAGAACCTCTCATCAATAGGCTCCACACCGGAACTTGAACCCAATCCCGAGCCTGATCCTGATCCCGAACCTGAACCTCCTCGTGTATCCATCACCATCCTCAAACTGAAAATACTACATGCTAAAAATTGATAAGGAAATTCGAAGGGATTCCTCCTCACCGGATTCCTTAGAGTTTCCAGGTCTGCTCTTGTCTCGAGTACAGGTTATGTGCTTTCAAAAGTACGCGCCCAGTACTACCTTCCACACCTACCTGTACCTTTTTTAAGATTATACATGATGCCTCTAATTCATCCATGTAAACTTAGAAACATAACCTATATATAAAACAGCACATATACATCCTAGACTCTTCTAGGATTTCTTAATCCTTACAAACGAAAAAACTCAATCAACACTGCTGGTTTCCCTATGCATGCAAGTTGTACACAAAATAGAATCTCATAGACTGTCGAATGAAGATTCTACCCTAAGTCCACATCCAAACAAGGAAAAGGAAATGAAGCCAAACCGATCATTCTAGGGCTATATAATCCTAGACATGTACAACTATAAAAGCATACACATAGCAATTAACTGAGTCGATATCAATACATAGCATCCAATATCCCTAGGCTATAAAGCATCACACAGATCAGGAAATTCTATAAATCTGGAGGGTATCCTTAGCCCTATTCTAGCATGCAGTTCACATATTAACATACTAGTTGCAATTCATAAGCATGGTCTAACTTTGGGAAACACTTACTTGAGCTCGGCCGATCGCACGCATTGCACTCTCCCTTGTTACTTGAGAAAACCTTTTTCAGAAAATACTGATTCTTTTTCTTTTTTAAAAAGGTTATCATTTCCTCAGTTTGAGTTCTGACACACCCGAGCGCGTGTCTGAATCCCTCAAACAAAGGCTCTGATACCAACTTGTAACATCCCAAAAACCAGAGAAAATTTTTCATTTTAATTCAAGATTAAAATCATAAGTTCAATACCAAAATCCAATACATAATCATAAAAAGTCATCAGAGTATCAACAATAGGAAATTCAGAAAATAGTGGAGAGTGAATGATGTGCCACCAAGCCTGACCCTTCCCCTTAGTACCAGAAGTACCTGAAGCCATAATACAAACTGTAAGCTAACGCTTAGCGAGTTTTCCCAAAATAACACATGCTAGTCATACCAATGGGCCCCACCCTGAGGTCCATTCCAACCCGACACAAGTATGGGCCCCCGCCCTGGGGTATATTTCAACCCAAACATGTCACAGTAAGCCACACCCTGGGTTACATTTCAACCAGACATATCATATTGGGCCCCGCCCTGGGGTGTATTTCAACCCAATCATATCATGTAACACACAATAACTAACATATTGCATAAACAAATAATGGGCCGGCCTTGGTGCCTTCGACCCGTAATATCGGGAAGAGACTCACCTCAGTCCACTGAAAATAATAAGAACTCAACTACCAATCTCCAAAAATCGCACAGTGTAATTATACAAAATATGCTAATTAAAACTGTGGTATAATCCCAACCAAGGCCCAAAAGCACTTTCCTTTCAATGGACCCAACCATATTTTGCCCATTTACAATAATCGGCCTAAGGCCTAAAAAACCCAACCCATCACACTATAAGCCCACAAAGGATACCGATCCACCTAACCTAACCAGGCTAAGGCCCACAATACAGCCTAAAACTCATAAAGTCCAAAAATGGAGCCCACCACCGAAGGCCCAAATACCACAACCCACTACTTGGTACGCGGGCCGTACTAAGCTTGTACGCTAAGTGTACACGCTTAAGGGCTTGTACGTTGCACGTATGAGCTTGTACGCCCAGTATACACCTCTGAGTTGCCAACTTTGCATTTAGATCTTATTTGGTTAAGATACTTGCCCCAAAACCCAGATCTGACATCCTTGAAGTAGTTAATCACGTAAAGTTGCCAACTTTACGTGCAAGCATGGCTTAATGAAGCCCAAAATCCCAAAAGAGCTTAATAAATGACTTCATGCTTGCATGGAGGTCACAAACACCATAAATTTTTCACCTTTCAGCTGAATGAGGCCACTAAACATCTAGATCTAAAAACTTTGGCATCTCAAATGGTCTTACTCATAAAGACCTTCAAAAAGGGACCAAAAAGGCCAACACAAGATCAAGAGGAGATCTAAACAATAGATGATCAAGGTATGAACTTTATACCTCCAGGAGCTCCTTAATATGAAGATGATGTTGGATTTATAAGCTTTACCACGTCCAAGGATTGCACCACACACTCTTCTTCTACTTGCAAACACACCCAAAAATGGCTTCCTTTTCTATAGGTCATAGATTAGTGGTTTGGGCTAGGAAATCATTTTTATAAGTCTTATAGGGTCTTGGTCATGTTACAGGTGTTTTGTATCTTGTTGTAGTGTGTTTACGGCTGAGTTGGTGTTTACGGCGCCAGTCTATCCTTATATATAGTTTGTGTCAGTGTCTGTCAGAGGTGACGTATAATAGTTGTTTACGGTCAACTGTGTGTGTAACTCAAGGTGTGCTGGACGTTTTTCTGAATGAACGTATGCATTGCTTGATCATCTTCTTCTTGTTCTACCTATTCTTATTCTTGTTTGTTTTGATCACTGGTTTGATTCTTGTAATTGGGACCTAACAATTGGTATCAGAGCAAATCTGGTGTCAAAAAAACTTTAGTGGTGTTTATGGTTGAAAGAAGCTTCAATGTCTTCGTTGTTCAAGGCTTGGTTCTGCATTAGATCGTGTTTTCACAGCTAAGGGAATCAAGAACTGACTGAAAAACACTTGTTTTCATCGTTTCTGGGAGTTTACGGTTATTGGTGTTGAAGGGAGTACGGCAGTAAACATTCTATATAGCTGTAATCCATTGATCTTCAGAGGCCTTAAATAGCTAATCTTCTAAAGTCGTAAACCGTTAATCTTCAAGGACTGGAAACTCTTGCTTGACCGTAAACTATCGAACCGTATTCGAGTACGACCGTAAACAGCTTTCGGCCGTAAACTACTGTGGATTGAGTACGGCCGTAAACCAGTTTTCGTATTCAAATTTTTGTTTCCAAGTATCTTTTCATTTGATCTAGAAAATTAAGAAAAAAATAAGCAAACAAAAAATGGATACACAAACTTTGAATGCTCATCAAAAATTGGACACTATCATGGGAACCACTACTCAAATTCCTCGCCTACTGTCCACATAAGGATTTCCAGAATGGAACTATCGAATGGAAAAGTACATTAAGATGAAAGACTTCAAAATCTGGATAAGCATCTTAAAAGGACCTGTCTGGATCACAACAACACTCGAAAATGGAGATGTTTATGAAGGAAATGACGATATGAAACAGAGCCGCCAAGATATGCTGAGAAAAAAGTTCAATATGTTTAACCATGTTCTTGGAGAAACCCTGGAAGCTCAACTTCAACGATTCATCACTTTGACTACGGAAATGAGTTTGGATGGGATCTCAGTGCCAAGATCTGAAATTAACAAGAAACTGTTGAATTCTCTTCCAAAGGAATGGGATATGAATGTTGTTGTCATCAAGAAAACAAAAGATCTTAGTCGGATTAGTCTGGCTGAAACCATGGCCATCAACAAAGCATGCGATGTTGATGACAAACAACGGGAGATCAATCATGTAAACTCGTATTCCACTTCTAATCTTGGGATTCAATCTAACAATGAGTTTTCATCATTTACCACCCCTCAAGTTCAACCATTCATTGCTGTCACACCCTGCTAAAGGGGAAACACGAGGCGTGGCAGTACAAAGGGTTTCATAGCAAAAGTTTAAAGACAACACCAACCATAGTATTAAAAATCATTACAAATTTACAATGGGTTTGAACAACTTTTAAAAGAAATTACAATGTAAATTGAAATACAACACATGCAAATGCTCCTAAAAGTGATGTTTCCCTAAGTGCCACTTACTCGATGATTCCTGAAAAAGCATGTAAAACGAGCGTCAACTATAAAAATAGTTGGTGAGTACTCACAGATTAAAAATAATATAAGTTTCATGAATCGAAATCAAAGTTTTGATAAAGTTTTCCATAAATAAAAATATATTGCAAAAATGAGTAAATAAGTTTTCATAAACAAAGTTTGTTGCCATCTTGAGAAATAAAGTTATGTTGCCCAAATGAGATGCAACGTTCATATCCTCATGGAAATAAAGTTCATTGCTAAAACGAGTAAACAAGTTTCATTGCTATAATGAGCAATCAAGCTTGTTGCTACAAGGAGCAAACAAATTCATTGTTAAGATAAGTAAATAAGTTCCAGTAATAAAATTTCGATGTTGTAATGAGAAACAAAGTTCATTGCTATAATGAGAAACAAAGTTCATTGCTATAATGAGAAACAAAGTTCACTGTTATAATTAATAAACGAGTTCGTATGTGTATGACCAAACAATGAGTTCCCAACCAAGCCTATGACTGATGCCCTATCAAGATCTATGCTTATCGTTCCATAGATTATATGGTATCATGCACACCAGCAATCGGGCGAGTGAGGAGTTGTCAATTCCTAATAGCGCTATCCACAATGACCATTGGCTCAAAGAGTTAATGGTTGGAGTAAAGTATAAGGGAAGGGACTTAAGACGATAAGTTCTAATGTTCCATGTTGCATAGACATACATAGCAGAATATAGCAAATCATAGCAAAATATAGCAATCGAGTTTGATACGAATCAATTTAAATACAACGAACAATAAATAGTTTTTCGGACATGCTTTTCCACCCCAAAACATAAAAACCGAAAAAAGGGGAGTGCGTGAATACTCACAATGCATTGAGACGATGCAAATGGTGCCTTGATCTACGTTCCACGTGTACCACTACCGATTCCTACAATAATGGTATTCGCTAGTGAGTCTCTAATCGAAATCTAACACTAGTATACTTACTACTACAATAGAATTATGCCAATATTGTGTTAAAATTTAATATTGATAAGTTACAAATATTTTTCTGTGAAAATTAAATTTCAATGAATCAATTGTTATATAACAATTTAAGTAGAAAATTCTCATTATTGAAATGTTAATATTTAACATTTTAAGAGGTGTTCCAATGATTAAATATTCAAAAAGTAAATCAATTTAGTTCTAAACTTTTGCAAACTTTGCATTTCAGTTTTAATTGACGTCAAAGACCTTAAGATAAATTTTCTTGAATTTTTGATTTGTCTAACTATTTTTTCATGATTTTAGTTTCTTGAATAACCATAAAATCATGAAAAATACTAAACAGTTAATAAAAATTACCAAACTTCAGATTTTGGTTCTAACTACATTAAAAGACTTCCAGATAAATTTTCATGGATTATAAATATGTATAACCATTTTTCTTATATTTAAATATCTAAATAGATAAAAATTCATGAAAAATAGCAATCAGTTAAGAAAATTCCCCAAACTTTTTATATTATTGCCATTACACATACTTAAGCTGGGAAAAATATAAAAATGGATTTATAAACTGTTTAACCCAATTTTATTATTTTTGTGCATTTATTCTAATAAAAATGAAGATAAATAGAAAACAGTTCCAAAATTACCCAAACTTTTTTTTTATTACTGTTATTAAACATTCTTAAGTTGGAAAAAATATAAAAATGGATTTATAAACTGTTTAACCGAATTTGTTGATTTTTGTGCATTTATTCTAATAAAAATTGAAATAAATACAAAACAGTCTCGAAAATTGTCCAAAATTTTTGTAACACTGTTATTACATATATAGAACGTGTGAAAAATATAAAAGATATTTTTCAATTAGTGTTGCTATTTTTCCTTGTTTAATCATCTTAAATAATCATTAATTGAATAATAATTATTAAACAGTTAAAGTAAATTACCAAAAAAAATTTTAAACTTCATTTACAGTGTAAATAATCTGGGAAAAATACCAAATGTGGTTTTTATATACTAAAATCCGATTTTGGGGATTTAAATGTATTTAATCTTAGAAAATAGGAGAAAACTAGTATACTGAATAGAAAAATCATCAAAATTTTTATTCAGAGTTATAATATATTTTAAGGTCTTCTGGTAAATTTGCATGAATTTTGGATGAGTAGAACTATTTTTCCTGTTTTTAGTCCATTATAAACACAAAAATCGGGGAAATATAGGGATGCATTATAAAAATTTCTGAAAATATTTTTCTGAGTCTTAATGATAGGGTAGGAGCTGCGAAAATTATTAGATACCCTCTTCACATTTTCTAAAGTGGTTTTATGATTTATTGGGGTTAACCGAAAAGAAAATTCGAAACCATATTAAACAGTAACAAAAATCGATGAAACGTAATGAGAAGTCATTATTTAGCATAGGGGTCATCCACAAATTTACCTAGGATTTATAGACCTCAGAAAGTATTTTATATGATTTATTGCGCTATTTTATTGAAATAATTATAATAATTCGAGAAAAATGAATTATTTTCTAAAAATTTGTAGAACATCTCATTTTGTTGGTGGAATACAGGGAAAAATAGGATTTGATCAGAAAAGCTGTTTTAGATATTTATTTGGGAATAAATCCTTTATAAACCTATTTGAAAGCTTTTTAACAACAAACTTTGATCATCAAGCATCTAAGCTTGAAGATCATCACATGCATGTTGGTTTGAAGATCATTCATGAGTTTGAAATGTTCAAAAATCGTTTTTGATAGAAAACTTTGGATGCATGTGGTGTTTTTCACATAAAACTTGTAGAAAAAGTGCATTATGTTGATTTTGACTTAGGTTTTGGTCCTTGGATTTCACCATTTACAACATGCATGTTGTTTTTGGGTGAAATCCTACCACCATCATCATCAAAACCGTGAGTTTGAGCTAGTGTTCATGATTTTTCCATAGAATGGAGTAGAAGAAGGAGAAAGTGTAAGAAAAACCTTTAAAACTAGAAAGAAAAGTGAAGGAGATTAAAGGATTTTCGGGTTTACCTTTAAGAACACTCCTAGATGATGAACATTTCAAGTTTAAGGAGTGTTTTTGGGTCCTATTCTCTGGAAATGTCGTGGTTGATGGAGAGAGGAAGAGACAATAGAGAGAAAATGAAGTGAAAGTGTGAGAGAGAAATGAGAGAGGAGGTGGAGTGTGAGAGAGAAAGTATGAGAGGAAAGTGAAGAGTGATTAAAATTTTTGGGAAGAGTTATCTTGGAAGAAGGAGCACGAAATTATGAAGGAGGAGAGAGGGTTTCCCTCTCTTCCATTTTTATAAATTTCAAATTCTTTATAAAAATATCAAATTTTTATAAAATATGTACCTTAATATAGATTGTACACATAAAATCTTGATTTTTGGTTTAGAAAATAAGGTTAAATACTAATGACTTAAATTTTATTTCTCCTTGGTTATATTTTACTAATTTGAGTTATTTTAAATTGATATTATATAGTCCATACCAAATTTTATGGATTTTTAGGTGTTAAAGTTTATAAATTTGAGTTTTTAGGGTTTTTAGGTTTTTTAGGGTCTTGAGATTTAATAAATATTTGGATATGAAAATAAATTGAATTATTTGAGATTTCAATTTATGTTATAGTTTCATAACTCTTTTCTAGTTAAAAATAATGTTTGTGATTTATTTTTATCGATTTATTGGCATTCTATGTAGTGGTTCCGAGATCCAAACCGAAATTGAGGAATCAAGTATACTAGTCATAGTTTTCAACTTTAACTTAAGTTCCTACGAGACTCGGACCTAATTTCTACTACTAGGTCAAGTACATGATGTGTGTATATGATTCATGAAAAGGTGTTTGAGTCAAAGAGTGACCCGAATATGGATATTCACTATAGCTAAGTAGTTGTAGAATTCACATATCAATATGAAATCTAAGTACATTATCCATTGATTCTAATTGTTTCCAAGTTTCTAGTAGGTTATTACTTAGCTTCTAGTTACTAAGTATAGTATTTGTTTTGCCTATATATGCAACTAAGTATAGTCAAATCTAGAACCGACTCGAATTTTGACGGTTGTCACAATTGCGCCTCAACCATCATCAAATGTCACTCTATTTATGTCAAGTATTCAGCCTCCAGTATCTTATCCACAAGTTGCTTCTTCCTCAAAAGCACCTGCTCCAGCTCCTGCTCCCAAAGAAAATGATGAAAATTTGGCTCTTGCTACGGGTATTGTCAACTGCTACAATTCTTTTCTAGCTGGCGAGCTACCTCCTGAACTATCTTTCGCTGATTTGGATCAAATTCATCCCGAAGATGTTGAGGAGATGGACATTACATGGCAAATCGCTATGGCAGTGTTCCGGGCAAAGTAGTTCTCCAAGAAAACTGGCAAAAATAACTGGGGTATGAATACCGAAAAGAAGGTGGGTTCAACAAAGGCAAACTCCGATGCTTTAATTGCCATGAACCTGACCATTTTGCCAGAGACTACCCGAAACCTGACAGGAGAGAAAACAATGAAAGAACAATGGTGCCAGTGGGTAACAGCAGGGGAGCTACCACCAGCAACCATACTGCAAAACTTGATGTGGTAGCTCAGTCGTTTGATTGGGATGCCCAAATTAAGGCCCTGAACATCTCGGGACCTGAAAATGCGCATCTTGCTCAGATCAACGACATTGAAGAAGGAGAAGTTGAATTGGATCCGAAGGAGGAGATGATGAATCTACAGTTTGCATTCATGGTTCAAAGTACCCCAGAGCCTGCAAAGCCGGAGGTCAGTGAAAACTCCTGTTCTCAATCTTGTATTAAAATTGTCAAATTTTTACGTGATCAAATCGAGTTAATAAAGAGAGAGAACGAGGACTTGAAATATGAAAAGTATGAACTTAAGAGAGACCAAAGGCCATTAAAAGAGAAATTAGAGGCTAAGACTAGCGATTTTAGAAAATTTTAGGAAGATTACAACAATAAATGTGAAAATTACAATTACATAAAGAAACAACTTGTTGTTGTCATTGCTGAACTTGACACATTGAAGACTTGTTTTGCAAATGCCGATTTTAACTTTAAAAAATTCGATGTGTCAAGTGAGAAACTGGCAACAATAATTAAACATCAAATGAACTGGAAGGATCAGAAACAAGTAGGCATAGGTTATGAGAGTGTCCCTCCCACATTCAATAACACTTATATTAACACTTCATTAACTCAAGCTGAAATAGACCGAGAACCATTTATGGTTTATGGTAAACCAGTTGCTGAACAAGCAACCGAATGTAGTGCTAGGAATTTAGATACTAACGTTTCTACTTCCGATGCAGATTCATCAGTAAGCCAGGAAAAGAAGGAGAATGGAAGAATTGAGTCTGAAAATAAGTTTGTGTCAAAATTTGATGTTTTTATTTCGAAAGTTGATGAATCTGTTTTTGATGTTAAGACTGATGTTTTAAGTTGTGGTGATTTGGTGTCAAACTCTAATGTTTTTGATAATTGTGGTGTTGGTTTTGTGAAATCTACTGAATCTGAAACTAGCACATCCACATCTTCTACATCTGTCACACAATCTGAGTCATGTACATGCACGTGTGGAAAAGTTAGAAAAGTCAATAAGAGTACGAAATTTGATAAAGGCAGTACCAGGTGTATTGATAATAAGAAAATATGTTTCAACTGTGGTACTTCCGGCCACATTGCTCGAAATTGTTTCAACAGTGCATTTGTGTATTTTTCATCACCGAGGAAAGAAAACGAGTCTCGAGGAAGGTCTCTAACGAGAAAGTCCTCGAGATCTCGTCTTCCTGATGATGATCGGAAAATTCATGATAATAAGAAAAGGGCTGATCTTATATCGAACAAAAAGGTTTTCTCTAAACCAACCACAGGTACTTTGCCGAAATCGACTGCGGCTGAGCCAAGGTCAATTTCGTCAAAGGGTGCGTCTAGATCTTCGACTAATTGTAGCCGAAAATCTAAACGCTTAAAGAAAAAGAAAAATGTTTATAATTCACATGTGAATCCTTTAAAACCTAACTACCAGTGGGTGCCCAAATCTACAATTGTCCGATCATCTTCATCCTCTGAAAGTGTTTCTGATGTTAATGCAAATTTGAAAAATCAAAAAGATAAATCTGTCAGAGTCAAGGGTACACCCAGGGCTGTAATGACCTGGGTTCCCAAATCTAAATAATCCCGCTCATTGTGCAGGAACAGCTGCGGAGGAATGTCGCCAGATCATGGTATGTCGACAACGGTTGTTTCAGGCACATGACAGGAGAAATCTCCCAACTGCACAACATTCAGAATTTAAATGGGGGATACGTTTCCTTTGCAGGAGGAGATGGCGGAAAAACCACTCAAAAAGGAACAGTTTCCAATGGAGTGCTGATCTTCGAGAATGTTAACTTTGCGCCTGAGTTAAAGCACAGTTTATTGAGTGTTTCTCAGATTTGTGACAAGGGCTATTCGACCCATTTCACAGATAAAGAATGTCTAATTTTGAAGCCAAGCATTGTCATTCCAGAAGAATGGATTCTTGTGAAATCAAAACGGGATGGCAATGCATATATCATTAACATGAACAACAATCTTCCTGAACAAGTCACTTTCCTTTTCTCAAAAGTTTCTGAACACAATGTTATGATGTGACATTGTGACAACCCAAAATTTCTTTCGTTCAAACCGTTAAAAATAAATCAATTCGGAATTTATTTTTGCTCTTGCCGTCATTATTTTGAGTGTAATTAAATATTCTAAGCTCAGTCCAATTAAGTTTTGGGTTCAAAAAACGAGGTTTCTAAGTCAAAGCATAGCATCCGGGCCAAACACCCCTTCGAGAGGAGTGTACGACCGCAAACTCGAGTTTACGGCCGTACACCCCCACCCCACCCCTTGGCCGAAAACTCACCCCTATATAAGGGATGAGTGGCCTTCATTTCAAGCTTTAAGCACTCAAAGGACTTTCTCTCTCTACTCTCTCTCTACAATTTCCGAGTTTTGCTCAAGGATCTTCAAAATGTAAGTGATTCTTCACTTCTATTGTGTTTCAATCCCTTTTTTGGTGATGAATCCATGTTTCATCTCATAAATTTCATCTTTTTCTAGATCTTATCTCTCACCAAGAACACCAAGAACACACACTAGTTCTTGGTGGCTAAAAACTTCATTCTAAGCTTCCTAATAGTAAGTAACTATCTCTTATGCTTGGTATCTATTAGAAACCCTCCATAATCACCCGGAAATCGACCCAAAATGCATGAAAAACGAAGGGTTTACGGCCGTAAACCCTGTGTACGACCGTACACTCTTCATTGGCCGTAAACCCTAATAAATGGTCAAGAATCGACCTTAAACTCCTCTTTTAGCTATGCACGAGACTTAGAACATTTCCACGAGGCTAGAAATGTCCTTGAAACACCGAAAATCGCACCTTTCACCAAGTGTTTACGACCGTAAACTCATGGGCCGTAAACCCACAGGCTGTAAACCGATGGGCCGTAAACCCATGGACCGCAAACACTTTGACCGCAAACTCGTGTGTCGTAAACCCTGTTGGGCCTCAAACCCCTGACCGTGCACTCCTAATTACGGCCGCAAACTTCCCATCTTCAATCACGTGTGATTCTAACACTTAGTTTCAAGTGTTTCCTAGTCCCTAAGGTGGTTTCCTTCCATAACAAATAGTGTTATGTTCTCATCTAATACATATATGTGTTACCATATGTTAATAGGACCTGCTTGCGTACGAAACATCAGTTGACACTCAGCATCCACACCGACCTTACGCTCGGGTCTGACGTCAAACTGTGAGTTCATACCCCTACATTTTCCATGTTTTTAATGTTTTCAGGGGGGGGGGAATACAAGCTAAACACAAATGCTTTCAATAATATAAAACTTATGCAATTCTCATACTTTAACCCTTTTGTACTGTGTTGAGCATAGGGGACGTTTTCACTAAAATTGCATAGTTTTCCGGACACGCTATTCACTACGTTATACATGAAAACTATAATCGGTATAGTTTGGGATTTTATAAACATAACAAGTACATAAACTTTCACTACTAAACATATGCACTAAGACAGAAATAGTTTACAGTTTACATAACTACTTTATCATGGTATTCATAACTGTAATTATCACTACATACGGTATACATACAGATTTTCACTATGGTAGAACGCTACTACACTACATGTAAACTAGATTGTACGATACTGTGAGGCGCTACTTCAATATTGTACCCTTAGGTGTACAAGGATAAATCCTATCATAGTATAACCAGAATCTCCTAGAGGGAGAGCGTGAGGTTTGTGAATAGATCTATTCGGGACTGACAATCCCACACCTGAACTGCTAGCTACAGTTAGGCGGGAACGCCTAGGGTGTACAAATGTCATTTAACTCGACGCCTGAAGAACGTTGGAAAGGTCTGTAGTCATATCAAGTATGGTTATACGACTCACAATACGTATAAATCACTCTTAGTTTACAAACTGTCATTCTTCAACGGTTTTATTTTTCTAAATAGAACTAATACACACTACAACTGGAGAATTTCCAGGGATTTCAAACGGAGTCGGTCATACAATGGTTTCACGTACGAAATACTTATACATCATGATTAGCATTAGCTAGTCACATGAAGTATTATTTTCGCATATCACTATAGTTTTTAGTAATGAACATTCATGGTTATATACAGGATCTGCAAACACTACATTTTCACTGAAGAAAATATCGGATTTTCTTGGGAACATACAGTTATTCATAGTTTTATACAGAATTGTAAACACTACATTTTCACTAAAGAAAATATCGGATTTTCTTGAAACTATACGAACACCGTTACGAGCTCATCCAGTTTTCATTACAAAATACCGCTTCTGAACTCACCAGCTTTATGCTGATATTTTCAAACTGCTTGTATTCTCAGGAAATCAGTAAAGAGGTACTTGCTGGATTTTTGAGAAGCTGGAGCAATAAGAGTTTTATGTTTGTATTTTACAAACTATTTGATGTAATTCAAACAAGTTTCAGACAAAGTTTCAAACTGATGTAAACATTTTTCCTTTAAGTATTCACTGTAATGGTTGTGTTGCTATGATTGCTATTATTCATTGGTTGTGATGCTACACATGACGTTCTGCACCCCAGAACGTTTCCGCCATTCTGGTTTTGGGGTGTGACAGATTGGTATCAGAGCCCTTGTTTATAGCGAACTAGTATACCGAACCTTACGTGGTATACAAGTATAAACACTAAGGGGCCTAAGTGCTCTAAACTAAAAGTATATTTTCGAAATATAAAGTATTTTGTAGCAAGTATACTAGTATGCATACATAACAGAACCAGAGTCATAGATAGAACAAAACAAAAGTATTTGGATGTTGGGACGCTACCATTAAACCTGGGCAGTTATGTAATCATGTCTAGGGTGAATATAGTTTGATCAACTATATATTCAGTCAAGACATGACCAACATGTGCTTGGGAGTGATTGTGGTGTTACAGCAGGCCTAAAACTTACCAAAAACGTTCATCATAAAATACTATAGGAGTATTTTGCTAGAGCCAAATTCAGTAAGGAGATTCATTCCTAGTGTTGCTACCTATTCCTTTGTCAGCGATAACTTACTTGCATTAGTAACCTTTCATTGCTTGTCGCTTGGTAGAACACTTTATCATCAGGATGAGATATATCTTGTTTCATATATCTTGAGGACTTACCATCCTCTTTTTCCTGGTTGTTTCTAGAACAAGATGCCACCCCGCCGAAGATCCAACAGGAGAAACGACGACGTACCACCACCACCACCCCCTCAGTTCGACATCGTCATGTTCCAGGCCGCAATTACCGCCTCCGTGACTGCAGCAATGGCACAAGTGAACGCTGGAGGGGCTGGAGGTGGAACCGACCCCCAACGGCAAGACGGAAGTCAGGGACACCAAAAGGAGTGTTCCTACAAGGACTTCATGACCGCAAAACCCAAGCCCTTCGACGGAAATAGAGGTGTTATCGCTTTAACGCGATGGTTCAAGAAGATCGAATCCATCTTCGAAATTTGTGCCTGTTCAGAGACCAACAAGGTGAAGTTCGCCGCCTGCAACTTCACCGACAGAGCCTTGACCTGGTGGAATGGTCGAGTCAAAACCCTAACCCTGCCAGTGGCTAATGTCATAGGTTGGGAAAGACTGAAAGAGCTCATGCTTGTGGAATACTGCCCTAGGGGCGAAGTGCACAAGTTGGAACACGAACTCTGGAACTTGAAGATGAAGGGTTCCGACATCGCTGCCTACACCGCTAGATTCTGTGATCTGGATCTCCTCTGTCCGGGAATGGTCACCCCGGAAAGCAAGAAAATTGAGAGGTACATCTGGGGACTGACACAACCAACCAAAGGAAATGTCTTGGCTGCTAGACCGATTACGTTTGAGAGCGCCAAGGATCTGGCACAAACTCTGATCGATCATGGAATCGATATGTATGAGGTGGCAGTTGTCTCTGAGCCACAAAAGGAAAGTGGTGGGAAGAAGAAGAAATCATGGAACAAGCGGAAGGGTCAGTCTTCGCAGGAGCCCTCCAAGAAACAACAAACAGTGGCAGTTCACGCTGCTACTACTCCTACTGCTGCTCCCACTATTGTTCCAACCACCCAAGCTCCTACCGGTGGCTATGCTGGAAACCTACCTCTATGCAACAAGTGTAACCTTCATCATCACGGACCCTTCCGTGAATTGAAATGCAATAACTGTGGAAAGAAGGGACACACGGCTCGATACTGCAAGACACCTGTTCAACCAACCAACTAGGCTCTTGGGGCGGGTGGTGGTCAAGCCTGTTATGGCTATGGAGAGGTTGGGCACTTCAAAAGAAACTGCCCCAAAGCGACAACGAGTGGCAATACAGGAAGAGTGCTGGCGATGGGCCAAGAGGAAGCAGTCGCTGATCCTACCGTTGTTACGGGTACGTTCCTCCTTGACAAATCGTATGCATGCATTCTCTTCGATTCTGGAGCGGATAGGAGTTTTGTTAGTCATGCATTCAAACATCTAATCAAATGTAAATCCCAACCTCTAACCGAAACATTTACCATCGAGATGGCTAACGGAAAGAAGGAGAGCACTAACGACATATTCATATGCCATACTCTTACCCTAGACGGTCATTCCTTTCCCATCAACCTTATGCCTGTATCCATTAAGAGTTGCGATGTTATTATCAGCATGGATTGGTTAAGCCCCAATCGTGCTGATATTCTTTGCTTTGAGAAAGCTATCCACCTCAATCTTCCCTCTTCTGGAAACTTCATGATTTATGGTGATAAGCTTAGCTCGAACCTTCGTATCATTTCATGCATCAAGGCCCAGAAATATTTGCGAAAGGAATGCCATGCATTTCTAGCTCATGTCGTCGATGAGACGCAAAAGGTTAAAGACCTCAAGAACATCCCCGAAGTCTTCAACTTTCCTGATGTCTTCCCCGAGGATCTCCCAGGAATCCCTCCTGAGCGTCAAGTCGACTTTCGTATTGACTTGATCCCCGGAGCTACTCCTGTAGCTAAGTCTCCTTATCGTTTAGCGCCGGCAGAAATGCAAGAGTTATCCAGCCAGCTCAATGAGCTGATCAGCAAAGGATTCATAAGGCCGAGTTCCTCACCCTGGGGAGCCCCGATTTTATTCGTAAAGAAGAAAGATGGATCCTTTCGGATGTGCATCGACTACCGAGAGTTGAACAAGCTTACCATCAAGAACCGTTATCCCCTACCCAGAATCCACGACCTCTTCGATACACTTCAGGGAGCCAGTTACTTTTCGAAGATAGACCTAAGATTAGGGTATCATCAGTTGTGGGTTCACGAGAGTGATGTGCCCAAGACAGCATTCTGAACTCGCTATGGACACTACGAGTTTGTAGTAATGCCCTTTGGTCTAACCAACGCACCGGCAGTATTCATGGACCTGATGAATCGGGTGTGCCGCCTTTTCCTAGACAAGTTCGTGATCGTGTTCATTGATGACATACTTGTTTATTCACGGAGCGAGGATGATCATAAAAAACACTTGAGGCAGGTACTCGAAAAACTAAGGGCGGAGAAACTATATGCAAAATTCTCAAAGTGTGAGTTCTGGATCAGGAAGGTAACTTTCCGTGGTCACGTGGTTAGTAAGGTAGGCATACACGTGGACCCTTCCAAAATCAAAGCGATTGAGAATTGGTCTCCACCGAAGACGCCCACAGAAATCCGTCAATTCATGGGTCTCGCTGGCTATTATCGCAGATTTATCAAGAATTTCTCTAGAATTGCCAAACCCTTAACCACTCTGACTCAGAGAGGCGTACCTTTTTGTTGGAGTGAAAAGCAAGACACTGCGTTCCAAACATTGAAGCGGGCCCTATGCAGTGCACCTATCTTGTCCCTGCCCGAAGGGACGGAAGACTTCGTTGTCTACTGCGACGCATCCAATCAGGGCCTAGGCTGTGTGCTCATGCAACGAGGAAAGGTTATCGCCTATGCTTCGAGGCAGTTGAAAACACACGAAGTCAATTACACAACTCACGATCCAGAATTGGGAGCAGTGGTCTTCATGTTGAAGATCTGGAGACACTACCTCTACGGAACCAAGTGCACCATTTTCACCGACCATAAGAGCTTGCAACATATCTTTGATCAGAAGGAGTTAAACATGAGACAGCGGCAATGGGTAGAGCTGCTCAGTGACTACAAGTGCGAAATTTGCTACCATCCCGGCAAGGCCAATGTGGTAGCAGATGCCCTCAGCCGCAAGGAGTATTCAGGTCGTAGAGTGAAGGCATTGACTATGACCATCCATTCCCGATTACCCATACAAATCCGAGAGGCTCAGCTGGAAGCCTTAAAACCAGAAAACACGACGGATGAAGCCTTGAGAGGAATGGAAAAGAACTTAGAGGTCAAGGGAGACGGAGTTAACAATTTCATGGACCGTATCTGGACCTCGAAGTATGGTGGTTACAGAGAAGTTGTCATGAACGAAGCTCACAAGACGAGATACTCCGTTCACCCAGGTTCAGATAAAATGTATCTGGATCTCAAACAACTCTATTGGTGGCCGAACATGAAAGCAGAAATTGCTACCTTCGTGGGCAAGTGCCTGACTTGTGCCAAGGTAAAAGTAGAATATCAAAGGCCCTCAGGTTTGCTTCAGCAGCCGGAAATACCTGAGTGGAAGTGGGAAATGATCACCATGGATTTTATCACTAAGTTACCCAGATCTCCGAGTGGGCACGACGCCATCTGGGTGATTATCGATCGATTGACTAAATCCGCCCACTTCCTGCCAATCAAAGAAAATTTCAAGATAGAGAGACTCACGCGGATCTACATTCGAGAAATAGTTCGCCTTCATGGGGTACCTGTATCCATTATCTTCGACCGAGATAGCAGGTTCACCTCGAGATTTTGGCAATCGCTACAGAAGGCTCTTGGAACTAAGTTGGATATGAGCACGACTTATCATCCTCAGACAGATGGACAGAGTGAGAGAACAATTCAGACATTGGAAGATATGTTGAGAGCCTGCGTCATCGACTTCGGCACGTCATGGGACACTCATCTTCCTTTGGTTGAATTTTCCTACAACAACAGCTACCATACCAGCATCAAGGCTGCGCCATTTGAAGCCCTCTATAGCCGTAAGTGCAGATCCCCTCTGTGTTGGGTTGAAGTGGGTGACACGCAGCTAGCCAAGGGGCAAGTCCCTAACAGCACTCTCACTGGTCCTGAGATCATCCGAGAGACGACTGAAAAGATCGTGCAAATCTGAGAACGACTGAAAGCCTCACGAGATAGACAGAAGAGCTACGCCGGTAAGAGACAAAAACCCTTAGAGTTCCAGGTTGGTGACCGTGTTCTCTTGAAGGTCTCGCCCTGGAAAGGCATGATACGCTTTGTAAAGCGTGGGAAGCAGAATCCAAGATACATTGGACCATTCGAGATCCTCGCTAGGATTGGTCCCGTAGCTTACAAACTCCGTTTACCTCAAGAGCTTAGCAACATTCATCCTGTTTTCCATGTCTCAAACCTTAAAAAGTGTTTATCCGACGAGACCCTTATAATCCCTCTCGATGAAATTGAAATCAACGAGAACCTCAACTTCGTGGAAGAACCGGTCGAAATCATGGACAGAGAGATCAAACGAACGAAACAAAGTCGCATCCCGTTAGTGAAGGTTCGTTGGAGTGCCAAGCGGGGACCTGAATTCACTTGGGAGCGCGAGGATCAGATGAAACAGAAATATCCGCATCTCTTTCTAAATCCATGATTTGTATTCTATGCTCGAATTTCGGGACGAAATTCCCTCTAACGGAGGGATGATGTGACAACTCGAAATTTCTTTCGTTCAAACCGTTAAACATAAATCAATTCGGAATTTATTTCTGCTCTTGTCGTCATTATTTTGAGTGTAATTAAATATTCTAAGCTCGGTCCAATTAAGTTTTGGGTTCAAAAAACGTGGTTTCTAAGTCAAAGCATAGCATCCGGGCCAAACACCCCTTCGAGAGGAGTGTACGGCCGCAAACTCGAGTTTACGGCCGTACACCCCCACCCCACCCCTTGGCCGAAAACTCACCCCTATATAAGGGATGAGTTGCCTTCATTTCAAGCTTTAAGCACTCAAAGGACTTTCTCTCTCTACTCTCTTTCAACAATTTTCGAGTTTTGATCAAGGATCTTCAAAATGTAAGTGATTCTTCACTTCTACTGTGTTTCAATCCCTTTTCTGGTGATGAATCCATGTTTCATCTCATAAATTTCATATTTTTCTAGATCTTCTCTCTCACCAAGAACACCAAGAACACACACTAGTTCTTGGTGGCTAAAAACTTCTAGATCTTCTCTCCATTTTCTCTCTACTCTCTTTCAACAATTTACGGCCGTAAACCCTGTGTACGACCGTACACTCTTCATTGGCCGTAAACCCTAGTAAATGGTCTAGAATCGACCTTAAACTCCCCTTTTAGCTATGCACGAGACTTAGAACATTTCCATGAGGCTAGAAATGTCCTTGAAACACCGAAAATCGCACCTTTCACCAAGTGTTTATGGCCATAAACTCATGGGCCGTAAACCCATAGGGCATAAACCCATGAGCCGTAAACCCATGGACCGCAAACACTTGGGCCGCAAACTCGTGGGCCGTAAACCCTGTTAGGCCGAAAACCCCTGACCGTGCACTCCTGATTACGGCCGCAAACTCCCCATCTTCAATCACGTGTGATTCTAACACTTTGTTTCAAGTGTTTCCTAGTCCCTAAGGTGGTTTCCTTCCATAACAAATAGTGTTATGTCCTCATCTAATACATATATGTGTTACCATATGTTAATAGGAACCGCTTGCGTACGAAACATCAGTTGACACTCAGCATCCACACCGACCTACGCTCGGGTCTTACGTCAAACTGTGAGTTTATACCCCTACATTTTCCATGTTTTTAATGTTTTCACGGGGGGGGGGGGGGGGGGGGGAATACAAGCTAAACACAAATGCTTTCAATAATATAAAACTTATGCAATTCTCATACTTTAACCCTTTTGTACTGTGTTGAGCATAAGGGACGTTTTCACTAAAATTGCATAGTTTTCCGGACACGCTATTCACTACGTTATACATGCAAACTATAATCGGTATAGTTTGGGATTTTATAAACATAACAAGTACAGAAACTTTCACTACTAAACATATGCACTAAGACAGAAATAGTTTATAGTTTACATCACTACTTTATCATGGTATTCATAACTGTAATTATCACTACATACGGTATACATATGAATTTTCACTATGGTAGAACGCTACTACACTACATGTAAACTAGATTGTACGATACTGTGAGGCGCTACTTCAATATTGTACCCTTAGGTGTACAGGGATAAATCCTATCATAGTATAACCAGAGTCTCCTGGAGGGAGAGCGTGAGGTTTGTGAATAGATCTATTCGGGACTGACAATCCCACACCTGAACTGCTAGCTACAGTTAGGTGGGCACGCCTGGGGTGTACAAATGTCATTTAACTCGACGCCTGAATAACGTTGGAAAGGTCTCTAGTCATATCAAGTATGGTTATACGACTCACAATATGTATAAATCACTATTAGTTTACAAACTGTCATTCTTCAACGGTTTTATTTTTCTAAATAGAACTAATACACACTACAACTGGAGAATTTCCAGGGATTTCAAACGGAGTCGGTCATACAATGGTTTCACGTACGAAATACTTATACATCATGATTAGCATTAGCTAGTCACATGAAGTATTATTTTCGCATATCACTATAGTTTTCAGTAATGAACATTCATGGTTATATACAGGATCTGCGAACACTACATTTTCACTAAAGAAAATATCGGATTTTCTTGGGAACATACATTTATTCATAGTTTTATACAGAATTTCAAACACTACATTTTCACTAAAGAAAATATCGGATTTTCTTGAAACTATACGAACACCATTATGAGCTCAACCAGTTTTCATTACAAAATACCGCTTATGAACTCACCAGCTTTATGCTGATATTTTCAAACTGCTTGTATTCTCAGGACATCTGTAGACATGTACTTGCTGGATTTTTGAGAAGCTGGAGCAATAAGAGTTTTATGTTTATATTTTACAAAGTATTTGATGTAATTCAAACAAGTTTCAGACAAAGTTTCAAACTGATGTAAACATTTTTCCTTTAAGTATTCACTGTAATGGTTGTGTTGCTATGATTGCTATTATTCGTTGGTTGTGATGCTACACATGACGTCCTCCACCCCAGAACGTTTCCGCCATTCTGGTTTTGGAGTGTGACAGACATCGACGACTCCGACCTGCTAACGTAAAGAACTTGAATCGTCTTGCTAAGAATGAAACAGTGCGCAAGCTTCCTGTTAAGGATTTCATCACGTTTAAAAAGTGTGTGGCATGCGCACAAGGAAAACATCACAGAAAGCCACACCTGCCAAAACAGGTTAATTCAATCAACCAGGTGCTCCAATTGTTACATATGGACTTATTTGGTCCGGTTAACGTCCTCAGCATCAACAAAAATTCATATTGTCTGGTTGTGATTGATGATTTCTCGTGGTTCACGTGTGTTTTCTTTATGTCCAACAAAGTTGGGGTTGCTGACTTGATTAAGAAATTTATTGTGATGATAGAGAACCAGACCAACCACCAGGTGAAGGCGCTCAGAACTGACAACGGGATGGAATTCAAGGATGCTGTTTTCGATCATTTTTGTGCGGAAAAAGGGATAGTACATCAATACAGTGCTGCTCGCACTTCTCAACAAAATGGTGTTGCTGAGCGGTGGAACCGAACATTACAAGGCGCTGCAAGGACATTGTTATGTGACTCCAAACTTACAGTTTTCTTTTGGGCGGAGGCGATCAACACGGCGTGTGATGTTCAAAATCATGTTCTGATCAACAAAGCTCAGATGAACACACCATACGAAATTCTCTACGGTCACAAACCATCTGTTAGTCATTTCTATATTTTTGGCTGTCCTTGCACCCTCCTTCATCTGGAATCCAACCCTAAATTCAACGCCAAAGCCGATGACTGTTACTTTGTTGGGTATGCTGCTCGTACGGCGTACAGGGTCTACAATAAGAAGACATAGTAAATCATAAAATCCTTCGACGTGCGCTGGTTGGAGGAGAAGGAAACGGATGCCAGAGTTGGTCCAAATTTGATTATACATCTCTATTCAAGTCGTTCAATGTGTTTTCAGATGATTTGTGTGGTTCAAGTTCTGGTTCGAAGGTTGTGATTGAAGATGAAGAAGAAAGAGTTGTTTACAAACCGCCAGTGGTGTCCTCTACGACTCCTCCAGTGGATGTATCTGTTCCAAGTGATTCGTCAGAGTCTCCATGTCAACAAAATATTCCAGATGCTGATGCTACTCCTCTTACTCCTAATGAAAGAGAGTTCATGTCCTCTGATGCTTCCGCTGTTAGTCAAACATTCATGGAACTTCTCTTTCCCGAACCGATTGTCAATGAGTTTGTGGCAGGCCCCTCTCACGATTCCAGACCGTCTGAGGTGGATCATTCAGCAAATGATAGATTTGTCAATATTTACAACCTTCCCATAACACTCAATGACATCAGCCAGGAGCTACCTTCCAGACTTCAACACGATCACCCGATCGAAAACATCATTTGTCAGCTGGGCGACGGTGTTCAAATGCGGAGTCAAAGTGGAGATGTAAACACATGTCTCTATTCTTGCTTCATATCTCAAATAGAGCTAAAGAATGTTGAAATGGCTTTGAATAAGCCCAGCTGGGTGGATGCTATGCACGAGGAGTTGAATCAGTTCGAAAAGCTTGGGGTTTGGACGTTAGTTGAATTACCTAAGGGAAAGAAGTCACTCGACACGCGCTGGGTCTATCGGAACAAGCAAGATGATTCAGGGGTTATTGTGGGGAATAAGGCCCGATTGGTTGTACGTGGATTTCGCCAAATTGAGCGTCTTGACTACACTGAAGTTTATGCTCCAGTGGCTCGCTTGGAGGCTATTCGCATTTTCCTCGCATACGCTTCTTAAATGAATTTCCCGGTTTACCAGATGGATGTCAAGACTGGCTTCCTGTACGGCGCTGTGAATGAAGAAATCTATGTTGATCAATCTCTTGGGTTTGTCAATTCGAAGTTTCCAAATCACGTCTACAAGTTGGAGAAGGCTTTATACGGGTTACATCAAGCTATACGGGCGTGGTATGCAACTCTTACTGTCACACCCCAAAACCGGAACGGCGGAAACGTTCAGGGGTGGAGGACGTCATGTACATTATCACAACAAAGTATAGTAGTAAAGTTTATAAGACACCAAAAATGTAAATCAAAATATGAGATGAGTCTTGAACGAGCTCCATCTTCTCAAAAGCTTGGCATCGGTACCTGTCTACTGATGACCTGAGAATACAAGTTATTTTGAAAGAGTTTATCAGCTTTAAAGCTGGTGAATTCAAAAGTATTTTAGTGTCATTGTTTGTATGAAAGTGTTTGTAAGTGCTTGATGTATAAGTTTGTAGATGTTTGTAAATGTTTGTATATGTTTGTATCCCCTAGAAAATCCTATATTTTCTACTAAACGTAGCCTTCTACCAAGGCATCAAATGATATGTATGTTTGTTTCTTGTAAAAGTGTGTATTTTCCCAAGTATGACAATCATTAACCAAAAATATAGTTTTACATTATCTTTTATGTGAAAAGGATCACAATGAATGCAAATGGGAAAATAATAAAGCACTGTAGTGTTGTATTATAGTAACTACTGGTGTACTAATTACCTTAAACCAATTGTTATTTAAAGTAACATGTGATATGCCTGTACCATACTACCGACTAAAACACAACGATGAAAGACGTTGGAAGAAATGACATTTGACACCCATAGACTTGCAAGTCCCACTGTAGCGAGCAGCAAGGTGTAGGATAGTCAATCCGGTATAGATCTGTACACAAATTCAATGCTCTCCTTCTAGGAGACTCTGGATACGAAACGAGCCATGACAGGTGATGTCATGCCCCGTTACGTGGCTCACATTTCTGTTGTAATGTTCTTGTATATGTATTTTATGTACTAGTATAATGTATGTTCTCTCTGTCTAGTATGCTCTGTTTGTTTCTCATCATAGTATTCTCTATCTGTATGTTATTGTTTGTTTCTCATCATAGTATTCTCTATATGTATGTTATTGTTTGTTTCTCATCATAGTATTCTCTATCTGTATGTTATTGACTCATGTATGAACTGACTCATTGTATGTTTCATTGTTCTAGTAATAGTATTAGTAACTTCCTAAACTATACCTATTATAGTTTACTAGTAATGTTGTTTGTATGTATGAACATGATTGTATACCTTTGCTACCCAAAGGTATTGAACTGGGTGAAGGAACTTTTATATCTATACACATATACATAATATATAACTAAGATTCAAACGACCTTCGGACAAATAACCGATACCCTATGTCCACAACCAAACAAGGAACAGGAAGCAAGGTGAGCTATCAGTCCTAACTCCTTTCAATCCTAGTTATATAACAACCATTTCATTTCGAAAGAAAGTGTTTACAATGTGTGTTTCACAAAACATAGAATTTATAAACAAATAACAAAACAAGACTTGAAGCTATAATGCTTCATCTTCTGAATTCCCAGCACGAGCACCTGTCTAATAGTCTCCTGAGAATACAAGTTATTTGAAAACGTTGATCAACAACTAAGCTGGTGAGTTCATAAGATTTTAGTGATGTGAGTAAGTTGTAAAGTGTTGTTAAAAATGTAGATGTAAAATGGTGTTGAAAATGTAGTTGTAACATGTAGTTGTAAAATGTTGTAGTTGTAAAATGTTGTAAGTTGTAAGTTCTGTTTTGAAAAGTTCGCCTGTTCCTATAGAAAATCCTATATTTCCTACTTTGATGGAAGTTTAAGTAAAATGACACTACAACCCATTCTATGGGCACTAAGTGGGTACAAGTTATATAAGATTCAGAGTAAACAAACAATCGATTGTGCGCATCTGCTCTAAGCTCACAACCAAACGAGAAACAGAAATTAAGGCGGATAGCACACATCCCATTGGTTGTTAGATCATCGTCATATATAACCCTGGTGTATTCACTTGTTACTCAGGGAGTTAATTGTAATGGTTCCTTTATATCTAATCAAAAAGTTCTTTAAGAAAACCCATATTTCTTATAATAAAATGGTGACCACAGTGACAACTTTTATAATAACTTAGTTTATACTAATATATATAATCTAATATCGGATAGAAAGTTAATTGAGTGAATCTGCCCTAAGCCCACAACCAAACAAGGAACATGAAGTAAGGCGGAAAGCACACATCCAACTACCTAAGGTCCTTTAAATTGTACTGGTTTAATAAAATGGATTAAACCCTTAACTGGTAAGTTTCTAGTTTTGTATACCAAAAGTTCTGATTTAGAGAGTATGTTTTGTACTAGAAAACTGTGCATTGACTCTGTGTCTTATGATTTGACCCATACCTGGTACCCTTATGATGTCTTAATGTAGACTAAGCATATATATATATATATATATATATATATATATATATATATATATATATATATATATAGAATCGAACAGAAAATAGATTGGGTGAATCCGTTCCAAGCCCACAACCAAACAAGGAACAGGAAATAAAGCAGAGAGCACACATCCTATTACCTGTCGGATCCTATTGGTATATATATATCCTTTGATGTATACATTAAGGAATCATAAGGTTAGCATTATGGTCCTTTCTATTAAACGTAGCCTTCTACCAAGGCATCTACTGTTATGTGCTAGACTCGACTGTTCCGTTTGTCGTTTGTTAAAAATGTATGTTTTCCCTAGTTTATAACTATCTTAACTCGAAAATAGTTTGAGTTTGACTTTCAAGTGGTACTGTCACTTTATGAAAGTAATGGGAAATGTAAGTACACAGTTGTCGTTTATAATGAGATGCGGATGTACTGATGACCTAAAAACATGTTTGTTTTATTACGGTCATAATGTGAAGGCTACAACCCCTACTAAACGTTCTCCCTGTCTAGAGATTAAGGGAACCAAACGCGACCTCTGCAAATTCTTGCAAGCCGTGTAATTCACATTTGTTATATGATCATGTATACCCAATATAACTATCACCTTTTGTTTAAAACAATGAGTTAGTGATCAATTGGTATAATTAGTTCCTGTGTGTGTGCTCTGATGCTATAGCAACCTAACTTGTCTGTTTTGTACTATATGTTGTACGTTCTGTTTGTTTCTCATAATTGTGTGTTCTCTCTGTATGGTATTGTTTGTTTCTCTTCACTGTATGTTCTGTATGGTATTGTTTGTTTCTCTTCACTGTATATTCTGTATGGTATTGTTTGTTTCTCTTCACTGTGTGTTTGACTCATGTATGAACTGACTCTTTGTGTGCTTCATTGAACTAGAAGTAATGAATAGCATTCTCCTAAACTATACCTATTATAGTTTACTAATGTTCTACTTGGACTGTTACTCAAAAGACTCGTTTATCTACTAAGTTATGTTTGTACTTTAAAAACGGAGTTTTGTATAACTATAAAGTAACATAACTTTAAAAGAGTTTTTGAAATGTTTTGACAACTTATAAATGACATAAGTAACATTTTGAAAGATGTTTATAACAAACATTTACACACTTATCATTGTGTTCAACTTGTATCCCCCCACCCCCTTAAAACATTTAAAACAGGTAAAAGATTCATTACGGGGTATGAACTCACCTGATGTGGGTGATTCAAACGAGTATGCGTGTAAGGATGAGAAGTTCCACGAATGAAGTCCCGAGACACAATAAGTCCTAAATGACATATAAGGACACGTATTGACATGAATATAGTGTTTATAAACAACTATATGAAAGGAAACACCTTCCGGGACTAGGAAACACTTTGACCTAGTGTTGGAATCACATGTGATTCATCAAAGGAAAGTGAAATGACACTAACATGAGTTTAATACCATGGGTTTACGGCCCAAGGGAGTTTACGGCCGTAAACTCATGGTCAAACATGGCTAAGTGTTGGTTTGAAAGCTTGGGAAGCCTTAGGGGCCTTTGCTCTACACTAGGATGAGAAAGACCACCTTCATTGAGGCTTTTGATGAGTTTACGGCCAAGCTAGGAGCTTACGGCCGTAAACTCATTGAGGCTTTTGATGAGTTTACGGCCAAGCCTGAGTGGTTTAAGGTCCTACAATCATCAAGGAAGGGTTCTGGGTCACTAGCTTTGCATCTAGGAGGGTTTATGGCCCATACATGCCTTAACATTGAGTTTACGGCCAAGGGAGATCTTGGGCCGTAAACTCAAGATGTTCTTGGGAAAATGCATGTTTCAAGGGTGTGATTCAAGGCTTCCTAGTAGATATGAAGTATAGGAAAGAGTTCTTACGATCTAGAAGCTTGAAATGGTCGGTTTTGGCCAAGAACACTAGTGTGTGTTCTTGGTGTTCTTGGTGAAACTTGAAGATCTAAGAAAAGAGTGATTTCTATGGATGAAATCATGGAAGGATACTAGATTAAGAGATGTATCAACAAATCTAGGAAGAATACTTACATCTTTTGAAGATCTAGGAAGAAAGTCTTGATGATACTTGAGAGGATTTGAAGGAAAAACGGCCAAGGAAGGAAGAAATGACTAGAAATGGCCAAGTATCATATATATGCACTTGAGTTTACGGCCACATGAGTTTACGGCCGTAAACTCATGGTATTGTGGCCCTGAACTCAATTTGATGAGGTTAAGGTTTGATTTGCTACACTGTGGTTCTAGCAGGTACTTTCTAACACTTATTCCTTAAGTGTATTAGGCTTAAAACTCCTTAGAATGACCTTTTACCGGGCTAGAACTCATTACTGATGAGCCTGACACTCAGTTGAGTTGATTGAATGGGCTTTTAAAAGTAAATTTTTTTCGGGTTGTCACATCATCCCCCCGTTAGATGGAATTTCGTCCCGAAATTAGCTTTCTTAGCATTACTACTGGGGTTGCGCTCATCTGATTAGCAGAATACCCACTCGTAGACCTGGCAACTTTGCCCTGGTGTTCATGATAGGATTCGTACTTGGTCCATCTATCATTACCTCGTGTATACAAGTCGTATATAATTAGGATTAGTAAGACGGTCGGATGTGCGACTCTGCCCCAGTTCCACAACCAAAAAAGGAACAGGAGATAGGGTGGAAACACACATACTAAATCTGCGTAATCATAATCATATACCACCCTCGCGTATACACTGAATAGTGATAGGTGGGCTGTATTCGTCCTTAGCCTTTGTGCTCGAACTTGGTCTGCTGGACGAGTGGTATTTCGTGACGGTCTGCGGACATCTGACGATAAGGCTTCGGAGGACAAAGTACTCTTCACATGAGTACTTTGGGGTTTAGAATACGAAAGATAAAACTGAGGTTTAGGTCGGACTTTCGATACGAATGACGAAAGTTTCGAGAACTTGCCGATCGAGGCGATAGAAACATATGAACTCAGTATGGTGAGGACCACGCCAACTCATGACGAACGAAAGCAACGGACTCGTTACTGAACAAAGTTTTGGTCAAATAAAAGAAACGTCTGATATACGACGATGTATCCCTTGTATGATCGATACTGTACTCCTAGTATGTTCGAAAATGTACTCTTTGTAAATGTTCCCGTGTTTCCTGTTTTCTCTTTGATGTTAACACTCCTACGTATCGTACCGCTATGAGCGCATACATACAAACGAAAGTGCTCTAATAACTGGTGGGGATACTTTATATCATGACCCTCCTTGGTACCACTACAATCACCTGCCATATACAAGTTATGAATATTTAAGATGAATCAGGCAGTCGACTGAGTAACTCTACCTCAAATCCTCAACCAACTAAGGAATGGGGACCTAAGCGGAGTCACTCACTCTAAGTCTGCAACATCTTAGTTATGCACAACCCTAATGTATATGGTAAGCCATAATAGCTTCTCTAAACGGATCTTTTAGTTCTCTTGAATATTGTGACCTATTTCAATATGTGAGTTATTATAATTACTTTTAGGTGTTATCCCCAAATTTTAATCTTATACCAATATAAATTATTTTTAAAAGTAATTACTATTTCGAAAACGTACCGCTACTCGTTGACGACTCCGGGGTAGATTCTCCTGCGGTGATCATTAGAATGCGTCCATCCGCGCATGAGTTCCTTATTATCGGGCAGTCCCTCTGATAGTGTCCAGTCTCACCACAGCCATAGCAGGCTTGGTTTTCTTCAGCTCCGGGGACTTGGGAGATCGGTTGAGCCGGTGCCCTGCAGAAACAGACTGTGTGTCCCTTTCTGTGGCAGTTCAGACACTGCATTTCCCGGCATAGTCCAGTGTGGTGAAAGTTGCACTTTCCACACTTCGGGAGGGTCCCAACATATCGACTGGCAGGTGCTGGAGCAGTAGGCGTTGTAGCGGAGTACATAGTACTCGCTCGTTGCCCTTGTGTGGTGTCCTGTGTTGTTCACTTCTTCTTCCTGTTGTTCCCCGACTTCTGATTATGGTCCTCTTCCCTCGATGGTTTGGGAATAGGGACTTCTACACCATGGCGGACTCCGTGGTCGATGAGTCGCTGAGCCAGGCGTTTAGCACTATCGAACGTGGCTGGGTTAGAAGACAACACATTTCCTTGGGTCGGAGCAGTCAGACCCCAAATGTATCTTTCTATCTTCTTGCTCTCCGGGGTAACCATCCTGGGGCATAGAGCTGCTAGCTCGCTGAACCGGTCAGTGTAGGTCACTATGTCTGAGCCGACCATAGTGAGATCCCATAGCTCTCGTTCCAGCTTTTGAATTTCGCCTAACGGGCAGTATTCCTCCCGCATTAACTCTTTTAGGTTTTCCCAACCTAATGAGTTAGCCACTGATAGAGTTAGTGACTTAACATGGCTGTTCCACCATGTTAGGGCCTTTCCAGAGAAGGTGCAGGAAGCAAACGTTACCTTGCTCTCTTCTGGGCACAAACATATTTCGAAGATCGACTCTGTTTTCTCGAACCATTGCAAGAGGGCAATGACTCCGTCAGTCCCATTAAAGGACAATGGCTGGCATTTGGTGAAGTCCTTGTAGGAGAACTCTCTCGAGCGCACGGGGACCTCACCTTGAGTAGAATCTGTAGGCGTTCCACCTCCGCTGGTACTGATGGAGTGATATTGAGCCATGGTTGTTGCCACAGCCGCAGTCACTGCAGCGTTTATAGCCGTCATAGCGATTTGTGAAGGAGGCGGCGTTGGAGTTATCGGAGTAGTGCGTCTGTTAGATCTGCGAGGAGCCATCTTTGCTAAAAGAATACAAAGATGAGACAGAATAAGTCTAAAGCAATGGACACAAGCCGAAAGCTGAAAAGACAAGGTTATCCTAGTTCTGGGTGTATCAGGTCCTGACTTCGACAGGGTTCTAGAAACAATTCACAAAAGAGTCTATACCTAATAAACTCTATGAATTTTGAAATGGCTATCCTCGAATGAATATATGTTGCCTGAATAACTGTTACCAGCTGCATGTAAGAAAATAATCCTAACATATAATGTGAGCAGTGTCTCCACTCGCTCATTAAGTTAACAAGATTATTATTTATTCGTGTGACGTGTAAGACGTTTTGGTTACTTCTGTTGATCCTTCTTTGAAAGCTTCTCATGAACTTGTTCTTGTTCCTCCTGGACTCTTCTGTTGTCTACTATGAGGAAGTGGTTACATCTTCGTCGTGCGAGAATGGATGTGACTAAAGAATCTATGAGGTTTAAGGTAACTTTATGGGGTGATCCTTACAGAGTCCTCCTATAATTGCACAATGTATACAAGTTGTATATAACTTAAGATTAAATAGACCTTCGAATAAGTGATCTTACTCCAAAACCACAACCAAACAAGGAACAGGTAGTGAAGCGTAGATCACAAATTCTGAGTCTATAAATTGTCAATTATATATAACCTTGGAAGTATACATTGCAAAATTATAGACCTATCCATAAGGGTCTTTTAAGCTATCACATAAGTTATTTATATGGTCTAAAATACTCCTATAGTATTTTAACGTAATGTACTTGGTATGTTTTAAACTTGTTATCGCGTTATGGTATCATAGAATACTCCTATAGTATTCTAACTCTAATGTACTTGATATAGTATTCTCTTGACTGGTGTTTAGGTAAGTTTTAAGACTGTTGCAACACCACATCACTCCCAAACACATGTCAGTCACATCTCGAATGAATATAGTTGATCAGGCTATATTGATCCTAGCTATGATTACATAACTGTTTAGGTTTGACGACAGTGCTCAACCTTTAAATACTTTAGTTCTGTTCTTCTTGTGATACTTGGTCTACATGTATAAGCAAGTAGGTATATTTTTATAACTTATCGTTATACTCTTAAAATATATCATTATCCAGAGCACTTAAGCCCAATTGTATTTATAGTTGTATATCTTTTATCGGTTGATATACTTAGTTCACTATAAACAATGCTCTGATACCAATCTGTCACACCCCAAAACCGGAACGGCGGAATCGTTCAGGGGTGGAGGACGTCATGTTTAGTATCACGAGATATGTATATGGTAAGCAAGTAATGAATAACCATTTCATTTCGAAAGAAAGTGTTTACAATGTGTGTGTTTACAAAACATAGAATTTATAAACAAATAACAAAACAAGACTTGAAGCTATAATGCTCCATCTTCTGAATTCCCAGCACGAGCACCTGTCTAATAGTCTCCTGAGAATACAAGTTATTTGAAAGAGTTGATCAGCAATTAAGCTGGTGAGTTCATAAGATTTTAGTGATGTGAGTAAGTTGTAAAGTGTTGTTAAAACTGTAGATGTAAAATGGTGTTGAAAATGTAGTTGTAACATGTAGTTGTAAAATGTTGTAGTTGTAAAATGTTGTAAGTTGTAAGTTCTGTTTTGAAAAGTTCGCCTGTTTCTCTAGAAAATCCTATATTTCCTACTTTGATGGAAGTTTAAGTAAAATAACACTACAACCCATTCTATGGGCACTAAGTGGGTACAAGTTATATAAGATTCAGAGTAAACAAACAATCGATTGTGCGCATCTGCCCTAAGCTCACAACCAAACGAGGAACAGAAATTAAGGCGGATATCACACATCCCATTGGTTGTTAGATCATCGTCATATATAACCCTGGTGTATTCACTTGTTACTCATGGAGTTAATTGTAATGGTTCCTTTATATCTAATGAAAAAGTTCTTTAAGAAAACCCATATTTCTTATAATAAAATGGTGACCACAGTGACAACTTTTATAATAGCTTAGTTTATACTGATATATATAATCTAATATCGGATAGAAAGTTAATTGAGTGAATCTGCCCTAAGCCCACAACCAAACAAGGAACAGGAAGTAAGGCGGAAAGCACACATCCAACTACCTATTGGGTATTAGTTTTATATATAAACATGATGTATAAACTAAGGTATTATAGATTTACTCACCTAAGGTCCTTTAAATTGTACTGGTTTAATAAAATGGATTAAACCCTTAACTGGTAAGTTTCTAGTTTTGTATACCAAAAGTTCTGATTTGGAGAGTATGTTTTGTACTAGAAAACTGTGCATTGACTCTGTGTCTTATGACTTGACCCATACCTGGTACCCTTATGATGTCTTAATGTAGACTAAGCATATATATATATATATATATATATATATATATATATATATATATATATATATATATATATATGGAATCGAATGGAAAATAGATTGGGTGAATCCGTTCCAAGCCCACAACCAAACAAGGAACAGGAAATGAAGTAGAGAGCACACATCCTATTACCTGTCAGATCCTATTGGTATATATATATATCCTTTGATGTATACATTAAGGAATCATAAGGTTAGCATTATGCTCCTTTTTATTAAACATAGCCTTCTACCAAGGCATCTACTGTTATGTGCTAGACTCGACTGTTCCGTTTGTCGTTTGTTAAAAATGTATGTTTTCCCTAGTTTATAACTATCTTAACTCGAAAATAGTTTGAGTTTGACTTTCAAGTGGTACTGTCACTTTATGAAAGTAATGGGAAATGTAAGTACACAGTTGTCGTTTATAATGACATGCGGATGTACTGATGACCTAAAAACATGTTTGTTTTATTACGGTCATAATGTGAAGGCTAGAACCCCTACTAAACGTTCTCCCTGTCTAGAGATTAAGGGAACCAAACGCGACCTCTGCAAATTCTTGCAAGCCGTGTAATTCACATTTGTTATATGATCATGTATACCCAATATAACTATCACCTTTTGTTTAAAACAATGAGTTAGTGATCAATTGGTATAATTAGATCCTGTGTGTGTGTTCTCATGCTATAGCAACCTAACTTGTTTGTTTTGTACTATATGTTGTACGTTCTGTTTGTTTCTCATAATTGTGTGTTCTCTCTGTATCGTATTGTTTGTTTCTCTTCACTGTATGTTTTGTATGGTATTGTTTGTTTCTCTTCACTGTATGTTCTGTATGGTATTGTTTGTTTCTCTTCACTGTGTGTTTGACTCATTTATGAACTGACTCTTTGTGTGCTTCACTGAACTAGAAGTAATGAATAGCATTCTCCTAAACTATACCTATTATAGTTTACTAATGTTCTACTTGGATTGTTACTGAAAAGACTCGTTTATCTACTAGGTTATGTTTGTACTTTAAAAACGGAGTTTTGTATAACTATAAAGTAACATAACTTTAAAATAGTTTTTGAAATGTTTTGACAACTTATAGATGACATAAGTAACATTTTGAAAGATGTTTATAACAAGCATTTACACATATATCATTGTGTTCAACTTGTATCGCCCCCTTAAAACATTTAAAACAGTTAAAAGATTCATTACGGGGTATGAACTCACCTGATGTGGGTGACTCAAACGGGTATGCGTGTAAGGATGAGAAGTTCTATGAATGAAGTCCCGAGACACAATAAGACCTAAATGACATATAAGGACACATATTGACATGCATATAGTGTTTATAAACAACTATATGAAAGGAAACACCTTCCGGGACTAGGAAACACTTTGACTAAGTGTTGGAATCACATGTGATTCATCAAAGGAAAGTGAAATGATACTAACATGAGTTTACTACCATGGGTTTACGGCCCAAGGGAGTTTACGGCCGTAAACTCATGGTCAAACATGGCTAAGTGTTGGTTTGAAAGCTTGGGAAGCTTTAGGGACCTTTGCTCTACACTAGGATGAGAAAGACCACCTTCATTGAGGCTTTTGATGAGTTTACGGCCAAGCTAGAAGCTTACGGCTGTAAACTCATTGACATTATGAAGTGAGTGTGGTTTAAGGTCCTACAATCATGAAGGAAGGGTTCTGGGTCACTAGCTTTGCATCTAGGAGGGTTTATGGCCCATACATGCCTTGACATTGAGTTTACGGCCAAGGGAGATCTTGGGCCGTAAACTCAAGATGTTCTTGGGAAAATGCATGTTTCAAGGGTCTGATTCAAGGCTTTCTAGTAGATATGAAGTATAGGAAAGAGTACTTACGATCTAGAAGCTTGAAATGGTCGGTTTTGGCCAAGAACACTAGTGTGTGTTCTTGGTGTTCTTGGTGAAACTTGAAGATCTAAGAAAAGAGTGATTTCTATAGATGAAATCATGGAAGGATACAAGATTAAGAGATGTATCAACAAATCTAGGAAGAATACTTACATCTTTTGAAGATCTAGGAAGAAAGTCTTGATGATACTTGAGAGGATTTGAAGGAAAATCGGCCAAGGAAGGAAGAAATGACTAGAAATGGCCAAGTATCATATATATGCACTTGAGTTTACGGCCACATGAGTTTACGGCCGTAAACTCATGGTCTTGTGGCCGTGAACTCATTTTGATGAGGTTAAGGTTTGATTTGCTACACTATGGTTCTAGCAGGTACTTTCTAACACTTATTCCTTAAGTGTATTAGGCTTAAAACTTCTTAGAATGACCTTTTACCGGGTTAGAACTCATTACCAATGAGTCTGACACTCAGTTGAGTTGATTGACTGGGCTATTAAAAGTAAATTTTTTTCGGGTTGTCACAGTAAACTCCAAACTCTTGGAGTTTTGGGACTTAAATGTTGTACATTTAACTCTAGAGTATACTTCCTATATTTACCTCTTGAAGTACTAGGCTTTAGAACACTCAAACTGACTCTAAACAGCTTAAAAGTTAGTAGAAACAAATCTGACTTCTATTAAAGTGAATGGTTGTACAAGATAGATATTTCGGATTGTCACATCATCCCCATGTTAGAAGGAATTTCGTCCCGAAATTAGAGTTTAAGCAAATAAGTAGTTACAAATAACTAAATAAAAAGATGAGGATATTTCAGTTTCATCTGAGCCTCTCGCTCCCAAGTGAATTCAGGTCCTCGCTTGGCGTTCCAGCGAACCTTCACTATCGGGATTCAGCTTTGCTTTGTTTGCTTAACCTCTCGGTCCATGATCTCTACAGGTTCTTCCACGAAGTTGAGGCTCTCGTTGATCTCGATCTCGTCAAGTGGGATTACAAGAGTCTCGTCGGACAGACACTTTTTCAAGTTCGAGACGTGGAAAGTAGAATGTACGTTACTGAGTTCGCGAGGTAAGTTGAGTTGGTAAGCTACAGGGCCGATTCTGGCGATAATCTGGAAAGGCCCTATGTATCTTGGATTTAGCTTTCCACGCTTTCCGAAGCATATCAAGCCTTTTGTGACAACCCGAAATTTCTATTCTGTACAACCATTCACTGCAATAGGAGTCAAAACTGGTTCTGCTAATTTTCAAGCTTTTTGGAATAAGTTTGAGTATTTTAAGATTAGTACTTCAGGAGATACCAGGAGAGAGGATGCTCTAGGGTTATTGTGCAACAATAAAGTCCCAAAGCTCCAAGAGTTTAGAGTTTACGGCCTAAACAAAGGTGTTTACGACCGTAAACCCTAAATTGGGGGTATATATATGACACTTAGTCATTATTTACCATTTTTCACAAATTCAAGATCCAAACTCAATTCTCTCTCAAGTATCATCCAACAATTCTTCAAGATCTTCAACTTGTAAGTGTTTCTAGCCCTAATAAGTTGATATATTACTTAATCTAGTGATTTAACACACTTCCATCCGTAAAATCATTCCAAAAGGTTAGATCTTCAAGTTTCACCAAGAACACCAAGAACACACACTAGTGTTCTTGGACTTTTAGCACCTTTTCAAGCCTCTATCTTGTAAGTACTTCTATCCTAGAGTATAATAAGGTTGGTTACACTTCTATACATCAAGAAAACACCAAGAAAACTAAGGATCAAAGGTGTTTACGGTCCAAGAACACCTTGGACTGTAAACCCTAAAAAGGGTGCCAAAGTGTGCCCTAGTCCCTTCTAAGCCTTGGAAACTAGCATAGATCCTTTCCTTGATGAGCTTAGCACTTGAAAACATCAAAATACCATAAACCATTTGGGTTTACGGCCATAAACTCAAAGGCAAATGGTTCAAGGATCGTAAACTCCATTTAGGAGTGAAATGGTGCTCTAATCACTTCCATAGGCTTATACTTCAAGTGGAAATGCTTCTAAGGACTTGTAGAGCTTCAAAACAACACATGGTCAAAGAAGCATGAGTTTATGGCCGTAAACTCATGGGTTTACGACCGTAAACTCAATGAGTTATGGTCATAAAACCGTAAACTCAAATAAGGGGTTCCCTTGAACCCTAAGCTGAATAGCAATGTCCTACAACACTTAGATGCAATCCTTGGGACTTATAGCACTTATATAAGGTGTTTTACATGTCCTATGATGTCTTAACTTTGTTAATTAGTTGTTTAAAGACTAATTGGATACATATATGTGATATTATATGTTAACTAGGATCATCGTGTGTGTACAAGTCTTCACTTGACACCTAGCATCCTATACTTTCCGTTCATCCAAACCACTCACTACAGGTGAGTTCATACCCCTTAATTAACCTTTTAAATGTTTTTAAATGCTTTTACGGGGGGGGGGGGGATACAAGTTGAACAAATATAGTTATTATATCAATCACATGTGATTAATAACTACCAAGCAAGTGGATTTCTTACTTTTCAAACTGTGTTATCAAACTATTTTACTTCAAACTGTTTTACAAACTCTTTTACTTATTAAATACATTTATTAAACTCTTTTAGCTTATATTCTGTGTATCTATATGGATATAATTATATAAGTAGGATTGGAAGGACTTAGGACTGATAGCTCACCTTACTTCCAGTTCCTTGTTTGGTTGTGGACTTAGGGTATTCGGGCTATTTGTCCGAACGTCGTTTAAATCCTAGTTATATATCATGTATATGTGTATAGATATAAAAGGTTACTTCTTTCATTCAGCTCAATGCCTTTAGGTAGCAAAGGTATACAAACATGTTCATATACACAAACAACATTACTAGTAAACTATAATAGGTATAGTTTAGGAAGATACTATTACTAGAACAATGAAACATACAATGAGTCAGTTCATTCATGAGTAATACATAGTGATGAGAAACAAACATAATACATAGTGATGAGAAACAAACATAATACATAGTGATGAGAAACAAACATAATACATAGTGATGAGAAACAAACATAATACATAGTGATGAGAAACAAACATAATACACAGTGATGAGAAACAAAACATACAAGCTAGACAGAGAAAGAACACACAATACAGCTAGCACATACATATACATATACATATACATTACATTCAGTTATGTGAGCCACTTAACGGGGGACATGGCACTACCTGTCATGACCCGTTTTGTATCCAGAATCTCCTTAATTGGGGAGCGTATGAGTTTGTGTATAGATCTATACTGGATTGACTATCCTACACCTTGCTGCTCGCTGCAGTGGGACTTGCAAGTCTACGGGTGCCAAACGTCATTTCTTACGACGTCTTACATCGTCGTTTTACTATAGAGTCGGTAGCAGGATACAGGCCGATCACATGGTACTTTAAATAACAAATAGTTTAAAGTAATTAGTATAGTAGTAGTTACTTAATACAACACTACAGTACTATTTCATTTTCCCTTTACATTTTACTTTGTGATATACACACAATAAACAATAATGTAAGAACTATATTTTTGGTTAATAATAGTCAGAATTAGGAAAATACACACTCTTACAAGAGACACACACAGATACTAGATGCCTTGGTAGAAGGCTACTTTTAGTAGGAAACGTAGGGTTTTCTAGGAGAGTTCAAACAATTACAAACTTTTACAAAACTTATACATTACAGACTTACAAACACTTTCATACAATTACAGACACTAATATACTTATGATCTCACCAGCTTTAAAGCTGATAAACTCTTTCAAAATAATTTATATTCTCAGGTCACCAGTAGACAGGTGTCAGTGACAGGTTCTGAGAAGATGGAGCCCTTTCAAGACTCATCTTTCATTTTTTATGTATATTTTTGGTGTCTATATAACTTGACAGAACACACTTGTATGAAATTATATTATTAATGCAATGGATGATGTTGTTGCTTGTTTACTACTTCGCATTGTTGTGATACTAAACATGACGTCCTCCACCCCCGAACGTTTCCGCCGTTCCGGTTTTGGGGTGTGACAGATTGGTATCAGAGCATTGTTTATAGTGAATTGAGTGTATCAACCCATAAAAGATATACGAACTATAAACACAGCGGGATTAAAATACTATGATAAGGAGTTTATACTTTTAAATAATAAAATATTTCACCAAGTATACATACCTGCATTCATACTAAAATCAGTGTGACTAGGACAGAACAAAAGTATTACGATTGTTGGACAGCACAAGTAGACTTAGAGACATATGGTCAACCCTGGGAAGATGTAGCCTGATCAACTACATTATCCGAGGAGTGATTAGCATGTGCCTAAGTGTGGTTATGAGGTTTCAACAAGTCTAAAAACTTACCAACACTTCTACAACAAGAACAGTAGAACTGAACATAAACTTAAAATACTATAGGAGTATTTTGTGTTACTATTAATTACTTATCTGAGAACTAAAGGTCTTTATTAAGTATGTCAATAGTTGCGGAGTGGATACGCTAAGGTTATAGGTAACTAGGATGGCATAGACTTAGAATCTGTGATATTTGCTCTACTTCCTGTTCCTTGTTTGGTTGTGGGCTTAGAGTTTGGGTCACTTATTCGAAGGTCTATCTTGTCTAGGTTACCTATGACTGGTATGCACTACGCAAATGTTGGAGTAACTGATAAAGATCAACTTATAATTATCTAGTTAGTTCATCTATTAATTATTTCCTTATCCCTTTTCTCGCGTAGATATAATGGTTGGATTCCATTTTCCCGAAGACCCGTACTATCCCAACAACGGCAATGCAGGATGGCTGGGTGAAGATCCAGAAGATGATCACCCAATCCCTTTGGATGATCACGAAGCTGAAGGCTTTTCTGATGGTTCTGACTCTGATCCTGAAGTCAACAACCTACCCCCAGCTGCTCAAGACCCAAACCTAAACCCTCGTCCAGCATTTCAAGGACCCACACCTCTGTGGGCCACAAACTTGAACAGATGGAGTCAGGAACACGGTCAAACCATACCCTACAATGGAGACAGAAGCTTCTACAACCTCACTGAGGGAGGTTCACCTGACAGGGTCCTACCTATAATGGTCCGTAGGATTGCTCGGAACACCGAGCAAGGTCGAGCAGCTATCGACCGAGTCGTGGAGATTGACGCCAACTCTGGCGTTAACACTGTCCGCATTCGCCAACTAGAGTCTGCTCATGAAATGACTCAGGTCCGCAATGCAGTTCTACAGAGGGAACTTGCTGAAACCCAAGCTGAAGTCAGGGAACTTCGAGCACAGCAAGCAAGATCCGATAGGCACGTGAGGGATATAGAACGCCTTCTGTCGGAATCGAGAACTCACTCTCGTAGTTCTCGTCGCCGATAGATTCTCATCAACTTCTCTTTTGGATATAACGTAGTTATGTTAAAAACTCTAGTCTAATTTCCTATCCTTGTAAATCTTAGACCTGTTAGGTCTTGATTAGGTCGTAGTTCTGTCATAATTTTTCCATCTTGGTTGATGTAAGACCTACTTCTAGGTCATTTTTCCCGAACTCGTTACATCTGTAATTCCAGTATATTTGACAGATATCTAATCTCATGGAAGTTATATCCAAATGCTTTCAATTTCAATCACTCGTACTATTCATTTGTGCTGTTGAACTATGGAGAGTTAGTCCATGAGTCATTCTCATCAACTCTTCTATTAAATTCTTATCAATGTCTTCATCTTCGTAAACTTATAGTTGGAAGATGCCTCCTCGTAAATCAACAAGACGCAATCCCTCCGCACCAACACCACCTACTCCTCAGTTCGACACGGTAGCTCTGAATGCTGCTGTAGCTGCGGCTGTGGCTACAACCATGGCTCAATATCATTCATCTGGTTCCACTGGAGGAGGAACCCCTGTCCTATCTACTCATGGTGAAATCCTTTTGCGCTTGAAAGAGTGCTCCTATAAGGACTTCACCAACTGCAAGCCATTGTCCTTCAAAGGGTCTGGCGGAGTCATTGCCCTCTCGCAATGGTTCGAGAAAACCGAATCGGTTTTCGAAATCTGCTCCTGTCCAGAGGAGAGCAAGGTCAAGTTTGCCGCTTGCACCTTTGAAGTAAAAGCCCTAACATGGTGGAATAGCCATGTTACGTCACTATCTCTTATAGTGGCTAATGCTATGGGCTGGGAAACTTTGAAAGACCTCATGATTGAGGAGTACTTCCCGAGGGGCGAGATCCAGAAGCTGGAGGAAGAACTGTGGAGCCTAACTATGAAGGGCTCCAACGTAGTCGCCTACACCGCCAGATTCTGTGGACTGGTGGCCCTTTGTCCCAACATGGTTCATATTGAGGGAAAGAAAATCGAGAGATATATATGGGGGCTGATGCCACCATACCAGGGAAATGTTTTGGCATCACACCCCACTACATTTGATAGTGCCAAACGATTGGCACAGCGACTCATAGACCATGGGGTTCGTACCCCGGCCGCAACAACAACCCTGGCCATCTCAGAACCCGCCAGAACCGCTGATTCAAAGCGGAAGTTTTGGGATGACAAAAAGAAGACAAAGGCTGCCAAAAAGCAGCAGATCGTGGCAGTACATGCTGCGATAGCACCTGCCGCTGCTGCTCCGGTAAAGCAGTACGCTGGAAGTTTGCCTAAGTGCAACAAATGCAACTTTCATCATGTCGGTGCCTGCCGGGAAATGCAGTGTTTGAACTGCAACAGGAAGGGGCACACTGCCCGTTTCTGCAAAGCTCCGGCTAGGCCAATCACCCAAATCCCCGGCGCTGGTGTGAGCCAAACTTGCTACGGTTGTGGCGAGGTGGGCCACTACAAAAGGAACTGCACGAAGGCAGGGTTTGCCGGTGGAGTGGCAAGAGTTCTGGCCATAGGCCATGAGGAAGCGGTTGCCGACCCCACGGTGGTCACTGGTACGTTTCTCCTCGATAACTCTTATGCACGCATTCTATTTGATAGTGGAGCGGAGAGGAGTTTTGTGAACCAAAAATTTGCTCATTTACTTAAGCAAAAATCACGAGCACTTAAAGAACCGTTCACTGTAGAAATGGCTAATGGAAAGATAGAGAGCACTAGCACTATATTCATAGGGTGTACCGTAACACTTGATAGCCAGTCATTTTCGATCGACCTCATGCCGGTTTCTATTAAAAGTTTCGACGTCATTATCGGCATGGATTGGTTCAGTCTTCATCGTGCCGACATCATGTGTTACGAAAAGGCTGTACGCCTTAATCTGTCGTTTGGCGAAACTCTAGTAGTATATGGCGACAAACCCGGCACGAACCTTCGTATCATCTCGAGCATTCAAGCTCAGAAATTCTTGCGAAAGGAATGTCGCGCATTCCTTGCTCATGTGGTTGATGTGAATCAAGAAACTAAAGACATTCAGAACATTCCAGTAGTACGCGACTTTCCCGACATCTTTCCGGAAGAACTCCCAGGATTACCTCTACAACGTCAAGTCGAATTTCGAATCGACTTAGTTCCAGGGGCTACTCCCGTAGCCAAATCGCCCTATCGTCTAGCACCTGCAAAGATGCAAGAACTGTCCTGTCTACTTAACGAACTGATCAGCAAGGGCTTTATAAGACCAAGCTTCTCACCCTGGGGAGCTCCAGTCTTGTTCGTCAAGAAGAAAGACGGATCGTTTCGTATGTGCATCAACTACAGGGAGCTCAACAAACTGACCATCAAAAATCGTTATCCTTTACCTCGGATTGACGATTTATTCGATCAACTTCAAGGGGCGAACTTCTTTTCAAAAATCGACTTAAGGTACGGATATCACCAACTACGAGTGCTAGGGGAGGATGTTCCGAAGACAGCCTTCCGAACTCGTTATGGGCACTACGAATTCGTAGTGATGCCGTTCGGATTAACAAACGCACCTGCTGTATTCATGGACTTAATGAATAGGGTGTGTCGTCCTTACTTGGATCAGTTCGTCATCGTCTTCATCGATGACATACTTATCTACTCTCGTAGTAAGGAGGAGCATAGTCAACATCTGCGACTAGTCTTAGAAACCCTTCGTTCGGAGAAGCTCTATGCGAAGTTCTCGAAATGCGAATTTTGGATCCAACGAGTCGAATTCTTAGGGCACGTGGTTAGCAAAGAGGGAATACACGTGGAACCTTCCAAAATTAAAGCCATTAAGAACTGGTCAGCACCGAAGATGCCTACAGAAATTCGTCAATTTCTAGGCCTCGCTGGCTACTATCGCAGGTTCATTCAGAACTTCTCCTGCATTGCGAAACCTCTTACGACACTGACCCAGAAGGGCGTGGCCTTTGACTGGGAAGAGAAGCAGGAGAGAGCGTTCCAAACGCTTAAAAGAGCCTTGTGCACCGCACCAATACTATCCCTCCCCGAAGGGATAGAAGACTTCGTTGTCTATTGTGATGCGTCGAATCAAGGACTCGGATGTGTTCTGATGCAGCGAGGTAAGGTCATCGCCTATGCCTCGAGACAGCTAAAGACACATGAGGTCAACTACACTACCCACGATCTTGAACTAGGAGCAGTTGTGTTTGCTCTGAAGATCTGGAGACACTACCTGTACGGTACAAAGAGTACAATCTTTACAGACCACAAAAGCCTACAACATATATTCGACCAGAAAGAGCTCAACATGAGACAACGACGGTGGGTCGAGCTACTCAGTGATTACGAACGCGAAATTCGTTATCATCCGGGTAAAGCTAACGTAGTAGCTGAAGCCCTAAGTCGGAAAGAATATTATGGTCGTAGAGTCAAATCATTCACTATGACTATCCATTCACACTTGTCCACGCAAATTAAGGAGGCTCAGCTCGACTCTTTGAAACCTGAAAATGTGGCGGGTGAATCCCTGAGAGGGATGGATAAGAACATGGAGGTTAAGGGTGGCGGAGCTTATTTTCTCATGGATCGGATCTGGACCCCGAAACTTGGTGGTTTCAGAGACTTGGTCATGAACGAGGCGAACAACACTCGTTATTCCATCCACCCGGGTTCAGATAAGATGTATCTAGATCTTAAAAAGTTATACTGGTGGCCTAACATGAAAGCAGAGATTGCTACCTTCGTAAGTAAATGCCTTACTTGCGCAAAGGTCAAGGTCGAATACCAGAAACCCCCCGGTCTACTACAACAGCCAAAGATACCGGAATGGAAGTGGGAGTGGATCACTATGGATTTCATAACCAAGTTGCCCAAGACAACGGGTGGACTTGATACCATATGGGTCATCGTCGACAGATTGACCAAGTCCGCACACTTCCTGCCTATCAAGGAAACAGACAAGATGGAGAAACTTACAAGAACTTACATTAGGGAGATTATACGACTGCACGGTGTTCCCATATCCATTATCTCAGACAGATATAGTAGATTCACTTCGAGGTTCTGGCAGTCGCTACAAAGTTCCTGAGGAACTAGGGTGGACATGAGTACAGCCTACCATCCACAGACAGACGGGCAAAGTGAGAGGACTATCCAAACCTTCGAAGATATGCTGCGAGCCTGTGTGATCGACTTTGGGAAAGCATGGGATACTCATTTACCCCTTGTTGAATTTTCCTACAACAACAATTATCACACGAGCATAAAGGCTGCTCCATTCGAGGCCCTCTATGGCCGAAAGTGCAGATCCCCTCTATGCTGGGCTGAGGTGGGTGATACCCAGTTAGCTAAAGGACGAGTTCCTGAAAGCACTCTCACGGGTCCGGAGATCATTCGGGAAACGACAGACAAGATCGTTCAGATTCGTGAACGATTGAAAGCCTCTAGAGACCGACAGAAAAGCTATGCTGATAAACGAAGGAAACCGTTGGAATTCCAGGTGGGCGACCGTGTTCTATTGAAGGTCTCACCCTGGAAGGGCTTGATACGCTTCGGAAAGCGTGGAAAGCTAAATCCAAGGTACATAGGGCCTTTCGAGATTCTCGCAAGAATCGGCCCTGTAGCTTACAAACTTAACTTACCACGCGAACTCAGTAACGTACATTCTACTTTCCACGTCTCGAACTTGAAAAAGTGTCTGTCCGACAAGACTCTTGTAATCCCACTCGACGAGATCGAGATCAACGAGAGCCTCAACTTCCTGGAAGAACCAGTAGAGATCAAGGACCAGGAGGTCAAGCAAACGAAACAAAGCCGTATCCCGATAGTGAAGGTTCGCTGGAACGCCAAGCGAGGACCTGAATTCACTTGGGAGCGAGAGGATCAGATGAAACTGAAATATCCTCTTCTTTTTACTTAGTTATTTGTAACTACTTATTTTCTTAAACTCTAATTTCGGGACGAAATTCCTTCTAACGGGGGGATGATGTGACAACCCGAAATTTCTATTATGTACAACCATTCACTGCAATAAGAGTCAAAACTGTTTATGCTAATTTTCAAGCTTTTTGGAATAAGTTTGAGTATTTTAAGATTAGTACTTCAGGAGATACCAGGAGAGAGGATGCTCTAGGGTTATTGTGCAACAATAAAGTCCCAAAGCTCCAAGAGTTTGGAGTTTACGGCCTAAACAAAGGTGTTTACGGCCATAAACCCTAAATTGGGGGTATATATATGACACTTAGTCATTATTTACCATTTTTCACAAATTCAAGATCCAAACTCAATTCTCTCTCAAGTATCATCCAACAATTCTTCAAGATCTTCAACTTGTAAGTGTTTCTAGCCCTAATAAGTTGATATATTATTTAATCTAGTGATTTAACACACTTCCATCCTTAAAATCATTCCAAAAGGTTAGATCTTCAAGTTTCACCAAGAACACCAAGAACACACACTAGTGTTCTTGGACTTTTAGCACCTTTTCAAGCCTCTATCTTGTAAGTACTTCTATCCCAGAGTATAATAAGGCTGGTTACACTTCTATACATCAAGAAAACACCAAGAAAACCAAGGATCAAAGGTGTTTACAGTCCAAGAACACCTTGGACCGTAAACCCTAAAAAGGGTGCAAAAGTGTGCCCTAGTCCCTTCTAAGCCTTGGAAACTAGCATAGATCCTTTCCTTGATGAGCTTAGCACTTGAAAACATCAAAATACCATAAACCATTTGGGTTTACGGCCGTAAACCCAAAGGCAAATGGTTCAAGGACCGTAAACTCCATTTAGGAGTGAAATGGTGCTCTAATCACTTCCATAGGCTTATACTTCAAGTGGAAATGCTTCTAAGGACTTGTAGAGCTTCAAAACAACACATGGTCAAAGAAGCATGAGTTTACAGGCACAAAATCATGGGTTTATGACCGTAAACTCAATGAGTTATGGTCATAAAACCGTCAACTCAAATAAGGGGTTCCCTTGAACCCTAAGCTCAATAGCAATGTCCTACAACACTTAGATGCAATCCTTGGGACTTATAGCATTTATATAAGGTGTTTTACATGTCCTATGATGTCTTAACTTTGTTAATTAGTTGTTTAAAGACTAATTGGATACATATATGTGATATTATATGTTAACTAGGATCATCGTGTGTGTACAAGTCTTCACTTGACACCTAGCATCCTATACTTTCTGTTCATCCAAACCACTCACTACAGGTGAGTTCATACCCCTTAATTAACCTTTTAAATGTTTTTAAATGCTTTTACGGGGGGGGGGGGGGGGGGGGTACAAGTTGAACAAATATAGTTATTATATCAATCACATGTGATTAATAACTACCAAGCAAGTGGATTTCTTACTTTTCAAACTGTTTTACTTCAAACTGTTTTACAAACTCTTTTACTTATCAAATACTTTTATTAAACTCTTTTAACTTATATTCTGTGTATCTATATGGATATAATTATATAAGTAGGATTGGAAGGACTTAGGACTGATAGCTCACCTTACTTCCTGTTCCTTGTTTGGTTGTGGACTTAGGGTATTCGGGCTATTTGTCCGAAGGTCGTTTAAATCCTAGTTATATATCATATATATGTGTATAGATATAAAAGGTTACTTCTTTCATTCAGCTCAATGCCTTTGGGTAACAAAGGTATACAAACATGTTCATATACACAAACAACATTACTAATAAACTATAATAGGTATAGTTTAGGAAGATACTATTACTAGAACAATGAAACATACAATGAGTCAGTTCATTCATGACTAATACATAGTGATGAGAAACAAACATAATTCATAGTGATGACAAACAAACATAATACATAGTGATGAGAAACAAACATAATGCATAGTGATGAGAAACAAACATAATACATAGTGATGAGAAACAAACATAATACACAGTGATGAGAAACAAAACATACAACCTAGACAGAGAAAGAACACACAATACAACTAGCACATACATATACATATACATATACATTACATTCAGTTATGTGAGCCACTTAACGGGGGACATGGCACTACCTATCATGACCCATTTTGTATCCAGAATCTCCTTAATTGGGGAGCATATGAGTTTTTGTATAGATCTATACTGGATTGACTATCCTACACCTTGCTGCTCGCTACAGTGGGAGTTGCAAGTCTATGGGTGCCAAACATCATTTCTTATGACGTCCTACATCGTCGTTTTACTATAGAGTCGGTAGCAGGATACAGGCTGATCACATGGTACTTTAAATAACAAATAGTTTAAAGTAATTAGTATAGCAGTAGTTACATAATACAACACTACAGTACTATTTCATTTTCCCTTTACATTTTACTTTGTGATATTCACACAATAAACAATAATGTAAGAACTATATTTTTGGTTAATAATAGTCAGAATTGAGAAAATACACACTCTTACAAGAGACACACACACAGATACTGGATGCCTTGGTAGAAGGCTACTTTTAGTAGGAAACGTAGGGTTTTCTAGGAGAGTTCAAACAATTACAAACTTTTACAAAACTTATACATTACAGACTTACAAACACTTTCATACAATTACAGACACTAATATACTTATGATCTCACCAGCTTTAAAGCTGATAAACTCTTTCAAAATAACTTGTATTCTCATGTCACCAGTAGACAGGTACCGGTGCCAGGTTCTGAGAAGATGGAGCCCGTTCAAGACTCATCTATTATTTTTGATGTATATTTTTGGTGTCTATATAACTTGACAGAACACACTTGTGTGAAATTATATTATTAATGCAATGGATGATGTTGTTGCTTGTTTACTACTTTGCATTGTTGTGATACTGAACATGACGTCCTCCACCCCCGAACGTGTCCGCCATTCCGATTTTGGGGTGTGACACCTTTCTAGGGTGAGACCTTCAATAGAACACGGTCGCTCACCTGGAATTCCAACGGTTTCCTTCGTTTATCTGCGTAGCTTTTCTGTCGGTCTCTAGAGGCTTTCAATCGTTCACGGATCTGAACGATCTTCTCTGTCGTTTCCTGGATGATCTCCGGACCGGTGAGAGTGCGGTCAGGAACTCGTCCTTTAACTAACTAGGTGTCACCCACCTCAGCCCAGCACAGAGGGATCTGCACTTTCGGCCATAGAGGGCTTCAAATGGAGCAGCCTTTATGCTCGTGTGATAACTATTATTGTAGGAAAATTCGACAAGGTGTAAATGAGTATCCCATGCCTTCCCAAAGTCGATCACGCAGGCTCGCAACATATCTTCCAAGGTTTGTATAGTCCTCTCACTTTGTCCGTCGGTCTGTGGATGGTAGGCTGTACTCATGAGGAGCATTTGTTTCTTCATCCTCAGGGATTTGAGGTCTTCCATTTTGTAAATCTACTCTTTATCCTTCCCCTCTCTTTTTGTAAAGTGGGTTTTTTTTGTTTTTTTTTTGTTTTGTATGTGGGATTTTAAGAAGGGAATAGATATAAAAATTGTAAAGAGAAAACTCATTAATCAATAAGTGTTTTGGAGTAGGAGTATTACTTACATAGATAGAAACTATTCAAAGCAACCTGTGTCATCCGTTGGTCTGTGTGGTTGCTTTCCCAGTTGGCCTCATGCCTGCGGTACTGTTGACCATCGTCGACCTGACACTCTGTCACTTACAGGTTTCATGAATCTATTTTGTATGAACACTCAAGTATAACAAAACATGGATTTATTGATAAAAGAGCTCCCGAAATGGGAGTACTCTTATAGTATTTTACATCTTCTCCCTTCTAAGCGAGATTTTACTCACAAGACATTAATAATTTACAGAATAGGGAGTGTTTTTCTTGCCCTCGTTCTTGCGATATCCTAAAATGAAAACATAACTCTCAATTTATAGATACATTGAGAGGGTATGATAATTGCCTATTATGTCAGGCATGACGTTTCTATCCACTAACGATTACATTATTGTGGACAGCTGGAAAGCTTCTAATAATGTAGGAGGCATTATTTTCTTGAGTGGCGGGGGCCATTTGACGCGTGAAGCATCTTTCTTTAAGATGATGAAGATTTGTCATCTTCAGAGAAGGGACCCTCCTTTGTCGTGGAATCACTGCAATTGCAGTAGTTGCAATGATGGTCTTCAAACAACTGCTCCGCATGCTTACAGAAAATTTGTCTTGTAGTGGTAGATGCATCAAAGTTGTTGTTCATGAACTGTTCTCCGAATTTGGATGCTCGTTCAAGGTCTTCATTGCTGGTGTTGCCATAGCTCCAGCTGGTGATTATACAGTGTGAATTTGTATAATTAACTTTTTTCTTTGATCCTGAGATTATCTCAATGATCTTTTCAGAAATTCTTCTAAGGCCGTTGATACGATTTTGATGAAGGATTTCTTCGAACAGGAGATCTTTGTCTTCCGTTGGTCGAGATGGTTCGATGTCTTTTTTGGCTTTTACTAAGCTAATTTCTATATAGTGATAAGGGGCAAGTGTTGCTCCTTGAATCCAATCTGGAAGAGAGGAGATGACTCTGATATAAATTGGATCATCTCTTGCTTTGAGAACTTTCTTTCGGAAGTTCTTAATGGTTTCTATCATGCTGGATGGGAAGAACTTTAGTTCTTGCAAATTGCAGCTTGGATAGATGTTGTCTATTAATCCTGCTGAAAAGGCTTGTTGGGTTAATCTTGGATCTGCTCTTTCATGGAAGTTGTACAGACTTTTGGTTTTCTTATCTGTTGTGAAAAATCTCTCATGGATAAGATCTTCTGGGGATGCCGCTCTAGCTTTACTCCAGATTATTCTGAAATCTTCAAAGGAGATTGTACGGTTGTTGGCTTCATATTCGACGTCATTTGGGATGTCAAATCTTTGGTCTCTGTGTTCTTCTTTGATCTTCCGGACTTTCGGCTTTAGAAGAGGTTTTTTGGTTTGATTGGCTTCGTCATTGAAGGTGGCAAAACTAAGTCGTGCACTTGTTTCATTTCTGAACTTTTTGCATGTTACTTTATCGACCTTGCAGAAGGTCTCTATAACTCCCCAGTCTGTATGTATTCCGGCGTGTGGCCCTTTGTAGATTACATAGAATCTTTCGGCTTCTTTGTTAAGAGCCTTTTTGTAATCTGGTTTAAGCTCCTGCACAGATTCGTTAGCGGGTGACAAAATTGTCATTTTACTGATTCCTTCAGTACAAGGGTTGGAATTAACCAACAAGCTAGTTTTTCCTTCTGGAAGAGGAGTAGCTGTCTCCTTTATTATGCTTTTAAGCAAAGCATCAGCTTTCAACGGATTTGTTGTTTCTTTACCAGATGCCGTTTGCATTGGAATAGCCTTTGTTTTTAAGCTTTTGCTTTCCGGTACATCGGTGACCGTTGTTACTTGTTCATACAAGTTGATTTTTTGTTCGATTGCTGATAGCTCTATGAGGAGCATTTGTTTCTCCATCCTCAGGGATTTGAGGTCTTCCATTTTGTAAATTTACTCTTTATCCTTCCCCTCTCTTTTTGTGAGTGAAGTTTGTAAGGAATATGTCGTGGGGATCATATCCTTTTATAGGGCTCGAAAGGAGCAAGTGAGATCATGGATGATGTAAGACATACCTGAAGTCACGGGTGAGACAGTCTGCAAGCACATTTTTATCTCCTGCAAGATATTCTACAGTAAAAGTATATCGAGAGAACCACTCTTGCCAACGTATTAGTCGGCCTAATTTGTTGTCTCCTGCAATCTTAGTTCGGAGAAAATAAGTAAAATTTTTATTATCTATACGGACCAGGAATTTTACCGGTGTTAAATATAAAAAGAATTTTGTAATAACTCTTTTTACAGCGAGTAATTCTTTTTCATTGCTATGATAGTTTTTCTCGGCTGTTTTGAAACTGCCAGAGGTGTATCTGCAAATTTGTTCTTTGTTTTTGGAATTTTTGGCTTTTAAAACTCCTCCCCAAAATTCATCAGAAGCATCAGTTTCAATAATTAAACTGTCTTCAATATTCGGAAGATAAAGCTTTGGAAAATTGATTAAAATTTTCTTTATCTTTTTGATGTAATCTGTATCGGTATTTGACCAATTCCAAATGACATCTTTTTTTAATTTTGCCTGTAAGGGCTTTCTCATGGCTGCAAGTTTTTCAATATATGTTTCAGCATAAGTTAAAACACCAAGAAATCTTTGCAGTTATTTTTTATCTTCTAAAACATTTGGAAAATCATGTAAATGTTCAAGAATATGTTTTTGGGGACAATGAGTGCCTGCATTTATTTCTAAACCCAAAAAATTAATTTTTGTTTTGAAAAGATGAGCTTTCTTTTTTGAAAGTATTATTCCGTATTTTAAAATGGTTCTGAGAACCTGGGTAACATGAACATAGTGTTCTTGTTCATTTTTGCTGAAGACCATGATATCATCAACGTATACCGTACAGAAACTTTCAAGACCTCGTAGGGCGTTCTGCATGTGTCTTTGAAAAATACTAGGAGCTTGTTTAAGCCCAAAGGGTAGTACCTTCCATTGAAAGAGTCCATCAGGACATGTAAACGCAGTGAGTAGCTGCGAATCTTCATCAAGTAGGACCTGCCAGAAACCAGATTCGCAGTCGAAACTTGAATAAATATTTTTTCCCCGTAATAGGGTTAAGAGCTCATGCATATTAGGGAGATTATGGGAATCTCCAATGGTTGCATCATTGATTGCTTTGTAGTTGACAACCATGCGTTTCTTTCCTCTTCTTTTCTCAGCATCTTTGTTAACAAGAAAAGCAGGGGACATATGAGGAGATTTTGATTCTTTGATTAATCTTATATCAAGTAGTTCTTTGATTTGTTTGGAGAATTCTTCTCTATCTTGTGGAGAGTAAACCATAGGTTTTTCTCTGATAATTGTTTTAGGATTAATGAGCTTGATTGAAACCTTCATCCATCCTTTGGTTTTTTCTGGATCAATAGGATTTTCAGAACAAACTTTTTCAAGAAGATCTTCTATCTGTTTGAAAAAGGTGGTTTGGGCAGAAATAATCCTTTCTCCAATAATTCCTTCTTGGGTTATATTGGTACCCGAAATTTGTTTTTCTTTAGAACCCTTTTTCTGGGTTTCAAGAAAACTTGGTTTTCCTTTACTAAAGGCTTCAGTAACCTTTTTTACAATTACCATATCGTTGTTAAGATGAAAGGAAATTCTATCTATCCATTGTATAAATGGTCCATAGACTTGGCAGAAGTTGTTGCCAATTACAACATCAATTCCCGAGTCTTGTTGATAAATAGTGGGAACGTTCAAATGTTCTCCTGAAAGCTCGAGATTAATGTTTCTGCAAACTTTATTAATTTTTATAGTGTCACCATTTGCAATAGTAGCGACAATTTCTTTGGGAGCATTTTCCCATAGTTCGTCAGAAATGATGAACTTGCTTGAAAGACATAAGGATGCACCTGTGTCTACAAAACAGTGTACCCTAAATTTCTTATATCCTTTGAAGTTAAGGAAAGCAGAAACATAAAGAGAGTTTGGATTAGTGAGATTCATGAGAGAATCATTTATTTTCTGGAGGTTTGCACAAAATTGGTTAACCTCACCCGTCTTAAAAGTCGGAGTCTGTTTAAGGCTATTCTGAGTCATCAGTAGTTGTTTCATCTTCTTCTGAGGATGACGAGGAATTAGTATCAACATGTAGAATGAAAACACGTTGTATACCGTCGTATTCTTCTTCAAGAGCTTCATAGCCTCCGTTATTAGCGGCTTGTAATACTTTGACCTTGTCAGGGTACTTTTTCCTATTTGGACATTCATTAGCGTAGTGTTTTTCTTCGTTGCAAATCCAACACCTGCATTTTTTCTTTCCTTGTGGGCAGGAAGTATTCTTTTTAGGTGTTTCTTTCGAAGATTTTTTGAAGTATTTTCCTGGAGAAAATCTTCTCTGTTTCTTCTTCCAAAAAGATTTGTATTTCTTTTTGTTTTTATCTTTATATTTTTTCTTAGTATAAGTTTTTCTTCCGATATCAAAATCTTTGAAATCAGACAGAATGTTACAACAATCCTTGCTTATAGTTTTAAGCTTTTGTTGTTTATACCTGTCTTGACATATTCTATCAATTTCTTCTTTTGCAATTTTTGTTGCATAAGAAAGACTGGTTTGCTGAATTTCTCCAATGGCTTCTTTTTTCCATCTTTCAGTACAGATTTCTCCAATGATTGGTATTTTCATAAGATAAGCAGATATCCATTGTGAATATTCACATCTCTGTGGAATATCATAAAGATATGATTCATATCTACATGTGTATTTGTCAAGGAGACAAATATCATGGAACTGGAGTTTTGTCATTGAGACTCTTGCTATGTCGACTTTCTTATTTATAGTGAAGTCTTTATTGGAGACATAATCTAGTCCTAAGAAGGTAGTGTAAATGACATTTATAAGATTATCAAAAAGGTCTAATCCATGTAATTCTTCATTCCAATTATTATTTCTAAGGAATTTTTGCACAATTCCATCAGTCTTGTGTTCTAAAAGTAGGAGAACATTTTTTTCATTTCCAAATTCATCTGGGTTTGTTGTAAGATTAGTGAAATCTCAGTAACCCATTTTTCTATAACACTTTCTCTAAGTTTTAAGTCCTGGATACAATCAATATTGAGGACATTGATCGTATTGGGTCCTTTACCACTATTTGGAATACCATTATGGACAGACATTTTGAACTCATAGTTCTTTTTCTTCTTTCTCTCGCCTCTGTTTGCGGCCATATATGAAGATTCTACTTCCATTTCTTCGTTGCTATCTGAGTATTCGAACTTGACAGCGTTTATGTTAGGATTGTCTTCCTGTTCTGATTCGGTATCAGGTTCATTTGCTTTAGCTACTTTAAAGTATTGATCAAAAAGTTGTGGCTCTTTTTGATATAGTTCTTCGCATTCTTTAGTTTCCAAGGATAGAAGCTGAATGAGTTTTTGGTCAGGTTTATCATAGTCTTCATACTTAAGATTAAAGAAATATTTCTCGAGCTGCTCGGAGACTTTTTCTTTCATTGTTTCTCCTTCCTAAAGATATCAATCTTCTGGGAGTTTTTCGAGCTACCTAAGTCTGGGTTTCCAATACTAGGATTGGGAGGTGAGTATTTCTTAAGTCCTGAGTATTTTCCCGGTTTGGTTTTTTGCTCTATAATGGAAATATTCTTTATGTGTTCAAGAATGTCTTTATTACAAGGGCAAGAATCAATCTTTTCAGACAACTCTTTAGTAATGTCTGCAATAATTTTTGCAGATGCAACTTCTAACTGGTTAGTGGTTACGTATTTATTGACTGTTAAGTCAAGGTTTATGATCAGCCCAACTATTTTTTCTTCAAGGAGGTTGATCGATCTATTGAGCTCGGTTAAGCTCATCCTATCAGTTGTTTTAACTGGTCTTGTATACTAGTGATCTTAAGGTTGGTTTCCTTAAGAGTGCCTTCAATATTTGCTCTTCTGGCAACTTCTTCCACAAACTGATTATTTTTTAAAGAGTTTTCTAGGAGGATAGAATGTTTATCAATAGATTGGGTTAATTTAATAGTCAACCTATTTTGTTTTTCGATTGTTTCGAATAATTTTTCAAAATCTTTTTTGTCAAGATTATTTTTAAGGAAAGCTAAATCACTTTTAAATTGGTTAAAAGGTATTTTATTTTTTGAAATATTTGTAGAAATATCTTTTGAAACACCAAGGTAATGTCTTATTTTTGAAGTCTTTAAAAGACATCTTGCAATGATCTGGTTGAGATTATTGCAATGATTTACAATTGTTTGAATACCAGCTTTTCCAGAAGTAGAGAAAACGTATTCTTTCTTTTCAGTATTGTCGTCAAGAGTTTTAATTTTGACTGTTTTACCTTTTTTATAAAAATGAGGAAAATCTATTTTATTACTCATTTACAATCTCAGTGATTTGTTTGATATTTTGACGTAGGCTATCAATTTTTAAAGACATGTTTCTTATTAAGTTACTATCTTTTCTTTCTGAGCTTTCTCCTATGTGAAGTGAATCCATAGAAATTCTTGGTCTAAGAGTTTCTCCTAGAGCTTTTTTGTTTCTAGCTATGTTTAAAACCCAAGAGTTTTCTTGAGGATTTATGTCGCAGAATTGCTTATCTTTGACATGGCCGATTTCTGAGAAGACGTCGTCAAGTTCAATATACTCGTCTTTCTTGTAGTCTATGCTATGGTGACTATTGGTCAGGGCATATCCTACGAGATAGGTTATTGTGAATGGTTTATCACCTGGACTCATAAGGTCACTTCTCTCAAAGTGATGTATAAAAGATAAGGTTTTATCTATATTTGCAGATTTTAAATCCAGAGCAAACTTTGGATAGACTGAAAACATAAACTATTGGTAAGCAAGGTTTCTTTGGCAGCACCTAAGATGTAGTCCTGTCGGTCAGTGATTATGTTGTCAATTAAGGCCATTTTTATGGGAGAATTTATTCCTGCTTGGAATTGGGATTTAATCAAACTTTTTACAGCTCCGATATGGATCATTCTTATTTTTGATCTAATCTCAACTGGAATATTTTTCAAGTTATTGTTTATTTGTTCCTTAGTCAAAAGGGGTAGGAAAACAGCTCCTATTGTATCTTTTATGTCTACAGACATTTCTTTAGTACTAACAAAGTAGAAAATTTCATTTTTCCTCTTGAGAGGGTTTAAAATACTAAGTTTAGAAGGAACATTCTTGAAAATGTTTTCTTTCTTTATTTTTAAATTTGTTTTTTAACTCGAGAGAGAAGGTCTTGTTTTATTAAGAGATTTGCATTAAAGCCGTCTTCATCCTCAACATAAGTTAAGATTTGTTTTACTTCTGAATTATTTTCTTCAGAATTGTTGAAAATTTCTTTATTCATTTTAAGAGATGCTTAGCAAGTCAAAAACCTCTTTCTGAGTTCTGAAACTGAGTTTAAAGCTCTATCAAGGTGTTCTTGATATGTTTTTTGCCTGTGAAGGAGATACTTACGTATAGTAACCATGGTTGGTATATATTCGTGAGTATGTTTATTTCGTGCTTGTAGAATTCTGAAATTTATATGCACTAAAATTTTCTTATTATTGAAAATCATTTCTTTATGATGAGAAATTTCAACCTTGATATTTTGAATTTCTTCAAACACTTCACTGTAAAGTGTTTTATTATAATGTAATGCCATTTTTAACAAGGCTCTGATACCAGTTTGGATTTGTAAAGTGGGTTTTTTTTTTTTTTTTTTTTTTTGTTTTGTATGTAGGATTTTAAGAAGGGAATAGATATAAAAATTGTAAAGAGAAAACTCATTCATCAATAAGTGTTTTGGAATAGGAGTATTACTTACATAGATAGAAACTATTCAAGCCAGCCTGTGTCATCCGTTGTTCTGTGTGGTTGCTTTCCCAGTTGGCCTCATGCCTGCGGTACTGTTGACCATCGTCGACCTGACACTCTGTCACTTACAGGTTTCATGAATCTATTTTGTATGAACACTCAAGTATAACAAAACATGGATTTATTGATAAAAGAGCTCCCGAAATGGGAGTACTCTTACAATATTTTACATCTTCTCCCTTCTAAGGGAGATTTTACTCACAAGACATTAAAAATTTACAGAATAGGGAGTGTTTTTCTTGCCCTTGTTCTTGCGATATCCTAAAATGAAAACATAACTCTCAATTTATAGATACATTGAGAGGGTCTGATAATTGCCTATTATGTCAGGCATGACGTTTCTATCCACTAACGATTACATTATTGTGGACAGCTGGAAAGCTTCTAATAATGTAGGAGACATTATTTTCTTGAGTGGCGGGGGCCATTTGACGCGTGAAGCATCTTTGTTTAAGATGATGAAGATTTGTCATCTTCAGAGAAGGGACCCTCCTTTGTCGTGGAATCACTGCAATTTCAGTAGTTGCAATGATGGTCTTCAAACAACTGCTCCGCATGCTTACAGAAAATTTGTCTTATGGTGGTAGATACATCAAAGTTGTTGTTCATGAACTGTTCTCCGAATTTGGATGCTCGTTCAAGGTCTTCGTTGCTGGTGTTGCCATAGCTCCAGCTGGTGATTATACAATGTGAATTTGTATAATTAACTTTTTTCTTTGATCCTGAGATTATCTCAATGATCTTTTCAGAAATTCTTCTAAGGCCGTTGATACGATTTTGATGAAGGATTTCTTCGAACGGGAGATCTTTGTCTTCCGTTGGTCGAGATTGTTTGATGTCTTTTTTGGCTTTTGCTAAGCCAATTTCTAGATAGTGATAAGGGGCAAGTGTTGCTCCTTGAATCCAATCTGGAAGAGAGGAGATGACTCTGATATAAATTGGATCATCTCTTGCTTTGAGAACTTTCTTTCAGAAGTTCTTAATGGTTTCTATCATGCTGGATGGGAAGAACTTTAGTTCTTGCAAATTGCAGCTTAGATAGATGTTGTCTATTAATCCTGCTGAAAAGGCTTGTTGGGTTAATCTTGGATCTGCTCCTTCAAGGACGTTGTACAGACTTTTGGTTTTCTTATCTGTTGTGAAAAATCTCTCATGGATCAGATCTTCTGGGCATGCCACTCTAGCTTTACTCCAGATTATTCTGAAATCTTCAAAGGAGATTGCAAGGTTGTTGGCTTCATATTCGACGTCATTTGGGATGTCAAATCTTTGGTCTCTGTGTTCTTCTTTGATCTTCCGGACTTTCGGCTTTAGAAGAGGTTTTTTGGTTTGATTGGCTTCGTCATTGAAGGTGGCAAAACTAAGTCGTGCACTTGTTTCATTTCTGAACGTTTTGCATGTTACTTTATCGACCTTGCAGAAGGTCTCTGTAATTCCCCAGTCTGTATGTATTCCGGCGTGTGGCCCTTTGTAGATTACGTAGAATCTTTCAGCTTCTTTGTTAAGAGCCTTTTTGTAATCTGGTTTAAGCTCTTGCACATATTCGTTAGTGGGTGACAAAATTGTCATTTTACCGATTCCTTCAGTACAAGGGTTGGAATTAACCAACAAGCTAGTTTTTCCTTCTGGAAGAGGAGTAGCTGTCTCCTTTATTATGCTTTTAAGCAAAGCATCAGCTTTCAACGGATTTGTTGTTTCTTTACCAGATGCCGTTTGCACTGGAATAGCCTTTGTTTTTAAGCCTTTGATTTGTTATTGTTTATTTGTTCCTTAGTCAAAAGGGGTAGGAAAACAGCTCCTATTGTATCTTTTATGTCTACAGACATTTCTTTAGTACTAACAAAGTAGAAAATTTCATTTTTCCTCTTGAGAGGGTTTAAAATACTAAGTTTAGAAGGAACATTCTTGAAAATGTTTTCTTTCTTTATTTTTAAATCTGTTTTCTTAACTCGAGTGAGAAGGTCTTGTTTTATTAAGTGATTTGCATGAAAGCCGTCTTCATCCTCAACATAAGTTAAGATTTGTTTTTCTTCAGAATTATTTTCTTCAGAATTGTTGAAAATTTCTTTATTCATTTTAAGAGATGCTTAGCAAGTCAAAATCCTCTTTCTGAGTTCTGAAACTGAGTTTAAAGCTCTATCAAGGTGTTCTTGATATGTTTTTTGCCTATGAAGGAGATACTTACGTATAGTAACCATGGTTGGTATATATTCGTGAGTATGTTTATTTTGTGCTTGTAGAATTCTGAAATTTATATGCACTAACTTTTTCTTATTATTGAAAATCATTTCTTTATGATGAGAAATTTCAACCTTGATATTTTGAATTTCTTCAAACACTTCACTGTAAAGTGTTTTATTATAATGTAATGCCATTTTTAACAAGGCTCTGATACCAGTTTGGATTTGTAAAGTGGGTTTTTTTTTTTTTTTTTTTGTTTTGTATGTGGGATTTTAAGAAGGGAATAGATATAAAAATTGTAAAGAGAAAACTCATTCATCAATAAGTGTTTTGGAATAGGAGTATTACTTACATAGATAGAAACGATTCAAGCCAGCCTGTGTCATCCGTTGTTTTGTGTGGTTGCTTTCCCAGTTGGCCTCATGCCTGCGGTACTGTTGACCATCGTCGACCTGACACTCTGTCACTTACAGGTTTCATGAATCTATTTTGTATGAACACTCAAGTATAACAAAACATGGATTTATTGATAAAAGAGCTCCCGAAATGGGAGTACTCTTACAATATTTTACATCTTCTCCCTTCTAAGGGAGATTTTACTCACAAGACATTAAAAATTTATAGAATAGGGAGTGTTTTTCTTGCCCTTGTTCTTGCGATATCCTAAAATGAAAACATAACTCTCAATTTATAGATACATTGAGAGGGTCTGATAATTGCCTATTATGTCAGGCATGACGTTTCTATCCACTAACGATTACATTATTGTGGACAGCTGGAAAGCTTCTAATAATGTAGGAGGCATTATTTTCTTGAGTGGCGGGGGCCATTTGACGCGTGAATCATCTTTTTTTTAAGATGATGAAGATTTGTCATCTTCAGAGAAGGGACCCTCCTTTGTCGTGGAATCACTGCAATTGCAGTAGTTGCAATGATGGTCTTCAAACAACTGCTCTGCATGCTTATAGAAAAATTTTCTTGTAGTGGTAGATGCATCAAAGTTGTTGTTCATGAACTGTTCTCCGAATTTGGATGCTCGTTCAAGGTCTTCATTGCTGGTGTTGCCATAGCTCCAGCTGGTGATTATACAGTGTGAATTTGTATAATTAACTTTTTTCTTTGATCCTGAGATTATCTCAATGATCTTTTCAGAAATTCTTCTAAGGCCGTTGATACGATTTTGATGAAGGATTTCTTCGAACGGGAGATCTTTGTCTTCCGTTGGTCGAGATTGTTCGATGTCTTTTTTGGCTTTTGCTAAGCCAATATCTAGCTAGTGATAAGGGGCAAGTGTTGCTCCTTGAATCCAATCTGGAAGAGAGGAGATAACTCTGATATAAATTGAATCATCTCTTGCTTTGAGAACTTTCTTTCGGATGTTCTTAATGGTTTCTATCATGCTGGATGGGAAGAACTTTAGTTCTTGCAAATTACAGCTTGGATAGATGTTGTCTATTAATCCTGCTGAAAAGGCTTGTTGGATTAACCTTGGATCTCTCACGGATAAGATCTTCTGGGCATGCCGCTCTAGCTTTACTCCAGATTATTCTGAAATCTTCACAGGAGATTGCAGGGTTGTTGGCTTCATATTCGACGTCATTTGGGATGTCAAATCTTTGGTCTCTGTGTTCTTCTTTGATCTTCCGGACTTTCGGCTTTAGAAGAGGTTTTTTGGTTTGATTGGCTTCGTCATTAAAGGTGGCAAAACTAAGTCGTGCACTTGTTTCATTTCTGAACTTTTTGCATGTTACTTTATCGACCTTGCAGAAGGTCTCTGTAATTCCCCAGTCTGTATGTATTCCGGCGTGTGGCCCTTTGTAGATTACATGGAATCTTTCAGCTTCTTTGTTAAGAGCCTTTTTGTAATCTGGTTTAAGCTCCTGCACAGATTCGTTAGTGGGTGACAAAATTGTCATTTTACTGATTCCTTCAGTACAAGGGTTGGAATTAACCAACAAGCTAGTTTTTCCTTCTGGAAGTGGAGTAGCTGTCTCCTTTATTATGCTTTTAAGCAAAGCATCAGCTTTCAACGGATTTGTTGTTTCTTTACCAGATGTCGTTTGCACTGGAATAGCCTTTGTTTTTAAGCTTTCAGTTTCCGATACATCGGTGACCGTTGTTACTTGTTCATACAAGTTGATTTTTTGTTCGATTGCTGATAGCTCTATGAGGAGCATTTGTTTCTTCATCCCCAGGGATTTGAGGTCTTCCATTTTGTAAATTTACTCTTTATCCTTCCCCTCTCTTTTTGTGAGTGAAGTTTGTAAGGACTATGTCGTGGGGATCATATCCTTTTATAGCGCTCGAGAGGAGCAAGTGAGATCATGGATGATGTAAGACATACCTGAAGTCACGGGTGAGATAGTCTGCCAGCACATTTTTATCTTCTGCAAGATATTCTACAGTAAAAGTATATCGAGAGAACCACTCTTGCCTATGTATTAGTCCGCCTAATTTGTTGTCTCCTGCAATCTTAGTTCGGAGAAAATAAGTAAAATTTTTATTATCTGTACGGACCAGGAATTTTACCGGTGTTAAATATACAGAGAATTTTGTAATAACTCTTTTTACAGCGAGTAATTCTTTTTCATTGCTATGATAGTTTTTCTCGGCTGTTTTGAAACTACCAGAGGTGTATCTGCAAATTTGTTCTTCGTTTTTGGAATATTTGGCTTTTAAAACTCCTCCCTAAAATTCAGCAGAAGCATCAGTTTCAATAATTACACTGTCTTCAATATTCGGAAGATAAAGCTTTGGAAAATTGATTAAAATTTTCTTTATCTTTTTGATGTAATCTGTATCGGTATTTGACCAATTCCAAATGACATCTTTTTTTAATTTTGCCTGTAAGGGCTTTCTCATGGCTGCAAGTTTTTCAATATATGTTTCAGCATAAGTTAAAACACCAAGAAATCTTTGCAGTTGTTTTTTATCTTCTAAAACATTTGGAAAATCATGTAAATGTTCAAGAATATGTTTTTGGGGACAATGAGTGCCTTCATTTATTTCTAAACCCAAAAAATTAATTTTTGTTTTGAAAAGATGAGCTTTCTTTTTTGAAAGTATTATTCCGTATTTTAAAATGGTTCTGAGAACCTGAGTAACATGAACATAGTGTTCTTGTTCATTTTTGTTGAAGACCATGATATCATCAACGTATACCGTACAAAAACTTTCAAGACCTCGTAGGGCGTTCTGCATGTGTCTTTGAAAAATACTAAGAGCTTGTTTAAGCCCAAAGGGTAGTACCGTCCATTGAAAGAGTCCATCAGGACATGTAAAAGCAGTGAGTAGCTGCGATTCTTCATCAAGTAGGACCTGCCAGAAACCAGATTTGCAGTCGAAACTTGAATAAATATTTTTTCCCCGTAATAGGGTTAAGAGCTCATGCATATCAGGGAGATTATGGGAATCTCTAATGGTTGCATCATTGATTGCTTTGTAGTTGACAACCATGCGTTTCTTTCCTCTTCTTTTCTGAGCATCTTTGTTAACAAGAAAAGCAGGGGACATATGAGGAGATTTTGATTCTTTGATTAATCTTATATCAAGTAGTTCTTTGATTTGTTTGGAGAATTCTTCTCTATCTTGTGGAGAGTAAACCATAGGTTTTTCTCTGATAATTGTTTTAGGATTAATGAGCTTGATTGAAGCCTTCATCCATCCTTTGGTTTTTTCTGGATCAATAGGATTTTCAGAACAAACTTTTTCAAGAAGATCTTCTATCTGTTTGAAAAAGATGGTTTGGGCAGAAATAATCCTTTCTCCAATAATTCCTTCTTGGGTTATACTGGTACCCGGAATTTGTTTTTCTTTAGAACCATTTTTCTGGGTTTCAAGAAAACTTGGTTTTCCTTTACTAAAGGCTTCAGTAACCTTTTTTACAATTACCATATCGTTGTTAAGATGAAAGGCATTTCTATCTATCCATTGTATAAATGGTCCATAGACTTGGCAGAAGTTGTTGCCAATTACAACATCAATTCCCGAGTCTTGTTGATAAATAGTGGGAACGTTGAAATGTTCTCCTGAAAGCTCGAGATTAATGTTTCTGCAAACTTTATTAATTTTTATAGTTTCACCATTTGCATTAGTAGCGACAATTTCTTTGGGAGCATTTTCCCATAGTTCGTCAGGAATGATGAACTTGCTTGCAAGACATAAGGATGCACCTGTGTCTACAAAACAGTGTACCCTAAATTTCTTATATCCTTTGAAGTTAAGGAAAGCAGAAACATAAATAGAGTTTGGATTAGTGAGATTCATGAGAGAATCATTATTTTTCTGGAGGTTTGCACAAAATTGGTTAACCTCACCCGTCTTAAAAGCCGGAGTCTGTTTAAGGCTATTCTGAGTCATCAGTAGTTGTTTCATCTTCTTCTGAGGATGACGAGGAATTAGTATCAACATGAAGAATGAAAACACGTTGTATACCGTCGTATTCTTCTTCAAGAGCTTCATAGCCTCCGTTATTAGCGGCTTGTAATACTTTGACCTTGTCAGGGTACTTTTTCCTATTTGGACATTCATTAGCGTAGCGTCCTTCTTCGTTGCAAATCCAACACCTGCATTTTTTCTTTCCTGGTGGGCAGGAAGTATTCTTTTGAGGTGTTTCTTTTGAAGATTTTTGGAAGTATTTTCCTGGAGAAAATCTTCTCTTTTTCTTCTTCCAAAAAGATTTGTATTTCTTTTTGTTTTTATCTTTATACTTTTTCTTAGTATAAGTTTTTCTTCCGATATCAAAATCTTTGAAATCAGACAGAATGTTACAACAATCCTTGCTTATAGTTTTAAGCTTTTGTTGTTTATACCTGTCTTGACATATTCTGTCAATTTCTTCTTTTGCAATTTTTGTTGCATAAGAAAGACTGGTTTGCTGAATTTCTCCAATGGCTTCTTTTTTCCATCTTTCAGTACAGATTTCTGCAATGATTGGTATTCTCATAAGATAAGCACATATCGATTATGAATATTCACATCTCTGTGGAATATCATAAAGATATGATTCATATCTACATGTGTATTTGTCAAGGAGACAAATATCATGTAACTGGAGTTTTGTTATTGAGACTCTTGCTATGTCGACTTTCTTATTTATAGTGAAGTCTTTATTGGAGACATAATCTAGTCCTAAGAAGGTAGTGTAAATGACATTTATAAGATTATCAAAAAGGTCTAATCCATGTAATTCTTCATTCCATTTATTATTTCTAAGGAATTTTTGCACAATTCCATCAGTCTTGTGTTCTAAAAGTAGGAGAACATTTTTTGCATTTCCAAATTCATCTGGGTTTGTTTGTAAGATTAGTGAAATCTCAATAACCCATTTTTCTATAACTCTTTCTCTGAGTTTTAAGTCCTGGATACAATCAATATTGAGGACATTGATCGTATTGGGTCCTTTACCACTATTTGGAATACCATTATGGACAGACATTTTGAACTCATAGTTCTTTTTCTTCTTTCTCTCGCCTCTGTTTGCGGCCATATATGAAGATTCTGCTTCCATTTCTTCATTGTTATCTGAGTATTCGAACTTGACAACGTTTATGTTAGGATTGTCTTCCTGTTCTGATTCGGTATCAGGTTCATTTGCTTTAGCTACTTTAAAGTATTGATCAAAAAGTTGTGGCTCTTTTTGATATAGTTCTTCGCATTCTTCAGTTTCCAAGGATAGAAGCTGAATGAGTTTTTGGTCAGGTTTATCATAGTCTTAATACTGAAGATTAAAGAAATATTTCTCGAGCTGCTCGGAGACTTTTTCTTTCATTGTTTCTCCTTCCTAAAGATATCAATCTTCTGGGAGTCTTTCGAGCTACCTAAGTCTGGGTTTCCAATACTAGGATTGGGAGGTGAGTATTTCTTAAGTCCTGAGTATTTTCCCGGTTTGGTTTTTTGCTCTATAATGGAAATATTCTTTATGTGTTCAAGAATGTCTTTATTACAAGGGCAAGAATCAATCTTTTCAGACAACTCTTTAGTAATGTCTGCAATAATTTTTGCAGATGCAACTTCTAACTGGTTAGTGGTTATGTATTTATTGACTGTTAAGTCAAGGTTTATGATCAGCCCAACTATTTTTTCTTCAAGGAGGTTGATCGATCTATTGAGCTCGGTTAAGCTCATCCTATCAGTTGTTTTAACTGGTCTTGTATACTAGTGATCTTAAGTTTGGTTTCCTTAAGAGTGCCTTCAATATTTGCTCTTCTGGCAACTTCTTCCACAAACTGATTATTTTTTAAAGAGTTTTCTAGGAGGATAGAATGTTTATCAATAGATTGGGTTAATTTAATAGTCAACCTATTTTGTTTTTCGATTGTTTCGAATAATTTTTCAAAATCTTTTTTGTCAAGATTATTTTTAAGGAAAGCTAAATCACTTTTAAATTGGTTAAAAGGTATTTTATTTTTTGAAATATTTGTAGAAATATCTTTTGAAACACCAAGGTAATGTCTTATTTTTGAAGTCTTTAAAAGACATCTTGCAATGATCTGGTTGAGATTATTGCAATGATTTACAATTGTTTGAATACCAGCTTTTCCAGAAGTAGAGAAAACGTATTCTTTCTTTTCAGTATTGTCGTCAAGAGTTTTAATTTTGACTGTTTTACCTTTTTTATAAAAATGAGGAAAATCTATTTTATTACTCATTTACAATCTCAGTGATTTGTTTGATATTTTGACGTAGGCTATCAATTTTTAAAGACATGTTTCTTATTAAGTTACTATCTTTTCTTTCTAAGCTTTCTCCTATGTGAAGTGAATCCATAGAAATTCTTGGTCTAAGAGTTTCTCCTAGAGCTTTTTTGTTTCTAGCTATGTTTAAAACCCAAGAGTTTTCTTGAGGATTTATGTCGCAGAATTGCTTATCTTTGACATGGCCGATTTCTGAGAAGACGTCGTCAAGTTCAATATACTCGTCTTTCTTGTAGTCTATGCTATGGTGACTATTGGTCAGGGCATATCCTACGAGATAGGTTATTGTGAATGGTTTATCACCTGGACTCATAAGGTCACTTCTCTCAAAGTGATGTATAAAAGATAAGGTTTTATCTATATTTGCAGATTTTAAATCCAGAGCAAACTTTAGATAGACTGAAAACATAAACTTTTGGTAAGCAAGGTTTCTTTTGCAGCACCTAAGATGTAGTCCTGTCGGTCAGTGATTATGTTGTCAATTAAGGCCATTTTTATGGGAGAATTTATTCCTGCTTGGAATTGGGATTTTATCAAACTTTTTACAGCTCCGATATGGATCATTCTTATTTTTGATCTAATCTCAACTGGAATATTTTTCAAGTTATTGTTTATTTGTTCCTTAGTCAAAAGGGGTAGGAAAACAGCTCCTATTGTATCTTTTATGTCTACAGACATTTCTTTAGTACTAACAAAGTAGAAAATTTCATTTTTCCTCTTGAGAGGGTTTAAAATACTAAGTTTAGAAGGAACATTCTTGAAAATGTTTTCTTTCTTTATTTTTAAATTCGTTTTTTTAACTCGGGAGAGAAGGTCTTGTTTTATTAAGAGATTTGCATTAAAGCCGTCTTCATCCTCAACATAAGTTAAGATTTGTTTTACTTCTGAATTATTTTCTTCAGAATTGTTGAAAATTTCTTTATTCATTTTAAGAGATGCTTAGCAAGTCAAAATCCTCTTTCTGAGTTCTGAAACTGAGTTTAAAGCTCTATCAAGGTGTTCTTGATATGTTTTTTGCCTGTGAAGGAGATACTTACGTATAGTAACCATGGTTGGTATATATTCGTGAGTATGTTTATTTCGTGCTTGTAGAATTCTGAAATTTATATGCACTAAAATTTTCTTATTATTGAAAATCATTTCTTTATGATGAGAAATTTCAACCTTGATATTTTGAATTTCTTCAAACACTTCACTGTAAAGTGTTTTATTATAATGTAATGCCATTTTTAACAAGGCTCTGATACCAGTTTGGATTTGTAAAGTGGGTTTTTTTTTTTTTTTTTTTTTTTTTTGTTTTGTATGTGGGATTTTAAGAAGGGAATAGATATAAAAATTGTAAAGAGAAAACTCATTCATCAATAAGTGTTTTGGAATAGGAGTATTACTTACATAGATAGAAACTATTCAAGCCAGCCTGTGTCATCCGTTGTTCTGTGTGGTTGCTTTCCCAGTTGGCCTCATGCCTGCGGTACTGTTGACCATCGTCGACCTGACACTCTGTCACTTACAGGTTTCATGAATCTATTTTGTATGAACACTCAAGTATAACAAAACATGGATTTATTGATAAAAGAGCTCCCGAAATGGGAGTACTCTTACAATATTTTACATCTTCTCCCTTCTAAGGGAGATTTTACTCACAAGACATTAAAAATTTACAGAATAGGGAGTGTTTTTCTTGCCCTTGTTCTTGCGATATCCTAAAATGAAAACATAACTCTCAATTTATAGATACATTGAGAGGGTCTGATAATTGCCTATTATGTCAGGCATGACGTTTCTATCCACTAACGATTACATTATTGTGGACAGCTGGAAAGCTTCTAATAATGTAGGAGACATTATTTTCTTGAGTGGCGGGGGCCATTTGACGCGTGAAGCATCTTTGTTTAAGATGATGAAGATTTGTCATCTTCAGAGAAGGGACCCTCCTTTGTCGTGGAATCACTGCAATTTCAGTAGTTGCAATGATGGTCTTCAAACAACTGCTCCGCATGCTTACAGAAAATTTGTCTTATAGTGGTAGATGCATCAAAGTTGTTGTTCATGAACTGTTCTCCGAATTTGGATGCTCGTTCAAGGTCTTCGTTGCTGGTGTTGCCATAGCTCCAGCTGGTGATTATATAGTGTGAATTTGTATAATTAACTTTTTTCTTTGATCCTGAGATTATCTCAATGATCTTTTCAGAAATTCTTCTAAGGCCGTTGATACGATTTTGATGAAGGATTTCTTCGAACGGGAGATCTTTGTCTTCCGTTGGTTGAGATTGTTTGATGTCTTTTTTGGCTTTTGCTAAGCCAATTTCTAGATAGTGATAAGGGGCAAGTGTTGCTCCTTGAATCCAATCTGGAAGAGAGGAGATGACTCTGATATAAATTGGATCATCTCTTGCTTTGAGAACTTTCTTTCGGAAGTTCTTAATGGTTTCTATCATGCTGGATGGGAAGAACTTTAGTTCTTGCAAATTGCAGCTTAGATAGATGTTGTCTATTAATCCTGCTGAAAAGGCTTGTTGGGTTAATCTTGGATCTGCTCCTTCAAGGACGTTGTACAGACTTTTGGTTTTCTTATCTGTTGTGAAAAATCTCTCATGGATAAGATCTTCTGGGCATGCCACTCTAGCTTTACTCCAGATTATTCTGAAATCTTCAAAGGAGATTGCAAGGTTGTTGGCTTCATATTCGACGTCATTTGGGATGTCAAATCTTTGGTCTCTGTGTTCTTCTTTGATCTTCCGGACTTTCGGCTTTAGAAGAGGTTTTTTGGTTTGATTGGCTTCGTCATTGAAGGTGGCAAAACTAAGTCGTGCACTTGTTTCATTTCTGAACGTTTTGCATGTTACTTTATCGACCTTGCAGAAGGTCTCTGTAATTCCCCAGTCTGTATGTATTCCGGCGTGTGGCCCTTTGTAGATTACATAGAATCTTTCAGCTTCTTTGTTAAGAGCCTTTTTGTAATCTGGTTTAAGCTCTTGCACATATTCGTTAGTGGGTGACAAAATTGTCATTTTACCGATTCCTTCAGTACAAGGGTTGGAATTAACCAACAAGCTAGTTTTTCCTTCTGGAAGAGGAGTAGCTGTCTCCTTTATTATGCTTTTAAGCAAAGCATCAGCTTTCAACGGATTTGTTGTTTCTTTACCAGATGCCGTTTGCACTGGAATAGCCTTTGTTTTTAAGCTTTCGCAAGATATTCTACAATAAAAGTATATCGAGAGAACCACTCTTTCCAACGTATTAGTCGGCCTAATTTGTTGTCTCCTGCAATCTTAGTTCGGAGAAAATAAGTAAAATTTTTATTATCTGTACGGACCAGGAATTTTACCGGTGTTAAATATACAGAGAATTTTGTAATAACTCTTTTTACAGCGAGTAATTCTTTTTCATTGCTATGATAGTTTTCTCGGCTGTTTTGAAACTGCCAGAGGTGTATCTGCAAATTTGTTCTTCGTTTTTGGAATTTTTGGCTTTTAAAACTCCTCCCCAAAATTGATCAGAAGCATCAGTTTCAATAATTAAACTGTCTTCAATATTCGGAAGATAAAGCTTTGGAAAATTGATTAAAATTTTCTTTATCTTTTTGATGTAATCTGTATCGGTATTTGACCAATTCCAAATGACATCTTTTTTTAAATTTGCCTGTAAGGGCTTTCTCATGGCTGCAAGTTTTTCAATATATGTTTCAGCATAAGTTAAAACACCAAGAAATCTTTGCAGTTGTTTTTTATCTTCTAAAACATTTGGAAAATCATGTAAATGTTCAAGAATATGTTTTTGGGGACAATGAGTGCCTTCATTTATTTCTAAACCCAAAAAATTAATTTTTGTTTTGAAAAGATGAGCTTTCTTTTTTGAAAGTATTATTCCGTATTTTAAAATGGTTCTGAGAACCTGGGTAACATGAACATAGTGTTCTTGTTCATTTTTGCTGAAGACCATGATATCATCAACATATACCGTACAGAAACTTTCAAGACCTCGTAGGGCGTTCTGCATGTGTCTTTGAAAAATACTAGGAGCTTGTTTAAGCCCAAAGGGTAGTACCTTCCATTGAAAGAGTCCATCAGGACATGTAAAAGCAGTGAGTAGCTGTGAATCTTCATCAAGTAGGACCTGCCAGAAACCAGATTTGCAGTCGAAACTTGAATAAATATTTTTTCCCCGTAATAGGGTTAAGAGCTCATGCATATTAGGGAGATTATGGGAATCTCCAATGGTTGCATCATTGATTGCTTTGTAGTTGACAACCATGCGTTTATTTCCTCTTCTTTTCTCAACATCTTTGTTAACAAGAAAAGCAGGGGACATATGAGGAGATTTTGATTCTTTGATTAATCTTATATCAAGTAGTTCTTTGATTTGTTTGGAGAATTCTTCTCTATCTTGTGGAGAGTAAACCATAGGTTTTTCTCTGATAATTGTTTTAGGATTAATGAGCTGGATTGAAGCCTTCATCCATCCTTTGGTTTTTTCTGGATCAATAGGATTTTCAGAACAAACTTTTTCAAGAAGATCTTCTATCTGTTTGAAAAAGGTGGTTTGGGCAGAAATAATCCTTTCTCCAATAATTCCTTCTTGGGTTATATTGGTACCCATAATTTGTTTTTTTAGAACCCTTTTTCTGGGTTTCAAGAAAACTTGGTTTTCCTTTACTAAAGGCTTCAGTAACCTTTTTTACAATTACCATATCGTTGTTAAGATGAAAGGCAATTCTATCTACCATTGTGTAAATGGTCCATAGACTTGGCAGAAGTTGTTGCCAATTACAACATCAATTCCTGAGTCTTGTTGATAAATAGTAGGAACGTTGAAATGTTCTCCTGAAAGCTCAAGATTAATGTTTCTGCAAACTTTATTAATTTTTATAGTGTCACCATTTGCAATAGTAGCGACAATTTCTTTGGGAGCATTTTCCCATAGTTCGTCAGGAATGATGAACTTGCTTGCAAGATATAAGGATGCACTTGTGTCTACAAAACAGTGTACCCTAAATTTCTTATATCCTTTGAAGTTAAGGAAAGCAGAAACATAAATAGAGTTTGGATTAGTGAGATTCATGAGAGAATCATTTATTTTCTGGAGGTTTGCACAAAATTGGTTAACCTCACCCGTCTTAAAAGTCGGAGTCTGTTTAAGGCTATTCTGAGTCATCAGTAGTTGTTTCATCTTCTTCTGAGGATGAAGAGGAATTAGTATCAACATGTAGAATGAAAACACGTTGTATACCGTCGTATTCTTCTTCAAGAGCTTCATAGCCTCCGTTATTAGCGGCTTGTAATACTTTGAACTTGTCAGGGTACTTTTTCCTATTTGGACATTCATTAGCGTATCGTCCTTCTTCGTTGCAAATCCAACACCTGCATTTTTTCTTTCCTGGTGGGCAGGAAGTATTCTTTTGAGGTGTTTCTTTTGAAGATTTTTTGAAGTATTTTCCTGGAGAAAATCTTCTCTTTTTCTTCTTCCAAAAAGATTTGTATTTCTTTTTGTTTTTATCTTTATACTTTTTCTTAGTATAAGTTTTTCTTCCGATATCAAAATCTTTGAAATCAGACAGAATGTTACAACAATCCTTGCTTATAGTTTTAAGCTTTTGTTGTTTATACCTGTCTTGACATATTCTGTCAATTTCTTCTTTTGCAATTTTTGTTGCATAAGAAAGACTGGTTTGCTGAATTTCTCCAATGGCTTCTTTTTTCCATCTTTCAGTACAGATTTCTCCAATGATTGGTATTTTCATAAGATAAGCAGATATCCATTGTGAATATTCACATCTCTGTGGAATATCATAAATATATGATTCATATCTACATGTGTATTTCTCAAGGAGACAAATATCATGTAACTGGAGTTTTGTCATTGAGACTCTTGCTATGTCGACTTTCTTATTTATAGTGAAGTCTTTATTGGAGACATAATCTAGTCCTAAGAAGGTAGTGTAAATGACATTTATAAGATTATCAAAAAGGTCTAATCCATGTAATTCTTCATTCCAATTATTATTTCTAAGGAATTTTTGCACAATTCCATCAGTCTTGTGTTCTAAAAGTACGAGAACATTTTTTGCATTTCCAGATTCATCTGGGTTTGTTTGTAAGATTAGTGAAATCTCAGTAACCCATTTTTCTATAACTCTTTCTCTAGTTTTAAGTCCTGGATACAATCAATATTGAGGACATTGATCGTATTGGGTCCTTTACCACTATTTGGAATACCATTATGGACAGACATTTTGAACTCATAGTTCTTTTTCTTCTTTCTCTCGCCTCTGTTTGCGGCCATATATGAAGATTCTGCTTCCATTTCTTCGTTGCTATCTGCGTATTCGAACTTGACAACGTTTATGTTAGGATTGTCTTCCTGTTCTGATTCGGTATCAGGTTCATTTGCTTTAGCTACTTTAAAGTATTGATCAAAAAGTTGTGGCTCTTTTTTATATAGTTCTTCGCATTCTTCAGTTTCCAAGGATAGAAGTTGAATGAGTTTTTGGTCAGGTTTATCATAGTCTTCATACTGAAGATTAAAGAAATATTTCTCGAGCTGCTCGGAGACTTTTTCTTTCATTGTTTCTCCTTCCTAAAGATATCAATCTTCTGGGACACTTTTGAGCTACCTAAGTCTAGGTTTCCAATACTAGGATTGGGAGGTGAGTATTTCTTAAGTCCTGAGTATTTTCCCGGTTTGGTTTTTTGCTCTATAATGGAAATATTCTTGATGTGTTCAAGAATGTCTTTATTACAAGGGCAAGAATCAATCTTTTCAGACAACTCTTTACTAATGTCTGCAATAATTTTTGTAGATGCAACTTCTAACTGGTTAGTGGTTACGTATTTATTGACTGTTAAGTCAAGGTTTATGATCAGCCCAGCTATTTTTTCTTCAAGGAGGTTGATCGATCTATTGAGCTCGGTTAAGCTCATCCTATCAGTTGTTTTAACTGGTCTTGTATACTAGTGATCTTAAGGTTGGTTTCCTTAAGAGTGCCTTCAATATTTGCTCTTCTGGGAACTTCTTCCACAAACTGATTATTTTTTAAAGAGTTTTCTAGGAGGATAGAATGTTTATCAATAGATTGGGTTAATTTAATAGTCAACCTATTTTGATTTTCGATTGTTTCAAATAATTTTTCAAAATCTTTTTTTTCAAGATTATTTTTAAGGAAAGCTAAATCACTTTTAAATTGGTTAAAAGGTATTTTATTTTTTGAAATATTTGTAGAAATATCTTTTGAAACACCAAGGTAATGGCTTATTTTTGAAGTCTTTAAAAGACATCTGGCAATGACCTGGTTGAGATTATTGCAATGATTTACAATTGTTTGAATACCAGTTTTTCCAGAAGTAGAGAAAACGTATTCTTTCTTTTCAGTATTGTCGTCAAGTGTTTTAATTTTGACTGTTTTACCTTTTTTATAAAAATGAGGAAAATATATTTTATTACTCATTTACAATCTCAGTGATTTGTTTGATATTTTGACGTAGGCTATCAATTTTTAAAGACATGTTTCTTATTAAGTTACTATCTTTTCTTTCTGCGCTTTCTCCTATGTGAAGTGAATCCATAGAAATTCTTGGTCTAAGAGTTTCTCCTAGAGCTTTTTTGTTTCTAGCTATGTTTAAAACCCAAGAGTTTTCTTGAGGATTTATGTCGCAGAATTGCTTATCTTTGACATGGCCGATTTCTGAGAAGACGTCGTCAAGTTCAATATACTCGTCTTTCTTGTAGTCTATGCTATGGTGACTATTGGTCAGGGCATATCCTATGAGATAGGTTATTGTGAATGGTTTATCACCTGGACTCATAAGGTCACTTCTCTCAAAGTGATGTATAAAAGATAAGGTTTTATCTATATTTGCATATTTTAAATCCAGAGCAAACTTTGGATAGACTGAAAACATAAACTTTTGGTAAGCAAGGTTTCCTTTGGCAGCACCTAAGATGCAGTCCTGTCGGTCAGTGATTCTGTTGTCAATTAAGGCCATTTTTATGGGAGAATTTATTCCTGCTTGGAATTGGGATTTTATCAAAAATTTTACAGCTCCGATATGGACCATTCTTATTTTTGATCTAATCTCAACTGGAATATTTTTCAAGTTATTGTTTATTTGTTCCTTAGTCAAAAGGGGTAGGAAAACAGCTCCTATTGTATCTTTTATGTCTACAGACATTTCTTTAGTACTAACAAAGTAGAAAATTTCATTTTTCCTCTTGAGAGGGTTTAAAATACTAAGTTTAGAAGGAACGTTCTTGAAAATGTTTTCTTTCTTTATTTTTAAATCTGTTTTCTTAACTCGAGAGAGAAGGTCTTGTTTTATTAAGAGTTTTGCATGAAAGTCGTCTTCATCCTCAACATAAGTTAAGATTTGTTTTTCTTCTGAATTATTTTCTTCAGAATTGTTGAAAATTTCTTTATTCATTTTAAGAGATGCTTAGCAAGTCAAAATCCTCTTTCTGAGTTCTGAAACTGAGTTTAAAGCTCTATCAAGGTGTTCTTGATATGTTTTTTGTCTGTGAAGGAGATACTTAGGTATAGTAACCATGGTTGGTATATATTCGTGAGTATGTTTATTTTGTGCTTGTAGAATTCTGAAATTTATATGCACTAAATTTTTCTTATTATTGAAAATCATTTCTTTATGATGAGAAATTTCAACCTCGATATTTTGAGTTTCTTCAAACACTTCACTATAAAGTTTTTATTATAATGTAATGCCATTTTTAACAAGGCTCTGATACCAGTTTGGATTTGTAAAGTGGGTTTTTTTTTGTTTTTTTGTTTTTTTTTGTTTTGTATGTGGGATTTTAAGAAGGGAATAGATATAAAAATTGTAAAGAGAAAACTCATTAATCAATAAGTGTTTTGTTATACTTGAGTGTTCATACAAAATAGATTCATGAAACCTGTAAGTGACAGAGTGTTACGTCGACGATGGTCAACAGTACCGCAGGCATGAGGTCAACTGGGAAAGCAACCACACAGACCAACGGATGACACAGGCTGGCTTGAATAGTTTCTATCTATGTAAGTAATACTCCTATTCCAAAACACTTATTGATTAATGAGTTTTCTCTTTACAATTTTTATATCTATTACCTTCTTAAAATCCCACATACAAAACAAAAAAAAAACAAAAAAAACCCACTTTACAAATCCAAACTGTTTGGATTTGTAAAGTGGGTTTTTTTGTTTTTTTTTTGTATGTGGGATTTTAAGTAGGGAATAGATATAAAAATTGTAAAGAGAAAACTCATTAATCAATAAGTGTTTTGGAGTAGGAGTATTACTTACATAGATAGAAACTATTCAAGCCAGCCTGTGTCATCCGTTGGTCTGTGTGGTTGCTTTCCCAGTTGGCCTCATGCCTGCGGTACTGTTGACCATCGTTGACCTGACACACTGTTACTTACAGGTTTCATGAATCTATTTTGTATGAACACTCAAGTATAACAAAACATGGATTTATTGATAAAAGAGCTCCCGAAATGGGAGTACTCTTACAATATTTTACATCTTATCCCTTCTAAGGGAGATTTTACTCACAAGACATTAAAAATTTACAGAATAGGGAGTGTTTTTTTTGCCCTCGTTCTTGCGATATCCTAAAATGAAAACATAACTCTCAATTTATAGATACATTGAGAGGGTCTGATAATTGCCTATTATGTCAGGCATGACGTTTCTATCCACTAACGATTACATTATTGTGGAAAGCTGGAAAGCTTCTAATAATATAGGAGGCATTATTTTCTTGAGTGGCGGGGGCCATTTGACGCGTGAAGCATCTTTCTTTAAGATGATGAAGATTTGTCATCTTCAGAGAAGGGACCCTCCTTTGTCGTGGAATCATTGCAATTGCAGTAGTTGCAATGATGGTCTTCAAACAACTGCTCCGCATGCTTACAGAAAATTTGTCTTATAGTGGTAGATGCATCAAAGTTGTTGTTCATGAACTGTTCTCCGAATTTGGATGCTCGTTCAAGGTCTTCGTTGCTGGTGTTGCCATAGCTCCAGCTGGTGATTATACAGTGTGAATTTGTATAATTAACTTTTTTCTTTGATCCTGAGATTATCTCAATGATCTTTTCAGAAATTCTTCTAAGGCCGTTGATACGATTTTGATGAAGGATTTCTTCGAACGGGAGATCTTTGTCTTCCGTTGGTCGAGATTGTTTGATGTCTTTTTTGGCTTTTGCTAAGCCAATTTCTAGATAGTGATAAGGGGCAAGTGTTGCTCCTTGAATCCAATCTGGAAGAGAGGAGATGACTCTGATATAAATTGGATCATCTCTTGCTTTGAGAACTTTCTTTCGGAAGTTCTTAATGGTTTCTATCATGCTGGATGGGAAGAACTTTAGTTCTTGCAAATTGCAGCTTGGATAGATGTTGTCTATTAATCCTGCTGAAAAGGCTTGTTGGATTAATCTTGGATCTGCTCCTTCAAGGAAGTTGTACAGACTTTTGGTTTTCTTATCTGTTGCGAAAAATCTCTCATGGATAAGATCTTCTGGGCATGCCGCTCTAGCTTTGCTCCAGATTATTCTGAAATCTTCAAAGGAGATTGCAGGGTTGTTGGCTTCATATTCGACGTCATTTGGGATGTCAAATCTTTGGTATCTGTGTTCTTCTTTGATCTTCCGGACTTTCGGCTTTAGAAGAGGTTTTTTGGTTTGATTGGCTTCGTCATTGAAGGTGGCAAAACTAAGTCGTGCACTTGTTTCATTTCTGAACTTTTTGCATGTTACTTTATCGACCTTGCAGAAGGTCTCTGTAATTCCCCAGTATGTATGTATTCTGGCGTGTGGCCCTTTGTAGATTACATAGAATCTTTCACCTTCTTTGTTAAGAGCCTTTTTGTAATCTGGTTTAAGCTCCTGCACAGATTCGTTAGTGGGTGACAAAATTGTCATTTTACTGATTCCTTCAGTACAAGGGTTGGAATTAACCAACAAGCTAGTTTTTCCTTCTGGAAGAGGAGTAGCTGTCTCCTTTATTATGCTTTTAAGCAAAGCATCAGCTTTCAACGGATTTGTTGTTTCTTTACCAGATGTCGTTTGCACTGGAATAGCCTTTGTTTTTAAGCTTTCGGTTTCCGGTACATCGGTGACCGTTGTTACTTGTTCATACAAGTTGATTTTTTGTTCGATTGCTGATAGCTCTATGAGGAGCATTTGTTTCTTCATCCTCAGGGATTTGAGGTCTTCCATTTTGTAAATTTACTCTTTATCCTTCCCCTCTCTTTTTGTGAGTGAAGTTTGTAAGGAATATGTCGTGGGGATCATATCCTTTTATAGGGCTCGAGAGGAGCAAGTGAGATCATGGATGATGTAAGACATACCTGAAGTCACGGGTGAGACAGTCTACCAGCACATTTTTATCTCCTGCAAGATATTCTACAATAAAAGTATATCGAGAGAACCACTCTTTCCAACGTATTAGTCGGCCTAATTTGTTGTCTCCTGCAATCTTAGTTCGGAGAAAATAAGTAAAATTTTTATTATCTGTACGGACCAGGAATTTTACCGGTGTTAAATATACAGAGAATTTTGTAATAACTCTTTTTACAGCGAGTAATTCTTTTTCATTGCTATGATAGTTTTCTCGGCTGTTTTGAAACTGCCAGAGGTGTATCTGCAAATTTGTTCTTCGTTTTTGGAATTTTTGGCTTTTAAAACTCCTCCCCAAAATTCATCAGAAGCATCAGTTTCAATAATTAAACTGTCTTTAATATTCGGAAGATAAAGCTTTGGAAAATTGATTCAAATTTTCTTTATCTTTTTGATGTAATCTGTATCGGTATTTGACCAATTCCAAATGACATCTTTTTTTAAATTTGCCTGTAAGGGCTTTCTCATGGCTGCAAGTTTTTCAATATATGTTTCAGCATAAGTTAAAACACCAAGAAATCTTTGCAGTTGTTTTTTATCTTCTAAAACATTTGGAAAATCATGTAAATGTTCAAGAATATGTTTTTGGGGACAATGAGTGCCTTCATTTATTTCTAAACCCAAAAAATTAATTTTTGTTTTGAAAAGATGAGCTTTCTTTTTTGAAAGTATTATTCCGTATTTTAAAATGGTTCTGAGAACCTGGGTAACATGAACATAGTGTTCTTGTTCATTTTTGCTGAAGACCATGATATCATCAACGTATACCGTACAGAAACTTTCAAGACCTCGTAGGGCGTTCTGCATGTGTCTTTGAAAAATACTAGGAGCTTATTTAAGCCCAAAGGGTAGTACCTTCCATTGAAAGAGTCCATCAGGACATGTAAAAGCAGTGAGTAGCTGTGAATCTTCATCAAGTAGGACCTGCCAGAAACCAGATTTGCAGTCGAAACTTGAATAAATATTTTTTCCCCGTAATAGGGTTAAGAGCTCATGCATATTAGGGAGATTATGGGAATCTCCAATGGTTGCATCATTGATTGCTTTGTAGTTGACAACCATGCGTTTATTTCCTCTTCTTTTCTCAACATCTTTGTTAACAAGAAAAGCAGGGGACATATGAGAAGATTTTGATTCTTTGATTAATCTTATATCAAGTAGTTCTTTGATTTGTTTGGAGAATTCTTCTCTATCTTGTGGAGAGTAAACCATAGGTTTTTCGCTGATAATTGTTTTAGGATTAATGAGCTGGATTGAAGCCTTCATCCATCCTTTGGTTTTTTCTGGATCAATAGGATTTTCAGAACAAACTTTTTCAAGAAGATCTTCTATCTGTTTGAAAAAGGTGGTTTGGGCAGAAATAATCCTTTCTCCAATAATTCCTTCTTGGGTTATATTGGTACCCATAATTTGTTTTTTTAGAACCCTTTTTCTGGGTTTCAAGAAAACTTGGTTTTCCTTTACTAAAGGCTTCAGTAACCTTTTTTACAATTACCATATCGTTGTTAAGATGAAAGGCAATTCTATCTACCATTGTGTAAATGGTCCATAGACTTGGCAGAAGTTGTTGCCAATTACAACATCAATTCCTGAGTCTTGTTGATAAATAGTGGGAACGTTGAAATGTTCTCCTGAAAGCTCGAGATTAATGTTTCTGCAAACTTTATTAATTTTTATAGTGTCACCATTTGCAATAGTAGCGACAATTTCTTTGGGAGCATTTTCCCATAGTTCGTCAGGAATGATGAACTTGCTTGCAAGATATAAGGATGCACTTGTGTCTACAAAACAGTGTACCCTAAATTTCTTATATCCTTTGAAGTTAAGGAAAGCAGAAACATAAATAGAGTTTGGATTAGTGAGATTCATGAGAGAATCATTTATTTTCTGGAGGTTTGCACAAAATTGGTTAACCTCACCCGTCTTAAAAGTCGGAGTCTGTTTAAGACTATTCTGAGTCATCAGTAGTTGTTTCATCTTCTTCTGAGGATGACGAGGAATTAGTATCAACATGTAGAATGAAAACACGTTGTATACCGTCGTATTCTTCTTCAAGAGCTTCATAGCCTCCGTTATTAGCGGCTTGTAATACTTTGAACTTGTCAGGGTACTTTTTCCTATTTGGACATTCATTAGCGTAGCGTCCTTCTTCGTTGCAAATCCAACACCTGCATTTTTTCTTTCCTGGTGGGCAGGAAGTATTCTTTTGAGGTGTTTCTTTTGAAGATTTTTTGAAGTATTTTCCTGGAGAAAATCTTCTCTTTTTCTTCTTCCAAAAAGATTTGTATTTCTTTTTGTTTTTATCTTTATACTTTTTCTTAGTATAAGTTTTTCTTCCGATATCAAAATCTTTGAAATCAGACAGAATGTGACAACAATCCTTGCTTATAGTTTTAAGCTTTTGTTGTTTATACCTGTCTTGACATATTCTGTCAATTTCTTCTTTTGCAATTTTTGTTGCATAAGAAAGACTGGTTTGCTGAATTTCTCCAATGGCTTCTTTTTTCCATCTTTCAGTACAGATTTCTCCAATGATTGGTATTTTCATAAGATAAGCAGATATCCATTGTGAATATTCACATCTCTGTGGAATATCATAAAGATATGATTCATATCTACATGTGTATTTCTCAAGGAGACAAATATCATGTAACTGGAGTTTTGTCATTGAGACTCTTGCTATGTCGACTTTCTTATTTATAGTGAAGTCTTTATTGGAGACATAATCTAGTCCTAAGAAGGTAGTGTAAATGACATTTATAAGATTATCAAAAAGGTCTAATCCATGTAATTCTTCATTCCAATTATTATTTCTAAGGAATTTTTGCACAATTCCATCAGTCTTGTGTTCTAAAAGTACGAGAACATTTTTCGCATTTCCAGATTCATCTGGGTTTGTTTGTAAGATTAGTGAAATCTCAGTAACCCATTTTTCTATAACTCTTTCTCTAGTTTTAAGTCCTGGATACAATCAATATTGAGGACATTGATCGTATTGGGTCCTTTACCACTATTTGGAATACCATTATGGACAAACATTTTGAACTCATAGTTCTTTTTCTTCTTTCTCTCGCCTCTGTTTGCGGCCATATATGAAGATTCTGCTTCCATTTCTTCGTTGCTATCTGCGTATTCGAACTTGACAATGTTTATGTTAGGATTGTCTTCCTGTTCTGATTCGGTATCAGGTTCATTTGCTTTAGCTACTTTAAAGTATTGATCAAAAAGTTGTGGCTCTTTTTTATATAGTTCTTCGCATTCTTCAGTTTCCAAGGATAGAAGTTGAATGAGTTTTTGGTCAGGTTTATCATAGTCTTCATACTGAAGATTAAAGAAATATTTCTCGAGCTGCTCGGAGACTTTTTCTTTCATTGTTTCTCCTTCCTAAAGATATCAATCTTCTGGGAGTCTTTTGAGCTACCTAAGTCTGGGTTTCCAATACTAGGATTGGGAGGTGAGTATTTCTTAAGTCCTAAGTATTTTCCCGGTTTGGTTTTTTCCTCTATAATGGAAATATTCTTGATGTGTTCAAGAATGTCTTTATTACAAGGGCAAGAATCAATCTTTTCAGACAACTCTTTAGTAATGTCTGCAATAATTTTTGTAGATGCAACTTCTAACTGGTTAGTGGTTACGTATTTATTGACTGTTAAGTCAAGGTTTATGATCAGCCCAGCCATTTTTTCTTCAAGGAGGTTGATCGATCTATTGAGCTCGGTTAAGCTCATCCTATCAGTTGTTTTAACTGGTCTTGTATACTAGTGATCTTAAGGTTGGTTTCCTTAAGAGTGCCTTCAATATTTGCTCTTCTGGCAACTTCTTCCACAAACTGATTATTTTTTAAAGAATTTTCTAGGAGGATAGAATGTTTATCAATAGATTGGGTTAATTTAATAGTCAACCTATTTTGTTTTTCGATTGTTTCGAATAATTTTTCAAATTTTTTTTTGTCAAGATTATTTTTAAGGAAAGCTAAATCACTTTTAAATTGGTTAAAAGGTATTTTATTTTTTGAAATATTTGTAGAAATATCTTTTGAAACACCAAGGTAATGGCTTATTTTTGAAGTCTTTAAAAGACATCTTGCAATGATCTGGTTGAGATTATTGTAATGATTTACAATTGTTTGAATACCAGCTTTTCCAGAAGTAGAGAAAACGTATTCTTTCTTTTCAGTATTGTCGTCAAGAGTTTTAATTTTGACTGTTTTACCTTTTTTATAAAAATGAGGAAAATCTATTTTATTACTCATTTACAATCTCAGTGATTTGTTTTATATTTTGACGTAGGCTATCAATTTTTAAAGACATGTTTATTATTAAGTTACTATCTTTTCTTTCTGAGCTTTCTCCTATGTGAAGTGAATCCATAGAAATTCTTGGTCTAAGAGTTTCTCCTAGAGCTTTTTTGTTTCTAGCTCTGTTTAAAACCCAAGAGTTTTCTTGAGGATTTATGTCGCAGAAATGCTTATCTTTGACATGGCCGATTTCTGAGAAGACGTCGTCAAGTTCAATATACTCGTCTTTCTTGTAGTCTATGCTATGGTGACTATTGGTCAGGGCATATCCTATGAGATAGGTTATTGTGAATGGTTTATCACCTGGACTCATAAGGTCACTTCTCTCAAAGTGATGTATAAAAGATAAGGTTTTATCTATATTTGCATATTTTAAATCCAGAGCAAACTTTGGATAGACTGAAAACATAAACTTTTGGTAAGCAAGGTTTCCTTTGGCAGCACCTAAGATGCAGTCCTGTCGGTCAGTGATTCTGTTGTCAATTAAGGCCATTTTTATGGGAGAATTTATTCCTGCTTGGAATTGGGATTTTATCAAAAATTTTACAGCTCCGATATGGACCATTCTTATTTTTGATCTAATCTCAACTGGAATATTTTTCAAGTTATTGTTTATTTGTTCCTTAGTGAAAAGGGGTAGGAAAACAGCTCCTATTGTATCTTTTATGTCTACAGACATTTCTTTAGTACTAACAAAGTAGAAAATTTCATTTTTCCTCTTGAGAGGGTTTAAAATACTAAGTTTAGAAGGAACATTCTTGAAAATGTTTTCTTTCTTTATTTTTAAATCTGTTTTCTTAACTCGAGAGAGAAGGTCTTGTTTTATTAAGAGATTTGCATGAAAGCCGTCTTCATCCTCAACATAAGTTAAGATTTGTTTTTCTTCTGAATTATTTTCTTCAGAATTGTTGAAAATTTCTTTATTCATTTTAAGAGATGCTTAGCAAGTCAAAATCCTCTTTCTGAGTTCTGAAACTGAGTTTAATGCTCTATCAAGGTGTTCTTGATATGTTTTTTGCCTGTGAAGGAGATACTTACGTATAGTAACCATGGTTGGTATATATTCGTGAGTATGTTTATTTTGTGCTTGTAGAATTCTGAAATTTATATGCACTAAATTTTTCTTATTATTGAAAATCATTTCTTTATGATGAGAAATTTCAACCTCGATATTTTGAATTTCTTCAAACACTTCACAGTAAAGTGTTTTATTATAATGTAATGCTATTTTTAACAAGGCTCTGATAGATAGTGCTCTTCGTACCGTATAGGTAGTGTCTCCAGATATTCAGAGCAAACACAACTGCTCCCAGCTCAAGAACGTGAGTGGTGTAGTTGACCTCGTGTGTCTTCAGCTGTCTCGAGGCATAGGCGATGACCTTACTTCGCTGCATCAGAACACAACCGAGCCCTTGATTTGATGCATCGCAATAGACCACGAAGTCTTCTATTCCTTCGTGGAGGGATAGTATTGGTGCGGTGCACAAGGCTCGTTTGAGCGTTTGGAACGCTCTCTCCTGCTTATCTTCCCAGTCAAAGGCTACGCCCTTCTGGGCCAGTGTTGTAAGAGGTTTCGCAATTCGGGAGAAATTCTAAATGAACCTGCGATAGTAGCCAGCGAGGCCTAGAAATTAACGAATTTCGGTAGGCGTCTTCGGTGCTGCCCAGCTCTCAATGGCTTTGATTTTGGAAGGGTCCATGTGTATACCTTCTTCGCTAACCACGTGTCCTAAGAATTCGACCCTTCGGATCCAAAATTCGCATTTCGAGAACTTCGCATAGAGCTTCTCCGATCGTAATGTTTCCAATACTTGTTGAAGATGTTGGCTATGCTCCTCCTTACTACGAGAGTAGATAAGTATGTCATCGATGAAGACGATGACGAACTGATCCAAGTAAGGACGACACACCCTATTCATTAAATCCATGAATACTGCGGGTGCGTTGGTTAATCCGAACGGCATCACTACGAATTCGTAGTGTCCATAACGAGTTCGGAAGGCTGTCTTCGGAACATCCTCCCCTAACACCCGTATCTGGTGATACCCAGATCTTAGGTCTATTTTTGAAAAGAAGCTCGCCCCTTGAAGTTGGTCAAACAAATCGTCTATACGAGGCAGAGGGTAACGATTCTTGACGGTCAGTTTGTTGAGCTCCCTGTAGTCGATGCCCATACGAAACGATCCGTCTTTCTTCTTGACGAACAAGACTTGAGCTCCCCAGGGTGAGAAGCTTGGTCTTATAAAGCCCTTGCGGAGCAGTTCGTTAAGTTGACCGGACAGTTCTTGCATCTCTGCAGGTGCTAGACGATAAGGCGATTTAGCTACTGGGGTAGCCCCTGGAACTAAGTCGATTCTGAACTCGACTTGACGTTGTTGAGGTAATCCTGGGAGTTCTTTTGGAAAGATGTCGGGAAAATCGCGTACTACTGGAATGTTCTTAATGGATTTCGTTTCTTGGTTCACATCGACAACATGAGCAAGGAATGCGCGACATTCCTTTCGCAAGAATTTCTGGGCTTGAATGCTCGAGATGAGGCGAGGTTAGTGTCGGGTTTGTCGCCGTAGATTACTAGAGTTTCGCTAGACGGCAGATTAAGGCGAACAGCCTTTTCATAACACATGATGTCGGCACGATGTAGACTCAACCAATCCATGCCGATAATGACGTCGAAACTTTTAATTGAAACCGGCATGAGGTCGATAGAAAATGAATGGCTATCTAGAGTTAGAGTACAACCTATGTATATGCAGTTAGTACTCTCTGTCTTTCCATTAGCCATTTCTACTGTAAACGGTTCTTTTAGTGCATGCGATTTATTCTTAAGCAAGTGAGCAGATTTCCGGTTCACGAAACTCCTTTCCGCTCCACTATCAAACAGAATGCATGCATAAGAGTTATCAGGAGAAACGTACCAGTGACCACTGTGGGGTCGGCAACCGCTTCCTCGTGGCCTATAGCCAGAACTCTCCCCACTCCGCCGGCAATCCCTACCTTCGGGCAGTTCCTTTTGTAGTGGCCCATTTCGCCACAATTGTAGCAAGCTTGGCCCACTGCAGCGCCGGGGACTTGGTTGACTGGCCTCGCCGGGGCTTTGCAGAAACGGGCAGTGTGCCCCTTCCTGTTGCAGTTTGAACACTGCATTTCTTGGCAGGCTCCAGTGTGGTGGAAGTTGCGTTTGTTTCACTTGGGCAAACTTCCAGCGTACTGCTTTACCGGAGCAGCAGCGGCAGGTGCTATCGCAGCATGAACTGCCACGACTTGCTCCTTTTTGGCAGCCTTCTTCTTCTTTTTGTCATCCCAGAATTTCCGCTTGTTGTCGGCGGCTTTGGAGGGTTCTGAGATGGTTAGGGTTGTTGTTGCTGCTGGGGTACGGACCCCATGGTCAATGAGTCGTTGTGCCAACCGCTTGGCACTATCGTATGTAGTGGGGTTTGAAGCTAAAACATTCCCCTGAAATGGAGGCACCAGCCCCCAGATGTATCTCTCTATTTTCTTTCCCTCTGTGTGAACCATGTTGGGACAGAGGGCCACCAGCTCGCTAAACCTGGCGGTATAGGAAACTATGTCGGAGCGCTTCATGGTTAGGCTCCATAGTTCTTGCTCTAATTTTTGGATTTCGCCCCTCGGGCAGTATTCTTCAATCATGAGCTCCCTTAGAGCTTCCCAGCCCATGGCATTTTCCACTATTAGACATAGTGACTTGACATGGCTATTCCACCATGTCAGGGCTTTTGCCTCGAAGGTGCACACAGCAAATTTGACTTTGCTTCCTTCCGGGCATGAGCAGATCTCGAAGATCGACTCTGTCTTTTCGAACCATTGCGAGAGGGCAATGACTCCGCCAGTCCCTTTAAAGGACATTGGCTTGCAGTTGGTGAAGTCCTTGTAGGAGCACTCTCTCGAGCGCACGGGGGCTTCACCATGAGTAGAACGAACAGGTGTTCCACCTCCGGTGGTACTTGAAGAATGATATTGAGCCATGGCTGTTGCCACAGCCACAGCTACTGCAGCATTTAGAGCTGCCGTATCAATTTGAGGAGTAGGTGGTGTTGCAGTTACCGGAGGATTGCGTCTCGTTGATCGTCGCGGAGGCATCTTTTAACTAAAAGTTTACAAAGATGACAATACGGGTAAGAATAGAGAAATTGGTGAGAGTGACTCATGGACTAACTCTCCGTAGCCCAACAACACAATTGAATAGTATGATTGAATGTATGTCTAGTACTAACATATGATATCATATGGATATTAATTTCCATGAGATTAGATATCTGTCAATTTTTACTGGTATTATAGATGTAACAAGTTCGGGAAAAATGACCTAGAAGTAGGTCTTACATCAAACCAAGATGGGGAAAATTTTGATAGACTAAGACCAAATCATGACTTAATAGATTTAAGGTCTTCACAAAGCTAGGAAGTTAAACTGCAGTTTTTACATAAACTAAGTTATATCCAAAAGAGAAAGTTGAGTAGGCTCTATCTACGACGAGAGCCACTAGTGTGAGTCCTTCATTCTAACAAACGACGCTCCATGTCTCTCATGCGCCTTTCTGTCCTTGCCTGTCGAGTCCGAAGTTCCCTGACTTCGGCTCGGGTTTCAGTAAGTTCTCTCTGCAGGGCTGCATTATGGATCTGAGTCCTTTCATGAGCAGACTCTAGCTGACGGATGCGGACTATGTTGACGCCAGAGTTGGCGTCAATTTCCACGACTCGGTCGATGGCTGCTCGACCTTGCTCGGTGTTCCGAGCAATCCTACGGACCATGATGGGCAGGACTCGGTGAGCTGAACCTCCCTCGCTTAGGTTGTAAAAGCTTCTGTCCCCATTGTAGGGAATGGGTTGACCCTGTTCCTGACTCCATCTGTTCAAGTTTGTGGCCCACAGAAGTGTGAGTCCTTGAAATGCTGGACGAGGGTTCGGGTTTGGAGCTACTGGGGGTAGTTTGTTGACTTCAGGTTCTGAGTCAGAACCATCAGAAAAGCCTTCAGCATAATGATCATCCAAAGGGATTAGATGATCATCTTCTGGCTCTTCTCCAAGCCATCCAGCATTGCCTTCGTTTGGGAAGTATGGATCTCCTGGGAGATGGAATCCGGCCATGATATCTACGCGAGAAAAGGGGTATAAGAAATAACTAAATAGACGCACTAATTAGATAATTATAAGATGATCTTTATCAGTTACTTCAATACTTGTTTAGTGCATACCAGTTATATGTAATCAAAACAGGATAGACCTTCGAATAAGTGACCCTAACTCTAAGCCCACAACCAAACAAGGAACAGGAAGTAAAGCAAAGATCACAGATTCTAAGTCTATGACATCCTAGTTACATATAACCTTAGCGTATCCACTCAGCAACTATTGACATACTAATAAAGACCTTTTTATTTTGCACATAAGTAATTTATAGTAACACAAAATACTCCTATAGTATTTTAAGTTTATGTTCTGTTCAAATGTTTTCATTGTAGTAGTGTTGGTAAGTTTTTAGACTTGTTGCAACCTCACAACCACTCTTAGGCACATGCTAGTCACTCCTCGGATAATATAGTTGATCAGGCTATATCTTCCCAGGGTTCACTATATGTCTCTAAGTCTAATTGTGTTGCCCATCAATCGTAATACTTTTGTTCTGTCCTAGTGACACTGATTTTAGTATGAATGCAGGTATGTATACTTGGTTAAATATTTTATTAATTAAAAGTATAAACTCTTGGTCAGAGTATTTTAATCCCGTTGTGTTTATAGTTTGTATATCTTTTATGGGTTGATATGCTCAATTCACTATAAACAATGCTCTGATACCAATCTGTCACACCCCAAAACCGGAACGGCGGAAACGTTCAGGGGTGGAGGACGTCATGTACAGTATCAGAAGAGAGTATAGTAGTAAACAAGCAACAACATCCTCCATTGCATTAATAATATAATTTCATACAAGTGTGTTCTATAAAGTTTATAAGACACCAAAAATGTAAATCAAAATATGAGATGAGTCTTGAACGAGCTCCATCTTCTCAAAAGCCTGGCATCGATACCTGTCTACTGATGACCTGAGAATACAAGTTATTTTGAAAGAGTTTATCAGCTTTAAAGCTAGTGAGTTCATAAGTATTTTAGTGTCATTGTTTGTATGAAAGTGTTTGTAAGTGCTTGATGTATAAGTTTGTAGATGTTTGTAAATGTTTTTATATGTTTGTATCCCCTAGAAAATCCTATATTTTCTACTAAACGTAGCCTTCTACCAAGGCATCAAATGATATGTATGTTTGTTTCTTGTAAAAGTGTGTATTTTCCCAAGTATAACTATCATTAACCAAAAATATAGTTTTACATTATCTTTTATGTGAAAAGGATCACAATGAATGCAAATGGGAAAATAATAAAGTACTGTAGTGTTGTATTATAGTAACTACTGCTGTACTAATTACCTTAAACCAATTGTTATTTAAAGTAACATGTGATATGCATGTACCATACTACCAACTAAAACACGACGATGAAAGACGTCAGAAGAAATGACATTTGGCACCCGTAGACTTGCAAGTCCCACTATAGCGAGCAGCAAGGTGTAGGATAGTCAATCAAGTATAGATCTATACACAAATTTAACGCTCTCCTTCTAGGAGACTCTGGATACAAAACGAGCCATGACAGGTGATGCCATGCCCCGTTACGTGGCTCACATTTCTGTTGTAATGTTCTTGTATATGTATGTATGTACTAGTATAATGTATGTTCTCTCTATCTAGTATGCTCTGTTTATTTCTCATCATAGTATTCTCTATCTGTATGTTATTGTTTGTTTCTCATCATATTATTCTCTATCTGTATGTTATTGTTTGTTTCTCATCATAGTATTCTCTATCTGTATGTTATTGTTTGTTTCTCATCATAGTATTCTCTATCTGTATGTTATTGTTTGCTTCTCATCATAGTATTCTCTATATGTATGTTATTGACTCATGTATGAACTGACTCATTGTATGTTTCATTGTTCTAGTAATAGTATTAGTAACTTCCTAAACTATACCTATTATAGTTTACTAGTAATGTTGTTTGTATGTATGAACATGATTGTATACCTTTGCTACCCAAAGGTATTGAACTGGGTGAAGGAACTTTTATATCTATACACATATACATAATATATAACTAAGATTCAAATGACCTTCAGACAAATAACCGATACCCTAAGTCCACAACCAAACAAGGAACAGGAAGCAAGGCGAGCTATCAGTCCTAAGTCCTTTCAATCCTACTTATATAACTATATCTATATAGATATGCATTTGACAAAGTATAAGTTTAAAAGAGTTTGAAATAGAAAGTATTTAACATGTAAAAGTATTTGATAATCATTTGAAGTAGTTTTGTTTGATAAAACAGCTAATTGAATAGCAAATCCTTTGTTTGACAGTTATTAATCACATGTGATTGATATAATAACTAAAATGTTTCAACTTGTATCCCCCCATAAAAGCATTTAAAATCATTTAAAAGGTTGATTAAGGGGTATGAACTCACCTGTAGTGAGTGGTTTGGATGAACGGATGGTATAGGATGCTAAGTGTCAAGTAAAGACTTGAGCACACACACAGATCCTATTTAACATATATTGACACATATATGTATCCAGTTAGTCAATTAACAACTAATTAATCAATTAAAGACACCCTAAAACATGGATAACACTTTGATTCAAGTGCTAGGAGTACCAAGGGTTGCGTCTAAAGGTTGTAGGGCTTTGCTTTTGAGTTTACGGTGCAAGAGTAAACTCTCCATGAGTTTACGGCCTAGGGTTTGCGGCCCTAATGGGTTTACGGCCGTAAACCCATGGTAACTTCTACCATTTTGTGTTTTAAGGTCTTACAAGTCCAGGTTAAGAATCCTATGATCAAGTCCAAGCCTTTGGAAGTATTAGTGGCACAATTGCACCACCTTTTAGAGTTTACGGCCCATGGTCAATTCCTCATGAGTTTACGGCCGTAAACTCATGTGTGCTTGGTTCTTTTGTTTGTTTAAGGTCCTATACTCCTCAAGGAAGTGATCTAGACTTGTATCCAAGGCTTAGGAAGGGACTAGGGCTCATAATGGCCCTTTCATTAGAGTTTACGACCCAAGGAGATTGCCTTGGCCGTAAACACTTATGATCTTGTGTTTCTTGATGTTTTCTAGTTGTTTAACAAGTGTATCAAGCCTATAACAAGCTAAGGTAAGAGTACTTACAATTAGAAGCATGTAAGGGGGTTCACGGCCCAAGAACACTAGTGTGTGTTCTTGGTGTTCTTGGTGAAATGAAGAACACTTGAAGATCTAAGAAAATGGAATGCTTTCGTGGGTGAAATCATGTAAGATCACTAGATAATGGAAGATACCAACTAATCAAGGAAAGAAACACTTACAATGTTGAATATCAAGAAGGAAAATCGGATGATACTTGAGAGAGAATGAATTTCTAGGCTTGAAAATGGTAAAAAGTGAATAAAATGACTAAGTGTCATATTTATACTCCTTAGAGTTTACGGCCGTAAACTCCATGTTTGGTCCGTAAACTCCAAACTCTTGGAGTTTTGGGACTTAAATGTTGTATATTTAACTCTAGAGTATACTTCCTATATTTACCTCTTGAAGTACTAGGCTTTAGAACACTCAAACTGACTCTAAACAGCTTAAAAGTTAGCAGAAACAAATATGACTTCTATTGAAGTGAATGGTTGTACACGATAGAAATTTCGGATTGTCACACTTACAAAGCACTTGCTCGAGCATGTCTATTCACGGGGAACAATTGATCAAACCTTGTTCATTAAGCATGTTGGTGCCGATCAGATTCTTGTTCAAATCTACGTCGATGACATGATCTTCGGGTCAACATGTCCACAACTATGCAAAGAATTCGAATGTGTGATGAAGAAGAGGTTCGAGATGAGTTCTCTGGGGGAGATGCATGTTTTTAGGGCTTCAGGTCAAACCAAACTCAACCGGAATCCTGATACAACAATCCAAGTATGTTGAAGATATGCTGGAGAAGTTCGGGTTTCGAGATGCAAAACCTGCTTTGACGCCAATGGCCGAGCGACCTCTGTTGACTCCAGATATTGAAGGCGAATCCGTAGATCAGACAGATTATAGATCGATGATCGGATCGTTGATGTATCTAACCGCAAGCAGGCCATACATCATGTTCGCGGCTTGTCAATGCGCACCATATCAGGCTAATCCTAAATTTTCACATCTTACTGCTGTCAAAAGAAGTTTTCGGTATCTCAAAGGCAGCCTAAAACTGGGTCTTTGGTACCAGAAAAATTTTGAATTTGATTTATATGCTTTTGCTGACAGTAATTATGGAGACTGTGAGCTTGACAGGAAATCAACGTCTGGCGGATGTCAAATACTTGGAGACAGGCTGGTGTCATGGCAGTGCAAGAAACAGCATACAGTCTCAAACTCAACGGCAGAGGCGGAATACGTAGCTGCTTCTGCCTGTTGTTCTCAAGTTATCTGGATACAACATCAATTACTGGATTACGGTTTGAATTTTCTAGAAATCCCTACTTTTTTATAATTAATCTCCAATTCAAATTGCTAAAAATCCAGTCCCACACTCGAAAAACAAGCACATCGATATCAAAGTACATTTTATTAGAGATTGTTATGAGCGTTAGCTCATTCGGTTGGAACAGGCTCCCACTGCTAATAATGTGGCGGATATGTTCACAAAACCGTTCAACAAAACTCGATTCGATGTGCTTGTGGAATTTTTGAAAATGATATGCTTTGAGGACTAATTTTTGTTTTAGGTTAGTTCAAATTTGCGCATTTAATTTTCATTCTCACCCATGCACAAATTTAGGGGGAGAAATTAAACAAAAACCAAACAAAAATTATAAACTTAAAAATCCAAAAACACTTGCTTTTCTGTAAGTGTTGGGTTGGGAAGTGATATAGTCATGTGCTAATAGGCAATTTGAATCTGTGTAATGTACCAAAGTTAAAGTGTCTAGGTTCTGTGTTCGATGCGCTGGTAGGCACGAAAGATTTAAATGGACTTGAGTAGGTATAGATGAACTTAAGGAATGTAGAGACTTGACAAACTTTAACCTAGATAGTTCTGTTTAGCCTGACAACACGATGCTTGGGTAGATTGAGCAGGGAGATATACATGAGAATCCACCGGTCACACTAAAGTAATCTGTATCTAGAACCGTGGTTTAACTCTTCCTTGATGTATGCACTCTGTCCTTAATTCCGGTATTGACGGGGCGACTGGGGAATTCCGATAAAGTAGGTCTGTAGGAAATTATTTTCTTGCTTTCTTTCTGTTAGTCTTATGTTGCCTCCTCTGTGTGATTGAAATACATCCGACCTGGACTGCAACATATGCAATTCTATTTCTCTGCATTTTCTATCTATGCAATTCTTCCTATCTGGTTAGTCATATGTTGTCTCCTTTACGTGATTGAAAAATAAATCCGACCTGGTACACAGCATATGCACCCTTCTACTTCTCAATCTGTGACAACCCGAAAATTTTTAAATTTTTGCCTTGTAAAGCCCAGCCAGTCAACTCAACTGAGTGTCAGACTCATTTCTGCTATCATTTAGCCTCGTTTAGAGTCCGTTTTAAGGTTCAAAGCTCAGTACATTCAAGCATTGAGTATAGGAATTAATCGCGTACACTTCTGGCATCAAAATCGGACCATACACTCCAACAGGAGGAGTGTACGGTTGCACACATGGGTGTGCGGCCGCACACCCCTCTCCTGGCAGCACACTCACGTGTACAAAGGAGGGGTTTAGCCTTCATTCATCCCTTTTCACTCTCCAAGGCCTAGGACTCGATTTCTCTCTCAACTATCATTCGATTTGCAGCCTAGATCTTCGAGTTTGTAAGTGTTCTTCTCCCTATTTGTTGTTAATCTTCATAAACTAGTTACATCCTTTGATTTCATCCATTTGAAATCATCTTTTGACTAGATCTTCAAATCTTCATCCATTTCACCAAGAACACCAAGAACACACACTTGTTCTTGGCGATTTTGGACCTTCTCGAGCTTCCGGATCGTAAGTACTCTTCCCTTAAGCTTAGAACTTGATAAGAACATGAGATTAAGGCCTTGAAATTGCCCAGAACTCAAGAACACATGGTGTGTGCGGGCCTTAGAAAACGTCCAAACCATGTTTATCAAGGAGTGTGTGGCCGCACACATTCCATGTGGCCGTATACCCCTTTGTTTAGTGTTTAAGGGCCTCCAAAGTGCCTTTCTAGCTTCAACACTTGATGAGCATTAGTCGTTCAAGCATCCCCACCCTTTGGAAAACCTTTTGTGCACTCTTTACCATGAGTGTGCAGCCGCACACTCCCCTGGCCGCACACCCATGGCCGCACACTCCTCAAAGTGGCCGTACACTCCCTTAATTCCAATCACATGTGATTCCAACACTTGGACAAAGTGTTTCTTAGTCCCGTAAGGTGTTTCCTTGCATTTGGTTGCTTCTAAACACTATATTTATGTCAATATATGCCATTATATGTCATTTAGGACTCGTTAAGTCTCGGGAGTTCATTCGTGGAACTTCTCATCCTTAGGCGCATATTCGTTTGAGTCACCCACACAAGGTGAGTTCATACCCCGTAATCAATCTTTTAAACTATTTTAAATGCTTTTAAGGGGGGGAATACATGTTGAACACAATGATAATTGTGTAATTGTTTGTTATAAACATTTTCAAAAGGCTGCTTATGTCATTTATAAGTGGTCAAAACATTTCAAAAACTCTTTTTATGTTATGTTACTTTATAGTTTAACAAAACTCTTTTTAAGTACAAGCATAACTTAGTAGAAAAATGAGTCTTTTCAACAACAGTTCAAGTAAATTACTAGTAAACTATAAGGGGTATAGTTTAGGGGTTCAGTTCATACTATAACTAGAAGATACTAAGATTCTAGATACTAGAGGATACTAAGATACTATAATAAGAGAAGATACTAAGATACTATAACAAGAACATACTAAGATACTATAACAGAACGAACATAATAAGGTGCTGCAGCATGGGACAACTACAGGATCAATAATACCAATGAATCACTAACTCATTGTTCTAGGCAATTAGTGATAGTTATAATGGGTATACATGATCAAATGACTTTAATGTGAATTTACACGGCCTAGCAACTGGTTTGCGGAAGTCGTGTTTGGTTCCCAAAATCTCTTGTAAGGAGAGCGTATAGTATGGGTTCTATTCATCACATTATGACCTTAATAAAACAAACATGTTTTAAGGTAATCAGTACGTCAGGATGTCAATTCAAAAGACAACTGTGCACTTATATTTTTCCAAATACTTTCATATTGTGACAGTTCCACTTGAAAGTTAATACAAACTATTTTCGAGTCAAGATAGTTATAAACTAGGGAAAACTTACATTTTACAACCGACCCACAGAACAGTCGACTCTAGTACATTCAGTAGAAGGGGGCCTATAATGCTAAATTTATGATTTCTTAGTGTATACATTCAGGGATATATATTAATCGGATCCGACAGGTAGTAGGATGTATGTTTTCCGCTTCATTTCCTGTTCCTTTTTTGGTTGTGGGCTTAGAGCAGATACACCCAGCCTACTATCTATCCGATCTTAGATTATATATGTTTTCGTATACACTAAGTAATCATAAGGGGTACCAGGTATGGGCCAGGTCATAGGACACTAATTCAATGCACCGTTTTCTAGTACACAAACATACTTTTCAAACAAGAACTTTTGGTATACAAAACTAGAAACTTACCAGTAAAAGGGTTTAATTCATTTTTATTAAACAAGTACAACTTAAAGGACCTTAGGTGGTTAACTCAATAATACCTTAGTTTAAACAGCAGAGTTATATATAATGAACATCCGATAGGTAGTTGGATGCGTGCTTTCCGCCTTATTCCCTGTTCCTTGTTTGGTTGTGGGCTTAGGGCAGACTCACACAATTAACTATCTGTTCGATATTAGATTACGTATAGCTAGTATAAACCGAGTGATTATAGAAGGAACTACTGTGGTTACACTTTTATATTAAGAAATAAGGGTTTTCTTAAGGAATCTTTTCATCAAACTAAAGGAACTATTTCAGTTAATTCCGTGAGTAACAAGTCGAAACACCAGGGTTATATACAAGGATGATGTAACAAACAATGGGATGTGTGTCTTCTGCCTCATTTCCTGTTCCTTGTTTAGGGTTGGGCTTAGAGCAGATACACACAACCGATTGTTTGTTTACTCTGGGTTTTATATAACTTATATCCATTTAGTACTCATAGAAAGGACTGTAGAGGCATTTTTACTTATCTTTCATCAAAGCAGGAAATATAGGATTTCCTGGAGGAACATGCAAACTTTTCTAAACAGGACTTACTATCACTTACTACAACTTTCTACAACTTTCTTACTACTTACAACATCACATAAATCTTATGAACTCACCAGCTTAAATGTTGATCTACGCTTTCAAAATAACTTTATTCTCAGGAGACCAGTAGACAGGTTCGTGCACTGGGATTCAGAAGATGCAGCTGTATAGCTTCATGTCTTTTTGTTATTTGCTATGTATTCTATATTATATGAATCACATACTTTGTAAACACTTTCTTTCTAAATGAAATGGTTGTTTATTACTTTGCTTACTATGATTCATGACTTGTGATACTAAACATGACGTCCTACACCCCAGAATGTTTCCTCCGTTCCGGTTTTGGGGTGTGACAGATTGGTATCAGAGCAATGTTTATAGTGAACTAAGTATATCAACCGATAAAAGATATACAACTATAAATACAATGGGGCAGAAGTGCTCTGAATAAGAATATATTTTAAATATATAAGTATACCTTATAAAAGTATACATATTTGCTTATACATATATACATACTAGAACAAGTATCACGCGAAGAACAGAACAAAAGAAGTTATAGGTTGAACACTGTGGTCAAACCTAGACAGTTATGTAATCATAGCCAGGATCAATATAGCCTGATCAACTATATTCATTCGAGATGTGACCGGCATGTGTTTGGGAGTGATGTGGTGTTACAACGTTCTTAAAACTTAGCTAACACTAGTCAAGAGAATACTAGATCAAGTACATAGAGTTAGAATACTATAGGAGTATTCTATGATACTAGAACGCGATAACAAGTTTTGAAACATACCAAGTTCATTACATTAAAATACTATAGGAGTATTTTAGGCACTTTATAAATAACTTATGTGATAACTTAAAAGACCCTTACGGATAGGTCTATAATCTTGCAATGTATACTCTAAGGTTATATATAATTGAGATTTTATAGACTTAGAATTTGTGATCTACGCTTCACTACATGTTCCTTGTTTGCTTATGGTTTTGGAGTAGGATCACTTATTCAAAGGTCTATTTAATCTTAAATTATATAAAACTTGTATGCATTGTGCAATTATAGGGGGACTCTGTAAGGATCACCCCATAATGTTTCAAAAAAATCTCATAGATTCTTTAGTCACTTCCATTCTCGCACGTCAAACCCAGATAGATGTAACCACTTCCTCATAGTAGAAAAAAGAAGAGTCAAGGAGGAACAAGATTAGGTTCAGGAGAAGCTTTGAAAGAAGGATCAACAGAAGTAACCAAAACGTCTTATGCGACACACTAATAAATAATTATCTTGGTAACTTAATGAGTTAGTGGAAACACTGCTCACGTTATGTGTTAGGATTATTTTCTTACATGCAGCTGGTAACAGTTATTCAGGTAACAGATATTCATTCGAGGATAGCCATTCCAAATTCATACAGTTTATTTGGTATAGACTCTTTTATGAATTATTCCCTGAAACCTGTGGAAGTCAGGACCCGATACACTCAGAACTAGGATAACCTTGTCTTTCAGCTTTCGGCTTTCGGCTTATGTCCATTGCTTTAGACTTATCCCTTCTCATCTTTGTATTCTTTTAGCAAAGATGCCTCCTCGCAGACCAAACAGACGCACTACTCCCATAACTCCAACTCCACCGCCACATTTCGATCTTGCTGCTCTCCAAGCAACGATATCCTCCGCAGTGGCAACTGCTCTAGCTCATTTCGGCGAAGGTGGTAGCCTCAGATCTGGTAGCGGTACCCACTTAACCAACCCCGGAGTTACTCACGAACACCCAAGGGAGTGTTCGTATATAGACTTCATGAAATGCAAACCCAATTCCTTCGATGGAAATGGTGGAGTCATCGCTCTGATGCGATGGTTCGAGAAAACAGATTCGGTCTTCGAAATCTGTTCGTGTCCTGAAGGGAGCAAAGTGAAGTTTGTTGCATGCACCTTCTCTAACAGAGCCCTGACATGGTGGAACAGCCATGTTAAGTCACTGACCCCATCAGTGGCTAACTCAATAGGTTGGGAGAACCTAAAAGAGTTAATGTTGGATGAATACTGCCCGAGGGGCGAAGTTCAAAAGCTGGAACAAGAACTATGGGAGCTCACAATGGTCGGCTCAGACATAGTGGCCTACACTGACTGGTTCAGCGATCCAGCGGCACTATGCCCCGGGATGGTTACCCCGGAGAGCAAGAAGATAGAAAGATACATATGGGGGCTATCTGCCCAGATCCAAGGAGATGTGCTGTCTTCTAACCCAACCACATTCGATAGTGCTAAATGCCTGGCTCAGCGACTCATCGACCATAGAGTCCGCCATGGTGTGGAAGTCCCCGTTCCAGAGCCATCAAGGGAAGAGGACAATAGCCAGAAGTCGGGGAACAAGAGGAAGAAGAAGCGAACAACACAGGAACCCCCACAGGACGAACAAGCAAGTACCCTATACGCCGCTACAAAACCTGCTACTCCAGCACCTGCCAGTCGATATGCTGGAACCCTCCCGAAGTGTGGTAAGTGCAATTATCACCACATCGGAGTATGCCGGGTAATGCAGTGTCTGAACTGCCACAAAAGGGACACAAAATCCGTTTCTGCAGGGCACCGGCTCAACCGATCTCCCACGTCCCCGGAGTTGAAGAAAACCAAGCCTGCTATGGCTGTGGTGAGAATGGACACTACCAGGAGGACTTCCCGATAACAAAGAACTCAGGAGCGGATGGACGAATTATGATGATCACCGCAGGAGAATCGACCTCGGAGTCGCCATCAAGCAGCGGTACATTTTCGAAATAGTAATTGCTTTCAAAATTAATTTATATTTATATAAGATTAAAACTTAGGGATAACACTTAAAAGTAATTATAATAACTCACTTATTGAAATAAGTCATAGTATTCAAGAAAACTAAGGGATCCATTCTGAAAAGCTATGATGGCTTAGTATGTACATTAAGGGTTGTGCATAGCTAAGATTTTGCAGACTTAGAGTGAGTGATTCCGCCTTAATTCCTGTTCCTTTTTTGGTTGTGGATTTGATGCAGAATTACTCAGTCGACCGTCCAATTCATCTTAATTATTCATCAATTGTATATTCCAGGCGATTGTAGTGGTACCAAGGAGGATCGTAGTTTAAAGTATCGATACTAGTTATCAAAGCACTTTCGCGGTATGTACGCGCACATCGCGGTATGATACGTAGAAGTGTTAACAACAAGAGGAAAACAGAAAGCACTAGAACAGTTACAAAGAGTACACTTTCGAGCACACTAGGGAAGTACATCATCATATAACAAACGTTTCTTTCAAATCGGCCAAAACTTTGTTCAGTAAAGAGTCTGTTACTTTCGTTCGTCATGAATTGGCGTGGTCCTCACCATACTAAGTTCATATGTTTCTCTCGCATCGACCGTCAAATGCGCAAAACCTTCGTCATTCGTAATGACAGTCCGATCTAAACCTCAGTCTTGTCATTCGTATTCTAAACCCCGAAGTACTCATGCGAAGAGTACTTGGTCCTCCGAAGCCTCGCCGTCGTATGTTCCACAAACCTTTCTGAAATACCACTCGTCCAACAGACCAAGTTCGATCACAGAGGCTAAGGACGAATACAGCCCACCTATCACTATTTAGTGTATACGCAAGGGTGGTATATGATTATGATTACGCAAATCTAGTATGTGTGTTTCCTTCCTATCTCATGTTCCTTGTTTGGTTATGGATCTGGGGCAGAGTCGCACATCCAACCGTCTAACTAATCCTAATTTTATACGATTTGTATGCATGAGGTAATGATAGATGAACCGAGTATGAATCCTATCATGAACAGTAGGGAAAAGTAGCCAGGTCTACGAGTGGGTATTCTGCCAATCGGAGGAGCGCAACCCTAGTAGTACGGCTAAGAAAGCTAATTTCGGGACGGAATTCCATCTAACAGGGGGATGATGTGACAACACGAAAATTTTTAAATTTTTGCCTTGTAAAGCCCAGCCAGTCAACTAAACTGAGTGTCAGACTCATTTTTTCTATCATTTAGCCTCGTTTAGAGTCCGTTTTAAGGTTCAAAGCTCAGTACATTCAAGCATTGAGTATAGGAATTAATCGCGTACACTTCTGGCATCAAAATCAGACCATACACTCAAACATGAGGAGTGTACGGTCGAACACTTGGGTGTGCGGCTACACACCCCTCTCCTGGCAGCGCATTCACGTGTACAAAGGAGGGGTTTAGCCTTCATTCAATCATTTTCACTCTCCAAGGTCAAGAACTCGATTTCTCTCTCAACTATCATCCGATTTGCAGCCTAGATCTTCTAGTTTGTAAGTGTTCTTCTCCCGATTTGTTGTTAATCTTCATAAACTAGTTACATCATTTGATTTCATCCATTTGAAATCATCTTTTGACTAGATCTTCAAATCTTCATCCATTTGACCAAGAACACCAAGAACACCAAGAACACACACTTGTTCTTGGCGATTTTGGACCTTCTCGAGCTTCCGGATCGTAAGTACTCTTCCCTTAAGATTAGAACTTGATAAGAACATGAGATTAAGGCCTTGAAACTGGCCAGAACTCAAGAACACATGGTGTGTGTGGCCGCACACACAGGTGTGGCCGTACACCCCTCAGAACACCCCTAAAGGCTTCTATATTGAAAGTACCATTCCCTAAGCTTGTTACTTACTAGATATGAGCCTTAGAAAACATACAAACCATGTTTATCAAGGAGTGTGCGGCCACACACACTCCATGTGTGTGACAACCCGAAATTTCTATTCTGTACAACTATTCATTTCATTAGAAGTCAAAACTGTTTCTGCTAATTGTTAAGCATTTTGGAGTCGGTCTGAGTGTTTTAAAGTTAGTACTTCAAGAGATAACAGGAGAGAGGATACCCTAGAGTTTATTGTGCACCAATAAAGTCCCAAAACTCCAAGGGATTGGAGTTTACGCCTAAACAAGGTGTTTACGGCCGTAAACCCCAAGGGGTATAAATATGGCACTTAGCCATTTTATTCACTTTTTCACATTTTCAAGAAATAGAACTCATTTCTCTCTTAAGTATCATCCGACTTTTCCTCGAGATCTTCAAGAAATTAAGTGTTTCTTGCCTTGTTTAGTCGATATCTTACTTAATCTAGTGATCTTACGTGATTCCATCCGTGAAATCATTCCATTTGTGTAGATCTTCAAGTGTTCTTAGTTTCACCAAGAACACCAAGAACACACACTAGTGTTCTTGGACTTCTAACACCCTTTCAAGCTTCTACATAGTAAGTACTCTTACATTGGCTTGTTATAAGGCTTGCTACACTTCTTAATCATCTAGAGAACATAAGGAAACACAAGATCAAAGGTGTTTACGGTCCAAGATGTTCTTGGACCGTAAACCTTATTGAAGGGGCCAAAGTGTGCCCTAGTGCCTTACCAAGCCTTGGATACTAGTCTAGATCATATCCTTAAAGTGCTTAGGACCTTAAACATCAAAAATACCATAAAACATTTGGGTTTACGGTCGTAAACCCATGGAGAAATGGTCCATGGACCGTAAACTCCACAAAGGAGTGAAATGGTGCCCTAATCACTTCCAAAGGCTTAGACTTGAAGTAGGAATGCTTCTTTAGGACTTATAAGCTTCAAAACACAAAATGGTAAAAGTACCATGAGTTTACGGCCGTAAACTCATGGGTTTACGACCGTAAACTCCAATGGAGTTGGTCCCAAAACCGTAAACTCATAAAGAGCTTACCCTTGGACCCTAAACTCAATAGCCAAGTCCTACAACCCTTAGGTGCAATCCTTAGTACTTATAGCACTTAAGTAAAGTTAGTACTTCAAGAGATAACAGGAGAGAGGATACCCTAGAGTTTACCAATGATTTTTTTGTTTTGTCTTCATTCATTGATCAAAAGGAGAAAAAATACTTGCATATTACTTTTGATAAAAAGTTTTGTGCAATTGGAGATGGACACTTTTCATTCGTGACTAAAAAACACCAAGACCAATTATTTTTGGATGATGGCAGAATTTTGTACCCTCCAAAAGATGATATGAAGATTTCCAAAACAAGATGTGTTCATGGTGGTAGCAATCAGTCACGAAAAGAGGCATTGCGTGGCAATTCTTATGCCAATTTTTCGTGTTGGCCACAAACAAAAGATAGTTTTATTAATTCTTCATTTGTTTTTCAAAAACACCAGGAGCGAAGCCTTGAAGTTTGTGGTGAAAGAAAGAAGAAGGATTGTATCCATCTTTTTACAAACCATCTTTCTAAGAGTAATGAAGAAAGAATTAATCAATATGAAGATCCAAGTCCCAAGTATTTACGTAGGAGGGAGCTCATGATGTTGGGACTCATATTCTTTTGGTGTGCCCTAAATTGGGAAGCCATGATATTGGGACGTGTCGCTCAACAACTTACAAATACAAATGATGTTCCATTCATTAAAATGATTGCAATTAACCATTTAAATTATTGCAGGGTTAATTTGCAGGGTCGAGTTCATGGGAATGTACGAAAGTGGTTTTTGATCTACAAATGGAAGATACGGTTAGGATTAAATTCTATGAGTTCTTTGAGTTGTTTGAAGAAGAACATGTGTATGTGGAGAAGAGACCAACTTGGAGTAAATAAAATGTCACATTCTGCAATAAAAATTTGTTTTCAAGACCTGCTGTCATGGAAGGTTTGCACGGGAGAACAACACAATTTGGTTCTTACCGAATTGAGGACAATTCCTTTCGAACAAAGAGGGAATGATACATGTGTGGAAGTGACAAATTCTGAAAATGATAATGGTTACAAGGTAGATTTGGGAGGAGACCATGGAGTGCATGCTACCTTTAATGTGGGAGATCTTTCACCTTATCTTGATGATGATGGACTTGATGAATTGAGGTCAATTCCTTTCAAAGGGGGATGGGATGATCCATGCATGGATTATGAAAGCCCAAAAGGTGATGGATTAGTGATTACTAGTGGGCTAGAAGGTGGCTTGGGCTCAATGGTTGGGTTATGCATGGTAACCCACAAATTGAATTAGGGTTGCATGAAGGCTAGGGCAACATTTTTAAGGATTCATAAGTGCTAAAAACGTTACTTTTTGCTTCATAAAGCCTCCTAGCCGTTTTTATCACTCTTTGGTGGATTATGGTTGCACTTTAATGCTTCTTATGGCTCCTTAATGCTTCATATGGCTCCTTAATGAAGCATAGACGTTTTTTTCATTCTCAAGTGTCTTGGACCATTTTTTTGTGTTATTTCAAGAGTTTCCTTAAATTTCATTTACTAGTTTTAATGAATAATTGGTTGGTTGGCTTCTAACCACCAAGTTTGTAATAAAGGCTTCATATAAAGCCAAGTTTATGCATGGAAAAAGTAATAGACGAATTTTAATCAAAGAACCCTTTTGTTCACTTTGAATTATTGTCATAGTTCACAAATTATCATCTTTTGGACGTGATCCTTGAGTTGATCGAATTCAAGCTAATAGGTCTTAGTTTGTCTTCAGATTTACAAGCTATAGGTCTAGTTTGTTTATCAAATCTATCCTTTTATTGTTTTCGTCTCAAACATTATTCCATCTCAATACAAAACAGCCCATACACGTATCACATAGGCTTAGAATCTGTGATCTTTGCTCTACTTCCTGTTCCTTGTTTGGTTGTGGGCTTAGAGTTAGGGTCACCTATTCGAAGGTATGTCCTATTTTGAGTACATATAACTTGTATGCACTAAACAAGTATTGGAGTAACTGATAAAGATCCTCTTATAATTATCTAGGTAGTTCGTCTATTAATTATTTCTTTATCCCATTTCTCGCGTAGATTTCATGGCTGGATTCCATATCCCCGGAGACCCGTACTATCCTAACGAAGGCAATGCTGGATGGCTTGGTGAAGAGCCAGAAGATGATCACCCAATCCCATTGGATGATCATGAAGCTGAAGGCTTTTCTGATGGTTCTGACTCGGAACCTGAAGTCAACAACCTACCCCCAGCTGCTCAAAACCCAAACCTGAATCCTCGTCCAGCATTTCAAGGACTCACACCTCTGTGGGCCACAAACTTGAACAGATGGAGTCAGGAACAGGGATAACCCATTCCCTACAATGGAGACAGAAGCTTCTACAACCTCACCTAGGGAGGTTCAGCTGACAGGGTCCTACCCGTCATGGTCCGTAGGATTGCTCGGAACGCCGAGCAAGGTCGAGCAACTATCAACCGAGTCGTGGAGATTGACGCCAACTCTGGCGTTGACACAGTCCGCATTCGCCAGCTAGAGTCTGCTCATGAGAGGACTCAGGTCTGCAATGCAGCTCTACAGAGGGAACTTGCTGAAACCCAAGCTGAAGTCAGAGAACTTCGAGCTCAGCAAGCAAGATCTGAAAGGCGTATGAGGGACATAGAACATCTTCTGTCGGAGTCAAGAACTCACTCTAGTAGTTCTCGTCGCCGATAGAGTCCCATCGACTTCTCTTTTGGATATAACCTAGTTTCTGTAAAAACTCTAGTCTAATTTCCTATCCTTGTACATCTTAGACCTGTTAGGTGTTGATTAGGTCGTAGTTCTGTCAAAATTTTCCCATCTTGGTTGATGTAAGGCCTACTTCTAGGCCATTTTTCCCAACTTGTTACATCTGTAATTCCAGTATTATTGACAGATATCTAATCTCACGGAAATTATTATCCAAACACTATCATCTGTTAGTACTAGATCAGCATTCAAATCGTTCTATTCATTTGTGATGTTGGGCTATGGAGAGTTAGTCTATGGGTCATTCTCATCAATTTTCCCATTTAATTCTTATCAATATCTTCATATTTCTAAACTTATAGTTAAAAGATGCCTCCACGTCGATCAACAAGACGCGATCCTCCAATCACTGCAACACCTCCTGCTCCTCAAATCGGTACAGCAGCTCTTAATGCTGTTGTAGCTGCGGCTGTGGCTATAGCCATGGCTCAATATCATTCATCTGGTTCCACTGGAGGAGGAACCCCTGTTCAATCTACTCTTGGTGAAGCTCCTGTGCGCTTGAGAGAGTGCTCCTATAAGGACTTCACTAACTGCAAGCCCAAGTCTTTTAGAGGGACTGGCGGAGTCATTACCCTCTCGTAATGGTTTGAGAAGACCGAATCGGTTTTCGAAATCTACTCCTGTCCAGAGGAGAGCAAGGTCAAGTTCGCTGCTTGCACCTTTGAAGAAAAAGCCCTGACATGGTGGAATAGCCATGTCAAGTCACTATCCCTAATAGTGGCAAATGCTATGGGTTGGGAAGCTCTGAAAGAGCTAATGATTGAGGAGTACTGCCCGAGGGGCGAAATCCAAAAACTGGAGGAGGAACTGTGGAGCCTAACCATGAAGCGCTCCGACATAGTCTCCTACACCGCCAGGTTCTGTGAACTGGTGGCCCTCTGTCCCAACATGGTTCATACAGAGGGGAAGAAGATAGAGAGATTCATATGGGGGCTGGTGCCTCCATTCCAGGGAAATGTTTTGGCTTCAAACCCCACTACATTCGATAGTGCCAAGCGATTGGCACAGCGGCTTATAGACCATGGGGTTCGTACCCCGGCCGCAACAACAACCCTGGCCATCTCAGAACCTTCCAAAACCGCTGATTCCAAGCGGAAGTTCTGGGATGACAAAAAGAAGAAGAAGGCTGCTAAAAAGCAGCAGATCGTGGCAGTTCATGCTGCGATAGCACCTGCCACTGCTGCTGCTCCGGTAAAGCAGTACGCTGGAAGTTTTCCTAGGTGCAACCAGTGTAACTTTCACCACATTAGAGCCTGCCGGGAAATGCAGTGTTCGAACTGCAACAGGAAGGGGCACGCCGTCCGTTTCTGCAAAGCTCTGGCGAGGCCACTCAACCAAGTCCCCGACGCAGGAGTGGGCCAAGCTTGCTACGGTTGTGGCGAGGTGCGCCACTACAAGAGGGACTGCTCAAAGGCAGGGAATGTCGGTAGAGTGGGAAGAGTTCTGGCCATAGGCCACGAGGAAGCGGTTGCCGACCCCACAGTGGTCACGGGTACGTTTCTCCTCAATAACTCTTATGCATGCATACTGTTTGATAGTGGAGCAGAGAGGAGCTTCGTGAACCAAAAATTTGCTCATTTACTTAAGCAAAAATCACGAGCACTTAAAGAACCATTCACTGTAGAAATGGCTAATGGAAAGACGGAGAGCACTAGGAGTATATTCATAGGGTGTACCCTAACTCTAGATAGCCATTCATTTTCGATCGACCTCATGCCGGTCTCAATTAAAAGTTTCGACGTCATTATCGGCATAGATTGGTTGAGTCTTCATCGTGCCGACATCATGTGTTACGAAAAGGCTGTACGCCTTAATCTGTCATCTGGCGAAACTGTAGTAGTATATGGCAACAAAACCCGGCACGAACCTTCGTATCATCTCGAGCATTCAAGCTCAGAAATTCTTGCGAAAGGAATGTCGCGCATTCCTTGCTCATGTGGTCGATGTGAGCCAAGAAACGAAAGACATTCAGAACATTCCAGTAGTACGCGACTTTCCCAATATCTTTTCAGAAGAACTCCCAGGATTACCTCCGCAACGTCAAGTCGAGTTCCGAGTCGAATTAGTTCCAGGGGCTACGGGCCCTATCGTCTAGCACCTGCAGAGATGCAAGAACTGTCCTGTCAACTTAACGAACTGCTCAGCAAGGGCTTTATAAGACCAAGCTTCTCACCATGGGGAGCTCCAGTCTTGTTCGTCAAGAAGAAAGACGGATCGTTTCGTATGTGCATCGACTATAGGGAGCTCAACAAACTAACCGTCAAAAATCGTTACCCTCTGCCTCGTATTGACGATTTATTTGACCAACTTCAAGGGGCGAACTTCTTTTCAAAAATCGACTTAAGGTCCGGATATCACCAACTACGAGTGCTAGGGGAGGATGTTCCGAAGACAGCCTTCTGAACTTGTTGTGGGCACTACGAATTCGTAGTGATGCCGTTCGGATTAACAAACGCGCCCGCAGTATTCATGGATTTAATGAATAGGGTGTTCCGTGCTTACTTGGATCAGTTCGTCATAGTCTTCATCGATGACATACTCATCTACTCTCGTAGTAAGGAGGAACATAGTCAACATCTGCGACTAGTCTTAGAAACATTACGATCGGAGAAGCTCTATGCAAAGTTCTCAAAATGCGAATTTTGGATCCGAAGAGTCGAATTCTTAGGGCACGTGGTTAGCGAAGAGGGAATACACGTGGACCCTTCCAAAATCAAGGCCATTGAGAGCTGGTCAGCACCAAAGACGCCTACAGAAATTCGTCAATTTCTAGGCCTCGCTGGCTACTATCGCAGGTTCATTCAGAACTTCTCCTGCATCGCGAAACCTCTTACAACACTGACCCAGAAGGGCGTGCCCTTTGACTGGCAAGAAAAGCAAGAGAGAGCGTTCCAAACGCTCAAGCGAGCCTTGTGCACCGCACCTATACTATCCGTCCCCGAAGGGATAGAAGACTTCGTTGTCTATTGCGATGCGTCAAATCAAGGACTCGGATGTGTTCTGATGCAGCGAGGTAAGGTCATCGCCTATGCCTCGAGACAGCTGAAGACACACGAGGTCAACTACACTACCCACGATCTGGAGTTAGGAGCAGTTGTGTTTGCTCTGAAGATCTGGAGACACTACCTGTACGGTACAAAACGCACTATCTTCACAGACCACAAAAGCCTACAACATATATTCGACCAGAAGGAGCTCAACATGAGACAACGACGGTGGGTCGAGCTACTCAGTGACTACGAATGCGAAATTCGTTATCATCCGGGTAAAGCCAACGTAGTAGTTGACGCCCTAAGTCGGAAGGAATATTCTGGTCGTAGAGTCAAATCATTGACTATGACTATCCATTCACACTTGTCCGCACAAATTAAGGAGGCTCAGCTCGATGCTTTAAAACCTGAAAATGTGGCGGGTGAATCCCTGAGAGGGATGGATAAGAACTTGGAGGTCAAGGGTGGTAGAGCTTATTATCTCATGGATCGGATCTGGACCCCGAAACTCGGTGGTTTCAGAGACTTGGTCATGAACGAGGCGCACAACACTCGTTATTCCGTCCACCCAGGTTCAAATAAGATGTATCTGGATCTTAAAAAGCTATACTGGTGGCCTAACATGAAAGCAGAGATTGCTACCTTCGTGAGTAAATGCCTTACTTGCGCCAAGGTCAAGGTCGAATACCAGAAACCCTCCGGTCTACTACAACAGCCGGAGATATCGGAATGGACGTGGGAGCGGATCACTATGGACTTCATAACCAAGTTGCCCACGACAACGGGTGGACTTGATACCATATGGGTCATCGTCGACAGATTGACCAAGTCCGCACACTTCCTGCCTATCAAAGAAACAGACAAGATGGAGAAGCTTACAAGAACTTACATTCGGGAGATTGTACGACTGCACGGTGTTCCCATATCCATTATCTCGGACATAGATAGTAGGTTCACTTCGAGGTTGTGGCAGTCGCTACAAAGTTCCTGAGGAACTAGGGTCGACATGAGTACAGCCTACCATCCACAGACCGACGGACAAAGTGAGAGGACTATCCAAACATTGGAAGATATGTTGCGAGCCTGTGTGATCAACTTTGGGAAAGCATGGGATACTCATTTACCCCTTGTCGAATTTTCCTACAACAACAGTTATCACACGAGCATAAAGGCTGCTCCATTCGAGGCCCTCTATGGCCGAAAGTGCATATCCCCTCTGTGTTGGGCTGAGGTGGGTGATACCCAGTTAGCTAAAGGACGAGTTCCTGAAAGCACTCTCATGGGTCCGGAGATCATTCGGGAAACCACAGAGAAGATCGTTCAGATTCGTGAACGATTGAAAGCCTCTAGAGACCGACAGAAAAGCTACGCTGATAAACAAAGGAAACCATTAGAATTCCAGGTGGGCGACCGTGTTCTATTGAAGGTCTCACCCTGGAAGGGCTTGATAGGCTTCGGAAAGTGTGGAAAGCTAAATCCAAGGTACATAGTTTCACCAAGAACACCAAGAACACACACTAGTGTTCTTGGACTTCTAACACCCTTTCAAGCTTCTACATAGTAAGTACTCTTACCTTGGCTTGTTATAAGGCTTTCTACACTACTTAATCATCTAGAAAACATAAGGAAACACAAGATCAAAGGAGTTTACGGTCCAAGATGTTCTTGGACCGTAAACCCTAATGAAGGGGACAAAGTGTGCCTTAGTCCCTTACCAAGCCTTGGATACTAGTCTAGATCATATCCTTAAAGTGCTTAGGACCTTAAACATCAAAAAGACCATAAACCATTTGGGTTTACGGCCGTAAACCCATGGAGAAATGGTCCATGGACCGTAAACTCCAAAAAGGAGTGAAATGGTGCCCTAATCACTTCCAAAGGCTTAGACGTGAAGTAGGAATGCTTCTTTAGGACTTATAAGCTTCAAAACACAAAATGGTAAAAGTACCATGAGTTTACGGCCATAAACTCATGGGTTTACGATCATAAACTCCAATGGAGTTGGTCCCAAAACCGTAAACTCATAAAGAGCTTACCCTTGGACCCTAAACTCAATAGCCAAGTCCTACAACCCTTAGATGCAATCCTTAGTACTTATAGCACTTAAATAAAGTGTTTTACATGTCTTAGGATGTCTTAACTTGGTTAATTAGTTGTTTAATGACTAATTGGATACATATATGTGTTATTATATGTTAACTAGGATCCTTGTGTGTGTTCAAGTCTTCACTTGACACTTACATCCTATAACAATCCGTTCATCCAAACCACTCACTACAGGTGAGTTCATACCCCTTAATCAACCTTTTAAATGATTTTAAATGCTTTTATGGGGGGGATTTCTTACTTTCCAAACAAGTGGATTAATAACTACCAAACAAGTGGATTTCTTACTTTCCAAACTGTGTTATCAAACCGTTTTACTTCAAACTGTTTTACAAACTCTTTTACATATCAAATACTTTTATTAAACTCTTTTAAACTTATATTATGTTAAATGTGTATCTATATAGATATAGTTATATAAGTAGCTTTTGAAAGGACTTAGGACTGATAACTCACCTTACTTCCTGTTCCTTGTTTGGTTGTGGACTTAGGGTATTCAGGTTATATGTCCGAAGGTCGTTTGAATCCTAGTTATATATTATCTATAGGTATATAGATATAAAAGTTCCTTCTTTCATCCAGTTCAATACCTTTGGGTAGCAAAGGTATACACACACGTTCATACATTCAAACAACATTACTAGTAAGCTATAATAGGTATAGTTTAGGGAGATACTAATACTATTACTAGAACAGTGAAACATACAAAGAGTCAGTTCATACATGAGTCAATACCATACAGAGAGAACATAACATACAGATAGAGAATACTATGATCAGAAACAAACAATACCATACAGAGAGAACATACATACATGCTAGACAGGGAGAGAACACACAATACATCTAGCACATACATATACTAGAACCTTACTACAGTTATGTGAGCCACGTAACGGGGCATGGCATTACCTGTCATGGCCGTTTTGTATCCAGAATCTCCTTGAGTGGGGAGCGTATGAGTTTGTGTATATATCTATACTGGATTGACTATCCTACACCTTGTTGCTCGCTATAGTGGGACTTGCAAGTCTACGGGTGCCAAACGTCATTTCTTCCGACGTCTTACATCGTCGTGTTTATAGTCGGTAGCAGGATACAGGCCGATCACATGGTACTTTAAATAACAATTGGTTTAAGGTAGTTAGTACAACAGTAGTTACTTAATACAACACTACAGTACTATTTCATTTTCCCATTACATTTACTTTGTGATCTTCACACAATAAACAGCAATGTAAAAACTATATTTTTGGTTAATGATAGTCAGACCTGGGAAAATACAAACTCTTACAAGAGATACACACACAGATACTAGATGCCTTGGTAGAAGGCTACTTTTAGTAGGAAACATAGGGTTTTCTAGGGGAGTTCAAACAATTATAAACAATTACAAACTTTTACAAACTTTTACATTACAGACTTACAAACACTTTCATACAAATACAGACACTACTATACTTATGAACTCACCAGCTTCAAAGCTGATAAACTCTTTCAAAATAACTTGTATTCTCAGGTCACCAGTAGACAGGTACCGGTGCCAGGTTTTGAGAAGATGGAGCTCGTTCAAGACTCATCTTTTATTTTGATTCATATTTTTGGTGTCTATATAACTTGACAGAACACACTTGTATTAAATTATATTATTAATGCAATGGTTGATGTTGTTGCTTGTTTACTACTTTGCATTGTTGTGATACTGTACATGACGTCCTCCACCCCCGAACGTGTCCGCCGTTCCGGTTTTGGGGTGTGACAATGTGGCCGTACACCCCTTTGTTTAGTGCTTAAGGGCCTCCAAAGTGCCTTTCTAGCTTCAACACTTGATGAGCATGAGTGTGCAGCCGCACACTCCCCTGGCCGCACACCCATGGCTGCACACTCCTCAAAGTGGTCGTACACTCCCTTAATTCGAATCACATATGATTCCAACACTTGGACAAAGTGTTTCCTAGTCCCGTAAGATGTTTCCTTGCATTTGGTTGCTTCTAAACACTATATTTATTTCAATATATTCCATTATATGTCATTTAGGACTCGTTAAGTCTCGGGAATTCATTCGTGGAACTTATCATCCTTACGCGCGTATTCGTCTGACTCACCCACACAAGGTGAGTTCATACCCCGTAAGCAATCTTTTAAACTGTTTTAAATGCTTTTAAGGGGGGGGGATACAAGTTGAACACAATGATAATTGTGTAATTGTTTGTTATAAACATTTTCAAAAGATTGCTTATGTCATTTATAAGTGGTCAAAACATTTCAAAAACTCTTTTTAAGTTATGGTACTTTATAGTTTAACAAAACTCCGTTTTTAAAGTACAAGTATAAATTAGTAGAAAAATGAGTCTTTTCAACAACAGTTCAAGTAAATTACTAGTAAACTATAATGGGTATAGTTTAGGGGTTCAGTTCATACTATAACTAGAAAATACTAAGATGCTAGATACTACAGGATACTAAGATACTATAACAAGAGAAGATACTAAGATACTATAACGAGAACATACTAAGATACTATTAAAGAACGAACATAATAAGGTGATGGATCATGGGACAACTACAGGATCAATAATACCAATGAATCACTAACCCATTATTCTAGGCAATTAGTGATAGTTATATTGGGTATACATAATCAAATGAATTAATGTGAATTTACACGGCCTAGCAACTGGTTTGCGGAAGTCGTGTTTGGTTCCCAGAATCTCTTGTAGGGAGAGCGTATAGTATGGGTTCTATTCATCACATTATGACCTTAATAAAACAAACATGTTTTAAGGTAATCAGTACGTCAGGATGTCAATTCAAAAGACAACTGTGTACTTATATTTTTCCAAATACTTTCATATTGTGACAGTTCCACTTGAAAGTTAATACGAACTATTTTCGAGTCAAGATAGTTATAAACTAGGGAAAACTTACATTTTACAACCGACACACTAACAGTCGAGTCTAGTACATTCAGTAGAATAGGGCCTATAATGCTGACTTTATGATTCCTTAGTGTATACATTCAGGGATATATATTAATCGGATCCGACAGGTAGTAGGATGTGTGCTTTCCGCTTCATTTCCTATTCCATGTTTGGTTGTGGGCTTAGAGCAGATACACCCAGCCTACTATCTATCCGATCTTAGATTATATATGTTTCCGTATACACTAAGTAATCATAAGGGGTACCAGGTATGGGCCAGGTCATAGGACACTAATTCAATGCACCATTTTCTAGTACATAAACATACTTTTCAAACAAGAATTTTTGGTATACAAAACTAGAAACTTACCAGTAAAAGGGTTTAATCCATTTTTATTAAACCAGTACAACTTAAAGGACCTTAGGTGGTTGACTCTATAATACCTTAGTTTGTACATCAGGGTTATATATAATTAATATCCGATAGATAGTTGGATGTGTGCTTTCCGCCTCATTTCGTGTTCCTTGTTTGGTTGTGGGCTTAGGGCAGATTCACACAATTAACTATTTATTCGATATTAGATTATATATAGCTAGTATAAACTAAGTGATTAAAGAAGGAACTACAGTGGTTACCATTTTCTATAAGAAATAAGGGTTTTCTTAAAGGATCTTTCATCAAACTAAAGGAGCTATTACAGTATAACTTAAAGGACCTTAGGTGGTTAACTCTATAATACCTTAGTTTATACAGCAGGGTTATATATAATTAACATCCGATAGGTAGTTGGATGTGTGCTTTCTGCCTCATTCCCTATTCCTTGTTTGGTTGTGGGCTTAGGGCAGACTCACACAATTAACTATCTGTTCGATATTAGATTACATATAGCTAGTATAAACCGAGTGATTAGAGAAAGAACTACTGTGGTTACCATTTTATATTAAGAAATAAGGGTTTTCTTAAGGAATCTTTTCATCAAACTAAAGGAACTATTTCAGTTAATTCCGTGAGTAACAAGTGGAAACGCCAGGGTTATATACAACGATGATGTAACAAACAATGGGATGTGTGTCTTCCGCGTCATTTCCTGTTCCTTGTTTGGTTGTGGGCTTAGGGCAGATACACACAACCGATTGTTTGTTTACTCTGGGTTTTATATAACTTGTATCCATTTAGTACTCATAGGAAGGACTGTAGAGTCATTTTTACTTATCTTTCATCAAAGCAGGTAATATAGAAATTCCTGGAGGAACAAGCAAACTTTTCTAAACAGAACTTACTACAACTTTCTACAAATTTATTACTACTTACAACATCACATAAATCTTATGAACTCACCAGCTTAAATGCTGATCTACGCTTTCAAAATAACTTGTATTCTCAGGAGACCAGTAGACAGGTTCGCGCACTGGGATTCAGAAGATGGAGCAGTATAGCTTCATGTCTTTTGTTATTTGCTATGTATTCTATATTATGTGAATCACATACTTTGTAAACACTTTCTTTCTAAATGAAATGGTTGTTTATTACTTTGCTTACTATGATGCATGACTTGTGATACTAAACATGACGTCCTCCACCCCAGAACGTTTCCGTTGTTCCGGTTTTGGGGTGTGACACAATCCCTCTAAATCTGGTTAGTCATATGTTTCATCCTCTAGGAGATTGGAAGAGATCCAACATGGGTGTATAGCATATGAATTCTAAATCTGACTTCTCCCATAATAATTGTCTGCTCACCTAAAGTAAGGAGTACTTTGGAAGTTCCTGATTATTGGGGTATGTCAGGAAGCGGGAAACATGTTCTAGTACATTTAAGATTAAACAATCACTCGGTTGTCTGTAGATCTCGCTGCTTAATTTAGGTGGACAACAATATCCTTGGTCGTCGTCAGATGAATGGTCCTTAGGAATCTTATCTAGAAACGTAAGGTCACAATGCCTAGTCATTTATAGTATGTCAAAAATTTGTCACAAACTTTCGTGTTTAAGTGGATCACAATACTGCACGATCGACCAGATCTAGACATGAAGGTAGAGGTACTGATAAACAGATTTGGACTGTCTAAAAACTTTGATCCCAATCTCATAGAATTTTATTAGTGATTAGTTGAAGTGAAATTAGTGTTAATTCATTTTAATTTCAAGTTTTATCTTTATGTTTATTTTTATTTTTTTTATTTTTATGTTTATTTTTATCTTGATAAAAATTAAAAATTAAAAATTAAAAAAATTGTTCAGTTTAAGTTATTTTTGAATTTATTTTATTTTATTTTATTTTATTTTATTTATTATTTTTATTCAATTTTCTAGTGCTCAAAATGTTTTATTTTTAAATTTTCGGGCATTGGGCTTGATTTTTGAAGCCTCTTGGGTTGCAGCCCATGGAAAATGGACCGGGTCTTGGGTCCAGGTATAAAACCCATTGTGTCCAGCTGTAAATCTTTTCTGCTCACTATTCATTGCTCCAGCCGTAATCTCACCCAAATACTCTCTCAGTTACTGTTCATCGATCCATCTCATTTGTGTTTGTAACTCGAAATCGATTGTTTACTCTTGTAGGTATGCATATTCCGACCACCAAAATGCTATGTTAACAAGAAATCAACCGTGCATCGAAGGATTAATCGGCGAAATAGAAACTGGCGGCGTTTACGGCCTTTGAAGGGCTTACGACCATTGAAGATCTTACGGCCGTACACCAGTTTACGGCCGTACACCAGTTTACGGCCGTACACTAGTTTACGGCCGTACTCCCCCTTCAAACACCGTTAAAGCCTACTTAAATTGTTATAATGATTAAATAAATTGTTTTGTCACTTGGCTTGGTTAAGTGTAGATCAAATGGCTGGACTCAAATTTGCTGATAGTCACAATTTGGCGATCTTTTTGGTTGACCCTCCAGCAGCTGACGGTGAATTCAAGTCTATGATCCATGGTTTGAAGAAATGCTGCTTAGCCACTGCTCTGACTCTTAATCCAGTGGTCTATCAAAGTCTGATTCAAGAGTTCTGGATGACTGCAGTGGTAAAAAAGGGGGATGATGGTTCAAAGTCTATTGAAGCTAATGTCAAGGGATGCAAAGTCATAGCAACAAAGCAAATCATTCGGGAGGTGCTAAGAATTGAAGATCAACCAGGTTTCCCAAATGAGATTGCAATGGATCAAGCTCAAGAACTTCTTGGTAAAATGGGATATGAAGGGGATATTCCTCCTACTCTCAAGAAGTTGTTACCACCATATTGGAGGTTTCTAGCTCATGTCTTTGTGAGCTGCATCTCAGGAAGGAGCTCTGGGGCAGACAAAATCTCTCTACGAAATACAGGCGCAATCGTTGCTCTGGCTGCAGGGTTTAATTTCAATTTCTCCATGTTCATCTTGGATGAACTTGTCGAGAAACTTGAAAGGAAGAAAAGAGACAAATTCTTCATGTATCCAAGATTCCTTCAAGTGATCAGCAATGAGCAATACCCAGAGATTGAGAAAGCAGGAGAAACACTTGATATGAAATATCTTGGATCAAACATTGTCGGTTTAATCAAACAGAATCGTAAGGGTAAAGTCATGTTTCAAGGAAAATATCCCTTGGTGAAGTTTGGATCATTTGTGGAGCTAGGTGATTCATCTGAGTCTGAAGAGTCCTCTGAACATCTGGAATCTGAAGATGATGTGGTAACTGCCTCTGACCATGAAGATGAGAGAGTTCCTCCTGTTGTAAATATAGTAGAGGAACATGATAATATGGTGAATGTGGAAGTGCAGAGTGACTTTCATGAGAGTGTAAATACTGGTGATGATGGTGGTGAAGAAGAGGGATTTGAAGATGATGATTCAATTTTTGGAGGAGATATGTCTGGGCCATACAATCTCAACATGTCAGGACCAAATGATTTTGACTTGAATTTCGGATTTAGGAATGATTATTAGCCTAGAAACGAGGACCTTGACATTTTCTTTGACAATGTCCATGAAGTTGCTCAATCGGCAACGGAGACACGACAAGTGGATAATCTTCAAGAACCTATGCCTCCTTCCTATGAACAGATGGTCAGTATTCCAATTGATACAGACACAACATCGAGGATTCCTCCCCTTAATGTTGATGTTCCAATTCCTACGCCATCTGTGACTGATCCGCTTGCGAAAGATACCTCTCAGCCTCCTTTAAAGAGAAGAAGACATGATCCGGGGCTGGGAGTGCTACTTAGGGATCAGACCTCACCCATTCAGCCTGCACTCACCACTTCAACTACTACAACAGTTTCAACTGCTCCTGATCAAGAAGGACGAAGAACCCTTTGTTGGGTTCTGAGCATCCTAACACTCCTATGGTGTACATGCAACCCTAGAAACCTTGGATCTATGTTTTACTATGAATACATGCAAATTTGTTTTTCCAAGGTTCATAACCTATCTAGCATGTCATGGGGTAATTTAAACATAAAAGCTAGAAGAATTACATACCTTTTCAATAGTGAGTTGATTCCTTGGAGTTTGAGAGCCAAGCACCAATAATGTGGATGCCTCAAATGGAAATCACAAATCACCACAAACTATGAAAAACTATGAGAGTGTATGTTTGCTTCTAGAAATCGGCCACCTTCTTGCACACACACAACTAGTGCCATTTCAAGCATCACAAGCTCCTTTATATAGTGTGCAGGATTAGGGTTACATCCATGTAAACCCTAATACCCATGACTCTTCCTTTCCAAGGATCCATGGGTTAAAAGCTCCATTGACTATCCATAGACTCCCATGCATGCCAAGCCCATTCCAAATGAGTATTAGCCCATACTTATATAAATACAAGAGCCCATATTTAATTAGTCACCTTTTTTATCACCAAATTAATTCTAAATTAATTTATGATCAATACTAATTAAATAATATGATTTCATATTAATATATTATAACTTATAATATATTAACAAATCATAAACATGCAATTCTCAAAGGTTTAACCATACAAATAGTTCGGGTGAAGTGCAACCCAAATGGACCATGCCGGGTCGGGTCAAGTATATATAGCAAATAAAGTTATGGACTTAGACACCTTATCCAACAGTCTCCCACTTGGATAAGTCTAATAACTATATTTGCCTATATTACTTTAGGACCCAACCGACAATCGTAGCTCTTAAAACTCTGTTTAACTATGAAGCACCATTTTAGATAAGTGATCATATAATCCTCTGTTCTCAAGATATCAGCCGGACAAATACATGGAACAATGTCGTACTAATTGTCCAGCAGTTTGTTTCCGGATTTCCGATTTGTTTGACATAGAACTAAATTGAACACATCAATTAGATTCTGACCGGGCCCGGTACATAGGTCAAAACAAAATCATCGAGGGGCCCAGATCTCGCTTCTAATCCTCCAAGGACTAGAAGGAACAGATAAACTTCAACTCATATACTTGTTTCTACTACTTGTTGAATTATACACAAAGGCACGTTTTATAACATCAAGTCACTGATGCGTTTTCGTGCAATCAATGCATAACCAACTCATAGGTAACAAATCATATCTCTAGGTTTGAAGACTTATATGATATTACCGTCTCACGATCACTCGAGATAAATTCCATGAAGTGATGCAAGTGAGCGTGGATTTATTCTAATACTCAGAACTTATGAGCACTCATGAATGTTGTAGCAACCATTGCTATGGCTAAACACCTTTAGACATCTACAAGCCCAATTCATGCCAGTCTTAATTCATACCTACTTCTGACGTATGACCGACTGTGGAAGTTTGAATAAAGTAACTTATTCTTGAAGTCAAAACATGCAAAGCTGAAACAATAGTAAATAATTGCCAAGAGACAGTAACACATTACTCATAAATAAACACACCTTTTATTCATCATCAAATGTCGATTACATTTTACAAGTTTTAGAAATAGCTAGCTAATCTGTAAAACTAATATCATCCTTCAGCCCGATGCGCCTCGCATGCTGTAAATGCCTAACCCTCGTCAGTCCCTTCGTGAGGGGATCTGCAGGATTCTCTTATGATGAAACCCAATTTTCCACGATGAGTCCTTCTTCTATCTTATGTCTTATGAAGTGATATTTTCTGTCAATGTGTCTGGATCTGCCATGATCTCTTGGTTCCTTGGCTAAGGCAACCGCATTGTTGCTGTCACAGAAAATCTCCATAGGCTCCTTAATAGCTGGTATAACTCCACGGTCTCCAATGAAGTTCTTCAGCCATATTGCCTCCTTTTCCGCTTCACTCGCTGCTATGTACTCTAATTCACAAGTCGAATCAGCTACCGTCTCCTGCTTGGAACTCTTCCAAGTGATTGCCCCTCCATTTAGAGTAAAGACCCAGCCCGACTGTGAGCGGAAGTTATCCTTATCAGTCTGAAAGCTAGCATCACTATACCCTACTACTCTCAAGTCATCACTCCCACCAAGGGTAAGAATCCAATCCTTAGTCCTCCGTAGGTACTTGAGAATATTCTTTACCACAGTCCAGTGAGCCTTGCCAGGGTTCCCCTGATATCTACTAACCATGCTCAAAGCAAAGGCCACATCAGGGCGGGTATAAGTTATAGCATACATGATCGAGCCAACAGCGGAAGCATATGGTAATCGACTCATCTCAGCTATCTCAGCCTCCGTACTCGGGCTCTGAGCCTTGCTCAGTTTGGCATTGCTTTGGATCGGTAATTCTCCTTTCTTGGAATTCTGCATGTTGAACCTTTTCAACACCTTATCCAAGTAGGTACTCTGATTAAGTCCAATTAGTCTTTTACTCCTGTCTCTTAATATCCTTATCCCTAGGATATAGGCAGCCTCTCCAAGGTCCTTCATAGCAAAACACTTCCCAAGCCAGGACTTCACCTCCTGCAAGGTTGGGATGTCATTTCCTATGAGCAGTATGTCATCCACATACAGCACCAATAAGCTAACTATACTCCCACTAGCTCTGACATATACACAGGACTCATCTTCACTTCTCGAGAAGCGAAACTCTTTTACTTTCTCATCGAAACAAAGATTTCATCTGCGAGGATCTTGTTTCAATCCATAGATGGATTTTTCAAGCTTACACACTCTATTCGGGTGCTCTGTACTGACAAAACCCTCTGGCTAACTCATGTAAACATCCTCAGCCAACTTCCTGTTAAGGAAAGAGGTTTTGACATCCATTTGCCAAATTTCATAGTCATGAAATGCAGCAATGGCTGACATAAACCTAATAGACTTAATCTTTGCTACCGGTGAAAAGGTCTCATCATAGTCAACTCTCGGAGTTTGAGAAAAGCCTTTTAGAACCAGTCGCGCCGTATAAGTGTGTACATTACCATCCATGTCGGTCTTCTTCTTGAAGATCCATTTGCACCCGACTGTCTTACGACCTGGTACATTGTCAACCAAGTTCCGAACTTGATTTTCATACGTGCACTGTATCTCGCTGTGCATAGCCTCTTTCCATTTAGCAGCCTCAAGGCCTGCCATGGCTTCCGTGTAACTGTTAGGTTCATCCAGATTTACCAGTGTACTATCACTGATAAGTGTATCACCTTCCGTAGTAATATGGAAACCATAGTAATGCTCAGGTGCATTCCTAACTCTCGTGGAACGCCTCTGAGGTACAGACTCGTCAGTTGGATCAACAAGAGTTTCCTCCTCAGGTTGATTGCTAGGGTTTGAGGTTCCTACACCATTTGACTCTTGAATTTCTTCAAGGTCAATTTGCCTCCCACTATTTCCTTGGCTCATGAACTCTCTCTCACGAAAGACCCATCTCCTTGCCACAAAGACCACATTCTCATTGGGTCTGTAGAAGAGGTAACCAAAGGATTTATGTGGGTAACCGATGAAAATAAACCTCTCACTTCGAGGTTCGAGCTTATCGTGAGTTTCGCGCCTCGCAAAATCCTCACAACCCCAAATCTTGATGTGGTCCAAGTTGGGAACTTTCCCAGTCCACATCTCATGAGGTGTTTTGGTAACCTTCTTTGTAGGGACTAGATTAAGGATATGGGCGGCAGTCTCTAAGGCATACACCCAAAAAGATATTGGTAGGGAAGCTCGACTCATCATGGAGCGAACCATGTCCAAAAAGGTCCGATTACGCCTCTCAGCTACACTATTCAGCTGTGGTGTCCTGGGAGGTGTCAATTGTGAGACAATCCCACACTCCTTAAGATAGTCGAGGAACTCTGTACTAAGATACTCACCACCTCGATCGGATGGAAGCATCTTAATGTTCCTGACCAATTGATTTTCTACTTCCTGTTTAAATTCTTTAAACCTTTCAAAAGTGTGACAACCCAAAAAAAATTTCCTTGTAAGTCCAGCCATTCAACTCAACCGTGTGTCAGACTCGTTTCTGCTATTAGTTAGCATTGTTAAGAGTCTGTTAAAGGGTTCTAAGCTCAGTACATTCAAGCATTGAGTATAGGATTGACTTGCGTAAGTTCTTCGCATTGAAATCGAGCCGAACACTCCATTTGAGGGAGTGTACGGTTGTACACATGAGTGTACGGCCATACACACATGTGTGTGCGGCCGTTCACCCACGTTGGCCGTACACCCCCTCGACTATCATCAAGCTTTTCACCCCGATCTTCAAGAATGTAAGCCTTTCTTCCATTTTTGTTTGTTGTTATTCTTCTTAACCTAGTAACACCCTTTGCTTTCATCCATTGCAAATCATCTTTTGGGTAGATCTTCCAATCTTCATCCATTTCACCAAGAACACACACTTGTTCTTCGTGATTGTGAACCCTCTTGAGCCTCCAAATCGTAAGTACTCCTTCCCTATGCTTAGTACTTGTTAAGAACACTAGTTTAACACCCTAAAAACAACCAAAACACAAGATCATAAGGAGTGTATGGCCGTACACTCATGTGTGGCCGTACACCCCTTAAAACACCCCTAAAGGGACTCCAAAGTGCAAACCTAACTTTAACACTTGGTGAGCAATAGTCTCACAAGCTTCCCTATCATTAAAAGACCCTTTTGTGCACTTTTTACCATGAGTGTACGGCCGTACACTCCATGGCCGTACACCCATGGCTGCACACTCCATTTAGTGGCCGTACACTCCCCTTAGATGAATCACATGTGATTCTAACACTTGGTCCAAGTGTTTCCTAGTCCCTAAAGGTGTTTCCTTGCATATGGTTGCTTCTAAACACTATATTCATGCGAATATATGCCATTATATATCATTTAGGACTCGTTTGTGTCTCGGGACTTCATTCGTGGAACTTCTCATCCTTACGCGCATATTCGTTTAAATCACCCACATAAGGTGAGTTCATACCCTTATAATCAATCTTTTAAACTGTTTTAAATGCTTTTAAAGGGGGAATACAAGTTAAACACAATGTTAATTGTGTAAATGTTTGTTGTAAACATCTTTCAAAAGATTGCTTATGTATTTTATAAGTGAACAAAACATTTCAAAAACTCTTTTTAAGTTATGTTACTTTATAGTTTATAAAACTCTGTTTTTAAACTACAATCATAAGTTAGTAAATAAATGAGTCTTTTCAGTAACAGTTCAAGTAAACATACTAGTAAACAATAATAGGTATAGTTTAGGGGTTCAGTTCATACTAGATGCTAGAACATACTATAAAGAGAAACAGCGAGGTACATACAATACACGATAACATAGAGAACATACTACAAAGAGAAACAGGGAGGTAGATACAATACACGATAACATAGAGAACATACTATAAAGAGAAACAGGGAGGAAGATACAATACAACAGAGAGACATACTATACACTATAACAGAAAGAACATACTAAATGCTATAGCAGAAGAATAAAACAGGATCTAATTATACTAATAATCACTAACTCATTGTTCTAAACAAAAGGTGATAGTAAATTGGGTATACGTGATCATATAACTTTAATGTGAATTTACACGGCCTAGCAATTTGTTTGCGGAATTCGTGTTTGGTTCCCAGAATCTCTTGCAGGGAGAGCGTATAGTATGGGTACTACTCATCACATTATGACCATAAATAAAACAAACTTGTTTTAAGGTAATCAGTACGTCAGGATGTCAATTCAAAAGACAACTGAGTACTTACATTTTCCCATTACTTTCATATTGTGACAGTTCCACTTGAAAGTTAACGCAAACTATTTTCGAGTTAAGATAGTTATAAACTAGGGAAAACTTACACCTTTTCAACTACAAATAGAAAAGTCGAGTCTAGTACATTCAGTAGATAGGGGGCCTATAATGCTAATTTTATGATTCCTTAGTTTATACATCAGGAATATATATTAATCGGATCTGACAGGTAGTAGGATGTGTGCTTTCCGCTTCATTTCATGTTCCTTGTTTGGTTGTGGGCTTAGAACAGATTCACCCAGCCTACTATCTATCCGATCTTAGCTATATATATGTTCCGTATACACCAAGTAATCATAAGGGGTACCAGGTATGGGCCAGGTCACAGGACACTAATTCAATGCACTATTTTCTAGTACAAAACATACTTTTCGAATAGAACATTTGGTATACAAAACTAGAAACTTACCAGTAAGGGTTTAATCCATTTTATTGAACCAGTATAACTTAAGGGACCTTAGGTGGTTAATTCTATAATACCTTAGTTTATACACCAGGGTTATATATAATTAATACCCGATAGGTAGTTGAATGTGTGCTTTCCACTTCATTTCCTATTCCTTATTTGGTTGTGGGCTTAGGGCAGATTCACACAATTAACTATTTGTTCGATATTAGATTATATATAGCTAGTATAAACTAAGTGATTATAGAAGGAACCACTGTGGTTACCATTTTTACTAAAAGAAATAAGGGTTTTCTTAAAGAATCTTTTCATCAAATATAAAGGAACTATTACAGTTAACTCCGTAAGTACCAAGTGAATACGCCAGGGTTATATACAACGATGATCTAACAAACAATGGGATGTGTGCCTTCCGCCTCCTTTCTTGTTCCTTGTTTGGTTGTGGGCTTAGGGCAGATACTCACAACCGATTGCTTGTTTACTCTGGGTTTTATATAACTTTTATCCATTTAGTACTCCTAGAAAGGATTGTAGAGTCATTTTTACTAATCTTTCGTCGAAGCAGGAAATATAGGATTTTCTGGAGGAACAGGTGAACTTTCCTAAAAGAAATTACAACTTACTACAACTTTCTTACAACTTACTTACATCACTAAAATCTTATGAACTCACCAGCTTAAATGCTGATCTACTCTTTCAAAATAACTTGTATTCTCAGGAGACCAGTAGACAGGTACGCGCATTGGGATTCAGAAGATGGAGCAGTATAGCTTCATGTCTTGTTTTTTTATTTACTTTTTGTCTATGTTATGTGAATCACATACTTTTTAAACACTTTCTTTCTAATGAAATGGTTGTTTATTACATTGATTACTATGATGCATGACTTGTGATACTAAACATGACGTCCTCCACCCCCGAACGTTTCCGCTGTTCCAGTTTTAGGGTGTGACAGATTGGTATCAGAGCATTGTTTATAGTGAACTAAGTATATCAACCGATAAAAGGTATACAACTATAAATACAATGGGGCTGAAGTGCTCTGGATAAGAATATATTTTAAATATATAATGATACCTTATAAAATTATACATACGTGCTTATATATATATACACACACTAGAACGAGTATCACAAGAAGAACAGAACATAAGTATTTAAAGGTTGAACACTGCGGTCAAACCTGGACAGTTATGTAATCATAGCTAGGATCAATAAAGCCTGATCAACTATATTCATTCGAGATGTGACCGACATGTGTTTGGGAGTGATGTGGTGTTGCAATAGTCTTAAAACTTACCTAACTCTATTCAAGGGATTTCTAGATCAGAACATAAAGATAAGATACTATGGGAGTATTTTATGATACTATAACACGACAACAAGTTTAAAACAAACCAAGTACATTACATTAAATTACTATAGGAGTATTTTAGGCACTATATAAATAACTTATGTGATAACTTAAAAGACCCTTACGGATAGGTCTATAATCTTGCAATGTATACTTCCAAGGTTATATATAATTGAGATTTTATAGATTTAGAATTTGTGATCTATGCTTCACTATCTGTTCCTTATTTGGTTGTGGTTTTGGAGTAGGATCACTTATTCGAAGGTCTATTTAATCTTAAATTATATACAACTTGTATACATTGTGCAATTATAGATGGACTCTGTAAGAATCACCCCATAATGTTTCACTTAAATCTTATTGATTCTTTAGACACTTCCATTCTCGCACGACAAACCCAAATAGATGTAACCACTTCGTCATAGCAGTGAACAGAAGAGTCAAGGAGGAACAAGAGCAAGTTCATGAGAAGTTTTCAAGGAAGGATCAGCCGAAGTAACCAAAACATCTTATGCGTCACACAAATAAATAATAATCATGGTTAACTTAATGAGTTAGTGGAAACACTGCTCACATTATGTGTTAGGATTATTTTCTTTAATAAGTCCACTGCTATAGACTTATTCCATGTGATCTTTGTATTCTTTTAGCAAAGATGCCTCCTCGTAGATCAAACAGAGGCACTACTCCGATAACTCCAACTCCAACGCCACAATTCGATCCTGCTGCTCTCCAAGCAGCGATATCCTCCGCAGTGGCAACTACTCTAGCTCACTTCGGCAAAAATGGTACCTTCGGATCTGGTAGCGATACCCACTTAGCCAACCCCGGAGTTAATCACGGACACCCAAAGGAGTGTTCGTACACGAACTTCATGAACTGCAAACCCAATTCATTTAATGGAAATGGTGGAGTCATCGCTCTTATGCGATGGTTCGAGAAAACAGATTCGGTCTCGAAATCTGTTCGTGCTCAGAAGGGAGCAAAGTAAAGTTTGCTGCCTACACCTTCTCCGACAGAGCCCTGACATGGTGGAATAGCCATGTTAAGTCACTGACCCTATCAGTGGCTAACTCAATAGGTTGGAAGAACCTAAAAGAGTTAATGCTGGAAGAATACTGTCTGATGGGCGAAGTTCAAAAGCTGGAACAAGAACTGTGGGAGCACACTATGGTCGGCTCAGACATAGTGGCCTGCATTGATATGTTTAGCGACCTAGCATCACTATGCCCCATGATGGTTACCCCGGAGAGCAAGAAGATAGAAAGATACATCTGGGGTCTAACTGCCCCGATCCAAGGAGATGTGCTGTCTTGTAACCCAGCCACATTCGATAGTGCCAAACGCCTGGCTCAGCGGCTCATCGACCATGGAATCCACCATGGTGTAGAAGTCCCCGTTCTCGAGCCATCGAAGGGAGACGACTATAAACGAAAGTAGGGGAACAAGAGGAAGAAGAAGCGAACAACACAGGAAATGCCGCAGGAGCAACAAATAAGTACTATGTACGCCGCCACAACACCTGCTACTCCAGTAACCGCCAGTCGATATGCTGGAACCCTCCCGGAGTGTGTAAAGTGCAACTATCACCACACTGGAGTGTGTTGGGAAATGCAGTGCCTAAACTGCCACAGAAAGAGACACACAGTCCGTTTCTACAGGGCACCGGCTCAACCGATCTCCCAAGTCCCCGGAGCTGAAGAAAACAAAGCCTGATATGGCTGTGGTGAGACTGGACACTACCAGAGGCACTGCCTGATAACAAAGAACTCAGGAGCGTATGGATGAATTCTAATGATCACCACAGGAGAATCAACCCCGGAGTCGCCATCGAGCAGTGGTACGTTCTCGAAATAAAATAAGAATAACTTTAAAAATAAATTTCTATTTATATAAGATTAAAAGTTGGGGAAAGAACTTAAAAGTAATTATATTAACTCACATATTGAAACAAGTCACAGTATTCAAGAGAACTAAAAGACCATTCAGAGAAGCTATGATGGTTTAGTATGTACATCAGGGTTGTGCAAAGCTAAGATTTTGCAGACTTAGAGTGAGTGATTCCACCTTAATTCTTGTTCCTTGTTTGGTTGTGGATTTGAGGCGGAGTTACTCAGTCGACTGTCTAATTCATCTTAATTATTCATAACTTGTATATTCCAGGCGATCGTAGTGGTACCAAGGAGGATCGTAGTATAAAGTATCGACACTAGTTATCAAAGCACTTTCACAGTATGTACTCGCTCACCGCAGTACGATGCGTAGAGGTGTTAACATCAAGGGGAAAACAGAAAGCACTAGAACGTTTACAAATATTACATTGTCGAACACACTAGGAGTACATCATCGTATAACAAACGTTTCTTTCAAATCGGCCAAAATTTTGTTCAGTAAAGAGTCCGTTGCTATGATTCGTCATGAGTTGGCGTGGTCCTCACCATACTAAGTTCATGTGTTTCTATCACTTTGACCGTCAAATTTAGGAAACCTTCGTCATTCGTAACGACAGTCCGACCTAGACCTCAGTTTTGTCCCTCGTACTCTAAACCCCAAAGTACTCATGCGAAGAGTACTTTGCCCTCCGAAGCTTTTCCGCCGTATGTTCAGCAGACCTTCCCGAAATACCACTCGTCCAGCAGACCAAGTTCAAGCACAGAGGCTAAGGATGGATACAGCCCACCTATCGCTATTCAGTGTATACGCGAGGGTGGTATATGATTATGATTATGCAAATTTAGTATGTGTGCTTCCGCCCTATCTCATGTTCCTTGTTTGGTTGTGTACCTGGGGCAGAGTCGCACATCCGACCGTCTTACTAATCCTAACTATATACGATTTGTATACATGAGCTAATGATAGATGGACCAAGTGTGAATCCTATCATGAATAGTAGGGCAAAGTTGCCAGGTCTACGAGTGTGTATTCTACAAATCAGAGGAGCGCAACCCCAGTAGTTCTGCTAAGAAAGCTAATTTCGGGACGAAATTCCATCTAACGGGGGGATGATGTGATAACCCAAAATTTTTTGCCTTGTAAGTCCAGCCATTCAACACAACCGTGTGTCAGACTCATTTCTGCTATCAGTTAGCATTGTTAAGAGTCTGTTTAAGGGTTCTAAGCTCAGTACATTCAAGCATTGAGTATAGGATTGAGTTGCGTAAGTTCTTCGCGTTGACATCGAGCCGAACACTCCATTTGAGGGAGTGTACCGCCATACACATGAGTGTACGGCCGTACACACATGTGTGTGCGGCCGTACACCTATGTTGGCCATACACCCCCTCCATAAGAGTGATATCCTTCCATTTCTAAGCCATTTCTTCAGTTTCCAAGTCAAGAACTCGAGTTTTCGCTCAACTATCATCAAGCTTTTCACCCCGATCTTCAAGAATGTAAGCCTTTCTTCCGTTTTGATTTTGTTGTTATTCTTCTTAACCTAGTAACACCCTTTGATTTCATCCATTACAAATCAACTTTTGGGTATATCTTCCAATCTTCATCCATTTCACCAAGAACACACACTTGTTCTTGGTGATTGTGAACCCTCTTTGTGACAACCCGAAATTTTTTTGCTTTGAAAGCTCAGTCAGTCAACTCATCTGAGTGTCAGACTCATTGGTAATGAGTTATAGCCTGGTTAAAGGTCATTCTAAGCAGTTTTAAGCCTAGTACACTTAAGGAATGAGTGTTAGAATGTACCTGCTAGAGACACTGTTCAACGAATCAAGCCTTAACCTCTTCATTGAGAGTTCACGGCCACAACACTTGAGTTTACGGCCGTAAACTCAATGTGGGCCGTAAACTCCCTCCTTATAGGCTCATATCCTTCAACTTTCTTCATTCTTTCATTTCAACTCAAGAACACTCCATTTCTCTCTCAACTATCATCCCGATTTTCATCCGAGATCTTCAAAAGTTGTAAGTGTTCTTCCTTGATTTTTTGATACATCCCTTAATCTAGTATCATCTAATGATTTCATCCATGGAAATCATCTTTTTTTAGATCTTCAAGAAACACCAAGAACACCAAGAATACACACTAGTGTTCTTGGACCATAATCACCATTTCAAGTCTCTATATCATAAGTACTCTTCCCTATACTTGATATCTAGTTAAGACTCATGCTTAGAACCTAGAAATCATCAAGAATGCAAGACCAAAAGGAGTTTACGGCCAAGCAATCTCCCATGGCCGTAAACCCCTATAAGTATGCCATTTTGGCCATAAACTCTTCCTAAGGCTTGGATTTGCGGCTAGAACACTCCCTTGTGCTTTGTAAGACCTTGAATCATCATGAAACTCATCATCAAAGAGAGTTTACGGCCAAGAGTAAACTCCCATGGCCATAAACACCTCAACACCCTCCAAAACAATTGTTTTGCTCATCCTTGTGAAGAGCAATGGTCCCTCGAGTTTCCCTAGCCTTCAAACACCCTCTTATGCATGTTTGACCATGAGTTTACGGCCGTAAACTCCCTTGGCCGTAAACTCATGGTAGTGCCATTCCACTTTCCTTTGATGAATCACATGTGATTCCAACACTTGGTCAAAGTGTTTCCTAGTCCCATGAGGTGTTTCCTTGCATTGGGTTGCTTCGAAACACTATATTTATGTCAGTATATGCCAATATATGACATTTAGGACTTGTTGTATCTCGGGACTTCATTCGTGGAACTTCTCATCCTTACACGCGTATTCGTTGAATCACCCACATCAGGTGAGTTCATACCTCGTAATGAATCTTTTAAACTGTTTTAAATGCTTTTAAGGGGGGAATACAAGTTGAACACATTGATAATTGTGTAATTGTTTGTTATAAACATTTTCAAAAAGATTACTTATGTCATTTATAAGTTGTCAAAACATTTCAAAAACTCTTTTAAAGTTATGTTACTTTATAGTTTAACCAAACTCCGTTTTTAAAGTACAAGCGTAACTTAGTAACAAAATGAGTCTTTTCAATAACAGTACAAGTAAAACACTAGTAAACTATAAGGGGTATAGTTTTGGGGTTCAGTACATACTAAATACTAGATCATACTATAAATAGAAACAAGGAGGTAGATACAATACACGATAACATAAAGAGAAACAGGGAGGTAGATACAATACACGATAACATAAAGAGAAACAAGGAAGTAGATACAATACTTCAAAGAGAACATACTAAGATACTATAACGAGAACATACTAAGATACTATAACAGAACAAACATAATAAGGTGCTGCAGCATGGGACAACTACAGGATCTAAAAATACCAATGAATCACTAACTCATGTTCTAGGCAATTAGTGATAGTTATATTGGGTATACCGGATCAAATACTTTAATGTGATTTTACACGAATTAGCAATTGTTTGCTATAGTCGTGTTTGGTTCCCAGAATCTCTTGCAGGGACAGCGTATAGTATGGGTTCTATTCATCACATTATGACCTTAATAAAACAAACATGTTTTAAGGTAATCAATACGTCAGGATGTCAATTCAAAAGACAACTGTGTACTTATATTTTCCAAATACTTTCATATTGTGACAGTTCCACTTGAAAGTTAATACAAACTATTTTCGAGTCAAGATAGTTATAAACTAGGGAAAACTTACATTTTACAAACGACACACAGAACAGTCGAGTTTAGTACATTCAGTAGAAAGGGATCTATAATGCCAACTTTATGATTCCTTAGTGTATGCATTCAGGAATATATATTAATCGGGTCCGACAGGTTGTAGGATGTGTGCTTTCCGCTTCATTTCATGTTCCTTGTTTGGTTGTGGTGTGACAACCCGATATTTCAAGTCAATGTAATGTTCAAAAAATCAAATATTATAATCTATTTTGAAATCAATAAAAATAGCGTCAAAAACGAATTGTTCAGAAGTCTAAATTGGGATACATAAATTGTTAGATATCATATCAAGGATTACAAGAATATAAAGAACACGCAAATCCGACTTATAACGAAGAAGTTATGACTAATCAAAGATTCACGACGCAACCGGTGAAACGCTGTCAAGTGTAAAAAGTGAAATTTCAATAAAATACTTTTAAGCCTTAGGTATCTAAATGAAAGTCGTAGATTATGTTAAACCATAAACGTGCGTAAAAAGAACGCCCAAATCTGACTTCGTATGTGGAAGTTATGATTTTTCTAAGTTCGGATATAGCAGCAGACAGCTAAAAACTCGAAATAGAAATCGATCGATTTTTAGCTGACGCAACCTAAACGGGAATTGAAGATCTCAATGATTGTAGTACAACGGTAAAAAGACAGACGAAAACGGATGTCAGATGTAGAAGATATGAATTTTTAATGGATTTTTCGTGTCCCGACCTACCAAAAATATAATATTAAAAACTTAAGTCAAAATTAGCCGACGGAGTCTAAACAAAAGTTGTAGAGCACAATCTCACCTACACGTGGATGTAAAGAACGTCAAAATCAGAGCTCGTATGCAAGAGATATGAATTTCTGAAGTTCGGGGCACGCACACCAACCTTATCCGAAGACTCACGACGTGAGCAAGAGACTCACGACGTGAGTCCATGACTGATGTGTGCCAGAGCTAGACCCCGAGTCGTCATGTCTACGGGCCAAACTCACGACGTGATCCATCACATGCTCACGACGTGAGTCCCGAAAGTTCACCCTATAAATAAGATGCGAGGGTTCCGACTTTCCTTGCTCATTTCACTCTTCTCTCTCACTTCTACTCTCCGGTTAGCACCCCGAAACGACCCCGACACCCCGATTACATACCCGAGTCCCGACAAAGGTCCGAAGCTTCGAGATTCCCGAGAAATTCACCACTTTCCGGTCGAAGTGCCGCCCGAGAAAACCTCGTTTTCTTCAAATCACCACACTTTTCAGGTGAGTTCATACCCCTACATTTTCACGTCTTTTTCATGTTTTAGGGGGGAAATACAAGGGAAACACGAGATAAACTCACACTTAAAATACACGTCGTCAGATATGTTTTCAAATACTTTATCTAGATTTTGTTTATGAATGTTAAACAACATTAATACCAATGTTACACTTCGCATGCAAAGTTGATATTACACCAAGTTTTTATCATCAAATGGAACACACTTTCGAGAAACTATAACGGGTATAATTGCGAGTTATTCATTGCATCTTTACGCAAACACTGTAAAAGGAAATACTTTCACATGAACTTTTTGTTCCGTAAATCTTTTGATACTATGTTTTGTGAGACACTCATCTTCAACGTACTCTCGAGTATGCATTTCAAGTCTTGTATTATAAACCATAATCTCTTGGAGGGAGAGCGTGATACTTGTGTATAGATCTATACGGGATTGACAATCCCGCACCTAAACTGTTAGCTACAGTTAGACCGGCAGGTCTAGGGTGACAAATGTCATAACACTGCAACACCTGAAGAACGTTGTTACAGGCAGTCTGGGTCAATAGCATGGTTATAAAACTCACATGGTGTATCAACATACCTTCGATTTACGAGACCCTTAAATGCATTCAGTAATTACATTATATATGCATAAACTCCACTTTCACCATTTTAGCATGAAAGATACCACTGTATTTCAGTCTTTGGAACATTTTCAAACTACCACACATACATGGAAAATATTGGATTTTCTGGAAAACTCGTTCATTTATTTTTACCAAAATACATGCACTTTCAGAACAAAAACGCTTATGAACTCCCCAAATTAATTGTTGACACTTTTTCAAAACTACTTGTATTTCTCAGGGAATCAGTAATACAGGTAACCATTAGCTTTTGGAGAAGGAACGCTAAGGCGTCGAATATCAAAACGTTTTTAAATCATCATATTTGTAATATTCTTTTGAAACATGTATTATATGCAACAATGTAACTTTTTATTATATTTATTATGGTTGTGTTTACTTTCTTTACGGATATTCAACTGTTATGATACTACGTGAAGTCATTCGCCCCCGAATGTTTCCGCCATTCTGGTTTGGGGGTGTGACAGATTGGTATCAGAGCGTTGTTTATAGTGAACTAAGTATATCGAACCACATAAGATATACAAACTATAAATTCAAAAGGGACTAAAATCCTCTGATAAAACGTTTTCACAAAATATACTTTTAAGAATATAAAATGTTGGTTTTATAAAAGTATAAATACATGCATGCGTCGGTCTAGTATCATGAGACAAAAATTCTACAAAAGTATTAAGACAAGTTGTGACGTTACGATTAGGCCTTGAGATATGTAATCAAATCGAGGATAAATATAGCCTGATCAACTATATTTATCCGAGATATGACCAACGTATGTCGGGGAATGATCGTAGTAAACGACAAGTCGAAAACTTACCAAATAAAATACTAAAATCAAACTTCAAAATACTATAGGAATGTTTTGAAAAACTATAAGAACTGTGAAAATCTTGCAAACCTCGATATTTAGTAGGAATCGTCAAATAAATAAAATTATCCTTATCAAAAATATCCTTCTTACTCCCAAGTTTATATATAATTCTCTTACCCCTATTCTCGACCAGACGAAATGGCAGAATTTCACATTCCTGGGGATCTCTACTACCCTAACCAGGGTAATGGAGGCTGGATTGAGGAGGACCCAAAGGAAGATCCCGAAGAGATTCCCGAGGAAGAGCCAGAAGAGGACTCCGAAGAGGATCCTGAGGAAGACCCGGACGAAGATTCAGAAGAGGAAGGAGATGGTGGGAGCACTGACTCGAAACCAGAGATCTACAATCCTCCCCACGGAACAGCAAATCCCCAAAGGAACTTTCAGGGCCCGACGCCCCGCTGGGCTGTGGATTTGAAGCGATGGAGCAGGGAACAAGGACAACACCCACCCTACGATGTGACACGAGGCTTTTATAACCTCAACAATGGAGGTTCGGCTGACAGGGCACTCCCTGTCATGGTTCGTCGCATTGCCAACCAAAGCGAGCAAACAAGGGTGAATGCCAGCCAACTCTTGGACATTGGGGCCACCGCTGCTGTCACTGCGGTACGTCTTCGTCGTCTGGACAAAGAGCACGAGCGAACAACAGAGCACACCTTTTCCCTTCAGAAGGATATCACTGCTGCTAGATCTGAAGTAAGGGAATTCCGTAAAAGCCAAGCCACATTGGAAAGGCACGTCATCGAGGCTGAACGACAAGTAGCCTGAGCTAAGACTTCCACAACCACATACCATGGTCCGCAACGTGCTACCCGCTCGGAGTAGAACGCGTACTTCTGGCGCTATGTGTATATACTTATCGACTAAGTGTTGGTGTTACTTTTTCTTTTATAAGTGTAAACCCGATGGATTGTGAGTACACAGTTCGGAGGTCGAAATGCTGTCAAATTTTCCCCTTTTTCATTGATGTACCCTAGACCTATGTAAGGTCAAATTTTCCTGATCGTTGTGTCAAATATTATATCAATGAAATTGACACACATTTATTATTTCTTTGAGTATTCCATTAAATTCTTAGAATACTAAGGAGATCATACACTTATTATTGAAAGTTTCCATTAACTTACAAAATCCGGTAACGCTCAGAACACAAAACATATAATACTAAGACCTTCCGTAATCATTTCTAAAGACTTATCAAGAATTCGTATCTTAACTTATGGCAGAATCATGCCGCCAAGAAGAAATCCTCGACGCGTCAATACCACAGGAACACCAACACCACCACCACCTCCAACGATGGATGCTGCTACTCTTCAGGCTGCTGTAACAGCTGCCGTAACCGCAACAATGGCACAAATGAGTAACAACGGATCAGGAGGAGGGATAAGTAGCTCTACTAATGGCCGAAACCAGGGACGTTCCGGGGAATGTACTTACAAGGATTTCACCAACAGCAAACCCATCCCCTTTAATGGAACCGGGGGAGTAATGGCTCTATCCCAATGGATAGAGAAAACAGAAGCCGTATTCGAGATTTTCTCATGCCCCGAAGAGAGCAAAGTAAAATTTGTTGCATGTACTTTCTCAGAACGAGCCCTAACATGGTGGAATGGCCACGTCAAGTCACTAACTCTGGTGGTGGAAAACTCCATGGGTTGGGAGAACCTTAAGCAAATGCTACTAGGAGAGTACTGCCCAAGGGGCGAAATGCAAAAGCTGGAACAGAAGCTTTAGGGCCTTACTATGGTAGGCTCGGACATCACAACCTATACAAATAGGTTCAGTGACTTGACGATACTTTGCCCAGGAATGATGGACCTAGAAAGTAAGAAGGTGGAAAGGTATATATGGGGATTGTCGCCCCAACTTCGAGGAAGTGTGCTAGCTTCCAAACCCACGACGTTCGACAGTGCCAAAGAACAGGCACAATCCCTCGTTGATCATGGAGTCTGCCAAGATGTCATGACCGTCGTCCTAGAACCAACCAGAGGAAGCAACAACAATAACAACAATGCCAACAACAACAACAAGAAGGAAAATTGGAACAAGAGGAAAAGTCAGTCTTCGCAAGGACCTTCAAAGAAACAACAAATAGTGGCGGTCCATGCCGCTACTGCCCCCGCTGTTGTCCCTGTTACCCCCGCTCCGGCAAAACAATATGCTGGGAAACTACCACAGTGAAAAAAATGCAATTACCATCACCACGGAAATTGTCGAGAGATGCACAGTAAAAACTACGACAGAAAAGGGCACACTGCTCGTTTCTGTAAGGCACCGCCGCGACCAATCTCCCAAGTTCCTGGTAGTGGAGTGAGCCAGGCATGTTATGGGTGTGGGGAAACTGGGCACTACAAGAGGGATTGCCCTAAGGCAAAGAATGCTGGCGGTGTAGGAAGAGTGCTGGCAATAGGGAAAAACGAGGCAATAGCCGATCCCACAGTGGTTATGGGTACGTTTCTCCTCAATGACATTTATGCATGCATACTCTTTGACTGTGGTGCAGAGAGAAGTTTCGTAAGTCATAAATTCAAACACTTACTTAATCAAAAACCCCAAGCACTCAATAAGATATTCACAGTAGAAATGGAAAACGGTAAAACAGAAAGCACAAACGATTTGTATGTAGGCTGCACACTAGCTCTAAATGAACACTTTTTCCAAATCGATTTAATGCCGATCACCATAAGAAGCTTTGATGTCATCATCTGTATGGATTGGTTAAGCCTTCACTAGGCAGGTATTCTGTGTCACGAAATGGATGTTCGCCTAAATCTGCCAGGTGGCGAAACTCTTGTCATTTATGGTGACAAACCCGGTACCAATTTACAAATCATCTCTTCCGTGAAAGCCCGAAAATACGTGCGCAAAGAATATCATGCCTTCCTAGCCCACGTGGTAGACAAAAAAACAAGGAGTGAAAGACATTAAAGACATTCCGGAAGTCTGCGATTTCCCCGACATTTTCCCTGAAGACCTTCCAGGAGTCCTACCGGAGCGTCAAGTCGAGTTCAGAATCGACTTGATTCTCGGAGCTACCCCAATAGCAAAATCGCCGTACCGTCTAGCACCGGCAGAAATGCAGGAATTGTCCAGCCAGCTGAACGAGCTTCTAAGTAAAGGATTCATCAGGCCGAGCTTCTCACCGTGGGGAGCACCGAAACTGTTCGTAAAGAAGAAAGACGGATCTTTTCGCATGTGCATCGATTACCGGTAACTGAACAAGCTCACGATAAAAAACCGATATCCCTTACCATGCATAGACGATCTGTTTGACCAACTACAAGGAGCGAGCTACTTCTCAAAAATCGATTTAAGATCTGGGTATCACCAACTGCGAGTCCTAGAAGGAGACATTCCCAAAACGGCATTCCGAACTCGCTATGGTCACTACGAATTTGTAGTGATGCCCTTTGGATTGACAAACGCACCGACGGTGTTCATGGACTTGATGAACCGAGTATGTCGTCCTTTCCTGAACAAATTTGTGATCGTGTTCATTGATGATATACTCATCTATTCAAGGAGCAAGGAGGAACATAGCCAACACCTCTGACAGGTCTTGGGAACATTAAGGACAGAGAAGCTATACGCAAAATTCTCAAAGTGCGAATTTTGGATTCGGAAAGTAGATTTCCTAGGCTACGTGGTCAGCAAGGAAGGGATACACGTGGACCCTTCCAAAATCAAGGCAATCGAGAACTGGACGACTCCAAGGACTACAACGGAAATCCGACAATTCTTGGGCCTCGCCGGGTATTACCGGAGGTTCATACAAAACTTCTCGAAGATTGCTAAACCACTTACCACCCTGAATCTGAAGGGTGTAACCTTCAACTGGGGAGAAAAACAAGACGTTGCGTTCCAAACATTGAAGCGAGCTCTGTGCAGCGCACCTATATTATCCTTGCCAGAAGGAACAGAAGACTTTGTGGTCTACTTTGATGCGTCAAACCAAGGTCTTGGATGTGTCCTAATGCAGCAAGGGAAGGTCATCGCCTACGCCTCAAGACAACTCAAGACGCACGAGGTCAACTATACCACGCACGATCTCGAACTAGGAGCAGTCGTTTTCGCTCTAAAGATCTGGACACACTATCTCTATGGCACAAGATGTACAATCTTCACAGATCATAAGAGCCTTCAACACATCCTCAATCAAAAGTAACTCAACATGAGACAAAGGCGGTGGGTAGAACTACTAAACGATTACGAATGCGAAATTCGTTATCATCCCGGAAAAGCTAATGTAGTAGCAGATGCCCTCAGCCGAAAGGAATACTCGGGCCACCGAGTGAAATCTTTAACCATAACGATCCATTCACACCTGTCCACACAAATCAAGGAAGCTCAAATAGAAGCCTTGAAATCCGAAAATGTGGTGAATGAAGGCTTAAGAGGAATGGATAAGAATCTTGAAGTCAAGGATGACGGAGTTCGCTACTTCATGAATCGGATCTGGACGCCGAAGTTTGGCGGATTCAGAGATGTTGTCATGAATGAAGCCCATAAGACTCGATACTCCGCACATCCTGGTTCAGATAAGATGTATCTGGATCTCAAGAAACTGTATTGGTGGCCAAACATGAAAGCCGAAATTGATACCTATGTAGAAAAATGTCTGACTTGCGCCAAAGTCAAGGTAGGGTACCAAAAGCCCTCGGGATTGTTGCAACAACCGGAAATACCCGAGTGGAAGTGGGAGCGGATAACCATGGATTTTATAACCAAGTTACCCAAGACAGCGGGTGGACTTGACACCATCTGGGTGATCGTCGACAGGTTAACCAAATCCGCACACTTCCTACCAATAAAGGAAACAGATAAGCTGGAGAAACTAACTAGAACATACATCAGAGAGATCGTACGACTGCATGGTGTACCAATATCCATTATCTCATACCGAGATAGTAGATTCACCTCGAGGTTCTGGCAGTCACTACAAAAATCTCTAGGAACAAGGCTAGACATGAGTACCGCCTACCACCCACAGACCGACGGTCAGAGTGAGAGAACCATTCAAACTTTGGAAGATATGCTAAGGGCTTGTGTGATCGATTTTGGTAAAGCTTGGGATACCTATTTACCATTGGTTGAGTTCTCGTACAACAATAGCTATCACACTAGCATCAAGGTTGCTCCATTTGAAGCCCTCTATGGCCGCAAGTGCAGATCACCTCTGTGCTGGGCTGAAGTGGGTGACACGCAACTTGCTACAGGTCAAGTACCCGACAGCACTCTCACTGGATCGGAAATCATAAGGGAAACTACAGAGAAGATTGTCCAAATCTGCGAACGATTAAAAGCTTCAAGAGACAGACAAAAGAGTTATGCGGACAAAAGACGGAAACCCTTGGAATTCCAGGTTGGGGACCGGGTTCTATTGAAAGTCTCCCCCTGGAAGGGATTAATACGTTTTGGAAAATGGGGGAAACTCAACCCTAGGTGTATCAGACCATTCGAGATCCTTGCCAGGAACTCAACAACATACACCCTACCTTTCACGTATCGAACCTAAAGAAATGCTTGTCCGATAAGACCCTCGTCATTCCGCTGGACGAAATTGAAATCGACGAGAGTCTCCACTTCATGGAAGAGCCTGTAGAAATTATGGACCAGGAAGTTAAAAGAATTAAACAAAGTCGCATACCCATTGTGAAGGTCCGTTGGAATGCCAAGCGAGGACCTGAATACACCTAGGAGCGCGAGGATCAGATGAAACAAAAGTACCCGCATCTCTTTCCTAGTCCGTAAACTCTATCTTAGATTAAATTTCGGGACAAAATTCCCTCTAACGGGGGGATGATGTGACAACCTGATATTTCAAGTCAATGTAATGTTCAAAAAGTCAAATATTATAATCTATTTTGAAATCAATAAAAATAGCGTCAAAAACGAATTGTTCAGAAGTCTCAATTGGGATACATAAATTGTTAGATATTGTATCAAGGATTACAGAAATATAAAGAACACGTAAATCCGACTTATAACGAAGAAGTTATGACTAATCAAAGATTCACGACGAAACCGGTGAAACGCTGTCAAGTGTAAAACGTGAAATTTCAATAAAATACTTTTTAGCCTTAGGTATCTAAACGAAAGTCGTAGATTATGTTAAACCATAAACGTGCATAAAAAGAACGCCCAAATATGACTTCGTATGAGGAGTTATGATTTTTCTAAGTTGCGGATATAACAGCAGACAGCTAAAAACTCGAAATAGAAATCGAGCAATTTTTAGCCGACGCAACCTAAACGGGAATTGAAGATCTCAACGATAGTAGTACAACGGTAAAAAGACAGACGAAAACGGATGTCAGATGTAGAAGATATGAATTTTTAATGGTTTTATCGTGTCCCGGCCTACCAAAAATATAATATTAAAAACTTAAGTCAAAATTAGCCGACGGAGTCTAAACAAAAGTTGTAGAGCACAATCTCACCTACGCGTGGATATAAAGAACGTTGATATCGGAGATCGTATGCGAGGGATATGAATTTCTGAAGTTCGGGGCACGCACACCAACCTTATCCGAAGACTCACGACGTGAGCAAGAGACTCACGAGGTGAGTCTATGACTGATGTGTGCCAGAGCTAGACCCCCATTCGTCTCGTCTACGGGCCAAACTCACGACGTGAGCCATCCCATGCTCACGACGTGAGTCCCGAAAGTTCACCCTATAAATAAGATTCGAGGGTTCCGACTTTCCTTGATCATTTCACTATTCTCTCTCACTTCTACCCTCCGGTTAGCACCCCGAGACGACCCCGACACCCCGGTTACATACCCGAGTCCCGACGGAGGTCCGAAGCTCCGAGATTCCCGAGAAATTCACCACTTTCCGGTCGAAGTGTCGCCCGAGAAAACCTCGTTTTCTTCAAATCACCACACTTTTCAGGTGAGTTCATACCCCTACATTTTCACGTCTTTTTCATGTTTTAGGGGGGAAATACAAGGGAAACACGAGATAAACTCACACTTAAAATACACGTCGTCAGATATGTTTTCAAATACTTTATTTAGATTTTGTTTATGAATGTTAAACAACATTAATACCAATGTTACACTTCACATGCAAAGTTGATATTACACCAAGTTTTTATCATCAAATGGAACACACTTTTGAGAAACTATAACGGGTATAATTGCGAGTTATTCATTGCATCTTTACGCAAACACTGTAAAAGGAAATACTTTCACATGAACTTTTTGTTCCGTAAATCTTTTGATACTATGTTTTGTGAGACACTCATCTTCAACGTACTCTCGAGTATGCATTTCAAGTCTTGTATTATAAACCATAATATCTTGGAGGGAGAGCGTGATACTTGTGTATAGATCTATACGGGATTGACAATCCTGCACCTAAACTGTTAGCTACAGTTAGACCGGCAGGTCTAGGGTGACAAATGTCATAACACTGCAACACCTGAAGAACGTTGTTACAGGCAGTCTGGGTCAATAGCATGGTTATAAAACTCACATGGTGTATCAACATACCTTCGATTTACGAGACCCTTAAATGCATTCAATAATTACATTATATATGCATAAACTCCACTTTCACCATTTTATCATGAAAGATACTATTGTATTTCAGTCTTTAGAACATTTTCAAACTACCACACATACATGGAAAGTATTGGATTTTCTGGAAAACTCGTTCAGTTATTTTTACCAAAAGACATGCACTTTCAGAACAAAAACGCGTATGAACTCACCAACTTAATTGTTGACACTTTTTCAAAACTACTTGTATTTCTCAGGGAATCAGTAATACAGGTAACCATAAGCTTTTGGAGAAGGAACGCTAAGGCGTCGAATATCAAAACGTTTTTAAATCATCATATTTGTAATATTCTTTTGAAACATGTATTATATGCAACAATGTAACTTTTTGTTATATTTATGATGGTTGTGTTTACTTTCTTTACGAATATTCAACTGTTATGATACTACGTGAAGTCATCCTCCCCCGAATGTTTCTGGTATTCTGGTTTGGGGGTGTGACATGTGGGCTTAGAGCAGATACATCCAACCTACTATCTATCCGAGCTTAGATATATATATATTCCGTATACACCAAGTAATCATATGGGGTACGATGTATGGGTTATGTCATAGGACACTAATTCAATGCACAGTTTTCTAGTACAAAACATACTTTTCAAATGAAGAACTTTTGGAATACAAAACTAGAAACTTAACCAGTTAAGGGTCTAATCCATTTTATTAAACCAGTATAAACTTAAAGGACCTTAGGTGATTAACTCTATAATACCTTAGTTTATACATCATGGTTATATATCATTAATACCCAATAGGTAGTTGGATGTGTGCTTTCCGCCTTACTTCCTGTTCCTTGTTTGGTTTTGGGCTTAGGGAAGATTCACCCAATTAACTATCTAATCGATATTAGATCATATATAGCCAGTATAAACTAAGTGATTATAGAAGTAATCACTGTGGTCACCATTTTATTATAAGAAATAAGGGTTTTCTTAAAGGATCTTTTCATCAAATATAAAGGAACTATTACAGTTAACTCCGTGAGTACCGATTGAATACGCAAGGGTTATCTACAACGATGATCTAACAAACAATGGGATGTGTGCCTTCCGCCTCATTTCCTGTTCCTTCTTTGGTTGTGGGCTTAGGGCAGATACACACAACCGATTATTTGTTTACTCTAGGTTTTATATAACTTGTATCCATTTAATACTCATAGAAAGGAGTGTAGAGTCATTTTTATTTATCTTTCATCAAAGCAGGAAATATAGGATTTTCTGGAGGAACAGGCAAACTTTTCAAAACAGAACTTACAACTTACTACATGTTTCAACAACATTTTCAACAACATTTTACAACAACTTTCTACAACATACTTACATCACTAAAATCTTATGAACTCACCAGCTTAATTGCTGATCAACTCTTTCAAATAACTTGTATTCTCAGGAGCGTAGTAGACAGGTACTCGTGCTGGGAATTCAGAAGATGGAACATAGTAGCTTCAGGTCTTGTTTTGTTATTTGATTTTGCATTCTATGTTTTGTGAAAACACACATTGTAAACACTTTCTTTCTAATGAAATGGATGTTCATTACCTTGCTTACTATGATGCATGTCTTGTGATACTAAACATGACGTCCTCCACCCCCGAACGTTTCCGCCGTTTCGGTTTTGGGGTGTGGCAGATTGGTATCAGAGCATTGTTTATAGTGAACTAAGTATATCAGCCGATAAAAGATATGGAACTATAAATATAATGGGGCTTAAGCGCTCTGAAAAATGATATATTTTAAGAGTATAACGATAAGTTATAAAAATATACCTACTTGCTTATACATTTACATACTAGACCAAGTATCACAAGAAGAACAGAACTAAAGTATTTAAAGGTTGAACCCTGTCGTCAAACCTGAACAGTTATGTAATCATAGCTAGGATCAATATAGCCTGATCAACTATATTCATTCGAGATCTGACCGACATGTGTTTGGGAGTGATGTGGTGTTGCAACAGTCTTAAAACTTACCTAACGTCATTCAAGAGAATTCTAGATCAAGTACATTAGTGTTATAATACTATAGGAGTATTCTATGATACTATAACGTGATAACAAGTTTAAAACATACCAAGTAGATTACATTAAAATACTATAGGAGTATTTTAGGCACTATACAAATAACTTATGTGATAACTTAAAAGACCCTTACGGATAGGTCTATAATCTTGCAATGTATACTCCCAAGGTTATATATGATTGAGATTTTATAGACTTAGAATTTGTGATCTACGCTTCACTACCTGTTCCTTGTTTGGTTGTGGTTTTGGAGTAGGATCACTTATTTGAAGGTCTATTTAGTCTTAAGTTCTATACAACTTGTACACATTGTGCAATTATAGGAGGACTCTATAAGGATCACCCTATACTGTTTCACTTAAATCTCATAGATTCTTTAGTCACATCCATTCTCGCACGAAAAACCCAGATAGATGTAACCACTTCCTCATAAGTAGACAACAAAAGAGTCAAGGAGGAACAAGAGCAACTTCATGAGAAGTTTTCAAAGAAGGATCAACCGAAGTAACCAAAACGTCTTATGCGTCACACTAATAAATAATAATCTTGGTTAACTTAATGAGTTAGTGGAAACACTGCTCACATTATGTGTTAGGATTATTTTCTTACATGCAGCTGGTAACAGTTATTCAAGCAACAAATATTCATTCGAGGATAGCCATATCAAATTCATAGAGTTTATTAGGTATAGACTCTTTTATGAATTATTTCTAGAACCCTGTGGAAGTCACGACCCGATGCACTCAGAACTAGGATAACCTTGTCTATTCAGTCTTCGGCTTGTGTCCACTGCTTTAGACTTATTCCATCTCATCTTTGTATTCTTTTAGCAAAGATGCCTCCTCACAGATCAAACAGACGCACTACTCCGATAACTCCAAATCCACCGTCGCAATCCGATACTACTGCTCTCCACGCAGCGATATCCTCCGCAGTGGCAACTGCTATTGCTCACCTCGGTGAAAGTGGTACCTTCGGATCTGGTAGCGGTACCCACTTAGCCAACCCTGGAGCTACTCACGGACACCCAAGGGAGTGTTCGTATAAGGACTTCATGAACTGCAAACCCAATTCCTTCGATGGAAATGGTGGAGTCATCGCTCTGATGCGATGGTTCGAGAAAACAGATTCGGTCTTCGAAATCTGTTCGTGCCCTGAAGGGAGTAAAGTGAAGTTTGCTGCCTGCACCTTCTCTAACAGGGCTCTGACATGGTGGAACAGCCATGTTAAGTCACTGAGCCTATCAGTGGCTAACTCAATAGGTTGGGAAAACCTAAAACAGTTGATGCTGGAAGAATACTGCCCGTTAGGCGAAATTCAAAAGCTGGAACAAGAGCTGTGGGAACTCACTATGGTCGGCTCAGACATAGTGACCTACACTAATCGGTTCAATGACCTAGCAGCTTTATGCCCCGGGATGGTTACCCCGGAGAGCAAAAAGATAGAAAGATACATCTGGGGTCTGACTGCTCCGACCCAAGGAGATGTGTTGTCTTCTACCACAACCACATTCGATAGCGCCAAACGCCTGGCCCAGAGACTCATTGACCACGGAGTCCGCCATGGTATGGAAGTCCTTGTTCCCGAGCCATCAAAGGGAAAGGACTATAATCAGAAGTCCCGGAACAAGAGAAAGAAGAAGCGAACAACACAGGACACCCCGCAAGAGCAATAAGAGAGTACTATGTACGCCGCTACAACGCCTGCTGCTCCAGCACCTGCCAGTCGTTATGCTGGAACCCTTCCAAAGTATGGAAAGTGCAACTACCACCACACCGGAGTATGCTGGGAAATGCAGTGTCTGAACTGCCACAGAAAAGGGCACACAGTCCGTATCTGCAAGGCACCAGCTCAACCGATCTCCCAAATCCCCGGAGCTGAAGAAAACCAAGCCAGCTATGGCTGTGGTGAGAATGGACATTACCAGGAGGACTGCCCGATAACAAAGAACTCAGGAGCGGATGGGCGAATTCTGATGATCACCGCAGGAGAATCGACCTCGGAGTCTCCATCGAGCAGCGGTACGTTTTCGAAATAGTAATTACTTTAAAAATTAATTTATATTCATATAAGATTAAAACTTGGGGGATAACACTTATAATAACTCACATATTGAAATAGATCACAGTATTCAAGAGAACTGAAAGATCCGTTTAGAGAAGCTATGATGGCTTAGCATATACATCAGGGTTGTGCATAACTAAGATGTTGCAGACTTAGAGTGAGTAATTCCGCCTTGTGACATCCCTTAATTTGTCGGCCAGAAACGACCGATTTAATTTTTGATTTTTAAAATAAAATAAGAGAAATCTTTTTAAAAGATGTTGCGGAATTGGTCCCCAAAACAAAACATGATAAAAGTTTGTCAAAACCTTTCTTTAAGAAATATATAATTTCCTTTTATATCAAAACCTCGGGATGTCATGTTCTGATACAGATCAAAAGCATAAACAAGACATTATAAGCCTTACAACAGTTATTTATAACTACTGACCTATAATCCAAAGATCACTCATCATCATCATCCGACTATGCTCGGGGTCCACTACCTGTAATATAAAAAGCTGAGTGGGTCAGGCTTGGAAGCCTGGTGAGCATATAGGGTTTTCAACCCACAATACATAAATTTATTATGCTTAAACATCAATCAGTCAACCAAATTACACCAACCCCATTATCTTATTTATTTCTTAAGGGTTTAACCTAAGAATCAACTATCACTCCTTCCTAAGGATTCATCCTAAGGAATAGGCACGAAGTCACATCGTCACCAGGGTTTATACAACATGCACTAAGTCTATAGCTGCCAAGGTTTATTCAACATGTGCTAAGTCCATAGCTCTCATTTATCGACAGTACTATTTACGGGAACGCCCCTGCAATACATGTCAATGGGTTTTTAGAGTACAGCTGAACATATAGTTCACACACCTACAGGTTGCGGGCCTGCTAGTGTTCCACAGACCGTCTAGAATAGTCCATGGTTGTCATCCATACTCTGCTGAATGACGGGGGCCAACATTTTGGGTAAGTGATTCTCTCAAATTTCACCACTCACCCTCAACTCATGATCAATATTACTGATCATCTCCTTTATCCAACTCAACTTTCATCACACTCACTATTTCATCTACCCATGTTTTCCCCAACATTTTTCGTAGATAAAAATACATATACAGTTTAAATTATTTAAAAACCTGTATAAATCATTCCTTCAACAACCATCTCAAATAAACAAATAATATATATATTCACACAGCACGTATTTTATGTAAAATACTTCATATCTATGTGTAAGGTGAAAGTAACTACACACTCACCTAATTTAATAAAAATCGGGCAGCAATTCGTTTCCTAAAACGATCGTTTCTAATAAAACCGGGAGTTTTATTGAGAAACCGGGCTCTGCGAAGGGTCGGGCTTCGAAACCGAAATGATAAATTTTCCGGGCTTCTCGGGCTCTTGGTGGCGTATTCTGGGGGTTATAATTGATACCGGGGCTTTGGGGGATGTTAAAATGAAAGAAATATGAAGAAAGGGGCTAAAATGATCAATTTCTTAAAAATATCCGAGAAGGCTCGCAGCTTTCTATTTATAGGGGGAGGCTTCTGATCGGACGGCTGAGAAGCTCCCAGGTGGCAGCAGATCCGAAGGAGGCAGCACCTGCTCGCACGTGGGTTGTGCATGCGAGGGCCTCGCTGGAGGGCTCTGATTGGACCGAATTCCGGGTCCGAGGTGGGGGGCTCATGGCTCATGCGAGGCTCGGATGGATCAGTCACTGTACACGCGTCGGATGCGAGGCTCGCCACCGAGGCACACACGTCGGTTTCTCATTGGACCACTTCGGATGACTCTCCGGTTCGGACACGCTTCTGATGACACAACAAATTCGGACACGTGGCACTCAAGCAGCGAAGGTGACGTGGCCGAAGTCCACGTATGCGAAATTTCTCGGTTTTGGGGATTTTTCTCGATTTTCGCGCCAAAACTTCTAAGATCCATAACTTTCGCATACGAGCTCCGTTTTTGACGTTCTTTATATTCACGCATAGGTAATATTACGCTCTACAACTTTCGTTTAGACTTCGTCGGCTAATTTTGAATTTAATTTTTATATTATTATTTTTAACAGCCCGGGACAGGAAATCCATTAAAAATTCATAACTTCTTCATCCGACGTCCGTTTTCGTCTGTCTTTTTACCGTTGTGCTACTGTTGACGAGACCTTTGATTCTCGTTTAGGTCGTGTCGGCTAAAAATCACTCGATCTAAAATTCGAGTTTTTAGCTGTCTACTACTAAGCTGAAACTTCGAAAAATCATAACTTCCTCATACGAAGTTAGATTTGGGCGTTCTTTTTATACCTACTCTCGGTTTAACGAACCCTACGAGTTTCATTTAGATCACTAAGGCTAAAAAGTGGTTTATCAAAAACTCACTTTTTACGACATTCGGCACCGTGCCGGTTTGTCGTGAAACTTCGACAGATCATAACTTCTTCGTTATAACTCGGATTTCGGCATTCTTTATATATCCGTAATCCTTGTCACGACCACTACAACTTTCTTAATAAATATCGTCTTTATCTAATATTTATTTTCGACGCTCATTTTTAGTCTTAATTAATTAAATCCTAATAATTAAGCATAAAACACATAAAACACATAATATTCACATAATTCATTTTCATTTCTTCAAAATGAGTCACAAAGGTTAACCTAGACTATCATGTCGATATTAATGCCTAGCCTAGAAACACGGGCATTACACGCCTTAATTCCCGTTCCTTGTTTGGTTGTGGATTTGAGGCAGAGTTACTCAGTCGACTGTCTTATTCATCTTAAATATTCATAACTTGTATATGACAGGCGATCGTAGTGGTACCGAGGAGGATCATGATAAAAAGTATCATCGCCAGTTATCAAAGCACTTTCATTTGTATGTATACATATAGCGGTACGATACGTAGGAGTGTTAACATCAAAGGGAAAACAGAAAGCACTGGAACATTCACAAAGAGTACATAGTCGAACACACTAGGGGTACATCATCGTATAACAGACGTTTCTTTCAAGTCGGCCGAAACATTGTTCAATAAAGAGTCCGTTGCTAACATTCGTCATGAGTTGGCGTGGTCCTCACCATATTAATTTCATATGTTTCCACCGCCACGGCAGTCAAGTTCACAAAACTTTCATCATTCGTATCGACAGTCCGACCTAAACCTCAGTTTTATCTTTCGTATTCTAAACCCCGAAGTACTCGTGCGAAGAGTACTTTGTCCTCTGAAGCCTTATCATCGGATGTCCGCAGACCGTCACGAAATACCACTCGTCCAACAAACCAAGTTCGAGCACAGAGGCTATGGACGAATACAATCCACCTATCACTATTCAGTGCATACGTGAGGGTAGTATATGATTATGATTACGTAGATCTAGTATGTCTGTTTCCGCCCTACCTCCTGTTCCTTGTTTGGTTGTGGACCTGGGGCAGAGTAGCACATCCGACCGTCTTACTAATCCAAGTTATATACGACTTGTATACACGAGGTAATGATAGATGGACCAAGTACAAATCCTATCATGAACGCCAGGGCAAAGTTTCCAGGTCTACGAGTAGGTATTCTGCCAATCAGGGGAGCGCAACCCCAGTAGTACTACTAAGAAAGCTAATTTTGGGACGAAATTCCATCTAACGGGGGGATGATGTGACAACCCGAAATATTTTTGCTTTGAAAACTCAGTCAGTCAACTCAACTGAGTGTCAGACTCATTGGTAATGAGTTCTAGCCTGGTTAAAGGTCATTCTAAGGAGTTTTAAGCCTAGTACACTTAAGGAATGAGTGTTAGAATGTACCTGCTAGTGACACTGTTCAACGAATCAAGCCTTAACCTCTTCATTGAGAGTTCACGGCCACAACACTTGAGTTTATAGCTGTAAACTCAAGGTGGGCCGTAAACTCCCTCCTTATTGGCTCATATCCTTCAACTTTCTTCATTCTTTCATTTCAACTCAAGAACACTCCATTTCTCTCTCAACTATCATCCCGATTTTCATCCTAGATCTTCAAAAGTTGTAAGTGTTCTTCCTTGATTTATTGATACATCCCTTAATCTGGTATCATCTAATGATTTCATCCATGGAAATCATCTTTTCTTAGATCTTCAAGAAACACCAAGAACACACATTAGTGTTCTTGGACCTTAATCACCATTTTAAGCCTCTATATCGTAAGTACTCTTCCCTATACTTGATATCTAGTTAAGACTCATGCTTAGAACCAAGAAATCATCAAGAATGCAAGACCAAAAGGAGTTTACGGCCAAGCAATCTCCCATGGCCGTAAACCCCTATAAGTATGCCATTTTTTCCATAAACTCTTCCTAAGGCTTGGATTTTTAGGCTAGAACACTCCCTTGTGCTTTGTAAGACCTTGAATCATCACCAAACTCATCATCAAAGTGAGTTTACTGCCAGGAGTAAACTCCCTTGGCCATAAACACCTCAACACCCTCCAAAACATTGGTTTTGCTCATCCTTGTGAAGAGCAATGGTCCCTCAAGTTTTCCTAGCCTTCAAACACCCTCTTATGCATGTTTCACCATGAGTTTACGACCATAAACTCCCTTGGCCGTAAACCCATGGCCGTAAACTCATGGTAGTGCCATTCCACTTTCCTTTGATGAATCACATGTGATTCCAACACTTGGTCAAAGTGTTTCCTAGTCCCGTGAGGTGTTTCCTTCCATTAGGTTGCTTCCAAACACTATATTTATATCAGTATATGCCAATATATGTCATTTAGGACTTGTTGTATCTCGGGACTTCATTCGTGGAACTTCTCATCCTTACACGCGTATTCGTTGAATCACCCACATCAGGTGAGTTCATACCCCGTAATGAATCTTTTAAACTGTTTTAAATGCTTTTAAGGGGGCGAATACAAGTTGAACACAATCATAATTGTGTAATTGTTTGTTATAAACATTTTCAAAAATATTACTTATGTCATTTATATGTTGTCAAAACATTTCAAAAACTCTTTTAAAGTTATGTTACTTTATAGTTTAACCAAACTCCGTTTTTAAAGTACAAGCATAACTTAGTAACAAAATGAGTCTTTTCAATAACAGTACAAGTAAAACACTAGTAAACTATAAGGGGTATAGTTTAGGGGTTCGGTACATACTAAATACTAGAGCATACTATAAAGAGAAACAGGGATGTAGATACAATACACGATAACATAAAGAGAAACAGGGAGGTAGATACAATACACGATAACATAAAGAGAAAGAAGGAAGTAGATACAATACTTCAAAGAGAACATACTAAGATACTATAACGAGAACATACTAAGATACTATAACAGAACAAACATAATAAGGTGCTGCAGCATGGGACAACTACAGGATCTAAAAATACCAATGAATCACTAACTCATGTTCTAGGCAATTAGTGATAGTTATATTGGGTATACCGGATCAAATACTTTAATGTGATTTTACACAAATTAGCAATTGTTTGCTACAGTCGTGTTTGGTTCTCAGAATCTCTTGCAGGGAGAGCGTATAGTATGGGTTCTATTAATCACATTATGACCTTAATAAAACAAACATGTTTTAAGGTAATCAATACGTCAGGATGTCAATTCAAAAGACAACTGTGTACTTATATTTTCCAAATACTTTCATATTGTGACAGTTCCACTTGAAAGTTAATACAAACTATTTTTGAGTCAAGATAGTTATAAACTAGGGAAAACTTACATTTTACAAACGACACACAAAACAGTCGAGTCTAGTACATTTAGTAGAAAGGGATCTATATTGCTAACTTTATGATTCCTTAGTGTATGCATTCATGAATATATATTAATCGGGTCCGACAGGTAGTAGGATGTGTGCTTTCCGCTTCATTTCCTGTTCCTTGTTTGGTTGTGGGCTTAGAGCAGATACACCCAACCTACTATCTATTCGGGCTTAGCTATATATACATTTCGTATACACCAAGTAATAATAAGGGGTACCATGTATGGGTCAGGTCATAGGACACTAATTCAATGCACAGTTTTCTAGTACAAAACATACTTTTCAAATGAAGAACTTTTGGAATACAAAACTAGAAATTTAACCAGTTAAGGGTTTAATCCATTTTATTAAACCAGTATAAACTTAAAGGACCTTAGGTGATTAACTCTATAATACCTTAGTTTATGCATCATGGTTATATATCATTAATACCCAATAGGTAGTTGGATGTGTGCTTTCCGCCTTACTTCCTGTTCCTTGTTTGGTTGTGGGCTTAGGGCAGATTCACCCAATTAACTATCTAATCGATATTGGATCATATATAGCCAGTATAAACTAAGTGATTATAGAATTAATCACTGTGGTCACCATTTTATTATAAGAAATAAGGGTTTTCTTAAAGGATCTTTTCATCATATATAAAGGAACTATTACATTTAACTCCGTGAGTACCGAGTGAATACGCAAGGGTTATATACAACGATGATCTAACAAACAATGGGATGTGTGCCTTTCGCCTCATTTCTTGTTCCTTGTTTGGTTGTGGGCTTAGGGCAGATACACACAACTGATTGTTTGTTTACTCTGGGTTTTATATAACTTGTATCCATTTAATACTCATAGAAAGGAGTGTAGAGTCATTTTTACTTATCTTTCATCAAAGCAGGAAATATAGGATTTTCTGGAGGAACAGACAAACTTTTCTAAACAGAACTTACAACTTACTACATGTTTCAACTACATTTTCAACAATATTTTACAACAACTTTCTACAACATACTTACATCACTAAAATCTTATGAACTCACCAGCTTAATTGCTGATCAACTCTTTCAAATAACTTGTATTCTCAGGAGCCTAGTAGACAGGTACTCGTGCTGGGAATTCAGAAGATGGAGCATAGTAGCTTCAACTCTTGTTTTCTTATTTGATTTTGCATTCTATGTTTTGTGAACACACACATTGTAAACACTTTCTTTCTAATGAAATGGTTGTTCATCACCTTGCTTACTTTGATGCATGTCTTGTGATACTAAACATGACGTCCTCCACCCCCGAACGTTTCCGCCGTTCCGGTTTTGGGGTGTGACACTCTTCAGCCTCCAAATCGTAATTACTCCTTCCCTATGCTTAGTACTTGTTAGGAACACTAGTTTAACACCCTAAAAACGACCAAAACACAAGATCATAAGGAGTTTACGACCGTACACTCATGTGTGGTCGTACACCCCTCAAAACACCCCTAAAGGGCCTCCAAAGTGCAAACCTAGCTTCAAAACTTGATAAGGAATAGTCCCACAAGCTTCCCTATCATTAAAAGACCCTTTTGTGCACTTGTTACCATGAGTGTACGGCCGTACACTCCATGGCCGTACACCCATGTCTGCACACTCCATTTAGTGGCCGTACACTCCCCTTAGATGAATCACATGTGATTCTAACACTTGGTCCAAGTGTTTCCTAGTCCCTAAAGGTGTTTCCTTGCATATGGTTGCTTCTAAACACTATATTCGTGCCAATATATGCCATTATATGTCATTTAGGACTCGTTTGTGTTTCGGGACTTCATTCGTGGAACTTCTCATCCTTACACACATATTCATTTGAATCACCCACATAAGGTGAGTTCATACCCCTATAATCAATCTTTTAAACTGTTTTAAATGCTTTTAAGTGGGGGAATACAAGTTGAACACAATGTTAATTGTGTAAATGTTTGTTATAAACATCTTTCAAAAGATTGCTTATGTCTTTTATAAGTGATCAAAACCTTTCAAAAACTATTTTTAAGTTATGTTACTTTATAGTTTATAAAACTCCGGTTTTAAAGTACAATCATAACTTAGTAAATAAATGAGTCTTTTCAGTAACAGTTCAAGTAAACATACTAGTAAACTATAATAGGTATAGTTTAGGGGTTCAGTTCATACCAGATGCTAGAACATACTATAAAGAGAAACAGGGAGGTAGATACAATACACGATAACATAGAGAACATACTATAAAGAGAAACAGGGAGGAAGATACAATACAACAGAGAGACATACTATACACTATAATAGAAAGAACATACTAAATGCTATAGCAGAAGAAGAAAATAGGATCTAATTATACCAATAATCACTAACTCATTGTTCTAAACAAAAGGTGATAGTAAATTGGGTATACATTGTCACACCCCCGAACCAGACGGCGGAAACGTCCGAGGGCTCGTGTGACTTAAATTGAAATATCATCACAATGAATATACATGAAACATAAAATAAACATCACCATGCATTAATACATTAAAACCGTCATTGTTTACATCCAATACATTGTTTACAGTACATAATCCCAAAAATAAATTGTTTAACAAAAGACATCACATAAAAGACATTCAGATGCATGCTTGATAATTCTTCATTCTAACGGTTACCTGAGAACACAAGTTATTTTGAAAACGGTCAACATATATAATGTTGGTGAGTTCATAAGCAGGTTTGATATGAAAATGTTTTGTGTAGTTTGTAAAAACCCAGAAAATCCGATATTTTCTGAAACGACAATTGTTTACGATATAGGTGTGATGATCCATAAGTATATGCGTGAATGATTTGAAAACGTGTAAAAGTAGTATGTTTCTCATAATGAATTCTTGCATTATAGTTATCGAAAGTAAAAGTGAATAATGTTGTTCCCCCGGAAAATCCGATGTTTTCCGATATAAAAAGTATGATCGTTTCGTATTATTGTATCGTCACAATGAATGAATATGATTTCCCATGATTACTTAGATGGTATTGGATCTCTATGTGAGTCGTTATAACCATGCATAATAATGACTATTTCGTCTGTCTTGGCATTCTAGTGAAAGCCGGTATTGAATTTAAGATTTTGTCACCCTAGACTGGCCGAGTCTAACTGTAGCGAACAACTTAGGTGTGGGGGAGTCACCCCCGTATAGATCTATACACAAACTCTCGCTCTCCCTCCAGGAGACTTTGATTATAACTACAGATTACGACCGACACTTATTGGTGTCGCCCGTTATTACTCACTAAATCCAATGAAATTGAATAACCTTGTTTAACAACCTGATTTATGTTTACTTGAATAAAAGGTAAGCCTAACAGACAAAGAGAAGAGGACTACAGGGGCCCACTAATCACGTATGTTATTATAGGCTGTCGAGTATGCGACGGACACGTTAGCTCATCACACGTTATGATTGATTTGGACCTTACTAGCAATGCAAATGGGCCACTACGGCCCAATAGCATGTAAAAGCCATTGAGGGTCCATTAAGCATGTAATTGGGTCACCTGAGGCCCAATAAACATGTGTAATTATATTGGGCCCAATAATCATGATATTGGGCCACAAATCCCAATAGCACGAATAGAAGGCATTCGGGCCCAGTCACTAACTCACTTATGTTTTACCGAGTTTAAGTTTGTATTGTTGGTATTTGTTGTATGCTATATGTTTATTTGCAATGTTAAAAAGATATCTTAACGTTTGATTTATAACGAGCTTTTCGATATATATATATATATATATATATATATATATATATATATATATATATATATATATAAAGTCATGCGTTATAAACTTGATATTTTTAACCCAAACTTTTATAATTGTTTATTTGGCCCAAAAACATTTAGATTGACCATTATGGCCCCTTTTTCTATAAAAATGGCACTTTTAATCCCTTTTTATGAAAGTTGACATTTTTTGTCCTTAAACCATTTTTCTTGACATTTTCCACTCAAACTTTATTTGAATACTAATTTCAGTCCAAAACTATTGCATTTGTCATTTCCAGCCTTTATTTGTAAAAAGTTTACATTTTTGGCCCAATTTCCGTAAGTTTTACAATTTTAACCCCAAAATCAAAAACTTTGCATTTTTAGTCCAATTTGGTAATAAAATCATTTTCAACCCCTGAAATAGTTGAGTTACGTTTTACACTCATAGTTTGTTAAGTTTTACATTTCAGCCCCTTAAAACTTCATTTTCTTCTCAACCTTGGGCCCACAAACTCGTGAAGCCCAATTTAAAGCCCAATAAGCTAAAATTTATGTTTTTGACCGTTTGAAAAGTATTAATTTCATAAAAATCAGCTTTTATACAAATAAATACCTTATAACCCGCATAAAACCGATAATTATCAATTTACACCCAATCTTTGTTATTTTTGCAAAAATGACACTTGTAAAGTTCTTTGGCTTTGTTTTTCACTTTTTAAACTTAAGAACCCTTAGATCTATGATGTATGTTGTTTATTATGTTTTTGTTTATGATTGTTTCACCCTTTTTTCTATAGATCTTGAAATATCACAAGTATTACATATTATCACAACCAAAAACTAAAGAAATCACACATAACATGCAAACACACATAGATCATCACATAATACTTGTATTCTCCCCCGAAAACAAGTAAAAACCGAAAACAAGGGGGTATGAACTCACCTTGCTTAGTTGTTTTAGTTTTTTAAGAAGATGTGTAGAAGATTTTGGTCTTAGCAACACCTTGATGTGGATCACGAACTTGAGATGATTCTAGGAGTATGATTACCACAAATGTTTAAGAGAAGGGATCTAATCATGAGAAAAGAGTTATATACTTCTTGGATATGTATAACTTACCAAGAAATGATGATGTTCTTGTGAAAATCCTCTTGGTACACAAGCAAAACTTCGAGATTTTGGAGGGAGAAGGAAGAGAATACTAGAGAGAGTTTGAAGGAAGTTTGAACGTCTGTATGTGTGTGTTTTCCTCTTGCTGTTGGCCAAAAAAGAAAAAGAGAGGGGGGAGAGAGTTGAGTGATGGGTGCATGGATGCATGAGAAGTGCATGGTTATATGTTGTGTAATAAAGAGGTGGCAACATAAAAGTCAACTTTTCTTAACCTCTTTTTTTTTTAGTTGGGCCGAGAGGGAGAAAGAAGAGAGATAGAATGGGCCTTTAATGCTTGGTTCTAATAATAGGAGGCCCACTTGATGGTTTTCGGCCCATTGGGCCTTTAGGAGGGTTTACGGCCCAATTAAAATGATAGAATTGGTTTCACGACCCATTGAAGTTTATTAGGTTTGTTATGGCCTAGTAAGTCCCATTATGGTAAACCAATTCATTTTGGATCCATTATGGACCAAAATGTAAAGTTTCAGGGAAGTGGGTCCAATTAGGGCCCATTTAAATGTCCTAAGCCCAAAATAGTCAAATTGGAAGCTTATTGGTCCATTAGGCCCAATAAGAAAATCCTAGTCCATAAAGGACTTAAACCGGGATTTTTAGGGTTTTCAATCTTTTGTTGACCATTTGAAGTGTTGTATAGAGTGTTTGATGGAATTTTGTTGTCATTGAATAAACATCATGCATACTTTCAAGTTTTGGCCACAAATGTTACTCTTGTTAATGTTTACAAAAACCTTAGAACTCCTAGTTGTGATATACATGATCATATAACTTTAATGTGAATTTACACGGCCTAGAAATTTGTTTGCGGAAGTCGCATTTGGTCCCCAAAATCTCTTGCAGGGAGAGCGTATAGTATGGGTACTGCTCATCACATTATGACCTTAAATAAAACAAACTTGTTTTAAGGTAATCAGTACGTCAGGATGTCAATTCAAAAGACAACTGAGTACTTACATTTTCCCATTACTTTCATATTGTGACTGTTCCACTTGAATGTTAATGCAAACTATTTTCGAGTTAAGATATTTATAAACTAGGGAAAACTTACACCTTTTCAACTACAAACAGAAAAGTCGAGTCTAGTACATCGAGTTAATTCACACAATTGACTATTTGTTCGATATTAGATTATATATAGCTAGTATAAACTAAGTGATTATAGAAGGAACCACTGTGGTTACCATTTTTAATAAAAGAAATAAAGGAACTATTACAGTTAACTCCGTAAGTACCAAGTGAATACGCCAGGGTTATATACAACGATGATCTAACAAACAATGGGATGTGTGCCTTCCGCCTCATTTCCTGTTCCTTGTTTGGTTGTGGGCTTAGGTCAGATACTCATAACCGATTGCATGTTTACTCTGGGTTTTATACAACTTGTATCCATTTAGTACTCCTAGAAAGGATTGTAGAGTCATTTTTACTTATCTTTCATCAAAGCAGGAAATATAGGATTTTCTGGAGGAACAAGCGAACTTTTCTAAAAGAACTTACAACTTACTACAACTTTCTTACAACTTACTTACATCACTAAAATCTTATGAACTCACCAGCTTAAATGCTGATCTACTCTTTCAAAATAACTTGTATTCTCAGGAGACCAGTAGACAGGTACGCACACTGGGATTCAGAAGATGGAACAGTATAGCTTCATGTCTTGTTTTGTTATTTACTTTTTTTCTATGTTATGCGAATCACATACTTTGTAAACACTTTCTTTCTAATGAAATGATTGTTTATTACTTTGATTACTATGATGCATGACTTCTGATACTAAACATGACGTCCTCCACTCCCGAACGTTTCCGCCGTTCCGGTTTTGGGGTGTGACAAAAGTCTCTGACTTATGCTTGATTAAGTAGACATAACCATATCTACTATAATCATCAGTAAAAGTCAGATAATAGCGATTAGCATCCCTTGTGGCGGTTTTGAAGGGTCCACACACATCAGTATGTATAAGGTCCAACAAAACCTCACCCCTTTCACAAGTACCAGTGAAGGGTGATTTTGTCATTTTCCCAAGCGAACAAGATTCACAACTATCATCTGACTTTAGGTCAAATGATTCCAAGACTCCATCCTTTTGGAGTTGGCCTATGTGTTTCTTGCTTACATGTCCAAGACGGCAATGCCACAATGATGCTTTATCCAAGCTAGTAGAAGAATCAATACACATCACATTATTTCGTAGGTAATCTACAACCGACACAGTTTCATACACACCATCACAAGGTAATGCTTTAACATAAAGAACATTATTAAAGAAAGCATTAATACCACCAACTTCATTATCAAAAGAAAAGGTAAACCCTTGTTTGTACAAACCATGAAAATAAATAATATTCCTCGCCATTTCAGACGAGTAAAAACATTTATTCAAATCTAACTTTAATCCACTATCTAACAACAAATGTGAATACCACAACCTGTATTAAGGACCCAAGAGTTAGAATTGATGGGTTTTTGCGCAATCTAACACTCCTAAGTGTACATGCAACCCTAAATACCTTGGATCTATGTTTTCTCTATTATACATGCAATTATGAACTTTCCAAGGTATTACCCTATCTAGCATACAATACTTGATACTTGGGTAATCAAATGGATAGAATACATACCTTTGTTTGATGTAGCTTGTCTCCATGAAGCTTGAGTGCCTAGTGCCCCAAGTGTGACACCTCAAATGGTTCACACAACACCAAATGCACATGGAATGACTTGAGAGAAATGGAACACTCCTTGAAATCGTCTAGCCCTCATATTCACACATTAGTGCACGATTTCTTGAGCCATGGGATTCTTTTATATGGTGGCTATTAGGGTTACACCATGTAACTCATAACTTTACCCATTCCTTATGCTCCATGGATTTTAACCTCCATGGAGTATCCATGGGTCACCCCATGGACTTAGTCCAACATAAGGAAACTTGGATCACAAGCCCACATATATAAGAATGAATGATTTACACAATCAACCCATATATTTAATTAGTCTCCTTTTGATCACTTAATTAATTCGAAATTAATTCTTGATCAATACTAATTAAATAACCTTATTAATATATAAGAACTTATAATATATTAACCAACCTTAAGTGTTATTTCTCTCATTATAGTCTATCCAAATGCATGATGCCATGCAACCCAAATGGACCATGCTGGGTCGGGTCAAGTCTTACCAATTATAGTTATGGACTTAGACATTAATCCAACAGTCTCCCACTTGGATAAGTCTAAAACTATTATTGCGTATGACTTCAGGAACCGATCAGCAATCGTAGCTCTCAAAAGCTTCTGTCGAACTCTGACCTTGTCGGTGAACTCTGACCTTTGTCAATGACTTGTCCATTAGATTAGGGATCATATATTCCTCCATTCTAGATATCATATGGACTGAGACATGGATTATCAATCATTCTCTCTGTCCATTTGTTGTTTCCCGATTTTCGATTCATGATGACTGACTGATTGAACAAATCAAATCAGTCCTGGCTTGGCCAAGCACTCACATGTATCATCTTTAAATCATCGAGGGGCCCACATATATCGCTTTTATCCCGAAGGTAAAAGGAATGGATAAACTTCGACTCATATGGCTTGTTCTACTACTTGTTGAATCATACACAAAGGCACGTTTTATAACATCGAGTTACCGAATGCGTTTTCGTGCAATCAATGTACAACCAACTCATAGTAACAACTCATATCTCTAGGTTTGAAGAATATAAGATATTATCGTCTCATGATCACTCGTGATAAAATCCATGAAGTGATTCAAATGAGCGCGGGTTGAATCCAATACTCAGAATTTATGAGCACTTATGAGTGTTGTAGCACCACTTTGTCCACCAACTTGGACCTCTACAAACCAACCCATGACAGTCTTGATTCATATCTACTTCCAACATATGACCGACTGTGGATAGTTTGAATAACTTAATCATTCAGGAAGAGCGACTTAGTTATTCTGGAAGTCAAAACATGCAAAGTGAAACACAAGAATAAATGAATCAAATATGGTATCAAACCCTATGAATATAAATGAACACTTTTATTTATCACCATACTGATTACTCATTATTCATTGTTTCGGTTTTATCAACTTTATACTTGAATTAAAAACACTAGTTGTCCCATGCTCCAAGCATGTACACAATGTTTTTCTTAAACAATAGCTTTGCCATACACCAAGTATGCACTCTATGTTTGTCTATGATCCTTACTTTGTGAAATAAACCAATTGAACATAATTTCAATGATTCTAATTTTACACTCCCAAATCCTTATCGAAAAATGTGAGAATTTCAAATTCCTATCATTTATCGAAATCTGTTTAGATTTTAAACTTATATGCACTGACCCTCCTATAATGAATATGTACAAAGTCACAAAGACTTGTCAACAGTCATTATAAGGTATTCCAATGGAGATCAACTCCATGGAAACTAAGTCTCATATTCAAAGTACATTGCTTTGGACATGCTTCTGCATTAAGTTTTCTAATCTTACACAGATAACTTCCACCTATGGAGACAACTCCATATTCTCATTTTGACTATCACTTCTGAATAAGAGATGCCTCTTTTCAGAATATGTCAATATGGTCCTTCCAAAATTAGCACTATACTTCCAACTGTCCCTGAGCAACCAATCTTTGGTAAACCTCAGATTGTCCTCGACAATTGCTTAATCATTTTAGTCATATCCAATTCTAGACCTTTTCCCTTCTTAATGCCTCTGGGCATTTGGAAAAATTTAGAAATGACAAATATTATAGCACATGCAATCGATCCTATACCCAAAGCAAATGGTACACGATTCATGATGTCTCACATAAAGACATGATTCTAGACCAGTCTTTTGCTACAATATTTTTATTTGCCATGTTTTCAAAATTTGACTATGAAGAGGGATGCCGTAATCATAATCGAATTTTGAGAATGCAATATATAGAATTTCCTTAAGTTGAACCAATCCAACATGAAATTCATATATATATTCTTGACTAAAGATGATTAAGGTCTCAATCTAAGCCTTTAGAATTGAAATGAAGTATATCCTCTCCCTTAATTATAGCAAAACAACTTTTTCAATCCCTGCAGCCTCACGAATTGAAACTTTTGTTTTCTATAATTAACATTGCTAACTTGCAACACTAACAATAATTATCATGCTCCCACTAACATGATGATTATTAGCATAACACTTATGCTCCCACTAGCTTTGACATGTACTCAGAAATCAGCTGGACTTCTAGAAATCAATACTTTATTGACTTTCTTACCAAAGTTCAGATTTCTGATACGAGATGCTTTGATAAAACTTTATCAAAATCATACACCTTTCCTTAGATAGCATGCATGTGTGTCTAAATAATTTCAGAACTATGAAAAGGGATGCCGTAAAAATAGTCTCAATTGTTTAGACCTTTTGCCATCTGCTTCAAATCTACTTGGTGGAAGTGTTTCCTCACCATCATTTTCATGAATCGGAGAGAAACCTTATGACCCTTAGATTTTATGGTGTATGTGTTCTTATCCATGTGAATCGTTAAAACCATAGTCACAAGACAAGGATAATGACAAATCCAAACTCATATGGACTGAACTTATGCAATCTTAACTTCTTGCCACCTGGCAGTACAGGGCCTGCCATTGCTTCCAAGTTGTTATGCAACCAATTGAGAACTTTCAGAACTCCTATGCAAAGCCAACTTTAACTGGAATGGGCACAGAATATGTCAACACGATAGGTTATAAACCTCAAGTCGTGTGCTAGTGAAGAACCTCAGGTTTTATTCTTGATTAGTTCTTGAAATTCTTTTTAGGATCTTTAAGACTCCCACTATCCTCTTGACATATAAGACTATCTTGCCAAATATTCAAGATATAGTGCGAATTCTTTATCAAGACAAACACTTCACACAATTGGCCTTAGTTGGTCTTTGTTTTATCCAAAACATCACAACTTACCAATTTCAAATGTACAAGAGTAGGACACTTTTACTCTTACATTTGACAAGTGTTTTAAACCTTTCTTTAAGATATGTCACTCAAGTTACAATCTTGGAGTATGACTCTAAGAATTGTTTTGGAACGAAGTATGACTCATCTTCCTGATCTAACCATTTCAACAATTCATGACTCCTCTTCTTAGTCATAAGAATGCACTAAGATGACCTTTAGAGGACTAATTGTGATATGATTTCTAAATCATTAAGATGATCACAAACATGATACTAAAGTACTCTCCCATCTTTTCAGATTTGAGAAACTTTTATCTTTCTGCCTAATTTGATTCTTCCCATTCGTTCTGCCATACATTGAGACTTTTCCAATATTTCAGAATTATACTTAAACTTGTAAGTATAACCATATTTACTAAACTTTAGTAAATCAAATAGTCTTAACGAGCTTTGTGGTGGACATGACCAGTGCACAAGAATGTGTACTCGATCCCTTTAGTCCTTCACTTGACTCACACATCCATGTGAACAAGTCTTAATTTTCCAATGCTTGAAAGTTCTCATACATCATACTATTCAACTTGCATGATTCCAAGTTTCTATCCAACTGAAGCCTTGGGAATGAGAATCTTTCCTTATTTGGTAAATTATGACACTACCACAAACGAAAGAATCAAGTCCATTTTTTTTCAAATATTGCTATTAATGGAATCATATAAACAACCATTTTTCACAAATGCCACTTGTAAGGATATTTAAAATAAATATAAAATTAAAAACTTTTATTTTATTTCAAAACTTTACGGAAAAAACTTATCCTTATAGTGCAAATGCATACGGAAAAACTTGTTGTTATCTATTCCTAAGCAATATATCATAACTCCTAAGTAACAGCTTCAAAATTCTGATGCGATCGAAATCCACCTACGCGATCAGAATCAGCATATACTTCCTTTAAGCTTTCTCTCTATTCTTTGATTCTTAAAACATCAACATGTGACCCAGTCACATCATGTAATGAGGATCTTAGAATAGAAACTTAACAGAGTTAGATAATGGGCTCTACCTGAAGTAGAGTCAGACTTATTGACTTTAACATCCTTAGGTAAACTTGGCGGCTTTGCAATCAACGCCCCTTCCTTTGGCAAAATAAACATATGGACCCTTTGGTAATGGGACTATCTCAGACTTAGCCTTTCTCCTTACCATTTGGTCAACCGGGTTGACTATGGCCAATCCCTTTCCATTGGGAAGAGAATGCTTTTTCTGGATTTCCAGTGTCACCATTGTCACTGTCCATAAAGTTTTTGGGAAGTTGATCTTCTAATCAAATTTGCTTTACTATCGTTCCAAATCATTGCTGATTCAGCAGCACCAAGCAAATAGATATGATCATTAAGGTTCATGTCATAGTCTGTTTCATAGTAGTCCCAAAGGAACTCACTATGTGACTTAGAAAGTGATTGAACATCCAACTTTCTCAAGACTTTGACACCCAACTCTCCCGGCTTGTCAATATGTGACTTCATCTCTAAGATGTGATCACACATAGACCTTGCTTGCCATTAGGGCTTGAGTAACCTTGAACTTGTGGGTTAGGGAGAATAATTGGAGGAGGTGGAGGAAGAGAAGTATGACTTCCATGAGCCAAACTCGGGAAGTCATATTCATTAGGAAAGCTTGGTTTGGGAAGATCATTGTTGTCTAAACCAGACATCAACAATGGGAGAAATTCACGTAAAGTTGATTTAAGTCCTTAATATAACACCCAATATGATATATTAAGGCTAGGACCCAACAAACTATTTTATAACTTGGAAGAGGGATGCCAAAATCCAAGCTATAAAATATTTGAAGGTAGGTGAATGACGATTCACCAATTTCCACCAAGATAAACGAAATGTATTATTAGGTTTTAATTGGTTTTGAAACTCCTAGCTTCTTTTGAGATTCATTGAACTTTTCAATGGCATGTTTCAATCTCGAGTGTGCCCTTCAGGTTTTGTGACTGGGATGCCGAGGATCACAAAACAAGGTGTGAAGTAACCATGCAAATATACTTGGTACCCTTAATATTTACCCCTCAATCGATGTGTCGGTTAACCACACGAGCTCCACCGATACTATGATAAATATTAAGTTACCCTTTGCCTACTTTGTTAAATCCAGGTTAGTGTGCCGGTTAACCACACACGCTCCACTAACGGTTTAAACAAAGTGCAAAGTGTAATTTCATGGATTAGCACCTTATTCATATTTTCCTAAGTAACTAAGATTGGAAATTTATAAGTGTTTAGTTACTTAGTATTTATCATTAATACTTTTAATGAAGGGAGAATTATAGTCCTTGTCCTACCCGTTCGGCTAACGACCCTCCACCAGGCAAGGAAGCGGTGGGTGAGAGTGGACACCCATTAAACTGCCATTTTATAGGCAATAACCTTATACCCCCCTTATAGACCGCCTTCGTGAATGAGGCCTACTAACGGTAAGACTGACTTGCTCTTATACATATATTTATTTATTAACTTATAATACTATAAAGTATAAGGGTTGAATTTTAACTTTTAAAATTCTAAGGGCTAACTTGGAATTAAAGTATTCATGAGGAAAACTTTACAAATTCCAAAACTTGAGGGCAAGTTTTGAAAATATTCAAAACTAATTAATTCCATAACTTATGTGTTTTAAGTAGTTTTAATTAAAAAAAACTCTTCAAGTTCCATAACTTGAGGACAAGTTATGGAAGACTTTAAACTAATAAAAGAATGTAACTTTTCTTTATTTTTGTAACTTATGGAACTAATTAAGGTTACACATTTTATCATTTAATGAAGTGACTCTTGAACCTCCATAACTTGAGGACAAGTTATGCAGTCATAAAACCATTTAATGAGGACAAGACTCTTCATTTTTGTAGCCATTGCCAACTTTTTATGAGTTTTATGAAACTTAAATGTGACTTTTCATATAACTTGAGGACAAGTTACAAAAACACATTTTAGAATCAACTCTTAGATTAAAATGGATAGAAAACACATAATCAATTAACTTTTCTATTAATCTAATAAACTCATATGAACAAAGATAATTCACATCAAAAATTTTTTCAAGTAATTAGCATAACTTTTAAACTAATACAATTCGATTTTTCAGCTAATTTTGCAAGTATAACAAGAAAACAAGCCTTGGCTCTGATACCACTGATGGGTTTTTGCGCATTCTAACACTCCTAAGTGTACATGCAACCCTAAATACCTTGGATCTATGTTTTCTCTATTATACATGCAATTATGAACTTTCCAAGGTATTACCCTATCTAGTATACAATACTTGATACTTGGGTAATCAAATGGATAGAATACACACCTTTGTTTAATGTAGCTTGTCTCCATGAAGCTTGAGTGCCTAGTGCCCCAAGTGTGACACCTCAAATGGTCCACACAACACCAAATGCACATGGAATGACTTGAGAGAAATGGAACACTCCTTGAAATCGTCTAGCCCTCATATTCACATATTAGTGCACGATTTCTTGAGCCATGGGATTCTTTTATATGGTGGCTATTAGGGTTACACCATGTAACTCATAACTTTACCCATTCCTTATGCTCCATGGACTTTAACCTCCATGGAGTATCCATGGGTCACCCCATGGACTTAGTCCAACATAAGGAATCTTGGATCACAAGCCCACATATATAAGAATGAATGATTTACACAATCAACCCATATATTTAATTAGTCTCCTTTTGATCACTTAATTAATTCCAAATTAATTCTTGATAATTAAATAACCTTATTAATATATAAGAACTTATAATATATTAACCAACCTTAAGTGTTATTTCTCTCATTATAGTCTATCCAAATGCATGATGCCATGCAACCCAAATGGACCATGCCGGGTCGGGTCAAGTCTTACCATTTATAGTTATGGACTTAGACATTAATCCAACAAGAATATGGTGAGTTATTAGACAATATAGTGTAAATACCTGCATGGGATGGTTTCACTTTCCCATCCTTCACATCCTACAAGTACTTTGGGAAGTTTCGCTTCCAGTTCCCCTTATTCTGGAAGTAGAAGCAATCAGCATCCTTAGGGATGGGAGAAGGAGTAGCAGAACCACCTTTGGTTCCAACTGATGAGGAGCCATCAAGAGACTTTCCCTTGGTACCCTTCGAAGGGTGCTTCCTCTTCTCCCCTTTGCCTTGTACGATTGCAAAAACATGGGTTGTTGTAGGAGTAGGAGTAACAATCGACTTACCTTTAAGACCACTTTCGGCGGTCTTCAGAAGTCCTTGAAGCTTGCTGAGTGTAACTTCCTCCTTGTTCATGTGGTATGTCATGCAGAATTGATCATAAAACGAAGGTAAGGATTGCAAAATGATGTCAATTGCCAACTCGTCAGGGAATTTCACATTCAATTTCAGCAAACGGTCCACATACCTTTGCATTTTCTGCATGTGGCCCGTGATGGGTTCACCATCCTTTATCCGGGTTGTTATCATGGAGGAGATGATTTCATACCGCTCTTGACGAGCACTCTGATGGTAGCGGTCCATCAAGTCTTGGTGCATCTCAAAAGGGTAGAAGTCCTCATAGGACTTTTGGAGCTCGGCTGTCATTGTGGCCAACATGATACATGGCACTTTGGTAGCATTTCTCTCATGTGCCTGGTATTCAGCGATCTCCTCAAGAGTAGCAGTAGACTTATCGAGTTCCTTGAGCTCCTTGTCGAGGACATATTCCTTGTCCTCGTAACGAGTGACCATCCTGATGTTAATTTATAAAAACATTTAGTTAATTTATAATAATCATTATACTTTTAATGAGAATTTAAAGTCATTGTCGTACCCGTTCGGCTAACGACCCTCCACCGATCAAGGAAGCAACAACCTTATACCCCCCTTATAGACCGACTTCGTGAATGAGGCCTACTAACGGTAAAACGACTTGATCTTATATATATATATATATATATATATATATATATATATATATATATATATATATATATATATTAACCATTAATCTTATAATAGTATAAGGGTTGAATTTTTACTTTTAAAATTCTAAAGGTTGGAATTAAAGTGTGTGTGACTTTACAAATTCCAAAACTTGAGGGCAAGTTTTGAAACTATTCAAAACTTTTCATTTCATAACTTATGAGTTAATGGTTCATAAAAGTGAAGACTCTTCATTTTTATGTAACTTATGTGTTTTAAAAGTACATTAAAGAAAGTGACCCTTGGAAATCCATAACTTGAGGACAAATTATGGATTCCATTAAAACACATAATTGATCAAAAATTAATCATTAAACAATTTAGCAAGTAATTCCTATGATCTAACAATAACTCATAAGAACATGAATATCATATGAAAACTTCAAGAATCATATGAGCACATATAAAACATGGAATTTTGATATTAGCCATTGTAAATGGATTAGCATAACCATTACACCATCTAAAACAAGTTTTAAAACACCAAAACAGTTTAGGGTAATGTTTCTAGTCCATTTCCAGCAGCAAAAGTCGAAAAACTGCAGTCAGAGCCTCCTACTCGACGAGTAGGATGAATTTGTGCTTGGACTCGTCGAGTCCCCGCATGGACTCGGCGAGTCCACTGTCCAGACAACTCAATTTTTTGATTTTTCAACTGTGTGCATCAAGTATTCAAGAAAACAATCCTACGCTCTAATACCACTGTTGGGTTTTGAGCATCCTAACACTCCTATGGTGTACATGTAACCCTAGAAACCTTGGATCTATGTTTTACTATGAATACATGCAAATTTGTTTTTCCAAGGTTCATAACCTATCTACCATGGCATGGGGTACTTTAAACATAAAAGCTAGAAGAATTACATACCTTTTCAATAGTGAGTTGATTCCTTGGAGTTTGAGAGCCAAGCACCAATAATGTAGATGCCTCAAATGGAAATCACAAATCACCACAAACTTGGAAAAACTATGAGAGTGTATGTTTGTTTCTAGAAATCGGCCACCTTCATGCACACACACAACTGGTGCTATTTCAAGCATCACAAGCTCCTTTATATAGTGTGGAGGATTAGGGTTACATCCATCTAAACCCTAATACCCATGACTCTTCCTTTCCAAGGATCTATGGGTTAAAAGCTCCATGGACTATCCATAGACTCCCATGCATGCCAAGCCCATTCCAAATGAGTATTAGCCCACACTTATATAAATACAAGATCCCATATTTAATTAGTCACCTTTTTTATCACCAAATTCATTCTAAATTAATTTATGATCAATACTAATTAAATAATATGATTTCATATTAATATTTTATAGCTTATAATATATTAACAAATCATAAACATACAATTCTCAAAGGTTTAACCATACAAATAGTTCAGGTAAAGTGCAACCCAAATGGACCATGCCGGGTCGGGTCAATTATATACCAAATAAAGTTATGGACTTAGACACCTTATCCAACACCTTTTATGAAGCAGGGGGTTCTTCAGCTCCTGGAGGCTCCTTCCCCCCAAGGCCTGATCATGATATAGCTTCTGAAATACTTACACAGGCCTTGGCAGCACAAGAAGCAACCGGCCTTCCTCCTCGCGGAAAAGGCATATCTATTGAGGAAGGTAGATCCGGGGGAGTTGAGCCTTCCAACATAGAGCTCCAGGTTGATATTGATGTGTTGAAACAGACGATCATCGAAAAAGATGTTTTGATGGGTAATCTTGATATTCGTCTTTCAGATGTTGAAGCTGACAACATGGCCAAGACAAAGCAAATAACTGATCTCCAAACTCACCTTGGAGCTCTAACTGCTTGCTACTATGACTTGAAGAACAAACTTTATGAAGAATTTGGTGACAAATTCAAGTCATTAGTGGATTTGCCTGCAACCAATGAAGGTCTTTCTGGTGTCCCTATCCACCCCTCTCAAAATGACAACCCTGTGGATCCTCCACCTCCCAAAACCACACGAATTGTCGATCGATTCAAAACTGAGCCTATTAATGCCAATCGTCGAATCACTGTCAATCATGCTAAAAGAAAAGTCACTGCTGAGAAGAAAGATGGTTGGCTATTTATGAAGAACTCTGATGAGAATCGAAGTGCAGATCAGCACCAACTCACAGTGACTGATCTTGAGATACGGAGATTTGGTGACAAGTATGGCAATCGTTCAGGAATCAAGATGTGGGGATATCATGCTGATTTAAATCTTTGGTTGGTGAAGAGGAACTTTGGCCCTCCTGAATATTACAAGAGTACTCAAGACTTTTGTTCTTGGACAAAATTCGATCTTACTGAACTCTCCATTGCTCATTCCACAATCCCTCCAAGGACCCTCAGGCTTTCAATTTCAAGTTATTTTTGGAGCGACAAGTCAAAGAAAAGTTCTCTAGAATGAAGACAGCTAACTCCATGATTAGAAGAGATTCGGAGATGCTCGATCCCAAAACAAACGATCCAATGAAGATAGTGTTGTGGCCTGCTACTAAACAATTAAAAGAAATTCCAATCCCTCAACACTTTCAAGATGGATATCTTGATCGGATGGAATTTTGGGCTTTCGATGAGGCTACAGCCACAGTAGCAATCAAGTTTTCAGACAGCGATATTGTTTGTCGAATTGTTGATTCTAAAGATCTTCTAAGGTTCAGGGAGAGAGATATTCACACCCTGGCAAAACATCAAATTATTTGCAAGTCGGAGGTTATGGAGCCTGCTGCCAAAGAGTTCACGGCCATGCTTGCTAAGATAATCGACAAGAGCCTATGGATGGGGGCAATAGATAGATCGGATGTAAGGCTGCTAGAGAACCCATGATAAAAGAAGACCGAGCTTATGCTAGCCACAAACCAAGGGGGGGGGGGGATTGATAGGTCATATATTAGTAGTTTTGGCTAGGCATACATTTGTTTAAGTCTTATAGGGTCTTGGTCATGTTAGAGGTGTTTTGTACCTTGTTGTAGTGTGTTTACGGCTGAGTTGGTGTTCTGTTTATGGCCAATCTGTCCTTATATATAGTTCGTGTCAGTGTTTATCAGAGGTGACGTATCGTAGCTGTTTACGGTCAACTGTGTTTGTAACTCAAGGTGTACTGGACGTTTTTCTGAATGAACGTGTGCATTGCTTGATCATCTTCTTCTTGTTCTACTCATTCTTATTCTTGTTTCTTTTGATCACTGATTTGATTCTTGTAATTGGGACCTTACACTTTTGACACTCTAAGCTAAAACTTACTTCCAATGTCAATTAGGGTTTCTAAGGACGTGGAGAGACAATGGAGGCTGATAGAAATGAGGTCCAAAGGTTATAAGGGGTTTAAATAGGACACAAGACCACAAATTTAGGGTCTCCAATCCCGGCTACGTACGCCCCATACCTCCTCGTACGCGGGGCGTACGAGGCTTTGATGCCCAAAGATGCGCCCCCTCGTACGCCCTGCGTACGAGGCTTTGATGCTTGAAGATGCACGCCCTCATACGCTAAGCGTACATGCGTATACGACCAACGTACGAGGGGAGGGTTCTTAGCCAAAAACTCAATAAATAAATAAATGAAAATTACCTGGATTTTGGATGTTACAATTAATAACTAGGATCCTAGGATATGTTTAAGGATTTTGAGGCTTCAAAAATATTTAAGGATCCTAGATATGATTCTAGGATCCTGTCCATTACAATTGCCCCCAAATTATTCCTACAAAATCTTGAGGTTAGTTATCCAATATTTAAAGGTATAATTAAAACAAAATAAAAAAGAGATGAGATTTTGAAGTTTAACGGATAGGGTAACTTAAATTTCAACGGATAGATATGTAGCCATTGGAATAGGTGAAATCACCATTCTGCATCTCCATGATTCTTGTATAAATAGGAAGTCCAACTCCTTAGTTTTATCTCATTCTTCTAGCTTTCCTTCCGTCGTCAGTTATATACCCTCGAAGGTACTAATCTTGTTCCTTTTTTCCTTCTTGTCTTTATTTATGGAAAAAAAAATCTATTCGTTCCTGCTCCAGCATCATCGCTATTCCTGATGATGATTTCAAGGACCATAAAATTTTATCTTACGAGGAAACTTGTACCTTCAATGACGATGACATCGAGGCCCTGAAGTCGGCTGAAACTTTTCCTACTGGTACCATCTTTAGGGCTTTTGATGCTAGGATCCGGTCTAACTTTCTCTCTCCCTCTTAGGTTTGTTTTCCCAAATATCCTTTCACCTTAGTACTTTCTCACCCCTACTCCAGAATCATTTCTAAATTTTTCGAGATCACTAAAATATCGTACATTCAAGCTATGCCAACGGTTTGGAGGATCCTCTATTGGATCGATCATTTAAACCGCACCAGGGGTCTTACCATTAGCTTAAACGAGCTAGCCTATATCTATGATATTACAACTTCTGGGAACTCTCGCTTCCTATTGAAGGTCAAAACCGATAAATCATCCCTTGTGTTGAAGTCCAAGCATAATGATTGTGCTTGGAAAGGGAAATATTTCTTCTTGAAACACGAATCGATTCCTGATGGAAATCATTTATTACAATCTTGGATTAAAAAGGGTAGGGTTTCCTTTTTCTATACTAAGAACCCTAAGATTCCCACTTCTTATTTTGTTTGATGTTTTGCAGCCTTCAAGTTCGATAAGCTAGTTCCTCGTGCTGAAGATACCGAGGACAAAATCAATAGTTTCTTAACTCCATCCGAGTTAGAGAGCTCATTTAGGCTTGGTCAGTTCAATTATCAAGAAATTCCTGTGCAACCTTTTCCATGTCGAAAGGTAAGGATCCTTCCTCTATTTTTTTTATGAAGGATCCTGGATTCATAATTTTTCTTTTTTCGTGCTCAGGATCTAAGAGTACTCGCTCTGGTGCCCACTTCACCCTTGCTTACCTAGATACGACCATGTCTAACAGTCAACTGGTGGTGAAGAAAGAAAAGACTTTGTCCTCACTTCCCATTATAAGAGCCCCCATAGATTTGACGGTGGAAACTTCGGGATCTAAAAAGAGAAAGAACACCGAACCTGTGGATTTGAGCTTGGAGAATCTCGGGGCGGAGGACGCACTTGATAAGCTTGTTTTCCTTTCCCAGGATGTAAGTACCAATATCATTTTTCTTTTCACATTTTTCTCTTTATTGCTTCTAATGTCTATTTTGTTTCAGGTCTCTGACCACATCTCTGATGATTTGAGGATCCGGGCTGGGAGGGCCTAGCAAGCACTCAAAGAGCAAGAGAATATGTGGAAAGAAACTAATGAGGACCTCCTAATAAGGTTCGAACTCTTGAGAAAATAGAAGGCCGAGAAGGAGGAGGATCACGATGCAGATATAGAGGAGATGATCGTCAAAGTGAAAGCTAGCGCTGTCAAGGATGTTTGGGAAGCCAATATCAAATTAGCAAAATGCGTAGCTAATGTAGGATCCTAGAACCTGATTATGTGACACGCAACCCTTACTGAATTAAAGGGCGACCTTGTCAAAACCAATGAGGATCCTGACGGGCAGCAGCCAATGGCGAACATAAGAGCTCATGCGATGATGACCAAGCCACGGTCTAGGCATGTTAGATAAACATATTTTACATAGATGTGTACAAGACAATTTTTGTTTTTCAATGAATTGATGTACCACTTCTTCTTTTATGCATGGTTGTTTCATACTTCTCTGCTTGCATGTTGATTTGCTTGGTATGATCGTAGTTCTTCTGAGGATCCTTATGTAATCAGAATCCTAAAGAGTTCAGACCTTACAAGATTTTTTTTTATATCTTATTATCCTTAAATGATTAGTCATCAAACTGGGATCCTAAAATAGTTAAGATCTTTTTTAGGATAATAAACGTTTGATCCTTAAGTAGGAAAGATACTTTTTGGTGAATAAAGATCATTAGAACCTTCTAATCTTTAGGATTTGTGACCATTTGACTCATGTGAAGTCTTGAAGCTTCCGTATGGAAAAGATCTTTGCTTTAGGAGTTCATCAGGGAGGATCCTTAACTTTAGTGAACTGGTAAGGATCCTACCCTAAGAATCAATTGGAAATAACGCCAACTTGGAGAAAAAACCGTGAAAACTCTAGTTTTTTATGATAATATCACAAGCCTTGCATATTTTCAGGAGACTATTGTTGGATTAGGCGTCTAAGCCCATAACTATTATCGGTATGTACTTGACCCGAGAGTAGCATGGTCCATTTGGGTTGCATATCACCAGGACAATTTTATAGGATGGACTTTTGAGAAGAGGTTATTTATGATTTATTAATATATTATATGTTCTAATATATTAATATGAAATCATATTATTCTAATCAATATTGATCAAGATCTAATTTAGAATTAATTTTGTGATCGAAAGAGACTAATTAAATATATGGGGATTGAATGTGTTAATCATTCATTCTTATATAGTGGGCTTATGATCCATAGTTCTTTATGTTGGGCTAAACCCATGTACTGACCCATGAATACTCCATGGAGGTTAAAACCCATGGAGCCTAAGGAATGTGGATAGTCATGCACATTAGGGTTTGCATGGTGTAATCCTAATTAAGCCACACTATATAAGAAGCCCCTTAGCCTCCAAAATTAGGACTAGTTCTTGAAAGATCATTGAATCGGTTTTGGTGTGATGATATTCTCTCAAAAGTCGTCCTTTTGTCCAAAGGTGTGTTGTTATTCCATTTGAGGCATTCACACTATTGGTGCTAAGTTCTTAAGGGTCCAAGGTTTCCAGCTACAACAAAAGATATGTCATCTAACTAGAATTTTGTAGTAAAGATACTCCATTGTATGCTAGTTAGGATGACGCTTTGGAAAAACAAATTTCGCATGTATATTAGAGAAAACATAGATCCAAAACATCTAGGGTTGCATGTACACCATAGGAGTGTTAGAATGCTCAAAACCCCTTAGTGGTTTGAGAGCCTAGGGTTGTTTTCTTATATACTTGAGGCTACTTGTTTTCAAAGCTTGAAAAAAAAATATTCTGTCTGGACAGTGGACTCGCCGAGTCCACTGGGGAACTCGACGAGTCCACCCAATAAACTGACCAACTCGTCGAGTCAGTTGATGCACTCGACGAGTTGGTGCTCATGGATGCAGATTTTCGAGTTTTAAAGTTGGAATTGGACTAGGATCATTATCCTAAACTGTTTTTGAACTTATAAACCTGTTTTTGATGTGGTAATGATCATACTTATCCAATTTAAAAGATAATTGTCAAAGTTTCATGTTTGTATTAGTTTATATGGTTAGGCTAATTACATGAAATTTGTTTGATTTGAATTGTCTTGTTCTTATGAGTTTAATTTAGATCATAGACAAAAAAAATTATTTTCTTGTTAGAATTGTTGATCTAAATGGTTTTTGATGAATTCCACAAATTTCCTCAAGTTATGGAAAATGAAAAGTTTTTCTTTTAAAGAGATCATTAAAATCATAGGTTATGAACTTGAAGAGTCTTTTTCCCATAAATGGTTTTATGATCTCGATAACTTGTCCTCAAGTTATGGATTTTCAAGAGTCTTTTCATTAACACCTATATTAAACTCATAAGTTATGGATTTGAAAAGTTTTGACAAGTTTCAAGACTTGCCCTCAAGTTTTGGAATTTGTAAAGTTTCACTTTTTGAATACTTTACTTCCAAACCCTAGAATTTTAAATTAAAATTCAACTCTTATACTATTATAATATTACAGGTTTAATATTTATATATATATATATATATGTATAAGAGTAAAGTCGGTCTTACCGTTACTAGGCCTTATTCACGAAGCCGGTCTATAAGGGGGGTGTAAGGTTACTGCCTATAAAATGGCAGTTTAATGGGTTTCCACTCTCACCCATCGCTTCCTTGACTGGTGGAGGGTCGTTAGCCGAACGGGTTTGACAGGACAATAATTCTCATTAAAAGTATAATGAAAATTACCAAGTAAATAAACACTTATAAATTCCCAATCTTAGTTACCTAGGAAAATGTGAATTTGGTGCTAACCCATGAAATTGCACTTTGCACCTTGTTAAGTTGTTAGTGGAGCACGTGTGGTTAACCGGCACACTAATATGGGACTGACAGTGCGTGGAAAAGGGTAGCTTGATGTTAATCATAAATCAATGGAGTGTGTGTGGTTAACTGGCACCTTGATTAGGTGTTTGTAACATTGGGTGTACCAAGCTAATTTGCATGGTTATTCACCTTGTTTGTGACCCTCGGCATCCCAGTCACAAACTTGAAGGGCACAATCGAGATTTAAACATTCCATTGAATTGTTCAATGAATATCAAAGGATCTAGGAGTTTCAATTCACTTAAAACCTAAAGTCCCTTTTCGTTTTTCGTGGTGGAAATTGGTAAATCATCATTTACCTACCTTCAAATATTTTGCAATAGGATTACGGCATCCCTCTTCCGAATTGTAAAATATTGTGTTGGGTCCTAGCCTTAATATTTCATGTTGGGTGTTATATGAAGGACTAAAATCAACTAAACTTGAATTTCTCCCTTTATAGATGTCTAGTTCAGACAACTATGGTCTTCCCGAATCTTTTTGATGTGTGTATGGGGGCTATTTTCGGATGGAAGAGAGAGAGAGAGAGGGGTAGAACACGAGATTATGAGGGTAGAGAAGAGGATAGGGTTAGTTCTTACCTCAAGACCTATTGAAGCAAGAACTATGTTGAATGCCAAGACCTATTGACACACAACACAACACACGATAAGAGACCTATCTTATGTGAGAAATAAAGCAAATTGCAACAAGTTCAAGTGATATTTTATTCATAGAAATCGGCCCTATATATAGTTGATAGGATCCATGAGTTAAAAAAGTGAAAGGGCTCATCATTAAGAGCCATGAGTTACAAAAGTGAAAAGGCTCATCATTAAGAGCTATGAGTTACAAAAGTGAAAAGGCTCATCATTAAGAGCTTTTATTTAACTAGTTCATTAACTACTAGCCAATAACTACTAGAAACTCCCAAAAACTCTTCAATTTTCGTCCATGCTACACACAAGACAAGGAAATGGTTCAAATTTCTTCCATGATCACCAACAAGTCCAAAAAAACATGGTCACAACTTCCATGTAGCCAAAACAAATCGGGCCACCCCATTTCAAGCCCAAATCCACGAAATCAAGCACACTCCAAAGCCCAAATTAGTAAATACCATCTCCTTGGCAAGTAATCCATTTTTAATTGGGCTATCTAGCTCCAAACATATATCATCTCCTCCCCCTTTGAAAGGAATTGACCTCAATTCCACAAGGCCATCATCATCAAGATAAGGGGAGATATCTCCTACGTTGAAAGTTGCGTGCACTCCGTATTCTCCCAGGAGTTCCACCTTGTAGGCATTGTCGTTCACGCGTGCGACTATCTTGTAAGGACCGTCTGATCGGGGCATTAACTTGTTCTTATGCTTTTCGGGGAACCGTTCTTTCCTTAGATGAACCCAAACCAAATCGCCTTCCGAAAATATCTGAGCCTTTTTGTTCTTGTTGGACTTTTGCATGTACGAGGCATTAATGGCTTCGATACGATCATGAACCTGAGCGTGTAGCTTCATCATGGACTTCAGCTTGGCATCTGCGTCTTTGTGGACTAACTCTTCCTTGTGCAAAGGGATTAGATCCAATGGTAAGTAAGGATTCACGCCGTAAACAACCTCAAAGGGAGAATGGCTTGTTGCGTAGGTAGGCGAATGGTTGTAAGCAAACTCGGCGTGCGCTAATTTCACATCCCAATCATTTTGTGTCTTGTTCACCAACGCACGCAGTAAAGTGCCCAAGGTTCGGTTCGTGACCTCGGTCTGGCCGTCCGTCTGTGGGTGGTGTGATGTGCTGAATAAAAGCTTTGTCCCGACTTTCCGCCACAATGTGTTCCAAAAGTAACTCAAGAATTTGGAGTCACGATCAGAAACTATTGTTTTGGGAATCCCGTGCAGCCGAACGATCTCCCGGTGGTATAAATCAGCAACCATACTTGCATCATCGGTTTTGTGACAAGCAATAAAATGGGCCATTTTCGAAAACCGGTCCACAACTACCATAATTGCATCTTTACCCCTTTGAGTTCGGGGCAGGGCCACAATAAAGTCCATGGATACGTCCTCCCAGGGGCGAACTGGGATGGGTAAGGGAGTATATAAGCCGGTTTGAATGAGCTTTTAGCCAAGTGGCACGTCACATACTTGCTCACGATATTAGTTACATCCCCCAACATCTTGGGCCAAAAGAAGTGTTTTTTCAGCACCTCAAGTCTTGACTACTCCAAAGTGGCCTGCTAACCCACCCCCATGTGCCTCACGAATCAATAACTCCCTGATGGGGTGTTTCGGGATACAAAGACGGTTCCCTTTAAATAGGAATCCATCCTGCACCAAGTATTCTCCCTGTGAACCGCTATTACATTTTACAAATACATCACCAAAATCTACATCATTTCCATAATAGTCTTTAAACGCCTCGAAGCCTAGCAAGCTAAAATCGAGTGTGGCCAATAAAGCGTAACGTCGAGATAGTGCATCCGCCACCACGTTACTTTTGCCATTTTTGTACTTTGAGGAAAAGTGGAATGACTGTAAGAACTCCACCCACTTGGCATGTCTCGGGCTCAACTTCTGCTGACCATTGATATACTTCAGTGACTCGTGATCTGAATGCAAAACAAAATGGTTAGCGCGTAAATAATGGCTCCAATGTTCCATTGCCCGCACAATGGCATAAAACTCCTTGTCGTAGGTACAATAGTTCAAACGAGCTCCCCCCCCCAATTTCTCTGAGAAGTAAGCAATGGGTCGCTTGGCCTGGATCAACACGGCACCAATACCCACCCCGCTTGCATCACACTCTACTTCAAAAGGTTGGGAAAAATCAGGTAGTGCCAAAACAGGAGCAGAACACAATCGGTCTTTAATCACCTCAAATGCCTTTTGGGCATCCGCTCCCCACACAAAGGCACCTTTCTTCAAACAATTGGTAATCGGACTCGTCACCGTACTAAAGTCACGAATGAAACGCCGGTAAAAGGACGCCAAGCCATGGAACGATCGAACGTCGCTAATGGTTTTGGGGGCCGGCCACGTTTTGATTGCTTCGATCTTGGCTTGATCCACCGATACGCCCGCTTTGGACACCACATACCCCAAGAACTTCACCTCGTCCACGAAGAATGAGCATTTCTCCATTTTGCCATAGAGTCTTTGGGCTCTTAGGGTCTCGAACACTTGTTTCAAATGACTCCCATGCTCCTCACGACTCTTGCTATACACCAAGATGTCGTCTAGATAAACCACCACAAACCTGCCAAGAAAACATTTAAAAAACTTCATTCATTAGTCGCATAAACGTGCTCGGGGCGTTTGTGAGGCCAAACGGCATCACGGTCCATTCGTAAAGGCCATGCTTTGTTTTGAACGCCGTCTTCCATTCGTCCCCTTCACGTACTCGGATTTGATGGTACCCACTTCGTAAGTCGATTTTTGAAAATACAACCGACCCACGAAGTTCATCTAACATGTCGTCAAGTCGGGGAATCGGAAAACGATACTTGATGGTGATGTTGTTGACCGCCCTGCTGTCGATACACATCCTCCACGTTCCATCTTTCTTGGGTACGAGCAATACCGGTACGACACACGGACTAAGGCTTTCTCGAACATATCCCCGGGCCACGAGCTCATCAACTTGCATTTGCAACTCCTTCGTCTCCTCGGGATTGCACCGATAGGCCACCTTGTTTGGTAATGGAGCTCCTGGGATGAGATCGATCTGGTGTTCGATGCCACGAATAGGCGGAAAGCCTGGTGGTAAATCGTCGGGGAAAATGTCTTTAAACCCCACCCTTGTAAGAATTCTGCCATGTCATCATAGAGAGGATTTCCCGCCTCACCATCTTTGGCTACCATTAGGTACACCTTGCCACCGTCATCAATCGTCTTTTCAACCTCCCGCTCAGTGGCGAAAATCGCAAGATTCGGCTTCTTTTCTTTAGTCTTTACCAAGAGGATGTCGTGCGACGACATGGGTTTTAGTATGATTTTTTTGTTGTTATGTTTCAATTCATATTCATTGCTCCGCCCTCTATGAGTCACGTCTCGATCATATTGCCAAAGACGACCAAAAAGTACGTGGCAAGCATCCATGGGAACCACGTCACAAAGGATATCATCTTTGTACGAGCCCATCGTCAAACCTACCATTACCTACTTTGTTACTTTTATATTTTTATTGTCATCTAGCCAATGGAGCGCATAAGGTTTAGGATGGTTCATTGTGACCAATCCCAGTTTTGCCACCATTTCGCTTGATGCTACATTAGTACAACTACCACCATCCACTATTACGATGCACCATTTATCATTTACCAGACATTTAGTATGAAAGAATTGAGTTCTTTGGTCGGCCTCTTCATGTGTCACCTTTGCTTGTAATGCCCGAAGGACCAACAATGTGTCATAGACGGGAGCTTCGTAGCTTTCATTCTCCTCTTCTTCTTCATGTTCACCCTCTTCCTCAAAGATGGAACTTTGTCTTTTTTCTTCTTCTAGCAACTCATCCCGAAATTCCATCGCTTCCCGTAACGTCACGACTCGTTTATTTGGGCACGAACTTTGGAAATGCCCGAAATCTTGGCACTTATAGCATCGCACCTTGGACAAACTAGTTTCCTTGGAATCTTTAGACGGAGTCACGGTTTTGGGAATTCCGGAAGAACTACCCACGGAAAAAGGATTGACGGTTGCATTTTCGGGTTTACCCCAAGACTTAGATTTCCCGAACTCGGATTGAGGGACGCCGATTTTCCTGTATTTTTCTTGGTTTTCCAACTTTAAACACAAGCCACAAAGGGTGTCAAAAATCAGAATATGGATACAAATCAACAATGTTAGCAATATTCAAGTTCAACTCGCGTCATGTGACAACCCGAAATTTGTAACGTGTACATTCTTCATTTTATCAAAGTTAGCATCGTTTCGCTATTTTGTAATGAAGTTCTGGGTCTATATGAGTGCTTGAGGCTTAGTATAACCTTGATATGAGTCTTAGGAAGGGTGAAAATGTGGGTAGGATCACAATAACGGGCCAAACACACCTAGCAAGGTGTGTGCGGCCGCACACCCGAGTGTCCGGCCAGCCAGCCGCACACAGCCGACCGCACACCCTCTCAGCCTCACTCTCTAGCCTATATAAAGGACCCCAAGTCAACCTTACGCCCCTTTTCACACTCCTTCAAGCTGGAACATTTTTCTCTCTAGAGTTCTTCAAGTCTTCCTCTCCAATCTCCGAAACAAGTAAGTAAACATCCTTAGATCTTTACTACAACACATTATAACGCCTTTCCTCGAGTTTGATCCATGAAATCATCATTCTAAATGATCTTCATGTGTGAACAGCCGCACACACATCATGTGTGACCGCACACACATCTTTTGGTCCTAAAATGGGCTTAAACACTCATCCAAGCCTAGCATCGACCAAAACACCTTCTTAGGATCATCACAAAGCCTTGGAAAATCGATTTGGACACAATTGTAGGAGCGTGTACGACCGCACATAGGCCTGGCCACACACACCTGGCCGCACACGCCATGTGCAACCGCACACACCCTTTTAAGGGTCCAAAATGTCAACAAACTCCCAATCCGGTTAAGCAATGGTCAAAACACCTTCACTAGAACATCCCAAAGGCTTGGAACCACGTTTTTGACACACTCCATAGTGAGTGTGCGGCCGCACACTCTGGCCGCACACACACAAAACCCATGCTTTTGTGGCCTTACACCCCAATAAAGGGCCATACACTCCTTATGTGCAACCATACGAGTTGGTAACACATAATTCTAAGTGTTTTTATATCCTTAAGACATGTCCCTATCACCATTAGTGGTTATATCTACTAGCGTATTCATATAAGTGTTATTACATGGAAAATAGGATTCGTTTATGCTCAAGATTTCAATTGACACCCGGTGATCCTACATCGACCTTTCATTTGAGTTACTCACTGCAGGTGAGTTCATACCCCTTAATTAACCTTTTAAATGATTTTAAATGCTTTTATGGGGGGGAATACAAGTTGAACATTTCTAGTTATTGCTTTAATCACATGTGATTAATAACTAGAACAAACAGAAAGATTTACTACTACCTTCAAAATTGCTATCAAACTCATGGATTTTCAAGCTTTCAATCCCTTTTATTAAACCCTTTTTATGCTAAAACTGTTTTCAAACTCTTTTATACTTACAATACTTTCAAATCCATATCTACACCAGTATATTTGTATAAGTAAGACTTGAAGGACTTAGGACTGATAGCTCACCTTACTTCCTGTTCCTTGTTTGGTTGTGGACTTAGGGCATCCTGTTATTTGTCCGAATGTCGTTGAATTCTTAGTTGTATATCATATATGAATGTGTAGGATATAAAAGTTGTTACTTCTGTACAGTACCTTTGTGTAACAAAGGCATCCAAACAACCTTACTATTTAGCTATAATAGGTATAGCTAAGGGATTACTATTCACTATTACTATTACTCATACAAGAGTCCGTACATTTATGAATCACTACATAAGTACTACATTGAGTAATAATACACGCTATACACTATGCAAGAGAACACACTATACACTATGCAAGAGAACACACTATACACTATACAAGAGAACATACTATACACTATACAAGTATTGAATACTATAACAGAATGTGACATACTACTTCTCGATACGACACTTCATTGTGGTATCACCGTGTAACCAGAGTCTCCTGGATGGAGAGCAGGCATTATGTGTATAGATCTATACGGGACAGACACTCCCATATCCCGGCTGCTAGCTAAAGTCCGAGCCGATAAGGCCTAGGGTGACAAAATGTCACACTACTACATATGACCTGGAGGGTCATCAGTTATTCAGCCGTCGATCAGCATGGTTACATGCGAGTTCACATTATAACCTTTAATTAATCTACTAAGAATTAAAGGTAAACCGGACTCCCCGAGGTGTATTATACATTTAATACTACCTGGAATCTGCATTTTCATTACTATTAGGTAGCAATGATACTGCTAGGGTGAAACACTATTTTCCCTATTACATTTATTTTGTAATCACATTAACTGAGTGAAGTCTAAAACTATATTTTCATGCTGATAGCTTCACTAAGGAAAACTCTCACATTTTACAAAAGAACAACTATCCAAACAATCGGGTCTTGGTAGAAGACTACCTTTTCACTAGAAAACATAGGGTTTTCTAGGGAGTATACTATTTACAAAACATTTGAAATCAATTACTAAACTACAATGTTACTAACATTTTTATACAAGCAATGACACTAAATACTTATGAACTCACCAGCTTTATGCTGATACTCGCTTTCAAAATAACTTGTATTCTCAGGTCATCAGTAGACAGGTACAAATGAAGCTTTTGAGAAGATGGAGCACATACAAGACTCGTCTTTTATTTTGATTATACTTTTGGTGTCACACAACTATACAGAACACGCTTGTATTACAATTATTATATTAATGCAATGTATGTTGTTGCTTGTCTTTACTATTATGCATTGTTGTGATACTGTACATGACGTCCTCCACCCCAGAACGTATTCCGCCGTTCTTGGTTTTGGGGTGTGACACGTAAAAACCGAGACATTTAATGCTCCTCGACTTCATCAATATCACCCATAAGTGACAATTTTTCAAATTCGTCTATGTATTCAGCCACGTTCATTTTGCCTTGTTTCAACTCGGCTATTTTTCTATAGGTTGCCATGCGGTGATTAATTGGTACATATCTTTTTCTTAACTTTCTTTTTAATGATTCCCACGATGCAATTTTGTCTTTACCCTCTCGTGTTCTCTTGGCCTTAAGCCCTTCGAACCACAAAGAGGCACCACCACAAAGTTTGAAGATGGCAAACTTACATGCCTTTTCGTCATCTACATCTTTGAACTCGAACATGCGTTCAATTTTTCTTTCCCACTCCAAGTATTTTTCCGTGTCCGTACGACCCGCAAATTCCGGCAACTCGTTGACTTTGAATTTTTCACTTGACCTAAGTTCACACCTTGCTTGTCTTCGAGGTTGGCCGTCTTGGATGTTCCTTAGTGTTTCTTGAAGATTGTAGAGAAAATTGGGATCATTAAAATCCATAGTGACTGCAGGATTGTTTCGGCTCTGATACCACTACTGATACGTGTATGGGGGCTATTTTCGGATAGAAGAGAGATAGAGGGGTAGAACACAAGATTATGAGGGTAGAGAAGAGGATATGGTTAGTTCTTACCTCAAGACCTATTGAAGCAAGAACTATGTTGAATGCCAAGACCTATTGACACACAACACAACACACGATAAGAGACCTATCTTATGTGAGAAATAGAGCAAATTGCAACAAGTTCAAGTGATATTTTATTCATAGAAATCGGCCCTATATATAGTTGATAGGATCCATGAGTTTCAAAAGTGAAAGGGCTCATCATTAAGAGCCATGAGTTACAAAAGTGAAAAGGCTCATCATTAAGAGCCATGAGTTACAAAAGTGAAAAGGCTCATCATTAAGAGCTTTTATTTAACTAGTTCATTAACTACTAGCCAATAACTACTAGAAACTCCCAAAAACTCTTCAATTTTCGTCCATGCTACACAAAAGACAAGGAAATGGTTCAAATTTCTTCCATGATCACCAACAAGTCCAAAAAAACGTGGTCACAACTTCCATGTAGCCAAAACAAATCGGCCCACCCCATTTCAAGCCCAAATCCACGAAATCAAGCACACTCCAAAGCCCAAATTAGTAAAGCCCATCTCCTTGGCAAGTAATCCATTTTTAATTGGGCTATCTAGGTCTAAACATATATCACTTTTGAATAAACTTTCTTTATAAAGATGATTTTACACAAGGCGATCAAGGTGAAAGATTAATCCCTTCTTCGTGCTGTAGTGGAACTTCACTTTCTCCACCTCCTCCAATAATTCTACCTAACCCACAAGTTCTAGGTCACTCAAAGCCCTATTGGCAGGAAGGAAAGTCTGTATGTGCTCACATCTGAGAGATGAAGTTACATATTGACAAACTGGGAGAGTTAGGTGTCGAAGTCTCAATGAAGTTGGCTGTTGACTGGGTTCTTCAATCACTTCCTAAGTCATATAGCGGGTTCTATAGGACTACTATGTGACAGACCACGACATGACCCTTATCGATCTTACTTATTTGCTTGATGCTGTTGAATTTGCAATGATTTGGTGCACTAGTAAAGCAAATTTGATTGGAAGGTCTACTCCCCAAACTTCCATGGACATTGACAATGGTAACATTGGAAGTCCAGAAAAGCTTTCTCTTCTCGATGGAAAGGAATCGACCATGGTCAAGTCATTTGACCAAATAGCAAAGAGAAAGGCTAAGTCTGAGATAGTCCCGTGTATCATTCCAAAGAGTCCATATGTTTTTATTGCCAAGAGAAGGGGCATTGGTTGCGAATCTACCGTATCTACGTGAAGGACCACAAGGATGGTAAAGTCAGCGTGTATGACTCTGCTTCAGATAATTCCACTATGTAACTCTATTAAGTTCATGTTTGGAGATTCTTAATACATGATGTAATGTAATTACATTTTGATGTTTTGAAGAATCGAAGAAATGAAAGGAATCTTAAAGGAAGAGTATGTTGAGTCTGATCGCGAAGAGATGGATTTCGATCACATTGTTCGATGATCAGATTTGTGAGATGCTGCTTAAGAGTTATGATAGATTTCTTAGGAATAGATAATGTAACACCAACAAAATTAGGTCAAAAATAAATTTGTTCAGTAACCATAATTGAGTATACTAAGTGGTAGATATCGTAACTAGGTTTCCAAAAATATAAAGAACACTAAAATCCGAGTTATAACGAAGAAGTTATGACTGATCCACGATACGCGACAATACCGGTAAAACACTGTTAAACATAAAACGAGAAATTTCAATAAAATACTTTTCAACTGTAGGTGTCTAAATGAAAGTTGTAGATATCCCAAAACCGTGAACATACATAAAAAGAACGCCCAAATCTGACTTCATATGAGGAAGTTATGATTTTTCGAAGTTTCGGACATAGCAGTAGACAGCTAAAAACTCGAAATCGAGATCAAGCGACTTTTTGCCAACATGACCTAAACGAGAATCGAATATCTCATCAATGGTATTGTAACGGTAAAAAGTCTGACGAAAACAGACATCGAATGAAGAAGTTATGGATTTTTAACGGACTTTTCCTGTCCCGACCTATTAAAAATGTAATATTAAAAATAATATCAAAATTAGCCAACGAAGTCTAAATGAGAGTTGTAGAGCATAATCTCACCTACGCGTGGATATAAAGAACGTCAAAAACGGAGCTCGTATGCAAAAGATATGAATTTTTGAAGTTCGAGGCACGATTTTCGACGCTGTGTCAGGATTTGTCAGTGTTCACGACGTGAACACTAAAGTTCACGACGTGAACAGTCTGAATGACCCTTACAGAGCAAGTTGACGAGTGACGCATGCCATGACGATTCGGGACCAAAACTCACGACGTGAGTTATGCAAAACTCACGACGAGAATGTCAAAATGGTGGCTATATATAGAAATCTAAGCCTTCTGACTTTGGTTGCTCAACCCCATCCTCTCTCCCACTTCTACTCTGTGTTAAGCATCCCGAGACCACCCCGAAGCCCCGAAAACAACCCTAGCACATGACGCAAGGCTTGAAGTCCCGTAGTTCCCGAGGAACTTGCTTCTTTCTAGTCGAAGTACTGCCCGAGTTTAGTCTCGCCTTCTTCAACTCACCACTTCTATCAGGTGAGTTCATACCCCCATTTCTACGCTTTTAACTGATTTTAAATGCTTTTGAACACTTTACGGGGGAGAATACAAGTAAACACACGGTTAATCTTGTGTGAAAACATCTATCTTTCGTTATACATTTCAGATTGTTTTTAATAACTATCATATGGATCATGTCTAACATACAAAACATCTTACTTTACTTTACCCTCACGGAATGGAATATGAGTATAAATATCATAAGCTCTATTTATACGTTTACATCATATTTAGGGTAACCGCTTTCGTTATGACATCTTTATACATACAAGAACATACAAATCATTTTATGCCTTTATTATCATTATGAAAAAGGATAATCGTTACAGAAACAAACATATACATTTTAATACGTGACTTAATTGAGAATTCGTGAGGCATTCATCTTCAATATACCTTTTAAAGGTACCACTAGAAGTCCTGTTTATAACCAGAATCTCCCGTCCGGAGAACGTGACAAGTGTGTATAGATCTATACGGGACTAATGATCCCGCGCCCTGACTGCTAGCTACAGTTCCCGGGGTGACAAGTGTCATCTCATTTCGACGCCTGAAGAACGTCGCTACAGGCAAATTATGATAGTACGGTTATAAAAACTCACTGGATAGACAATTATTATGGTATTACGTTTTAATGGGGAAAAGTAACAAATACAGTTCTTTTCACATTCAAATACAAATCTTCTTGTAGTTTTGTTTTATAATAAGACTATACATCATTCTTTTGAGCATGTCATATTTGCTTACAGGCTACGGTCTTGGACATTTGAGACTGCATTTCACTTTTAGGAAAATATAGGATTTTCCTGGTTCAAATACATTCATTTTGTACAATAACGATTTACAACATCATTCTTTTGAGCATGTCATATTTGCTTACAGGTTATGGTCTTGGACATTTGAGACTGCATTTCACTTTTAGGAAAATATAGGATTTTCCTGGTTCAAATACATACAGTTTATACAACGATCTTTCATACGTTTGTTAGAAAATATCGGATTTTCTGGAAAACATACACGAACTTTCGAATGGCATACATTTTATCAAAACACTACTTATGAACTCACCAACTTTATTGTTGACACTTTTTCTTTGAAATAACTTGTATTCTCAGGAAAACGCTAAATCAGGTAGCAACTACTTTTGAAGACTAACGCGCTGGCGTTAGTAACATATTTTGGATCACCATATTGTATTTGATATTTAAACATGTAACACATACAATCATGTAAACTTTTCAAATATATTTATATTATGGTGGTGTGTACTTTCTTTACTATTCAATTGTTATGATACTGTACATGACGTCCTCCGCCCCCCGAACGTTTTCGCCGTTCTGGTTTGGGAGTGTGACAGATTGGTATCAGAGCATTGTTTATAGTGAACTAAGTATATCAAAACCATTTTTGATATACAACTATAAACACAACTGGGCAAAAACACTCTGAGTGAGAGTTATACTTTTAAAATGAAATTTTTATAAAGTATACATGCATACATTATATAACAGGGTCAGTATCATAATGAAAACAATATAGAAGTATTATAGATGAGTTGTATAATACAGGTATGCCTTGGGATATGTAATCGGGACTGGGATGAATATAGCCTGATCAACAATATTTGTCCGAGAGCCGAACTGCGTATGCCAGGGGATAGCTACCGTGGACAACAAGTCTAAAACTTACCAAACTTATAAACTTTAGAATCAAACATAACATTGAGAATACTATAGGAGTATATTGTGCATACCCTAGTTTAACTTTAATAATCAGCCTTATGTGCCTTTATTCTAGACAATTCTTATACCCCTATTCTCGTACAGACACAATGGCCGGATTCCACCAACCAGGAGACCCCTACTACCCGATCCAAGACAATGGAGAAGGGATAGAGAATGATCCAGAAGAAGAAATGCAAGAAGACTCAGACCCAGATCCCGAGGACAGTAACCTACCCTTAGCGGCTCAAATTCAAAATCCTAATCCTCGACCGGAATTTCATGGCTCGACACCTCTATGGGCAACCAACCTGAATAGGTGGAGTTGCGAACAGGGTCAACCCCTTCCATACGACGGAGACCGAAGCTTCTACAATCTCAGTGAGGGAGGCTCAGCAGACAGAGTCCTTCCTATATTGGTTCGCCGAATTTCTCGCATTGATGAACAAGGAAGGACAACCATCCATCGAACTGAGGAGAATGATGCGAACACTGGAGTCAATACAGTTCGCATCTGACAGTTAGGATTAGCTCATGGAAGAATCGTGAATCAAAATGAGGCCTGGCAGAGAGAGCTAACTGCAACTCAAACTGAAGTTAGGGAACTTAGAGCACGCCAGGCAAGGTATGAAATGCGTATGCTCGAGATGGAGCGTCAGTTGGCAGAACCAAAGGATCACCAGAACAGTTCCCGTCACGAGTAGGGAATACTCTACTCGCTCCTTCTTTTGGTTTGTGGAGTAACCTTCGTACATACTCCATGTAGTACTCTTTTCATGTAAATATTCCCATCTAGCAATTACTGTTTCACTAGACCTCTAAGCTGTCAAGTTTTTCCCTGTGTGGTATATTGTAGACCTACTACAAGGTCAAATTTTCCAAATTCTGTGTAACTTCTATACCAACTATTATGACAGACTTCTTGTTTCTTCTAAAAAGATCATCATTATCAACCCATGCTTTGGGCTGTGTAAACAGTTCGTGTCATAAACTATGATAGCAAATCACTACACTGTCCCTGTCGATCTAATCTAATGTAGTTCAATGTTATTGAACTCAACAACACTGGCGAAGTTTTGCCACCATTTCGTCTGTAACCCTATAGCTGGAAATGTCTTCTCGCTATTCAAACAGAATCAATCCTTCAATAAATCCAACTTTTCTATCATCTACACTCTTTAGAAAAAGAGATAGTTACCATATAATAACAAAACTTTACAACTTCAACTAAGGGCACTCAAACCAATGACGAAGATTAAATATGCCTGAGGAAAAGCAAGGACGACGTGTATGTAGATACCAGGCTATAACAAATAAGTACCACCGAGGATAGGACAGAGAACAGAGAAAACCACTCGTGAAGCCTGCGAAGTGGTAGAGAACCTGATACGTCAGAATAATAAGTAATAGTTAATCTAATGAGTTGGTAATTTTATTACTTACGCTATGAGATAGTTACGTCACATCCTTCTTCATAACTCAAGATAGTAAGAAAGATACCCTCTCCCAAAACCCATGAAACTAGATCGACTTAAGATTTCAACATCCCGACCCTAAATTTACTGAAACTAAACTTAAAATATGATACCTAGTCCAACCCTCAATCACAAATACAACATAAGAATATAAGTCGAAACATTGGAAACCGAATAACAAAATGAGGAAATTATACTTATAGAATCCAACGAACAACGATCATAGTTATCTGACCAACTCGTTTCGCATCATGTAACAGAATCATGTCTTCACATGGAAATAACCGAGCAACCAACGAAACACCACTCCTGCTTATTAACTCAACTACTTTTCAAGCTGCGGTCACAGCCGCCGTGACAGTCATCATGGCACATCTCAACGCAAGAAACACTAGTAACACTGGAATGGATGTCAAAAATTCAAATAGTTGTGTCAACCAAGGAAATCAACGAATGTCTACCCACAAGGATACTCCAAACCACAAACCTAGTAACACGAAACGAAGGTTTGGGAATGAAAAATGGGGCAGTTCAAAACAAGGGTCTACCAAAAGACATCAGGTAGTGACAGCTCACGCTGTTACTATTCCTACCACCCCCACACCCACAAGACCGAACAACGGCAACCAGCCTAAGTGTAACCGATGCAACTTTCATCATCACGGACCCTGCTGTGAAATGCTTTGCACTAGGTGCAACAGTAAGGGACACACCGTCCGCTACTGTAGGGAACCAACCCAACCGACCGCTCCAGCCACAAATGTCGTAGTAGACCGTACTTGTTATGAGTGCGGAGCAACGGGGCACTTCCGAAGGGACTGCCCGAAGGCAAACAACAAGAATACTTGGGGAAGTGGCCAAGTAATCGCAATGGACCAGGAGGAAGCCATGCAGACTCCACTGTTGTTATGGGTACGTTTTTCCTCGATAGAACATTAACATGCATTTTGATTTATAGTGGAGCGGAGAGGAGTTTCGTGAGTCTTAAATTTAAAAATCTACTCAAACAAACACCCCAATCATTAAGCAAAACCTTCATAGTAGTAATAACAAAGATAGACTAAAAGCACTGAAAACCCATATGTAGAATGCACTATCCCACTAACGAACACTTGTCCTGATCGACTTCACAATTATTACGGTAAGAAGTTCCCAAATAGCTACTAGAAATGAATTGGCTTGGTCTTCACCATGCCAATTGCATGTGCTATGAAAAGACCCTTCACTTTTACCGTTGGCTAACGAAACTCTATCGATTTATAACGACAAACCCGACACAACTCCCAAATCGTTTCTAGTTTCAAAATCCCGTGGCAATCATATAAGGAGTGCTATATCCTTTGCAACCTTCCCGAAGTATTACCGACAGACTATTTAGGAATAGCACACGCACGACGAGTCAAGGTCAAACGAAGAGGCAAGGAATGATTACGGTTAACCTATCACTACAAAGTGTGTATACGAATGGTATACACAAAGCGATGATAGACGGACCAGGTATGAATTCAACTATGAAGTTCAAGACAAAGCCGACCTGTATTACGAGTAATCAATACTAACATTTAGATGAACATACACAAATAAACCCAAATCCACACGACCTCTACCGATCAAAACAATAGACAAAATAATGAAGATCCGCTGGAACACCCACGCTAGGATCTGGATTCACTAGAGAACAAGAAGATCAAATGGAACAGAAGTACACACATCTTTCCTCAACGACTGAAGTCCCAGTCAAAATGCGAATTCCGGGACGAAATTCTCTCTAACGGGGGGATAATGTAACACCAGCAAAATTAGGTCAAAAATAAATTTGTTCAGTAACCATAATTGAGTATACTAAGTGGTAGATATTGTAACTAGGTTTCCAAAAATATAAAGAACACTAAAATCCGAGTTATAACGAAGAAGTTATGATTGATCGACGATACGCGACAATACCGGTAAAACACTGTTAAACATAAAACGAGAAATTTCAATAAAATACTTTTCAACTGTAGGTGTGTAAATGAAAGTTGTAGATATCCCAAAACCGTGAACATACATAAAAAGAACGCCCAAATCTGACTTTATATGAGGAAGTTATGATTTTTCGAAGTTTCGGACATAGCAGTAGACAGCTAAAAACTCAAAATCGAGTTCGAGCGACTTTTTGCCAACATGACCTAAACGAGAATCAAATATCTCATCAATGGTATTGTAACGGTAGAAAGTCTGATGAAAACGGACATCGAATGAAGAAGTTATGGATTTTTAACGGACTTTTCCTGTCCCGACCTATTAAAAATGTAATATTAAAAATAATATCAAAATTAGCCAACGAAGTCTAAATGAGAGTTGTAGAGCATAATCTCACCTACGCGTGGATATAAAGAACGTCAAAAACGGAGCTCGTATGCGAAAGATATGAATTTTTGAAGTTCGAGGCACGATTTTCGACGCTGTGTCAGGATTTGTCAGTGTTCACGACGTGAACACTAAAGTTCACGACGTGAACAGTCTGAATGACCCTTACAGAGCAAGTTGACGAGTGACGCATGCCATGACGATTCGGGACCAAAACTCACGACGTGAGTTATGCAAAACTCACGACGTGAATGTCAAAATGGTGGCTATATATAGAAATCTAAGCCTTCCGACTTTGGTTGCTCAACCCCATCCTCTCTCCCACTTCTACTCTGTGTTAAGCATCCCGAGACCACCCCGAAGCCCCGAAAACAACCCTAGCACATGACGCAAGGCTTGAAGTCCCGTAGTTCCCGAGGAACTTGCTTCTTTCCAGTCGAAGTACTGCCCGAGTTTAGTCTCGCCTTCTTCAACTCACCACTTCTATCAGGTGAGTTCATACCCCCATTTCTACGCTTTTAACTGATTTTAAATGCTTTTGAACACTTTACGGGGGAGAATACAAGTAAACACACGGTTAATCTTGTGTGAAAACATCTATCTTTCGTTATACATTTCAGATTGTTTTTAATAACTATCATATGGATCATGTCTAACATACAAAACATCTTACTTTACTTTACCCTCACGGAATGGAATATGAGTATAAATATCATAAGCTCTATTTATACGTTTACATCATATTTAGGGTAACCACTTTCGTTATGACATCTTTATACATACAAGATCATACAAATCATTTTATGCCTTTATTATCATTATGAAAAAGGATAATCGTTACAGAAACAAACATATACATTTTAATACGTGACTTAATTGAGAATTTGTGAGGCATTCATCTTCAATATACCTTTTAAAGGTACCACTAGAAGTCCTGTTTATAACCAGAATCTCCCGTCCGGAGAACGTGACAAGTGTGTATAGATCTATACGGGACTAATGATCCCGCGCCCTGACTGCTAGCTACAGTTCCCGGGGTGACAAGTGTCATCTCATTTCGACGCCTGAAGAACGTCGCTACAGGCAAATTATGATAGTACGGTTATAAAACTCACTGGATAGACAATTATTATGGTATTACGTTTTAGTGGGGAAAAGTAACAAATACAGTTCTTTTCACATTCAAATACAAATCTTCTTGTAGTTTTGTTTTATAATAAGACTATACATCATTCTTTTGAGCATGTCATATTTACTTACAGGCTACGGTCTTGGACATTTGAGACTGCATTTCACTTTTAGGAAAATATAGGATTTTCCTGGTTCAAATACATTCATTTTGTACAATAACGATTTACAACATCATTCTTTTGAGCATGTCATATTTGCTTACAGGTTACGGTCTTGGACATTTGAGACTGCATTTCACTTTTAGGAAAATATAGGATTTTCCTGGTTCAAATACATACAGTTTATACAACGATCTTTCATACTCATTTCATACATTTGTTAGAAAATATCGGATTTTCTGGAAAACATACACGAAGTTTCGAATGGCATACATTTTATCAAAACACTACTTATGAACTCACCAACTTTATTGTTGACACTTTTTCTTTGAAATAACTTGTATTCTCAGGAAAACGCTAAATCAGGTAGCAACTACTTTTGAAGACTAACGCGCTGGCGTTAGTAACATATTTTGGATCACCATATTGTATTTGATATTTAAACATGTAACACATACAATCATGTAAACTTTTCAAATATATTTATATTATGGTGGTGTGTACTTTCTTTACTATTCAATTGTTATTATACTGTACATGACGTCCTCCGCCCCCGAACGTTTCTGCCGTTCTGGTTTTTTGGGTGTGACAGATAACAACATATTTTCACTTGTATTTGGATTGTAAGGATAAGTTTTCCGCGATTTTTATAAATAAAGAAAATTTTGAAATTTATCTTATTTTTAAAAATTTCATTACAATGGCTTTTGTGAAAAATATTTGTTTATATGATTCCATTGATAGCAATATTAGGAAAATAGATTTGATTCTTTCGTTTGTGGTAGTGTCGAGAATTTACAAAATAAGGAAAGATTCTCATCACCCAAGTTTCAGTTGGATAGAAACTTGGAATCATGCAACTTTTATTGTGTGATGAATGAGAACCTTCATCTTTGGGAAATTAAGACTAATTCTTTGTTAACATGTTTATGTGAGTCAAGTGAAGGTAAGGGATCAGGTACACTGGGTGTACGCTGGTCAGGTCCACCACAGATAACGATAAGACTATTCGTCATGATTTACTAAAGTTTAGTAAATATGGTTATGCTTACAAGTTTAAGTATAATTCTGAAACATTGGAAAAGTTTCAATGTGTGGCAGAACAAATGAGAAGAATCAAATTGGACAGAAAGATAAAAGTTTCTCCAATCTGAAAAGATGGGAGAGTACTAGAGTATCGTGTTTTATGATCATCTTAATCATTATGAAAACCATGTCACAATTGATCCTCTAAGGATATCTTAGTGCATTTGTATGTCTAAGAAGAGGAATCATGAATTGTTGAAATGGTTAAATCAAGAAGATGAGTCATACTTAGTTCCAAAACAAGTCTTAGAGTCATACTCCAAGATTGTGACTTGAGTGACATAATCTTAGGAAAGGTTTATAACACTCATCAAATGTAGAGTTAAATGTTTTTACTATTGTACATTTGAAATTGGTAAGTTGTGATGTATTGGTAAGGATAAAGACCAACTAAAACCAATTGTGTGAAATGTTTTTCTTGATAAGAATCCGCACTAACTCTTGAATATTTTCTTTGTTAAGGAATGGTTGTTGACAGAGAATCTTAAATGTCAAGAGGTCAGTGGGAGTCTTCAATATCTTGAAAGTTTCAAGAACTAATCAACAGTCAACCTATTGTTAAACACTAGCACAAGACTTGAGGTTTGTAACCTATCGTGTTGACATATTCTTGTTTCTGTGCCCATTCCAGTTAAAATTGACTATGCATGTGAGTTCTATGTGTTCTCAGCTGTTTGCATAACAACTTGGAAGCAATGGTAGGCCCTTGTGCTGCCAAGTGGCAAGAAATTAAGATTGAACAAGTTCAGTCCATATGGGTTTTATTTGTTACTACCATGTCTTGTGATTATGGTTGTGACAAATTCACATGGATAGGAACACATACACCATAAAATCAAAGTGTCATATGGTTTCTCTCCGATTCATGAAAATGATGGTGAGGAAACGCTATTACAAAGTAGATTTTAAGGAGATAGCAGTTATGATATTTGCATTCTCAAATTTGATTATGATTACGACATACCTTTTCATAATTCGAATTGCGAGGAATGGCAAAAAGTCTAAAACATTTGAGACTTATTGCTGTAAGTTCTTAAATTGTTTAGACACACATGTGAGCTATCTAAGGAAAGGTGTATGAGTTTGAGAAGCCTAGATAAAGTCTTATCAAAGCATCTCGTATCAGAAATATGAACTTTGGTAATGAAAGCCAATATGTATTGATTTCTTGAAGTCCAGCTGATTTCTGGGTACATGTCAAAGCTAGTGTGAGCATAAATGTTATGCTAGTGAAAGTAATGATTATTATGTTAGTGGGAGCATCATCAATTATGATGAATGTTGCAAGTTAGCAATGTTAATTATAGAAAACAAAAGTTTCAATTCGCAAGTAGCAGGGTTTGAAAAGATGTTTTGCTATAATTAAGGGAGAGGAATTCATACTTCATTTCAAATCTAAAAGCTTAGATTGAGATTTTAATCAGATTTAGTCATATATATATATGAATGTTATGTTGGAATGGTTCAACATAAGGAAATTCTATATATGGATGCGTTAATTGCGTTCTTAAAATTCGACTATGATTACGACATCCTTTTTCATAATTCGAATGACGAGAACATGGAAAACATAAATATTATAGCAAAAGACTGGTCAAGTATCATGTCTTTATGTAAGACATCATGAATCGTGTCCTATATGCTTCATTATAGAATCGATTACATGTGCTATAATATTCATCCGTTCTAATTTTCCAAATGCCTAGGGCATTAAGAAGGAAAGAGGTCTAGAACCATATATGACTAAAAAGGTTAAGCAATTGTCGAGGACAATCTGAGGTTTACCAAAGATTGGTTACTCTGAGAAGAGGTAACTCTTGTTCAAAAGTGATGGTCAAAATGGGAATATGGAAATGTTTCCATAAGTGGAAATGCAAGAAGTATGTTCAAAGGAATGTACTTTGAATTTGAGACTTCGTTTCCATGGAATTGATCTCCATTGGAATACTTTGTAATGACAGTTGTCAAGTCTTCGTGACTTTTGGTACCTAGACATTACAAAGGAATCATTGCATGATACTTTAGAATCTAACACATTCTGGCAGTGACAAGAATTTGGAATTCTTACACTGGTGATAAACATTTGGAATTGTGAAACTATTTCACAAAGTAAGGACTATAGACAAACATAGTGTGAATGCTTGGAGCATGGGATAACTATTGTTTTAATTCAAGTATTAAGTTGATTATTCGAAACATTATACAATGAATAATGAGTAATCAATATGGCAATTATATAAAAGGTGTTTTAGTTACACTCAAAAACTTTTGGGGCCATATAGGATTAGTATTATTCTTGTGTTTCACTTTGCATGTTTTGACTTCCCTAATAACTAGGTTATTCAAACCCTCCACAGTCGATCATACTTTGGAAGTAGGTATTGAGGCAAGACTATCATGAATGGGTCTGTAGGATTGTCTAAGGTGTTAGACATAGTACAAGTTTGCTGCAGTGTTCGTGAGTACTCCTGGAATAAGATTCAAGTATTGGATTGAACCCACGCTCACCTGAATCACTTCATGGATTTTAGCACGATTGATTGTGAGACGATAATATCTTATATTCCTGAAACGGTGACATGTGAGTTGTAGTTGCAAGTCGGTTGCACATTGACATATGTAAACGCACCAGTAACTTGGTGTTATAATACATATTGTTGTGTGTAAGTTGGTGAGTATATACAAGAAAACATTTGATTCGAATTTTATCCATACCTTTTACCCTTAGAGGGATAAAAGCGATATTTGTGGGCCCCTCGATGATTTAGTGATGACACCCCTAAGCGCTCGGCCGAGCCTAGACTGATTTGATTTCTTCAATTAGACAGGTGTCATAAATCGGAAATCGGGAAACAACAGATGGACAGAGAGAATGATTATAATCCATGTCTCAGACCATACGATATCTTGTAGAATGGAGGAATATATGATCCCTTATCTAATGGACGCATCATTGACTAGGTCAGAGTTCGACAGCGGCTTTTAAGAGCTACGATTACTAGTCGGGATTTTGGAGTCGTACTTGCAATAATAGTTATTAGACTTATCCAAGTGGGAGACTGTTGGATTAGGTGTCTAAGCCCATAACTATTATCGGTATGTACTTGTCCCGAGAGTAGCATGACCCATTTGGGTTGCGTATCACCAGGAAAATTTGTAAGGATGGACTTTTGAGAAGAGGTTATTTATGATTTATTAATATATTATAAGTTCTAATATATTAATATGAAATCATATTATTTAAATTAGTATTGATCAATAATTAATTTGGAATTAATTTTGTGATCAAAAGAGACTAATTAAATATATGGGGATTAATTGTGTAAATCATTCATTCTTATAAAGTGGGCTTATGATCCATAGTTCTTTATCTTGGGCTAAACCCACGTGGTGACCCATGGATACTCCATGGAGGTTAAAACCCATGGAGCCTAAGGAATGTGGAAAGTCATGCATATTAGGGTTTGCATGGTGTAACCCTAATTAAGCCACACTATATAAGAAACCCCTTAGCCTCCAAAATTGGGACTAGTTCTTGAAAGATCATTGAGCCGATTTTGGTGTAAGGATATTCTCTCAAAAGTCCTCCTTTTGTCCAAATGTGTGTTGTGATTCAATTTGAGGCATTCACACTATTGGTGCTAAGTTCTTAAAGGTCCAAGGTTTCCAGCTACAACAAAAGGTATGTCATCTAACTAGAATTTTGTAGTAAAGATACTCCATTGTATGCTAGTTAGGATGATGCTTTGGAAAAACAAAGTTTGCATGTATATTATAGAAAACAGAGATCCAAAGCATCTAGGGTTGCATGTACACGATAGGAGTGTTAGAATGCTCAAAACCCATTAACTATCTCAACTTCGAACAACATTTTAATGTTATAGTTCTTAGTGAATTGCTTGGGGAAACTCCTAAATTAAGGTAATATGTTAGTGTTACAAACCTTATCAAATGACTGGGGAAAATATCAAACCGTGTGATAACATGAACATGTTATAAACCTTAGGTATTTTTTGGGGAAGATCCCAAATCGTATGATAACTTGAAAATGTTATAAACCTTATGTAATTTCTGGGGAAGATCTGAACTTGAGAGAACATGTCAATGTTATTAAACTTAGATTCAAACTTTAGGATTTTAACTTATGTTCAGAAATAAGAGGGTTCCCAAGTCAATGAAGCGTGAAATGATCCCCTTATTCACATCCCATAATAAGATTTATTGCATCCAAGCAAGGTGTAACAACCTTAACTCATATGAAACCGGTAATTAACTCTTTAAACCTTAGAGGGAATTAAGTACGCTTATTCTTAGGAGAGAGGATCAGTATTTATTCGTAGTTACTTAAGGTTCTTTGAGTATTAGGATCCTTGGTTATCAGGATCTTTAGAAGTCAAGGTCCTTGAGTATTGGGATATCAAGATCCTTGAATGTTAGGATCGTCGAATGTCAACAAACATTAGCTGGGGGTGGGCGTTAGTCTAGCTAACGCCCCTCCGATGTTTAAGTTAATAATGGAATTTGCAAAGTGCAAATAATTATAATGAAAAAAGGGTAAAAGGTAAAGAGTATGTGTACCTCGAGTTTGTTGGAAAATGACTAATCTCACTTAAATGAAATAAGCTTTAATATGTATAATATTCCAGGATCTTGGCAATACACTTCCATTGAGGGTAGCTAGCCAATATGCCCCTTTCCTGTTTCAACATCTATAAGATATGGTCCAACCCATTTAGGAGCTAATTTACATATATTAGGATCCTTGGCATTTTGGAATGTTTTCCTAAGTACCAAGTCACCTACCCAGAACCTTCTGAATTTGATGTTCTTGTTATATGCTTTGGTGATCCTCTGTTGATGAGCAGTAATGTGGATCCTGGCAAGATTGTTTCTAAAGCATTAAGCCTACAACTAGCATACAATTGACATAAACAACATATGAGTGAGTTATAGAATTACCTCTTTGTTGTAGCTTGTAGACATTGGCCTTTTAAGAGCTTAGCACCTCAAGTGTTGTGCCTCAAACATGTCACAAACATCATGAATAATTGGAGAATATTGAGAAAGAAGTTATGAAGCACAAAAATCGGCTCAATGAACTCCTAGAACACTAGGGTGCCGATTTGGTGATTTAGGGACTCCTTTTATAGTGTGGCATAACTAGGGTTACAACCATGCAAACCCTAATGCTCCATGACCTTTCATATTACTTAGGCTCCATGGGTTAAACCTCCATGGACTATCCATGGACCACCATATTGGTTTAGCCCATCCTAAACAACAATTGGCCCACACTATAAGAATCATTGATTTACCAAATCAATCCCCATATATTTAATTAGTCTCTTTTGACCACTAAATTAATTTCAAATTAATTCTTGATCAATACTAATTAAATAATATGGCTCCTCAATTAATATATTATATGTATAATATATTAATAAATCACAAATAACTTCTTACTCAAATATCCATCCTATCAAATTGTCCTGATGAAGGCAACCTGAAATGGACCATGCTACTCTCGGGTCAAGTACATACCAATTATAGTTATGGGCTTAGACACCTAATCCAACAGTATCCCACTTGGATAAGTCTAATAACTATTATTGCAAGTACGACTCCAAAACCTGACTAGCAATCGTAGCTCTCAAAAGCTGTTGTCGAACTCTGAACAAAGCAAATCACGAGTCCATTAGATAAGGGATGATATATTCCTCCATTATAGATAATGTATGAACTAAGACATGGATTATAATCATTATCTCTGTTCATGTGTTGTTTCTCGATTTCTGATTTATGACGAACGACTAATTGAACAAATCAAATCAGTCTAGGATTGGCCAAGCACTTAGGTTTGTCATCACTAAATCATCGAGGGCCCATATATATCGCCTTTATCCCCTTAGGGTAAAAGGAACGGATAAACTTCGACTCATACGATTTCTCTATTTAATGAACAAATCACACACAACAATACGTTTTATAACACCGAGTTACGGGTGCGTTTTCATATTATCAATGTGCAACCGACTTGTAAACTGCATATCATATGTCTCTATTTCTAGAATATAAGATATTACCATCTCATGATCACTTATGATAAAATCCATGAAGTGATACAATGAGCGTGGGTTGAATCCATTACTCAAATCTTATTACATGAGTACTCATGAATACTGCAGCAAACTTGTGTTATGTCTAGCTCCTTAGACAATCCTACTGACCCAATCATGACAGTCTTGCCTCAATACCTACTTCCAAAGTATGATCGAATGTGGATGGTTTTGAATAACCTAGTTATTCGGGAAGTCAAAACATGCAAAGTCAAACACAAGAAATAGATCAATTGAACACGAATGAAACTCATTTCACAACTACAAATCCTTACTGTAAACATATACCAAATTCTTGCCATTTACTATAATCTGTTAGATTCTAAACTTATAAACATGTGACCAGTCTCTTGCTATAATATTTCCACATTTAGAATTTCCTTATGTTGAATCATTTCAGCATAACATCCATTTATGTTTTTGACTAAATTTGATTAAAATCTCAATCTAAGCTTTTAGATTTGAAATGAAGTATGAATTCCTCTCCCTTAATTATAGCAAAACAACTTTTCAAACCCTGCAACTTTGCAAATTTTTTTTTGTTTTCTATAATTAACGTTGCTAACATTCAACACTTACCATAATAATTATGCTCCCACTAGCATAATAGTTATTATCTTACTAGCATAACACTTATGCTCCCACTAGCTTTGACATGTACGCATAAATTAGTTGGAATTCTATAAATCAATACTTATTGACTTCTTTACCAAAGTTCAGATTTCTGATACAAGATGCTTTGATAAGATTTTATCTAGGCTTCTCAAACTCATACACCTTTCCTTAGACAGCTCACATGTGTGTCTAAACAGTTTTAGAACTTACAGCCATAAGTCTCAAATGTTTAGACCTTTTTCCATTTCTCACAATTCGAACTATGAAGAGGGATGCCATAATCATAATCGAATTTGAGAATGCAAATGTCACAATTGCTATCTCTTTAAAATCTACTTAGTGAAAGCGTTTCCTCACAATCATTTTAATGAATTGGATAGAAACCTTATGACACTTATATTTTTTTATGCTGTATGTGTTTCTATCCATGTGAATCTGTCATAACCATAATCACAAGACAAGGTTAGTGACAAATCCAAACTCATATGTACCGAACTTGTTCAATCTTAATTTTTTGCCACCCGACAGCACGAGGGCCTACCATTGCTTCCAGGTTGTTCTGCAACCAACTGAGAACTCTCAGAACTCACATGCATAGTCAACTTTAACTGGAATGGGAACAGAAAAAAGAATATGTCAACACGATAGGTTACAGACCTTAAGTCGTGTGCTAGTGATTAATAATAAGTTTATTCTTGATTAGTTCTTGAAACTTTTCAAGATCATTAAGACTCCCATTGACCTGTTGACATATAAGATACTCTTGTCAAGAATCATTCATTGACAAAACAAATATTCAAAAGTTAGTGCAGATTCTTATCAAGACAAACACTTCACACAATTGGCCTTAGTTGATCTTTGTTTTATCCAAAACATCACAACTTACCAATTTCAAATGTACAAAAGTAGAAAACATTAGACTCTACATTTGATAAGTGTTATAAACCTTCCTTAAGATTATGTCACTCAAGTTACAATCTTGGAGTATGACTCTAAGACTTGATTTTGGAACGAAGTATGACTCCTCTTCTTGATTTAACCATTTCAGCAATTCATGATTCCTCTTCTTAGTCATTCAGTCCTTAGAGGATCAATTGTGATATGACTTTTCATAATCATTAAGATGATCATAAAACACGATACTAAAGTACTCTCCTATTTTTTTCAGATTGGAGAAACTTTTATCTTTCTGCCTAATTTGATTCTTCTCATTTTTCTGCCTTACATTGAAACTTTTCCAATGTTTCAGAATTACACTTAAACTTGTAAGCATAACCATATTTATTAAACTTTAGTAAATCATGACGAATAGTCTTATCGATCTTTGTGGTGGACCTGAACAGCACACAACCAAGTGTACCCAATCTCCTACTCCTTCACTTGACTCACATATACATGCGATCAAAGAATTAGTCTTAATTTCCCAAAGATGAGGTTATCATACATCATGCAATACAAGTTGTATGATTCCAAGTTTCTATACAACTGAAACTTGAGTGATGAGAATCTTTCCTTATTTGGTAAATTATGACACTAGCACAAACAAAAGAATCAAATCAATTTTCCAATATTGCTATTAATGGAATCGTATAAACAACAATTTTCACAAATGCCATTGTAAGGAAACTTAAAATAAGATAAAATAAAAAACTTTTCTTTATTTATAAAACAGTGGAAAAACTTTTCCTTACAAGGCAATTACAAATGAAAACTATGTTGTTATCTATTCCTAAGCAATCTATCACAACTCTTAAGCAACAGCTCGAAATTTTGATCACCGAACCATGCGATCGAAATCCATCTCTTCGCGATCAGAATCAACTTATTCTTCCTTTAAGTTTCCTTTATTTTCTTCGATTCTCCAAAACATCAAAATGTAATTACATTACATCACGTATTAAGAATCTCAAAATAGGAACTTAATAGAGTTAGATATTGGACTTACCTAAAGTAGTGTCACACCCCCAAACCAGAATGGCGGAAACATTCGGGGGCGGATGACTTCATGTAGTATCATAACAGTTGAATATTTGTAACGAAAGTAAACACAATCATCATATTGTAATTTATTTTGAGACATGTAATGTATTCAACAATGTAACTTTTAAATTATATTTATGATGGTTGTGTTTACTTTCTTTATAAATATTCAACTGTTATGATACTACATGAAGTCATCCGCCCCCGAATGTTTCCGCAATTCTGGTTTGGGGGTGTGACAGATTGATATCAGAGCATTGTTTATAGTGAACTAAGTATATCGAACCACATAAGATATACAAACTATAAATGCAAAGGGACTAAAACCCTCTGACAAAACGTTTTCACAAACTATACTTTTAATAAATTAAAATGCTAGTTTTATAAAAGTATAAGTACATACATGCATCGGTCAAGTATCATAGTCAAAACTATATAAAAGTATTAAGACAAGTTGAACACTACGAGTAGGCCTCGAGGTATGTAATCAGATCGAGGATGAATAAAGCCTGATCAACTATATTTATCCAAGATGTGACCAACGTATGTCGAGGAATAGTAATAGTGAACAACAAGTCAAAAAAACTTACCAAAGAAAACACTAGAATCAAACTTACGAATTTGAAATATTATAGGAGTATTTCATAGTATTATAAGAACCGTAATAATCGTGCGAACCTCGATATTTAGTTAGAACTATGAATCGTCAAATAAATAGAATCTTATTCAAAAACTAAAAACCTTCACTGGCAGGTCTATAATTGCAAAGTGCATACTTTAAAGTTACACATGATTGAGATTTTATAGGCTTAGGATTTATGATTTTACTTTACACCCTTTTTCTTGTTTGCATGTGGACTTAAAGTGAAGCTACTTATCTAACGGCCTATTCGATCTCGATTGTATGTGATTTGTATACACTAGGTAATTATAGGAGGACCCGGTGTAGGTCTTATCACAAAAAATACCTTCTTACCCTTAAGTTATATTTATATTTCTCTTATCCCTATTCTCGCTTAGATAAAAATGGCTGGAATGCATCCTCCCAGAGATCCGTACTATCCTAATTAAGAGAATGCTGGTTGGCTCGGTGCCGAACCAGAAGATGAGCTTACAATTTCCCCTAGACGATGATTATGCTGAAGTCTTCCACGAGGACGACGGTTCTGGATCAAAAGCTTTCAATCCACCTCCAGATACTCAGAACCCAAACCCTCATCCGAACTTTCAAGGCCCCACGCCTCTGTGGGCCATAAACCTAGACAAGTGGAGTCATGAACAAGGTCAAAATTCCCCTACCAAGGAGACCGAAGCTTCTACAATCTAGAAGCTGGAGGTTCAGCAGATAGAGCACTTCCTATGTTGGTTCGTCGCGTTTCTCGCAACACGGAACAGGGAAGAGCTATCATCGACTGAGTGGTGCAGATTGAGGCTACCACTGGTGTCGACGCTGTTCGTCTTCGCAACCTGGAAGACAATCATAACGCAACAAGGGATAGTACCAACTTCTTGCAGGAAGAACTGGCAGCTTCGCAAGCCGAAGTGCAACGATTACGAGAACATCATGTTGTACAAGATAGCCGTATATTCGAAAGAGAACACCAGTTAGCCAAATCCAGGGCCGAATCTAGTAGGAAGTAGATCATACTCTACTCGCCCTCTGTTTACTCTTTTGGTTATAGTCTAAGCCTTCGGAGATGTCTCAGAGTTATTTTTCATGCTTTTTCAGTTCCATCGTGAAAATCCATTTTTGGTAGGTCATTTTAATGTCGATGTTTTTCCCAGAATTGTGGTGTATTATAGACCTGTTTAAGGACAAGTTCTCCAAACTCTATGTACTTAATACACCTATACAATTGACATTTACTTCTTAAATTTTGAAAAAAAAAATAATAATAATAATAACCACTCAATTTCACATTATTCTGTTACAAGTTGTACTTGTATTGAACTTCTAATACCAATTCTTTACAAAATGCCTATCGAACTAAGTGTTTTAGTTATGAGATATCAAATTCATGTTCGTTCTTGATATCTTACAATCGTTTCATCTTTTAATCTTTATAGTAAAAGATGCCTTCGCGTAAAAACCGAACCAACATAAGATGTTAACGTTAATATTCTGCCTTAATAACTTAAATGATTTTACAGAACTATAGACACATAGCAGATATGTAGGTTAAATCATCGAGAATAGTATAACAAAACAAAAAACTTGCAATCGCATAAACTTCCGGGATTCGAACTCTTCATTATGAGGTGACGGAGATCAGTGTAAGAATCGGAAGTAAGACGACACAGAAATTCAATATACCTACGAAAGAGACGGACACCCTATAAATACTAGGAGAGAACAAATCATTATCACCCAAAATAGAACGGAGAACAGAGGAGAACCACGCGTGTTTCATGCGAAGTGTTTGAGTGCCTTTCCGTCACAGTAATAAGTAATAAATAATGCAACTTAGTGAGTTAATGAATACATTACTCACATTAGGATTCGAACTTATCGTCTTTTCCTATATTGGCTAATAACAATAATTCGGATCACGAAATCTCAATCGAGAGTGCTACTTCTCAAATTCATAAGTCAATTTATTGTAGACTCTATTATGAATTACTTTCAAATCTTTTCGAAAATTGAATCATAGTATCCACCAAACAAAGATAATTTCATTCGGATGACACTCGTCTGGTAACCATTCTAGAAACTTCATTCTACTCTTTTACCAGGACTGCATCATAGGGATGTAGGTCAAATCTTTGAGATCATTATGACTAAACAAAAAAAAAATTATATTAATATAAATTATTAGAATACATCTAAAGCCAACCATAATCGCTCATGAGCCCATTTTCTCATTTTGTAACAGAATCATACCTCCGAAGAAACGTAACCAACCCTCCGATAAAACACCAATCCTTCAGATAGATGCGGCTACGTTTCAAGCTGTAGTCACATCAGCCGTAGTAGCTGTCATGGCTCACCTTAATGCTAACAACGCAAATGTTAATAGAAATATGATCGACAATCCCGATCATGGTGATAACCAGTTTCAGCAACAAGTGCCTACTTGTAAAGACACTCCGAACCTCAAACCTAATATTCTGAAATGAAAGTTCGAGAACAAGAAAGGGAGTTATTCAACTCAAGGACCTACAGAAGGGCAACAAGCTGGGGCAGTCAACACCACCAGCCATGCTATCCCAACACCGACCACACCGTACTTAGGAAACCTCCCACACTGCAGCAAGTACAACTACCATCATCATGGAGTCTGCCGACTACTGCATTGCAATAGATGCAACATAAAGGGGCACACCGCCCGTTTCTGTAGGGCTCCGGTCGAATTCATCACTTCAACTACCAACATTGGAACAAATCCAATATGTGATCTTTGTGGTGAGAAAGGACATTACAAGAGGGATTGTCCAACAGAAAAGAATAACGGGGGAGCAGGAGGAGTTTGACCTCAAAGAATGGAGAAGCATCAAAGAACCCTACTATATTTTTGGTACGCTTCCAAACCCCAATAATTTATTTATAATTAAAATTACTCTTTCATTCGAACCAAATCACAGCACTCATATAAAACTGAGAACCCTATCAGGTAAGCTATGATGGCTTAGTGTAAGCATTAGGGACATTTATAATTAAGATTTGTAGATTTAAAGTGAGTTATCCCGCCTCATTTCCTGTTCCTTGTTTGGTTGTGGATTTAGGGCAGGGTTGCTCAGTCAACTGTCTTACCAATCTTAATTATACATGACTTGTGTACACCAAGCGATGATAGAGAGACCTAGTAGGAATGATTCCATGAAAGTTTATAGTTTCAAATTATCAGAACCCTCGTGTTAGTGATATCCGCCAATTTTGAATTAAAAAGGGGATTCGTAGCAAAATAACAGAATAAAACTGAAGGCGATGAAAACTCATGTACATAGAATTGCTCATCATCCAAGTAATCATCTATTCCAGAATAACGTAATATCTACTTCGTTGAGAAGTTCTGACATCCTCATCCGACATAGTTTGGCTTAATCCTTACCATGCAATTTTTTTTATAATACTGTGTAAAAGAACTTTTTCCTTAATCAGCTGTCAGATGAGATTCTTCCAATCCATAACGCAAACCCTTATATCGTCTATCACTTCAAAACTTTAGAAGTACCCATGCGAAGGGTAACACACCTTCTAGCCTGCTCAATAGATAGAAAACTTGAAACAGAAAGCACCAAAGAAGTCTCAGAAGTCAGTACCCACCTGTAGTATACCCGAGAGATCACCAAGGAGAACCACTTGAACTGCAGGTCAAGTTCAAGAATAAAGTATAAGAACTCATTAGGTTAATCTATCTGCTAGGTGTATATGCGAGAGTGGCATATGATTTAGACTCAACAAGATTTAGGATGTGTGATTCCGCCCTACTTCCTGTTCCTTGTCTGGTTGTGCACTTGGGGCAGAGACACCCAACCGAACGTTTTGTCGATCTAAATTATATACAACTCGTATACACGAGGTGAGGATGGATGAGCCAAGGATGAGTCTTATCATGAACTTCAGAGCAAAAGCCCGCATGCTTACTATAACAACCGGAGATACTATAGTGGGAGTGGTAGCAGATTGCAATGGGCTTAAAAATCAAGTTACCGAGGCAACAGGTGGACTTGATGCCATATGGGGTGATCGCCGACACGTTAACCAAATCTGCACACTTCCTACCAACAAAGGAAACAGACAAGCTGGAAAAACTGACTAGAACCTACATTAGGGAGATTGTGCGACTGGATGGTGTACCAATATCCATTATCTCGGACATAGATAGTAGATTCACCTCGAGGTTCTGGCAGTCACTACAAAAATCTTTAGGAACGAGAGTAGACATGAGTACCGCCTACCACCCACAAACTGACCGACAGAGTGAGAGAACCATTCAAACCTTAGAAGATATGCTAAGAGCTTGTGTGATCGATTTTGGTAAGGCTTGGGATACCCATTTACCATTGTTTGAGTTCTCGTACAACAATAACTATCACACTAGCATCAAGGTTGCTCCATTCGAAGCCCTTTATGGCCGTAAGTGCAGATCACCTCTATGCTGGGCTGAAGTGAGTGACACGTAACTAGCTAGAGGAGAAGTACCCGACAGCACTCTCATTGGCCCGAAAATCATAAGGGAAACTACCGAGAAGATTGTCCAAATCCGAGAACGATTAAAAGCTCCAAGAGACAGACAAAAGAGTTATGCGGACAAAAGACGGAAACCCTTGGAATACCAGGTTGGGGACCGAGTACTATTCAAAGTCTCACCCTGGAAGGGATTAATACGTTTTGGAAAACATGGGAAACTAAATCCAAGGAATATCGGACCATTCAAGATCCTTGCCAGGATTGGCCCGGTAGCATACAAACTTCGATTACCATAGGAACTCAATAACGTACATCCTACCTTTCATGTGTCCAACTTAAGGAAGTGCTTGTCCGATGAGACCCTTGTCATCCCTGTAGACGAAGTTGAAAATCAACGAGAGTCTCCACTTCGTAGGAGAACCGGTAGAAATAATGGATAGGGAAATAAAAAGAACAAAACAAAGTCGCATACCTATTGTGAAGGTCCACTAGAATGCAAAGCGAGGACCTGAATACACCTGGGAGCGTGAAAATTAGATGAAACAAAAATAACAGCATCTTTTACCTAGACCATAAATACTTTTCTTATACTAAAATTTCGGGACGAAATTCCCTCTAACGGGGGGATGATGTGACAACCCGATATTTCGAATCAATGTAATGACCTAAAAACCAAGATTTGTAATCTACTTCTGATATAATAAAAATTAGCGTCAAAAATAAAATGTTCTAAAGTCTCAATTGGGATACATAAAATGTTAGATGTCGTGTCAAGGTTTTCAGAAATATAAAGAACATTCAAATCCGAGTTAAAACGAAGTAGTTATGACCAATCAAAGATCCGCGACAAAACCGATAAAACACTGTTAAGCGTAAAAAGTGAAATTTCAATAGAAGACTTTTTAGCCTTAAGTATCTAAACGAAAGTCGTAGATAATAACAAACCGTGAACATACATAAAAAGAACGTCCAAATCTGACTTCGTATGAGGAAGTTATGATTTTTCTAAGTTTCAGAATAGTAGTAGACAGCTAAAAACTCGAAATAAAAATCGAACGATTTTTAGCCAACGCAACCTTAGCGAAAATCGAAGATCCCGACAATAGTAGTACAACGGTGAAAAGACAGATGAAAACGGACGTCGGATGAAGAAGTTATGGATTTTTAACGGACTTTTCGTGTCCCGACCCATTAAAAATATAATATTAAATAACAATTCAAAATCAGCAGACGGAGTCTAAACGAAAGTTGTAGAGTATATTCTCACCTTCGCGTGGATATCAAGAACGTCGAAAACGGAGCTCGTATGCCAAAGTTATGAATTTTTGAAGTTCGAGGCACGTATACCAAAGCTTATCCGAACTACGCCTTGCGTAGATCTTCGTACGCCCAGCGTACGCATGAAAGAGGCGTTACGCCCCGCGTACATGGAAGTTACACCCAGCGTAACCCGATGACCAACACCCTATAAATAGATGTCGTGGGCTGCCGTGTTTTGGAGCTCAAACTCTTCTCTCTCTCTGTCTCTCATTATTGCCTCGTTTTGCGTACCCCGAAGCCCCGGTAACACCCCTAGCACACAACGCAAGTCCCGACGCCCGAAGTTCCCGAGAAAAACAGTCTTTCCAGTCGAAGTACTGCCCGCGTGAAGCCCGATTTTTCACCAGAAACCCGTTGTTTTGTCAAGAACAATCCTTCCTAGAAACGAAACGCTGCCCGATTCACCACTTATCAAGTGAGTTAATACCCCTATGCTTTTCCGAGTTATTTTCTTGTTTTCAGGGGGGAGGGATACGAGCAAAAGCACAAGTAATCTTGGGCTCAAAGTATATTATTTTGTTTAAGATAATTATATTTCAATATACTTTTAACATGGAAAACAGTTTTACCAAATGGGTTAAGAAATCAACTCGCAGAAACAGTTTTCAAAACCAAGGCAATGAACTTATGAATCATGAAGTAAAAGATATCGTTTTATAAAGGATTCATGTTAATTACAAAAAGGGGTTTTCAACATTATTACTTGTAAATTTGTTAGTCTAAGTTGGAGACACGTCAATGGTAACACTCACCATCGAAACAGAGTGTAGGACTAGCACTTATGACCAGAATCTCTTGTAGGGAGAGCGTGATTGTTATGTATAGATCTATACGGTACTGACTATCCCGCACCTCGTTGCTAGCTACAGTGGGACCGGCAGGTCTACGGGTGACAAAGTCATAAAGGATACTGGCCCCTATACGTGCCATATCAAGTTAATGTATGGTTATAAAACTCACAATGTAGATAACAACGATTTACTTACGTAATAATGGATCGAGTGAACTAACCTCAGAGTAATAATCAATTGATTACTAGAGAATATTTATAATACCATCAAGATTTAGTTCACCACGTTTTTATTAGTTTTATTTATGTAATAAGGCTAATATACCTCACTGGGAGTAACCAGGGTTTTTCAAAGAAAACAACGTTAACGATCTAAGTACGGTAGATACTTGTATACTTCATTTTAGAACGGATAACCAACAACCTACTTTTAGGAAAATATAGGATTTTCCCAGGATAACACGGTATTTTCATAAACGGATAGTTTAACATTGAACTAATGGATATTCATATTCATTTTGTGACTCCTTGGATTGTACGTTTCTGTATGAATCTGGAAGTCATGGAAGGAATGGGTTTCAAACATGCTTTTATTAAGAAAATATGGGATTTTCTTGAGGAACACTTTTCAAAAGGATCAAAGAACATTTTCCACCAAAACTAAATGCTTATGAACTCACCAGCTTTACGCTGATATTCTTTCAAAACTGCTTGTATTCTCAGCGATTCAGTAATGCAGGTAAATCTTCAGCTTTTGGAGAAGGGACGCTAAGACGTCAGTCTTAAAACTTAGTAAATCATCATATTGTAATTTATTTTGAGACATGTATTGTATTCAACAATGTAACTTTTAAATGATATTTATGATGGTTGTGTTTACTTTCTTTACAAATATTCAACTGTTATGATACTACATGAAGTCATCCGCCCCCGAATGTTTCCGCCATTCTGGTTTGGGGGTGTGACAAGTAGAGTCAAACTTTTTGACTTTACCATCCTTATAATCTTTCAGGTAAATAGAGCAGCTTCGCAACCAATGCCACTTCTCTTGGCAATAGGAACATATGGACCTTTTGGTAATAGTATACTGGACTATCTCTGACTTAGCCTTTCTATTTACCATTTGGTCAATTGACTTTACCATGGCCGATCCCTATCCATTGGGAAGAGAAAGCATTTCTGGACTTCCAGTGTTACCATTGTCAATGTCCATAGAAGTTTGGGGAGTAGACCTTCCAATCAAATTTGATTTACCAGTGCACCAAATCATTGCTGATTCAGCAGGAACAAGCAAATAGGTAAGATCGATAAGGGTCATGTCGTGGTCTTTCATATAGTAGTCCTTAATGAACCCGCTATATAACTCAGGAAGTGATTGAAGAACCCAGTCAACAGTCAACTTCCTTGATCGCCAAGATGTTGGCACATACAAACTTCCATCTTTATGTTTGCTTGCCAATAGGGCTAGAGTGACCTTAAACTTTTCAAGTCTTTGAACTTGTGGGTTAGGGAGAATAACTAGAGGAGGCAGAGGAAGTGAAGTATGATTTCCAGTCCCATTAATGCACGACAAAGGGATTAATCTTTCACCTTGATCGCCATGTAGGATATCATCTTCATTAGAAAGCTTTTTCCAAATAAAAATAAGGAAGACCATAAGTCACACCCCCAAACCGGAATGGCGGAAACGTTTGGGGGCGGAGGACGTCATGTGTAGTATCACAACAATTGAATAATAGTAATCAAAGCAACCACAACCATTGTATTGATAATATAGTGTTTACATTGTATTTGAATCACATATGATTGACTCCATAAATAAATAGCAAAATAAAAACTTGAAGCTACCATGGTCCGTCTTCTAGAAACGTGGCGAGTACCTGTTTACTAGTGTCCAAAGAATACAAGTGGTTTTGAAAAACTGTCAACATTAAATTTGGTGTGTTCATAAGTATTAGTATTTGTAAAGTATGTTCTTTGAAAACCTTGGCTTGTTCCTCCAGAAGATCCTATATATCTTCTGATGTAAAGAAATGAAAGTTTTATTGACTCACACATATAAAAGCATTGAATTACAGTTATGTTTGTATGAAAATCTTTTGGAATGTATGCCCTAGTTAAACGTACTTACGGAAAAGTATGTTCTGAACTAGAAAATAATATGTTGTTCTTGTATTTAGTGACCTTTGTTGTACTTGTATTTAGCGACCTTTGTTGTACTTGTATTTAGCGACCTTTGTTGTACTTGTATTTAGTGACCCGACCCATACCTTTTTCTCCCTATGGTTACTTAGTGTATACAGGTTTTACATAACCATGATCGAATAAGTAGTAGAATGTGTGAATCTGCTCTAAGTCCACAACCAAATAAGGAATAGGAAATGAAGCGGAAGTCACTCATTCTACTGCTCATCGAATCCTTTATATATATATATATATATATATATATATATATATATATATATATATATATATATATATATATATATATATATATATATATCACCCTGTGTATAAAATTAGGAATCATAGAATTTGCATTATGGTTCCATTTTGAATGTATGCTCTTGTTACTGAAAATGTAGTATAGTGTTTTGGTATTTCAAAATTGTATGATGCATATGTATATGGATAGAGACTCTATAATTTGTAATTCCCTGGTAACACCAGCTGTTTGTAAAAATACCTTGTTGTGGTTTTATACATTGCTGTAGTTTTATTTTTAATAAAACTAAGTGAAGTTGTTTACCATTCATACATTAATCGTATTATTTCTTACCAAATTTATAATTTGTTATAACCATACTTGATCATTGAATTGCCTGAACGACGTTCTTCAGGCGTCAGAATCGAAATGACTTTGTTTTCCAAGCCTGCCGGCCTAACTGTAGCTAACAGTTGCGGTGCGAGATGGTCAGTCCCATATAGATCTATATACAAACTCAAGCTCTCCCTCCAGGAGACTCTGGTTATAATCTCAGGACATTTGTTAGTACTTAGGTAAGTACGCGAAGATGCTCACTCACAAAATGCTATACTGACGATTAAGCATAGAATAAAATGAATCCTTTGAATATAAATGATTGTTTGTAGGATCCCTAAACTATACCTATTATAGTTTATATGTTTATTCGCATTGTATCTATGTTTCGTGCATTGATAATGTAATTGTTCCATAAACTATACCTATTATAGTTTATACATTTATATTCCATTTGTAAAATAATTATTCTGAAAGTGTTCCTTTGCTCTGCATGTTACAAAGGTTCATATAATTATGCTTGCATAAAATACGTCTCAGTGAGAACAATGATTGATTACTGTCAAATTAAATTAGGATAACTTAAAACAGTATATGGTAGTTTTGAAATCGTTTAGAAAACACTGAAATATTCCAAAAATGTATTTTGTGATACTTGTATTCCCCCCCTAAAAACATTAAAAACTGGAAAAATGTAGGCGTATGAACTCACCTTAAATGTGCGTTAACTTGGAAGTAGCGAGTGGTAGAAATGATCCCCGAGTAATCGTACGCGCTAATAACGTTACCCTAAAATAATTATATCCGACGCCGTATTTAAATTAATTTAAATAATGTGTTAAATAATAATTTAATTATAAGAAAGAATTACAATCAAATTGGAATAAATAGGAAATGTTGGAAATGAGTTTTGGTTGTAAAAGTGGGGTTTACGGTTGGGAATAAATGAGTTCACGGTTGAACAGGTGTTTTCAAGGTTGGATCTTGGGGACCATATGAATATTTGAAGATGATATGAAGATTTGAAGGTGGATATGAATGTTCTTGGTAAATTGGTTGAAGATTCGTAGATTTTGGGGCGTAAACACTTGAAGATTGAAAGGAAAATGGGTTGTTCACGGATGAAGATTGAGAGCAATTATGGGAGTGTTTACGGATGAAAATGAGTGAAATGAATTGATTCAGGGTGTAAACACACACATATATATAAAGGGTGTTTACGGTTGAATTGGCATTGGGCATTGGGTGTTTACGGTCCATTAATGGACTTGAATTGGGATTTCAGCCCATTAAGGGGTTGTTTAGGATTTTTCCATCCGTAAACTCCTTTACGCTTCTTGATTTTTGGTCGTAAACTACCATACCTTCATTTAATGGACTGTGAACTCCATCAGAATTCACTTTTTGGACCGTGAACTCCAATTAAGGAGTTAATTCTAGCCTTTAATGCATTGATTTCTTGGTGAAAACTCAATTAATGGGGTTATTTATGTTTTAAACCCATAGTGTTTCAACTTATTTTCATTCTAACACCCTAATTTAGCTTAAGTTTTCAATTCATACCTCTTTGTTAATTTAATATTTTTTTTAAACAAGCCCTAAGGCTATAGATGAAAAAATGCAACAAGGATTGCACTGTGGTTTCGTTTGCACTAGTTTAGGGTTTATGCTTTGCTGAGTAAAAAATTTCGAGTTGCGAGATCATCGCCATGTTAGAGGGAATTTCGTCCTGAAATTCAACTCCTAAGTGGTTACTCATGAACTAAGGAGAGAGGTGAGTGCTTCTGTTCTACCTGACCCTTGCCTTCTCCAGTGAATTCAGATCCTCGCTTGACAATCCAGCGGATCTTCACTGTTGGGTCTGCTTTTCTGGTCGATAGAAAGTGTATGCGAGCTTGACTTACTTGTTCGCTGTTCAATCGAATGATAGCATGTATGCTCGTAGTCCTAGACAGTCTTTTGTCCTGTAGTTCATAGTAGGGCTCATACTTGGTCAACTATTATCGCCTCGTGTATATATGTCGTATATAATTAAGATTGATAAGACGGTCGGATGGGTGACCTGCCCCAAGTCCACAATTAAACAAGAAACAGGAGATAGGGCGGGGACACACATCCTACGTCCGAAGTATCATAATTATATGTTACCCTCGCGTATACCCTTAACAGTGATAGATTCACCGTATTTTCCCCTAGCTCTGTGCTTGAACTTGACTTGAATATCTGCTGGGAATACTTCAGAAAGGTTATGGAAGGATATAGTACTCCTCGCATGAGTACTTCGGGGGTTTGAAACGAGAGATGATTCTAAAGTTCGTATCTAGTTTTCGTTATGAGTGATGGGGGTTTCGTCAGTCGGTTGGTTAAAGCGAAGGGTTTTTTCAATAGAACACGCGAGTGGTACGGTGAGGACCAAGCCAATCCATGTCGGATGACGACATCAGATCTCCTTAGTGGAACATGTGTTAAGTTGATTTAGAAGAAGTGTTTGCTAGAGTGATAGTGCATAGGCATGCATGCTTCTAGTGCTTTCTGTTTCTAATCGATGTTGCATTCTGTGTGTACACGAGAGTGTGTTCTGTGTATACTTTCTAGTGCTTTTAGTTTTATCCTTGTTATCGTTACTGTAAACGTTTTGTACTATCCTAAATAAATGCTAACCTGAAGAGTGTTCTGATAGATGGTTATGATACTTCATATTATGATCCCTATCAGGTCCCTCTATAATCGCTTGGTGTCTACAAGTCATATATAATTAAGGCTGAGAAGACAGTCGACTGAGTGACTCTGCCCTAAATCCACAACTAGACAAGGAACAGGAAATAAGGCGGAATCACACACTCTAAGCCTGTAATCTTAATTATATACAACCCTAATGTTTACACAAAGTTATCACAGCTTACCTGCAGGGTACTTAGTTTTCGAATAAGTGACGTGCTTTGTTCGGACGAGGAAGCAAATTGTTTTCTTTTAATTGATACTAGTCTTAGTAAAAATTTAAGCTCTAAGTATTAGTGTTTAGTGACATAACAAAAGTCCTAGGAGTGTTCCTCGTTGTTTCGACATGACTTATTGTTAGTTTCCTCCTGCTCCTCCGTCATTCCTCTCTGTGGGACAATCTCTCTTGAAATGTTTCGTTGCACCTGCATGACACACTTGACTTGTACCAGCATTTGTAGTGGAAGTGATGTGTTGGGCCGGAGTCCTACAAAAGTGGGTGGTGTCCCTTCTTATTGTACCTATTACACCACAACTCCCTGCAGACTCCCTTGTGATGGTAGTTACACTTCTCACACTTCGGGAGTGTTCCAACATATACCCTGACAGGTGTTGGAGTGGTTTCTTTCATAGCAGATGATGTGGCAGATGCGGTGGCTATAGGGGTGACAGATGTTGTGACCGCAGGGGCTACCACAGGTTGCTGTCTTTTGGCAAGTCTTTGAGATAACTTACGCTCCTTTTTGTCCCAAAACTTACGCTTCTTGTTCTTAGGTTTGGGAGTTGGGGTATCATTGTTGGTAGAAACTTCTTGGTTTCCTTGGTTGTTACTACAGTTTGAATGGTCGACACTGTTTCTATTTTGGTTTGGGTTGTTAGCATTGAATTGCGCCATGACAGCTGTCATGACAGCTGTTACGGTGGCTTGACATGTAGTGGAGTCTATATGTAGAATCGGGGTTTCATCTGTTGGATGATTATTTCCATGTGAAGGCATGACGCTGTTGGATGATGTGAAATGAGATCGTAAGTGACTATGGTCGTTTCTGGTTGTATTATATCTCTTTATATATATACATATAAATTTCTCGTTTTGTTATACATTTCTCGATGTTTCGACCTACATCCTATGATATACTCATGGTAGTGTGTAGGAATAGGTATCAGATGAGTGTTAAGATTTCTTATTCTGGTACTACTTTTGCCCAAGCACACTTAACCACGGAGTTCTGATGGGATATGGTGCATTAGTGCTGGTATGATCGCACCCGATCGGCCTACGGGGAGGTATCTTTCTATGATACGGTTTAGGAGATGAAAGGAGGGTAAGTCGTTAGTAGTGGCCACAAGTCGAGTGTTATTTAAACTAAGCTATCTTAGTTCCGAGTGTATAATGTTCCGAATTTTATAGTGTTCTAAAAACAATTCATAACAGAGTTCTATATAAAAATAGACTTATGAATTAGTAGTGGTTACACTCGAATGAATTTCTGTGAATTGAATAATTGTTACTAGTTGTCACGAAAGACAAGATAAACCTAACACATAGTGTGAGCAGTGCAATTACTAACTCACTAGGTTGTATTTGTTTATTAATTATTAGTGTGACGCATATAGTGCTCGGTCTCTTCGCATGTCTAGTGGGTGATTTTCTCTATTCTATGTTCATGATATGATTATTCTAGATTTAGCTGTAGGGATTTGCTGTTTTTGGGCATTCCTATGGTGTTCTTGTCCTTCGTAGGTGTGTTGAACATATGCTCCATCCTACTTCGGGTCCTGACACCGATCCCCATTACTTCATGTCACACCCCAAAACCGGAACGGCAGAAACGTTCTGGGGTGGAGGACGTCATGTTTAGTATCACAAGTCATGCATCATAGTAAGCAAAGTAATAAAAAACCATTTCATTTAGAAAGAAAGTGTTTACAAAGTATGTAATTCACATAATATAGAATACATAGCAAATAACAAAAAGACATGAAGCTATACAGCTCCATCTTCTGAATCCCAGTGCGCGAACCTGTCTACTGGTCTCCTGAGAATACAAGTTATTTTGAAAGCGTAGATCAACATTTAAGCTGGTGAGTTCATAAGATTTTAGTGATGTAGGTGAGTAGTAAGAAAGTTGTAGTAAGTTGTAGTAAGTTCTGTTTAGAAAAGTTTGCATGTTCCTCCAGGAAATCCTATATTTCCTGCTTTGATGAAAGATAAGTAAAAATGACTCTACAGTCCTTCTTATGAGTACTAAATGGATACAAGTTATATAAAACCCAGAGTATCTTCCCTTGGCCCACAACCAAACAAGGAACAGGAAATGAGGCGGAAGACACACATCCCATTGTTTGTTGGATCATCGTTGTATATAACCCTGGCGTTTCCACTTGTTACTCACGGAATTAACTGAAATAGTTCCTTTAGTTTGATGAAAAGATTCCTTAAGAAAACCCTTATTTCTTAATATAAAATGGTAACCACAGTAGTTCCTTCTATAATCACTCAGTTTATACTAGCTATATATAATCTAATATCGAACAGATAGTTAATTGTGTGAGTCTGCCCTAAGCCCACAACCAAACAAGGAACAGGGAATGAGGCGGAAAGCACGCATCCAACTACCTATCGGATGTTAATTATATATAACCCTGCTGTATAAACTAAGGTATTATAGAGTTGACCACCTAAGGTCCTTGAAGTTATACTGTAATAGCTCCTTTAGTTTGATGAAAGATCCTTTAAGAAAACCTTTATTTCTTATATAAAATGGTAACCATTGTAGTTCCTTCTATAATCACTTAGTTTATACTAGCTATATATAATCTAATATCGAATAAATAGTTAATTGTGTGAATCTTCCCTAAGCCCACAACCAAAAAAGGAACAGGAAATGAGGCGGAAAGCACACATCCAACTATCTATCGAATATTAATTATATATAACCCTGATGTATAAACTAAGGTATTATAGAGTTAACCACCTAAGGTCCTTTAAGTTGCACTGGTTTAATAAAAATGGATTAAACCCTTTTACTGGTAAGTTTCTAGTTTTGTATACCAAAAGTTCTTGTTTGAAAAGTATGTTTGTGTACTAGAAAACGGTGCATTGAATTAGTGTCCTATGACCCGGCCCACACCTGGTACCCCTTATGATTACTTGGTGTATACAGAAACATATATAATCTAAGATCGGATAGATAGTAGGCTGGGTGTATACGCTCTAAGCCCACAACAAAACAAGGAACATGAAATGAAGCGGAAAGCACACATCCTACTACCTATCGGATCCGATTAATATATATCCCTGAATGCATACACTAAGGAATCATAAAGTTAGCATTATAGGCCCCCTTCTACTAAATGTACTAGACTCGACTGTTCTGTGTGTCAGTTGTAAAATGTAAGTTTTCCCTAGTTTATAACTATCTTGACTCAAAAATAGTTTGTATTAACTTTCAAGTGGAACTGTCACAATATGAAAGTATTTGGAAAAATATAAGTACACAGTTGTCTTTTGAATTGACATCCTGACGTACTGATTACCATAAAACATGTTTTTTTATTAAGGTCATAATGTGATGAATAGAACTCATACTATACGCTCTCCCTACAAGAGATTATGTGAACCAAACACGACTTCCGCAAACCAGTTGCTAGGCCGTGTAAATTCACATTAAAGTCATTTGATCATGTATACCCAATATAACTATCACTAATTGCCTAGAACAATGGGTTAGTGATTTATTGGTATTATCGATCATGTAGTTGTCCCATGCTGCAACACCTTATTATGTTCATTCTGTTATAATATCTTACTATGTTCTCGTTATAGTATCTTAGTATCTTCTCTTGTTATAGCATCTTAGTATCCTCTAGTATCTAGCATCTTAGTATCTTCTAGTTATAGTATGAACTGAACCGCTAAACTCTACCCCTTATAGTTTACTAGTAATTTACTTGAACTGTTGTTGAAAAGACTCATTTTTCTACTAAGTTATGCTTGTACATTAAAAACGGAGTTTTGTTAACCTATAAAGTAACATAACTTAAAAAGAGTTTTTGAAATGTTTTTACCACTAATAAATGACATAAGCAGTCTTTTGAAAATGTTTATAACAAAAAATTACACAATTATCATTGTGTTCAACTTGTATTCCCCCCCTTAAAAGCATTTAAAACAGTTTAAAAGATTGATTACGGGGTATGAACTCACCTTATGTGGGTGACTCAAACGAATATGCGCGTAAGGATGAGAAGTTCCACGAATGAACTCCCGAGACTTAACGAGTCCTAAATGACATATAATGGCATATATTGACATAAATATAGTGTTTAGAAGTAACCAAATGCAAGGAAACACCTTACGGGACTGGGAAACACTTTGACCAAGTGTTGGAATCACATGTGATTCGAATTAAGGGAGTGTACGACCACTTTGAGGAGTGTGCTGCCATGGGTGTGCGGCCAGGGGAGTGTGTGGCCGCACACTCATGGTAAAGAGTGCACAAAACGTTTTCCAAATGGTAGGGAGGCTCGTAGGGCTGATGCTCATGAAGTGTTGAAGCTAGAAAGGCACTTTGGAGGCCCTTAAGCACTAAACAAAGGGGTGTACGGCCACATGGAGTGTGTGTGGCCGCACACTCCTTGATGAACATGGTTTGGACGTTTCTAAGGGTCCTATCTAGTAAGTAACAAGCTTAGGGAGTGGCACTTACAATATAGAAGCCTTTAGGGGTGTTTCTGAGGGTCTTTGAGGGGTGTACGGCCACACCTGTGTGTGCGGCCACACACACCATGTGTTCTTGAGTTCTGGGCAGTTTCAAGGTCTTAATCTAATGTTCTTATCAAGTTTTAAGCTTAAGGGAAGAGTACATACGATCCGAACGCTCGAGAAGGTCGAAAATCGCCAAGAACAAGTGTGTGTTCTTGGTGTTCTTGGTGAAATGGATGAAGATTTGAATATCTAGTAAAAACATGATTTCAAATGGATGAAATCAAGGGATGTAACTAGTTTATGAAGATTAACAACAAATCAGAAGAATAACACTTTCAAACTTGAAGATCAAGGCTGCAAATCGGATGATAGTTGAGAGAGAAATCGAGTTCTAGGCCTTGGAGAGTGAAAAGGGATGAATGAAGGCTAGACCCCTCCTTTGTACACATGAATATGCTGCCATGAGAGGGGTGTGCGGCCGCACACCCAAGTGTGCGACCATACACTCCTCCTGTTGGAGTGTATGGTCCGATTTTGATGCCAGAAGTGTACGCGATTAATTCCTATACTCAATGCTTGAATGTACTAGCTTTGAACCTTAATACGGACTCTAAACGAGGCTAAATGATAGCAGAAAGGAGTATGACACTCAGTTGAGTTGACAGGATGAGCTTTACAAGGCAAAAATTTAAAAATTTTCGGGTTGTCACATCATCCTCCCGTTAGATGGAATTTCGTCCCGAAATTAGCTTTCTTAGTCGTACTACTAGGGTTGCGCTCCTCTGATTTGGCAGAATACCAACTCGTAGACCTGGCAACTTTGCCCTACTTTTCATGATAGGATTCATACTCGGTCCATCTATCATTACCTCTTGTATACAAGTCGTATATAATTAGGGTTAGTTAGACAGTCGGATGTGCGACTCTGCCCCAGGTCCATAACCAAACAAGGAACAAGAGATAGGGCGGAAGCACACATACTAGGTCTGGGTACTCATAATCATATACCACCCTCGCGTATACCGTAAATAGTGATAGGTGGGCTGTATTCGTCCTTAGCCTCTGTGCTCGAACTTGGTCTGCTGGACGAGTGGTATTTCGGAAAGGTTTGTGGAACATACGACGGCGAGGCTTCGGAGGACAAAGTACCCTTCGCATGAGTACTTCGGGGTTTAGAATACGAAAGACAAAACTGAGGTTTAGATCAGACTGTTGTTACGAATGACAAAGGTTTCGCACATTAGACGGTCGAGTCGATAGAAACATATGAACTTAGTATGGTGAGGACCACGCCAACTCATGACGAACGATAGTAACGGACTCTTTACTGAACAAAGTTTTGGCCGATTTGAAAAAAACGTTTGTTATATGATGATGTACTTCCCTAGTGCGCTCGAAAGTGTACTCTTTGTAAATGTTCTAGTGCTTTCTGTTTTCCTCTTGTTGTTAACACTTCTACGTATCGTACCGTAATGTGCGCGTACATACCGCGAAAGTGCTTTGATAACTAGTATCGATACTTTAAACAACGATCCTCCTTGGTACCACTACAATCGCCTGGAATATACAAGTTATGAATAATTAAGATGAATTGGATGGTCGACTGAGTAATTCTGCCTCAAATCCACAACCAAACAAGGAACAAGAATTAAGGCGGAATCACTCACTCTAAGTCTGCAAAATCTTAGCTATGCACAACCCTTAATGTACATACTAAGCCATCATAGCTTCTCAGAACGGATCCCTTAGTTTTCTTGAATACTGTGACTTAATTCAATAAGTGAGTTATTATAATTACTTTTAAGTGTTATCCCCAAGTTTTAATCTTATATAAATATAAATTAATTTTCCAAGCAATTACTATTTCGAAAATGTACCGCTGCTTGATGGCGACTCCAAGGTCGATTCTCCTGCGGTGATCATCAGAATTCGTCCACCCGTTCCTGAGTTCTTTGTTATCGGGCAGTCCTCCTGGTAGTGTCCATTCTCACCACAGCCATAGCAGGCTTAGTTTTCTTCAACTCCGGGGACTTGTGAGATCGGTTGAGCCGGTGCCTTGCATAAACGGACTGTGTGTCCCCTTCTGTGGCAGTTCAGGCACTGCATTACCCGACATACTCTGGTGTGATGATAGTCGCACTTACCATACTTCGGGAGGGTTCCAGCATATCGACTGGAAGGTGCTAGAGTAGCAGGTTTTGTAGCGGCGTATAGGGTACTCGCTTGTTCCTACTGCGGGGGTTCCTGTGTTGTTCGCTTCTTCTTCCTCTTGTTCCCCGACTTCTGGCTATTGTCCTCTTCCTTTGATGGCTCGGGAACGGGGACTTCCACACCATGGCGGACTCCGTGGTCGATGAGTCGCTGAGCCAGGAGTTTAGCACTATCGAATGTGGTTGGGTTAGAAGACAACACATCTCCTTGGATTGGGGCAGATAGCCCCCAGATGTATCTTTCTATCTTCTTGCTCTCCGGGGTAACCATCCCGGGGCATAGTGCTGCTAGATCGTTGAACCGGTCAGTGTAGGCCACTATGTCTGAGCCGACCATTGTGAGCTCCCATTGTTCTTGTTCCAACTTTTGAACATCGCCCCTCGGGCAGTATTCTTCCAGCATTAACTCTTTTACGTTCTCCCAACCTATTGAGTTAGCCACTGATAGGGTCAGTGACTTAACATGGCTGTTCCACCATGTCAGGGCTCTGTCAGAGAAGGTGCAGGCAACAAACTTCACTTTGCTCCCTCCAGGGGACGAACAGATTTCGAAGACCGAATCTGTTTTCTCGAACCATCGCATCAGAGCGATGACTCCACCATTTCCATCGAAGGAATTGGGTTTGTAATTCATGAAGTCTTTATAATAACACTCCCTCGGGTGTCCGTGAGTAACTCCGAGGTCGGTTATGTGGGTACCGCTACCAGTTCTGAGGGTACCACTTTCACCGAAGTGAGCTAGAGCAGTTGCCACTGCGGAGGATATCGCGGCTTGAAGAGCAGCATTATCAAATTGCGGTGGAGTTGGAGTTATCGGAGTAGTGCGTCTGTTTGGTCTGCGAGGAGGCATCTTTGCTAAAAGAATACAAAGATGAGATGGGATAAGTATAAAGCAATGGACATAAGCTGAAAGCTGAAAGACAAGGTTATCCTAGTTCTGAGTGTATCGAGTCCTGACTTGCACAGGGTTCTGGGAATAATTCATAAAAGAGTCTATACCAAATAAACTTTATGAATTTAGAATGGCTATCCTCAAATGAATATCTGTTACCTGAATAACTGTTACCAGCTACATGTAAGAAAATATTCCTAACACATAACGTGAGCACTGTTTCCACTAACTCATTAAGTTAACAAGATTATTATTTATTAGTGTGTCGCATAAGACGTTTTGGTTACTTCTGTTGATCCTTCTTTGAAAGCTTCTCCTGAACCTGATCTTGTTCCTCCTTGACTCTTCTGTTGTCTACTATGAGGAAGTGGTTACATCTATCTGGGTTTGTCGTGCGAGAATGGAAGTGACTAAAGAATCTATGAGATTTCTGTGAAACATTATGGGGTGATCCTTACAGAGTCCTCCTATAATTGCACAATGCATACAAGTTGTATATAATTTAAGATTAAATAGACCTTCGAATAAGTGATCCTACTCCAAAACCATAACCAAAAAAGGAACAGGTAGTGAAGCGTAGATCACAAATTCTAAGTCTATAAAATCTCAATTATATATAACCTTAGGAGTATACATTGCAAGATTATAGACCTATCCGTAAGGGTCTTTTAAGTTATCACATAAGTTATTTATATAGTGCCTAAAATACTCCTATAGTATTTTAATGTAATGAACTTGGTATGTTTTAAACTTGTTATCGCGTTATAGTATCATAGAATACTCCTATAGTATTCTAACTCTATGTACTTGATCTTGAATTCTCTTGACTAGTATTAGGTAAGTTTTACGACCGTTGCAACACCACATCACTCCCAAACACATGTCGGTCATATCTCGAATGATTATAGTTGATCAGGCTATATTGATCCTAGCTATGATTACATAACTGTCCAGGTTTGACCATACTATTCAACCTTTAACTTCCTATGTTCTGTTCTTGTTGTGATACTTGTTCTAGTATGTATATATGTATAAGCAAGTATGTATACTTTTATAAGGTATCATTATATATTTAAAATATATTCTTATCCAGAGCACTTCGGCCCCATTGTATTTATAGTTGTATATCTTTTATCGGTTGATATACTTAGTTCACTATAAACAATGCTCTGATACCAATCTGTCACACCCCAAAACCGGAACGGCGGAGACGTTGTGGGGTGGAGGACGTCATGTTTAGTATCACAAGTCATGCATCATAGTAAGCAAAGTAATAAACAACCATTTCATTTAGAAAGAAAGTGTTTACAAAGTATGTAATTCATATAATATAGAATACATAGCAAATAACAAAAAGACATGAAGCTATACAGCTCCATCTTCTGAATCCCAGAGCGCGAACCTGTCTATTGGTCTCCTGAGAATACAAGTTATTTTGAAAGCGTAGATCAACATTTAAGCTGGTGAGTTCATAAGATTTTAGTGATGTAGGTGAGTAGTAAGAAAGTTGTAGTAAGTTGTAGTAAGTTTTGTTTAGAAAAGTTTGCCTGTTCCTCCAGGAAATCCTATATTTCCTGCTTTGATGAAAGATAAGTAAAAATGACTCTACAGTCCTTCCTATGAGTACTAAATGGATACAAGTTATATAAAACCCAGAGTAAACAAACAATCGGTTGTGTGTATCTGCCCTAAGCCCACAACCAAACAAGGAACAGAAAATGAGACGGAAGACACACATCCCATTGTTTGTTAGATCATCGTTGTATATAACCCTGGCGTTTCCACTTGTTACTCGGGGAATTAACTGAAATAATTCCTTTAGTTTGATGAAAAGATTCCTTAAGAAAACCCTTATTTCTTAATATAAAATGGTAACCATAGTAGTTCCTTCTATAATCACTCAGTTTATACTAGCTATATATAATCTAATATCGAACAAATAGTTAATTGTGTGAGTCTGCCCTAAGCCCACAACCAAACAAGGAACAGGGAATGAGGCGGAAAGCACGCATCCAACTACCTATCGGATGTTAATTATCTATAACCCTGCTGTATAAACTAAGGTATTATAGAGTTAACCACCTAAGGTTCTTTAAGTTATACTGTAATAACTCCTTTAGTTTGATGAAAGATCCTTTAAGAAAACCCTTATTTCTTATAGAAAATGGTAACCACTGTAGTTCCTTCTATAATGACTTAGTTTATACTAGCTATATATAATCTAATATCGAATAAATAGTTAATTGTGTGAATCTGCCCTAAGCCCACAACCAAACAAGGAACATGAAATGAGGCGGAAAGCACACATCCAACTATCTATCGGATATTAATCATATATAACCCTGATGTATAAACTAAGGTATTATAGAGTTAACCACCTAAGGTCCTTTAAGTTGTACTGGTTTAATAAAAATGGATTAAACCCTTTTACTGGTAAGTTTCTAGTTTTGTATACCAAAAGTTCTTGTTTGAAAAGTATGTTTGTGTACTAGAAAACGGTGCATTAAATTAGTGTCCTATGACCCGGCCCATACCTGGTACCCCTTATGATTACTTGGTGTATACAGAAACATATATTATCTAAGATCGGATAGATAGTAGGCTGGGTGTATCTACTCTAAGCCCACAACCAAACAAGGAACATGAAATGAAGCGGAAAGCACACATCCTACTACCTATCGGATCCGATTAATATATATCCCTGAATGCATACAATAAGGAATCATAAAGTTAGCATTATAGGCCCCCTTCTACTGAATGTACTAGACTCGCCTGTTCTATGTGTCGTTTGTAAAATGTAAGTTTTTCCTAGTTTATAACTATCTTGACTCGAAAATAGTTTGTATTAACTTTCAAGTGGAACTGTCACAATATGAAAGTATTTGGAAAAATATAAGTACACAGTTGTCTTTTGAATTGACATCCTGACATACTTATTACCTTAAAACATGTTTGTTTTATTAAGGTCATAATGTGATGAATGGAACCCATACTATACGCTCTCCCTACAAGAGATTCTGGGAACCAAACACGACTTCCACAAACCAGTTGCTAGGCCGTGTAAATTCACATTAAAGTCATTTGATCATGTATACCCAATATAACTATCACTAATTGCCTAGAACAATGGGTTAGTGATTCATTGGTATTATTGATCATGTAGTTGTCCCATGTTGCAACACCTTATTATGTTTGTTCTGTTATAGTATCTTAGTATGTTCTCGTTATAGTATCTTAGTATCTTCTCTTGTAATAGCATCTTAGTATCCTCTAGTATCTAGCATCTTAGTATCTTCTAGTTATAGTATGAACTGAACCCCTAAACTATACCCCTTATAGTTTACTAGTAATTTACTTGAACTGTTGTTGAAAATACTCATTTTTCTACTAAGTTATGCTTGTACTTTAAAAATGGAGTTTTGTTAAACTATAAAGTAACATAACTTAAAAAGAGTTTTTCAAATGTTTTGACCACTTATAAATGACATAAGCAGTCTTTTGAAAATGTTTATAACAAACAATTACACAATTATCATTGTGTTCAACTTGTATTCCCCCCTTAAAAGCATTTAAAACAGTTTAAAATATTGATTACAGGGAATGAACTCACCTTATGTGGGTGACTCAAACGAATATACGTGTAAGGATGAGAAGTTCCACGAATGAACTCCCGAGACTTAACGAGTCCAAAATGACATATAATGGCATATATTGACATAAATATAGTGTTTAGAGGGGTGTACGGCCACACCTGTGTGTGCGGCCACACACACCATGTGTTCTTGAGCTCTGGGCAGTTTCAAGGCCATGATTTTATGTTCTTATCAAGTTCTAAGCTTAAGGGAAGAGTACTTACGATCCGGAAGCTCGAGAAGGTCCAAAATTGCCAAGAACAAGTGTGTTTTCTTGGTGTTCTTGGTGAAATGGATGAAGATTTGAAGATCTAGTAAAAACGTGATTTCAAATGGATGAAATCAAAGGATGTAACTAGTTTATGAAGTTTAACAACAAATCGGAAGAAGAACACTTACAAACTCGAAGATCTAGGTTGCAAATCGGATGATAGTTGAGAGAGAAATCGAGTTCTAGGACTTGGAGAGTGAAAAGAGATGAATGAAGGCTAAACCCCTCCTTTGTACACGTGAGTGTGCTGCCAGGAGAGAGTGTGTGGCCGCACACCCAAGTGTGCGACCGTACACTCCTCCTGTTGGAGTGTATGGTCCGATTATGATGCCAGAAGTGTACGCGATTAATTCCTATACTCAATGCTTGAATGTACTGAGCTTTGAACCTTAAAACGGACTCTAAACGAGGCTAAATGATAGCAGAAATAAGTCTGACACTCAGTTGAGTTGACTGGCTGAGCTTTACAATGCAAAAATTTAAAAATGTTCGGGTTGTCACACTTCACAATGGAAAGTTAGACCTCGGATGTCCGAGCGAGTTCCCTATGTCTGTTCTCGCTAGGGTATGGTTTGGTTGTTACTCCGGTGCCTTTCTCTTCGGCTGACCCCTTCTTAGAATTCTCCTCATGAACCTCTTTTGGTGACTGCCATAGTGGAGTGGCTATATCTATCTATATTGTTCGGGCGAGAATGGGTGTATCTAAAGAATCTATGAGATTTAAATAAAACAAATTTTATTTTATGGGGCGATCCTTACTAAGCCTTCCTATAATTACGCAGTGTATACAAGTTGTATATAACTTAAGATTAAATAGACCTTCGAATAAGTGACCCCACTCTAAAACCACACCCAAACAAGGAACATGAAGTAGAGCATAGGTCACAAATTCTAAGTCTATAAAATCTCAATTATATCCAACCCTGGGAGTATACACTCTGCAATTATAGACCCACCAATAAGGGTCTTCTAATTTTCACATAAGTTAAATGTAGTGCCTAAATACTCCTATAGTATTTTATCTGTATGTTTGATTTTAGAGCTTCCTGGTATATAATCTCGGTATGCTTTTAGACTTGTGGTTATCTTATAGTGTCCTAAAATACACCTATAGTATTTTACTTTATGTTTGGTTCTAGATATCCTTTGTATATGGAGTTGGTAAGTTTCAGGCTTGTTGCAACATCACGTCCATTCCTAGGCATATGTTAATCACCTCTCGGTTAAATATAGTTTATCAGGCTATATTCTTCCAACACTTGATTATATATCTCTAGACCTACCCGTGCTGTTCAACTTCCTAAATACTTCTGTATTGTACTTCTTGTGATACTTGTTCTAGTATGTATGTATGTATGCGTACTTCTTATAAAATACTTATATTTTAAAAGTATACTTTTAGTTAGAGCACTTCGGCCCCATTGTATTTATAGTTGTATATCTTTTACTGGTTGATATACTGAGTTCACTATAAACAATGCACTGATACCAATCTGTCACACCCCCAAACCGGAACGGCGGAAACGTTCGGCGACGGAGGACGTCATGTGTAGTATCACAACAATTGAATAATAGTAATCAAATAAACCACAACCATTGTATTGATAATATAGTTTTTACATTGTATTTGAATCACATATGATTGACTCCATAACTAAACAGCAAAATAAAGACTTGAAGCTACCATGCTCTGTCTTCTAGAAACTGTGTGAGTACCTGTTTACTAGTGTCCGGAGAATACAAGTGGTTTCGAAAAAGTGTCAACATTAAAGTTTGTTAGTTCATAAGCATTTGTATTTGGAAAGTATGTTCTTTGAAAACCTTGGTTTCTTACTCCAGAAGATCATATATCTTCTGATGTAAAGAAATTAAAGTTTTGTTGACTCACACATATAAAAGCGTTGAATTACAGCTATGTTTGTATGCAAACCTTTTTGAATGTATGCCCTAGTTAAACGTACTTACGGAAAAGTATGTTCTGAACTAGAAAATAGTATGTTGTTCTTGTATTTAGTGACCTTTGTTGTACTTGTATTTAGTGACCTTTGTTGTACTTGTATTTAGTGACCGGACCCATACCTGTTTCCCCCTATGGTTACTTAGTGTATACATGTTTTACATAACCATGATCGAATAAGTAGTAGATTGTGTGAAGCGGACTCCACAACCAAACAAGGAACAGGAAATGAAGCGGAGTCACTCATTCTACTACTCATCGGATCCTATATATATATATATATATATATATATATATATATATATATATATATATATATATATATACATATATATCACCCTGGTGTATAAACTAAGGAATCATAGAATTTGCATTATGGTTCCATTCTGAATGTATTCTCTTGTTACTAAAAACGTAGTACGGTGTTTTTGTATTTCAAAATACCATGATGCATATGTATATGGATAAAGATTCTATAATTTGTAATTACCTTGTAACACCAGTTGTTTGTAAAAATACCTTGTTGTGGTTTTATACATTGTTGTAGTTTTATTTATAATAAAACTAAGTGAAGTTGTTTACCATTCATATATTAATCGTATTATTTAGTACCAAATTTATGAGTTGTTATAACCATACTTGACAATTGAATTGCCTAAACGACGTTCTTCAGGCGTCGGAATCAAAATGACTCTATCACCCAAGCCTGCCGGCCTAACTGTAGCTAACAGCTGCGATGCGGGATTGTCAATCCCGTATAGATCTATACACAAAATCACGCTCTCCCTCCAGGAGACTCTGGTTATAGTCTCAGGACTTTTGTTAGTACTTAGGTAAGTACGCGAAGATGCTCACTCACAAAATGCGATACTGATGATTAAGCGTAGAATAAAATGAATCCTTTGAATTTAAATGACTGTTTGTAAGATCCATAAACTATACTTATTATAGTTTATATATTTGTTCGCATTGTATCTATGTTTCGTGCATTGATAATGTAATTGTTCCATAAACTATACCTGTTATAGTTTATATGTTTATATTCCATTTGTAAAATAAGTATTCAGAAAGTGTTCCTTTGCTCTGCATGTTACAAAGGTTCATATAATTATTATTGTATAAAATACGTCTCAGTGAAAACAATGATTTATTACTCTCAAATTAAATTAGGATAACTTAAAACAATATATGGTAGTTTTGAAATCGTTTAGAAAATACTGAAATGTTCCAAAAATGTATTTTGTGATACTTGTATTCCCCCCCCCCCCCTTAAAAACATTAAAAACTAGAAAAATGTAGGGGTATGAACTCACCTTAAATGTGTGTTAACTTGGAAGTAGCGAGTGGTAGAGACGATCCCCGGGTAAGTGTACGCGCTAATAACGTTACCCTAAAATAATTATATTCTACGTCGTATTTAAATTAATTATAAATTAATTTAAATAATGTGTTAAATAATAATTTAATTATAAGAAAGACATACATTTAAATTGGAATAAATAGGAAATGTTGGAAATGAGTTTTGGTTGTAAAATTGGGGTTTACGGTTGGGAATAAATGAGTTCACGGTTGGATCTTGGGGACCATATGAATATTTAAAAATGATATGAAGATTTAAAGGTGGGTTGAATGTTCTTGGTAAACTGGTTGAAGATTTGAAGATTCAGGGGCATAAACACTTCAAGATTGAAAGGAAAATGGGATGTTCATGGATGAAGATTGAGAGCAATTATGGGAGTGTTTACGGATGAAAATGAGTGAAATGAATTGATTCAAGGTGTAAACACACACACACACACACATATATATATATATATATATATATATATATATATATATATATATATATATATAAGGGGTGTTTACGGTTGAATTGGCATTGGGCCTTGGGTGTTTACGGTCCATTAATGGACTTGAATTGGGATTTTAGCCCATTAAGGGGGTGTTTACGGATTTGTCCATCCGTAAACTCCTTTGCGCTTCTTGATTTTTGGCCGTAAACTAACTTAGCTTCATTTAATGGACCGTGAACTCCCTGAGAATTCACTTTTCGGACGGTGAACTCCAATTAAGGAGTTAATTCTAGCCTTTAATGCATTGATTTCTTGGTGAAAACTCAATCAATGGGGTTATTTATGTTTTAAACTGTTAGTCTTTCAACTTATTTTCATTCGTAACACCCTAATTTAGCTTAAGTTTTCATATCATACCTCTTTGTTAATTTAATTTTTTTTAAGCAAGCCCTAAGGCTATAGATGAAAAAAATGCAACAAGGATTGCACTGTGGTTTCGTTTTCACTAGGTTAGGGTTTACGCTTTGCTGAGTCAAAAATTTCGAGTTGCTACACCATAGTTGTCAGAACTAGACATCTATGAGAGAAAAATTCAAGTTAGTTGATTTAAGTGCTTAATATAACACCCAAAACGAAATATTAAAGCTAGGACCCAACACAATATTCTACAATTGCGATAAGGGATGCTGTAATCCAATTGTAGAATATTTGATGGTAGGTAAATGATGATTTACCAATTTCCACCATGAAAAACAAAATAGATTATTAAGTTTTAATTGGATTTGAAATTCCTAGATCCTTTGAGATTCATTGAACTTTTCAATGGAATGTTTAAATCTCGATTGTGCCCTTCAAGTTTGTGACTGGGATGCCGAGGATCACAAACAAGGTCTGAATAACCATGCAAATTAGCTTGGTACACCTAATGTTACAGATCACCTAATGGGCTAAAATCCCAATTCAAGTCCATTAATGGACCGTAAACACCCAAGGCCCAATGCCAATTCAACCGTAAACACCCCTTATATATATATATATATATATATATATATATATATATATATATATATATATATATATATATATATGTGTGTGTGTGTGTGTGTGTTGTATGTGTGTGTGTTTACACCCTGAATCAATTCATTTCACTCATTTTCATCCGTAAACACTCCCATAATTGCTCTCAATCTTCATCCATGAACATCCCATTTTGCTTTCAATCTTGAAGTGTTTATGCCCCTGAATCTTCAAATCTTCAACCAGTTTACCAAGAACATTCAACCCACCTTCAAATCTTCAACCAATTTACAAATCCGTAAACACCCCCTTAATGGGCTAAAATCCCAATTCAAGTCCATTAATGGACCGTAAACACCCAAGGCCCAATGCCAATTCAACCGTAAACACCCCTTATATATATATATATATATATATATATATATATATATATATATATATATGTGTGTGTGTGTGTGTGTGTGTGTTTACACCCTGAATCAATATATTTCACTCATTTTTATCCGTAGTTAGCCACACACGCTCCATTGATCTATGATTAACATTAAGTTACCCTTTCCCACATATTGTCAGTTCCAGATTAGTGTGCCGGTTAACCACACACGCTCCACTAACGACTTAACAAGGTGCAAAGTGTAATTGCATGGATTAGCACCATTTTCACATTTTCCCTAAAGTAACTAAGATTTGGGAATTTAATAAAAGTTTAGTTACTTTATATTTATCATTATACTTTTAATGTGGGAGAATTAATGTCCTATCCTACCCGTTCGGCTAATGATCCTCCACCAGTCAAGGAAGTGGTGGGTGAAAGTGGACACCCATTAAACTGCCATTTTATAGGCAGTAACCTTATACCCCCTTATAGACCGGCTTCGTGAATGAGGCCTACTAACAGTAGGAATGACTTATCTTATACACATATATATAAAATTCAACCCTTATACTATTATATTATTATAAGTTTAATAATTATATATATATATATATATATATATATATATATATATAATTATTAAACTTATAATAATATAATAGTATAAGGGTTGAATTTTAACTTTTAAAACACTAGGGTATAATATAATAGTATAAGGGTTGAATTTTAACTTTTAAAACACTAGGGTTTGGAATTGAAGTATTCAAAAGTGAGACTTTACATATTCGAAAACTTGAGGGCAAGTTTTGAAACATGTCAAAACTTTTGGAGTTCCATAACTTATGGGTTTAATCTGGTTTTTATGAAAAACCTTTCATGTTCCATAACTTGAGGACAAGTTATGGTAGACTTTAAAACGATTTACAAATGAGACTTTTCTATTTTTCCATAATCTATGAGTTTGAATGAGCTTTTAAAAGAAAGACTCTTCATTTTCCATAACTTATGAAATTTATGATGTTTAATGTTCATTAATGAGACCTTTCATATAACTTGAGGACAAGTTACAAAACTCATATCAAGAACAATTTTGATCAATATTGATCTAATATAACTCATAGCAAGGCAATTCATATCAAATATTACAAATAATCATCTTACAAATTATCATTACCAACTCAGAAAATACAATTTTTATGTTTACAAAACAGTTTGTGGTAATGATCCTATCCATTTCCGGCCAAAAACTCAAAAATCTGCACACTGGAGCACCTACTCGACGAGTTCATGAAATAGACTTGCCGAGTTCATGCCTTCCTGAGTGGACTCGTCGAGTCTATTCATGGACTCGACGAGTTCATCAGACAGAATGCAGAAAATCGATTCTTTTCAGCTTTGAAACTTAAGCAAGCATCAAATATAACAGAAAATAACCCATCGCTCTGATACCACTGTTGGGTTTTGGTATACTAAAACATCCTATGGTGCACATACAACCTTAATGCTTTGGATCTATGTTTTCTCTAATTATACATGCAATATTGTTTCTAAGGCATTAAGCCTGCAACTAGCATACAATTGACATAAACAACATATGAGTGAGTTATATAATTACCTCTTGGTTGTAGCTTGTAGATATTGGCCTTTTAAGAGCTTAGCACCTCAAATGTTGTGCCTCAAACAAGTCACAACATCATGAACAATTGGAGAAAATTGAGAGAGAAGTTATGAAGCACAAAAATCGGCTCAATGAACTCCTAGAACACTAGGGTGCCGATTTGGTGATTTAGGGACTCCTTTTATAGTGTGTCATAACTAGGGTTACAACCATGGAAACCCTAATGCTCCATGACCTTTCATATTACTTAGGCTCCATGGGTTAAACCTCCATGGACTATCCATGGACCACTATATTGGTTTAGCTCATCATAAACAACAATTAGCCCACACTATAAGAATCATTGATTTACCAAATCGGTCCCCATATATTTAATTAGTCTCTTTTGACCACTAAATTAATTGCAAATTAATTCTTGATCAATACTAATTAAATAATATGGTTCCTCAATTAATATATTATACTTATAATATATTAATAAATCACAAATAACTTCTTACTTAAATATCTATCATATCAAATTGTCCTGATGAAGGTAACCCAAAATGGGCCATGCTACTATCGGGTCAAGTACATACCAATTATAGTTATGGGCTTAGACACCTAATCCAACAAAAATTAATGGCAAGCGTGCTACCGCCAACCAGGATCTTGTACTGCAACTGACCGAGGGAGGGGAGAAGAAAGGAATGACTGATGATGACCATGCTAAGGTCTAGGCCTGCAAAAACATTAGTTTAGGTAGTTTTTGTTTTTTTCAGTGATGTAAGACAATTAATCTTTTCGTTGGGTTGATACGCAACCCCTTTTTTGAATGACATGGTAGTATTTTCCTTTCATATCTCTCTTTTGATTTCTTTTCATAATTGTTATGATGTTTGGATTCTTGAATAATTAGGATCCTGAAAAACTTAGTTCTTATGAACAATCCTAAAACAAAATTTTATTAGTGAATCATTTCTAGCATATATGAATCTTGTTTAGGACCATAGAAAATTTAGGATCCTTAAATTTATCTAGAGTTCTTTGAGAATAAGGATAGATGGAACCTGATTATCTCCAAGTTTTTCCTTAAGATTTGTAAGTTCTTCAACGTTGGAATTTACTGAGGATAAATCTTAACTTTAGGAAAGAACTTCGATTCACTGTTGACTTCTGATAATGAGGCTCTTTACCAATGAAGGTTGATGACGATCCTTAACGATGAGGATCTATAAGGAAGAGGATCCTTAATGATGAGGATCCTTATTGATGAGGATCGTTAAAGATGAGGATCCTAGATCATACAGGGGAAATCGCTTCTTAGGATAACATGTTTAGGTTATAGACTTCGATAAAATTATTGTGTAACACCATAGGTTCAATAGATAACACGTTAATGTTATATACTAGGGAGGATCCCAACTTGTGATATAATTCATGGGGAAGATCCTTACTAATGATAACATGAAAATGTTATGATTCCTGTGTATTCTCTAGGGAAAATTCCCAACGTGTGATAACATGAAGATGTTATAGACCTTATGTAATCTCTGGGGCAAGATCCTAATTCTGGATAACATGAAAATGTTATAAACCTTAAGAATCTTAACTTATGTTCAAGGATAAGAGCATTGCCAAGCCACTGCATCGTGAAATGATCCCTTTATCCGTATCCCATAGTTAGATATCGTGCGTTCAAACGAGGTGTATAAACCTTAGTTCGTGTGAAAGAGGTAATTAGCTCTTTAAACCTTAGAGGGGATTAAGTACCCTTATGCGTAGGAGAGATGATCAGTCTCTAGCTTATGTATATGATAGTTTAAAGATTACACCATTGATATAATGGAGTTTCTCAAGTGTTAAGATGATGAGATCTTTGTGTGTCAAGATCCTTATGTTTCAAGATCGTCAACCTCGAGGATCCCAATATTTTAGGATCTGGAGGATCCTTAAATTTCAGGATCTTCAACCTCGAGGATGCTTTCGTTTCAGGATCATTACTTATGGAGATCCTTAGTTTTACGTTGTTCTGCATAACAAACGTTAGCTAGGGGTGGGCATTAGTCTAGCTAACGCCCCTCCGATTCTTAAGCTAGTAATGTGATCGAGGAGAAAGTAAGTAATGATGAAAATTTCCAGGTAAGTAACATGTGTACCTTGGTTTTATTGAGGATTAATCGACCTTACTTACGTCTAGTATGTTTTGAAGTGTATAGCATTCCAGGATCTTGGCAGAACGTCTCCTTCGAGTGTTGCTAGCCAATATGCTCCTTTTCCTACTTCAACATCTATGAGATATGGTCCTTCCCATTTAGAAGCTAATTTACCTGCACTGGTATCCCTGGTGTTTTGGAATGTTTTCATTAATACCAAGTCTTGTATTTGAAACCTTCTGACTTTTATGTTCTTATTCTAAGCCTTGGTGATCCTTTGTTGATGAGCAGCAATGTGTATTTTGGTAAGATCTCTGAGCTCGTCAATAGTGTCAAGATCCTTTGCTAGGATCCTATCGTTATTCTCTTGATCTTGCAGCAAGTATCTCGTCGTCGAGATCAGTACTTCGGTAGGGATCACTGCTTCTGTCCCAAACACCAAAGAGCAGGGGTCTGACGTCTGGCTACTTTGGAAGTAGTCCTATCTACTCATAAGACGAAAGGAAGCTATTCTGCCCATCTTCCCTTCTTTTTATCCATTTTTTCTTTAAGTTGTTTAGTATGATTTTATTTTTGGATTCTGCTTGACCATTAGCTTGGGGATGAACATGACTGGATGTTATCATTTTGATTCCCCAACTTATGCAAACATCTGTTGTCCTTTTGCTTATGAATTGGGATCCATTATCGCATAAGATTTCAGTCGGGATCCCAAACCTGGTCAAGATATTACATTTAATAAATGAGACTACCTCTTTGTCTCTTACCTTAACGAAAGCATCAGCTTCAATCCACTTTGAGAAGTAATCAGTCAAAACTAGCATGAAGACTTTTCCTCCTGGGGCTATCAGTAAGTTTCCCACTATATTCATTCCCCATTTCATGAATGGCCATGGAGAGATAATAGGATGTAGAGGTTTTGCCGGTTGATGCAGGATGTTGCTATATCTTTGGAAAGCATTACACTTTTGAGCATGTACAAAAGAATCTTTCTTCATGGTCAACCATTAGTATCTTGTCCTTAGTACCATGGAGCATAAGGATCTGCCCCCAGTTTGATTTCCACACTCTCCTTCATGTATGTCCTTCAAGACTTCTACAGCTTCGGGATCTTTCAAGGATCTAAGGTATGGACCTGCCATAGACTTTTTATAGAGTTTACCTTGGATTATCACGAATCTTGAGACTTTTGTTTTGAATGCTCTTTTGCTTTTTTCTTTTGCTGGGATCGTGTCATTTTGGAGATATTCCATAATGGGTTGGGTGCATGATCGTGGACTTCTTTGAGAATCCTGTTCGTCGGGGTCCTTTCGAGGAGGGATTTGGGGGTCAGGATCTTCAATAGCTGCTACGTTTGTTGGTTGTTCAGATTCATTGGATTTTTCGGAGAGGGTTTCTATGGCTGGGGTTATTATGTAGGTTATAGGGATCTTTGTTTCTGGTGGGATCCTAAGTTGGCTAATGCGTCTACTTCTATGTTTTCTTCTCTGGGAACTTGGGTCACGCTAAAGTTCTCAAAATCAGAGGCTAATTTTTTGAGGATATCTAGATATAGTGCTAATCTTTCACCTTTCACTTGCTTAAGATCCATTGAAGTGATTGGTTCATAATAAAGAATCAACAAATACCCGAAGATCCCTTATTTGAAGATCCTTATCCAATTGTAGTCCCATAATGAGTGCTTCGTATTCTGCTTCGTTATTGGTAGTGTTGAATTCGCAACTGACTTCCTCGGGTTGGATCTCCCCCTGTGGCGACTTTAGTATGATCCCTAGCCCTGGTCCTTTTTTATTTGAAGCTCCATCTATGAACAGTGTCCATTTTCCCAAGTGTTCATCTTCTAGGAGTTGATTGGCTTCCATGTCTACTTCGTTTTGTTGATCATCACTAAAGTCAGCCACAAAGTCTGCTAATGCTTGTGACTTTATGGCGGATCTTGGTTCATATTTGATGTCGAACGTGCTTAGCTTCACCGACCATTTTGCCATCCTTCCTGACATTTCTGGTTTTCTCATAACATTCTTGAGAAGATAATTAGTTTTCACATGTATAGTGTGTGTTTCAAAATAATGTATTAATTTAGTAGAAGCAGTTAGTAAGGCAAGAATTAATTTTTCGAGTTGAGAGTACCTGGTTTCAGGATCCAAAAGACTTTTACTTACATAGTAGATAGGATGTTGGTCTCCGTTAAGATCCTTGGCCAGGATAGCACTTACCGCATTTGAGGATACCGATAGGTAGAGGAGAAGTGGTTCTCCATCTATAGGCTTTACCAGTAATGGCGCGAAACTCAAGTATTTTTTAGTTCCTGAAAAGACCTTTCATGATCTTCAGTACATTCGAACCTCTTATTTTTCTTCAAGATATCGTAGAAGGTTTTACATCTTTCTGAGGATCTTGAAATGAACCTGTTGAGTGTCGCTACCCTTCCGGTTAGCCATTGGATGTCTTTTGTTGAAGATGAGGATTTCAACTCGATGATTGCTTTAATATGCTCCAAGCTTGCTTCTATTCCTCTCTTCGTTACCATATATCCAAGGAACTTTCCCAACTTCATCCCAAAGTGGCATTGAGTGGATTCAACTTCATATTGTATTCGTCTAGGATGTCAAATTCTTCTTTAAAATCCCTGAGATGATCTTCAACTTTCATTGACTTCACCACCGTGTTGTCAATATAGACTTCCATGGTGTCCCCCAACTTGTCTTTAAACATCCGATTCACTAATATTTGATATGCTGCACCTGCATTTTTAAGACCAAAAGGCATTGCAGTGTAACCATATATACCTGTTGGTGTTATAAACGCTATATCTTCTTGGTCGTATGGTTTCATCTGGATTTATTAGAATCCTGCTAAAGATTCCATGAAGGTTAAGAGTTTGTGGCCAGCCGTTGCATCTATCATAGAGTCAATATGTGGTAGAGGGAAAGGCTCCTTAGGACAAGCCATTTTAAGATCTGTATAGTCTACACATACTCGCCATTTTCCGTTTTTCTTTTATACGACAACCATGCTAGCTAGCCATATTGGCAACTTTACTTCCTTGATCATTGCTATCTTGAGGAGCTTCTCTACTTCTTCTTGGATGATCTGATTCCTTTCAGGTGCAAACTTCCTTGTCTTTTGGTGTATTAGTCTGAAAGAAGGATCAATATTAAGTTTGTGAGTGATAATACTCTTGTTTATACATATCATATCTTTGTGTTTCCATGTGAATGTCTTGCTTCTAGTTCAAAGGAATTTTAACAAGTCTTGCTCGATTTTCTCAGGTATTGAGGATCCTATAAGGACTTTAGCTTCAGGATCCTCGATGCTTAGGGGCACTTCCTTCACGTCTTGCTCCTTTTTTCCTTGAACATGTCGTGCCCCTTGCCTCAATTGATATGCTTGCTGAGGTTTGGTCGTAGGCTTCATAGAGGTTTTATAATATTCCTTCAATTCTTTTTGATCTCCCATGATCTTTACTGTTCCCCATGGAGTAAGCATTTTTACACACTGATGATATGTTGATGGCACCGCTTTAATCTCATGGATCCACGGTCTACCTAGTATCACATTATAAAAAGATAAGGTGTTAATAACACAAAACTTTTGTATAGAGTTTACCCCCTCTATGTATATTGCTAGCTTTATTTCCCCAATCGTGTGTTTCGTTCCTCCGCTAAATCCTATGAGCACCAAGGATCTCTTGATTATCTCTGATTTTGGGATGTTCATCCTTTTTAGTGCGTCTAGGAGTACCATATTGATCGAGGATCCTCTGTCAACAAGTATCCTTCAGACGAAATGGCCATGTACAGTGTTATCACGAGTCCATCACGGTGAGGATCCTGAATCCCTTCCCTGTCTGTCTCGTCAAACGTGATTTCATTTTCACTGCTAACCACGGTATTCTTTTGTGGTCTATCTTCCTTTTCTGTTTTAGTGACCTTGGTGTGTCTTTTAGCATGAGAATAAGAAGTACCACATATGTTAGATCCGCCTGAGATAATGTTAATTATCTTAGCGTTTGGGGGTGGAGATTCTGGTTTCTCTGGGATCTTGTGACCATCCTATTTGTTCTCCTTGGATTTTTCACTTTTTCTTCGAGGATCTCTTTGAGGTGTCCCTTGATAAGGAGGTAGCTGATCTCTTTTCTTAGGGCTATACAATCCTCCGTCATGTGACCGAAGTCTTCGTGATAAGCACACCATTTGGACTTGTCTTTCAAACTGGTGGACTTGTTATCCCTATTCGGCCATCTTGCTTTGTCTCCAAGATCCTGCATAGCAAGAATTATACCAATAACTCTAGTTAAGAACTTCCACCATGTTGGAAAGCATTGTCTGAATACAAATTTAGTCTCATCACGTTTACCTTGTAAAGAAAGATCATATATGAATCAACCAAGAACTAATCTATACTTTTCTTTTGTAGGTATAAGGAAAAGTGTTCTTGAAAAGAAGTCGTAAGAAGTCTGAAAAAGTTTTTGAACTTAATAAAACTTCTTCTTCTCTATCTGAAAGGGTATAAATGATGATATATGAAGCTTCATCGTAGTAGAAAGTGTACCAGAATTTATAAAACATCAACAGAAAGGAGATAAGGGTAATAAGAAAAAGCATATCACAAGGCGTGTGAATAAAGAAACTCTACGAGCACTAAGCCCTTGATTCTGTAAAGACTTTGGAATGTTGTAAATAGCAAAACATTTATGGAGATAATGATGATTCGCAGGTTAGGCATGGTTGTTTATTTGATGATATTTAGATTTCGATCATTATTAGTAAACACAATGATCTCTCATTATACAGATCATATGCAAAACGCATTAAGCACATAAGATCAAGCAGTAAATAACATATTACCATACATCCTATCACATAATATATGCTAGCATATTCCTACCCACTGTGTCACTAGAACTTTCCTCCGAGTGGCTATTCTCTAGAAGACCATATCATCCAATCTCCCTTCCAGATCATATAATATATCCTAGCATATTCCTAACCAATGTGTGACTAGAACTTTTCTTCGAGATTCTATTCTGTCGAACCACAAATCATCCAATCACACTTCCCTCCAAGAGGCTATTCATGATCATACATATTGCCACAGTAGAACTAGAACTTACCTATATTCTCTAGTTCGATCGATCATCAACAACTTACCCTTCTGAGATGTTGTTCATGGTCGTACATAGCATAATTAGATAGTCCATATAGTAAGGAAGTTCATGAGAACTCACCTGAATAGAAGACAAGATGAAATCCACAACTTAAGCTAGTAGTATCAAGTCTTCTCTAAACACTATACCACAAAGAACCATAATTTTGTAGTTAAGGTAAAAAGTTTTGAACTTTATCCATTTGCATGTCCTTCACACCATCAATCAAATTCTAGGTCAAAATGGAAAAAAATAGTCTCTTAATATTATCTATGGACCAAATGACAAGATGAAATTCTCATTTTCTACCACTATGGATCCAGAGGCCATAAAAATTCAACCTTTAAGGGTAGGGTTCTTCATACTCCAACCAAACAACATCTAAACTACTAAAACATACATAAAACTATAGATCTAGATGTAATAACTCATAAATCTTCAAGCTTGAAGACTTACATAGGTCCAGAAGGTGCTCAAAAGGTTGGATCTTTCTTGTTGCTTCCTTGATTCATAAATGCATTTCCTGATTGTTTAAAGTGAAAGAACAATCAAAAGAGGCTCAAATAACAAAGAGGAGAAGCTAGGGTATGATAAGGGTCTTTTAAAGGTAATTGAGGCTTAGGGTGAATAAAACCATAGCCATCACATCATTTAAATAGGTCTTAAAGCCCATAATCTACGGTTTTAGACCCTAGCGGCTTAACACTGCTAAAATAATGAATCATGACACGATAGGTGGTGCATCATACATAACGTCACTATTGGATATCATGCCGCGACTGACGAGAAATCCAAAATCTTAAAAATCAAACAATTTAGTCGTAAAGGATAATTCATACCTAAAAAGAGGATGTTACAACTCTCCCTCACTTATTTGGATTTTTTCTTCGAAATTTGCCTTGTGAAACACTTCCAGATAATGACTACATACATCCTCCCTCGGTTCCCACACCCATTTTGATCTTCTTCGGTGCTACATGTGCACCTTTACCAAAATGATCTCCTAGTTCTAAAGCTCCTTCGTCCTTTGCTCAAGGATAGCTACGGTTCGCTTCAAGAAGCTCAATATTTTGTCGAATTTAATGTCCTTTAGTAGAACAACAACAATATCATCTGCAACAAACTTTCTCATCTAAGAGACATGAAATGTGTTGTGGATTTGCTGGAGTTCTATAGGTAACTCCAGGCGGTAGGAGACCTTCCGATCTCAGGCTACAACGTTGTACAATCGATGTATCGGGGTCCTAACTTGATTCGCGTCCGAAAGCGAATGATCCCCTTCCAAGGAGATACTTTCATCAATACATAATCTCTAACTAGGAATTCCAAGTTCGATCTTGTCATGTCAGCATAACTCTTTTGGCAGCAATGAGTGGTCCACTGAACAACCTCATGTCTCAATTTTGGAGACCATTTCATAAGGATTTAGACATGTAGTTAAGATCCAATACCACATACCATCCGCATATAGATGGCGGAAGTGAGAACGATTCATACATTAGAAGACATGTGATGTGTCTATGTAATTGAATTTGCAGGTTATTGGGATACCTTGTAGGAGAACTCGGACAATGCCAAAAAGGTAGCCTAACTACCTCCAATTTCGATAACACATACACAGAACATGTCTTCTAATGTACAAATCGTTCTCACTTTGGCCATCTATATGTGCATGGTATGTGGTATTTGATCTTATCTTAATGTCTAAATCCTTATGAAATTGTCTCAAAAATTGAGACATGAATCAAGTATCTCTGTCAAATATAATCGAGACTAGCACTCCTTGCTGAGACACTACTTCCTTCATGACTATTACCCAAATGGTATCAAAAGCCCTTAGGGTCCTTGGTAGCTGTGTAATAAAATCCATCGCGATGTGCTCCCATTTCAAACGGCAATTCAAGAGCGTACAACTATCCATGAGGCATCAAATGTTTATCCTTGACCATCAATAGGTCAAACACTTCCCCATATATATGGTTACATCCCTTTTCATTGTCGGTCATAAATAATCCCCTAATAAATCCTTGTACTTCCACACATATCTGCCTGATCATATAGAACAGAGATGAACCCAAGGTAATCCTCTACCAAGTAATATGTAGGGGTGCACACTGCCTCCTACGACGCAGTGCATCTGCTAATTCATTTGCTTTACCATGGTGGTAAAGTATATCTATATCATAATCCTTGAGTACGTTAAGCTATCTATGTTGTCATGAATTCAACTCTTCCTAATCCATATGGTACTTTAGGATCGTTTGATTTGTATATATTGTTGATTTTAGTCATGTTGGGGTGTGAAGATGTGATCAAATTCAAGTGCGCATAAAGAATCACGAGTGAGCATCAGTGATCACAATTCACAATCAAGCATCGTGGATCACAATTGATCATCAGGGGTCACAAGTGAGCATCATGTAATGCCTGTAACTTCGGATTACACAATTAAGGTATAATAAGTGATAACTATTATAATTTGTACCTCAAATAGAGAGATCACTAGTCTGGAGCGTTGTAAACTACATGTTATTAGACTTTTATAAGATTTATCGATAAGTGATAAAACGACATTTTAATAGAAGGTTATATAGGATAAATAATCTTAGTGAAAGTTGTAGTAGGCGTAACGAGGATCCCGTACATATAAATAACTCTAAAATCTGACTCCATATGAAGAAATTATGCTTCTTCGAAGTTCTACGATTAAACCGACACGGCTATGCGTGTCGTAAAAAGTGAATTTTTCGAACTTTTAAGACAACTGTGTTAGCATAGAAACCGAAATTAAAATTGGTCTATTGTTAGGAAAAACAATCTAAATGAGAGTTGAAGATCTCGTGAATAGGAGTCTGTCAATATACACACAGTAGAGAACTGATGAAAGAGTTATGATTTTTCTACTGACTTTAACAATCTAAGCTTGTTAAAAATATAGCTTTAAAAATAAAATGAGAATTAGCTCATAGAGTCTAAACGGAAGTTATAGTACCGGTCGATAAATACACGTGGATTTAAAGAACATCGAAAACGGCTCGTATGAATAAGATATGAATTTTTGAAAATTCACAAAATCACACGTACGCGTGAGGTGCAGCGCGCCGTTCCAGAAGTCGCCGACGTAGGACCAGCAGAAGCACGCCACGTGTCGTGAGGAGAGAGACCGATCACATCCAAGGCACAACATGCGCCTGGTATGGGCGCGACGCTCCTCCCCCTAATTTCATTTATAAATAGTGAAGCATTCCTCACTTCACTTCCCACACATTCCAAACATTCTGTCTCAAATTTCTACTCCTTTGGTTCGAATATTTTCTAGTATTTAGGAAATTTGTGCAAGTTCGGAGGTCTCTGAGAGCCCAACAATTAGAAGTTATCAGGGGGGGCGTTCTGCCAATGCAATTTATGACCTTTTGCTAGAAAATGTTTGTAAGTTAAGTTTCACTTATCTTAATTAAAGTGTAACTTATATTTATATTCGTAGTCGTTATTATGAATCTATGAATAATATTTATCAGTGATTCCATGTCATAATACGGATTGATCTACTTATGGGGGTGATGTCTAAGCTAGTTTTAGTGAGGTGTTGAAAGTGTTATTTCTAAAAGGTATACTTATGCGAATGCAAAAGGTGATTTGAGTCAAAAAGGTTATTTGAGTGAAAAGGGTATTGGATGAAAAAGTGTAGTTGGATACGAAAAGGGCTCATGTTTCCATTTGATATGAATACATGTGATCGATTGCAAGCCATCGCAGTCTGGAGTCTTTGGATGAGAACGAGGATGCAAATCAATTCGGAATTCGATTGAATGCAATGCGTTACGACTGGCTCCAAACTGTCGAAACACCTCATAACTCCTTGTGACTAGTTGCGATCCTCAGAGTCGATGCGAACAACGTTGAAGTGTGGTTGGATGCGAACGTTGGAACAATGGTTGCGATTCTCAAAATTCTAGGGGCTTTTTGGTAGGACCTTGCATGGCTATTGATGTCGGCTAGAGCTAGAAGATTCTAGAGACGTTTTTTGAGTTATTTTTAGCCTTTATTTAAATGTTTCCTTTTTATTTAATAGGTTCATTTTATTTATTAGTTCCCTTTTATTTTGTAATCATTCCTAGGCTATAAATAGCGCCCAATGTCGAACATTTTGAAGTATTATTGAATGAATTTAATTTTAAATAACTTTTCTTCTGTTGAGTTGTATACATGCCCCCTGTCAATTCTAGAATGCATATTCTAGGTTGATTTGAATTCATATCCATAGGTCCTTATTTTTGTTCACCGATATTCAATCTATAGGTCTAGATTGCTTATCACATCTATATTTTCCTTGTTTTCTTGTCGAGCAAGTTATCATTGTTCTTGTTTTTTTTATCGTTATTCTTATTTTCCTTTGCATTCATAAAATCAGAAAAACTAAAAAAGGTATTAGAGCTAAAATTCGTGTCAGGTGTGATTTCGAATTGCTGTTGAGAAATTTCAGTTTTGTTGTTTGTTTTGGTGGAGTTCGATTTGCTGTTGTGTTTTTCGTTTTGATTTTTCGTCCATATTTTTTGTGGGTGTTGTTGAAATTGCAGCAGGAGCAATGAATTTTGAAGATCTGGATTTTCTTAATTCCTTTCAAGAAGCTATACATGGATTTCAAGAAGAAAAAAGGTTGCATGCAGACCGCTAAAGATTATTGAATATTGCAAGATAAACGAATTGACCGAGTTCATTGGTGGAGCCGATCTACAAAATTACATGGAGTGGGAGAGAATGATCAATTAATTTTTTTAGTACAAAGAATTGGACAATAATATGCTTAGTAAGTACGCAATCTTGAAGTTGAGTGGAGGATCCTCGCTTTGGTAAGAAGGTTTGAAGACTAGGAGGGTTCGTGAAGGGAAAGAAAAGATTACTCCTTGGGTGTCCTTGAAGCAGAAACTTCAGAAGCGATATGTACCAGTTCACCATAGGACGACCACTTATAGGAAGATGGCGAATTTAAAGCAAGTGAATTTGAGTGTGGAGGAATACATTAATGAGTTTGACAAGTTAACATTGCTCGGAGACATTGAGGAGGTAGAAGAATAAAAGATGGCTCGTTTTCTTCGTGGGTAGAATTATAACATCTCTGGTACGGTGGAACCTTACCCTTTCTCTGATTATGATAAACTTTGTAGCCTTTGTTTGAAGTTTGAAGCCCAAACGAAAAAGGGTTAGGAAGCGAATTCTAGTTTGGAGGTTGCAAACACCAACGCCTCTACTTCTGCTGATGCAAATGGTTCTTTGACTGTTAGTGTGAAAGGCTCATCATCGGTTCCTAAAAACTATTCGAGCCAAAAAGATGAAGGAGGTCACTTTGTGAAAAGTTCGATGTTTCAAGTGTCAAGGCTTATGACATTATCAAAATGTTTGTCCAAACATAAGGGCGGTAACGTTGAGAGATGTTGTTGAAGTTCGTGATGAGTTACTTGTCGATGAAGAAAGAATTAATAATACTTTTGTAACTGAAGAAGCATGTGATGGCAAATATGAAGAGGAAAAGTATGTAGCTCTATAGTGTGATACGATTTTGGTTATTAGATCATTGCAAACACAGATGGTGCAAGTCGATGGCGATCAATGAGACCAAGTGTTTCATACAAAGTGTCATGTGAAGGACAAGTTGTGTAGCTTAATTATCAATGGTGGGAGTTGCACAAACATTGCTTCTACTAATATGGTTGTGAAGTTGGGTTTACTTATTGTTGATCATCCTAATCCATATTCACTTCATTGGCTAGGTGATGGGGACAAAGTGAAAGTAACAAAACTGGTTCGGGTTGGTATAGCGATGGGATCAAATGAAGATGAAGTTATATGTGATATGATTCCAATAGACGGTTCTCATATTTTTTGGGACGTCCATCTAAAATTGATAACGATGTGATACATAGAGAACGAAGATATGAATACGAGTTGAAACATAATCGTAAGAAAATTATGTTATCACCTATATCTTCCACTGAAGTGAGATCGGTGCTTAACAAACAATCCCAGAAGCCAGACCTCTCCATTTTGGTTATCAATGGGGAAGTTAAATAAGTTTTTGATCAAGAAGATATGGTGGATATTGAGGAATCAAAGGTGAAGGAGATTGCGAAAGCAGGAGGTTCAGTTGCAGATGTAATTAGAGTTTCAACAAAGACAAAGGACTATTTTGAAGGTGATAAGACAAAGAACAAAACGGAGTTTATGAAATTTGATTCTCAACCATTGCTTAAGATGAATGCTCAATCTGATGTTTGTTCGATCCCAAAAGTATTGGATTAGGTGTCTAAGCCCATAACTATAATTGGTATGTACTTGACCCGAGAGTAGTATGGTCCATTTGGGTTGCATATCATCAGGACAATTTGTTAGGATGAACTTTTGAGAAGAGGATATTTATGGTTTATTAAGATATTATAAGTTCTAATATATTAAAATGAAATTATATGATTTATTTAGTATTGATCAAAAATTAGTTTGGAATTAATTTAGTGATCAAAATAGACTAATTAAATCAATGGGGACTAATTGTGTAAATTAGTTATATTTATATGTTGGGCTTCTGATCCATGTTGGACTAAGTTTATGTATGGATACATAAGGAGTTGGGCCACATGAACCGTTTATCATAAACCCATGGGTACGGATTAGGGTTAACCCATTACCCTCAGAATCCCACATATAAATATGTGCTCCATACCCTAAAAACGTCTCCAACATGTTCTTGGAGTTCATGGAGGTGTTTTAGTGCAAGAAGATTCTCTCTTGAGAGCCACCTTTGTCCTAGGTGTGTTGTGATTCCCTTTGAGGCATTCATACTATTGGTGCTAAGCTCTTAAAGGTTCAAGGCTTCCAACTACACTAAAAGTTATGTCATCTAACTTGTATTCCATGTTGTTTATGCTTCATTGTATGCTAGTTAGGATGATGCTTTGGAATATTGAATGAATGCATGTATAATAGAGAAAATAAAGATCCAAAGCATCTAGGGTTGCATGTACACCATAGGAGTGTTAGAATGCTCAAAACCCTTCAGTGCTATCATAGATCCAAAGCATCTAGGATGACACACTAATTTGGGACTGACAATTTGTGGCAAAGGGTATCTTGATGTTAATCATAGATCAATGGAGCGTGTGTGGTTAACCGGCACATTGATTAAGTGGTTGTAACATTGGGTGTACCATGCTAATTTGCATGGTTATTCACACCTTGTTTGTGATCCTCGGCATCCCAGTCACAAACTTGAAGGGCACAATTGAGATTAAACATGCCATTGAAAAGTTCAATGAATCTCAAAAGATCTAGGAGTTTCAATTCACTTAAAACCTAAAATTCCTTTTCGTTTTTTCGTGGTGGAAATTGGTAAATCGTCATTTACCTACCTTCAAATATTTTGCAAATTGGATTATGGCATCCCTCTTCCAATTTGTTAAATATTGTGTTGGGTCCTAGCCTTAATATTTCAAATTGGGTGTTATATTAAGGACTTAAATCAACTAAACTTGAATTTCTCCCTCATAGATGTCTAGTTATGACAACTATGGTCTTCCTTATCCTTTTTGGATAAAATCTTTCCTAATGAAGATGATATCCCACATGGCGATCAAGGTGAAAGATTAATCCCTTTGTCGAGCATTAATGGGACTCGAAATCATACATAACTTCCTTCACCTCCTCCCATAATTATCCCTAACCCACAAGTTCTAGGTCACTCAAAGCCCTATTGGCAGGAAAGAAAGTTTGTATGTGCTCACGTCTTGGAGATGAAGTTACATATTCACAAGCTGGGAGAGTTGGTGTTGAAGTCTCAAGGAAGTTGGATGTTGACTGGGTTCTTCAATCACTTCCCGAGTCATATAGTGAGTTCATTAAGGACTACTATATGACAGACCACGACATGACCCTTAATGATCTTACCTATTTGCTTGTTGCTGTTGAATCAGCAATGATTTGGAGCACTGGTAAAGCAAATTTGATTGGAAGATCTACTTCCCAAACTTACATGGATATTAACAGTGGAAACATTGGAAGTCCAGAAAAGTCTTCTCTTCCCAATGGAAAGGGATCGGTCATAGTCAACCCGGTTGACCAAATGGTAAAGAGAACGGCTAAGTCTGAGATAGTCTCGTATACCATTCCTAAAGAGTCCATATGTTTCTATTTCCAAAAGAAGGAGCATTGGTTGCGAAGCTGCCCTATTTACCTGAAAGTTTAGTAGGATGGTAAAAGTCAAAAAATTTGACTATCCTTCAGGTAAAGTCCACTATCTAACTCTACTAAGTTCCTATTTGGAGATTCTTATTACATGATGTGACTAAGTCGCATTTTGATGTTTTGTAGAATCGAAGAAAAGAAAGGAAGCTTAAAGGAAGAATAAGCTAATTCTGATCGTGAAGAGATGGATTTCGATCGCATGATCTGAACATCAGAATTGAGCTGCTGCTAAGAGTTATGATAGATTTCTTAGGAATGGATAACAACATAGTTTTCATGTGTATTTGCATTGTAAGGATAAGTTTTTTCCGCAATTTTAAGTATCCTTTCAATCGGATTTGTGAAAATTGTTGTTTATATGATTCCATTGATAGCAATATTAGAAAATGGATTTGATTCTTTCGTTTGTGCTAGTGTCAAGAATTTTCCGAATAAGGAAAGATTCTCATCACCCAAGTTTCATTTGGATAGAAACTTGGAATCATGCAACTTGTGTGATGAATGAGAATTTTCATCTTTGGGAAATTAAGACTAATTCCTTGTTCACATGTATATGTGAGTCAAGTGAAGGACTAGGGGATCGGGTACACTGGGTTTTGCACTGGTCAAGTCCACCCCAAAGATCGATAAGACTATTCGTCAAGATTTACTAAAGTTTAGTAAATATGGTTATGCTTACAAGTTTAAGTGTAATTCTGAAACATTAGAAAAGTTTCAATGTATGGCAGGATGAATGAGAAGAATCAAATTAGGCAGAAAGATAAAAGTTTCTCCAATCTGAAAAGATGGGAGAGTACTTTAGTATCATGTTTTATGATCATCTTAAAGATTATGGAAAGCCATATCACAATTGATCCTCTAAGGACATCTTGGTGCATTTGTTTGGCTAAGAAGAGGAATCGTGAATTGTTGAAATGGTTAAATCAAGAAGATGAGTCATACTTCGTCCCAAAACAAGTCTTAGAGTCATACTCCAAGATTGTAACCTTGAGTAACATGATCTTATGAAAGGTTTATAACACTTATCAAATGTAGAGTAAAATGTTTTCTACAATTGTACATTTGAAATTGGTAAGTTCTGATGTTTTGGATAGAACAAAGACCAACTAAGGCGAATTATGTAAAGTGTTCGTCTTGATAAGAACCGGCACTATGTCACACCCCCAAACCGAAATGGCGGAAACGTTCGGGGGTGGAGGATGTCATGTACAGTATCACAACAATTGCATCATAGTAATCAACGTAAAATATTTACATCTGTTTGATACATAGTTTGTATACAGCAAAAGTATCACAAAATATAAAAGACGTGACTCTATACGCTCCGTCTTCTTAAAAGCCTGTGCAAGTACCTATCTACTGATCTCCTGAGAATACAAGTGGTTTTGAAAATAGTATCAACATAAAAGCTGGTGAGTTCATAAGCATGTTTTTGTAATGAAAAACCTGTTGATGAATCTGTGAAAAATGTTTGTATGTTTCCAAGAAAATCCAATATTTTCTTAAGTAAAAATGTAGTCTTAAACTCTAAGACCAGTTGTAAGTTCGTTATTGAATTTTGTTTTTACGTATGAAAGTACTTGTATGAAATCCATGGCTACCACCAGTATTGTAAGTAATGAATTGTATGAAAACCCTGGCTAACACCAGTATGTATAGTAATTTTATTACTTAAAATAAAACTATTGAAGAATGAAATCCCGTAAAAACAACAAAGTTAGTTTATACTGTTGTGAGTTCGTTATAACCCTGCTTGATATGACCTAGTGACCCCTAGGACGTTCTTCAGGCGTCGGACGTTATGACATTTGTCACTCCAGGCATGCCTGCCTAACTGTAGCTAGGAGTTTAGGTGTGGGATAGTCAATCCCGAATAGAACTATTCACAAATCTCACGCTCTCCCTCCAGGAGACTCTGGTTATACCATGATAGGATTTATCCCGCACCCCGAAGGGTACAATTGAAGTGATGTCTCACAACCCTGTATTAACAAGTTTACTTGTAATATAATGTTCTCTGGTACTTGAATCTATACGTATGTCTTGTAGAGTAAAAATAATTATACTTAAATAATTATTTAGTAAAGTACTCTTGTATTTGAAAAACAGTATTGTATACCATAAACTAGTTTTACCATAGTTTATATGTTGTTATGAACTACGGTTCTTGAATTCGTGAAACAGTGTATTGAATCCCAAACTATACCTATTATAGTTTTGTGTGTATGTTTACTCGTATGTCTTGAATTATGTAAAAGTTTGATGATGCTCCCAAAGTTTATCAACAAAGTTTGAATGTATAGCATGTATGGTACAGAAAACCTTGCAATTTGTATATTGAAAACTACCCTCATGCTCAGCATGTTACATAAGGGATTAAAATATCTAAATATTTTTATAAAATATATTGATTTCTTGGTTTGTATTGATTGAAAAGGTTTTTAAATTCGTTTGAAACCATTTTGTATAAAAGCATGAAATTCTAGTATTTTACTTGTATTCTCCCCCTGAAAACATTAAAAGTAGTAAAAATGTAGGGGTATGAACTCACAGTTGGTTGCGTGAATGTGCGAGACAACGAGACTCGAAATGAGGACCCTCGAGTTGATGTATGAGGCAATTAACAGAATTCTAATAATAATTAAACAAATATTTGCATTTACATTAGTGAACCCATTATTTAAAGTGTTGGAAAACACTTTCTTTTGGTTAAGGAATGTTACCTAGACTCGATTGAAGTGGAAAAAGTGGGTTTACGACCAGAATTCCGATTTAGGGCTGATTACGGTCGTGAACTGATTTCGGGCCTTGGTTTACGACCCTTGAATGTTTTACGGCCTGTTCTTGGTGAAATATGAAGATTTGAAGGTTTTATGGCCGTGAACTCAAGAATGAAGAATGTTTGATTTGATGAAATGATGAATATTTGATGCTCCAAAACAAGTTTCCAAGGTGGATTGGATGATTTTCGGACGTTAGATGAGAGAAATCTTGAGTTTTCGATTGGTGGGTTTAGAGAGAGAATTAGTGCCAGTATGTAGAAATGAGGGTAAATATATATACATACATATATATATATATATATATATATATATATATATATATATATATATAGGCTGGGTTCACGGTCGGAGGTGGGGTCCCCAGGCCGTGAACGGTTTACGGCCGTAAACATCGGGATGAACGAGACTTGGCTGATTTTCGAAGGAAAACTTGATTTTTCGTACGATTTTAGTCCCGACACTTATATAAATTTAATATATATAATTTAAGTTATTTTCAAACCTTTCGAGCTTGACAAAATTGACAAAATAAATAAAATTCGAAATTTTCATTTAACAGGATTTGACTTTGGTTGACTAAAAAAGGTTCGGGTTGTCACACACTAACTCTTGAATATTTGTTTTGTCAAGGAATGGTTCTTGACAGAGAATCTTATATTTTAAGAGGTCAGTGGAAGTCTTAAAGATCTTGAAAGTTTCAAGAACTAATCAAGAGCAAACCTATTGTTAAACACTAGCACACGAATTGAGGTTTGTAGCCTATCGTGTTGACATATTCTTATTTCTGTGCATATTCCAGTTAAAGTTGACTATACATGTGAGTTCTATGAGTTCTCAATTGTTTGCATAACAACCTGGAAGCAATGGTAGGCCCTTGTGCTGCCAAGTGGCAAGAAATTAACATTGAACAAGTTCAATCCATATGAGTTTGGATTTGTCACTAACCTTGTCTTTTGATTATGGTTTGACAAATTCACATGGATAGGAACACATACACCATAGAGTCTAAGTGTCATAAGGTTTCTCTCCGGTTCATGAAAATGATGGAGAGGAAACGCTTTCACTAAGTAGATTTTAAGGAGATAGGAGTTGTGATATTTTTATTCTCAAATTTGATTATGATTACGGCATACCTTTTCGTAATTCAAGTTGTGAGGAATGGCAATGTAACGTCCCAAAAATACAGGCCAAAAATTTCATTTTTAAATCAATACTTTGGAAAATATTTGTGAATAAACATCATCCAATCATATCATTTCATAAAAAACATATCTCGTGTCTGAAAGCCAAATCATAAAAATATAATAATGTCAGAGTACAATCCCAGAACATCTCATAATGCGGAAAACCAATGCGTGTGTGTATGATGTGCCGCTACCGCGCCAGCTCTTTCCCCTTCGCTGAAGAGGTACCTGAAAACAAAACTGTAAACCGTAAGCACAAAGCTTAGTGAGTTCCCCCATCGTCCACATACCATACAATCATATAGCATACATACTGCCAGGCATTTCTGGGGTGCCCGACCTACCCGGTACTGCCATTCTGCGGTGCCGACCTACCCATACGGCCATTCTGGGGTGCCGTCCTACCCGTGTCAAGCCATTCTGGGGTGCTGACCTACCGATGTCGAGCCTTTCTGGGGTGCTGACTACCCATCGGTCCTAACAACTGAACCTCGGTGACTATTTCACCCCCTACTACTACTGTCACATATATCATAGCATAATCTACTGTCAGACATATCTGGGGTGTCCGACCTACCCTTCGGTCCTAACAACCGAATCTCGGGGACTATTCCCCCTCCTACTACCTCTATCTCAAATAACATATCATGCTAGCAGCTAAACATATCATATCATACTGTTAGGCATATCTGGGGTGCCTAACCTACCCTTCGGTCCTAACAACCGAACTCTATCACTATCACATATCATATCACGCTAGCATATAACATAACAGGTAGTAGTAACACAGATGAATATCACAAAGACAAAAATTTATCATACGATCCCTACTGGTGGGCCGGCATTGTGGCCGTAGACCCACCGCTACTGGAAGGTAACTCACCTCGTACAAGTAGTCGCTGATGATCTGTGCGGGAAACCTCCGTCCGCTGCTGCTCCGGAAATCCTCCGGCTACAACCCGACATTACTCAGTTAGGAACTGATCTCTATACTTAGGGTAAAATGACCATTTTACCCCCAACCAAGTCAAGTCAAAGTCAACTTCCAGTTGACCCGACTTGCCGAGTTGGGCCGTCAACTCGTCGAGTCCCCAACTCTCTACTCGTCCTCATCCGTGCACCTACTCGTCGAGTTGAGCCGTCAACTCGACGAGTTCCTCTCCCATTCGAACTCCACATGAAAACTCATCCGACATGCCGAGTTGATGAACAACTCGTCGTGTTCACCTTCATCTGATGAACAATTTCTGTCCTCAACTCGCCGAGTTGATGAACAACTCGTCGAGTTCTAAGGAGATTGCCTTGGACTCGCCGAGTCCGTTCATGCATTCGGCGAGTTCCATGAACTTCTAGAATAATGGCTTAGTCCAGAACGTTGGGTCACTCCCTGGGACCCCTTTAAAACCTTTCCACACTCAACTGGGTTCTTTTGACCCTCAACAGAAAGGGCAAAACCCTTAGACTCGCCGAGTCCAATAATGGACTCGCCGAGTTGGTCACGTCCATACCCTAAATCTTTGCTTTCTGATGTACATCCTTTGATCAAAAGATAGATCCAAGCTTCTACAATCGATCTAGCACGTAAAGTTACAACCTTTACGTGTTTGTATGGGACTTTGAGCTCAAAAGGACATAAAACAAGCTCATATGGCACATGGAACCTTTCATGGGTGCAAAAGCAACCCAAATCTGCCTAGTGACTCCTTTCATGATGTGATTCAGAAGCTTAAACCCCCAACCACGTTTGCAAACATGGTTGGCTACCAAAATGGCTCATAAAAGCCCTAAATCTTCCCAAAGAGGGATCTAACAAATGAAAGAGCAAGGTATAGACTTTATACCTTCTGAAGACTGCAAATGATGCTCACAACTGAATCCCTCAAGCCTCCTCTTGATCCTTCAAGCTTTTCCTTCTTCCTTGAACCACAAAATCACCAAGATCACTCCAAATGCCTTAAAATTCCTCAATAACGGCTAGGGTTTGCTATGGGGGTCTTCTGGGAGTAAATGGGACGAAGGAGGCCGAGTTAAGTTGTTTAAATAGGGTGCACACCCATGGATTAGGGTTTTTGTTCAAACAGGGTCTACTCGCCGAGTCCAGGAACCGACTCGGCGAGTCCATCACTTAAGACCCGCGATCTTTCTCGCTTCTACTCGGCGAGTTAATCCTTCGACTCGCCGAGTTCAACGCCAAAAATGCAAATTATTAAAAGATTAAATGAAAGGATACGTACCAAGAACCAGGTGCTACAAATCTCCCCCACTTATTTTAGACTTCGTCCTCGAAGTCTGCTGCTTGCTCCTGAAACAGCTCGGGGTAATGCATCATCATCTCATCCATCGGCTCCCAAGTCCACTCCGACCCCTTCCGGTGCTGCCATTGCACCTTCACGAGTTCTACTCTCTTGTTCCTCAGATCCTTCGACTTCCGGTCGAGGATCGCTACAGGCCGCTCGATGTAATTCAGGCTGTCATCAACCTGAATGTCCTCCAAAGGCACCACTACGGTGTCGTCCACCAGGCACTTCCTCAGTTGCGAAACATGGAAAGTGTTGTGTATCTGACTGAGCTCGGCTGGCAAATCCAACTTATATGCCACCTTGCCCACCCGAGCTAGTACCCTGAACGGTCCAATGTATCTGGGGCCTAACTTGCCCCGCTTCCTGAATCGGATGACACCTTTCCAAGGCGACACTTTCAGGAGAACCATATCCCCGACCTGGAACTCCAGGTCTGATCGACGCTTGTCGGCATAACTTTTCTGCCGACTCTGAGCAGTCTGAAGCCTGCTCCGGACCTGCTGAATCCTCTCGGTCGTCTTGAGCACGACTTCGGTGCTCCCCATGACCCTCTGGCCTACCTCACCCCAACATATCAGGCTCCTGCACCTCCTCCCATACAACATCTCAAAGGGAGGACGGTTAATACTCGCGTGGTAGCTGTTGTTGTATGAAAACTCAGCTAGAGGAAGATAGGTATCCCAGCTACCACCGAAGTCTAGCACGCATGCCCGCAACATATCCTCCAGAGTCTGGATGGTCCGCTCACTCTGACCATCGGTCTGCGGGTGAAAAGCGGTGCTAAAATGCAGACGAGTACCCAGCTCGTCATGGAACTTCTTCCAAAACCTGGAAGTAAACCGTACATCCCTGTCTGAAATCACGGAGACTGGCACTCCGTGCCGCGCCACCACCTCTCGGATGTAGATATCGGCCAACTTCTCTGCAGATACTCTCCTGGATCGGTATGAAGTGGGCGCTCTTGGTCAACCGATCCATGATGACCCATATAGAATCCACTCCCCGTGCGGTCCTGGGAAGCTTGGTGATAAAATCCATCGTGATGTCTTCCCATTTCCACAGCGGGATATCCAACGGCTGCATCTTGCCGTGTGGCCTCTGGTGCTCGGCCTTGACCTTCCTGCAGGTCAAGCACCGCTCAACGTACCATGCTACATCCCGCTTCATGCAGGGCCACCAATAGTCCAGACGAAGATCCCTATACATCTTCGTTGCCCCTGGTTGAATGGAGAATCGGGATTTGTGCGCCTCCTCCATCAGAACCTGGCGCACGCCTCCGAGGTATGGAACCCACACCCTGCGGTGTAATGTCAATAATCCCCTGCTATCATAGTCGAAGGAGGAAACCTGACCCACTATACGCTCACTCTTCCGATGTTCCTCCTTCATGGCCTCCTGCTGGGCCTCCCGAATCCGCTCCAAAAGCGGAGTCACCACTGTCATCCGCATGCAGATACCTCTGATCGGCGCCGCCTTGCAGCTAAGCGCATCGGCCACCACGTTGGCCTTCCCCAGATGGTAAAGGATCTCGCAGTCATAATCCTTTACCACATCAAGCCACCGACGCTGCCTCATGTTCAGATTTGGCTGGTCCATGAGGTACCTCAAGCTCTTATGGTCCGTGTAAATCGTACAACGAACCCCATAGAGGTAATGTCGCCAAATCTCGAGGGCGAACACAACAGCCCCTAATTCCAAATCATGCGTCGGGTAGTTCTCCTCGTGAGGCTTCAGCTGCCTCGACGCGTAGGCGATGACGTGCCCTCTCTGCATCAATACTGCGCCCAAACCTGAAATGGACGCGTCACAATATACTACAAAATCCTCTACGCCCTCTGGCAGGGCTAAGATTGGCGCTTCGCACAATCTCTGTCTCAAAGCCTCAAACGCTGCCTGCTGCTCAGGCCCCCAACGAAAGACCACGGCCTTCCTCGTTAGCCTGGTCAGGGGCAATGCTATCTTGGAGAAATCCTGGATGAATCTCCGATAGTAGCCAGCTAATCCCAGGAAACTCCGAATCTCAGATGGAGACTTCGGAACCTCCCATCTCATCACGGCCTCCACCTTGGCCGGATCCACCGAAATCCCGTTCTGGTTGACAAGGTGCCCAAGAAACTGCACCTCGCGCAACCAGAACTCACACTTGGAGAACTTGGCATACAAGTTCTCCCTCCTCAAGGTCTCTAGAACCTCTCGCAGATGCTCCTCCTGCGTCTTGGAGTAAACCAAGATATCATCAATAAACACTATCACAGACCGGTCTAACATCGGTCTACACACGCGGTTCATGAGGTCCATGAACGCGGCAAGAGCATTGGTGAGACCGAAAGGCATCACCACGAACTCATAGTGGCCATAACGCGTCCGAAACGCCGTCTTCTGTACATCCTCCTCTCTGACCCTCATCTGATGATACCCTGAACGCAAATCAATCTTGGAGAACCAAGATGCCCCCTGTAGCTGGTCAAAGAGGTCGTCAATCCTCGGGAGTGGGTAACGGTTCTTCACCGTTACCTTATTCAACTCCCTATAGTCTATACACATCCGATGCGACCCGTCCTTCTTCTTCACGAACAGAATCGGGGCTCCCCAAGGTGAACTGCTCGGTCTAATAAAACCCTTGTCTAACAGCTCCTACAGCTGTGTAGACAACTCCTGCATCTCAGGAGGAGCCAACCGATATGGTGCCTTGGTTATCGGAGCCGCACCAGGAACTAGGTCGATCCTGAACTCTACTTGTCACTCCGGAGGTATCCCTGGCAACTCCTCGGGGAATACATCCGCGAACTCTCGTACTACGGGCACATCGCCCACCGTTGCTCTACCAGCCTCCCGGGTATCCATAACATAAGCGACATAACCTGCGCAACCCTGCTGGAGGTAACGCCTAGCTCTCGCTGCTGAACATAAAGCTGGTCCTCGTTGTGGCCTCTCTCCCTGAACCACCAGCTCTCCCCCACTTGGGGTCCTGATCCGTACCAACTGCTGCGCACAGTCAATCACTGCCCCATTGGGGCTCAGCCGATCCATGCCTATGATCACCTTATTCCCTCTCAATGGAATAGGAACCAGGTCTACCAGATAACGCTCCTCAAATAATCTCAGCAGACAATCTCGGAAGACCTCAGATGCTTGCACTGACCGGTCGTCCGCAATCTCGACCTCTAGAGGGCAATCCAACATGGCTGAAGACTCAGAAAACTTCTTGCTAAGCGCAAGAGAAACAAACGATCGGGTAGCACCTGAATCAAACAATACCTGGACAGGGATACCGTTCACATGGAACGATCCCGTCACCACATCGGGTGCGGCGCGTGCCTCCTCGGTAGTCAGCTGAAATGCCCGACTCCTCACCACTGGAGCCTCTGCCCTGCCCTGCCGGCTATCTGTAATCCGCAGGGTTGCTGGAGCTGGCGCCTTCACTGGCGCTGCTGCTGTCAACTGGGGGCAATTGGCCTTCTTGTGCCCCCTCTGATTGTAGTGGAAACACAACAACTCAGACATCTGAATAACCGGTGCAGGGGCGGTACAATCTCTGCTGAAGTGTCCCGTCTTGCGCACTTATAGCAGCCCGACGACCTCAATCTACATGCCCCCCTCATGTGGCCTGCCGCATTTCCTGCAGCGGCCCGGTCCTGACTGGCCTTTCGGCCTACCATCTGATCCCTTGGGCTTCTTTCCCGAAGCCCCTATCGTCTGTCCCTCCTCTTCCTTCCTCTTCCGGATGTGCTCCAGATCTATCTCCCTCTCCCTTGCTCTGGCAATCATAGAATCCAGGGTAGGGCAAGCTGAAAAACTGACATGCTCCCGAATGTCGGCTCGCAGCATGTCGTGGTAGCGGGTCCTCCTCATATCCTCGTCACCCGCATACAGGGGCACCAGTAACGCCTTCTCCCGAAACTTGGCGGTGATCTCCGCCACAGTCTCCGTCGTTTGTCTCATGTCCAAAAACTCTCTGGCTAACTGCTGGAGCTCCACCGCAGGTGCGAACTCCGCTCTGAACCGGGTCACAAAGTCCGACCATGTCATAGCCTCCACAGCCGAGGCTCCCAATGAGTCACCAACAGACTCCCACCAATCCCTAGCTCGGTCTCTCAAACATCCTGCTGCATATCTCACCTTCGACCCCTCGGGGCAGAAGCTGGTCAGCTGCGCAGACTCAATGTCTGCGATCCATCGTCTGGCTACAATGGGGTCCTTCGTCCCATGGAAATCCGTCGCACCACTGCTCCTGAAGTCCTTAAAGGACAGTGCGCGAGATCCTGACTGGCCAGATGCCATGTCACTCCTGAACGCCCTGAGGCGGTCCTCCATCAGCTCAACTATCCCTTCCTTGATCGACCCGGAAATGATGGGGGTCGACTCAAGGATGCCTCTGGTGATCTCTGACGTGATGAACTCGTGTAGCCTCTCATCCACTGGTTCGGAACCTGAACCCGAACTCGAACCCGATCCCTCTCCCGAACTGCCAACTGCTGGCCTCGAACGTAGTACCACCATTCTGCATAACGACAACTGTCAGTGGTACTGATACATCTGGAGGGATCACATCTACTGCAAGGTTCCTGGTCTCGCCTCAGCCTTCCTCAATTCAAGTACGGATCCTCTGCTTTCAGTAGTACAGGCCCATACTACCTTCCACATCTATCCGTACTTTCCTTAAGAACTGCCTCGACTCTACCAAGTCCCTTCTACTACTGCTACTGATCTCATGCTACTCTCGTCCTGGGCTTGCCCTAGGAAATTGCCATCCCACTCTCTACCATCAGTTGCGTAAGAAGTCCCTGCTTTCTTCCCCTAACTAGCTCCCGAATACTATTACATATTACTCAGATTAGATAATTCTTCGAATGAGAGGTCCTACCCTACAACGGTTGGACTCAAACAAGAGCTGCGAAATAGGGCTAGACCCAACCTTCTGAAACTATTTAGTCCTTGCGATATGTAACTTAACATATTTGTTTACTAGTTAGTGAAAGACAACTAGAACTCCTAAAAGCACATAGCAAGCAGCATTCGGGAATTGAGTCCACATAATCAAGTATATACTACTCTGGCTATCATACTGATTGATCTGTACTAGCATACAATGCTAAGCTCATACTATCAGGCATAACCTAAACAGGCTATCCTACTACTGTCTACTCAGTACTAGCATGCAATTCTCATAAAGCTGAAACACATAAAGCAGGCACATAAGGCATCATTCCTAGATCCTTAGTCCTATTCTAGCATGCTGTTCTACTGAAACTGAAACTGATAATCATGACATAAACTTATATGGGTACTTTGGGGAAAACTTACTTGAGCTCGGCCGGTCGCGCACATCACACACTTCGTTCTTTCTCAAAACTCTTTTACTTATCCTTTAGAAATTCATTTCTTTATAAAAATCTTTTAATCCCTCGATTTGAGTCCAGACACCCCCGAAGGTGTGTCCGAATCCCTAAAACTAGGGCTCTGATACCAACTTGTAACGTCCCAAAAATACAGGCCAAAAATTTCATTTTTAAATCAATACTTTGGAAAACATTTGTGAATAAACATCATCCAATCATATCATTTCATAAAAAACATATCTCGTGTCTGAAAGCCAAATCATAAAAATATAATAATGTCAGAGTACAATCCCAGAACATCTCATAATGTGGAAAACCAATGCGTGTGTGTATGATGTGCCGCTACCGCGCCAGCTCTTTCCCCTTCGCTGAAGAGGTACCTGAAAACAAAACTGTAAACCGTAAGCACAAAGCTTAGTGAGTTCCCCCATCGTCCACATACCATACAATCATATAGCATACATACTGCCAGACATTTCTGGGGTGCCCGACCTACCCGGTACGGCCATTCTGGGGTGCCGACCTACCCATACGGCCATTCTGGGGTGCCGTCCTACCCGTGTCAAGCCATTCTGGGGTGCTGACCTACCCACGTCGAGCCTTTCTGGGGTGCTGACTACCCATCGGTCCTAACAACCGAACCTCGGGGACTATTTCACCCCCTACTACTACTGTCACATATATCATAGCATAATCTACTGTCAGACATATCTGGGGTGTCCGACCTACCCTTCGGTCCTAACAACCGAATCTCGGGGACTATTCCCCCTCCTACTACCTCTATCTCAAATAACATATCATGCTAGTAGCTAAACATATCATATCATATTGTTAGGCATATCTGGGGTGCCTAACCTACCCTTCGGTCCTAACAACCGAACTCTATCACTATCACATATCATATCACGCTAGCATATAACATAACAGGTAGTTGTAACACAGATGAATATCACAAAGACAAACATCTATCATACAATCCCTACTGGTGGGCCGACATTGTGGCCGTAGACCCACCGCTACTGGAAGGTAACTCACCTCGTACAAGTAGTCGCTGATAATCTGTGCGGGAAACCTCCGTCCACTGCTGCTCCGGAAATCCTCCGGCTACAACCCCACATTACTCAGTTAGGAACTGATCTCTATACTTAGGGTAAAATGACCATTTTACCCCCAACCAAGTCAAGTCAAAGTCAAAGTCAAAGTCAAAGTCAACTTCCAGTTGACCCGACTCGCCGAGTTGGGCCGTCAACTCGTCGAGTCCCCCACTCTCTACTCGTCCTCATCCGTGCACCTACTCGTCGAGTTGAGCTGTCAACTCGACGAGTTCCTCTCCCATTCGAACTCCACATGAAAACTCATCCGACACGCCGAGTTGATGAACAACTCGTCGTGTTCACCTTCATCTGATGAACAACTTATGTCCTCAACTCGCCGAGTTGATGAACAACTCGCCGAGTTCTAAGGAGATTGCCTTGGACTCGCCGAGTCCGTTCATGCACTCGGCGAGTTCCATGAACTTCTAGAATAATGGCTTAGTCCAGAACGTTGGGTCACTCCCTGGGACCCCTTTAAAACCTTTCCACACTCAACTGGGTTCTTTTGACCCTCAACAGAAAGGGCAAAACCCTTAGACTCGCCGAGTCCAATAATGGACTTGCCGAGTTGGTCACGTCCATACCCTAAATCTTTGCTTTCTGATGTACATCCTTTGATCAAAAGATAGATCCAAGCTTCTACAATCGATCTAGCACGTAAAGTTACAACCTTTACGTGTTTGCATGGGACTTTGAGCTCAAAAGGACATAAAACAAGCTCATATGGCACATGGAACCTTTCATGGGTGCAAAAGCAACCCAAATCTGCCTAGTGACTCCTTTCATGATGTGATTCAGAAGCTTAAACCCCCAACCACGTTTGCAAACATGGTTGGCTACCAAAATGGCTCATAAAAGCCCTAAATCTTCCCAAAGAGGGATCTAACAAATGAAAGAGCAAGGTATAGACTTTATACCTTCTGAAGACTGCAAATGATGCTCATAACTGAATCCCTCAAGCCTCCTCTTAATCCTTCAAGCTTTTCCTTCTTCCTTGAACCACAAAATCACCAAGATCACTCCAAATGCCTTAAAATTCCTCAATAATGGCCAGGGTTTGCTATGGGGGTCTTCTGGGAGTAAATGGGATGAAGGAGGCCGAGTTAAGTTGTTTAAATAGGGTGCACACCCATGGATTAGGGTTTTTGTTCAAACAGGGTCTACTCGCCGAGTCCAGGAACCGACTCGGCGAGTCCATCACTTAAGACCCGCGATCTTTCTCGCTTCTACTCGGTGAGTTAATCCTTCGACTCGCCGAGTTCAAGGCCAAAAATGCAAATTATTAAAAGATTAAATGAAAGGATACGTACCAAGAACCAGGTGCTACAGGCAAAAACTCTAAACACTTGAGACTTATTGCTGTAAGTTCTTAAATTGTTTAGACACACATGTGAGCTATCTAAGGAAAGGTGTATGAGTTTGAGAAGCCTATATAAAGTCTTATCAAAGCATCTCGTATCAGAACTCTGAGCTTTGGTAAGAAAGTCAATAAGTATTGATTTCTAGAAGTCCAGCTGATTTCTGGGTACATGTCATAGCTAGTGGGAGCATAAGTGTTATGCTAGTAAAAGTAATGATTATTATGCTAGTGGGAGCATAATCAGTTATGATGAATGTTGCAAGTTAAAAATGTTAATTATAGAAAACAAAAGTTTCAATTCGCAAGTTGCAGGGTTTGAAATGTTGTTTTGCTATAATTAAGGGAGAGGAATTCATACTTCATTTCAAATCTAAAAGCTTAGATTGAGATTTTAATCAGATTTAGTTATATATATATATATATATATATATATATATATATATATATATATATATATATATATATATATATATATATATATATATATATATATATATATATATGAATGTTATGTTGGAATGGCTCAACATAAGGAGATTCTATATATGGATGTGTTAATTGCGTTCTCAAAATTCGACTATGATTATGGCATCCCTTTCCATAATTCGAATTATAAGAACATGGCAAATAGAAATAGAAATATTATAGCAAAAGAATGTTCTAGTATCATGTCTCTATGTGAGACATCATGAATCATGTCCCATATACTTCGGATATAGGATCGATTATATGTGTTGTAATATCCATCCGTTCTAAATTTTCCAAATGCCTAGGGCATTAAGAGGGAAAAGGACTAGAACTGGATATGACTAAAATGATTAAGCGATTGTCGAGGACAATCTGAGATTTAACAAAGATTGGTTGCTCATGGTATAACATTTGGAAAGGACCATATTGACATATTCTGAATAAAGGACACTCTTGTTTAGAAGTGATAGTAAAAATGGGAATATGGAAATGTTTGCATAAGTGGAAGTCATTCTTTAAATCTGTGTAAGATTAGAAAACTTAATGCAAGAAGGATGTTCAAATGAATGTACTTTGAATGTTAGACTTCATTCTCCATGGAATTGCTCTCCATTGGAATACATTGTAATGTCTGTTGCGAAGTCTCTGTGACTTTTGTGCATAGTCATTACAAAAGGATCATTGCATATAAGTTTAGAATCTAACAGATTACAGTAAATGGCAAGAATTTGATATTCTTACATTTACAGTAATGATTTGGGATTGTGAAATGAGCATCATTGAAATATTGTCAATTGATCTATTTCACAAAGTAAGGACCATAGAAAAACATAGTCTGCATGCTTGGAGCATGGCATAGCTATTGTTTAGACAAACATAGTGTGCATGCTTGGAGCATGGCTTGACTATTCTTTTAATTCAAGTATTAAGTTGATCATTCAAAACATTATACAATGAATAATGAGTAATCAATATGGAACTCAAAGTTTTGGGGCATATAGGATTAGTATTATTATTGTCTTTCACTTTGCATGTTTTGACTTCCGGAATAACTAGGTTATTCAAACCATCCACAGTCGATCATACTTTGGAAGTAGGTATTGAGACAAGACTATCATGAATGGGTCTGTAGTTTGTCTAGGACAAAGTGGTTGTAGTGTTCATGAGTGCTCCTGGAATAAGATTCAAGTATTGGATTCAACCCACATTCATTTGAATCACTTCATGGATTTTATCACGAGTGATCATGAGACGATAATACCTTATATTCTTCAAACTGAGAGGTATGAGTTCCAGTTTACAAGTCAGTTGCACATTGATGATATCACTACAACAAAAACGCGATTTTGCTACGGAAGGAATCCATTGCGAAAAGCTGAAATTCCGTTCCAAAAGATAATTTGCTATGGAATTTGCAATGACCCATTTCCGTCCCTAAAAACATCGTAGTGAGGGTTTGCAACGGAAACGATACTTCCGTCACAAATGTGACAACAGAATGAAATTCGTGGTAGATGGTATTTTGTCGTGTATTCTGTAGTAGGATTTCGTCACACAATCCATGGTAGTTATTCCATCACAAATTCCGTGGTGGTGATTCCCTAGCAACTTCCGTGGTGGTGAATCCCTAGTAAATTCCGTGGTGGTCATCCCCTAGTAAATTTCGTGGTGGTGATTCCCTAGCAAATTTTGTGGTGGTCATTCCCTAGAAAATTTTGTGGTGGTGAATCCCTAGTAAATTATGTGGTGGTCATTTCGTAGAAAATTCCGTGCTGGTGATTCCGTAGCAAATTTCGTCGTGTTGAATCCCTAGCAAATTCCGTTTGATGACTTACTAGCAAATTTTGTGGTCATGAATCCCTAGCAATTTTCCTGGTGTATATTATATACCTATTTCCAAATGGACCGATGGATAATTGATTGATAAATTATATCCAAATTAATTTGTAGTAATGTATGAAAAACAAAAATAACAAAAAAATGAAAACAATTATTGTTGGATAAGGTGTCTAAGTCCATAACTTATTTGGTATATACTTGACCCGACCCGACATGGTCCATTTGGGTTGCACTTCACCCGAACTATTTATATGGATAATATTATGAGAATAGTATATTTGCGGCCTATTAATATATTATAAGTTATAATATATTAATATGAAATTGTATTATTTATTTAGTATTGAACTTAAATTAATTATGAATTAATTTAGTGATCAAAAGGTGACTAATTAAATAATGGGCTATTATATTTATATGGTGTGGGCTAACACTCATTAGGAAACGGGCTAAGCTTAAATGGGAGTCCATGGATGATCCATGGAGCTTTTAACCCATGGATCCTTGGAATAGGAAAAGACATGGGTTATTAGGGTTTGCATGGTTCATAACCCTAATCATCTACACTATATAAAGAGGCTTTTGGTGCTTGAAAAGACATTATGTGTGTGTGCATAAGAGTGGCCGAATTTCTAGAGTGATTGGATACTCTCTCATAAGTTTTCCAAGTTTGTGGTGATTTGTGATTTCCATTTGAGGCACTCACATTATTGGTGCTTGGCTCTCAAACTCCCAAGGAATCAACTCACTAACAAAGGTATGTAATTCTTCTAGTATCTTTTATGTTTAAAAGTACCCCATGTATGCTAGATAGGTTATGAACCTTGGAAAATTATTTTGCATGTATTTTAGACAAACATAGATCCAAGGTGTCTAGGGTTGCATGAACACCTGAGGAGTGTTAGTTTGCTCAAAACCCAACAGTGGTATCAGAGCCTAGGCTTGTTTTCTTGATACTTGATGCAAACTTGTTGAAAAACTCAAGTTTTCTGCATTCTGCAGCATGAACTCACCGATTCGATGGGGGACTCGCCGAGTCCATGAGTAAGTTCATCCTACTCGTCGAGTAGGTTCGTGCACTCGACGAGTAGGAGCCTCAGAATGTAGATTTTTGAGTTTTGCTACTGGAAATGGACTAGAAACATTACCTAAACTGTTTTGGTGTTTTAAAACCTGTTTTAGATGGTGTAATGTTTATGTTAATCCATTTACAATGGCCTATATCAAAATTGCATGATTATATGTGTTCATATGTTCGTGGAATTTTTGATATGATGTTCATGTTCTTAAGAATTATTGTTAGATCATAGGAATTATTTGCTAAATTGTTTATTGATAATTCTTGATCATTTATGTGTTTTAATGGAGTCCATAATTTGCCCTCAAGTTATGGATTTCCAAAGGTCACTTTCATTTATGCACACTTAAAACACATAAGTTACATGAAAATGAAGAGTCTTCATTTTTATGAACCTTTAATTCATAAGTTATGAAATGAAAAGTTTTGAATAGTTTCAAAACTTGTCCTCAAGTTTTGGAATTTGTAAAGTTACACATACTTTAATATACTTTAATTCCAAACCCTTAGACTTTTAAAAGTTAAAATTCAACTCTTATACTATTTATAACATTAATGGTTAATTATTATATATATGTATAAGATTAAGTCATTTTACCGTTAGTAGGCCTCATTCACGAAGCTGGTCTATAAGGGGGGTATAAGGTTGTTGCCTATAAAATGGCAGCTTAATGGGTGTCCATTCTCACCCACCGCTTCCTTGATCGGTGGAGGGTCGTTAGCCGAACGGGTAGGACAATGACTTTAAATTCTCATTAAAAGTATAATGAATATTATAAAGTAACTAAACCTTTTATAAATTCCGAATCTTAGTTACTTTAGGAAAATGTGAATATGGTGCTAACCCATGAAATTCACACTTTGTACCTTACCAAGTCGTTGGTCGAGCGTGTGTGGTTAACCGGCACGCTAACTTGGACTAGTAAGGATCACGAAGGGTGACTTGATGTTTATCATAGATTGGTGGAGCGCGTGTGGTTAACCGGCACATTGATTAGGTGATAATATTAAGGGTACCAAGTGAATTTGCATGGTTATTCACACCTTGTTTTGTGATCCTCGACATCCCAGTCACAAAACTTGAAGGGCACAATCGAGATTGAAACATGCCATTGAAAAGTTCAGTGAATCTCAATAGAATCTAGGAATTTCAAAACCAATTAAACCTAATAATTCATTTTGTTTTCATGGTGGAAATTGGTGAATCGTCATGCACCTACCTTCAAATATGTTATAGGTTAGATTACGACATCCCTCTTCTAAGTTATAATATATTGTGTTGGATGCTAGCCTTAATATTACATTTGGGTGTATTATTAAGGATTCGATATATCTAATCTAAACTTGTTTTTATTCTTTTCACATGTCTTCCAACAACAATGCTTCGGGCTCTAACCCTACTGGCTCCTTTTCTCTCATGAACCTTTGTGGGAGAGTCATCTTTGATGGTTCCAACTTCATGGATTGGATCCGGAACATCAGGATGGTCACTCGCTACGAGGACAAGGAATATGTCCTCGATAAGGAGCTAAAGGAGCTCGATGAGTCCACTGCTACTCCTGAGGAGGTCACTGAGTATCAGGCACATGAGAGAGATGCCACCAAGGTGGAATGCATCATGATGGCCACCATGACAGCTGAACTCCAAAAGTCCTATGAGGACTATTACCCTTTTGAGATGCATCAGGATCTGATGGAAAGGTACCATCAAAGTGCTCGTCAAGAGCGGTATGAAATAATCTCCTCCATGATCACTACCCATATGAAGGATAGCGAACCAATCACGGGCCATATGCAGAAAATGAAAAGGTATGTGGACCGTCTAATGAAACTGAATGTGAACTTCCCAGAGGAGTTGGCAATTGATATCATTTTTCCCTCCTTACCCTCGTGTTATGATCAATTTCGTATTACATACCACATGATCAAGGAGGAAGTTGCACTCAGTAAGCTTCAAGGACTTCTGAAGACCGCCGAAAGTGGTCTTAAAAGTAAGTCAGTTGCTACTCCTACTCCTACTACTACCCCTGTTTTGGCTATCGGGCAAGGCAAAGGGAAGAAGAGGAAGCACCCTTCGAATGGTACCAAGGGAAAGTCTCTTGAAGGCTCCTCATCTAGAACCAAAAGTGGTTCTATCACTCCTTCTGCCATCCCTAAGGATGCTGAATGCTTCTACTGTCAGAATAAGGGGCACTGGAAGCGAAACTGCCCAAAGTACTTGCAGGATGTCAAGGATGGGAAAGTGAAACCATCCCATGCAGGTATTTACACTATATTGTCTAATAACTCACCATATTATAACTCTTGGGTGCTTGATACAGGATGTGGTATTCACATATGTTCTGATTTGCAGGGCCTAAGAAGAAGTGAGAATGTGGAGCATGGGAAGATAAACTTAATCATGGGGAATAGGAAGTTTCACCTGTCACCAAGATTGGAGTTTATACTTTGTTGCTAGATAGTGGGTTAAAGTTAGATTTGAATAAATGTGTGTACTCGTCAGAAATGGCGTGGAATATTATTTCCTTTTATGCTTTGTATAAACAAGGTTTTACCTTTTCTTTTGATAATGAAGTTGGTAGTATTAATGCTTTCTTTAATAATGTTCTTTATTTTAAAGCATTACCTTGTGATGGTGTGTATGAAGTTGTATCGGTTGTAGATAATTTAGCAAAATAATGTATTGTGTATTGATTCTTCTACTAGCTTGGATAAAGCATCTTTGTGGCATTGTCGTCTTGGACATGTAAGCAAGAAACGCATAGGCCAACTCCAAAAGGATGGAGTCTTGGAGTCATTCGACCTTAAGTCGGATGACAGTTGTGAATCTTGTCTACTTGGAAAAATGACAAAATCACCCTTCGCTGGTACTTGTGCAAAGGGTGAGGGTTTGTTGGACCTTATACATACTGATGTATGTGGACCATTCAAAACCACCACAAGGGATGCTAATCGCTACTATGTGACTTTTATTGATGATTTTAGTAGATATGGTTATGTCTACTTAATCAAACATAAGTCAAAAACTTTTGAAAGGTTTAAAGAGTTTAAACATGAAGTAGAAAATCAATTGGGCAGGAACATTAAGATGCTTCAATCCGATCGAGGTGGTGAGTATCTTAGTACTGAGTTCCTCAACTATCTTAAGGAGTGTGGGATTGTCTCACAATTGACACCTCCCAAGACACCACAGCTGAATGGTGTGGCTGAGAGGCGTAATCAAACTTTGTTGGACATGGTTCGCTCTATCATGAGTCGAGCTTCGCTACCAATCTCTTTTTGGGGGTATGCCTTAGAGACTGCCGCCCACATCCTTAATCTAGTCCCTACAAAGAAGGTTGCCAAAACACCTCATGAGATGTGGACTGGGAAAATTCCCAATTTGCACCACATCAAGATTTGGGGTTGCGAGGCTTTCGTGAGGCGCGAGACTCATGATATGCTCGAACCTCGAAGTGAAAGGTGTATTTTCATCGGCTACCCACAAAAATCTTTTGGTTACCTCTTCTACACACCCAGTGAGAATGTTGTCTTTGTGGCAAGAAGAGGGGTCCTTCGAGAGAGAGAATTTATAAACCAAGGAGACAGTGGGAGGCAAATTGACCTTGAAGAAATTCAAGAGTCAATTGGTGAAGGAACCTCAGACACGAGCAATCAACCTGAGGAGGAAACTCCTGTTGATCCAGCTGACGAGTCTGTACCTCCGAGGCGTTCCACCAGGATTAGGAACACACCTGAGTTTTATTATGGATTTCATATTACTACAGAAGCTGATACATTTATCAGTGATAGTACACTGGTAAATCTGGATGAACCTAACAGTGTTAAGGAAGCCATGGCAGGCCCGAAGTTTGCTAAATAGAAGGAGGCTATGGACAGCGAGATACAGTTCATGTATGATAATCAAGTTTGGAACTTGGTTGACAATGTACCAGGCCGTAAGACAGTCGGGTGCAAATGGATCTTCAAGAAGAAGACCGACATGGATGGAAAGGTACACACTTATAAAGCGCGACTGGTCACGAAGGGTTTCACTCAAACTCCGGGTATTGATTATGATGAAACCTTTTCACCAGTGGCAAAGATTAAGTCTATTAGGGTTATGCTAGCCATTGCTGCATTTCATGATTATGAAATATGGCAAATGGATGTCAGAACCGCCTTTCTTAACGGAAAGTTGGCTGAGGATGTTTACATGAATCAGCCAGAGGGTTTTGTCAGTGCAGAGTACCCTAATAGAGTGTGAAAGCTTGAGAAATCCATTTATGGATTGAAACAAGCATCTAGAAGTTGGAATCTTTGTTTTGATGAGAAGGTCAAAGAGTTTGGTTTCTCAAGAAGTGAAGATGAGTCTTGCGTGTATGTCAGAGCTAGTGGGAGTATAGTTAGCTTTTTGGTGTTGTATGTAGATGACATACTACTCATAGGAAATGACATCCCAACCTTGCAGGAGGTTAAGTCCGGGCTTGGGAAGTGCTTTGCTATGAAGGACCTTGGAGAAGCTGCCTATATCCTAGGGATAAGGATATTAAGAGAAAGGAGTAAAAGACTAATTGGACTTAGTCAGAGTATCTACTTGGATAAGGTGTTGAAAAGGTTCAACATGCAGAACTCCAAGAAAGGAGAATTACCGATCCAAAGCAATGCCAAACTGAGCAAGGCTTAGTGCCCGAGTACAGAGGATGAGATAGCTGAGATGAGCGATTACCTTATGCTTCCACTGTTGGCTCGATCATGTATGCTATGACTTGTACCCGTCCTGATCTGGCCTTCGCTTTGAGCACGGTCAGCAGATATCAGGGGAACCCTGGCAAGGCTCATTGGACTGCGGTAAAGAATATTCTCAAGTACCTGCGGAGGACTAAGGATTGGATCCTTACCCTTGGTGGGAGTGATGACTTGAGAGTAATAGGGTATAGTGATGCTAGCTTTCAGACTGATAGGGATAACTTCCGGTCTCAGTCGGGCTGGGTCTTTACCCTAAATGGAGGGGCAATCACTTGGAAGAGTTCCAAACAGGAGACTGTAGCTGATTCGACTTGTAAATCAGAGTACATAGCAGCGAGTGAAGCGGCAAAGGAGGCGATATGGCTGAAGAACTTCATCGGAGACCTTGGACTTGTACCAGCTATTAAGGAGCCTATGGAGATTTTCTGTGACAGCAATAGTGCGGTTGCCTTAGCCAAGGAACCAAGAGATCATGGCAGATCCCGACACATTGAGAGAAAATATCACTTCATAAGACACAAGATAGAAGAGGGACTCCTCGTAGAAAATATCGTCAGATGAGAACCCTGCGGATCCCCTTACGAAGGGACTAACGAGGGTTAAGCATTTGCAGCATGCGAGACGCATCGGGCTGAGGGAAGATATTAGTTTTACAGATTAGATAGTTATTACTGAAACTTGTAAAATGTAATCGACGTTTGATGATGAATAAAAGTTGTGATTTATTTATGAGTAAGGTGTTGCTATCATTGTCAATTATTTACTATTGTTTCAGCTTTGCATGTTTTGACTTCCAGAATAATAAATTTATTCAAATTCTCCACAGTCGGTCATATGTCGGAAGTAGGTATGAATCAAGACTGTCATCAATTGGGATTGTAGATGGCTAAAGGTGTTTAGCCATAGCAATGGTTGCTACAACATGCATGAGTGCTCATAAGTTATGAGTATTGGAATAAACCCACGCTCACTTGTATCACTTCATGGAATTTATCTCGAGTGATCGTGAGATGATAATATCATATAAGTCTTCAAACCTACAGATATGAGTTGTTACCTATGAGTTGGTTGTGTATTGATTGCACGTAAACGCATCAGTAACTTGATGTTATAAAACGTGCCTTTGTGTACAATTCAACAAGTAGTAGAACAAGCATATGAGTCGAAGTTTATCTGTTCCTTCTTGAATTAGAAGCGATATATGGTCCCCTCGATGATTTTGTTTTGACCCATGTACCGGGCCCGGTCAGAACTAAATTGATGTGTTCGATTAAGTTCTTTGTCAAACAAATCGGAAATTGGGAAACAAACTGTTGGACAACAAGTAAGACATTGTTCCATGTATTTGTCCGGCTGATATCATGAGAGCAGAGGATTATATGATCACTTATCTAAAATGGCGCTTCATAGTTCAACAGAGTTTTCGAGAGCTACGATTGTCGGTTGGTTCCTGAAGCTATATAGGAAAATACAGTTATCAGACTTATCCAAGTGGGAGACTGTTGGATAAGGTGTCTAAGTCCATAACTTATTTGGTATATACTTGACCCGACCCGACATGGTCCATTTGGGTTGCACTTCACCCGAACTATTTATATGGATAATATTATGAGAATAGTATATTTGCGGCCTATTAATATATTATAAGTTATAATATATTAATATGAAATTGTATTATTTATTTAGTATTGATCTCAAATTAATTATGAATTAATTTAGTGATCAAAAGGTGACTAATTAAATAATGGGCTATTATATTTATATGGTGTGGGCTAACACTCATTAGGAAATGGGCTAAGCTTAAATGGGAGTCCATGGATGATCCATGGAGCTTTTAACCCATGGATCCTTGGAATAGGAAAAGACATGGGTTATTAGGGTTTGCATGGTTCATAACCCTAATCATCTACACTATATAAAGAGGCTTTTGGTGCTTGAAAAGACACTATGTGTGTGTGCATAAGAGTGGCCGAATTTCTAGAGTCATTGGATACTCTCTCATAAGTTTTCCAAGTTTGTGGTGATTTGTGATTTCCATTTGAGGCATTCACATTATTGGTGCTTGGCTCTCAAACTCCCAAGGAATCAACTCACCAACAAAGGTATGTAATTCTTCTAGTATCTTTTATGTTTAAAAGTACCCCATGTATGCTAGATAAGTTATGAACCTTGGAAAATTATTTTGCATGCATTTTAGACAAACATAGATCCAAGGTTTCTAGGGTTGCATGAACACCTTAGGAGTGTTAGTTTGCTCAAAACCCAACAATTATATCATAAAATAATACAATAACTATTTATTACATGGAAAAAGGAAAGTTGCTAATCTAAAATAAATACTCTACAATAAACATATATCAAGATACTACTTTTGTTGTTTCGTAAAGACATTAATAAGATCCAATGTCGTTTGAAGTTGTTTTTCAAGATGCCCGACCCTTGCATTGTTTTCTTTTTGTTGGGCGTTCATCATTTCTTTAAGCTCTTCGTTTTGTTGTTTTTGTTTAGCAACAAGCTCCCTCATTTCTTCTATTTCATCATTTTTTTCCGGAATGTAAGATACATCTGTTTTACCATTCTTATTGGGAACCGCCTTTGCAAAAGAGCCTAATCCATAAAGTCTTATTTTTTTATCATGACCACCAACAACAACATAAAATAGCTTGTCCTCCTCAAATTCAACAACTTTAGTTTCCAACTCTTCCCGTTTTTCTGTATACGCCGCTTACAAAATAAGAATAATATAAGTTAAAAGATATCAAATTTATGAATGATATTATGGACTAGCTACAATATAAGAGTTTAAGACTGAAATGAATATTACATGAATTTGTCTATCTTTTTCGTTTGTGAAAGTGACTCCATCGTGATTCTTCGTGTGTGTATATAGGAACAATTCACTATGAGGTGGATCACGTCCTAATTTCCTCTTCTGCTTAAATACCATATAAAATGTCAAATATACAGATAAACATATATAAACATTGATACGATGTACCATTTAAAAAATTACCAAATCAGAAGCTATCTTCAAATGACTTGCGGATCGAGCGTTATGTGTAGGTTTTGCTACTGCATCAGCCACACCGTTACACCTATTTTTCTTGTTCTGCTCAGATTTTAGCTTGTATTCTTTTGTATTCCATTTTAATTGCCAGGAGTTCCAGACTTCCGGTGGAATATGAGCTGGTTTAAAGCCATGTTTGTTTCTTTTTGTGCTCCGCATGTTGAAGAGATATTGACCATAATTTTCTGCCGCTTTCCTTGCCCAAGCTTGCCTCACCAGCGAGTCTATTGTTTCATCCCAACAACATTTTTTCTACACATTAACAATATAAACATAAGTTTAAGTGTAAATGTTTACCAAACAACAATTTATCATGTATAGTTAATTACCTGAAACTCCTAATATAATTCACGCATTTCTTTGCTTACTTTTCCCCAAGCGTACCCTTCTGGATCTACTCTTTGTTTAAAGGACTGACTAATAAAGTGTGCACAAGGGCCTGGTGGCATTAACCTGCAAGTAATCATATGATGTGTTAAGTTATGAATTGATATGTACGTGTAAACCAAAAGTTTATACATAGAAAAAGTTGTAATTAAGATCTGATTGGTAACTCATGTTTTTTTCCAAACATGAACAGTTAAACGTCCATCTGGTCCATAATCTTTAGAGGAATTGTTTTCACCTTCTACACTTTCCACTACAAATCCATTCATGGTTGGTTGTGTTGGTGATGGGGTAGATTCTGGGATAGGTGTTGTTGATGGGGTATGTTTTGGGGTCGGTGTTGGGATAGATATATATGTTGAGGATGTGTTAGTTCCTTTACTTAAAGAGGGTGTGGTAGTTACTGTAGTTGTGGAGGATGGTAGTCTAGTTGCAGGTTTTGAGGTTGTGGTAGTAGATATAGGTGTTGATGATATGGTAGTGGGTGTCGGTCTTGAGGATGGTTTAGATGATGTAGGTGCTGAAGTTTTGGTTATTGATGTAAGTGTTGAGGATTGTATTGTTCTAGTTTCTGAAGTTTTAGATGTATTTTCTAAGGACAGTGTGGATGTTGTAAGTAATGTCGAGGAAGTGGTAGTCATGGTTGATGTTAATGATTTAGGTACTGGGTTTTGTTGGTAGATGTTATAGGTGCTTTGGATGTGGTTGTTGGTATTGGGAAGTCGATTTCTTCATCTTGTAATTGTCTGTTTATGAATTTTGCAGCTGAAATCCTGTTGCGTTTCATAACCTGTGGTGCAATGAATTTAGTTGGCTTCACACCGGATGCTCCTTTAGCTTTCGAGTTCGACATCTTTCTTGCTTAAAATTAACTAAAAACTGTAGTCAATACCAACGTATTAAAGATGATAAACTACTGATGAGAAGAGCGGAACAAACAATAAAATAAATTATATATGAAGGCATTACTATGCATGCAAACTATTGAATACGATTAAAACGAATTTACTTGTAACTTAAGACGATAATATACATGAAGATGATCACAGAATAAGAAACGATCATCACGATACACTAAATTAAATAAAAATAAATTTTAGATGCGTGACAACCTATATCGCCCAAGTAAATGCAAAAACGTATAATGAACAAAGATTTCGATCAATTAGCCGCCGTAGAAGATGATCACAGAAAATGTAAACCCTATTTCTAATCAGTAAACTTACCCTAATATGCAGCGTAACCGTGTGTAGGTTGGAGGGAAAGGAATTGCGAAATTTTTTGAAGCTCCTCTAATGAAAAATTCGAACTGTGCTAATTACCGCTAAATATTTAGTAATTCAAATTTATTAAAGTAGTTCCAGATTGATAGATAGGGTATATACTATACATTTTTATGCTTTTATGCTTAGACTAACATAGACTAACGAGGCGTTCATAGTATAATTTTAATTTAAAATTATAAACGAGGATTAAACATTAATAAACTATACATCTTTATGCTTTTATGCTTAAACCAAAATTTATATATAAAAGGCATACAGGTCATTTCAATATATATGGTAGTTGCTTATGGTGTGATGGTATCACCCATGGATGACATATGGGTCATTTGTCAACATGGTATTTTCATATGGTGTCCATGGATGACTTATGGTAGTTGCTTATGGTCTGATGGTATCACCCATGGATGACATATGGGTCATTGGTGAACATGGTATTTGCTTATGGTGTCCATGGATGACATGCGTGTCATTAGTCAACATGGTAGTTTCTTATGGTGCCCATGGATGACATACGAGTCATTGGACAACATGGTAGTTGCTTATGGTGTCCATTGATGACATACGGGTCATTGGTCAACATGGTAGTTGCTTATGGTGTGATGGTGTTACCCATGGATGACATATGGGTCAGTGGTCAACATGGTATTTGCCTATGGTGTCCATGGATGACATACGGGTCATTGGTCAACATGGTAGTTGCTTCTGGTGTGATGGTATCACCCATGGATGACATATGGGTCATTGGTCAACATGGTATTTTCTTAAGGTGTCTATGAATGATATGTGGGTCATTGGTCAACATGATAGTTGCTTATGGTGTCCATGGATGACATGCAGGTCATTGGTCAACATTGTAGTTGCTTATGGTGTCCATGGATGACATACGGGTCATTGGTTAACATGGTAGTTGCTTATGGTTTCCATGGATGACATACGGGTCATTGGTCAACATGGTAGTTGCTTATGGTGTGATGGTATCACCCATGGATAACATATAGGTCATTGGTCAACGTGGTATTTGCTTATGGTGTCCATGGATGACATGCTGGTCATTGATCAACATGGTAGTTTCTTATGGTGTCCGTGGATGACATATGGGTCATTGGTCAACATGGTAATTGCTTATGGTGTCCATGGATGGCATACGGGTCATTGGTCAACATGGTAGTTGCTTATGGTGTGATGGTATCACCCATGGATGACATATGTGATGGGTTTTGTATACTACAACATCCTATGGTGCACATACAGCCCCAAATACCTTGGATCTACGGTTTCACTAATTATACATGCAAATGGTTTCCAAGGCATTAAACCTATAACTAGCATGTATTTGACAAAAACCATATAAGATACTAGTTAGGGTAACATACCTTTTATGTAGCTTGATGTCTTGATTTATTTGGCCTTAAGAGCTTAGCCCCAATAGTATGGAAGCCTCAAATGAAGTCACAACACATCATGGACAAAGGAAGACATTTGAGAGAGCATCTTCATACACCAAAAACCATCCATATGAACTCCAAGAACATGTGTCTCGTTTTTGGCTATGTACTCACCTATTTATATGTAAGATTCCAAGGGTCAGGGGTATAACCCAAATCCATACCCATGGGTTTTATGATCCATGGTTTATGTGGCCCAACTCTTTATGTATCCATACATAAGCTTGGTCCAACATGGATCATAAGCCCAACACATATAAATATAACTAATTGCCATAATTAGTCCCCATTGACTTAATTAGTCTCTTTTGATCACTAAATTAATTCCAAATTAATTCTTGATTAATATTAATTAAACCATATGATTTCATATTAATACATTAGAACTTATAATATATTAATAAATCATATATAACCTTCTCTCAAGAGTCTATCCTAACAAATTGTCCTGATGATATGCAACCCAAATGGACCATGCTACTCTCGGGTCAAGTACATACCAATAATAGTTATGGACGGTGTGGATGTTGTAAGTGATGCCGAGGAAGTGGTAGTCATGGTTGATGTTAATGATTTAGGTACTGGGGTTTTGTTGATAGATGTTATAGGTGCTTTGGATGTGGTTGTTGTTATTGGGAACTCGATTTCTTCATCTTGTAATAGTCTGTTTATGAATTTTGCAGCTGAAATCCTATTGCGTTTTATAACCTGTGGTGCAATGAATTTAGTTGGCTTCACACCGGATGCTCCTTTAGCTTTCGAGTTCAACATCTTTCTTGCTTAAAAACTAACTAAAAACTGTAGTCAATACCAACGTATTAAAGATGATAAACTCCTGATGAGAAGAGAGAAACAAACAATAAAAATAAATTATATATGAAGGCATTACTATGCATGCAAACTATTGAATACGATTAAAACCAATTTACTTGTAACTTAAGATGATAATATACATGAAGATGATCAGACAATAAGAAACGATCATCACGATACAGTAAAATAAATAAAAATAAATTTTAGATGCGTGACAACCTATATCGCCAAAGTCAATGCAAAAACATATAATGAACAAAGATTTCAATCAATTAGCCGCCATAGAAGATGATCACAGAAAATGTAAACCCTATTTCTAATCAGTAAACTTACCCTAATATGCAGCGTAATCGTGTGTAGGTTGGAGGGAAAGGAATTGCGAAATTTTTTGAAGCTCCTCTAATGAAAAATTCGAATTGTGCTAATTACCGCTAAATATTTAGTAATTCAAATTTATTAAAGTAGTTCCAGATTGATAGATAGGGTATATAATATACATCTTTACGCTTTTATGCTTAGACTAACATAGACGAACGAGTTGTTCATAGTATAATTTTAATTTAAAGTTATAAACGAGGATTAAACATTAATAAACTATACATCTTTATGCTTTTATGCTTAAACCAAAATTTATATATAAAAGACATACAGGTCATTTCAATATATATGGTAGTTGCTTATGGTGTGATGGTATCACCCATGCATGACATATGGGTCATTTGTCAACATGGTATTTGCATATGGTGTCCATGGATGACATATGGGTCATTGGTCAATATGGTAGTTGCTTATGGTGTGATGGTATCACCCATGGATGACATACGGCTCATTGGTGAACATGGTATTTGCTTATGGTGTCCATGGATGACATGCGGGTCATTGGTCAACATGGTAGTTTCTTATGGTGTCCATGGATGACATACGCGTCATTGGACAACATGGTAGTTTCTTATGGTGTCCATGGATGACATACGGATCATTGGTCAACATGGTAGTTGCTTATGGTGTGATGGTATCACCCATGGATGACATATGGGTCAGTGGTCAACATGGTATTTGCTTATGGTGTCCATGGATGACATACGGGTCATTGGTCAACATGGTAGTTGCTTATGGTGTGATGGTATCACCCATGGATGACATATGGGTCATTGGTCAACATGGTATTTTCTTATGGTGTCTATGGATGACATGTGGGTCATTGGTCAACATGGTAGTTGCTTATGGTGTCCATCGATGACATAAAGGTCATTGGTCAACATTGTAGTTGCTTATGGTGTCCATGGATGACATACGGGTCATTGGTAAACATGGTAGTTGCTTATGGTGTCCATGGATGAAATACGGGTCATTGGTCAACATGGTAGTTGCTTATGGTGTGATGGTATCACCCATGGATGACATATAGGTCATTGGTCAACGTGGTATTTGCTTATGGTGTCCATGGATGACATGCCGGTCATTGATCAACATGGTAGTTTCTTATGGTGTCCATGGATGACATATGGGTCATTGGTCAACATGGTAGTTGCTTATGGTGTCCATGGATAGCATACGGGTCATTGGTCAACATGGTAGTTGCTTATGGTGTGATGGTATCACCCATGGATGACATATGTGATGGGTTTTGTATACTACAACATCCTATGGTGCACATACAGCCCTAAATACCTTGGATCTACGGTTTCACTAATTATACATGCAAATGGTTTCCAAGGCATTAAACCTATAACTAGCATGCATTTGACATAAACCATATAAGATACTAGTTAGGGTAACATACCTTTTATGTAGCTTGATGTCTTGATTTATTTGGCCTTAAGAGCTTAGCCCCAATAGTGTGGAAGTCTCAAATGAAATCAAAACACATAATGGACAAAGGAAGACATTTGAGAGAACATCTTCATACACCAAAAACCATCCATATGAACTCCAAGAACATGTGTCTCGTTTTTTGCTATGTACTCACCTATTTATATATAGGATTCCAAGGGTCAAGGGTATAAGCCAAATCCATACCCATGGGTTTTATGATCCATGGTTCATGTGGCCCAACTCTTTATGTATCTATACATAAACTTGGTCCAACATGGATCATAAGCCCAACACATATAAATATAACTAATTGCAAAATCCATACCCATGGGTTCTATAAACTTAGTCTCTTTTGATCACTAAATTAATTCCAAATTAATTCTTGATCAATACTAATTAAACCATATGATTTCATATTAATATATTAGAACTTATAATATATTAATAAATCATATTTATAACCTTCTCTCAAGAGTCTATCCTAACTAATTTTCCTGATGATATGCAACCCAAATGGACCATGCTACTCTTGGATTAAGTACATACCAATAATAGTTATGGGCGTAGATATTTAATCCAACAATATGGGTCATTGGACAACATGGTATTAGTTTATGCTATCCAAAGATGACATACGGGTCATTGGTCAACATGGTAGTTGCTTATGGTGTGATGGTATCACCCATGGATGACATATGGGTCATTGGTCAACATGGTATTTGCTTATGGTGTCCATGGATGACATGTGAGTCATTGGTCAACATGTTAGTTGCTTATGGTGGCCATGGATGACATACGGGTCATTGGTCAACATGGTAGTTGCTTATGGTGAGATGGTATCACCCGTGGATGACATATGGGTCATTGGTTAACATGGTAGTTGCTTATGGTGTCCATGGATGACATGCGGGTCATTGGTCAACATGGTAGTTGCTTATGGTGTCCATGGATTACATACGGGTCATTGGTCAACATGGTAGTTCCTTATGGTGTCCATGGATGACATACGGGTCATCGGTCAACATGGTAGTTGCTTATGGTGTGATGGTATCACCCATGGATGACATATGGGTCATTGGTCAACATGGTATTTGCTTATGGTGTCCATGGATGACATGCGGGTCATTGGTAAACATGGTAGTTGCTTATGGTGTCCATGGATGACATACGGTTCATTGGTCAACATGGTAGTTGCTTATGGTGTCCATGGATGACATACGGGTCATTGGTCAACATGTTTGTCGCTTATAGTGTGATGATATCACCCATGGATGACATACGCGTCATTGGTCAACATGGTATTTTCTTATGGTGTCCATGGATGACATACAGGTCATTGGGCAACATGGTAGTTGCTTATGGTGTGATGGTATCACCCATGGATGACATATGGGTCGTTGGTCAATATTGTATTTGTTTATGGTGTCCATGGATGACATGCGGGTCATTGGTCAACATGGTAGTTGCTTATGATGTCCATGGATGACATACGTGTGTTTGGTCAACATGGTAGGTGCTTATGGTGTCCATGGATGACATACGGGTCATTGGTCAACATGGTATTTGCTTATGGTGTCCATGGATGACATACGGGTCATTGGTCAACATGGTAGTTGCTTATGGTGTGATGATATCGTCCATGGATGACATATGGGTCATTGGTCAACATGGTATTTTCTTATGGTGTCCATGGATAGCATATGGGTCATTAGTCAACATGGTAGTTGCTTATGGTGTGATGGTATCACCCATGGATGACATACGGGTCATCGGTCAACATGGTAGTTGCTTATGGTGTCCATGGATGACATGCGAGTCATTGGTCAACATGGTAGTTGGTTATGGTGTCCATGGATGACATGCGGGTCATTCGTCAACATGGTAGTTGCTTATGGTGTCCATGGATGAAATATGGGTCATTGGTTAACATGGTAGTTGCTTATGGTGTCCATGGATGACATACGGGTGATTGGTCAATATGGTAGTTGTTTATGGTGTCCATGAATGACATACGGGTCATTGGTTAACATGGTAGTTGCTAATGGTGTCCATAGATGACATACAGGTCATTGGTCAACATGGTAGTTGCTTATGGTGTCCATGGATGACATACGGGTCATTGGTCAACATGGTAGTTGCTTATGGTGTGATGGTATCACCCTTGGATGACATATGGGTCAGTGGTCAACATGATATTTGCTTATGGTGTCCATGGATGACATGCGGGTCATTGGTCAACATGGTAGTTGCTTATGGTGTCCATGGATGACATACGGGTCATTGGTCAACATGGTAGTTGCTTATGGTGTCCATGGATGACATACGGGTCATTGGTCAACATGGTAGTTGCTTATGGTGTCCATGGATGGCATACGGATCATCGGTCAACATGGTTTTGCTTATGGTGTCCATGGATGACATACGGGTCATTGGTAAACATGGTAGTTGCCTATGGTGTGATGGTATCACCCATGGATGACATATGGGTTATTGGTCAACATATATCATTTGTGACGGTTGTGTACTAAAGTAGAAATTGATTTTTCTTTTAATTATGACTTTTGACAAAACTACCCTTACTAATTAAATACGAGTCATTGTATGTATTAGGACAGTTTGGTCATTTTATAATGGAACATCTTCTAGGCGCCATAATGTTTTACGACGAAACACGTTGTTTCAGTTCTTCACTCTTATTTCAGTCACTTGCAAACAACCCCAATTTCAAAATTCCGACAGTCAAAAACCATAAAATCATTTTCGCAGAATCGTTATCTTAGTGAATGTTTATTATTATGTAAGCAATTACTTCTTCTAAGATTCAATCAAGAAATCAAATGAAATTGCTAATAGACATGCGATTTGAAGTGATGGAGAAAATAATAGTCGACTTGCGAAAAATTTCAGCAGTCGAGGCTTTCAGGATGAAGAGTGTGTAAGTTTTGTATTCGATCATTCTATTTCACAAGTGTATTTGAGTTGTTTGTACATTATGGAGCGAATATTGTGTTTCGTTTGTTGTTGCAGATTCTTCAACGAGGCAGGAAAAACGGATGAAGTTTATAAACATATGGAGTTAGATGGATTACGATTTCATGGTTGGTCTGACCAAAAACATGCAGTTGTCAACAAATGCATAGAGATGAGGAACCCAAATATTATGTTCAGGAATGGATTGGTACGTTTTTATATATATGCATTGTAGTAATTAATATGTTTCTTGTTTTGCATAACTTTAACTAGAAATTATGTGTTTAATGTTTTTTTCAGATGAAGTTATTTTTCTTACAAGCTGAACATGAAGGGAAAACGATGCTTGAAGAAGCATCTACATTGGGACATTTGGATTCAACATTTGTCTTGTGAATGATGCTGTTGGCTGAAGGGAGACATAGGAAGCAGGAATCTTTGGACATGTTGAACAATGCTTACGACATAGCAAAAGGTAAGTGGAATCTTAGAGCAACTTGTTCTAAGGTTCATCTCAACTTAAATAGGGAGGGGAGGAAACATTTACACTTCCATGGCTTCCATAGATCTTTTGCAATGCATAAGTCTTTAATTAGTGTGTCAGACGCTGTTGTGAATGGATACAAATGGGTGTTTAGGTGTGAAATTTGTTTGTGGGATGCTTGTTTCGTTAAGTTTTCTAGGGAGTTTGGTATAACTTATGAGTAGTTTGTTGATATGTACTTTCATATTATGACAATTAATGCTATGTACATTCTTTTGGTTTAATATATGAATATATAGTAATTTACTTGATAAGTAATTACTTGATGTTGTTTGAATGATGTTTGAATAATGTGTAAAAGTTTGGAATGATGTTTGAATGATGTTTGAATAATGTTTGAATAATGTGTTTTGGACATTCAATATTAGTGTTTATTTTGTATTGTGATTATAGTTGTGTGTAGCAAATGTTTGTTCTTTCCTAGTATTAAATACATATAAAATACAATTGTAAAGGCATAAACATACATGTATTTTATTTTGTATTTGGTAATTCGGTTTAATATCAACTAGTAGAGAGCCCATGCTTTGCATGGGGTAAAATTGTAAACGAATAAACATAGGGACTAAAAGTGGCAACAAAGAAAAAGTATTGTGGCTAAAATCAAAGTAAAAAAAGTTACTATAAACATAGGGACTAAAAGTGGCAACAAAAGAAAATTATCGTGTCTAAAATCTAAAGTAAAAAAGTTTACTGTTAAAATCTTGTTCCACTTTTAATATATATATTAATACATGAATATATACTAGTAATTTTGTGAAATGTTAATATAAATGTATTACATTATGGATTATGATATATATGTTATTTTTGTCTTTTTCATTTCAACAATCAAAAGTTCACTGTTACCTAGCTATAAAAGGTTATAATGTTTGAATAATGTGTTTTGACACAAATACCCATAGTATTCACATATTTGGAATGATTTCAGGGGCAATTTGGTATTTTTTCACTGAAAATTGTTAAGGCGCCATCATACCTCTGACGTCACGTCGGCGTTCCAGTTCTTCAACCATTCAGAACATCTCAACTTTTCCGGACGATAAATCTGCATACAAACACTAAAACCCCCAAATCGTCGAAGTACCAACTGTGACATCCCTTAATTTCTCGGCTAGAAAAGACCGATTTCGTTTATGCTTTTTAAAATAAAATCAGAGTAATCCTTTTAAAAGGTGTTGCGGAATTTGTTCCCATAAAAACATGATAATTATATTATCAAATCATTTCTGAAGAAATGTATTTTATTAACTTAAACCATTGGGATGTCATCGTCAATACATAAACATAAGCATAAACAGAACTTACACTCACTTACACTAGTGATCTACATCTCTTTTAATCTCTCAGTGTAAAGTAACTTCGTATCGACACCTATGATACAAACAAACTGAGTGGGTCAGGCTTGGGAGCCTGGTGAGCATATATGGTTTTCAACCCACAATAAATAATTTATTATGCTTAAACATCAAACAATCAACCCAATTACCCAATCCCCATTATCTTATTTATTTCTTAATGATTTACCCTAAGAATCAAATCTCACTCATTCCTAAGGATTCATCCTAAGGAATAGGCACGAAGTCCATCGCTGCCCAAGGTTTATACTACAAGCACTAACAAACGTCGATCAAGAATCGACTATCCTTCATCCAATCATTCCTCAGGATTGACCTAAGGAATTTATCCAAAGTCCATTGCTACCAAGGTTCATACAACATGCACTACGTCACATAGTCGCCGGGGTTTATACAATAGGCACTACGTCTCATAGTCGCCAAGGTTTATACAATAGGCACTACGTCTCATAGTCGCCAGGGTTTATACAATAGGCACTACGTCTCATAGTCGCCAGGGTTTATACAATAGGCACTACGTCTCATAGTTGCCAAGATTTATACAATAGGCACTACGTCTCATAATGGCCAGGGTTTATACAATAGGCACTACATCTCATAGTGGCCAGGGTTTATACAATAGGCACTACGTCTCATAGTCGCCAAGGTTTATACAATAGGCACTACGTCTCATAGTCGCCAGGGTTTATACAATAGGCACTACGTCTCATAGTCGCCAGGGTTTATACAATAGGCACTACGTCTCATAGTCGTCAGGGTTTATACAATAGGCCTCTCATCATTTTATCACACACCAACTATCTACCCATGTTTTACCCAACATATTTGTAGATAAAATACATATACAGTTTAAAACATGTATAAAACATCAATTCAACAGTCACCTCAATTAAACAATTAATATAATTACACGTAGCACATATTTTATATAAAATACTTCATATCTAGGTGTAAGATGAAGGTGACTATACACTCACATGATTTGATGATAATCGGGCAGCAATTCGTTTCCTAAAACGTTCGTTTCTAACAAAACCGGGAGTTTTATTGAGAAACCGGGCTCTGCGAACGGTCCGGCTTCAAAACCGAAAAGATAAATTTTCCGGGTCTTCGGGCACTTCGGGGCGTATTCCGGGGGTTATAATCGATACCGGGGCTTCGGGGGATGTGAAAATAGCCAAAATAGTGAAAAAGGGGCAAAAATTGTCAATTTCTAAATTCTAGCCGGGAGGGTTCGCACCCTCCTATTTATAGGCTGCGAGCTGCTGATCGGACGGTCAGGAGAGAAGCCACGCGGCAGCAGATCCGAAGGAGGCAGCACCTGCTCGCACGTGGGTTGCGCATGCGAGGGCCTCGCTGGAGGGTTCTGATTGGACCGAAGTCCGGGTCCGAGGTGGGGGGCTCGTGGCTCATGCGAGGCTCGGATGGATGTGTCACTACACACGCGTCGGATGCGAGGCTCGCCACCGAGGCACACGTGTCGGACTCTCGGCTGCGCACATGTCACTCCTCGGATGCTTCCACGGCTTCGGATGACTCAACATATTTCGGACACGTGGCACACATGCAGCGAAGGTGACGTGGCCGAAGCCACCTATGCGAAATTTCTCGGTTTTCGCACCAAAACTTCTAAAATCCATAACTTTCGCATACGAGCTCCGATTTTGACGTTCTTTATATGCACACGTAGGTAAAATTACGCTCTACAACATTTGTTTAGACTTCGTCGGCTAATTTTGAATTTAATTTTTAAATTATTATTTTTAACAGACCGGGACAGGAAATCCGTTAAAAATTCATAACTTCTTGATCCGACGTCCGTTTTTGTCTGTCTTTTTACCGTTGTGCTACTATTGACGAGACCTTCGATTCTCGTTTAGGCCGTGTCGGCTAAAAATCACTTAATCAAAAATTCGAGTTTTTAGCTGTCTACTCTAAGCTGAAACTTCGAAAAATCATAACTTGTTCATACGAAGTCAGATTTGGGCGTTCTTTTTATACCTACTCTCGGTTTAACGAACACTACGAGTTTCGTTTAGATCACTAAGGCTAAAAAGTAGTTTATCAAAAACTCACTTTTTACGACATTCAGCACCGTGCCGGTTTTGTCGCGAAAGTTCGACAGGTCATAACTTCTTCGTTATAACTCGGATTTCGGTATTCTTTATATATCCGTAATCCTTATCACGACCACTACAACTTTCTAAATAAATATCGTCTTTATCTAATATTTATTTTCGACGCTCATTTTTAGTCTTAATTAATTAAATCCTAATAATTAAGCATAAAACACATAAAACACATAATATTCACATAATTCCTTTTCATTTCTCCAAAATGAGTCACAAAGGTTAATCTAGACTATCATGTCAATATTAATGCCTAGCCTAGAAACACGGGCATTACATAATCGTTCTCAAAAACGATTTTCTCCGATAATAGAGACTCCTGTACTCCTCTCGACCAGATCAGCATAATGTTTTTTTTCCAAACCCTGTTACACTGTCTTTTATAGTTACTCTTAATTTAAAAAAAAATGAAATCAACTACTCCAATGTGTATTTTGTAAGTAGAATGTCGAATACTAGAAGTCGTCGTTCGTTAGATGATCTCCCACTAGAGATTTTGAGTCGGATATTTGTAGTATTAGGGACAAAATCTGCGAAAGACATCGTTTCTGCAAGACTTTGGTAATTCTCAATAAACATCAACTAATGAATGTATATTTGATGAAATACAACTTTATTTATTTGTTATTTACTGTGTATTTAAATTTTTGAAGTTCAAAGAAGATGTATGAAGCAGGGGTGATCCTCAAGTGTACAGAACAGCATGCATTGACATGTTTGAAGGAATGGGTCCAAAAAATATGAAAGTTGATTTATTTATACGCACATGTGCATTGCATAATAACATTGAAGCCATGTTCAGACAAGAAATTGTATGTGTAGTTTCAGTAATTATATGTAATATATACCATTTATTAATATTTAGTGTCATTGATGTTATATATTGATATTGTTATTCTATCAACAAGATGAGTGCTTTTATTATGGCAAATTTGATTTAGGATTGACTTTGTTGAGACAAGCAGCAAATGAAGATCATCTTGAGGCAATTTATTTTCTTAGAATGATCTACATTTAAAGAGGGTCTCATCAATGTGATGAAGGTATGTATATATGGTATATATGTAAATTAAATTATATATATAGTTAATTAAGACATGTTTGTAGTTTGGGGTTAGTATTTAGTTGTGTTGTGTTGTATAATATTTACTATTGTATTGAAAAGGATACATTGGATTAATTGATGCATATTTTAATGTGTAGGATTACAATTACTTGATGCCTATTTTAGCTGGGCAGTTCTGGATGATGGGGAGTACACGGGTGTTGTTGATAGTGCCAAAGAGTTGTTGCGGGCTGTTGATGTTGTTCATAGACTTACTGTCACACCCCAAAACCGGAACGGCGGAAACGTTCGGGGGTGGAGGACGTCATGTTCAGTATCACAACAATGCAAAGTAGTAAACAAGCAATAACATCATCCATTGCATTAATAATATAATTTCATACAAGTGTGTTCTGTCAAGTTATATAGACACCAAACATATACATCAAAATAAAAGATGAGTCTTGAACGAGCTCCATCTTCTCAAAACCTCGCACCGGTACGTGTCTACTGGTGACCTGAGAATACAAGTTATTTTGAAAGAGTTTATCAGCTTTAAAGCTGGTGAGATCATAAGTATATTAATGTATGTATTTGTATGAAAGCATTTGTAAGTCTTTAATTGAATAAGTTTGTAAAAGTTTGTAATTGAATAAGTTTGTAAAAGTTTGTAATTTTTTGAACTCTCCTAGAAAACCTTATGTTTCCTACTAAAAGTAGCCTTCTACGAAGGCATCTAGTATCTGTGTGTGTCTCTTGTAAGAGTGTGTATTTTCCCAAATCCGACTATCATTAACTAAAAATATAGTTTTTACATTATTGTTTATTGTGTCAAGATCACAAAGTAAATGTAATGGGAAAATGAAATAGTATTGTAGTGTTGTATTAAGTAACTACTGCTGTACTAACTACCTTAAACCAATTGTTATTTAAAGTACCATGTAATCGGCCTGTATCCTGCTACCGACTCATAGAAAAACGACGATGCAAGACGTCGTAAGAAATGACGTTTTTCACCTGTAGACTTGCAAGTCCCACTGTAGCGAGCAGCAAGGTGTAGGATAGTCAATCCATTATAGATCTATACACAAACTCATACGCTCCCCACTTAAGGAGATTCTGGATACAAAACGGTCGTGACAGGTAGTGTCATGCCCCGTTACGTGGCTCACATAAATGTAGTAATGTTCTAGTATATGTATGTGCTAGCTGTGTTGTGTGTTCTCTCCCTGTCTAGCATGTATTGTTTGTTTCTCATCATAGTATTCTATTGTTTGTTTCTCATCATAGTATTCTATTGTTTGTTTCTCATCATAGTATCTATTGTTTGTTTGTTATTGACTCATGTATGAACTGACTCATTGTATGTTTCACTGTTCTAGTAATAGTATTAATATCTCCCTAAACTATACCTATTATAGTTTACTTGTAATGTTGTTTGAATGTATGAACGTGTTTGTATACCTTTGCTACCCAAAGGTATTGAACTGAATGAAGTAACCTTTTATATCTATACACATATACATGATATATAACTAGGATTCAAACGACTTTCGGACAAATAACCTGAATACCCTAAGTCCACAACCAAACAAGGAACAGGAAGTAAGGTGAGTTATCAGTCCTAAGTCCTTTCAATCCTACTTATATAACTATATCTACATAGATACATAGAATATAAGTTAAAAGAGTTTAATAAAAGTATTTGATAAGAAAAAGAGTTTATAAAACAGTTTGAAGTAAAACAGTTTGGTAACACAGTTTGAAAAGTAAGAAATCCACTTGTTTGGTAGTTATTAATCACATGTGATTGATATAATAACTATAATAGTTCAACTTGTATCCCCTCCATAAAAGCATTTAAAAACATTTAAAAGGTTAATTAAGGGGTATGAAGTCACCTGTAGTGAGTGGTTTGGATGAACTGATGATATAGGATGCTAAGTGTCAAGTGAAGACTTGAACACACACAAAGATCCTACTTAACATATAATAACACATATATGTATCCAATTAGTCATTAAACAACTAATTAACCAAGTTAAGACATCCTAAGACATGTAAAACACTTGATTTAAGTGCTTATAAGTGCTAAGGATTGCATCTAAGGGTTGTAGGACTTGGTTATTGAGTTTGGGGTCCAAGGGTAAACTCTTTTGGAGTTTACGGTTTTGGGACCAACTCACATTGAGTTTACGGTTGTAAACCCATGAGTTTACGGCCGTAAACTCATGGTACTTTGACCATTTTGTGTTTTCAAGCTTTAAAGGTCATAAGAAGCATTCCTACTTCATGTTTAAGCCTTAGGAAATGTTTAGGGCACCATTTCACTCCTTTGTGGAGTTTACGGTCCTTGGACCACTTTTCCTTGGGTTTACGGCCGTAAACCCTAAAGGTTTATGGTATTTTTGATGTTGTAAGTCCTAAGCACATCAAGGATGGGATCTAGACTAGTTTCCAAGGCTTGGTAAGGGACTAGGGCACACTTTGGCCCCTTTATTAGGGTTTACGGTCCGAGAACATCTTGGACCGTAAACACCTTTGATCTTGTGTTTCTTTGGTGTTTTCTAGATGATTAAAGTGTAATAAGTCGTATAATACACTAGGGTAAGAGTACTTACTATGTAGAAGCTTGAAAAGGTGCTAAAAGTCCAAGAACACTAGTGTGTGTTCTTGGTGTTCTTGGTGAAACTAAGAACACTTGAAGATCTACACAAATGGAATGATTTCACGGATGAAATCATGTAAGATCACTAGATTAAGGAAGATATCGACTAAACAAGGCAAGAAACACTTACTTTCTTGAAGATCTTGAAGAAAAGTCGGATGATACTTGAGAGAGAAATGAGTTCTAGTTCTTGAAAATGTGAAAAAGTGAATAAAATGGCTAAGCGCCATATTTATACCCCTTGGGGTTTACGGCCGTAAACACCTTGTTTAGGCCGTAAACTCCAAACTCTTGGAGTTTTGGAACTTTATTGGTGCACAATAAACCCTAGGGCATCCTCTCTCCTGTTATCTCTTGAAGTACTAACTTTAAAACACTCAGACTGACTCCAAAATGCTTAACAGTTAGCAGAAACAGTTTTGACTTCTATTGAAGTGAATGGTTGTACAGAATAGAAATTTCGGGTTGTCACACATACAACGAATAACATCACATTCCAATGTGAAGACCCACGTCATTCTGTTAAATATGCATTTGCAATAGTCCATGATGAGGATGAGGATCGACAAAGATATTGCATGGTTTGTCGTTGGTATGTAGACTATGGTAGGTTTTGTGTATTTCTTAAAAATAGAAATGGTTGATAATAGATTGGACATTGAATATTAGTGTTCATATTGTATTGTATATTAAGTTGTATACTACTATAATTTTATTTTGGTTTTATGTTTACATCATTCTGTGAAAAGGGCATTTTAGTCATTTTTGCTTGCTATGTTGTTTGAGTAGGAAGAAGTATACGTAAAACCCATGTTCTTTTTGTGATGAAGTATAGTTAATGGAAATAAAAATAAGTTTGTACTGAATTCGTTATTAAGGAAAATAATCTATATAGATTACATACTTTAACATGCTCGGTTTTAAGGGTGTGCAAGAAGTGCAACCGCACAGGCCCGGAAAAAATAGGGCCCGAGTTCTAATAAAACTATATGGTTAATTAGTCATTATATACTATGTTTTTCAAGAAATTATACACAACTTGATTAGCACAACTGGCTTAACCGCGCCCTTTTCTAGCATAAGCTTAAGTTCGAGTTCGCTTCCCAGCAATATCTACTTTTATAATTCATTTTTACATTTTTAGCCATTAGTTTATGGCACATATTACCAATTCAAAAACATTTCATTCAAATCATATCTTACAAATTCCATTGATCATAATAATAATTCATCCATAGAATAAGAAAATTAATTAAGCATACAACATCCCAACAAATGTTGTCACAAATTGGCTACGTGTTTTGTTCCATAGCAAAACAAGCAAACGGAATCATATTCCATAGCAAAATTCCCTAGCAAAATACCTACGAATGATACTTACATAGAAAATCAACTATGGAATTGGTTTCCGTTACAAACTCCATTGCATAGTAACCACAATAATTAATTCCATAGCAGCAGTACAACAGAAAGTGATTTCGTAACAAATGTCGTTGGAAAATTGCTACGAATTTTTGTTCCATAGAACTATCGGTAGCATAATACCAACGGATATGGAGTCGGTAGCATTTTGCCTAGCAAGTCCCATTCTCGCTACAAGAAATAAAATTCGTAGACAATGTGTTAGCAACATTGCTATGGAATGACATTCCATAGCACGATCCATGGTAGATTAACAACGAAAATACGTCCCATAGCGACCTTCCCTAGCGAAATCGCGTTTTTCTTATAGTTTATGTATACATACTAGTAACTCGGTGTTATAAAACATATCATTGTGTGTGATTTAATGAGTAGATAGAGGAAGCATACGACTCGAAGTTTATCCACTCTTTTTACTCTTAGAGGGATAAAAGCGATATTTGTGGGCCCCTCCATGATTTGGTGATGACACCCCTAAGCGCTCGGCCCAGCCTGGACTAATTTGATTTGTTCAATTAGTCGGTCGTCATAAATCGGAAATCGGGAAACAACATATGGACAGAGAGAATGATTACAATCCATGTCTTAGTCCATATCATATCTTGTAGAATGGAGGAATATATGACCCCTTATCTAACGGACGCGTCATTGACTGGGTCAGAGTTTGACAGCGGCTTTTAAGAGCTACGATTGCTAGTCAGGATTTTGGATTTGTACTTGCAACAATAGTTATTAGACTTATCCAAGTGGGATATTGTTGGATTAGGTGTCTAAGCCCATAACTATAATTGGTATGTACTTGACCCGAGAATAGCATGGTCCATTTGGGTTGCATATCATCGGGACAATTTGTTAGGATGGACTTTTGAGAAGAGGTTATTTATGGTTTATTAAGATATTATAAGTTCTAATATATTAATATGAAATCATATGATTTAATTTGTATTGATCAATAATTAGTTTGGAATTAATTTAGTGATCAAAAGAGACTGATTAAATCAATGGGGACTAATTGTGTAAATTAGTTATATTTATATGTTGGGCTTATGATCCATGTTGGAGTAAGTTTTTGGTTGGATACATAAAGATTTGGGCAACATGAACCATTGATCATAAACCCATGGGTACGGATTAGGGTTAACCTATGACCCTTGGAATCCCACATATAAATATGTGCTCCATAGCCTAAAAACGTCTCCAACATGTTCTTGGAGTTCATGGAGGTTTTTAGTGCAAGAAGATTCTCTCTCAAGAGCCACCTTTGTCTTAGGTGTGTTGTGATTCCATCTGAAGCATTCATACTATTGGTGCTAAGCTCTTATAGCTTCAAGGTTTCCAACTACACTAAGAGGCATGTCATCTAACTTGTATTTCATGTTGTTTATACTTCATTGTATGATAGGTAGGATGATGCTTTGGAATATTGAATGTATGCATGTATAATAGAGAAAACATAGATCCAAAGCATCTAGGGTTGCATGTACACCATAGGAGTGTTAGAATGCTCAAAACCCTTCAGTGGTATTTGAGCCTAGGGTTGTTTTCAATTATACTTGATGCTACTTGTTGTTTAAGCTTGACAAATCGATTTTCTGCTGTTCTGGACAGTGGACTCGCCGAGTCCACTGGGGGACTCGCCGAGTCCCAGCACAATTCCGACCAACTCGCCGAGTTTGTTCCTGCACTCGACGAGTTGGTGCTCCAGAATGCAGATTTTCGATGTTTTTGGCTAGAATTGGACTAGGATCATTACCCTAAGCTATTTTTGAACTTATAAACTTGTTTTTATTGTGGTAATGATCATTCTTATCCAATTACATGAAATTTGTTTGATATGAATTATCTTGTTCATATGAGTTTAATCTAGATCATGGACATTATTTGACATGCTTGTTAGTTTATTTGATGATATTTATGGCCTTTAATGTACTCCATAACTTGTCCTCAAGTTATGGAATGTGAAAAGTTTTTCTTTTAAAGAGTTCACTAAACTCATAGGTTATGGTCTTGAAGAGTCTTTTTCCATAAATGTTTTTATGAACTCCATAACTTGTCCTCAAGTTATAGATTTTCAAGAGTCTTTTCATTAATGTATATATTAAACTCATATGTTATAGATTCCAAAAGTTTTTGAATAGTTCAAAACTTGCCCTCAAGTTTTGGAATTTGTAAAGTTTCACCTTTTGAATACTTTAGTTCCAAAACCCTAGAGTTTTAAACGTTTAAAATTCAACCCTTATACTATTATAATATTATAGGTTTAATATTTATATATATGTATAAGAGTAAAGTCAGTCTTACCGTTAGTAGGCCTCATTCACGAAGCCGGTCTATAAGGGGGGTATATGAATACTGCCTATAAATGGCAGTTTAATGGGTGTCCACTCTCATCCACCGCCTCCTTGGCTGGTGGAGGGTCGTTAGCCGAACGGGTAGGATAGGACACTAATTCTACCTTCATTAATAATGATAAATATAAAGTAACTAAACTTTTATTAAATTCCCAATCTTAGTTACTTTAGGAAAAATGTGAATATGGTGCAAACCCATGAAATTGCACTTTACACCTTGTTAAATCGTTAGTGGAGCGTGTGTGGTTAACCGACAAACTAATCTGGGACTGACAATGTGTGGCAAAGGGTACGTAGATGTTAATCATAGATCAATGGAGCATGTGTGGTTAACCGACACATTGATTAGGTGGTTGTAACATTGGGTGTACCAAGCTAATTTGCATGGTTATTCACACCTTATTTGTGATCCTCGGCATCCCAGTCACTAACTTGAAGGGCACAATTGAGATTAAACCTGCCATTGAAAAGTTCAATGAATCTCAAAAGATCTAGGAGTTTCAATTCACTTAAAACCTAAAATTCCTTTTCGTTTTTCGTGGTGGAAATTTGTAAATCGTCATTTACCTACCTTCAAGTATTTTTCAGATTGGATTACCGCCTCAAAGCGCTATTGGCAGGAAGGAAAGTCTGTATGTGCTCATGTCTTGGAGATGAAGTTACATATTGACAAGCTGGGAGAGTTGGGTGTCGAAGTCTCAAGGAAGTTGGCTGTTGACTGGGCTCTTCAATCACTTCCCGAGTCATATCGTGAGTTCATTAAGGACTACTATGTGACAGACCACGACATGACCCTTAATGATCTTACCTATTTGCTTGTTGCTGCTGAATCAACAATGATTTGGAGCACTGGTAAAGCAAATTTGATTGGAAGATGTACTTCCCAAACTTACATGTACATTGACAGTGGAAACATTGGAAGTCCAGAAAAGCCATCTCTTCCCAATGGAAAGGGATCGACCATAGTCAACCTGGTTGACCAAATGGTAAAGAGAAAGGCTAAGTCTGAGATAGTCTCGTGTACCATTACTAAAGAGACCATATGTTTCTATTGCCAAAAGAAGGGGCATTGGTTGCGAATCTGCCCTATTTATCTGAAAATTCACTAGGATGGTAAAAGTTAAAAAATTTGACTATGCTTCAGGTAAAGTCCACTATCTAACTCTATTAAGTTCCTATTTGGATATTCTTATTACATGATGTGACTAGGTCGCATTTTCATGTTTTGTAGAATCGAAGAAAAGAAAGGAAGCTTAAAGGAAAAATAAGCTAATTCTGATCGTGAAGAGATGGATTTTGATCGCATGATCTGAAGATCAGAATTTTGAGCTGCTGCTAAGAGTTATGATAGAGAATTTCCATCTTTGGGAAATTAAGACTAATTCCTTGTTCACATGTATATGTGAGTCAACTGAAGGACTAGGGGATCGGGTACACTAGGTTGTGCACTAGTCAAGTCCACCCCGAAGATCGATAAGACTATTCGTCATGATTTACTAAAGTTTAGTAAATATGGTTATGCTTACAAGTTTAAGTGTAATTCTGAAACATTGGAAAAGTTTCAATGTATGGCAGGACGAATGAGAAGAATCAAATTAGGCAGAAAGATAAAAGTTTCTCCAATCTGAAAAGATGGGAGAGTACTAAGTATCATGTTTTATGATCATCTTAAAGATTATGGAAAGCCATATCACAATTGATCCTCTAAGGACATCTTGGTGAATTTGTTTGGCTAAGAAGAGGAATCGTGAATTGTTGAAATGCTTAAATCAAGAAGATGAATCAAAATTCGTCCCAAAACAAGTCTTAGAGTCATTCTCCAAGATTGTAACCTTGAGTGACATGATCTTAAGAAAGGTTTATAACACTTATCAAATGTAGAGTAAAATTTTTTCTACTCTTGTACATTTGAAATTGGTAAGTTGTGATGTTTTAGATAGAACAAAGACCAACTAAGGCCAATTATGTGAAGTGTTTGTCTTGATAAGAACCCACACTAACTCTTGAATATTTGTTTTGTCAAGGAATGGTTCTTGACAGAGAATCTTATATGTCAAGAGGCCAGTGGGAGTCTTAAAGATCATGAAAGCTTCAAGAACTAATCAAGAGTAAACCTATTGTTAAACACTAGCACACGAATTAAGGTTTGTAGCCAATCGTGTTGACATATTCTTATTTCTATGCATATTCCAGTTATAGTTGACTATGCGTGTGAGTTCTATGAGTTCTCAATTGTTTGCATAACAACCTGGAAGCAATGGTAGGGCCCTTCTGCTGCCAACTGGCAAGAAATTACGATTGAACAAATTCAATCCATATGAGTTTGGATTTGTCACTAACCTTGTCTTTTGATTATGGTTTGACAAATTCACATGGATAGTAACACATACACCACAAAATCTAAGTGTCATAATTTTCTCTCCAATTCATGAAAATGATGGTAAGGAAACGCTTTCACAAAGTAGATTTTAAGGAGATAGCAGCTGTGATATTTGTATTCTCAAATTTGATTATGATTACGGCATACCTTTTCATAATTCGAAGTGTGAGGAATGGAAAAAAGTATAAACACTTGAGACATATTGCTGTAAGTTCTTAAATTGTTTAGACACACATGTGAGCTATCTAAGGAAAGGTGTATGAGTTTGAGAAGCCTAGATAAAGTATTATCAAAGCATCTCGTATCAGAAATCTGAACTTTGGTAAGAAAGTCAATAAGTATTGATTTATAGAAGTCCAGCTGATTTTTGGGTACATGTCATAGCTAGTGGGAGCATAAATGTTATGCTAATAAAAGTAATGATTATTATGCTAGTGGGAGCATAATCAGTTATAATGAATGTTGCAAGTTAAAAATGTTAATTATAGAAAACAAAAGTTTCAATTCGCAAATTGCAGGGTTTGAAAAGTTGTTTTGCTATAATTAAAGGAGAGGAATTGATACTTCATTTCAAATCTAAAAGCTTAGATTGAGATTTTTATCAGATTTAGTCAAATATATATATGAATGTTATGTTGTAATGGCTCAACATAAGGAAATTCTATATATGGATGTGTTAATTGCGTTCTCAAAATTCGACTATGATTATGGCATCCTTTTTCATAATTCGAATTATGAGAACATGGCAAATAGAAATAGAAATATTATAGCAAAAGACTGGTCTAGTATCATGTCTCTATGTGAGACATCATGAATCGTGTCCTATATACTTCGGATATAGGATCGATTATATGTGCTGTAATATCCATCTGTTCTAAATTTTCCAAATGCCTAGGGCATTAAGAGGGAAGAGGACTAGAACTGGATATGACAAAAATGATTAAGCGATTGTCAAGGATAATCTGAGGTTTACCAAAGATTGGTTGCTCATGGACACTAGGAAGTATGGTATAAATTTTGGAAAGGACCATATTGGCATATTCTGAATAAAGGACATTCTTGTTTAGAAGTGATAGTAAAAATAGGAATATGGAAATGTTTGCATAAGTGGAAGTCATTCTTTAAATCTGTGTAAGATTAGAAAACTTAATGCAAGAAGGATGTTCAAAGGAATGTACTTTGAGTGTGAGACTTCGTTCTCCATGGAATTGCTCTCCATTGGAATAATTTGGAATGTCTGTTGCGAAGTCTCTATGACTTTTGTGCCTAGTCATTACAAAAGAATCATTGCATATAAGTTTAGAATCTAACAGATTACAGTAAATGGAAAGAATTTGATATTCTTACATTACATTAGAGATTTGGGATTGTGAAATGAGCATCATTGAAATATTGTTAATTGATCTATTTCACAAAGCAAGGACAATAGACAAACATAGTGTTCATGCTTGGAGCATGGCATAGCTATTGTTTAGACAAACATAGTATGCATGCTTTGAGCATGGCATGACTATTGTTTTAATTCAAGTATTAAGTTGATTATTCGAAACATTATACAATGAATAATGAGTAATCAATATGGAACTCAAAGTTTTGGGGCATATAGGATTAGTAATATTATTGTGTTTCACTTTGTATGTTTTGACTTCCTGAATAACTAGGTTATTCAAACCATCCACAGTCGATCATACTTTGGATGTAGGTATTGAGACAAGAATTTCATGAATGAGTCTGTAGTTTGTCTAGGACAAGGTGGATGCAGTGTTCATGAGTGCTCCTGGAATAAGATTCGAGTATTAGATTCAACCCACGATCATTTGAATCACATCATGGATTTTATCACGAGTGATCATGAGACGATAATATCTTATATTCTTCAAAGGGAGAGGTATGAGTTGCAGTTTACAAGTCGGCTGCACATTGATGATATGTAAACGCACCGGTAACTCGGTGTTATTTGACGAGTAGATAGAGCAAGCATATGAGTCGATGTTTATCCATTCCTTTGACCCTTAGAGGGATAAAAGCTATATATGTGGGGCCCCTCAATGATTTAGTGATGACACCCCTAAGCGCTCAGCCGAGCCTGGACGAATTTGATTTGTTCAATTAGTCGGTAGTCATAAATCAGAAATCGAGAAACAACAGATGGACAGAGAGAATGATTATAATCCATGTCTCAGTCCATATGATATCTTGTAGAATGGAGGAATATATGATCCCGTATCTAATGGACGTGTCATTGACTAGGTCAGAGTTTGACAACAGATTTTAAGAGCTACGACTGCTAGTCAGAATATTGGAGCCATACTTGCAATAATAGTTATTAGACTTATCCAAGTGGGAGACTATTGGATTAGGTGTCTAAGCCCATAACTATAATTGGTATGTACTTGAACCGAGAGTAGCATGGTCCATTTGGGTTACATATCATCAGGACAATTTGTTAGGATGGACTTTTGAGAAGAGGTTATTTATGGTTTATTAAGATATTATAAGTTCTAATATATTAATATGAAATCATATGATTTAATTAGTATTTATCAAGAATTAGTTTGGAGTTAATTTAGTGATCAAAAGAGACTTGTTAAATCAATGGGGACTAACTGTGTTAATTAGTTAAATTTATATGTTGGGCTTATGATCCATGATGGACTAAGTTTATGTATGGATACATAAAGAGTTGGGCCACATGAACCATGGATCATAAACCCATGGGTACGGATTAGGGTTAACGCATGACCCTTGGAATCCCACATATAAATATGTGCTCCATAGCCAAAAAAATGTCTCCAACATGTTCTTGGAGTTCATGGAGGTGTTCTAGTGCAAGAAGATTCTCTCTCACGAGCCAACTTTGTCTTAGGTGTGTTGTGATTCCATTTGAGGCATTCATACTATTGGTGCTAAGCTCTTAAAGGTTCAAGGCTTCCAACTACACTAAAAGGTATCTCATCTAATTTGTATTTCATGTTGTTTATGCTTCATTGTATGCTAGTTAGGATGATGCTTTGGAATATTGAATGTATGCATGTATAATAGAGAAAACATAAATCCAAAGCATCTAGGGTTGCATGTACACCATAGGAATGTTAGAATGCTCAAAACCTTTCAAAAAGATGTTGAAGAATTGTTAAGTCCAACTACAGTTTTGAAGAATGATCCTAACCAGATTAAATCATTTAATTCTTTACTTTATATTAGTGGTGTTAAGTTTGATGTTAAAAATAATTTGGACTTAGGGAAAAAAATTATTGATTTGTTCGAAAGTGCGATTGGGGTTGTTGATGATCGCATGGAATTGAGGACAATTCCTTTTAAAGAGGGAGGGAATGATGCGAATAAAAAAGGTGATATGAGTGAAAAGGGTATCAGATGAGAAAGTGAATTCGGATGTGAAAAGGGATCACATTGCGATTGGATACGACTGGATACGATCGATTACAAGCTATCACAATCTGGTGCCTTTGGATGCGAACGAGGATGCGAATCATTTTGAAATGCGATTGAGTGCGATGCGTTACGATTGGCTCCAAACTGTCGGAATGCCTCCAAACTCCTTGTGACTTGTTGCGATCCTCAGAGTCAATGCTGACAACGTTGAAGTTTGGTTGGATGCAAACGTCGGAACAATGGTTACGTTTCTCAGAATTCTAGGGGCTTTTTGGGAGGAGCTTGCATGGCTATTGATGTCGGCTAGAGCTGGAAGATTCTAGAGACGTTTTTTTGACTTATTTTTTGCCTTTATTTAATAGTTTCCTTTTTATTTAATAGGTTCCTTTTACTTATTAGTTTCCTTCTATTTTGGAATCATTGGTAGGCTACAAATAGCTAGCCACTAATGTCGAATATTTTGACGTATCGTTGAATGAATTAAAATTTGAAGAACTTTTCTTCTATTGAATTGTGTACTCGCCCCCATGTCAAATCTAGGCAGCGTAATCTATCTGTCCAGTATGCTAGAAGCTTAACCGGACGGGCCATTTCACCGAGTATTGTAGGCTGAAGAAGGATGGGAAAAGGGCGTGCTATAAATACGGGAGTACAGACCACCTCAAAAATGTTTTTCATAAATTGAACAGGAGGCTAGGTAACAATGGTCAGAACCCGAGAAGGAAAGTCAACCAGAGAAATCAAGGTGGGCAGGCTAGGGGTGTTGCCTTTGTGATTGGTGCAGAAGAAGCTCTTCAAAACCCTGAAGTGATAACAGGTACGTTCCTCCTAAATAATCACTTTGCATCAGTAATATTCGATGTGGGAGCAGATATGAGTTTTGTTTCCTTAGAATTTAGACCATTAATTGACTTGAAATCGAGAAAGATGAAGAATGCTTATGTTATTGAACTTGTCGATAGGTATGAAATTAGGCTAATGACATAATTCATGGTTGTACTTTGAACTTAGCTGATAAACTCTTTAGCATTGACCTAATTTCCGTAGAGATAGGAAGTTTTGACATAATAGTAGGCATGGATTGGTTATCCAAGAATAGGGAGGACATTGGATTCTACGAGAAAGTCATTAGAATACCTATTCCGAATGGTGAAACTTTTATCATACGTGGTGAGAAGCCTGAACATTATGTCGAGCATGAAGATTCACAAGTACCTGAAGGAGGATTGTGTTGCATTCATGGCCCATGTAGTAGAAAGAGAACCCAAAGTAAAGCAAATCAAAGATATCTTGGTGGTGCAGGACTACTATTTCCGGAGGAATTTCACGGTCTTCCCCTACACAGAGAAGTCGAATTTCAGAGCGACCTAATTCCTGGAGTGACACCTGTAGTAAAAGCTCCATATCGATTAGCACCATCCGAGATGCAAGAGCTGTCAGGGCAACTTCAGCAACTTCTAGACAAAGGATTCATTCGACCGAGTTTTTCACCTATTAGAGTCCTAATGTTGTTCGTCAATAAGAAAGACGGATTGTTCCGGATGTGTATCGATTATATAGAATTAAATAAGTTGACGATCAAGAATCAATATCCCCTTCCTGAAATTGACGACTTGTTCAATCAGTTGTAGGGCACTTCATACTTCTCAAAGATTGATCTCCAGTCTGAATATCATGAACTAAGAGTTCATGAAGGAGACATTCATAAAACAAAATTTAGAACCCTTTACGGACACTATGATTTCTTAATCATGCCTTTTGGGCTAACGAATGCGCCATCTGTTTTCATGGACTTGATGAACAGGGTTCATAGACCGTACATGGACAAGTTTGTGATCTTGTTTATTGATGACATACTCGTTTACTCAAAAACGAAAGAATATCATGGACGACATCTGAAGCTAATGTTGGAGCAACTAAAGGAGCGGAAATTGTATGCAAAGTTCACTAAGTATGAATTCTGGATTCAGGAAGTACATTTCCTTGGTCATGTGGTCGGCGAAATAGGAATTAATGTAGATCCAACTAAGATTGAGGCAATCAAGAAGTAGGAAGCCCCAAGAACCGCAACATAAATACGACAGTTTCTGGGATTAGTTGGGTATTATAGACGCTTCATCGAAAATTTCTCAAGAATTGCTCAACCATTAACATCTTTAACCTAAAAGCATAAAACATTTCTTTGGAAAGAGAAACAAGAAGAAGCTTCTCAAATTCTAAAGAACAAGTTGTGCAATGCACCAATTTCGGCCTTACCAGAGGGATCAGAAAACTTTATGCTGTGTTGTGATGCGTCTCATTAGGGTTTAGGTTGTGTGTTAATACAAAAAGACAAGGTCATTGCGTATGCTTCCAGACAACTCAAACCGCATGAGAAGAATTATACAAATCATGATCTAGAACTAGGATAAATAGTTTTCGCTCTTAAGATATGGAGGCATTATTTGTACGGAACCAAGTGCATCATTTATATCGACCGCAAAATCCTTCAACATATCCTAGATCATAAAATGTTAAATATGCTACAAAGGAGATGTGTAGAATTGTTTAGTGATTATGAATGTGAAATACGACACCAACCAGACAAGGCTAACGTAGTAGTCGTCACACTTTGGATGAAGGAAAGAGTGAAACCTTCTTGTGTGAGAGATTTCGGAATAGTGGTACAAACGAGCTTAAAATCTCAAATCATTAACGCTCAGGAGAAAGCCTTAACTGAGGAAATTTTGCAAGATGAAACTCTACATGGGTTAGAAGAAAGATTTTGTCACAACTAGCATTTTAGCTAGGAAATTCTATTCTCATGTAAACATTCATCTAGTGTAATGACTTGTACTCTAAATGAATATCATACTCTATGCTCATTCAAATACATCTCATATGTTCAAGTTCATTATGGACTAGGATTCTCTTATTGGGCCTAGGAACCAATAAATCACCAATTCGACTATATTGGCCCCAAGAAACCCTAATTGGGTTCTAATTGGACCCACATTCATAAAACTTAACATTTTGGGCCATGTGGGCCTAAAATGGTTCATTTTATTCCTAATGGGCCAAATTGGGCCCTAAATGATTTAATTAACCCTAATGGGCCATAAACCCATTCCTTTTACCATATTGGGCCATGAGCTTTCATAAAGGCCCAATGGGGCGAAAAATATGGTTAGACTTCTTAAAATTCGAACAAGGCCAAGGTTGGGCCCAAATCATCTCATTCTTATTTCCTTGGCCCAAATCTCGGCTCAATAGAAATAATTATGCATATTAGACAAAAAAAAGGGAAATGAAGGGATTTTGTACATATGACACCACATGTTTGCATGGTGGATGTCCATGCAAACATCACCTCAAACTTCCTCTCCTCCACTTTTCTTATCTTCGGCCGAGACTCCCATTACTCCACCTCCATTTCTCATTTCAAACACTCTCAAGAAATCTCTCAAAAACCTTTCCTTCTTCCACCAAAGTTTCGAGATTTTGGGTGTGTTTCAAGAGGAGTTTTCATCAAAGATCATCATCCTTGGTAAGATCTCACAACCTACGTTGATTTACTACATCTTTAAACTCAAATCACTCCTCTTACACCATATTTTCATGGACCTTGATTCTTAGAAACATCCAGGTTCGAAAACCTCTTCAAGAGGCTTGCTAAAGTCGAAATCTCCTTCAATCTCTTCATCAAACCGAATCCAAACCCCAAAGTGAGTTCATACCCCCCAGATTTTGGTTTTACATGGTTTTTGGGGGAGAATAAAAGTTGCTATGTGTTAGATCTAAATATTTGTGCATGTTTATGTGTGTTTTCTAAGTGTATGTTGTGATTGTGTGAAGAAATTCATAGATCTAGACAATATTTGGAAACCACAATGCTTTATACAACTTACTATAAGGATAAATATGCTAAAACATGTGTAGATCCATAAGAAAACTAAACAACTCTTGAAAGAGGGTTATTTTTGACAAATAAACAAAAGATTGAGACTTTTATGCCATATACGGTTTTACAAGGGCTATAATGGTCTCATTTACATAAAAATGAGTTTTTGTAATATTCATAGTTTCCAAGGGGCTAAAAGTGAATTTTTTCGCATAATGGGCCATAAAATGGGCGTTACGGTTTTCTTGGGCTTAAAGTGTAAACCTTTGGTTTTTGTGGACTAAAATGTCATTTTATGCAAAGTTGTGTAAAAATTGCGAATTTACGGACTTTAGGGGCTGAAAATGTCACTTTCCTCGAATTTGGGCCAAAAATGTTATTTTTATAAAATTTGGGCCGAAATTGTCATTTTTATCAAAAATGGGCTGAAAATGTAAATTCTCATAATAAAGGGGCCGAAAACAGCAATTTAAATATATTTGGGCCAAAGATGCTATTATATATGATTTTGGCCCAAAAATGAAGTTTTTACCAAAATTGGCCAAAAAAGCTATTTTATTAGAATTAAGCCCATAAAAAGAAAACTCTTAGCCTTAAGGGACCTAAAGTGTCAAATTTTCCAAAAATGCGACTAAATTGTATATTTTCGGCCTAGTGGGCCAAAAATGTCACTATTACGAAAATTAAACCTTTTTATGTTATTCTGTTAAACTCTTAAACAAAAACAAACAACGAAATAATAACGATTGAGCTAAATACCTTGATAACATTTTATTGGGCCTAATACCCTCGTTACATGGCTAATGGGCCTTAGGGGCCCATTTAAATGTATATTGGGCCTAATGTTTTTCCATGACATGTTTATTGGAGCTTTATGGTCCATTTCCATGTTAATTTGGGACTGAACTATGGAACACATGTTTATTGGGCATTAGTGGTCCATTTACATGCCTATTGGGCCTGGATTACCCTTTTCACGTGTTTATTGGGCCTTATGGGTCCATGGGTCTGGACTAAAAATCACATGCTTAGTGGACCTTAACTGTCCCACTACATATTTGTTGAACTTCATGTACTCATATACATACGTTTGGATTTGAAAACATAAAACATACCCGTAAACAGTATACTTGGTGTAGTATATTACTCGTGAACAAGTTAAGGATCTAGTGAGACTTTTCGGTTGACACCCTTGAGTGTATGATCGTAGCCTATAGTTATAACCAGAGTCTCCTGGGGGGAGAGCGGGAGTTTGTGTATAGATCTATAATGGGTGACACCCCACACCTAAGTTGTTCGCTACAGCTAGACTAGGCCAGTCTAGGGTGACAAACCTTACCTTCGACAAACCGGCGTCTGATACGCCATGACAGGCGAATTAGTCATTATTAAGCATGGTTGTAACGACTCACATAGAGATCAATACCATCAGAATCTTACGGTATACAAATACAAATCGTGACGACACAAAACGTACACACACTAATACTTGGTCTTAGGGTTTTAAGACTACATTACTTTTACAATCAGAAAATATCGGATTTTCTGGGGAAAAATATACATTTGCACACTGCCTTCAATTTACAACAGAAACAAACAGGATTTCGGGAACTTATTCTTACATATTTTCTACAATGGAAACCACACATGCATTAATACTTGATTTGATACATCATTTTCAAACTCTTTTGCAAAAAATATCGGATTTTCTGGTGTTTTACTATCGATACAAAACTTTTCATTTAAAATAAACTTCTGAACTCACCAACATTGTTATGTTGACCGTTTTCAAAATAACTTGTATTCTCAGGAACTCGTTAAGCGGAAGAATAAACAAGAACATGGATTTTGTTTTGTGTACTGTAATTTAAAATATTGTACTTGATGTGAACAATGACAGTTGTATTATATAATGCATGGTGATGATGGTGTTATGTTTCATTTATATTCATTGTAATGATATTTCAAGATGAAGTCACGCGCAAGCCCCCAGACGTTTCCGCCGTCTGGTTCTGAGGTGTGACAGATTGGTATCAGAGCATTGTTTATAGTGAACTAGCATATATAATCATACTTGATATCTAACTATAAATACAATGGGACCAAAACACTCTGAATAAAGTGCATACAATAAAACTATAACCTTAAAAGTCTATGGAGGAAATGGAACACTGTGATTAAACTCGGGCACTTATGTAGTCATATTGGAGGTAAATATAGCCTAATCAACTATATTTATTCAAAATATTACCAACATGTGTTTGGGGGTAATAATGGCGGGAAATTGACATAGAAACTTACCTCATATCCAAAACTTCTAAGGAATTCAAAGAAAAATAATTAAAATACTATAGGAGTATTTTGGAAATACTATATGCATACATTTTGTTACAACGTCTTACACCCCTCGTGCAGACTCTATGGTCGGCTTTCATCATCCTGGAGATCCCTATTTCCCTAATCAGGGAAATGGTGGATGGTTAGAACCCGAGAAAGAACCCGAGGAAGAACTGGAAGAGGAGCCCGTGGAAGGACCGGCAGAACCGGTAGCCGACTTGGACGAGGAGGAGGCAGAGGGCAGCGACACAGATGTCTCAGACAAGGGGTCCGAAGTCATCGATCCTCCATACATGGCTAGGGTGCCCCCATACCGGATGGGCCCCAATGGACCTACACCCCCATGGGCACACGACATATGGAAATGGAGCCGCCAGCAGGGGGTGCGGCCCCTATTTGTTATGAACCGGGACTACTATGATCTGAGTCACGGTGGACCCACCGATCGAGCCTTGCCGGTGATAGTGAGGAGGACTCGCGACATCGACGAGCAGGCGCAGGTGACCACTGGCCAAATGGTAGCCATGAGAGCCGCAATGGAGCGCACAGAGAGGATGACGCACGAGGTAGTCAGGGACTACCAGGTGCGTCAGGCAGCTTTGGAACCCTGGCTTCGGGACGCCAAGCGCCACCTGGCTAGACTTCAGGGTGCATCCACCTCATCATCAGCACCACCAAATCCACCCCGTCGCGACTAGCACCTGTTCCTGTACTATCGTTATGATCTTCTTTTTATGTTTTACTATATGTACTATCGACCATATGTTTAAGTGATTACACTACTCATAGGGTCGTCATGCTGTCAGATTATATGTTTCCCCATGTACTTTATGCCTTTTGGCAAATTTTCATGTATTAAAAATGATTACTATTAATGGAAATGTTCTATGTTTTATCGTGATGTTGTTATCTACTATGTGTTTTATTTCCTGGTTTATGTTAATACATGGAATCACTTAGATGCACAAATCGATTCGCCGAGTCTGTGGAATTCTAAACTCTGAATACTATATGTACTCAACATCTTTTCGTTCTTTGACAGAAAGATGCCTCAAAGACCCAACCGTGGAAACAACACAACACCGACCCCACCAGAAATAAACTCAGTTGCATTCCAAGAAGCAGTGTTCGCTGCGGTCACTGCAGCACTTGTGCAGATTCGCAACGGAAACAACGGAGAAGGCAACGGACAGGGAACCGAAAGCACAAATCAAGGAACAAACCATGGACCCACACGAACCTGCACCTACAAGGACTTCACCAACGCCAAACCTCGAACCTTCAATGGAACAGGAGGCGTAATAGCCCTGAAGCGATGGATTGAGAAGGTGGAATCAGTTTTTGAAATTTGCGGGTGTCCGGATGCGTGCAAGGTCAAGTTTACGGCCTACACATTCATTGATCAAGCTCTCTCCTGGTGGAACGGCCAAGTAGAGGCCATGACACTCCCGATGGCGAACGCGATGCCATGGGAAGAGCTTAAGGAAATGATGTTGGCTGAATACTGTCCAAGGGGCGAAATTCAGAAGATGGAACAAGAGCTATGGAACCTCACGGTTCAAAATTCCGATATCGACGCATACATATCCAGGTTTAGCAAGCTATCTCTCTTGTGTCCCGGAATGATCACCTCTGAAGGGAAAAAGATTGAGAGGTTTATCTAGGGATTGACCACGCCAATCCAAGGGAATGTCATTGCGGCAAACCCTGACGTATGATAGTGCAAAGAGGCTGGCCAAGAAATTGTATGATCATGGCAACAAAAAGGGTGCCAAAACAGGAGAAACGGAAGTTAAGAAAGAAGGTGAGAACAAGAAGGGAAAAACAACAAGCGGAAGGGAAAACAAAAGTCTGAATCATCAAAGAAACAACAAATTGTGACTGTCCATGCTGCAACTCAAGCTACCATCACACCACATGCTCCAACCTCATCCACACCAAATAATCCCAAGCAATACTCAGGGACCCTTCCTAAGTGCATCAAATGCAATTTTCATCATCGGGGAGAATGTAGAGAGATACACTGCACAACCTGCAATCGAAGGGGTCACACTGCAAGGTACTGCAGAACATATCTACAACAAAACCAACAGTCAAACAACAACAACAACAACAATTGCAACAACAACAACAACAACAACAATGCTCGGGCCAGCTACACCTGCTATAGGTGTGGAGAAACTGCCCATTTCCAGCGCAACTACCCCAAAGCAAACAATCAGGGGGCCGGAGTAGCAGGCAGAGTGCTGACAATGGGTCAAGGCGAAGCAGTGCACGACCCAGCAGTTGTTACTGGTACGTTCCTACTTAACGACTCGTACGCATGCATATTATTTGGTAGTGGGGCGGAGCGAAGTTTCGTCAGTAATAAATTCAAACACTTACTGAATCAACAACCCCAGAAGCTCAACAAAGCCTTCAAGGTGGAAATGGCTAATGGGAAAACTGAAACAACCAAAGATATCTATGTAGGGTGCACATTAACACTAAACAATCACTCCTTTCAAATAGACTTGATGCCAGTAAATATTAGGAGTTTTGAGATGATAATCGGCATGGATTGGTTAAGCCCCCACCATGCTGATATTATGTGTTGCGAGAATGCCGTTCGCATTCATCTCCCCAATCACGAAACCTTAATAATCTATGGCGATAAACCTGGCGCCAACCTTCGCCTTATTTCGTGTATCAAGGCTCAAAAGTGTTTACACAAGAAGAACTACACATTCCTTGCTCATGTGGTGGATAAGACTAAAGAAGAAGTGAACATTCAAGACAGTCCAGTGGCATGTGACTTCCCAGATGTATTTCTAAAAGATCTTCTGGGAATACCCCCAGAAAGACAGGTCAAATTCTGCATCGACTTGATACCAGGAGCCACACCAATTGCCAAATCACCCTACAGGTTAGCTCCCGCCGAAATGCAGGAGTATCCAGTCAACTAAGCGAGCTGCTGAGCAAGGGATTCATCCGACCAAGCTTCTCACCCTGGGGAGCTCCGGTCTTGTTTTTCAAGAAAAAGGACAGATCCTTTAGAATGTGCATCGATTATAGGGAACTAAATAAGCTTACCATCAAAAATTGGTACCCACTTCCACGAACCGACGATCTGTTTGACCAACTTCAAGGAGCTAGTTATTTCACAAAAATAGATCTAAGATCCGGTTATCATCAACTCCGAGTTCGGGAAGAGGATATTCCCAAAACCACTTTTCGAACACGATACGGTCATTACAAATTTGTCGTGATGCCCTTCGGTCTGACAAATGCCCCCGCTGTACTTATGGACCTCATGAATCGAGTCTGCCGCCCATTCCTGGATAAATTTGTGATTGTCTTCATCGACGATATTCTCATTTATTCTCGAAGCGAAGAAGAGCATGGTCAACATCTCCGTCAAATCTTGGAAACCCTAAGAACAAAAAGACTGTACGCGAAGCATTTCAAATGCGAATTCTGGATCCGTAGTGTAAACTTTTTGGGTCATGTAGTCAGAAAGGAGGGGATTCACGTAGATCCTTCCAAGATAAAGGCCATTGAAGGTTGGGCTATCCCGAGAACCCCAACAGAAATCCATCATTTCTTGGTTCATGCAGGCTACTACCGGAGGTTTATCCAAAAAATTTCTAAGATCCCCAAACCCGTTACAGCCTTGACACAAAAGGGTGTGTCTTTCGACTGGGCGGAAAAGCAAGAAGCCGCCTTCCAAACCCTAAAGCGAGCCCTTTGTAGCGCACCAGTACTATCCTTACCAGAGGGAACTGAAGATTTCGTGGTCTAATGTGATGCTTCGAATCAAGGTTTACGGTGTGTCCTCATGCAGCGCGGAAAGGTGATAGCTTACGCAGCCAGGCAGCTAAAGACGCACGAAGTAAATTACACCACTCATGATCTCGAGCTGGGAACGATGGTCTTCACCCTAAAGATTTGGAGGCACTACCTCTACGGTACAAAGTGCACCATTTTCACCGACCACAAAATCCTCCAGCACATTCTGAATCAGAAGGAGTTAAGCATGAGGCAACAAAGATGGGTTGAGCTGCTAAATGATTACGAGTGCGAGATTAAGTACCACGAGGGAAAAGCTCACGTGGTAGCCGAGGCCCTGAGTAGAAAGGAATACTCAGGTCGCCGGGTGAATACCTTAACAATAACAATCCAATCCCATCTAAGCACTCAAATCAAAGAAGCCCAAACAGATGTATTGAAGCTGGAGAACGTCACAAATGAAACGCTGCGTGGAATAGACAAGAACTTTGAAGTCAAGGAGGACGGAGGTTACTATTTCATGAACATAATCTGGGTCCCTAAACTTGGGGGATTCAGAGAAATTATCATGAATGAATCTCACAAGACGCGATATTCCATCCATCCGGGTTCAGATAAGATGTACCTGGACATAAGGCAGCATTATTGGTGGCCAAATATGAAGGCAGAGATAGCCACTCACGTGGGTAAGTGTCTCACTTGTGCCAAGGTGAAAGTGGAATACCAAAAGCCCTCGGGACTGTTGCGACAGCCAACGATACCTGAATGGAAATGGGAAAAGAGTGCTATGGACTTCGTGACCAAATTACCAAAGACAGCAGACAGATTGGATGATATCTGGGTAATCGTCGATAGGTTAACAAAATCCGCTCATTTCCTGCCTATAAAAGAATCCTACAAGATGGAAAAGCTGACGCGAATCTACATCAAGGAGATCGTAAGACTTCATGGAGTACCGGTGTCTATTATCTCGGATCGAGATAGTAGGTTTACCTCAAGGTTTTGACAGTCTCTTCAGAAGGCAGTGGGAACACAATTGGACATGAGTATTGCTTATCACCCTGAAACCAATGGCCAAAGCAAAAGAACCATACAAACACTTGAGGACATGCTGCGAGCCTGTGTGATTGACTTCGGCAAGTCATGGGATGCCCACTTGCCCTTGGTCGAATTCTGATACAATAACAGTTATCACACGAGCATCAAGGTTGCTCCTTTCGAGGCTCTTTATGGTCGTAAATATAGATCGCCTCTATGTTGGGCTGAGGTGGGTGACACCCAACTAGCGAAAGGACAATCACCAGACAACACTCTCACAGGGCCAGAGATCATTCGGGAAACAACTGAAAAGATAGTCCAAATCAAACCTCGACTTCAAGCGTCGCGAGATCGACAGAAAAGCTACGCTGACAAACGACGGAAGCCTCTGGGATTCCAAGTCGGAGACCGGGTACTATTGAAAGTCTCTCCCTGGAAAGGAATGATTCTCTTTAAGAAACGGGGAAAACTGAACCCGCGATACATCGGACCGTTCGAGATTCTCGCCCGAATTGGTCTGGTAGCCTATAAGTTGCAGCTACCTTTGGAGCTCAGCAATGTACACCCCATGTTCCACGTCTCGAAATTGAAAAAGTGCTTGTCAGATGAAACTCTTGTCATTCCTTTGGAAGAGATCGAGATAAAAGAAAATCTCCTGTTCATCGAAGAACCAGTTGAGATATTGGATAGGTAAGTGAAGTGTACGAAGCAGAGCTGCATTCCGATTGCGATGGTTCGATGGAACGCTAAGCGTAGACCGGAATTCACATGGGAACACGAAGACCAGATGAAGCAGAACTACCCTCACCTATTCTCTCATTCTTAAGTCCAGCTTTCGAAAGAATTTCAGGAAGAAATTCCCTCTAACAGGGGGATGATGTCACAACTATCATTTTAGCTAGGAAATTCTATTCTCATGTAAACATTCATCTAGTGTAATGACTTGTACTCTAAATGTGTAACACCAGTCAAAATAGGTCAACAACAAACACATGTGATTATGCCAATCATGTAATGTGATTTTGTTAAACTAGTAATGTGATAAACGTACTATGTAGTTCAAGATAAATTTTAATACAAATATGAACTTTCATTATGATACAACTCAAAGTATATGTCCATACGATTCCAAAAATGTAGAGAACGTCTAAATCTGACTTCGCATGAAGAAGATATGATAAACCGAACACTATAAATCTCTATAATAATAGGAATTAAAAATATACTTAGAATTAGCTATTGGAGTCTAAAAGAGAGTTGTAGCACTCGTAATACGCGTGGATATAAAGAACGTAAAAAACGGAGTTCGTATGTGAAAGTTACGACCTTCCGAAGATGCAGCTGTCTTAGAGCATGACACGTGGCAGGAAACCCTAGCTGTCTGGATTCACGACGTGAACCTTAGATTCACGACGTGAAAGTAGTCCAGGGCACATTTCGGATCTAGAAAGTGAATGACGAGGCTACGAAGGGATAAGTTCAATCCTCCCGACGTCGACATCAAATTCACGACGTGAAACTAGAATCGTGACACCTTCGGAAGGTAGAAGACGGATGGCAAGTCTATGAAGAGATAAGATCCAAAGTCACCACGTGAACAAGGATTTTTTCATGTCGTGATGGCCAAAAATCTTCCTATAAATAGCAAGTTCGACCATTTGCTTTCTCACACCTGATCTCCTTCTTTCTCTCTCATTTGTTGAAGCACTCTTGCATCCCGAGCCCCGACGACCTCCTACCGCTGACCGTTTCTGCTTAGATTACATAAAATCATCATACTAAGGTGAGTTTCACGGCCCCACTTTCTAATATTTTCGGGGGAAAACGCATGCTAAATATTATATATACTTTATTATTATATCTATATGATAGTATATTAGTATCAACGTACATAGTTATAATAACCGGGATATAGTTATTTCATATCTAAAAATATACAACTATCGTAAAGTTGTTAGCATGTTATTGTTTTAGTAGTATACTAATGTAGATCTTGAGTTATACTTAGGATTCTATATATATTTCGTGTGCGATATAGTTCCGAAGTTGTATTCGGAAGTTCTATATATAAAGTATGTTGTTATTATTGGTTTTATGTCAAGATAAAACTTGATATGCTATATGTTGTTATTGTTAGTTTTATGTCAAGATAAAACTTGATATGCTATATGTTGTTATTGTTAGTTTTATATCAAGATAAAACTTGATATGCTATATGTTATTATTGTTAGTTTTATGTCAAGATAAAACCTGGTTTTACCTCAAGATATAGCTGTCATACTGCCTAAATGTTATGAAGTTAGGAGTAATGTTTAAGAGCATAGTCAAATTTTGAAAACATGGCAAATAAAAATATTGTAGCAAAAGACTGGTCTAGAATCATGTCTTTATGTGAGACATCATGAATCGTGTACCATTTGCTTTGGGTACAGGATCGATTGCATGTGCTATAATATTTGACATTTCTAAATTTTTCCAAATGCCCAGAGGCATTAAGAAGGGAAAAGGTCTAGAATTGGATATGACTAAAATGATTAAGCAATTGTCGAGGACAATCTGAGGTTTACCAAAGATTGGTTGCTCAGGGACAGTTGGAAGTATAGTGCTAATTTTGGAAGGACCATATTGACATATTCTGAAAAGAGGCATCTCTTATTCAGAAGTGATAGTCAAAATGAGAATATGGAGTTGTCTCCATAGGTGGAAGTTATCTGTGTAAGATTAGAAAACTTAATGCAAGAAGAATGTCTAAAGCAATGTACTTTGAATATGAGACTTAGTTTCCATGGAGTTGATCTCCATTGGAATACCTTATAATGACTGTTGACAAGTCTTTGTGACTTTGTACATATTCATTACAGGAGGGTCAGTGCATATAAGTTTAAAATCTAAACAGATTTCGATAAATGATAGGAATTTGAAATTCTCACATTTTTCGATAAGGATTTGGGAGTGTGAAATTAGAATCATTGAAATTATATTCAATTGGTTTATTTCACAAAGTAAGGATCATAGACAAGCATATAGTGCATACTTGGTGTATGGAAAAGCTATTGTTTAAGAAAAACATAGTGTACATGCTTGGAGCATGGGACAACTAGTGTTTTTAATTCAAGTATAAAGTTGATAAAACCGAAACAATGAATAATGAGTAATCAGTATGGTGATAAATAAAAGTGTTTATTTATATTGATAGGGTTTGATACCATATTTGATTCATTTATTCTTGTGTTTCACTTTGCATGTTTTGACTTCCAGAATAACTAAGTCGCTCTTCCTGAATGATTAAGTTATTCAAACCATCCACAGTTGGTCATATGTTGGAAGTAGATATGAATCAAGACTGTCATGGGTTGGTTTGTAGAGGTCCAAGTTGGTGGACAAAGTGGTGCTACAACACTCATGAGTGCTCATAAGTTATGAGTATTGGATTCAACCCGCGCTCATTTGAATTACTTCATGGATTTTATCACGAGTGATCATGAGACGATAATATCTTATATTCTTCAAACCTAGAGATATGAGTTGTTACTATGAGTTGGTTATACATTGATTGCACGAAAACGCATTTGGTAACTCGATGTTATAAAACGTGCCTTTGTGTATGATTCAACAAATAGTAGAACAAGCCATATGAGTCGAAGTTTATCCACTCCTTTTACCTTCGGGATAAAAGCGATATCTGTGGGCCCCTCGATGATTTAGCGATGACACATGTGAGTGCTTGGCCAAGCCAGGACTGATTTGGTTTGTTCAATCAGTCAGTCACCGAGTCATGGGAAGCACTGAGGTGGTGCTTAAGACCACTGAGTTGATTCAGTAGTTACGTGACCGTATGTGGGTCACATAGAGTCGTCAGAAGAGTTATGCTGACCGACGTCGTTCGAAGTTTCAGGTGGGGGATTCTATATCACTGAAGGTGTCACCTTGGATAGGTTTCATCCGATTTCGGAAAAAGGGTAAGTTGGGCCCCCAATTTATTGGTCCATTCAGGATTTTTGCCTGGGTTGGTAGTGTTGCTTATCGGATGGATCTTCCAAATGAGCTTAGTCAGATCCATAACACTTTCCATGTATCTCAGTTACGGAAATGTGTTGCCGATGACTCTACGGTGATTTCGTTAGATGACATTCAGGTGGATGAGCGCCTGAATTATGTGGAGAAGCCCATTGCGATTCTTGATAGGAAGATAAAAAATCTGCGTCATAAGGTGGTAAATTTGGTAAAGGTGCAGTGGCAGCACCGAAGAGGCTCCGAGTAGAACTGGGAGCCTGAGGATTAGATAAGAGAGAACTACCTAGATTTATTCGCATCAGAGGACTTTAGGGACGAAGTCTAATTCAAATGGGGGAGAGTTGTAACATCCGAATTCAGGTAATTTCCCTTTTAAGTTTTTGTTGATATTTGAGTTGGCAAAGAAGACCCCTCGTACGCTGGGCGTACGTACATGTACGCTTAGCGTACTGAGGCGCGCATAATCGGGCAACTGAGCCTCGTACGCAGGGCATATGTGACTTGTGTCTAAAACCCTAATCTTCGGACTTATCCCTTATTTAAACCCATATATGGCCTTTGGACCCTCACCTTTATCAGCCTACTTACCTTTAAACTGTTGGATTAATGTCTAAGTCCATAACTATATTTGGTATGTACTTGACCCGACCCGGCATGGTCGATTTGGGTTGCACTTCACTGGCACAATTTATATGGATAGTCTTTTGAGAATAGTATATTTATGATTTATATTAATATATTATAAGTTCTAATATATTAATATGGAATCATATTATTTAATTATATTGATCAAGAATTAATTTAGAATTAATTAAGTGATCAAAAAGAACTAATTAAATATGGACTCTTATATATATGGAATGGGCCAAGTTCATTTAGGTTGGGCTAAGCTTTCATGGATGGTCCATGGAGCTTTTAACCCATGGATCCTATGTAAATGAAAGGTCATGGGTATTAGGGTTTACATGGATGTAACCCTAATCCTCCATAATATATAAAGGGGTCCTTGGCTCACAAAATTGGAACAAGTGTGTGAAAATAAGAGTGGGCTGATTTTAGTGTGCATACATATTCTCTCAAGTTCTTCCAAGGTGTTTTGGTGATTTGTGATTCCATTTGAGGCTTCCACACTATTCGGGCTAAGCTCTTAAAGCTTGAAGACATCAAGCTACATCAAAAGGTATGTCATCTAACTAGAACTTTGTAGTATAGGTGCTTCATAATATGCTAGTTAGGATGAAACCTTGGAATAGTTAATATTTGCATGTATAATAGAGAAAACATAGATCCAAGGTTTATAGGGTTGCATGTACAACATAGGAGTGTTAGAATGCTCAAAACCCAACAGTGGTATCAGAGCCAGGTTGTTTTCTGTTATATTGATGCAAATTTTTTATTTTCAAGTTGAAAAAAAGGAAAAAAAAACATGACGTTTGTCAAATTTTAAGATAATTACTTGTTTTCTGAAAAACGAATTATTTGTAAAATTTGAATCATTTGTTATATGAGTTGAATTAGGTCAAATTTAGTAAAAGATAAAATGATATGATTATTTTATTAGTTTTAAAAGTTTGATCTAAATGTTTTTAAGGAGTTACATATTTTGTCATAAAATTTTGGAGCTCAAAAGTTTTTTTTAAAGTTGTGATCTTAAGGGTTTTTGAAACTTCCATAAGTTATGGATATGAAAGTTTTTTTTTTAAAAAAAAAATATTTTGATTCAAAGTTTATATGGAGTGACAAAATTTGGTGTTAATGTTTTAAAGAATTCCATAACTTGTTCTTAAGTTATGGAACATGGAAAGTTTCATCATAAACACCATTAATTCCATAAGTTATGGAATCCAAAGGTTTTCAAGAATTACAAAACTTGCCCTCAAGTTTTGGAATTTGAGAAAAGTTTTTTATGAAAAAAAGAATTGAATTCTAAAACTCTTGGGTTCATAACTTAAACAATTAATTAAATGGTTTTAATTTTGAGTTTAATAATTGGAATTATGATGTTTTGTTGAATAGTTCAAATTAACTCTTATGGACTTTATTAATAGTTAATTAAAGCGTTTAATTAAAAGAGTATTATTAATCCATATATATATGGTTTGAGTTTAATTAAATTAAAAGTCTAGTTTAATTAATAGATTAAACCACCAAGTATTTTAAATGTCTAAAATACACCCTTATACTATTATAATATTAAAAGTTTAATATATTATATGTATAAGAGCAAGTCGTCTTACCATTAGTAGGCCTCATTCACGAAGTCGGTCTATAAGGGGGGTATAAGGTTACTGCCTATAAAATGGCAGTTTAATGAGTGTCCACTCTCACTCACTGCTTCCTTGACAGGTGGAGGGTCGTTAGCCGAACAGGTAGGACAAGGACTATAATTCTCCCTTCATTATAAGTATAATGATAAATACTAAGTAACTAAACACTTATAAATTCCCAATCTTAGTTACTTAGGAAAATGTGAATAAGGTGCTAATCCATGAAATTACACTTTGCACTTTGTTTAAGCTGTTAGTGGAGCGTGTGTGGTTAACCGGCACACTAACCTGGACTTAACAAGGTAGGCAAAAAGTAACTTAATGTTTATCATAGTATCGTTGGAGTGTGTGTGGTTAACCGGCACATCGATTGAGGGGTAAATATTAAGGGTACCAAGTATATTTGCATGGTTACTTCACACCTTGTTTTGTGATCCTCGTCATCCCAGTCACAAAACCTGAAGGGCACACTCGAGATTGAAACATGCCATTGAAAAGTTCAATGAATCTCAAAAGAATCTAGGAGTTTCAAAACCAATTAAAACTTAATAATACATTTCGTTTATCTTGGTGGAAATTGGTGAATCGTCATTCACCTACCTTCAAATATTTTTTAGCTTGGATTACGACATCCCTCTTCCAAGTTATAAAATAGTTTGTTGGGTCCTAGCCTTAATATATCATATTGGGTGTTATATTAAGGACTTAAATCAACTTTACGTGAATTTCTCCCATTGTTGATGTCTGGTTTAGACAACAATGATCTTCCCAAACCAAGCTTTCCTAATGAATATGACTTCCCGAGTTTGGCTCATGGAAGTCATACTTCTCTTCCTCCACCTCCTCCAATTATTCTCCCTAACCCACAAGTTCAAGGTCACTCAAGCCCTAATGGCAAGCAAGGTCTATGTGTGATCACATCTTAGAGATGAAGTCACATATTGACAAGCCGGGAGAGTTGGGTGTCAAAGTCTTGAGAAAGTTGGATGTTCAATCACTTTCTAAGTCACATAGTGAGTTCCTTTGGGACTACTATGAAACAGACTATGACATGAACCTTAATGATCATATCTATTTGCTTGGTGCTGCTGAATCAGCAATGATTTGGAACGATAGTAAAGCAAATTTGATTAGAATATCAACTTCACAAAAACTTTATGGACAGTGACAATGGTGACACTGGAAATCCAGAAAAAGCATTCTCTTCCTAATGGAAAGGGATTGGCCATAGTCAACCCGGTTCACCAAATGGTAAAGAGAAAGGCTAAGTCTGAGATAGTCCCATTACCAAAGGGTCCATATGTTTATTTTGCCAAAGGAAAGGGCGTTGATTGCAATGCTGCCAAATTTACCTAAGGATGTTAAAGTCAATAAGTTTGACTCTACATCAGGTAGAGCCCATTATCTAACTCTGTTAAGTTCTATTCTGAGATCCTCATTACATGATGTGACTGGGTCACATGTTGATGTTTTAAGAATCAAAGAATAGAGAGAAATCTTAAAGGAAGTATATGTTGATTCTGATCGCGAATGTGGATTTCGATCGCATCAGAATTTTGAGCAGTTGCTTAAGAAGTTATGATATATTGCTAAGGAATAGATAACAACAATTTTCCATGTGGATTGTAAGGATAAGTTTTTCCGCAAAGTTTTAAAATAAAAGAAAATTGTTTAATTTTATTTATTTGAAGTATCCTTACAATGGCATTTGTGGAAAATTGTTGCTTATATGTTTCCACTGACAGCAATATTGGAAAATGGATTTGATTCTTTCATTTGTGGTAGTGTCTAAATTTACCAAATCAGGAAAGTTCCTCATCGCCCAAGTTTCAATTGGACCGAAACTTGGAATCATGCAAGTTGAATAGTATGATGAATGAGAACTTTCAAGCATTGGAAAATCAAGACTAATTACTTGTTCACATGGATGTGTGAGTCAAGTGAAGGACTAAAGGGATCGAGTACACATTCTTGTGCACTGGTCATGTCCACCACAAAGCTCGTTAAGACTATTTGATTTACTAAAGTTTAGTAAATATGCTTATACTTACAAGTTTAAGTATAATTCTGAAACATTGGAAAAGTCTCAATGTATGGCAGAACGAATGGGAAGAATCAAATTAGGCAGAAAGATAAATGTTTCTCAAATCTGAAAAGATGGGAGAGTACTTTAGTATCATGTTTGTGATCATCTTAATGATTTAGAAATCATATCACAATTAGTCCTCTAAAGGTCATCTTAGTGCATTCTTATGACTAAGAAGAGGAGTCATGAATTGTTGAAATGGTTAGATCAGGAAGATGAGTCATACTTCGTTCCAAAACAATTCTTAGAGTCATACTCCAAGATTGTAACTTGAGTGACATATCTTAAAGAAAGGTTTAAAACACTTGTCAAATGTAAGAGTAAAAGTGTCCTATTCTTGTACATTTGAAATTGGTAAGTTGTGATGTTTTGGATAAAACAAAGACCAACTAAGGCCAATTGTGTGAAGTGTTTGTCTTGATAAAGAATCCGCACTATCTCTTGAATATTTGGCAAGATAGTCTTATATGTCAAGAGGATAGTGGGAGTCTTAAAGATCCTAAAAAGAATTTCAAGAACTAATCAAGAATAAAACCTGAGGTTCTTCACTAGCACACGACTTGAGGTTTATAACCTATCGTGTTGACATATTCTGTGCCCATTCCAGTTAAAGTTGGCTTTGCATAGGAGTTCTGAAAGTTCTCAATTGGTTGCATAACAACTTGGAAGCAATGGCAGGCCCTGTACTGCCAGGTGGCAAGATGTTAAGATTGCATAAGTTCAGTCCATATGAGTTTGGATTTGTCATTATCCTTGTCTTGTGACTATGGTTTTGACGACTCACATGGATAAGCACACATACACCATAAAATCTAAGGGTCATAAGGTTTCTCTCCGATTCATGAAAATGATGGTGAGGAAAGACTTCCATCAAGTAGATTTGAAGCAGATGGCAAAAGGTCTAAACAATTGAGACTATGATTACGGCATCCCTTTTCATAGTTCTGAAATTGTTTAGACACACATGCATGCTATCTAAGGAAAGGTGTATGATTTTGATAAAGTTTTATCAAAGCATCTCGTATCAGAAATCTGAACTTTGGTAAGAAAGTCAATAAAGTATTGATTTCTAGAAGTCCAGCTGATTTCTGAGTACATGTCAAAGCTAGTGGGAGCATAAGTGTTATGCTAATAATCATCATGTTAGTGGGAGCATGATAATTATTGTTAGTGTTGCAAGTTAGCAATGTTAATTATAGAAAACAAAAGTTTCAATTCGTAAGGCTGCAGGGATTGAAAAAGTTGTTTTGCTATAATTAAGGGAGAGGATATACTTCATTTCAGTTCTAAAGGCTTAGATTGAGACCTTAATCATCTTTAGTCAAGAATATATATATGAATTTCATGTTGGATTGGTTCAACTTAAAGAAATTCTATACATTGCGTTCTCAAAATTCGATTATGATTACGGCATCCCTCTTCATAGTCAAATTTTGAAAACATGGCAAATAAAAATATTGTAGCAAAAGACTGGTCTAGAATCATGTCTTTATGTGAGACATCATGAATCGTGTACCATTTACTTTGGGTACAGGATCGATTGCATGTGCTATAATATTTGTCATTTCTAAATATTTCTAAATGCCCAGAGGCATTAAGAAGGGAAAAGATCTAGAATTGGATATGACTAAAATGATTAAGCAATTGTCGAGGACAATCTGAGGTTTACCAAAGATTGGTTGCTCAGGGACAGTTGGAAGTATAGTGCTAATTTTGGAAGGACCATATTGACATATTCTGAAAAGAGGCATCTCTTATTCAGAAGTGTTAGTCAAAATGAGAATATGGAGTTGTCTCCATAGGTGGAAGTTATCTGTGTAAGATTAGAAAACTTAATGCAAGAAGCATGTCCAAAGCAATGTACTTTGAATATGAGACTTAGTTTCCATGGAGTTGATCTCCATTGGAATACCTTATAATGATTGTTGACAAGTCTTTGTGACTTTGTACATATTCATTACAGAAGGTTCAGTGAATATAAGTTTAAAATCTAAACAGATAATGATAAATGATAGGAATTTGAAATTCTCACATTTTTCGATAAGGATTTGGGAGTGTGAAATTAGAATCATTGAAATTATGTTCAATTGGTTTATTTCACAAAGTAAGGATCATAGACAAACATAGAGTGCATACTTGGTGTATGGAAAAGCTATTGTTTAAGAAAAACATAGTGTACATGCTTGGAGCATGGGACAACTAGTGTTTTTAATTCAAGTATAAAGTTGATAAAACCGAAACAATGAATAATGAGTAATCAGTATGGTGATAAATAAAAGTGTTTATTTATATTGATAGGGTTTGATACCATATTTGATTCATTTATTCTTGTGTTTCACTTTGCATGTTTTGACTTCCAGAATAACTAAGTCGCTCTTCCTGAATGATTAAGTTATTCAAACCATCCACAGTCGGTCATATGTTGGAAGTAGATATGAATCAAGACTGTCATGGGTTGGTTTGTAGAGGTCCAAGTTGGTGGACAAAGTGGTGCTACAACACTTATGAGTGCTCATAAGTTCTGAGTATTGGATTCAACCCGCGCTCATTTGAATCACTTCATGGATTTTATCACGAGTGATCATGAGAAAATAATATCTTATATATTCAAACCTAGAGATATGAGTTGTTACTATGAGTTGGTTATACATTGATTGCACGAAAACACATTTGGTAACTCGATGTTATAAAACGTGCCTTTGTGTATGATTCAACAAGTAGTAGAACAAGCCATATGAGTCGAAGTTTATCCATTCCTTTTACCTTCGGGATAAAAGCGATATCTGTGGGCCCCTCGATGATTTAGCGATGACACATGTGAGTGCTTGGCCAAGCCAGGACTGATTTGATTTGTTCAATCAGTCAGTCATCATAAATCGAAAATCGGGAAACAACAAATGGACAGAGAGAATGATTATAATCCATGTCTCAGTCCATATGATATCTAGAATGGAGGAATATATGATCCCTTATCTAATGGACAAGTCATTGACAAGGTCAGAGTTCGACAGCGGCTTTAAGAGCTACGATTGCCAGTTAGGTTTTGAAGTCATACTCAATAATAGTTTTAGACTTTATCCAAGTGGGAGACTGTTGGATTAATGTCTAAGTCCATAACTATATTTGGTATGTACTTGACCCGAACCGGCATGGTCCATTTGGGTTGCACTTCACCGGCACAATTTATATGGATAGTCTTTTGAGAATAGTATATTTGTGATTTATATTAATATATTATAAGTTCTAATGGAATCATATTATTTAATTAGTATTGATCAAGAATTAATTTAGAATTAATTAAGTGATCAAAAAGAACTAATTAAATATGGACTCTTATATATATGGAATGGGCCAAGTTCATTTAGGTTGGGCTAAGCTTTCATGGATGGTCCATGGAGCTTTTAACCCATGGATCCTATGTAAATGAAAGGTCATGGGTATTAGGGTTTACATGGATGTAACCCTAATCCTCCATAATATATAAAGGGGTCCTTGGCTCACAAAATTGGAACAAGTGTGTGAAAATAAGAGTGGGCCGATTTTAGTGTGCATACATATTCTCTCAAGTTCTTCCAAGGTGTTTTGGTGATTTGTGATTCCATTTGAGGCTTCCACACTATTGGGGCTAAGCTCTTAAAGCTTGAAGACATCAAGCTACATCAAAAGGTATGTCATCTAACTAGAACTTTGTAGTATAGGTGCTTCATAATATGCTAGTTAGGATGAAACCTTGGAATAGTTAATATTTGCATGTATAATAGAGAAAACATAGATTCAAGGTTTATAGGGTTGCATGTACACCATAGGAGTATTAGAATGCTCAAAAGCCAACATGAAGGACTACTTACGGGAGCGGTGACAGGATAGACATGTCGCGTTGGGTTGCTGGATTTCAGAACAGCTATATGGTAAAATGATCCTGCCCACCGACTGTCCTGACTGGCCGGTGCCTTATCAGCTAGACCTGTAGTAACAAACAATAATTAATAATACCCATGAGCATAAGAAACACAAAGATATAGAGTTATGTATGAACTCAGTCCCGCGATGAGAACACATGTATAACCCAAAAATATAGAAAACCCAAACCCTAGTTAAGAATTCAACGCAAGGTTTTAGGTCAAACTACTTAGTCGAGTTTTATTGTATATGGTACGAACCACAACTAAACGTAGACTGATCACCTATGTTTAATTACGGTCAGACCGATGCACAACTAAACTTGAATACGATGGTTGATAGACTAAAACACCTGAAGATTCTAGAAGATTCAAGATAGATCTCAGATCATGATACCATCAACTCGGAGTACAAGAAGATGATATTCCGAAGACAACATTTAGGACTCTGTATGGTCAATCTAAGTTCCTAGTTAAGCCTTTCGATTGACCAACGCTCCAACAATGTTCAAGGATCTCATGAATAGTGTTTGAAAACTGTACTTGGATAAATTTGTGATAGTAGTTATCGATGATATATTGATATATTCACGAACCAAGGAAGAACACGGTCAACACTTGCAAATAATCTTGGAACTACTAAGAAAAGAAAAGTTGTACGACAAATTCTCCGAATGTGAATTTTGGATTAGAGAAGTACAAATTTTTACATGTAGTTAGTAACAAAGGGATTCCTGTCGAACCCTCCAATATTGAAGCAACTAAAAATTGGGAAGCGCGAAAAACGCCAACAGAAGTGCGTCAATTCTTAGGACTTGCTGGCTATTACCGTAGATTCATAGAGAATTTCTCCAAAATAGCCAAGCCGTTTACAACACTAACCCAGAAGGATATCAAGTTCAACTGGGAAGTCAAACAAGAAGCTGCTTTTCAGAAACTAAAGCAAATGTTGTGTAGTGCACCAATCTTATCCCTCCCAGATGGGACAGAAGATTTAGTCGTATACTACGACACATCAAATCAAGGATTGGGATGTGTGTTGATGAAAAGAGGAAAAGTTATCGCCTACGCATCTCGACAACTTAAGGTGCATGAGAATAATTACACTACCCATGACCTTGAATTGGGAGCTGTAGTTTTTGCACTGAGAAGTTGGAGACACACAATTAGCCAGAGAACATATAGGTGATGCCTTATGTACTGAGCCAGAAAATAATCCACGAGACAAACTCAAAAGATCTTGCAAATTAAGGATCGATTAAAGGCAGCACGTGATCGTCAGAAGAGCTATGCTGACGTAAGATGTAAGCCTTTGGAATTCCAAGTTCGAGATAGAGTAATGTTAAAGGTCTCTCCTTGGAAAGCCATAATTCGATTCAGGAAACGAGGCAAACTAAACCCACGGTATATAGGACATTTTGAAATTCTAGAGAGAATTGGTTTTGTCACATACCAACTCAAGTTACCTCAACAGCTAAGCAATGCACACGATGTTTTTCACGTATCAAATCTCAAAAGATGTCTATCCGATGCCACTCTTGTTGTACCTCACGACGAGATACAAGTCAATACCAAACTCAACTTTGTAGAAGAACCTGTCCAAATCATGGATCGAGAAGTCAAACCATTAAAGCAAAGTCGTATTCCCATAGTGAAAGTTCGATGGAACTCTTTACGAGGACCTGAATTTACTTGGGAATGTGAAGATCAGATGAAACAAAAATACCCTTAACTATTTAACAAAACCCCATCCACAAGATAAATTTTGGGACAAAATTATTCTAACAGGGGGAGAATGTAACACCAGTCAAAATAGGTCAACAACAAACACATATGATTATGCCAATCATGTAATGTGATTTTTTTAAACTAGTAATGTGATAAACGTACTATGTAGTTCAAGATATATTTTAATACAAATATGAAATTTCATTATGATACAACTCAAAGTATATGTCCATATGATTCCAAAAATTTAGAGAACGTCTAAATCTGACTTCACGTGAAGAAGTTATGATAAACCGAACACTATAAACCTCTATAATAAGAGGACTTAAAAATAGACTTTGAACTAGCTATTGGAGTCTAAAAGATAGTTATAGTACTCGTAAATACCTACGCGTTGATATAAAGAACGTCAAAAACGGAGTTCATATGTGAAAGTTACGACCTTCCGAAGATGCAGCTGTCTTAGAGCATGACACGTGGCAAGAAACCCTAGTTGTCTGGATTCACGACCTGAACCTTAGATTCACGATGTGAAAGTAGTCCAGGACACATTTCGGATGTAGAAGGTGTGTGACGAGGCTACGAAGGGGATAAGTTCAATCCTCACGACGTGGACATCAAATTCAGGACGTGAAACTAGAATCGTGACACCTTCGGAAGCTAGAAGACGGATGGCAAGTCTACGAAGAGATACGATCCAAACTCACGACGTGAACAAGGAGTTTTTCACATCGTGATGGCCACAAATCTTCCTATAAATAGCAAGTTTGGCCATTTGCTTTCTCACACCTGATCTCCTTCTTTCTTTCTCATTTGTTGAAGCACTCTTGCATCCCGAGCCCCGACGACCTCGTACTGCTGACCGTTTCTGCTTAGATTACATAAAATCACGCTACTAAGATGAGTTTCACGGCCCCACTTTGTAATATTTTCGGGGGAAAACGCATGCTAAATATTATATATACGTTATTATTATATCTATATGATAGTATATTAGTATCAACGTAGACAGTTATAATAACCAGGATATAGTTATTTCAAATATGAAAATATACAACTATCGTAAAGTTGTTAGCATGTTATTGTTATAGTAGTATACTAATGTAGATCTTGAGTTATACTTAGGATTCTATATATATTTTGTGTGCGATATAGTTCCGAAGTTGTATTCGGAAGTTCTATATATAAAGTATGTTGTTATTATTGGTTTTATCTCAAGATAAAACTTGATATTCTATATGTTGTTATTGTTAGTTTTATGTCAAGATAAACCTTGATATGCTATATGTTGTTATTCTTAGTTTTATGTCAAGATAAAACTTGATATGCTATATGTTATTATTGTTAGTTTTATGTCAAGATAAAACCTGGATTTACCTCAAGATATAGCTGTTATACTGCCTAAATGTTATGAAGTTAGGAGTAATGTTTAAGAGCATATTCTAATAACTTAGGGTTTTAGACACGAAAATGCTTTTGTTGTTAGGACTATAGAACGCCGTCAAAGTCTAGATGAGCTACCTCATTCATCAACTAAGATTGGTAATCTTAGTGGAAGTCCTCTGACCTGTAACCGTTAATCTCGTGTGAGCGAGGAAGTCATGTATGAATAAGATACGGGTTGACGACCCCACTCGTGGTTGTTAATTACAACCCAAGACAAGCGAGTGACGATCTGTTCCTTTTATTTGTTATTGTTCCGGCGTCGATGAAGCGCGCGATATTGTTTCTCATGGTAAATCATGAGTGTATTGTTTCTCATGGTAAATCATGAGTATGTTTTTTCAGAGGTTTTGTTGTCAAGCAGCGGTTATAGACTCATGGTGTGACAACCCGAAATTTCTATCTTGTACAATCAATCAATTCAACCAAATTCAGACTTGTTTCTGATATCATTTAGCACTGTTTAGAGTCTATTTGAGTGTTCTAAGCCTAGTATATTCAAGAGTCGGGTCTTAGGAAGTATCTGCTTGAATCCATTGTACCTAAATCAAGCTTAAACCCCATTATGAGGTGGTTACGGCCACACTTTATGAGTTTGGGCCGTAAACTCATCCATGGCCGTGAACTCATGCCTTAAGCATGAGTTTACATCATTTTTCATCATTTCCTTCATTTCAAGTCAAAGAAACTCCCATTCTCTCTCAACTATCATCAAGATCTTCATCTTAATCTTCCAAAAATGTAAGAATTTCTTCCTTTGATTTGTTATTACAACACTTTATCTAGTACAACCCTTTGATTTCATCCATGAAATCATTCCATTTTGATAGATCTTCAAGTGGTCTTCATTTCACCAAGAACACATACTAGTGTTCTTGGGCCGTAATCACCCTTACAAGCTTCTATATTGTAAGTACCTACCTCCTATACTTGTTACTTAGTTAGGATGTTGAATCAAGGACTTGAAAACAAGTTTTCCTCAAGAACATAAGGTGTTTACGGCCAAGGCAATCTCCTTGGGTCGTAAACCCTATTTAAGGGGGCAAAGTGAGCCCTAATCCCTTCCAAATCCTTGGAACCAAGTCTTGAATACTTCCAAGTAAAGTGTAGGACCTTAAACATCAAAAGGACCAAGAACAAATGGTGTTTATGGCCAAGGCAATCACCTTGGGCCGTAAACACTAGTTAGTAGTACATATGTGCTTCCATTCCTTCCTAAGGCATAGAGTTGATCATAGAACACTTCATTGTGACTTATAAGACCTCATACAACAACTTGGTACAAAATACCATGACTTTACGGCCGTAAACTCATCGGGAAATTACCATCGGCCGTAAACTCATGTGATACACCCATATTGGCCATAAACTCCAATGAGAGGCCATACTCCCCTTAGATGCAACCCTTTGGTACTCCTAGAACTTGAATCAAGTGTTTTCCATGTCCTAGGGTATCTTTACTTGCTTAATTAGTTGTTAATTGACTAATTAGATACGTATATGTGTCATTATATGTTACATAGGATCCGTGTGTGTGCTCAAGTCTTCACTTGACACTTAGCATCCTATACCATCCGTTCCTCCAAACCACTCACTACAGGTGAGTTCATACCCCTTAATCAACCTTTTAAATGATTTTAAATGCTTTTATTGGGGGGGGGGATACAAGTTGAAACATTATAGTTATTATATCAATCACATGTGATTAATAACTATCAAACATATGGATGTTCTTACTTTTCAAACTGTGTTATCAAACAAACTACTTCAAATCATTTTACAAACTCTTTTACATGCTAAATACTTTTATTAAACTCTTTTAAACTTATATTTTGTCAAATATGTATCTATATAGATATAGTTATATAAGTAGGATTGAAAGGACTTAGGACTGATAGCTCACCTTACTTCCTGTTCCTTGTTTGGTTGTGGAGTTAGGTATTGGTTGTTTGTCCAAAGGTCGTTTGAATCTTAGTTATATATTATGTATATTTATATAGATATAAAAGTTCCTTCATTCAGTTCAATACCTTTGGGTAGCAAAGGTACACAATCATGTTCATTCATACAAACAACATTCTAGTAAACTATAATAGGTATAGTTTAGGAAGTTACTAATACCATTACTAAAACAATGAAACATACAAAGAGTCAGTTCATACATGAGTCAAAACATACTATTATGAGAAACTAAGAGAACATACTATTATGAGAAACAAAGAGAACATACATACATACATACTAGACAGAGAGAACATACAGTACAGCTAGTACATACTATACATTATACAAGAGAACATACTATTATAAGAAACAGAGAGAACATACATACATACTAGACAGAGAGAACATACAATACAGCTAGTACATACATTACATATACAAGTATACAATAACATATATGTGAACCATCGTTCGAGGCATGGCATCACCTATCATGGCTCGATTTTTAGGCAGAATCTCCTAGAGGGAGAGCGTGAATTTGCATATAGATCTATACTGGGACTTGCAAGTCTACGGGTGCCAAATGTCATTTCTTCCGACGTCTTTCATCGTCGTGTTATTAGTCGATAGTATGGTGCAACCATTTCACATTTAACCTTAATTAAGGGCCGGATTAAGGTAGAAAGTACAGAAGTAGTTACTATAATACACCACTACAGTACTTTATTATTTCCCCATTGCATTCACATTGTGATCTTTTCACATAAAAGGTAATGTAAAACTATATTTTTGGATAATGATAGTCACACTTGGGAAAATATACACTCTTACAAGAAACAAACATACATTTCATTTGATGCCTTGGTAGAAGGCTACGTTTAGTAGAAAATATAGGATTTTCTAGGAGATACAAACATTTACAAACATTTACAAACACTTTACAAACAATACAAACTTATACATCAAGTACTTACAAACACTTTCATACAAACAATGACACTAAAATGCTTATGAACTCACCAGCTTTAAAGCTGATAAACTCTTTCAAAATAACTTGTATTCTCAGGTCATCAGTGGACAGGTACCGATGCTAGGTTTTGAGAAGATGGAGCTCGTTCAAGACTCATCTCTTATTTTTTGTTTACATTTTGGTGTCTTATAAACTTTATAGAACACACTTGTATGAAATTATATTATTAATGCAATGGATGATGTTGTTGCTTGTTTACTACTATACTTTGTTGTGATACTGTACATGACGTCCTCCACCCCTGAACATTTCCGCCGTTCCGGTTTTGGGGTGTGACAGATTGGTATCAGAGCATAGTTTATAGTGAATCGAGTATATCAACCCATAAAAGATATACAAACTATAAACACAACGGGATTAAAATACTCTGACCAAGAGTTTATACTTTTAAATAATAAAATATTTAACTAAGTATACATACCTGCATTCATACTAAAAACAGTGTCACTAGGACAGAACAAAAGTATTACGATTGTTGAACATCACAAGTAGACTCGGGGATGTATGGTCAGTTCTGGGAGTGACATAGCCTGATCAACTATGTTGGTCTGAGAAGTGCTTAGCATATGCCCGAGAATGGTTGTGATGTGGCAACAAGTCTAAAAACTTACCAATACTACTACAATGAAAACATTAGAACAGATCATAAACTTAAAATACTATAGGAGTATTTTGTGTTACTATAAATTACTTATGTGCGAACTAAAAAGGTCTTTATCAGTAGGTCAATAGTTGCTAAGTGGATACACTAAGGTTATCTATAACTAGGATGTCATAGAATTAGAATCTGTAATCTTTGCTTTACTCCCTGTTCCTTGTTTGGTTGTGGGTTTTGAGTTAGGGTCACTTATTCGAAGGTCTATCCTGTTTTGATTACACATAACTGGTATGCACTAAACAGGTATTGAAGGAACTGATAAAGATCATCTTATAATTATCTAATTAGTATGTCTATTTAGTTATTTCTTATACCCCTTTTCTCGCATAGATAACATGGCTGGATTCCATCCCCACGGCGACCCGTACTTCCCTAACCAAGGTAATGGAGGAGGGTTTGAAGCATAGCCAGAAGATGATCGCCCAATCCCTTTGGATGATCACCAGGCTGAAGGCTTTTCTGATGGTTCGGACTCTGAGTCTGAGGTCAATAACCTACCCCCGGTGGCTCCTGTCCCAAATCCTAACCCTCGTCCGGCGTTTCAAGGCCCGACGCCTCCGTGGGTGGAAAGCTTGGAAACATGGAGCCAAGATCAGGATCAGCCCATGCCATTCAATGGAAACCGAAGCTTTTATGACCTGAGCAAAGGAGGCTCAGCAGACAGAGTCTTGCCAATTCTGGTCCGTAGAGTTGCCCGAAACGAAATTCAGGGTAGGGCAGGACAGCTCTCCATCGAATCATGGAAGTCGACGTAAATGTGAGAATACATACCATCCGCACCATTCATCTGGAAGATCCTCGTGAGAGATCTAGGGGAGACCACGAGGCCCTGTAGCAAGAGCTAGCTGAAACTCGGGCTGAAGTCATACAGCTCCGAGTACGCCAAATGGTGTACGAAAGGCACCTGCTCGATGTGGAGCGTCAGCTGGCTGAACTAAGGGCTCACCCGAGGGATAACCGTCACCAGTAGGAGATATTCTACCTATCTTTCCTTGTTTTAAAGAATAGTCTTCCTATCTATGCTCCAAGTAGCACTTTTCTGTGTAACCATCCCTGTATTGTAAGCACTTTCTAAGTTAGGCCTTTATGTTGTTCAAACTTTTCTACTTCGGATATGATGTAAGACCTACTCCAAGGTAATTTTTGTCCAAACTTATTACATCTTAAATATCAATGATATTGACAGTCGGCTGATTTCTGTGCCAATACTTGTTCAAATACCTTCATTCTACTATCGTTAGAATTCTATCTAAACCTCACTTTCGTCAAATTAGTGAGCTATGGTAAATTAGCTCAAGGATCACTTCCAATTCTTGTCGAAGGTTGAATCATGTTATCCAACAACCAATGATAGCCTAGTTCAAAATAGCAATCGTCTAGTGACCATTCTACGAACATACCTCAACTCTTTACCAGTACTGCATCAGAGGGATGTAGGTCAAACCATCGAGAACAGCTTAACGAAATGAAAACTTTATCTTTACATGAATGAGTAGAATACATCTAGGACCGACCATAATCACTCACGAAACTCCTTTTCTTGTCATATAACAAAATCATGTCGTCATCTAGAAATAGTCAGCCGAACGACAAAACCCCGATCCTTCATATAGACGCTGCCACCTTCCAAGCAGCGGTAACAGCTGCCCTTGCAGCTGTCCTTGCACACTTCAACACTGGTAACACAATCAAGGCTGTAAAAGGAGTTGACAGTTCAAATTGTTGTAACCATCCCAGAAATCAACAAGTGATAACTGTTACAAACACCCAAAGCCACAAATCTGAGGGTAAGAAACGAAGGCGTCAAGCCCAAAAGGAGCGCAAGCAATCTCAAAAATTTGCCACGCAACAGCAACAAGTGGCGACCCCTGTCACTTCAACACCTTTCAGACCGTATGAGGGAACACTCCCGAAGTGTAAAAAGTGTACTTTTCATCATAACGGAGTTTGCCGTGATTCGCAATGCATGAATTGCAATCGAATAGGGCACACTACTCGTATCTGTAGGGCGCCGGCACGAACCGTCTTCCAAGCCACTAGCATCGGGGTCAGCCCGGCTTGCTATGGTTGTGGTGAAACCGGACACTATAAAGGAATTGTCCAAAAGAGAGGAACAACGAAAGCGCTCGCGTCCACATAACTCCGACCCGACACTTCACTTCCACTACCGATACTGGTGCAAGCCAGATTTGCCATTTATGCGGTGAGATAGGACATCTTAAGAAGGATTGTCCAATAACAAAGAACTCTGGCGCAGACGGGAAGATACTAAGGATCACTGCTGAAAGGAAAGACTACTCCGGACCCACGTTGAAATTCTAGGGCGTTTCGTTATAATAGACTTATAAACTGTTAAAAACTAGTGCAACTCGTGTCATATCTTTTGCGAGATCCCGTCAGTCAAGGGACTCTCGTGCTGCGTGTACTTGCTTTTGTAGTATACCTTGTTCGCAGCAATAGTCTTGTAAGATAAAACTAAAATACTGAAACTCTGTCAAGTTGCACAATTATGTTTTGTATCACCTTTATGATCTATCTAACGCCTTTTTATTCCGAGTAGTCCGACATTATCATGTAACATGAGTCAATTCGATCCTCACAATGCCAGTCTCGTGTGAAAATTCTTTTCCCTGTAATCGCCTTTCTAGCAAAGTCGTCATTCCAGAACTCCGAGATACTCATGCTAAGGGTATCTTATGTTTCGTATCCTTCCATAAGAAACCTCCCCGAAATACCACTCGTACAGTACGTCAAGTTCCATCCGAAGACCCATACGGTTAATCTATCGCTGAGGAATGTATACGCTAGGGTGGTATATAATCAAGGTTCTACAGGTTTAGAATTGATGGTTCTGCTTTAACTTCTTTTCCTTGTTTCGATGTGAGCTTAGAGAAGAATCATTTATTCGACGGCCTTTTCAATCTTACTTATATATGACTCGTATACGCGAAGCTGTGATTGATGAAATATGACTTCTAAAATGAACTTCAGGACGAAGACTGCTCAAGAATACGAGTGATCGCACTGCTATACGAATAAACTTAGGAGCCAATCAAATGCCTTTCCCGCCGATCGAGACAAGAGATTCAGATAGAACATAAGTACCTATCCTTTTTTCCCACATTATGAATAATCATACTTTCTTTTAGATCTTTCCGACATCTTTCCAGAAGAACTTTCAGGGTTACCTCCACAATGTCAAGTCGAGTTCAGAATCGACTTAGTTCCAGGGGCTACCCCAATAGCCAAATCGCCCTATCGTCTAGCACCTGCAGAGATGCAAGAACTGTCTGGTCAACTTAACGAACTGCTCAGCAAGGGCTTGAAAAGACCAAGCTTCTCACTATGGAGAGCACCGGTCTTGTTCGTCAAGGAGAAAGACGGATCGTTTCGTATGTGTATCAACTACGGGGAACTCAACAAGCTTACCGTTAAGAATCGTTACCCACTTCCTCGCATAGACGATTTGTTCGACCAACTGCAAGGGGCGAATTACTTTTCAAAGATAGACCTAAGATTCGAGTATCACCACTTACGAGTGTTAGGGGAGGATGTTCTGAAGACAACCTTCCGAACTCGGTAAGGACACTACGAGGTAGTAGTGATGCCATTTGGATTGATCAATGCGTCCGCAGTATTCATGAACCTAAGGAATAGGGTATTCCGTCCTTACTTAGGATCAGTTCGTCATTATTTTCATAGATAACATACTTATCTACTCTCGTAGAAAGGAAGAGCATAGTAAGCATCTACGTCAAATCTAGGAAACGAGCCTTATGCACCGCCCCGATACTATCCCTCCCAGAAGGAATAGAAGACTTTGTAGTCTATTGCGATGCGTCCAAATCCAGGGCTCGGTTGCATTTGGATGCAACGAGGTAAGGTCATTGCCTATACCTTCCGTCAACTTAATACACTCGAAGCCAACTATACAACACGCGATCTGGAGTTAGATACAGTGGTAATTGCTCCAAAAGTCTGGAGATCATTCGGGAAACGACAGAGAACATCGTTCAGATTCGTGAACGATTGAAAGCCTTAAGAAACCGACAGAAAAGCTACGCAGACAAAAGAAGGAAACCTTTGGAATTCCAGGTAGGAGACCGAGTCTTTTTTAAAGTCTCACCCTGGAAGGGCTTGATACGCTTCGGGAAAGCGTGGAAATAAATCCAAGATACGTAGGGCCTTTCGTGATTCTCGTAAGAATCGGCCCTCTAGCTTACAAACTCAACTTACCTCGCGAATTCATTAACGTACATTCTACTTTCCACGTCTCAAACTTGAAAAAAGTGCTTACCCGACGAGACTCTTGTAATCCCACTCGACGAGACCGAGATCAACAAGAGCCTCAACTTCATGGAAGAACCTGTAGAGATCATGGGCCGAGAGGTCAAGCAAACGAAACAAACCGTATCCCGATAGTGAAGGTTCGCTGGAACACCAAGCGAGGACCGGAGTTCACTTGGGAGCGCGAGGATCAGTTGGAACTGAAATATCCTCACCTTTAACTTAGTTATTAATAACTATTTATTTGCTTAAGCTCTAATTTCGGGACAAAATTCTCTCTAACGGGGGATGATGTGACAACCCGAAATTTCTATCTTGTACAATCAATCAATTCAACCAAAGTCGGACTTGTTTCTGATATCATTTAGCACTGTTTAGAGTCTATTTGAGTGTTCTAAGCCTAGTATATTCAAGAATCGGGTGTTAGGAAGTATCTGCTTGAATCCATTGTACCTAAATCAAGCTTAAACCCCATTATGAGGTGTTTACGGCCAAATTTTATGACTTTGGGCCGTAAACTCATCCATGAACGTGAACTCATGCCTTAAGCATGAGTTTACATCATTTTTCATCATTTCCTTCATTTCAAGTCAAAGAAACTCCCATTCTCTCTCAACTATCATCAAGATATTCATCTTAATCTTCCAAAAATGTAAGAATTTCTTCCTTTGATTTGTTATTACAACACTTTATCTAGTACAACCCTTTGATTTCATCCATGAAATCATTCCATTTTGATAGATCTTCAAGTGTTCTTCATTTCACCAAGAACACACACTAGTGTTCTTGGGCCGTAATCACCCTTACAAGCTTCTATATTGTAAGTACCTACCTCCTATACTTGTTAGTTAGTTAGGATGTTGAATCAAGGACTTGAAAACAAGTTTTCCTCAAGAACATAAGGTGTTTACGGCCAAGGCAATCTCCTTGGGCCGTAAACCCTATTTAAGGGGGGCAAAGTGAGCCCTAATCCCTTCCAAAGCCTTGGAACCAAGTCTTGAATACTTCCAAGTAAAGTGTAGGACCTTAAACATCAAAAGGACCAAGAACAAATGGTGTTTACGGCCAAGGCAATCACCTTGGGCCGTAAACACTAGTTAGTAGTGCATATGTGCTTCCATTCCTTCCTAAGGCTTAGACTTGATCATAGAACACTTCATTGTGACTTATAAGACCTCATACAACAACTTGGTAAAAAATACCTTGAGTTTACGGCCGTAAACTCATGGGGAAATTACCATGGGCCGTAAACTCATGTGATACACCCATATTGGCCATAAACTCCAATGAGAGGCCATAATCCCCTTAGATGCAACCCTTTGGTACTCCTAGCACTTGAATCAAGTGTTTTCCATGTCCTAGGGTATCTTTACTTGCTTAATTAGTTGTTAATTGACTAATTAGATACATATATGTGTCATTATATGTTAAATAGGATCCGTGTGCGTGCTCAAGTCTTCACTTGACACTTAGCATCTTATACCATCCGTTCATCCAAACCACTCACTACAGGTGAGTTCATACCCCTTAATCAACCTTTTAAATGATTTTAAATGCTTTTATGGGGGAGGGATACAAGTTGAAACATTATAGTTATTATATCAATCACAAGTGATTAATAACTATCAAACATATGGATTTTCTTACTTTTCAAACTGTGTTATCAAACAAACTACTTCAAATCATTTTACAAACTCTTTTACATGCTAAATACTTTTATTAAACTCTTTTAAACTTATATTTTGTCAAATGTGTATCTATATAGATATAGTTATATAAGTAGGATTGAAAGGACTTACGACTGATAGCTCACCTTACTTCCTGTTCCTTGTTTGGTTGTGGACTTAGGGTATCGGTTGTTTGTCTGAAGGTCGTTTGAATCTTAGTTATATATTATGTATATGTATATAGATATAAAAGTTCCTTCATTCAGTTCAATACCTTTGGGTAGCAAAGGTACACAATCATGTTCATTCATACAAACAACATTACTAGTAAACTATAATAGGTATAGTTTAGGAAGTTACTAATACTATTACTAGAACAATGAAACATACAAAGAGTCAGTTCATACATGAGTCAAAACATACTATTATGAGAAACTAAGAGAACATACTATTATGAGAAACTAAGAGAACATACATACATACATACTAGACAGAGAGAACATACAATACAGCTAGTACATACTATACATTATACAAGAGAACACACTATTATGAGAAACAGAGAGAACATACATACATACTAGACAGAGAGAACATACAATACAGCTAGTACATACATTACATATACAAGTATACCATAACATAAATGTGAAGCATCGTTCGAGGCATGGCATCACCTGTCATGGCTCGATTTGTAGCCAGAATCTCCTAGAGGGAGAGCGTGAATTTGCGTATAGATATATACTGGATTGACTATCCTACACCTTTCTGTTAGCTACAGTGGGACTTGCAAGTCTACGGGTGCCAAATGTCATTTCTTCCGACGTATTTCATCGTCGTGTTATTAGTCGATAGTATGGTGCAACCATTTCACATTTAACCTTAATTAACGGCCGAATTAAGGTAGAAAGTACAGAAGTAGTTACTATAATACAACACTACAGTACTTTATTATTTCCCCATTGCATTCACATTGTGATCTTTTTTGACATAAAAGGTAATGTAAAACTATATTTTTGGATAATGATAGTCACACTTGGGAAAATATACACTCTTACAAGAAACAAACATACATTTCATTTGATGCCTTGGTAGAAGGCTATGTTTAGTAGAAAATATAGGATTTTCTAGGAGATACAAACATTTACAAACATTTACAAACATTTACAAACATTTACAAACACTTCACAAATAGTACAAACTTATACATCAAGTACTTACAAACACTTCATACAAACAATGACACTAAAATGCTTATGAACTCACCAGCTTTAAAGCTGATAAACTCTTTCAAAATAACTTGTATTCTCTGGTCATCAGTAGATAGGTACCGATGCCAGGTTTTGAGAAAATGGAGTTCGTTCAAGACTCATCTCTTATTTTTTATTTAGGTTTTGGTGTCTTATAAACTTTACAGAAACACTTGTATGAAATTATATTATTAATGCAATGGATGATGTTGTTGCTTTTTTACTACTATACTTTGTTGTGATACTGTACATGAGGTCCTCCACCCCTGAACGTTTCCGCCATTCCGGTTTTGGGGTGTGACACATGGTAGCAACTTGTTAGAAACATTATACTTCGTCGCTATACAAGTATTAATGTTAAGTATAAGTTTCCCCATACTTATACCCTTGGTACTACTTGTTGGATTAGTGTCTAAGCCCGTAACTATATTTGGTAAGTACTTGACCCGGTTGTGCAAGGTCCTTTTGGGTTACCTTCACCATAGCAACTTGACAGGGTGATCTATAAAGAGAGAAGATATATTATATTAATATATTATGAGAATAATATATTAAAGGAATAATAATATTATTTGATTAATATTAGTCATAGATTAATTAGGAATTAATTTGGCGACTAAAAGAGGTTAATTAAATAAAGGGGCTTAAACTGTCAAATGTGTGATAGTTGTGTTTTTGGGCTATGAATCCTTATGGATATTGGGGTGGCCGAATTTTAGGGTTAGGATATCTTAAATTCGTCCAAGCCTCATATCTAGAAGGATCTTTGGATTGCTTAGGGCCTATGTTATTCAATTAGGGTTAAGAATGTAACTCTAGTAGCTCATAGTATAAATAGACCCCATGGGTGAGGCAAATCGGCCATTCTTGTTAGATTGAAACCCTAGAGTCGATTTTCTCACCTCTCTCCTCTCTCCAAATCATCCTCTTGTTAGTTGGTGTTTGTAAGCCATTAGAGGAGTGACAATTGTGACTCTAAGCTCCAAGAACAAGAAGATTCAAGCAAGCAACTTAAGGTATTCTTCTAGATCTGATTTCATATGCTATGATTCAATTGTTTACACTAGATCTAGCATTATAAGCCTTAGAAAAAATGCATGTTCAATTAGAGAAACCTAGATCCAAGCATTAGGGTTTGCATGTGCACATAGGAAAGTTCTTATGGCTCAAACCCATCAATGGTATCAGAGCCTTGATTCATTTCTATTGAATTGATGCTTTGGTTGATTGCTTTTTACATGAAAAATCGTTTTTTGTGCCCCTTACTGATGAACTCAGCGAGTCCGATTGTAGACTCGGCAAGTAGCACCTACTCGGCGAGTTCATAATGGAACTCGGCGAGTTTGAGCGTCAGTCAGAGCAGATTTCAGGATTTCTTGCTGTTTTGCTTGAGGATACTTGCCTTAATTGTTTTGGGTCATTAAAATCTGAATTTTATCATATATTTGAGTATATCTTTGACCAAACAAAAGATAATTACCATTTGATTGAATAATAATTTCCTTATATGATAATAATTGATTATTTGAATTAATTGGTAAATTTTCTTGCAAGTAATATTGACTAGGTCAAATTTAGATAATCATTAAATTAATTAGTTGATTTATATTATTTGCTATTTGATCATTTATGTTTTGAAAAGTTCAAAACTTGCCCTCAAGTTTTGAAATTTAAGTTTTGTGATTAAAAGTTTAATTTGAATAATTTAAATTTCAAACCCTAGAATTTTACAAGTTTTAAAATTCAACCCTATACTTATAATATTATAAGATTAATATATATGTATAACTTAAATGCTAGTCTTACCGTTAGTAGGCCTCATTCACGAAGCCAATCCATAAGGGGGGTATAAGGTTATGGCCTATAAAATGGCCGTTTAATGGGTGTCCATTCTCACCCACCGCTTCCTTGACTGGTGGAGGGTCGTTAGCCGAACGGGTAGGATCGGGCAAACCTTTCCTCATTAAAAGTATAATGAATCTATATTAAGTAACTAAATGTTTTTACAAAATTCCCAATCTTAGTTACTTTAGGGAAAAGTGAATTGATGCGATTCCATGAAATTACACTTTGTACCCTTGCTAAGACGTTAATGGAGCGCATGTGGTTAACCGGCACATTAATTGGGTTCTAAGCAAAGGTGGAAAAAGGTGACTCATTGTTTGTTATAGTTCGATGGAGCGTGTGTGCTTAACCAACACATCGAATAGGTAACTGTAACAATGAGGGCACCATGTACATTTGCATGGTTATTCACACCCACTTTGTGATCCTCGGCATCCCAGTCACAAACGAGAGGGGCATATCGAGATTTAAACATGCCATTGAAAAGTTCAATGTATCTCAAAAGATCTAGGAGTTTTCAATACATTTAAAACCTAATTTCCTTTTCGTTTTTCATGGTGGAGAATTAGTGAATCGACATTCACTTGCCTTCAAATTATTTAGTTATTAGATTACGGCATCCCTCTTCTAATTTGTGAATAATGTTGTTGGTTCCTAGCCCTAATTTTTCATTTGGGTGATTAATTTGGGAAATTCATTTATAATCAAAAACGCTTCTGGGTTAAACTCCTCTGGTTCATTCTCACTCATGAACTTGTGTGGGAAAGTGATCTTCGATGGGACCAATTTCAGTAATTGGATCCGGAACATTCGCATGGTCACTCGCTACGAGGACAAAGAATATGTCCTCGACGAGAAGCTTAAGGAGATTGATATCGAAACTGCTACTGCCGATGAGATCGCGGCCTACGAGGCCAACGAGCGTGATGCCACGAAAGTCCATTGCATCATGCTCGCGACTATGACTGCTGAACTTCAAAAGTCCTATGAGGACAAGTACCCCTATGAGATTCATCAGGATCTGCTGGAACGCTACCACCAGAGCGCCAGGAAAGAGAGGTATGAGATCATCACTTCGATGATTACTACCAAAATGGGAAATGGAGAGTCTCTTACTACCCATCTGCAAAAGATGCAGAGATATGTTGATCGCCTGCTGAAGTTGAATGTGAACTTCGATGAAGAGCTGGCAATTGAAATTATCCTTCACTCATTGCCTTCCTACTTTAGCCAGTTCCGCATGACCTATCACATGAATAAGGAGGAGTTCTCCTTGAGAAAGCTTCAGGGCTTGTTGAGGACTGCTGAGAGCAACCTCAAGGATAAATCTGTTGCATCACCTCCCACTCCAGCTGCTGCCCCTGTCTTGGCAATATGGCAAGGGAAGGGTAAGAAGAGGAAGGCCTCCTCAAGGGGCCACCACAAGGGAAAGCCTCACGATGCTACCTCTTCTAGTGGAACCAAAGTTGGTTATGCTAAACCCAACTCAAACCCCAAAGAGGCAGAGTGCTACCACTGTCACAAGATAGGGCATTGGAAGATAAGTTGCCCAGAATATCTTCAGGCCATCAAGGATGGAAAGATCAAGCCATCTTTCGCAGGTATTTACACAATTAAATCTAATAGTTTATCACATGCTACTTCTTGGGTTCTTGATACAGGATGTGGTTTTCACATATGTTCTGATTTGCAGGGACTAAAAGGAAATAGGGATGTGGAGCGTGGAAGGATGAATCTGATCATTGGAAACAGAAGATCGTCGCCTGTGACCAAGATTGGAGTTTATTCCTTAGTTCTTAGTAATGGCTTTGATTTAAATTTGAATAATTGTTGCTATTCGCCAGATATGGCTAGAAACATCATTTCATTTCATGGTTTGTATAAACAAGGCTTTAGATATTCATTTGATAATGAAAAGGGTTCTATTTATGCATATTGTAATAATGTTTTATATTTTGAAGCATTGCCTTGTAATGGAGTATATGAAACTGTGATGGTTGTAGACAACTTAGGAAATGATGTTTTGTGTATGGATTCTTCCAATAGTATGGATAAATCTTGCTTGTGGCATTGTCGTCTTGGACATGTCAACAAGAAACGCATAGCCCAACTCCAAAAGGTTGGAGTGTTGGAGTCATTCGACCTCAGGGATGATGACGTGTGAGAGTCTTGTTTACTTGGAAAGATGACCAAGTCACCCTTCACTGGCACTTGTGCGAGGGGTGAGGGTTTTTTGGATCTCATACATACAGATGTATGTGGACCCTTTAGATCCACCACAAGGGATGCAGACCGCTTCTATGTGACTTTCAGAGATGATTATAGCAGATATGGGTATATCTACTTAATCAAGCACAAGTCAGAAACCTTTGGAAAGTTCAAAGAGTTCAAACAAGAAGTGGAGAATCAATTGGGCAGGAAAATCAAGATGCTTCGATCTGATCGAGGTGGAGAGTACCTAAGTCTTGAATTCCACGACTACCTCAAGGAATGTGGAATAGTTTCACAATTGACGCCACCAAGGACACCACAATTGAATGGTGTAGCTGAGAGGCGTAATCGAACCTTGCTAGACATGGTTCGTTCCATGATGAGTCGTGCTTCACTACCTATCTCATTCTGGGGGTATGCCTTAGAGACTGCCGCCCATATCCTTAACTTAGTCCCTACGAAGAAGGTTGCCAAAACACCTCACGAGATGTGGACAGGGAAAGCTCCCTTGTTGGCACATATCAAGGTTTGGGGTTGCGAGGCTTTCGTAAGACGAGATACTCACGACAAGCTCGAACCTCGTAGTGAGCGATGTATTTTCATCGGCTACCCACAGAATTCCTTTGGATATCTCTTCTACAGACCGAGTGACAACGTTGTCTTCGTTGCGAGGAGAGGGGTTTTCCTAGAGCGGGAACTCATAAGCCAAGGAGACAGTGGGAGGCAGATCGATCTTGAAGAGCTTCAAGAGTCGAGCGATGAAGGAACCTCTAACACTGGCGCTCAACCCGAGGAGGAAACTCCGGTTGAACCGATTAATGAATCCTTACCTCTTAGACGTTCCGAAAGAGTTAGTGTTCCTCCCCAGTTTTATGGTTTTCATATTACTATGGAAGGGGATACGTTCATTAGTGATAGTACACTAGTGAATATGGACGAACCTAACAGCTATAAGGAAGCCATGGCAGGCCCAGAGTCTGCAAAGTGGAAAGAGGCTATAGATAGTGAGATCCAATCCATGTATGACAACCAAGTTTGGAATTTGGTTGACAATGTACCACGTCGTAAGACGGTCGGGTGCAAGTGGATCTTCAAGAAGAAGACTGACGTGGATGGAAACGTGCATACTTATAAGGCGCGATTGGTTGCGAAGGGTTTCACTCAAACTCCTGGAGTTGACTACGACGAAATTCTCACCAGTTGCAAAGATAAAGTCTATCAGGGTGATGCTGGCCATTGCTGCATTTCATGACTATGAAATATGGCAGATGGATGTCAAAACCCCTTTCCTTAATGGGAAGTTGGCTGAGGATGTTTTCATGGCTCAGCCAGAGGGTTTTGTCAATGCGAAGCATCCCAATAGAGTGTGTAAGCTTGAGAAGTCTATTTATGGACTTAAACAAGCGTCTCGCAGATGGAATCTTTGTTTTGACGAGAAGGTCAAAGAGTTTGGCTTTCTGCGAAGCGCAGATGAATCGCGTGTATATGTCAAAGCCAGTGGGAGTGTAGTAAGCTTTCTCGTATTGTATGTCGACGACATACTACCCATAGAAAACGACATCTCGATACTGCAGGAGGTTAAGTCCTGGCTTGGGAAGTGCTTCACTATGAAGGACCTCGGAGAGGCTTCCTATATTCTGGGAATAAGGATAGTGAGAGACAGAAGTAAGAGACTAATAGGACTTAGTCAGAATACTTACTTGGACAAGGTACTAAAACGTTTTAGTATGGAAAATTCAAAGAAGGGGGAGTTACCAATCCAGAGTAATGCCAAATTGAGTAAGACTCAGAGTCCGAGTACTGAAGTCGAGATAGCAGAGATGAGCCGAGTACCTTACGCTTCCGCAGTTGGCTCGATCATGTACACTATGACTTGTACTCGCCCTGATGTGTCCTTCGCTTTGAGCATGGTCAGCAGATATCAAGGGAACCCTGGCAGAGCGCATTGGATCGCAGTCAAGAACATTCTTAAGTACCTTTGGAGGACCAAGGAACGGTTTCTAGTCCTCGGTGGGAGTGATGACTTAAAGGTGCGAGGGTACAGCGACGCCAGCTTTCTGACCGACAGGGACAACTATCATTCGCAGTCGGGCTGGGTCTTTACCCTCAATGAAGGAGCAGTAACTTGGAAGAGTTCCAAGCAGGAAACTGTAGCTGATTCAACATGTGAATCAGAGTACATTGCAGCGAGCGAAGCGTCAAAGGAGGCAATATGGTTGAAGAACTTCATTGGAGACCTTGGAGTTGTGCCAGCCATAAAGGAGCCTATGGAGATTTTCTGTGATAAAGACGGAGCAGTTGCCTTGACCAAGGAACCAAGAGATCACGGTAGATCTCGACATATCGACAGAAAATATCATTTTATTCGACATCGGGTGGAAGAGGGACTCCTCGTAGTAAAGAGGGTATCGTCAGAGGATAACCCAGCAGATCCGCTTACGAAGGGACTGAGTAGTGTTAAGCACTTGCAGCACGCTAGGAGCATTGGGCTGAAGGACGATATTAGTTTAGATTAGATAGTTTGGAAACGTGTAATGGATAAGTTGTTATTAACATTTGATGATTAAATAAAAAAGTATTATTTATTAGCAAAGTTACTATCTTATGTTAATCATTTACCTATTGTTTCATTTTGCATGTTTTGACTTCCTGAATAATTGAATTATTTGATAATAATCGAATTATTCGAAAGATCCACAGTCGTTCATATGTTCGAAGTAGATATGAATGAAGATTGTCATGAATTGGTGTGTAGATTGTCTAAAGTGTATTAGACATAGCAAAGGTTTGCTACAACATTCATGAGTGCTTATGAACTTGATTTGAGCATTGGAATAAACCCACACTTGCTGGAATCACTTCATGGAATTTATCACGAGTGATCGCAAGATGGTAATATCATATAGTCTTAAAACCTAGATATATGGTTTATTGTTTGCTAATTAGTTGTGCATTGATAATGCGTAAACGCATCAGTAACTTGATGTTATAAAACGCATTGTTGTGTATGATTTAACTAATGGATAATAAATGCATATAAGTCAAAGTTTATCTGTTCCTTTTATCCTAAGAGGTTAAAAGCGATATCACGGCCCCTCGATGATTTGATTTGACTTATGTACCGGGCCCGGTCAGGACTGAATTGATGTGTTCAATTAAGTTCTATGTCAAATGAATCTGAGATCAAGAAACCAAATGCTAGACAATAAGTATGACGATGTTCCATGTGATTGTCCGCACGATATCTAGAACAGAGGATTATACGATCCCTTATCTAAAGGACAGGTTACTAATAAGATCAGAGTTTGACAGCGTCTTTGAGAGCTACGATTGCTAATCAGATTGTGCTTGTATTTATAGTTACTAGACTTATCCAAGTGGGAGACTGTTGGATTAGTGTCTAAGCCCGTAACTATATTTGGTAAGTACTTGACCCGGTTGTGCATGGTCCTTTTGGGTTGCCTTCACCATAGCAACTTGACAGGGTGATTTATAAAGAGAGAAGATATATTATATTAATATATTATGAGAATAATATATTAAAGGAATAATAATATTATTTGATTAATATTAGTCATAGATTAATTAGGAATTAATTTGGTGACTAAAAGAGGTTAATTGGATAAAGGGGCTAAAACTGTCAAATGTGTGATAGTTGTGTTTTTGGGCTATGAATCCTTATGGATATTGGGGTGGCCGAATTTTAGGGTTAGGATATCTTAAATTCGTCCAAGCCTCATATCTAGAAGGATCTTTGGATTGCTTAGGGCCTAAGTTATTCAATTAGGGTTAAGAATGTAACCCTAGTAGCTCATAGTATAAATAGACCCCATGGGTGAGGGAAATCGGCCACTCTTGTTAGATTGAAACCCTAGAGCCGATTTTCTCACCTCTCTCCTCTCTCCAAATCATCCTCTTGCTAGTTGGTGTTTGTAAGCCATTAGAGGAGTGACAATTGTGACTCTAAGCTCCAAGAACAAGAAGATTCAAGCAAGCAACTTAAGGTATTCTTCTAGATCTGATTTCATATGCTATGATTCAATTGTTTACACTAGATCTAGCAGTATATGCCTTGCAAACATTGCATGTTCAATTAGAGAAACCTAGATCCAAGCATTAGGGTTTGCATGTGCACATAGGAAAGTTCTTATGGCTCAAACCCATCACTACTTGTATATTAAGTAGATAATTATACCTAACACACATACTCGTATAGAATTGAAATAGATTTCTACGTAGCGGTTTTACTCGTATAGAATTGAAATATATTTATACGTAGTGGTTTTTACTCGTATAGAATTGAAATAAGATTTATACGTAGCAACTTTCGTTTGTATGGAATTACAAACACTTATATTCATAGTATATGAGACTTATAGGTAAAATACTTATTTGGTAAGTAAAATTTTATACCTAGGATATATATACTAAACGTTGGAGAGTCAAAATGATACTTTCAAATCTATACTTTTGAACTTGGAAAATGTATTATTTTTATATGGAGTCAAAACCTGTGGACTCACCAACTTTATGTTGACGTATTTTAAATTGCATGTGTTTTCAGGAAGTTGATAACTATGATACGAGAAATGACTTTACACTGCCCGGTGTTTCCGCCGACGACCGGGGTGTGACAAAATGAATATCATACTCTATGCTCATTCAAATACATCTCATATGTTCAAGTTCATTATGGACTACGAATCTTTTATTGGGCCTAAGGGACCAATAAATCATCAATTCGACTATATTGGGCCCAAGAAACCCTAATTGGGTTCTAATTGGACCCACATTCATAAAACTTAACATTTTGGTCGATGTCGGCCTAAATGGTTCATTTTATTCCTAATGGGCCAAATTGGGCCCTAAATGATTTAATTAACCCTAATGGGCCATAAACCCATTCCTTTTACCATATTGGGCCATGAGTTTTCAAAAAGGCCCAATGGGGCGAAAAATATGGTTAGACTTCTTAAAATTCGAACAAGGCCAAGGTTGGGCCCAAATCATCTCATTCTTATTTCCTTGGCCCAAATCTCGGCCCAATAGAAATAATTGTGCATATTAGACAAAAAAAAAAGAGAAATGAAGGGATTTTGTACATATGACACCTCATGTTTGCATTGTGGATATCCATGCAAACATCACCTCAAACTTCCTCTCCTCCCCTCTTCTTATCTTCGGCCGAGACTCCCACCAATCCACCTCTATTTCTCATTTCAAACACTCTCAAGAAATCTCTCAAAAACCTCTCCTCCTTCCACAAAAGTTTCGAGATTTTGGGTGTGTTTCAAGAGGAGTTTTCATCAAAGTTCATCATCCTTGGTAAGATCTCAAATCACTCCTCTTACACCATATTTTCGTGGACCTTGATTCTTAGAAACATCCAAGTACAAAAACCTCTTCAAGAGGCTTGCTAAAGTCGAGATCTCCTTCAATCTCTTCATCAAACCAAATCCAAACCCCAAAGTGAGTTCATACCCCCTAGATTTCGGTTTTATATTGTTTTAGGGGAGAATACAAGTTGCTATGTGTTAGATCTATGTATTTGTGCATGTTTATGTGTGTTTTCTAAGTGTATGCTGTGATTGTGTGAAGAAATTCATAGATCTATTTGGAAACCACAACACTTTATACAAGTTACTATAAGGATAAATATGCTAAAACAGGTGTAGATCCATAAGAAAACTAAACAACTGTTGAAAGAGGGTTATTTTTGACAAATAAACAAAAGATTGAGACTTTTATGCCATATACGGTTTTACAAGAGCTAAAATGGTCTAATTTACATAAAAATGAGTTTCTATAATATTCATAGTTTCCAAGGGGCTAAAAGTGAAAATTTTCGCATAATGGACTATAAAATGGGCCTTACGATTTTCTTGGGCTTAAAGTGTAAAACTTTGGTTTCTGTGGACTAAAATGTCATTTTATGCAAATTTGAGTCAAAAATACGAATTTATGGAATTTAGGGGCTGAAAATGTCAGTTTCCTCGAATTTGGGCCAAAAATGTTATTTTTATAAAATTTGGGCCGAAATTGTCATTTATATCAAAATGGGCTGAAAATGTAAATTCTCATAATAAAGGGTCCGAAAACAGCATATTATTTATGATTTTGGCCCAAAAATGAAGTTTTTACAAAAATGGGCCATAAAAGCTATTTTATTAGAATTAAGCCCATAAAAAGAAAACTCTTAGCCTTACGGAACCTAAAGTGTCAAATTTTCCAAAAATGTGACTAATTTGTATATTTTCGGTCTAGTGGGCCAAAAATGTCACTATTACGAAAATTAAACCTTTTTATGTTATTCTGTTAAACTCTTAAACAAAAACAAAAAACGAAATAATAACGATTGGGCTAAATACATTGATAACATTTTATTGGGCCTAATACCCTCGTTACATGGCTAGTAGGCCTTAGGGGGCCATTTAAATGAATATTGGGCCTAATATTTTTTCATGACTTGTTTATTGGACCTTTATGGTCCATTTCCACGTTAATTTGGGCCTGAACTATCGAACACATGTTTATTGTGCTTTAGTGGTCCATTTACATGCCTATTAGGCCTGGATTACCCTTTCACGTGTTTATTGGGCCTTATGGGTCCATTTACATGCTAATTGGGTCTGGATTAAAAATCACATTCTTGGTGGACCATAACTGTCCCACTACATATTTGTTGAACTTCATGTACTCATATACATACGTTTGGATTTGAAAACTTAAAACATACCCATAAACATTATACTTGGTGTAGTACATTACTCGTGAACAAGTTAAGGATCTAGTGAGACTTGTCGGTTGACACCCTTGAGTTTATGATCGTAGCTTGTAGTTATAACCAGAGTTTCCTGGAGGGAGAGCGGGAGTTTGTGTATAAATCTATACGGGGTGACACCCCACACCTAAGCTGTTCGCTACAGCTAGACTAGGCCAGTCTAGGGTGACAAACCTTACCTTCGACAAACCGACATCTGATACGCCATGACAGGCGAATTAGTCATTATTAAGCATGGTTGTAACGACTCACATAGAGATCAATACCATCAAAATATTACGGAATACAAAAACGAATCGTGACGACACAAAACGTACACACACTAATAGTTGGTCTTAGGGTTTTAAGACTACATTAATTTTATAATCAGAAAATATCGGATTTTCTGGGGAAAATATACATTTGCACACTGCCTTCAATTTACAACGGAAACAAACAGGATTTCGGGAACTTATTCTTACATATTTTCTACAATGGAAACCACACATGCATTAATACTTGATTTGATACATCATTTTCAAACTCTTTTGCAAAAAATATCGGATTTTCTGGTGTTTTAGTATCAATACAAAACTTTTCATTTAAAATACACTTATGAACTCACCAACATTGTTATGTTGACCGTTTTCAAAATAACTTGTATTCTCAAGAACTTGTTAAGCGGAAGAATCAACAAGAACTTGGATTTTGTTTTGTGTACTGTTAAACTTCGTACTTTGAATGTTATGGTCATGTAATTTAAAATATTGTACTTGATGTGAACAATGACAATTGTATTATATTATGTATGGTGATGATGATGTTATGTTTCATTTATATTCATTGTAATGATATTTCAAGATGAAGTCACACGCAAGCCCCCAGGCGTTTCCGCCGTCTGGTTCGGGGGTGTGAGAGATTTGAAATCAAACCCGACGGAATATGCTACTTTAAGAACAGAGTTTGGAATCCAAGGGTTAACAAACTAAGGTACATAGTTCTTGAAGAGTCTTATTGATCTAGATACTCAATTCACCCTGAAGCGGATAAGATGTATAAAGATATTAAAGAGTACTATTGGTGGCCTTTGATGAAAAAGGATATTGCTTTGTATGTCGGGAATTGTTTGACTTTCTCCAAAGTCAAAGTTGAGTATCAGAAACAATCTGGCCTACTACAACATCATGAAATTCCACAATGGAAATGGTAGCAAATTGTTGGGTTTTGAGCATTCTAACACTCCTAAGGTGTTCATGCAACCCTAAATACCTTGGATCTATGTTTTCTCTATTAAACATCTAAACTTGAAGTTTCCAAGGTATTACCCTAACTAGCATATGATCATATGTATTTGCATAACAAAACTAGGTAGAATACATACCTTTTTCTTGTAGTTGATTACTTGGAGCTTTAAGAGCCTAGCACCAATAGTGTGAATGCCTCAAGTGGAATCACAAATTACCACTAACAAATTGGAAGACTTGAGAGAAAGTATGGATGCTCAGAAAATCGGTTCTCTTTCTTATTACACACACTAGTGCACATTTTATGAACCAAGGACTCCTTTATATAGTATGCCTGATTAGGGTAAACCCTAATACCCATGAATTTCCACATTACTCAGGATCCATGGGTTAAAAGCTCCATGGACTATCGATGGACTTCTATGTAGGCTTAGCCCATCCTAAGTAAGATTAGCCCATACTATATGAGTCCATATTTAACTAGTCTCTTTTGATCACTAAATTAATTCAAAATTAATTCTTGATCAATACTAATTAAATAATATAATTTCATATTAATATATTATAACTTATAATATGTTAATAAACCATAGACATACCATTCTCAAAACATTATCCATACAAATTGTTCCGGTGAAGTGCAACCCAAATGGACCATGCTACGCTCGGGTCGAGTACTTACCAATAGTAGTTATGGGCTTAGACATCTAATCCAACACAAATATCCATGGATTTCGTCACCAAACACCCTAGTACTTCTAGAGGTCATGATTCGATTTGGGTCATAGTGGATCAACTAACGAAGTCTGCTCACATTCTCTATATTCGGGAAGACTTCAAGATGGAAAAACTAGCCCAAATCCACATCAAAGAAATTGTAGCTTTTCATGGTGTACCTCTATCTATCATTTCTAATAGAGATAGTCATTTCACATCACAATATTGGTGGATGTTGCAGAAGGCTCTAAGAACCTAGATAATTTTGAGCACAACTTACCATCCTCACCCAGACGGTCAGACGGAGAGAACGATACAAATCTTGGAAGACATGCTACCGGTGTGTGCCATTGAGTTCAAGGGAAATTGGAGACAGGCAGTTAACTATCATTATGTTGGTTTGAAATCACTGACAAGCAGTTAACTAGACTCGACCTTATCCAGGAAACAACTGAAAAGATTTATATCCTCTTAGATAGGCTTAAAATCGCTAGGGATCCTCAGAAAAGTTATGTAGACAACCTTCGGAAACCTTTAGAATTTCAAGTCGGAGACAAGGTGCTTATAAATGTATTGCCTTGTAAAGGGCTTGTACGCTTTGGAAGGAAAGGAAAACTAAACCCAAGATATGTGGGATCATTTGAGATCATTTAAAGGATCGTTCCGGTAGCATATAAACTCAAGTTACCCCACGAGTTGAGCGCTATTCACGACACGTTCCACGTCTCAAATCTCAAGAAATGCTTAGCCGACGAATCATTGATAGTACCTTCGGAGGAGATCCAGATCGATGATAAGCTAAATTTCATCGAGGAACCGATAGAAGTTCTTGACCGAGAGGTGAAATAGCTCAAACGAAGTAAGATTGCAATTGTGAAAATTTGATGGAACTTGAAACGCGGGCCAAAGTATACATGGGAACATGAGGATTACATGAAGGAATAATATATTCCATGTATTGACGAACGATGAAATTAACTGAATTTCGTAAAGAAAGTATTTCGACTGAGGGATACTGTGATTACTGTCAAATTTAGGTCATTCCTTGACTCATACATCTTTTCATAAAACATATACACACATCATAAATTTGACCTAGTAGTAGTAATTAGGTCAAAAGCTTGGTGAAACATGGATCTAACTAAAATCGTGAACTAATATACTTGACTCTTACAATTCAAGTGAATTGTCGAACTACTATAGGAAATGCCATTACTCGAATTAGAACAAACTACAAACATTGTTATCATTGAAAAAAGGTATGAAACCCTAATATAAATTAAAATCTTCTAATTTAACTTCAATATGTGTTAAATATCTAACAAAATCACAAAACCCTAGAAACTCTAAAAACTCACATTTTAAAACATGAACAATTAAAGTTCCATAAACTTTTATAAAACTTATGATATCAATTAGAATAATTAAAAATTGGAAATATAATCAAGGAAATAAAATTTTGAAGTCATTAGCATTAACCCTAAATTTTTAGCTAAAAATCAAGCATTTTATAATAAGCAAAATTGTTTTAAAATTTTTTATCCATAAAAAAATTTCGGCCCTTTCACCTCCCCAAGAAATCCTTTTCCCATTGTTCCATCATTTTATCCTTTCTTGCTCTCTTCCTCCTTCATCATTCACTCTCTCTCATTTTCTCTCCACTCAACTCTCTTTTTTCTCCCTCTCTCGCTCATCAAAATCAGTAGCCAAGAACCTCTTTTCCACACCAAAAATCATCTTCATATAATTTTGGATAATTAAATGGTAAGTTTTTGATTCATTGACCACCACGACCACTCCCGAACGCATGTTGGTCGTATTTCGAATAAATATAGTTGATCAGGCTCTATTTATCCCCAATACGACCACATAACTGCCCGGGTTTAGCCGCGATGTTCAAATCCTCCAAAGACTTTTACTGTTTCTTGTTGTGGCAATACCCTAAAATACACACATATGTATGGATTTTATTTTGTTCAGAGTATTTTAGTCCCAATGTATTTATAGTTGCATATCTTGTATGATTCGATATGCCAGTTCACTATACACATTGCTCTGATACCAATCCGTCACACCCCCGAACCGAACACTACGGCAGAAACGTCCGGGGTTTGAAGTGACTTCATCTTGTAATATCATCACAGTGAATATAATTGAAACAAAGCATGCATCATCATCACACGAGAAATAATACAACAATACAGAGTTTACATCATTGTAATTGTTTACATGAGTTACATCCCAAAATATCAATGTTTATAACAACAATAAATGCAACAAATTTCCACATGAACTTGATGTCTACCTGCTTAACGGTTTCCTGAGAATACAAGTTATTTTGAAAACGGTCAACATATATAATGTTGTTGAGTTCATAAGTGTATTTGTATGAAAAGTTTGTATCGCTTCGTAAACACCAGAAAATCCGATATTTTCTTGTAAAAGAAGTAAATGGTTCGAATGCTTTGTATCAAATCTTGTATTAAAGCATGTGTGTTTTTAAAAAGTATAAGGGAAGTATTCCAGAAAATCCCATGTTTTCTATGTAAGTAAAAGGTGATGTGTAGTATAAGTTTTTCCCAAAAAATCCGATATTTTCTGCTTGCAGAAGTGTTGTAGTATTAATACCCAAGACCGTAAGTTGGTGTTTGTATAATATTGTAATTGTAGAATTGTTTATTTATTCCGTAAATTTACAGTGGAGTTAATTTCTTTGTGAGTCGCTATAACCATACTTGATAATGACTGATCCGCCCGTCATGACGTTTTTCAGACGCCGACTTGTTTAAGGTAAGGTTTGTCACCTAGACTGGCCTAGTTTAACTGTAGCGAACAGCTTAGGTGTGGGGTGTCAACCCAGTATCATTTTAGACTCTGGTTATAACTACAGGCTCCGGTTGTATACTACATAGGTGTCAAACCAAATGTCTCACAAACACATTAACTGAATTTACGCGAATATTGAATTGCACAGTATATATTGTTTCCATGTATGTATTTAGTTTTCAACGCCCAACGAGTATGTACGTGAATGTGTGAACTCAACAAGCATGTAGATGGGCCACGAAGGCCCAATAAACATGTAACGTATGTTCCAGACCCTACAAGCATGTATATGGGTTACAAAGGCCCAATAAACATGTAATGTATATTTCAGGCCCAATAAGCATGTAAATGGATATTCCAGGCCCAACAAGCATGTAAATGGACCACTAAGGCCCAATAAACATGTTATGTATATTCCAGGCCCAATTAAAAGTGTAAATGACGTAATTAATCCATTTGTTGTTACGTTGGTTGTTTAAGCTTAATTGTTTACCAAAATGACATAAAATTCCCACTTTTTTTTTTTTTTTTTTGTAAAAAGACATTTTTGGTCCTTAAAACCGAAATTTACAATTAAGGCACATTTTTGGTAAAAATCACACTTTAGGTCCTTTAAGACCAAAAGTTTACATTTTTGGGCTTGTTTTAAACAAAATAGCATTTCTAGCCCCTTTTTGTTAGAAATAACACTTTTGGCCTCAATTTTATTAAAAGAGACGTTCTTGGCCCAATTCTGTATAAACTTATCTTTTTGGCCCAAGTTTAAATAAATTTACATTTTCAGCCCCTTTAACCGAAAATATAAATCATAAAATGATAATTTAAATCATAAAAGCCAAAAATTTACAAGTTTAGCCCATAAAAACCGCGAAGGCCCAATTTGAGGCCCATTTTGTGAAAATTTTCACTTTTGGCACTTTTAAAACCATGAATATCATAAAGACCCATTTTTATTTAAAAATGACTCTTTTAGTCATCTTAAAAACAGTGAGTTGACAAAATATCCTCACTTTTTGTTTATTTTGTCAATTTTTGGCCCTTTACACGATTTTTCTTAGCTTCAAACATCCTTAACATGTTCTAATCCTTTGAACTTCATACTAAGTTGCATGGAGTGTTTTTGTTTACCAATATCACCATATTTTAGTAGATCTATCAAAATCTATGGAGTTCCAACACATAAACACAACATTTAACATGGTAAAACACACATAATTATGCTTAAACACATAGATCTACACAAAGCAACTTGTATTCTCCCCCAAAACAAAGTAAAAACCAAAATAGGGGGTATGAACTCACTTTGGGGTGTTGGATTCGGTTTGGTGAAGAGTTTGGAGGAGATTTCGGCCGAGCTCACCTCTTAGAAGAGACCTTTGAACTCTAGGAAGTTTCAAGAGCATGATCACGTTTTTGAAGAGTTAATGAGTAATAAGTTTAACATAATATGAAGTTAAACCTATTGAGTGGAAGTAACTTACCAAGAGGATGAAATTGATGAGAACTTCTTGAATCACCCTAAAGTTCACGGCTTTTGGGGGATAATTGTGAGAGAGTTTTTTAGAGCATTTAGAAAGAAGATGATGTTTGAAACGGGAAGGGAAAACCGAGAATAAGAAGAAGAAAAGAGAGAAGGGGATATTAAGGTCTTTGCTTAATGGGTAATCACTTAATTGTCTAGATACATGTTGGACATAATGTGTGGATTACCCACAAATAATAATGAGGTGTCACCATTAGAGTTTCCCATATTATTATTTATTTATTCTTTTTTTTACACATACATATATATATATATATATATATATATATATATATATATATATATATATATATATATATATATATATATATATATATATATATATATATATATATATATCCTTAACCGAGAATGAGGGAGAGAAGGAGAAAGAGAAAAGAATTGTTTGGGCCATTATTGAATATATTCAAAATTTATAAGGTCTAATATGGAAGTTTTCGGCCCATTGGGCCCTCCTATGGGTTTACGGCCCAAAAGGGTGAACATAATAGGTTTTTGGCCCAATGAAGCTCAAGAAGATTGTTTACGGCCCAAATAAGGCTTATGAAAACAAGTGAGTTATTTTAGGCCCAACATGGCCCAAAATGCTATGATTTAATGAATGTATGTCCAATTAGAGTCCAAATGGGGTTCCTTGGCTCAAAATAACCAAATTGAGAGTTTACTGGCCCATTAGGCCCAATAAGAGGATCCAGATCCAAATCGAGTTTGAACCAGGACATTAGGGTTTCAAACCGACAGTTGAGTATATGAGATGTATTAAATTAGGGTTTGAACTTCACGAGCGAGTTTCAATTCAAATAGTTGTTTTTGAATGAGCATAGTGCATAATATCAACTTTAAGTTACAAATTATACAAGATTTGATTACATGGAGACAAAATTTCCTAGCCAAAATGCTAGTTGTGATATCATCCCCCCGTTAGAGGGAATTTCGTCCCGAAATGCTTTTGGAAGATAGAACTATGAACTAGAGAATAGGTGAGGATACTTTTGCTTCATCCGGTCTTCGCGTTCCCATGTGAATCCGGGCCCACACTTAGCGTTTTATCGAACCTTCACAATCGGAATGCGGCTTTGTTTTGTACGCTTCACTTCCATATCCATTATCTCAACATGATCCTCAACGAATAGGAGATTTTCATTTATTTCGATCTCATCCAGGGGAATGACGAGAGTTTCATCTGATAAGCACTTTTCCATGTTCGACACGTGGAACACGGGGTGTACGTTGCTGAGCTCCGTAGGTAGCTGCAGCTTATAAGCCACCTTCATGCTCGTATCATAGTTGTTGTTGTATGAAAATTCAATTAAGGGCAAGTGGGTATCCCATGCCTTGCCAAAATCAATCACACAGGCTCGGAGTATGTCTTCTAGTGTTTGGATGGTTCGTTCACTTTGGTCGTCTGTGTGGGGGTGGCAGGCAGTGCTCATGTGTAGTTGTTTTCCCATATCTTTCTAGAGCGACTGCCAAAACCGTGAAGTAAATCTACTATATCGATCTGAGATAATAGATATCGGTACCCCATGACGTGTCACCATCTCTTTTATAAAGATTCGAGTTAACCTCTCCATCTTGCATGCCTCCTTTATTGGTAGAAAATGGGTGGATTTTGTTAATCTATCGACAATCACCCAGATAGAATCCAATCTATTTGCCGTCTTAGGTAACTTGGTTATGAGATCCATTGAAACCCTTTCCCATTTCCACTCGGGAATTTCAGTTTGTTGCAGTAATCCTGAGGGCTTCTGGTATTCCACTTTAACCATGGCACAAGTGAGACACTTGCCCACGTAAGTATCAATTTTTGCCTTAATGTTCGGCCACCAATAATATTGTTTGATGTTCAGGTACATTTTATCGGAACATGGATGGACGGAATGTCACGACTTATAGGCTTCATTTATGACTATGTCCCTGAATTCTCCAAATCTTGGGATCCAGATCCGACTTACGGGATAATAAGCTTCGTCTTTTTGACTTCGAGATTTTTATCCATTCCACGCAGTGCTTCCTTCGCGGCTTTCTCCGGCTTCGGTGCCTCCGAAACCTGTCGTAGGTGCTGACCGTGTTTCGTTCTTGTTCTGAGAGAAGACGAGTATGTTATCCATGAAAACAATTACAAGTTGACTAGGAATGGGCGGAAAATTCGGTTTATGAGGTCCATGAATGTTGTAGGGGCATTCGTCAGACTGAAGGGCATAACAACGAATTCGAAGTGACCGTATCGAGTTTCGGAAAGCAGTTTCTGAAATATCTTCTTCCCAGACTCGAGACTGATGATAACCGGATTCTAGATCTATTTTAGAGAAATAACTAGGTCCTTGAAGCTGGTCGAATAGATCATCAATTTGTGGGAGTGGGTATCGGTTCTTGATGGTAAGTTGGTTCAACTCCCAATAGTCGATGCACATTCTGAAGGATCCGTCTTTCTTCTTAACGAACAAGATTGGAGCTCCCTAGGGTGAGAAACTCGGCCTGATGAATTCTTTATCCATAGGTTCGCTTAATTGGCTTGATAACTCTCTCTTTTTGGCAGGAGCTAACCTGTAGGGTGATTTGACAATTGGCATTACTCCAGGTACAAGCTCAATTCGGAATTTCGACCTGGCGCTCGGGAGGTACTCCTAGAAGATCTTCAGGGAATACGTCGGGATGGTCCCATACTCCTGGGATATCATTGATGTTTATCTCTTCTTTGCGCTTATCCACCACGTGAGCGTGAAATGCATGATTCTTTTTGTGTAGGCACTTTTTGTGCCTTGATGCATGGGATAAGACAAAAATTAACGCCGGGCTTATCAGTGTATACAATTTGGGTTTCTTGGTTAAGGAGGTGAAGGCGAACGGCCTTCTCGTGGCACATAATGTTGGCATGGTGGGGCTTAACCAATCCATGCCTATAATCACATCAAAGCTCCTAATATCTACTGGCATCAAGTTGATTGGGAACGAATGATTATTTAATGTGAGAGTGCACCCTATGTATATATCTTTTGTGGTTTCGGTTTTTCCATCATCATCGTGGGGCTAGGAAGGAGTGTGGTATCTCTCGCCTAAGTACTAGCGTGCCTAGTTGCTAGAGACAGTTCGAAGATTTGTCGTTATGGTTGAAAGAGTTTTTATATGAATGATGTGTTTTTATTCAGTTGAGCTAACAATTTGTGATTCTTAATTGATTTGGTAAAAATTTGATGCTTAACTATTGTGGTTTGAGAGCGTACCAAAATTTTAGGTAGGGTTCCTTTTTGTTTTCTTTATGTCCATTTGTTAAATTCCTCTTGCTTCCCCGTCATTACTCTCGGTTGGACAACTCCTCTTGAAATGTCCTAACTCACCGCATTTGTGGCATACAAGCTTTATTCCAACTATAGAGGTGGAGTGGTGCGCTGAGCCGGAGTCCTACAGGAACGGGCAGTGTGCCCTTGCTTGTTGCACCTATCGCAATACAACTCCCGACAGACTCCATTATGATGGAAATTGCACTTGTTGCATTTTGGAAGGTTTCCAACATATGGCCTTGCTGGTGTTGATGTGGGAGGTGTCATGGCGGCATGGACATCCATAGTATGTTGTTTCTTTGATGGCCTTTGAGTTGGCTGCCCCTTTTTCTTACTCGTAGACTCTTGCTTCCTGCTCTTAAGTTTGGGGTTTGGAGTGCCTTGGTAAGTTATCACTCGTTGGTTTCCGTGGTTGTTACTACGGTAGGAGTTGTCGATACTGTTTCCATCTCTGTTGGTGTTGTTTGCGTTGAGTTACGCCATGACAACGGTTACAGCAGGTGTTATGGCGGCTTGGAATGTAGAGGAATCTATCTGTAGGATTGGTGTCTCATTGGTGCGCTGGTTATTTCAGTGGGATGACATTTTTCTGCTGCATGATGATAAGCAAGATCGTAAGTAACGATGGTCATTTCCCTTTTTGTTGTATGGTTCTCATTGTTTCAACCTACATCCCTATGATGTTTTTATGGTGATAAGTAGTAGTAGATTTTGCATGAATGCTAAATCTATCCATAAAATACATAGATTATTTTGGTTTCGAGATCCTTGAGTATCTGGCGGTTTCGGTGGTTCGGTTGTGCATATAAGTGAATTTATATAAGAACATGAAATAAGGAAAATAGAATACATAGCAGATAACAACATCACTATAAACACAAATCTTTTACTAGTAATAACCATCTTTGTACATGAAAGAGAATCATAACAAATAGTGGTGGGAGGGGGGAGTGGAGCTGATCATAATCGTGGGTGGATACATCTGGTGGTGGTGCTTAGATGCCAAAATATCATGCCACAAGGTTAGCCAAATCACTCATCTCCCGAGTGAGCTCTTCATTTATTTGTTCTGCTTGTACGACTCTAGCTTCAGCCGCAAAGAGCTGCTACCTCAGGGTGGCTATCTCCTCCTCTAAGAGGCGTAGTCGGTCGGTGGAGTCTTCCTGAATTGTGTGTTGAGCTGGTATTGCTTCCGAAGGATGGGGTCCCAAAAGGATTTCTCCAATGCCTTCTTCCTCATCTGACTCCTTATCGGATTCTCCTGCCTCATAGTCCGTTTCGTGATATTCTTCCGGTCCTACTTCTTCTATCCATCCGTCGGCCACCAAGCCCTGATAGTAGGGAAATATTCCTATAGTATTTTAATTGTTTAGGTTTGGTTCCTTAATACATTTTGGATAATTAGATGGTAAGTTTTTGATACATTGACCACCACGACCACTCCCGAACACATGTTGGTCGTATTTCTAATAAACATAGTTGATCAGGGTCTATTTATCCCCAATACGACCACATCACTGCCCGGGTTTAACCGCGATGTTCAAATCCTCGAATGACTTTTACTGTTTCTTGTTGTGGCAATACCCTAAAATGCACACATAGGTATGGATTTTATTTTGTTTAAAGTATTTTAGTCCTAATGTATTTATAGTTGCATATCTTGTATGATTCGATATGCCAGTTCACTATAAACATTGCTCTGATACCAATTTGTCACACCCCCGAACTGAAGAGTACGACGGAAACATCCGGGGGTTGAGGTGACTTAATCTTGTAATATCATCACAGTGAATATAATTGAAACAAAGCATGCATCATCATCACAGGAGAAATAATACAACAATACAGAGTTTACATCATTGTAATTGTTTACATGACTTACATCCCAAAATATCAATGTTTATAATAGCAATAAATGCAACAAATTTCCAGAGACCTTGATGTCCAGCTGCTTAATGGTTTCCTGAGAATACAAGTTATTTTGAAAACGGTCAACATATATAATGTTGTTGAGTTCATAAGTGTATTTGTATGAAAAGTTTGTATCGCTTCGTAAACACCAGAAAATCTGATATTTTCTGTAAAATAAGTAAATGGTTTGAATGCTTTGTATCAAATCTTGTATTAAAGCATGTGTGTTTTTAAAATGTATAAGGGAAGTATTCCAGAAAATCCCATGTTTTCTGTGTAAGTAAAAGGCGATGTATAGTATAAGTTTTTTCCAAAAAATCCGATATTTTCTGCTTGCAGAAGTGTTGTAGTATTAATACCCAAGACCGTAAGTTGGTGTTTGTATAATATTGTAATTGTAGACTTGTTTATGTATTCCGTAAATTTACAGTGGAGTTAATTTCTTTGTGAGTCGCTATAACCATACTTGATAATGACTGATCCGCCCGTCATGACGTTTTTCAGACGCCGACTTGTTTAAGGTAAGGTTTGTCACCTAGACTGGCCTAGTTTAACTGTAGTTAACAGCTTAGGTGTGCGGTGTCAACCCAGTATAGATCTATACACAAACTCTCGCTCTCCCTCATGGAGACTCTGGTTATAACTACAGGCTACGGTTGTATACTACATAGGTGTCAAACGAAATGTCTCACAAACACATTAACTAAATTTACGCGAATATTGAATTGCACAGTATATATTGTTTCCATGTATGTATTTAGTTTTCAAGGCCCAACGAGTATGTACGTGAATGTGTGAACTCAACAAGCATGTAGATGGGCCACGAAGGCCCAATAAACATGTAACGTATGTTCCAGACCCTACAAGCATGTATATGGGTTACAAAGGCCCAATAAACATGTAATGTATATTCCATGCCCAATAAGCATGTAAATGGATATTCCAGGCCCAACAAGCATGTAAATGGACCACTAAGGCCCAATAAACATGTTATGTATATTCCAGGCCCAATTAAAAGTGTAAATGACGTAATTAATCCATTTGTTGTTACGTTGGTTGTTTAAGCTTAATTGTTTACCAAAATGACATAAAATTCCCACTTTTTTTTTTTTTTTTTGTAAAAAGACATTTTTGGTCCTTAAAACCGAAATTTACAATTAAGGCACATTTTTGGTAAAAATGACACTTTAGGTCCTTTAAGACCAAAAGTTTACATTTTTGGGCTTGTTTTAAACAAAATAGCATTTCTAGCCCCATTTTGTTTGAAATAACACTTTTGGCCTCAATTTTATTAAAAGAAATGTTCTCGGCCCAATTGTGTATAAATTTATCTTTTTGGCCCAAGTTTAAATAAATTTACATTTTCAGCCCTTTTAACCGAAAATTTACATTTTTGGCTCAAATTTGTACAAAAAGATAATTTAAATCATAAAAGCCAAAAATTTACAAGTTTAGCCCATAAAAACCGCGAAGGCCCAATTTGAGGCCCATTTTGTGAAAATTTACACTTTTGGCACTTTTAAAACCATGAATATCATAAAGACCAGTTTTTTTTTAAAAAAATAACTCTTTTAGTCCTCTTAAAAACCATGAGTTGACAAAATATCCTCACTTTTTGTTTATTTTGTCAATTTTTGGCACTTTACACGATTTTTCTTAGTTTCAAACATCCTTAGCATGTTTTAATCCTTTCATCTTCATACTAAGTTGTATGGAGTGCTTTTGTTTAGAAATATCACCATATTTTAGTAGATCTATCGAAATCTATGGAATTCCAACATATAAACACAACATTTAACATGGTAAAACACACATAATTATGCTTAAACAAATAGATCTACACAAAGCAACTAGTATTCTCCCCCAAAAGAAAGTAAAAACCGAAAATAGGGGGTATGAACTCACTTTGGGATGTTGGATTCGGTTTTGGTGAAGATTTTAGAGGAGATTTCAGCCTAGCTCACCTCTTAGAAGAGATCTTTGAACTCTAGGAAGTTTCAAGAGCATGATCACGTTTTTGAGGAGTTAATGAGTAATAAGTTTAACATAATATGAAGTTAAACCTATTGAGTGGAAGTAACTTACCAAGAGGATGAAATTGATGAGAACTTCTTGAATCACCCTAAAGTTCACGGTTTTAGGGGGATAATTGTGAGAGAGTTTTTAAGAGCATTTAGAAGGAAGATAACGTTTGAAATGGGAAGGGAAAACCGAGAATAAGAAGAAGAAAAGAGAGAAGGTGAGATTAAGGTCTTTGCTTAATGGGTAATCACTTAATTGTCTAGATATATGTTGGACATAATGCATGAATTACCCACAAATAAAGGATTCATTCAGATGACGTAGTCCAGGGTGGGCCAGTTCGCAAGGTTGTGATCAGCTCACAACATAATTCAAATCAGGAAATGGTAGGTCGAAGGAGACCGGGTATGATGTAAGACTACAATTATTCTGGTAGCATTTACCTTTTTGTCTCGGATTCAGTGGTGACAGGTTGTCAGCCTATCATGATCAGATGGATCAAAGGATTGAAGGAGCCATGAGTAGCGGTATAGATAGGGTAGTTATTATTAGACGATGTATCCTTCGGAGGTCGCATGGGACTGTTGCGTGTGTTTTTGGCCCATCAATCGGTTATGTGTCCGATGTTTCGAGTAGTTAACAAATCAGGTGAGATCAGAGAGGTCTCAACTGCTTTCGAAAAGCTGCAAGTGGTAGCAAGAAGAGTCGAAGTGGGCTCAGTGACTTGGGATCCATGCGTGGAGTTGCTCGTATTCGGGGTATACGCTAAGTTGTTCGCAGTTCGGTTAAATAATCTCATAGTGGTTGATTTGACCCTGTTGCGTAGCTCTCGTCTGAGTCTAACCGTTGCAGGGATAAGTGTCGTACTCGAAGGATTATCTGATATTTTTGTCGAATATAAGTATACTGCAGGGAAATTTGGTATGTGACACTGTTTTCTAGTGGGAACCTCAAGTTATCAGAAGCCGAGCAACTAGTTGAGAAATAGGTGCAGTGGATTCGACAATGATTCAGTGTGGGCGGTCTGTCAGGGAGTCAGACCTTCTCGAGATACCAGATTTCATGATTGAGCGGTTGTGTTATATTCGCAAGGGATTATTGTCGGATAGTGAAGGGAATTCGTTCATCTACGGATTGGTATGCTCGGGATTGTGGCCATGTCGTTTCAACTTGTGTGGCGTGTAAGGAATAGTAAGAAATGATTTTGACGAAAAAATCTAATTTAAGTGGGGGAGAGTTGTAATATCCCATTTATTAAATAAATAAATAGATAAAGATTAATAAATGAATAGTGGTCCTAAGTCCATAATATTTGGCAGGGTGTTGGTTTTGGGGAGCCAAATAATATAATTTGGGTTTTCGAGGGAATAAAATGTAAATTCCGGATTAATTTGTAAAGAATTTTGAGGGTTGGGGGCTGTTTAGTAAGTTATGGGTTTAATTTGAAAGGATTTTTGAAGACATGGGTTGCTTGGTAATTATTAGGACTTATTATGAAAGGAATTATGGAAGTAAGGGCTAAAAGGTAAATTTTGGATTTAAATTGAAAACAAATCTCAAGAGGAGGGACTGATGTTGGAAAATGGCACACAAGTTTGGAAAGAACACGGGATATACTCGGTGTTCCTTCCCCGTCGGCTAACCCTAACCCTATGGAACGCATATTCAGCCGTCATCGTCTTGGAGCCTCTCAGCCGCCGCTGCATCGCCAAGCCCGACCGCCACCTTTTTCCGCCTGCTACCTCACCGTTGATCTCCACCACTACAACCCCTGCTGTCGGAGATGTCATGGGCAGCCGAATGAATCACCAAGACCAACTACTGGAGCTGTGTTCGTCGTTTTGCTGGGCGTGAGCGAAAGGGAAGCTGTCGGTAGGTCAAACTGCCACCCACCTCCTCTCTCTTTCATTCTTTTATGTGGATACGACGTCGTGAATGTCGGTTGTGGTTGCTGGTGGCCTTAGGTCGTCGTTCCTATGCTTACGGTCGTCGCCTGCCACCTGAGGTGGCTGAGTTGGATGTGTTTATGTGTTCAGCTCGTATTTGGGAGTGTGAGCGTATATTTGCTCGGGTGGAAATCAAATAAACCCATCACCACCACCATGAGGTAGTGGCTGCCACCCACTGTCGCCGTTCTTCCACCGCTAGCCACCATCTTCGGTGGTTGTGTGCATTTGGGTGCGTTTGGACTATTATTTGGAGTACTTTTGGTGTTGCTTTGGCCCAAAAACACAACCACCACCACCACGAGGTGGTGGCTACCGCCGAGGATCGCCGTTGACCACCACTACCTGAGGTGGTAGTGGGTGGTGCCCAAGTTATGTAACACAAATCGACCAAAGAACTTAACCGATGGACTAACGGGCACACGATTGGGTTGAAAACCCTAATTAGGGTTTAGAAAAACCCTAATTTTAGAAATGTGTGTTTTGGATTAGTCGGGACCCGCGTTTGGACCGTTGGATTTGGAATTTTGAATTACACCCAACCACATTGTATGTTTGGAGTAGTGGAGTGGTAAACTTAATGGATTAAATCCTTAATGGATGAAGCCGTTAATAGGTTAAGTAGGAACACTTAACCCCAATCGTCATTTTATGTGAAAAACCCTAATTAGGTTTGTGTTCTTATTGCGCCATTTCTTCGACTAACTTGTTGTGGGCCGTTGTAAGCCAAATGAGGAACATGTTTATGGACTAAGGAAATTATTGGGCTTTAGAATAAGGCCCATTGGAGAGGCTTGGGGCCTAATTTCAAAATTTGGGCCATAAGTGGGCCAAAATTGGGCCTTGATGATTATGAGATATTGGACCATCGGAATGCCAATTGTTTGGACTAGAATAAATGGTTGGACTTTAAGATAAGTCCATGTAGAGGTTTGGGCCCAATTTGGAAAATTGGGCCAAATGTTAGGCCTTGGTTCATTGATTGGTTTTGGGCTACAGTGTGTGTGTTTGGGCCTTGGTTTTGGACAGAGTTAGGGTAAGGGTAAAATAGTCGTTTTACCCCAAGCATGGACTTATGGTTATGTATTGGAACCCAATTATTAATTGGGTGTTGTTTTGATGTTGACAGTTCGGGAATCTGTCCACCAGCAGAGCGAGGTGAGGCTCCTCACCATACCAATGGGTTTAAGTCACCAAGGCCGGCCCATTTTGTGATATGTTGTACACTGCTTGATGTAGTGATATGTGGTATACTAGTTGGTTATATGCTATGTGTTATGCTAGTTGTTTATGTGATATTTGCATGAAAGACCATGGGAGGAGCCCATGGCTTTTCAGGTAAAGACCATGGGGGAGCCCATGACACTTGGATGTAAGACCATATGGAGAGCCCATGGCTTTCCTATTAAAGACCATGGGGAGCCCATGACACTTTGATGTAAGACCATGTGGGGAGCCCATGACTTTCCGATTAAAGACCATGGGGGAGCCCATGGCACTTAGGTGTTCCTACCATGTGGGGAGCCCATGGCATCCTGGAGTAAGATCCTGGGAGGAGCACATGGCATCCTTACATGTTTATATGTATGGATTATGTGATTGATATGGCTCACGTGATTGATATGGCTTATGTGATTTATATGCCTTATGTGATTGATATGGCTCACGTGATTTATATGGCTTATGTGATTGATATGGTCTATGTAGCTTTTATAGCTAATATGGATTATGTGGTTATGTGGGTTGTTTGGGGTATGCTCTGGGGAACTCACTAAGCTTCGTGGTTACAGTTTTGTTTATTGTTTCAGGTATGATCGGTTTGGAAAGAAAGGGCCCGACTTGATCGCAACGCAAACACCCATGTTTTGCGCAATGAATGATTTTGGGATGAACTCTGATAAATGTTTTAATTAGCGATGTTTTCAAATGTTTAGAATAAATGATATCTATGTTTTGGCTATATTAAAAATGAAATTTTTACCCATGATTTTTGGGTCATTACAAAAATTTTTCACGAATTAATGCTTATTTAAGAAAATAAATCAAGAAAAAATTGTTAAACTGTTATACAAATTACAAGAAATTACCAGAAAATCGTACATTACAGTTTAACTACAAATATAGATTGGGATATTTTCTAAACTATTTAATATTTATTTCAATTTTTCTTATATTAAAATACTCACAAATCATGAAATTGGGTTAATTATTTTAAAAACCAATGTTGATATTTTTCCCAGCATTATACACTAAATAATAGCTGTATAAAATTTTTGAGGAATTATCTAAGTTGTTTACTATTTATTCTATTTTTCGTACACTAAATACACATAAATCATAAAAACCAGACTATACTATATTTAAACTACTTTTGACATTTTTCCCAGCTTATATACACTGTATAAAAGCGGTAACAAAGTTTGAAGAATTTTTGTAACTGTTTGGTATTTATCATGAATTTGTGTTGATTTAAGGAATTAAATGATGGAAAAATAACTAAACATATCAAAAAGTCAAGAAAATTTTTCTGCAAGACCTTTACTGTAGTTGTAATGAAAAAAATAAAGTTTAAAGATCTTTGAAAACTGTATGATAATATTTTCGGATTTTTCTTAGTTAAAACAACTTTGAAAGTATTAAAATGCTCCACAATTAATAATACAAAAATCTGGAAAATACTACCTAAAATATTTCTTTAAACCACATAAGTTATAAAATTCCAACATTTCAGAATATTAGTTAGCAAATAAGTAAATCTAAACTCTTAGAATAAAATTTGGCATTTCTCTATATGTAGAATTTAGTATATTAGTGTTAGATTTTTGACATAGAAACTCACTAGCGCGTGTTTGTTGTCATAGGATCCCAGTAGTAAGACGTATTGGTGTATCCTGAAGCATCAGTCGTACCTTCTTCAAACATTGTGAGTATTAACAGCCCCTATTTTCGGTTTTACGTTTTGCGGTAGAAAAGCATGTCCAAAAATTATTTATCGTTCCTTGTATTTAATTTGACTTGTATCAAACTTACCTGCTATATTTTTCTATGTATGTGTTTGCAAATGTTGATTCATCAGGCCTATATCGCACTAAGTTCCTGGAATGTTTCACACAACTCATTAACTCTTTTGAGTCCATGGTCATTTTGGATAGCGCTATTAGGAGGTAGAAAACTCCTCACTCGCATAGTTCGCGGAGTGCATTTTACCATATTTCTCCCTATGTTAGGGATATACATAGTGTTCAAGAGGGCACTCGGTTATTAGTCTTGGGTTGTGCACTCATGGTTTGATTACTATGCACATACAGACTTTGTTTCTCTTGTTGGAAACAAATTTTATTTCTCATGATATTAACGAACTTTGTTTCTCATTTTAGCAATGGACTTTGTTTCTCATGTTAGCAACGAACTTTTTATCTCTCGTTAGCAACGAACTACTATTTATGGAAACTTATTTACTCATTTAGCAATTCACTTTCATTTATGGAAACATTTACCAAAATTTTGATTATGATTCATAAAACCACTATTTTTGTAAACATGTGAACTCACCAACTATTTCCATAATTGACGCTAGTTTTACATGCTTTTTCAGGGAATAATTAGTAAGTGGTCGGAAAGATTCATCATGAAAAAGGATGTTGCATTAAGTGGAAAATCTTATTTGTGTTTTTTTTTAACTTTTGAACAAAGATGTTTTGGAGACATATTAACGATTCTATATCTAATCTAAACTTGTCTTTCTTATTTTTCAAATGTCTTGCAACAATGTTGCTTCTGGCTCAAACCCAACAGGCTCCTTCTTTCTCATGAACCTTTATGGGAGAGTCATATTTGATGGTTCCAACTTTAATGATTGGATGAGGAACATCAGGATGGTCACGTGTTACAAGGACAAGGAATATGTCCTTGACAAGGAGATGAAAGAAATTGATGATTCTACTGCTACTCCACAGGAGATTGCTGACTTTAGGACTCATGAGAGAGATGCCACCAAGGTGGCATGTATCATGTTGGCCACAATGACAGCTGAACTCCAGAAGTCCTATGACGACTTTTACCCTTTTGAGATGCACATGGACCTGATGGATAGATACCATCAGAGTGCTTGTCAAGAGAGGTATGAAATCATCTCTTCCATGATAACAACTCGAATGAAGGATGGTGAACCCATCACGGGCCACATGCAGAAAATGCAAAGGTTTGCGGACCGTTTGTTGAAATTGAAAGTGAACTTCCCCGAGGAGTTGGCTATTAACATCATACTGCACTCCTTACGTATTTGTTATGATCAGTTCCGAATGACCTATCATATGAACAAGGAGGAGGTCACACTCAAAAAGCTTCAAGGACTTTTGAAGACCGCTGAAAGTGGTCTCAAAGGTAAATCGGTTGTTACTACTCCTACTCCTAACACCGCCCCTGTTTCTGGCAATCGGGCAAAGTAGAGGGAAGAAGAGGAAGACCCCTTCGAAAGGTACCAAGGGAAAGTCTCTTGATGGCTCCTCTTCGAGTGGAACCAAAGGCGGTTCTGTCACTCCTTCTTCCAACCCAAAGGAAGTTGAATGCTTCTATTGTCATGATAAGGGGCATTGGAAACGAAACTGCCCCAAGTACCTGCAAGATGTTAAGGAGGGAAGGTCAAACCTACCCATGCAGGTATTTACACTATATTGTCTAATAACTCACCGCATACTAATTCTTAGGTCCTTGATATAGGTTATGGTATTCATATATGTTCTGATTTGCAGGGCCTAAGAATAAGTGAGGATATGGAGCACGGAAAGATAAACTTGATCATTAGGAATAGGAAAGCTTCACATGTCACCAAGATTGGAGTTTATTCTTTTTTGCTAAGTAATGGGTTAGTGTTAGATTTGAATAAGTGTTGTTACTCGTCTGAAATGGCGAGAAATATTATTTCTTTTCACGGTTTGTACAAACAAGGGTTTACTTTTTCATTTGATAATGAATGTGGTGGTATTAATACCTTTTATAATAATGTTCTTTATTTTAAAGCATTACCTTGTGATGGTGTATATGAAACTGTGTCGGTTGTAGAGAACTTAGGAAATAATGTGTTGCATATCGATTCTTCCACTAATTTGGATAAGCCATCCTTGTGGCACTGTCGTCTTGGACATGTCAACAAGAAGCGCATATGCCAACTCCAAAAGGCTGGAGTCTTGGAGTCCGTTGACTTAAGGTCAGATGATAGTTTCGAATCTTGTTTAGTTGGATAAATAACTACGTTAGCCTTCACTGGTACTTGTGCTAGGGGTGAAGGTTTGTTGGACCTCATACACACAGATGTGTGTGGACCCTTCAGAACCGCCACAAGGGATGCTAACCGCTTCTATGTGACTTTTACTGATGATTAGAGTAGATATGGCTATGTCTACTTAATCAAGCATAAGTCAGAAACCTTTGACAAGTTAAAAGAGTATAAACAGGAAGTGGAGAATCAGTTGGGTAGGAACATTAAGATGCTTCGATCCGGTTGAGGAAGAGAGTATCTTAGTACAGAGTTCCTTGACTATCTTAAGGAATGTGGAATTGTTTCACAATTGACACCTCCTACGACACCACAGCTTAATGGTGTGGTTGAGAGGCACAATCGGACCTTGTTGGACATGGTTCGTTCCATGATGAGTCGAGCTTCATTAACAATCTCATTCTGGGGGTATGCCTTGGAGACTGCTGCCCATATCCTTAATCTAGTCCCTACCAAGAAGGTTGCCAAAACACCTCACGAGATGTGGACTGGGAAAGTTCCCAATTTACACCACATCAAGATTTGGGGTTGCGACGCTTTCGTGAGGCGCGAGACTCACGACAAGCTCGAACCTCGAAGTGAGTGATGTGTTTCCATCGGCTACCCACAAAAATCCTTTGGTTACCTCTTCTATAGGCCCAGTGATAATGTAGTCTTTGTGGCAAGGAGAGGGGTCTTTCGCGAGAGAGAATTTATAAGCCAAGGAAACAGTGGGAGGCAAATTGATCTTGAAGAGCTTCAGGAGTCAAGTGGTGAAGGAACTTCAAATCCTAGCAATCAACCTGAGGAGGAAACTCATGTTGAACCAACTGACGAGTCTGTACCTCTGAGGCGCTCCACTAGAGTTAGGAATGCACCTGAGCATTACTATGGTTTCCATATTACTGCGGAAGGTGATACATTTATCAGTGATAGTACACTAGTAAAATTGGATGAACCTAACAGCTATAGGGAAACCATGGCAGGCCCCGAGTCTGCTAAATGGAAAGAGGCTATGGACAGCTTGATTCAGTCCATGTATGAAAATCAAGTTTGGAACTTGGTTGACAATGTACCGGGTCATAAGACAATATGGCGCAAATGGATCTTCAAGAAGAAGACCGACATGGATGGGAAAGTGCACATTTATAAGGCGCGACTAGTTGCGAAGGGCTTCACTCAAACTCAGGGAGTTGACTATGATGAAACCTTCTCACCAGTAGCAAAGATTAAGTCGATTAGGGTTATGCTAGCCATTTCTGCATTTCATGATTATGAAATATGGCAAATGGATGTCAAAACTGATTTCCTTAATGGAAAGCTGGCTGAGGATGTTTACATGAGTCAGCTAGAGGTTTTTTTCAATGAAGAGTACCCTGATAGAGTGTGCAAGCTTGAGAAATCCATTTATGGATTGAAACAAGCATCTCACAGCTGGAATCTTTGTGTTGATGAGAAAGTCAAAGATTTTGGTTTTTCGAGAAGCAAAGATGAGTCCTGTGTATATGTCAGAGCTAGTGGGAGTATAGTTAGCTTTTTGGTACGGTATGTGGATGACATACTACTCATGGGAAATGACATCCCAACTTTGTAGGAGATTAAGTCCTGGCTTGGGAAGTGTTTCGCTATGAAGGACCTTGGATAAGTTGCCTATATCCTAGGGATAAGGATACTGAGAGAAAGGAGTAAAAGACTAATTGGACTTAGTCAGAGCACCTACTTGGACAAGGTGTTGAAAAGGATCAACATGCAGAATTCCAAGAAAGGTGATTTACCGATCCAAAGCAATGCCAAACTGAGCAAGGCTCAGAGTCCGAGTACAGAGGCTGAGATAGCTGTGATGAGTTGATTACCATATGCTTCCGTTGTTGGCTCGATCATGTATGCTATGACTTGTACCCGCCCTGATGTGGCCTTTTCTTTGAGCATGGTCAACAAATATCAGGGGAATCCTGATAAGGATCACTGGACTGCGGTGAAGAACATTCTCAAGTACCTGCGGAGGACTAAGGATTGGGTCCTTACCCTTGGTAGGAGTGATGGCTTGAGAGTAGTGGGGTATAGTGACGCTAGCTTTGATGCTGATAGGGATAATTTCCACTCTTAGTCGGGCTGGGTCTTTACCATGAATGGAGGAGCAATTACCTGGAAAAGTTCCAAGCATGAGACAGTAGCTGATTCGACTTGTGAATCAGAGTACATAGCAGCGAGTGAAGCGGCAAAGGAGGCGATATGGCTGAGGAACTTCATCGGAGATCTTGGAGTTTTACCAGCTATAAAGGAGCCTATGGAGATTTTCTGTGACAACAATAGTACGGTTGCCTTAGCCAAGGAACCGAGAGATCATGGCAGATCCAGACACATTGAAAGAAAATATCACTTCATAAGACAAATGATAGAAGAAGGACTCCTCGTGGCAAAGAGGGTATCGTCAGAAGAGAACCTAGCAGATCCCCTCACGAAGGGACTGACTAGGGTTAGGCATTTGCAGCATGCAAGGCGCATTGGGCTGAAGGACGATATTAGTTTTACAGATTAGATAGCTATTTCTGAAACTTGTAAAATGTAATTGACATTTGATGATTAAATAAAAGTTGTTGTCTATATATAAGTAAGGTGTTGCTATCTTGTGTCAATCGTTTACTGTTGTTTCAACTTTGCATGTTTTGACTTCCAGAATAATTACTTTATTCAAACTCTCCACAGTCAGTCGTACTTTGGAAGTAGGTATGAATCAAGACTGTCATGAATTGGGCTTGTAGATGTCTAAGGTGGTTAGACATAGCCAAAGTTGCTACAACATTTATGAGTGCTCATAAGTTCTGAGTATTGGATTAAACCCATGCTCACTTGTATCACTTCATGGAATTTATCTTGAGTGATCGTGACACGGTAATATCATATAAGTCTTCAAACCTAGATATATGAGTTATTGCCTATAAGTTGGTTGTGCATTGATTGTACGAAAACGCATCAGTAACATGATGTTATAAAACGTGCCTTTGTGTATAATTCAACAAGTAGTTGAACAAGCATATGAGTCGAATTTTATCTGTTCCTTTTAGTATTTGGAGGATTAAAAGCGATATCTGGGCCCCTCGATGATTTTGTTTTGACCTATGTGTCGGGCCCGGTCAGAACCAAATTGATGTGTTCAGTTTAGTTCTATGTCAAACAAATCGGAAATCGGGAAACAAACTGCTGGATAATAAGTATGACATTGTTCCATGTATTTGTCCGGCTGATATCTAGAATAGAGGATTATATGATCACTTATCTAAAATGGCACTTCATAGGTCAACAAAGTTTTAAGAGCTACGATTGTTGGTCAGTTCCTAAAGTCACACTTGCAACTATAGTTATCAGACTTATCCAAGTGGGAGACTGTTGGATAAGGTATCTAAGTCCATAACTATATTTGGTATGTACTTGACCCGACCCGGCATGGTCCATTTGGGTTGCACTTCACCGAAACAATTTGTATGGATAATATTTTGAGAATAGTATATTTATGATTTATTAATATATTATAAGTTATAATATATTAATATGAAATCATATTATTTAATTAGTATTGATCAAGAATTAATTTGGAATTAATTTGGTGATCAAAAGAGACTAATTAAATATGGACTCTTATATATATATATATATATATATATATATATATATATATATATATATATATATATATATATATATATATATAAAATGGGCCAATGTTCATTTGGGATGGGCTAAGCTGGCATGGATAGTCCATGGAGTTTTTAACCCATGGATCCTATGGAAATGAAAAGTCATGGATATTAGGGTCTACATGGATGTAACCCTAATCCACCATACTATATAAACAGGTCTTTGGCACATGAAATGGCACTAGGGTGTGAGTGAAAAAGTGTGGGCTGATTTCTACAAGTGCATACTACTCTCTCAAGTTTTCCAAGTTGATTTGGTGATTTGTGATTCCACTTGAGGCATCCACATTATTGTTGCTAGGCTCTCAAGACTCCAAGCAATCAACCACAAGAAAAGGTATGGTATTCTACTAAGGGTTTATATTACAAGTACCCCATAACATGCTAGTTAGGTTGAGAACCTTGGAAAATCAAATTTTCATGTATATTAGTGAAAACATAGATCCAAGGTTTCTAGGGTTGCATGTACACCATAGGAGTGTTAGAATGCTCAAAACCCTTCAGAATGTGGACATAGAAACCTCCCTCACTTGTACATATCAATGTATGGGGTTGTGAGGTTCTTGTTAGGCAAGAAATCTCAAACAAACTTGAACGTAGAGCTGAGAAGTTTTCATTCATCGGTTATCCACATAAATCCTTTGGATACTTATTTTACAGACCCAGTGACAACATGGTGTTTGTAGCACGAATAGGAGTCTTTCGCGAGAGAGAGCTCATTTCCAAAGAGAGTAGTGCGAGCACGATTGATCATGAAGAGATTCAAGAGTCATCATATGAAGCAACTTTTGAAGATACTAGCTCTCAATCTGAGAATGAAACTGTTGATCTCATTGAGAACTCGTTGCCCCTTCATTAGACTAGTAGGGTTCACATGCCACCGTCATTCTATGGTTTCCATATAACTGTAGAAGGTGATACACTTATCAGTGATGCAACACTGGTAAATTTGGATGAGCCTGTTAACTACAAGGAAGCAATGGAAGACCCTGAGGCTGTTGTCACACCCCGCTAAAGCAGAAACACGGGACGCGACAATACAACGAGTCTTATAGCAAAAGTTAAAAGACAAAACCAACCATAGTATTAAAAGCTTTACAATTTACAATAAGTTTGAACAACTTTTAAAAGTAATTGCAAAGTATAAAAAGAATCACACATGCGAATGCTCCTACAAGTGATATGTCTCTATGTGACACTTACTCAATGATTCCTGAAAGAACATGTAAAACGAGCGTCAACTATAAAAATAGTTGCTGAGTTCACATGTTTACAAAAATATTGGTTTCATGAATCATAATCAAAGTTTTGATAGAAGTTTCCATAAATAAAAGTACATTTCTAAAATGAGTAAATAAGTTTTCATAAACAAAGTTTGTTGTCATGAAGAGAAGTACGTTGCCAAAATGATATGCAAAATTCATATTCTAATGGGAAATAAAGTTTGATTCTATCATGAGAAACAAAGTCCATTGTTACCATGAAAAATAAAGTTTCTTGCTAAAATGAGTAAACAAGTTTTTTTGCTAAAAAAAGTTTCGTTGCTAAAATGAGTATACAAGTTTCGTTGCTAAAATGAGTATACAAGTTTCGTTGCTAAAATGAGTACGCAAGTTTCGTTGCTAAAATGCGATGTAAGAATCATGCGTGCATCAAGTTTCCATTCATGAGTTCACAACTGAAGCCTAATGACTGAATCGTGTCCTATTGACTACTATGTGTATCGCAAACATAGTGTATAAAATGGTAAAATGCACTCCGCGAATTGTGCGAGTGAGGAGTTGTCTACCTCCTAATAGCGTTATTCATAATTACCATGGGCTCAAAAGAGTTAATGAGTTGTGTCAAATGATTCCAGGGACTTAACCACGATACAGACTTCATGAATTAAAGTAACATACACCTACATGCAAGATATAGCGACCATGTTTATACGAGCCAAAATAAATACAACGAACATAAAGAATTTAGGACATGCTTTTCCACCGCAAAACATTTAAAAACCAAAAATAGGGGGATGTGTGAATACTCACAATGACGCGTGAAAGTATTTGTGATACGTTGAGCTAACTTCCCTCACGTCCTACTACCGATTCCCTACGATAAGGTTACACACTAGTAAATCTCTAATCGAAAAATCTAACACTAGTATACATAATTTCTACAATATAATTATGTCAATATTGTGTCAAAATTAGGTTTTGTATAAGTTACAAAACTTTTCCTGTAAATTCAGATTTTCATGGATCAAATTGTTAAATAACAAATTTAAGTGAAAAATCTCATTTTTGGCAATGTCAATTGTAGTGTAACTATAACATTTTGGACGGTGTTTCAAATGGTTAAATATTCAAAACTAAGTCAAATAAGTTATAAAAATTCTCAAACTTTGTATTTCAGTTTTAACTGAAGTCAAATACATTAAAATAATTTTTCTTGAATGTTTGATTTGTCTAACTATTTTTCACCTTTTCAATTTCTTGAATAATCACAAAATCATGAAAATAGTAAATGACCATGAAAAATTCTTAGAATTTTTGTGTAACTGTTTCACAATATCCCTAAACTGGGAAAATTATTAAATGCCACTTTTGATTAATAAAACCTGGTTTTTTTAATTTAATTGTGTTTTACATCAAAAAAATCTAATTAAATAAAAAATAGTAATTAAAAATCACCAAGCTTTTTATTTGAATTTCCACTGAAGTCAAGGACCTCCATAAAATGTTCCATATATTTTAGATATGTATAGCTATTTTTTATTTATTTAACCACTTGAATCCTCACAAATTCAAGAAAATAGCAACCGGTTAATACAAATTGCCAATATTTTTGTACAACTTATATACAATGTATATAAACTATAAAAATTGTCAAAAGTAGTTTTTGAAATAGTTAACCTGATTTCATGATTTATGACTATTTATTCTAGCAAAAATGTAAATAAATAATAAACAATTTAGAAAATGGCCCAAACTTCTTATTTTTGGTTAAAATGCAATACAAGATGTTATGATCATTTCTTGTGATTTTTGGAACAGTTTAACTATTTGTTCTTGATTTATTCTCTTAAAAAAACATTAATTCAGGAAAAATTACTAAACAGTAAGGAAAATTCATTAAACTTTTTATTTACGGTTAGTACATATTGCAAGATATTCCACAAAGGTTTTATATTTTTTGAACAAGTTTTGCTATATTTCATTAATTTAATCCCTTAAACATTCATTAAATCGTGAAAAATATGAGATTTTATTGGAAAATTCTGAAACCTTTTGCATGGAGTTTTTGTGATTTCCAAAAGATTAGAAAATTATCAAATATGGTTTTGGACATTTATAACTTTATTTTACTATTTATTTCTATTCAACAAAAATAAATTCGTAATCAACAGACAACAGTCATAGAAATGCATCCAACTTCATGAAACGTATTTATTCAATGAATGAGACATATCAGAAATTTACCATAATTTATTGACCATAAAATGTATTTTATGTGACTTATTGCTCTGTTTTCTGGCAAAAATTACAATAAATCGAGAAAAATGAGTTATTTTCTGAAAATTTCCAGATCATCTTATGTTGTTGTTTGGATTCTAGACAAAATCGTATTTAAGCAGAAAATATGTTTTAGATATTTATTTCTGAATAAATCCTTTATAAGCATTCTTAACAATGTACTTTGATCATCAAGCCTTTAAGCTTGATGTTCATCACATGCATTATGATTTGAAGACCATGAATGAACTTATTTTGTTCAAAATGATGTTTCTAAATGAAAAACATGAATGCATATGGTTTTAGATCTTTAAAACTTGTAAAACTCAAGTTGATGGATTTGATTTAGTTTTTGATCATTGGATTTCACCTTCTAACCCGTTTACGGTCAGGTGGGTGAAATCCTACCACCATGCTTGTTGCTTTTGGGTGAAATCCTACCACCATCATTATCAGATTCGACATGCATGAACATGCATATGAATGTTCATAAAGAATGGTGTAGAAAAGGGAGAAAAATGCAAGAAAACATGATATTTTTTTTAAAGAAAAGTGAACAAAATGTAAGCAAATTGATTTTACCTTGAAGATCAACTTCAAATGATGAAGATTCTTGAGTAAAATGAGGGATATTTGCTGTAAATTTCATGGGTTTTGGAGCTAACTCATAGAGGGAAAGAATGGGGTTTTAGAGAGAAGAAAATAAAGAAAAGTGAGATTATGTCTCTCTGGATACCCAATATCTCTCGTCATCTCTTTGGGGTTTCTCTCTACCAAAATTGGCCACCAAAATACAAAGATGTATGTGAACTCATGTAGAATCTAATGAAAAATATCTCCCAGTTATTCTGCTTCTAAGTTCGTCATTATTAGAGAAAATGAACAGAGAAGTTTTAGAGAGAGAAAAGTGGGAGGTTGGGTGAATGGGAAGTAAAAAATGATTAGGATTGTTGGGAAGGGGAAGAGTGGCCGAATTTGAGGGAGTGAGAGCGGGTTTCCCTCTCTTTTATTTTTATAAAATACAAATCTTTTATAAAAATATCTAATTTTATAAAATATATGCATCTTAACCTAGTTTTTATTCATAAAAACTTTGATTTTTGACTTTTAAATTAGAAATAAGGTGTTGTTAATTAAAATTTTCTTTCCTTGATTATATTCCATCACTTAATTATTTAAAATTTGATATCATACGGTTCATAACAATTTTATAGAATTTTGGATGTTAAATTTTATAAAATTTAGGTTTTTAATGCTTTTAGGGTTTTAAGGAATTTGTTAATCTTTGGATATCAAGATAGATTGAATTTTGGAGACTTCAAATTATTTTTGAGTCTTATAACTCTTTTATAGTTATAAGTAATGTTTGTAATTCGTTTTTGTCGGTTTATTGGCATTTCTATGTAGTGGTTTTGAGATTCAAATGAAATTGAAGAACCAAGTATACTAGTCATAGTTTCAATTTTGACTTAAGTTCCTACAAGACTCGGACCTGATTTATACTACTAGGTCAAGTGCGTGATGTTTCTAAATGATTCATGCAAAGATGTTTAAGTCAGGTAATGACCTGAATTTGGATAGTCGCTACAGTTAAAGTAGTTGTAGATTTCACATATCAATGTGAAATCTAAGTACACTATCCTTCGATTCTACTTTTTTTCAAAGTTTCAAGTAGGTTATAGCTTAGATTCTAGTTACTAATTCTAGTATGTGTCGAGCCTATACGTGCAACTAAGTTTAGTCAAGTCTAGAACTGACTCGAATTTTGACGGTTGTCATAGCTGCTAAATAGAAAGAGGTAATGGACAGCGAGATCTAATCCATGTATGATAACCAAGTGTGGAGTTTGGGTGATAAAGCACTTGGTCATATGACAATAGAGTGTAATGTTGGATTATGTGTCTAAGCCCATAACTATAATTGGTATGTACTTCACCCGATACAGCATGGTCCATTTGGGTTGTAACACTCTAGAACAATTTAATAGGATGGATATTTGAGAAAGAGGTTATCTGTGATTTATTAATTTATTATAAGTATAATATATTAATTGAGAAATCATATTATTTAATTAGTAGTGATCAAGAATTGATTTGGAATTAATTTAGTGATCAGAAGAGACTAATTAAATTAACGGGGACTGATTGTGTAAATCAGTGATACAAATGATTTCGGCTATTGATCCATGATGGACTAAGCTTATGTGAAAGTCCATGAAATATTAGTCCATATGAATTATGGAGCATAAGCCTAATTGTAAGAATTAGGGTTTGCTTATGAGTCCTAGAATTGGACACTATATATGTATTCCTCAAAAACCAAAATCGTGCACCAAGTGTTCTTATAAGCCAAAAATAATTTTGTGTCTCCAAACCTCTCTCTCAAAGTACTCCTCTTGTTATTGGTTTGTTATAAGACATTTGAGGCATCACACTTGAGGTGCTAGGCTCTTGAAAGACCAATTCCTACAAGCTACAACAAAGAGGTAATCTTCTAACTTACTTTTATGATTCATATGTTAAATTGTATGCTAGTTGTAGGTTTCAAGCTTTGGAAATTTTTTTGCATGTATAACTAGAGAAAACTTAGATCCAAATATATTAGGGTTGTATGTGCACCATAGGAGTGTTATAGTACACAAAACCCAACAGTGGTATCAGAGCCATGGGTAGTTTTTTGTTATATAGATGCATAGTTATTTGTTCAAAATTGGAAAAGTTGAAAAACTGCACTCTGACAGGAGGACTCGACGAGTCCATACATGAACTCGTCGAGTCCATGCTCATAAGTGATGAACTGGTCGAGTCCATTATCCGACTCGACGAGTTGGATCATCTGTTGGCAGTTTTTCGGGTTTTTTTGGCCTCAATTGGATTAGAATCATTACCACAAACTCTTTTGTATCATAAAATCTGTTTTTCTGATATGGTAGTGATTATTTTCATTCAATTAAAAGATAAATTGTCAAATTATAAAATTATTACTAGATTATATGATAAGCTAATTATTAGTGTAATTTGATTTGAAATTATCTTACTACAAAAGTTGTATTATGATCAAATTGGTAAAAGATAAATATGGTTATTCCATAAGTTTATAATTTGATCTAAATGTTTTTAAGGAGTTACAAATTTTTTTCATCAAATTTGGAACTCAAAAGGTTTTTAAGGAGTTACAAATAAATATTAGTTAAATTGATCTTAATGTTTTTTTAAGAGTTCCATAAGTTACGGACCTTGAAAATTATCATCTTCATAAAACAAATTAACTCCTTAAGTTATGGAGTTCAAAAGTTTTTCAAGAATTACAAAACGCGTCCTCAAGTTTTAAAAGTTGAAAAGTATCAATTAAGAAACATTGAATTCATAGAAACCCAAGTAATTTGAAAAGTTTTCAAAAATGTAAGTCATGGGTTCATAACTTGAAATTAATTAAATAGTTTTAATTTGATTTAGCATCTTGATGTTTTTTGAATAAGTTCAGTTAACTCTTATGGACTTTATTAATAGTTAATTAAAAGAGTATTATTAAATCCATAATCATATGGTTTAAGTTTAATTAAATAAAGAGTATAATTTATTAATAGATATAAAATTAAAAGTTTAATATATTATATATGTATAATTAAAAAGTTAGTCTTACCGTTAGTAGGCCTCATTCACGAAGTCGGTCTATAAGGGGGGGTATAAGGATACTGCCTATAAAATGGTGGTTTAATGGGTGTCCACTCTCACCCACCGCTTCCTTGACTGGTGGAGGGTCGTTAGCCGAACGGGTAGGATAGGACACAAACTTCCATTAAAAGTATAATGAAAATACCAAGTAACTAAATATTTATAAATTCCCAGTCTTAGTTACTTAGGAAAAATGTGAATTTGGTGCTAACCCATGAAATTGCACTTTGCACCTTGTTAAGTCGTTAGTGGAGCATGTGTGGTTAACCGACACTAATTTGGTACTGACAATGTGTGGCAAAGGGTAGCTTGATGTTAATCATGGATCAATGGAGCGTGTGTGGTTAACCGGCATATTGATTAGGTGATTTGTAACATTAAGTGTACCAAGCTAAATTGCATGGTTATTCAAACCTTGTTTGTGATCCTTGACATCCCAGTCACAAACTTGAAGGGCATAATCGAGATTTAAACATGCCATTGAAAAGTTCGATGAATCTCAAAGAATCTAGGAATTTCAATTCATTTAAAACCTAAAATTCATTTTCATTTTTCATGGTGGAAATTGGTAAATCGTCAATTACCTACCTTTAAATATTTTGCAATTGGATTACGACATCACTCTTCCGAATTGTAAAATATTGCGTTGGGTCCTAGCCTTAATATTTCATTTTGGGTGTTATATTAAGGACTTAAATCAACTAACTTGAATTTCTCCCTGTAGATGTCTAGTTCTGACAACTATGGTCTTCCCGATTCTTTTTCGAAAAAGCTTTCCGCATGAAGATGATGTTCCCAGAAATCATACTTCACTTCCTCCATCTCCTCCAATAGTTCTCCCTAACCCACATGTTCAAAGACTTGAAAAGATCAAGATCACTCAAGCCATATTGGCAAGCAAACATGAAGATGGAAAGTTTGTATGTGCTCACGTCTTGGACATAATGCTGCATATTGACAGGCTGGGAATGTTGGGTGTCGTGTTCCCAAGGAAGCTGGCTGTTGACTTGGTTCTTCATTCACTACCTAAGTCATATAGTGAGTTTGTTAAAGACTACTATGTGACAGGTCACGACGTGACCCTTATCGATCTTACCTATTCGCTTATTGTTGCTGAATCATCAATGATCTGGCGCACTAATAAAGCAAACCTGATTGGAAGATCTACTTCCCAAGCTACCATGGACATAGGAAATCACATGGATATCCCAGAAATGATTCCTTCTCCTAAAGGAAAAGAATTGGCCATGGTCAAAAGTTTTGACCATAAGAGAAAAACCAGTTCTGAGATAGTTTCATGTGCAAATGTGAAAGAGTCCACATGTTTCTACTGGCATTTGAAGGGACATTGGAAACAAAGCTGACCTGATTACCTGAGAAACCTAAGATAGGGTAAAATCGAATTGTATGGTTCTACTTCAGGTAAATCCACTATCTAACTCTATTAAGTTCTTAGTTGGAGATTCTTAATACATGATGTGATAAGATTACATTTTGATGTTTTGTAGGATCGAAGAAGAGAAAGGAAGCTTAAAGAAAGTGCAGGTTGAGTCTGGTCGCGAAGAAATGGATTTCGATCGCATGGTTAGATGATCAGATTTTTGAGTTGCGGTTAGGAGTTATGATAGATTGCTTAGAAATGTGTAGTAACATAGTTTTCATTTGTAATTGCATTGTAAGGAAAACTTCTTCTGCAAATTTAATAAATAAAGAAATTTTTTGTTTTATCTTATTTATATTTCGTTGCAATGGTATTTGTGAAAAATTAATGTTTGTATATTTCTATTTCTAGCAATATAGATTTTATTCTTTCATTTGCGGTAGTATCTAAATTTACCAAATAAGGAAAGATTCTCATCACCAAGTTTCAATTGGATAGAAACTTGGAATCATGCAACTTGTATTGTATGATGAATGAGAACCTTCATCTTTTGGAAATTAAGACTAATTCCTTGTTCACATGTATATATGAGTCAAGTGAAGGATTAGGGGATATAGTACACATAGTTGTTCACTGGTCAGGTCCACCTCACCAGTGAATTGTTTACATATATTTGATGGTTATGCATGGATTGATGGTGATGATCTTTAAAGGAAACAAGAAGTCTGTCATAATAGTTGGTGTAGAAGTTACATAGAATTCGGAAAACTTGACCTTGGAGTAGGTCTACAATACACCACACATGGAAAACTTGACAGCATAGAGATCTAGTGAAACAGCACTAGCTAGACAGGAAATTTTACATCACAAGAGTACTATTCGGAGTACATACGAAGGTTATTCCATAACCCAAAAGAAAGAGTGAGTAGAGTGCCCTCTACTCGTGATGGGAACTGCTTGGATGAGCCTTTTGTTTTGATAACTGACGCTCCATCTTGCGCATACGACTTTCATACATTGCCTGGTGTGCTCGAAGTTTTCTGACTGCAGTTTGAGTTGCAGTTAGTTCTCTCTGCCAGGCCTCATTTTGATTTACGATTCTTCCATGAGCTAATCCTAACTGTCGGATGCGAACTGTATTGACTCCAGTGTTCGCATCATTCTCCTCAGTTCGATGGATGGTTGTCCTTCCTTGTTCATGAATGCGAGAAATTCGGCGAACCAATATAGGAAGGACTCTGTCTGCTGAGCCTCCCTCGCTCAGATTGTAGAAGCTTTGGTCTCCATTGTATGGAAGGGGTTGACCCTGTTCGCGACTCCACCTATTCAGGTTGGTTGCCCATAGAGGTGTCGAGCCATGAAATTCCGGTCGAGGATTAGGATTTTGGATTGAAGCCACTAAGGGTAGGTTATTGTCTTCGGGATCTGAGTCGGAGTCTTCGTGCATTTCTTCCTTGACTTCTTCTTACGGATCATTCTCTATCCTTCCTCCACTGTCTTGGTTCTGGTAGTAGGGGTCTCCTGGTAGGTGGAATCCAGCCATTATGTCTATACGAGAATAGAGTTAAGAATTGACTATTACCTAAAGCACATACTGAAGTATCAAAGTTTAAACTTATTGCATTTACCAAATACTCCTATAGAATTCTAAATGTTACATGTGATTCTAAGGTTTATAAGTTTGGTAAGTTTTTGACTTGTTGTCCACTGTAGCTATCCCCTGGCATATGCTGGTCGGCTCTCGGACAAATATAGTTGATCAGGCTATATTCATCCCAGTTCCAATTACATATCTCAAGGCATAACTGTAGTGCACAACTCATCTATAATACTTCTATATTGTTTTCATCATGATACTGACCCTGTTATATAATGTATGCATGTATGCTTTATAAAATTTTCATTTTAAAAGTATAACTCTCAGTCAGAGTGTTTTTTCCCAGTTGTGTTTATAGTTGTATATCAAAAATAAATGGTTTTGATATACTTAGTTCACTATAAACAATGCTCTGATACCAATCTGTCACACCCCCAAACCAGAACGGCGGAAACATTCGGCGGCGGAGGACGTCATGTACAGTATCATACCAATTGAATAGTAAAGAAAGTACACACCACCATAACATATATTTGAAAAGTTTACATGATTGTTGTATTACATGTTTCAAAAGTCAAATACAATATGATGTTACAAAAGATATTACTAACGCCAAAGCATTAGTCCCCAAAAGCAGTTGCTAACCTGGTTTAGCGATTTCTTGAGAATACAAGTCATTTCAAAGAAAAAGTGTCAACAATTAAGTTGGTGAGTTCATAAGTATATATTTGTATGCCATTCGAAAGTTTCGTGTTTGTTTTCCAGAAAATCCGATATTTTCTCATAAAAGGAGTTATGAATCTTTGTTTGTATAATATGGATGTATTGAACCAGGAAAAACCTATATTTTCCTAACAGTGGAGAGTAGTCTCAAATGTCAAAGACTATGGTTTTGTAAGTAAATATGTCATACTTAGAATAATGATGCATAGTTTTATTAGTAAACAAAACTATAAGAAGTTTGTAATTTCACGCAGGAAAAACCTATATTTTCCTAATAGTGGAGAGTAGTCTCAAATGTCCAAGACTATGATTTTGTAAGTAAATATGTCATACTTAAAATAATGATGCATAGTTTTATTAGTAAACAAAACTATAAGAAGTTTGTAATTTGGCGTAAAAGTAATTGTAATATTACTTTCCCCGCAAAAACATAAATACCATAATAATTGTCTATCCTGTGAGTTTTCATAACCGTACTATGATGGGTTTGCCTGCGGCGACGTTCTTCAGGCGTCGAAGCGATATGATATTTGTCACCCCGCAGACTGTAGCTAACAGTCAGGGCGCGTGATCATCAGTCCCGTATAGATCTATACACACGTATCACGTTCTCACAACAGAGACTCTGGTTATAAATCAGGGCTTTCTAGTGGTACCTTGATAGGTATGGTGAAGACGATTGACTCACATATTCTCAATTAAGTCACGTATTTGGAAAGATATATGAATGATTTCTGAAAAGATTACCCTTTCTACAGTGTTAACAAAGGCATAATAATGAGTTGTATTTTCTTGTATAAACATGATGTTATAGTTGAAATAGTTACTCTTGGTATGATGTAGTATGCAGATATATATAAATAAAACATATTTCTATTTATAAAACATATTGTACCCCATGAGGGTAAAGTTGCGATGTATGATGTTTTGCATGATAATAATTTCATAAGATAGTTAAAACAACAGTATGAAAAGTATAGCAAAAGATTTGTATTTCACACGAGTTTAACCGTGTGTTTACTTGTATCCTCCCTTAAAAGCGTTTAAAAGAATTTAAAAAGCATTTGAAAACTTAGTGATAGGGGTATGAACTCACTTGATAGAAGCGGTGAGTTGAAGAAGGCGAGACTAAACTCGGGTAGTACTTCGACTGGAATGAAGCAAGTTCCTGGGGAACTTCGGGACTTCGAGCCTTGCGTCGCGTGCTAGGGTTGTTATCGGGGCTTCGGGGTGGCTCGGGATGCTTAACACAGAGTAGAAGTGGGAAAGAGGATGGGGTTGCGCAACCAAAGTCGGAAGGCTTAGATTTCTATATATAGCCACCATTTTGACTCTCACGTCGTGAGTTTTGCATAACTCACGTCGTGAGTTTTGGTCCCGAATCGTCATGGCATGCGTCACTCTTCAACTTGCTCTGGAAGGGTCATTCAGACTGTTCACGTCGTGAACTTTAGTGTTCACGTCGTGAACACTGACAATTTCTGACACGGCGTCGAAAATCGTGTCTCGAACTTCAGAAATTCATATCTTTCACATACGAGCTCCGTTTTCGACGTTCTTTATATCCACGCGTAGGTGAGATTATGCTCTACAACTCTCGTTTAGACTTCATCGGCTAATTTTCATTTTATTTTTAATATTATATTTTTAACAGGCCGGGACAGGAAAAGTCCGTTAAAAATCTATAACTTCTTCATCCGATGTCCGTTTTCGTCAGACATTTTACCGTTGTAATACCATTGATGAGATCTTCGATTCTCGTTTAGGTCATGTTGGAAAAAAGTCGCTCGATCTCTATTTCGAGTTTTTAGTTGTCTACTGCTATGTCCGAAACTTCGAAAAATCATAACTTCCTCATATGAAGTCAGATTAGGGCGTTTTTTATGTATGTTTATGGTTTTGGAATATATATGAATTTCATTTAGACACCTAAGGTTGAAAAGTATTTTATTGAAATTTCTCGTTTTATGCTTAACAGTGTTTTCTGATACCGTCGCGTATCTTCGATCGGTCATAACTTCTTCGTTATAACTCGGATTTTTGTGTTCTTTATATTTTTGGAAACCTTGTTACGATATCTACCACTTAGTATACTCAAACTGAGCTTTTCGAACATTTCATTTTTGACGTTATTCCTATTATATTAAGATAGGTTACCAAACTTGACTTTGGATTGTTACATTGATTCGAAATATCGGGTTGTTACAGTCACTAACCTTGTCTTGTGATTATGGTTATGACAAATTCACATGGATAGGAACACATACACCATTAATCTAAGTGACAAAGGTTTCTCTTCCGCTTCATGAAAATGATTGTGAGGATACATTTTCACTAAGTAGATTTTAAGGAGATACCATTTGTGATATTTTCATTCTCAAATTCGATTATGATTACGGTATCCCTCTTCATAGTTCGAATTGTGAAAAATGGAAAATGGTCTAAACATTTGAGACTTATTACTGTAAGTTCTGAAATTGGTTAGACACACATGTGAGCTATCTAAGGAAAAGTGTATGAGTTTGAGAAGCCTAGATAAAGTCTTACCAAAGCATCTTGTATCATAAATCTGAACTTTGGTAAGAAAATCAACAAGTATTGATTTCTAGAAGTCCAGCTTATTTCTGAGTACGTGTCAAAGCTAGTGGGAGCATACGTGTTATGTTATTAAAGAAATAATTTTTATGCTAGTGGGAGCATAATCATTATGGTAAGTGTTGCAAGTTAGCAAATATTAATTATAGAAAACAAAAGTTTCAATTCACAAAGTTGTAGAGTTTGAAAAGTTGTTTTGCAATAATTAAGGGAGAGGAACTCATACTGTTGGATTAGTGTCTAAGTCCATAACTATAATTGGTATGACTTGACCCGACCCGGCATGCTCCATTTGGGTTGCACTTCACCGAAACAATTTGTATGGATAGACTTATGAGAAAAGGATATTTATGATTTATTAATATACTATAAGTTATAATATATTAATATGAAATCATATTATTTAATTAGTATTGATCAAGAATTAATTTGGAATTAATTTAGTGATCAAAAGAGGCTAATTAAATATGGACTCTTATATATGTATATATATATATATATATATATATATATATATATATATATATATATATATATATGGAATGGGCCAACGTTTATTTAGGATGGGCTAAGAGTGTGTGGAAGTCCATGGATAGTCCATGGAGCTTTTAACCCATGGATCCTATGTAAATGAAAGGCCATGCGTATTAGGGTTTACATGGATGTAACCCTAATTCTCCATAATATATAAAGGGGTCCTTGTCTCACAAAATTGGCACCATTGTGTGTGAAAATGAAGAAGTGGCGGATTTTAGTGAGCTCCATATTCTCTCAAGTTCTTCCAAGTTGTTGATGGTGATTTGTGATTCCACTTGAGGCTTCCACACTATTGGGGCTAAGCTCCTAAGGCTAGATACATCAAGACTTCAATCTCCACTATAAGGTATGTTATCCTAACTAGATTCTTGTGTGGCATATGACAATTGTATGTTAGTCATAGGTTTAATACCTTGGAAACACCATTGCATGTATAATTAGTGAAAACATAGATCCAAGGTATTTAGGGTTGCATGAACACCTTAGGAGTGTTAGAATGCTCAAACCCCAACAGTGGTATCAGAGCCATGGGTTGTTTTCAATTATACTTGATGCAATTTTCAAGAAAAATCGTTTTTTTTTAATCTGCCAGTTCACCACGAGGTGGTAAAATTTACCACGAGGTGGTGACTGTTCAGTGGAAAAAAAATTTAGTTTTTTGGCCTGTTTTGGATTAGAATCATTACCACAAAGTGTTTTTGTTCATAAAACTGATTTTGATGTTATGGTAATGTTTATTCTCCTCCAAATAAATGATAATTGTCAAAGTTTCAAGACTTGTTTTAGTGGATGCGATTAGCTAAGTTCTTGAAAATTGTTGATATGAATTATCTTCACTTATGAGTTTGATCTTGTTCATAGAAAAATTACTTGATTATTGTGTTAATTGGTAATTTCATCTTAATGGTTTTTATGAACTCCATAACTTGTCCTCAAGTTATGGAAAATGAAGAGTTTTTTCTTTTAAAGTGTCATTAAAAGTCATAGGTTATGAAAATGGAAGAGTCTCTAATTTTAATGTCATCATAAAATGTTTTTTATATCTTCCATAACTTGTCCTCAAGTTATGGAACTTGAAAAAGTCACATTTATGACTCTTAAAACTCATAAAATTACCAAAGGTTACAAAATGAAGAGTCTTTTTGTCATAAATAGTTTTATGAACTCTATAACTTGTCCTCAAGTTATGGATGTTCAGGAGTCTCTTCATTAAAGATTTGAAAAACCTTAATTAAACTCATAAGTTATGAAATCTAAGAGCTTTGAAAAGTTTCAAACTTTCCCTCAAGTTTTGGAATTTGCAAAGTTATCTCCCCATGGATACTTTAATTCCAAATTAAACGTTAGAATTTTAAAAGTTCAAAATTCAACCTTATACTATTATAATATTAAAAGTTAATGGTTATATATATGTATAAGATAAAATCAATCTTACCGTTAGTAGGCCTCATTCACGAAGCCGGTCTCTAAGGGAGGTATAAGGTTACTGCCTATAAAATGGCAGTTTAATGGATGTCCACTCTCACCCACCGCTTCCTTGACTGGTGGAGGGTCGTTAGCTGAACGGGTAGGATAGGACTCTAATTCTTCTTTCATTAAAAGTATAATGATAAATACTAAGTAACTTAACACTTATAAATTCCCAATCTTAGTTACTTAGGAAAATGTGAAATGGTGCTAACCCATGAAATTACACTTTGCACCCTTGTTAAGTCGTTAGTGGAGCGTGTGTGGTTAACCGGCACACTAACATGGGACTGACAATGTGTGGCAAAGGGTGGCTTAAGTTTTATCATAGATTGGTGGAGCGCGTGTGGTTAACCGACACATCGATTAGGTGATAAAATTAAGGGTACCAAGTCAATTTGCATGGTTATTCATACCTTGTTTGTGATCCTCGGCATCCCAGTCACAAACTTAAGAGGGCACAATCGAGATTTAAACATGCCATTGAAAGTTCAATGAATCTCAAAAGATCTAGGAGTTTCAATCCAATTAAAACTTAATAATTTATTTTGTTTTTCATGGTGAAAATTGGTAAATCGTCATTTACCTACCTTCAAATATTTTGTCGCTTGGATTACGACATCCCTCTTCCAAGTTATAAAATAGTTTGTTGGGTCCTAGCCTTAATATTTCATATTGGGTGTTATGTTAAGGACTTAAATCAACTGAAACTTGAATTTCTCCCTCATAGATGTCTAAGTTCAGACGACTATGGTCTTCCTCATCCTTTTGGATAGAGCTTCACTTCCTCCACCTCCTCCAATAATTCTCCCTGACCGACAAGTTCAAGGTCACTCAATCCCTATTTGGCAAGAAAGGTCTATATGTGCTTACATCTTGGAGATTAAGTAACATATTGGCAAGCCGGGAGAGTTGGGTATCAAAGTCTTAAGGAAGTTGACCGTTGACTGGGTTCTTTAATTACTTCCCAAGTCATATAGTGAGTTCTTTAAGGACTGCTATGTGACAGACCATGACATGACCCTTAATGATCTTATATATTTGCTCGATGCTACTGAATCAAAAATCATTTGGAGCAATGGTAAAGCAAATTTTATTGGAAGATCTACTTCCTATGCTTCCATGGACATTGGCAATGGTAACATTGAAAGTGTAGAAAAGCTTTCTCTTCCCAATGGAAAGGGATCATCCATGGTCAAGTCATTTGACCTAATGGTAAAGAGAAAGGCTAAGTCTGAGATAGCCTCGTGTACCATTTTCAAAGAGTCCATATGTTTCTATTTCCAAGAGAAGGGACATTGATTGCGAAGCTGTCCAATTTACCTGAAAGATCATAAGGATGGTAAAGTCAAAAAGTTTGACTCTACTTCAGGTAAAGTCCATTATCTAACTCTATGAAGTCTCTTTTGGAGATTCTTAATACATGATGTAATGTAATTACATTTTGATGTTTTGGAAGAATCAAAGGAAAAAAGGGGTATGTTGATTCTGATCGCAAAGATGGATTTCAATCGCATGGTTCGGTGATCAGAATTTTGAGTTTCTGCATAAAGAGTTATGATAGATTGCTTAGGAATAGATAACAATATGTTTTTCATATGTATGTGCATTGTAAGGATAAGTTTTTCTGCAAGTTTTAAAATAAAAGAAAAGTTTTGATTTGATTTATTTTAAGGATCCTTACAATGGCATTTGGGAAAAATTGTCGTTTATATGATTTCATTGATACAATATTGGAAAATGGATTTGATTTTTTCATTTGTGGTAGTGTCATAATTTACCAAATAAGGAAAGATTCTCATCACCCAAGTTTCAGTTGGATAGAAACTTGGAATCATGCAACTTGTATTGTATGATGAATGAGAATTTCTGTTTTTTTTGTAAATTAAGACTGATTCCTTGTTCACATATACATGTGAGTCAAGTGAAGGACTAAAGGATCGGGTACATTAGGTTGTGCGATGGTCAGATCCACCACAAAGGCTAATAAGGTTATTCATTATGATTTACTAAAGTTTAGTAAATATGGTTATGCTTACAAGTTTAAGTGTAATTCTAAAACATTGGAAAGGTTCCAATGATTGGCTGAACGAATAAGAAGAATCAAAATAGGCAGAAAGATAAACGTTTCTCCAATCTGAAGAGATGGGAGAGTACTTGAGTATCTTGTTTTATGATTATCTTAGTGATTATGGAACCATATCATAATTGATCCTCTAAGAAAACCTTAGTACATTTTTTTGGCTAAGGAGAGGAATCATGAAGTGTGGAAATGGTCAAATCAAAAGATAAATCATACTTCGTTCCAAAACAAGTCTTAGAGTCATACTCTAAGATTGTAAGTTGAGTGACATAATTCTAAGAAAGGCTTATAATACTTATCAAATGTAGAGTAACATGTTTCTTGCTCTTGTACATTTGAATTTGGTAAGTTGTGATGTTTTGGATAAAACAGAGACCAACTAAGACCAATTGTGAGAAGTGTTTATCTTGATAAGAATCCGCACTAACTCTTGAATATTTTTTTTGTCAAGGAATGGTTCTTGACAAGAGAATCTCATATGTCAAGAGGACAGTGGGAGTCTTAAAGATCTTGGAACCAAGTTGCCCAAGACAACGAGGTTCTGGCAGTCGCTACAAAGTTCCCTAGGAACTAGGCTGGACATGAGTACAGCCTACCATCCACAGACCGACGGGCAAAGTGAGAGGACTATCCAAACCTTGGAAGATATGTTGCGAGCCTGTGTGATCGACTTTGGGAAAGCATGGGATACTCATTTACCCCTTGTCGAATTTTCCTACAACAACAGTTATGACACGAGCATAAAGGCTGCTCCATTCGAGGCCCTCTATGGCCGAAAGTGCAGATCCCCTCTGTGCTGGGCTGAGGTGGGTGATACCCAGTTAGCTAAAGGACGAGTTCCTGAAAGCACTCTCACGGGTCCGGAGATCATTCGGGAAACGACAGAGAAGATCATTCAGATTCGTGAAAGATTGAAAGCCTCTAGAGACCGACAGAAAAGCTACGCTGATAAACGAAGGAAACCGTTGGAATTCCAGGTGGGCGACTGTGTTCTATTGAAGGTCTCACCCTGGAAGGGCTTGATACGCTTCGGAAAGCGTGGAAAGCTAAATCCAAGGTACATAGGGCCTTTCGAGATTCTCGAAAGAATCGGCCATGTAGCTTACAAACTTAACTTACCACGCGAACTCAGTAACGTACATTCTACTTTCCACGTCTCGAACTTGAAAAAGTGTCTGTCCGATGAGACTCTTGTAATCCCACTCGACGAGATCGAGATCAACGAGAGCCTCAACTTCGTGGAAGAACCGGTAGAGATCATGGACCGGGAGGTCAAGCAAACGAAACAAAGCTGTATCCCGATAGTGAAGGTTCGCTGGAACGCCAAGCGAGGACCAGAATTCACTTGGGAGCGAGAGGATCAGATGAAACTGAAATATCCTCGTCTTTTTACTTAGTTATTTGTAACTACTTATTTGCTTAAATTCTAATTTCGGGACGAAATTCCTTCTAACGGGGGGATGATGTGACAACCCGAAATTTCTATTCTGTACAACCATTCACTTCAATAGAAGTCAGAACTGTTTCAGCTAACTTTCAAGCTTTTTGGAATAAGTTTGAGTGTTTTAAAGTTAGTACTTCAGGAGATAACATGAGAGAGGATGCCCTAGGGTTTATCATGCAGCAATAAAGTTCCAAAACTCCAAGAGTTTGGAGTTTACGGCCTAAACAAGGTGTTTACGGCCGTAAACCCCAAGGGTATAAATATGGCACTTAGCCATTTTTAACACTTTTCACATTTTTCAAGATCCAAAACTCAAATCCTCTCAAGTATCATCCGACTTTTCTTCTTGATCTTCAACTATGTAAGTGTTTCTTACCCTAAAAAGTTGATATATTACTTAACCTAGTGATCTTACATGATTCCATTCGTGAAATCATTCCAAATGTGTAGATCTTCAAGTTTCACCAAGAACACCAAGAACACACACTAGTGTTCTTGGACTTATAACACCTTTTCAAGCTTCTACATAGTAAGTACTCTTACCCTAGTGTGTTATAAGACTTGTTACACTTCTAATCATCTAGAAAACACCAAGGAAACACAAGATCAAAGGTGTTTACGGTCCAAGATGTTCTTGGACTCTAAACCCTAGTGAAGGGGCCAAAGTGTGCCCTAGTCCCTTACCAAGCCTGGGATACTAGTGTAGAACATAACCTTAAATTCCTTAGGACCTAAACATCAAAAAGACCATAAAACTTTAGGGTTTACGGCCGTAAACCCAAGGAAAAGTGGTCCAAGGACCGTAAACTCCACAAAGGAGTGAAATGGTGCCCTAAACATTTCATAAGGCTTAAACATGAAGTAGGAATGCTTTTTATGACCTTTAAAGCTTCAAAATACAAAATGGTCAAAGTACCATGAGTTTACGGCTGTAAACTCATGGGTTTACAACCGTAAACTCAATGTGAGTTGGTCCTAAAACCGTAAACTCCAAAAGAGTTTACCCTTGGACCCCAAACTCAATAACCAAGTCCTGCAACCCTTAGATGCAATCCTTAGCACTTATAAGCACTTAAATCAAGTGTTTTACATGTCTTAGGATGTCTTAACTTGGTTAGTTAGTTGTTTAATGACTAAGTGGATACATATATGTGTTATTATATGTTAACTAGGATCCTTGTGTGTGTTCAAGTCTTCACTTGACACTTAGCATCCTATATCATCAGTTCATCCAAACCACTCACTACAGGTGAGTTCATACCCCTTAATTAACCTTTTAAATGTTTTTAAATGCTTTTATGGAGGGGATACAAGTTGAACTATTATAGTTATTATATCAATCACATGTGATTAATAACTACCAAACAAGTGGATTTCTTACTTTTCAAACTGTGTGACCAAACTGTTTTACTTCAAACTGTTTTATAAACTCTTTTTCATATCAAATACTTTTATTAAACTCTTTTAACTTATATTCTGTGTATCTATGTAGATATAGTTATATAAGTAGGATTGAAAGGACTTAGGACTGATAACTCACCTTACTTCCTGTTCCTTGTTTGGTTGTGGACTTAGGGTATTTAGGTTATTTGTCCGAAGGTCGTTTGAATCCTAGTTATATATCATGTATATGTGTATAGATATAAAAGGTTACTTCATTCAGTTCAATACCTTTGGGTAGCAAGGGTATACAAACACGTTCATACATTCAAATAACATTACTAGTAAACTATAATAGGTAGTGTTTAGGGAGATACTAATACTATTACTAGAACAGTGAAACATACAATGAGTCAGTTCATACATGAGTCAATAACAAACAAACAATAGATACTATGATGAGAAACAAACAATAGATACTATGATGAGAAACAAACAATAGAATACTATGATGAGAAACAAACAATAGAATACTATGATGAGAAACAAACAATAGAATACTATGAAGAGAAACAAACAATACATCCTAGACAGGGAGAGAACACACAATACAGCTAGCACATACATATACTCGAACATTACTACATTTATGTGAGCCACGTAACGGGGCATGGCACTACCTGTCATGACCGTTTTGTATCCAGAATCTCCTTAAGTGGGGAGCGTATGAGTTTGTGTATAGATCTATACTGGATTGACTATCCTACACCTTGCTGCTCGCTACAGTGGGACTTGCAAGTCTATGGGTGCCAAATGTCATTTCTTACGACGTCTTACATCGTCGTTTTTCTATGAGTCGGTAGCAGGATACAGGCCGATCACATGTTACTTTAAATAACAATTGGTTTAAGGTAGTTAGTACAGCAATAGTTACTTAATACAACACTACAGTACTATTTCATTTTCCCATTACATTTACTTTGTGATCTTCACACAATAAACAATAATGTAAAAACTATATTTTTGGTTAATGATAGTTGGATTTGGGAAAATACACACTCTTACAAGAGACACACGTAGATACTAGATGCCTTGGTAGAAGGCTACTTTTAGTAGGAAACATAGGGTTTTCTAGGAGAGTTCAAACAATTACAAACTTTTACAAACTTATTCAATTACAGACTTACAAACGCTTTCATACAAATACAGACATTAATATACTTATGATCTCGCCAACTTTAAAGCTGATAAACTCTTTCAAAATAACTTGTATTCTCAGGTCACCAGTAGACAGGTACCGGTGCCAGGTTTTGAGAAGATGGAGCTCGTTCAAGACTCATATTTTATTTTGATGTATATTTTTGGTGTCTATCTAACTTGACAGAACACACTTGTATTAAAATTATATTATTAATGCAATGGATGATGTTGTTGCTTGTTTACTACTTTGCATTGTTGTGATACTGAACATGACGTCCTCCACCCTCGAACGTTTCCGCCGTTCCGGTTTTGGGGCGTGACAGAATATATATGAATGTTATGTTGGAATGGTTCAACATAAGGAAATTCTATATATGTGGCGTTCTCAAAATTCAATTATGATTACGGCATCCCACTTCATAGTTTGAATTGTGAGAACATGGCAAATAAAATTTTATAGCATGAATCGTGTCCCATATGCTTCACATATAGGATCGATTACATCCATTCTAGATTTTCCAAATGCTTAGGGCATTAAGAGGGAAAAAGTAATAAAACCATATATGACTAAAATGATTAAGCAATTGTCAAGGACAATCTGAGGTTTACCAAAGATTAGTTGCTCGTGGACAATTGGAAGTATAGTGTAAAGTTTGGAAAGGACCATATTGACATATTCTGAAAAGAGGCAAATCTTGTTCAGAAGTGATAGTCAAAATGGTAACATGGAATTGTTTCCATAGGTGGAAGTTATTCTCTGAATCTGTGTAAGATTAGAAAACTTAATGCAAAGAAGGATGTTCAAAGGAATGTACTTTGAATATGAGACTTTGTTTCCATGAAATTGATCTCCATTGGAATACTTTGTAATGTCTGTTGCCAAGTCTTTGTGACTTTTGTGCACAGTCATTACAAGAGAATCATTGCATATAAGTTTAGAATCTAACACATTACGGTAAATGGCAAGAGTTTGGTATTATTACATTTACAAAAGGGATTGGGATTGTGAAATGAGCATCATTTGAGTCATGTTCAATTGATTTATTTCACAAAAGAAAGGACCAAAGGTAAACATAATGTGCATGCTTGAAGCATGGCATGACTATTGTTTTAACTTAAGTATTAAGTTGATGATTCGAAACATTACGTGAATAATGAGTAATCAATATGGTGCTTAGATAAAAGGTGTTTTTTATTTACTCTCAAAGTGTTGGGGCCATATAGGATTAGTGTTATTCTTGTGTTTCACTTTGCATGTTTTGACTTCCCGAATAACTAGGTTATTCAAACCGTCCACAGTCCATCATACTTTGGAAGTAGGTATTGAGGCAAGACTGTCATGAATGAGTTTGTAGTTTGTCTAGGTGGCTAGACTTAGCTGCAGTGTTCATGAGTGCTCCTGGAATAAGATTCGAGTATTGGATTAAACTCACGCTCATTTGAATCACTTCATGGATTTTATCACGAGTGAATAATGAGACGATAATATCTTATATTCTTCAAACCTAGAGATATGAGTTGTTGACTATGAGTAAGTTATACATTGATTGTACGAAAACACATCAGTAACATGATGTTATAAAATGTGCCTTTGTGTATGATTCGAGAAGTAGTTAGTACAGACATATGAGTCGAATTTTATCCATTCCTTTTATCTCATAAAGATAAAAGCGATATATGTGGGCCCCTCGATGATTTAGTGATGACACCCCCTAAGTGCTTGGCCAGGCCTGGACTGATTTGATTTGTTTAATTAGTCAGTTGTCATAAATCGAAAATCGGGAAACAAAAAATGGACAGGGAGAATGATTATAATCCATGTCTCAGTCCATATGATACTATAATGGAGGAATATATGATCACTTATCTAATAGATGCGTCATTTGATTTGTTCAGAGTTCGACAGCGGCTTTAAGAGCTACGATTGCTAGTCGGGTTATGAATTCGTACTTGCAATAATAGTTATTAGACTTATCCAAGTGGGAGACTATTGAATTAGTGTCTACGTCCATAACTATAATTGGTATGACTTGACCCGACCCGTCATGGTCCATTTGGGTTGCACTTCACCGAAACAATTTGTATGGATAGACTTATGAGAAAAGGATATTTATGATTTATTAATATATTATAAGTTATAATATATTAATATGAAATCATATTATTTAATTAGGATTGATCAAGAATTAATTTGGAATTAATTTAGTGATCAAAAGAGGCTAATTAAATATGGACTCTTATATATATATATATATATATATATATATATATATATATATATATATATATATATATATATATATATATATATATATATATATATATATATATGGAATGGGCCAAGGTTTATTTAGGATGGGCTAAGAGTGTGTGGAAGTCCATGGATAGTACATGGAGCTTTTAACCCATGGATCCTATGTAGATGAAAGGTCATGGGTATTAGGGTTTACATGGATGTAACCCTAATCCTCCATAATATATAAAGGGGTCCTTGGCTCACAAAATTGGCACCAGTGTGTGTGAAAATGAAGAACTGGCCGATTTTAGTGAGCTCCATATTCTCTCAAGTTCTTCCAAGTTGTTGATGGTGATTTGTGATTCCACTTAAGGCTTCACACTATTGGGGCTAAGCTCTTAAGGCTAGATACATCAAGACTTCAATCTCCACTATAAGGTATGTTATCCTAACTAGATTCTTGTGTGGCATATGACAATTGTATGTTAGTCATAGGTTTAATACCTTGGAAACACCATTGCATGTATAATTAGTGAAAACATAGATCCAAGGTATTTAGGGTTGCATGACCACCTTAGGAGTGTTAGAATGCTCAAAACCCAACACATACTTCATTTGAAATCTAAAAGCTTAGATTGTGATATTTTAATCAAATTTAGTCAAGGATATATATGAATGTTATGTTGGAATAGTTCAACATAAGGAAATTCTATATATGGAAATATTATAGTAAGAGAATGGTAAAGTATCATGTCTTTATGTAATTATGAATCGTATCCCATATGCTTCGGGTATAGGATTGATTGCATAAGCTATAATATTTATGTGTTCTGAGTTTTCCAAATACCTAGGGCATTACGAAGGAAAAAGGATCTGAACCGGATATGACTAAACAATTGCTAAGAACAATCTAAGGTTCACCAAAGATTGGTTGCTTGTGGGCAATTGGAAGTATTATAATGGATGGACCATATTGACATTATTATGAATAGACAAGATTCTACTAATAATAAGCTGTCATATGACAAATATGGAAACGTTTCCATAATGGGAGTTGTATATTAAGAATCTATGTGTAGGTTAGAAACTTTCATGCAAGAAGGATGTTCAAAGGAATGTAGTTTGAATTTCAGACTTCGCTTCCTTGGAATTGTTTTGTTTACAATCTCCAAAGGAATACTTTGTAATATCATTGGCAAAGTCTCTGTGACTTTTGTACCTCAACATTACAAAAGGAATCATTGCCTAATAGTTTAGAATGTAACACATTCTAATATTAGCAAGAATTTGGCATTCTTACACTTGCGATAAAGATTTGGAGTTGTGAAATGAGTTTCATTGAAGTTGTATTTAATTGATCTATTTCACAAAGAAAGGACCATAGGTAAACATAGTGTGCATGCTTGGAGCATGGGATAACAATTGTTTTAATTCAAGTATATAGTTGATAAATCGAAACATTATACAATGAATAATGTGTAATCAATATGGTGATTAGATAAAAGGTGTTTTATTTATATTCAAAAGTTTTGAGACCATATTGGATTCGATTATTCTTGTGTTTCACTTTGCATGTTTTGACTTCTCGAATAACTAGATTATTCAAACTATCCACAGCCGATCATACTTTGGAAGTAGGTATTGAAACTAGACTGTCATGAATGGGTATGTAGATTGTCTAAAGATGATTAGACATAACACACGTTTGTTGTAGTATTCATGAGTACTCATGTAATAAGATTTGAGTATTGGACTAAACCCACGCTCATTTGAATCACTTCATGGATTTTATCACGAGTGATCATGAGACGATAATATCTTATATTCTTGAAACCAAGACATGTGAGTTGTAGTTTACAAGTCTGTTGCACATTGACATGTTTAAATGCACCAGTAACTTGGTGTTATAAAACATATTGTTGTGTGTGATTTGATGAGTAAATAGAGCAAACACATGAGTCAAAGTTTATCCGTTCCTTTTACCCTAAGAGGGATAAAAGCGATATCTGTGGGCCCCTCGCTGATTTAGTGATGACAACCCTAAGTGTTTGGCTAAGCCTAGACTGATTTTATTTGTTCAATTAGTCAGTCGTCATAAATCAGAAATTGGGAAACAACACATGGACAGAGAGAATGATTATAATCCATGTCTCATGTCCATACGATATCTAGAATGGAGGAATATATGATCCCTTATCTTATGGATGCGTTACTAATAAGATCAGAGTTCGACAACTGTCTTTTTGAGAGATATGATTGCCAATCGGAGTTTGAAGTCGTACTTGCAATTATAGTTATTAGACTTAACCAAGTGGGAGACTGTTGGATTATGTGTCTAAGCCCATAACTATAATTGGTATGTACTTGACCCGATACAGCATGGTCCATTTGGGTTGTAACACTCTGGAACAATTTAATAGGATGGATATTTGAGAAAGAGGTTATTTGTGATTTATTAATATATTATAAGTATAATATATTAATTGAGAAATCATATTATTTAATTAGTACTGATCAAGAATTAATTTGGAATTAATTTAGTGATCAAAAGAGACTAATTAAATTAACGGGGACTGATTGTGTAAATCAATGATACATATGGTTTGGGTTATTGATCCCTGATGGACTAAGCTTATGTGAAAGCCCATGAAATATTAGTCCATATGAATTATGGATCATAAGCCTAAGTGTAAGAATTAGGGTTTGCTTATGACTCTTCGAATTCTACACTATATATGTATTCCTCAAAAGCCAAAATTGTGCACCAAGTGTTCTTAGAAGCAAAAATTGATTTTGTGTCTCCAAACCTCTCTCTCAAAGTCCTCCTCTTGTTCTTGGTTTGTTATAAGACATTTGAGGCATCACTTAAGGTGCTAGGCTCTTGAAAGACCAATTCCTACAAGCTACAACAAAGAGGTAATCTTCTAACTTACTTTTATGATTCATATGTCAAATTGTATGCTAGTTGTAGGTTTCAAGCTTTGGAAATTTTTGTTTCATGTATAACTAGAGAAAACTTAGATCCAAAGCTATTAGGGTTGTATGTGCACCATAGGAGTGCTATAGTACACAAAACCCAACATGTAAATGGATCTTCAAGAAGAAGACTGACATGGATGGTAATGTACAAACTTACAAAGCTAGGCGGGTAAAAAAAGGCTTTGCTCAAACCCAAGGGATTGACTATGATGATACTTTTTCACCAGTTGCCATGATTAATTCAATTAGGGTAATGCTTGCCATTGCTGCTCACTATGACTATGAGGAATGGCAAATAGATGTCAAACTACTTTCTTTAATGGGAAAATGGCTGAGGATGCTTACATGGCTTAACTAGAGGGATTTGTGCAAACCAAATTCCCTAATAAGGTGTGCAAGCTTGAGAAGTCCATCTATGGACTGAAACAAGCATCTCGTAGCTGAAATCTCTGCTTCCATGAAAAGGTCCAAGAGTTTAGATTTTCTAGAAGTGATGATGAATCTTGCATGTATGTCAAATCTAGTGGGAGCATTGTAACATTTCTGGTTATGTATGTGGATGACATACTCCTAATAGGAAATAGTTTTCCAACCTTGCAAGAAGTTAAGTCTTGGCTTAGGAAATGTTTCACTATGAAGGATGTAGGAGAAGCTACATATATTGTTGGTATAAGAATATACAGGAACACGCAGGAACGATTACTAGGATTGAGTCAGAACACATACTTGGATAAAATATTGAAAATGATCAATATGGAAAATTCCAAGAAGGGAGACTTACCCATGCATCACACAGTTAAGTATTTATGAAAAACTAAAGATATGATCTTAGTTTTTGGTGGCAAAGATGAACTTAAGTTGAGTGGATATGTGACATACCCAAATTCATGGTCATTTTAAAAATTTTATTTATGCTTATTTGAAAATCAGAGTATCCCTTTTGAAAACTAGTATTGCGATATTTGTTCCCATAAAACATGATAAATATATTATCAAAGCATTTCCGAAGAAATGTATTTTGTTTATATTAAAACTTTGGGATGTCATCGTCAATACGATAACATAAGCATAAACAGACCTTACATTCATTTACACTAGTGGTGTACATCTCCTTTAATCTCTCAGTGTAATGTAGCTTCGTATCGACACCTGTGATACAATTAAACTGAGTGGGTCATGTTGGGAAACCTGGTGAGTACATAGGGTTTTCAACCTACAATAATAAAGTTATTATGTTTCATCATCAAACAATTAACCTAATTACCCATCCCCATTATATTCATTATTTCTTATGCATCTACCATAAGAATCATCTATCATTCACTCATTCATTCCTAAGGATTGCCCTAAGGAATAGGCACGAAGTCCATCGCTGCCAGGGTTTATATAACACGAACTAAGTTCATAGCGGCCGATATTATCTGTTAGGCACTAAGTCCATAGCTTCGATTATCCATTTATAGGGCACTAAATCCATAAATGCCAACATTCATTTGTAAGGCACTAAGTCCATAGTTGCCAATGTTCATTTGTAAGGCACTAAGTCTATAGCCGACGGGGTTTATCTATTTGGCACTAAGTCCATAGCTTCCAGGTTTTATCTATCAGACGCTAAGTCCATAGCTGCCAATGTTCATCTATATCATCTTTCATCTCTCATCATTCATCTACCCATCTTTACCCAACATTTTATAGGTATAAAATACATATACAGTTTAAATCAAATAAAACAGGTATATTTTATAGGTGAGTTCATACCCCTTAATTAACCTTTTAAATGTTTTTAAATGCTTTTATGGGGGGGATACAAGTTGAACTATTATAGTTATTATATCAATCACATGTGATTAATAACTACCAAACAAGTGGATTTCTTACTTTTCAAACTGTGTTACCAAACTGTTTTACTTCAAATTGTTTTATAAACTCTTTTTCATATCAAATACTTTTATTAAACTCTTTTAACTTATATTCTGTGTATCTATGTAGATATAGTTATATAAGTAGGATTGAAAGGACTTAGGACTGATAACTCACCTTACTTCCTGTTCCTTGTTTGGTTGTGGACTTAGGGTATTTAGGTTATTTGTCCGAAGGTCGTTTGAATCCTAGTTATATATCATGTATATGTGTATAGATATAAAAGGTTACTTCATTCAGTTCAATACCTTTGGGTAGCAAGGGTATACAAACACGTTCATACATTCAAACAACATTACTAGTAAACTATAATAGGTAGTGTTTAGGGAGATACTAATATTATTACTTGAACAGTGAAACATACAATGAGTCAGTTCATACATGAGTCAATAACAAACAAACAATAGATACTATGATGAGAAACAAACAATAGATACTATGATGAGAAACAAACAATAGAATACTATGATGAGAAACAAACAATAAAATACTATGAAGAGAAACAAACAATACATGCTAGACAGGGAGAGAACACACAATACAACTAGCACATACATATACTAGAACATTACTACATTTATGTGAGCCACGTAACGGGGCATGGCACTACCTGTCATGACCGTTTTGTATCCAGAATCTCCTTAAGTGGGGAGCGTATGAGTTTGTGTATAGATCTATACTGGCTTAACTATCCTACACCTTGCTGCTCGCTACACTGGGACTTGCAAGTCTACGGGTGCCAAACGTCATTTCTTACGACGTCTTACATCGTTGTTTTTCTATGAGTCGGTAGTAGGATACAGGTCGATCACATGGTACTTTAAATAACAATTGGTTTAAGGTAGTTAGTACAACAGTAGTTACTTAATACAACACTACAGTACTATTTCATTTTCCCATTACATTTACTTTGTGATCTTCACACAATAAACAATAAAGTAAAAACTATATTTTTGGTTAATGATAGTCGGATTTGGGAAAATACACACTCTTACAAGAGACACACACAGATACTAGATGCCTTTGTAGAAGGCTACTTTTAGTAGGAAACATAGGGTTTTCTAGGAGAGTTCAAACAATTACAAACATTTACAAACTTATTCAATTACAGACTTACAAACACTTTCTTACAAATAGAGACATTAATATACTTATGATCTCACCAGCTTTAAAGCTGATAAACGCTTTCAAAATAACTTGTATTCTCAGGTCACCAGTAGACATGTACCGGTGCCAGGTTTTGAGAAGATGGAGCTCGTTCAAGACTCATCTTTTATTTTGATATATATTTTTGGTGTCTATATAACTTGACAGAACACACTTGTATTAAAATTATATTATTAATGCAATGGTTGATGTTGTTGCTTGTTTACTACTTTGCATTGTTGTGATACTGAACATGACGTCCTCCACCCCCGAACGTTTCCGCCGTTCCGGTTTTGGGGTGTGACAGATTGGTATCAGAGCATTGTTTATAGTGAATCGAGTATATCAACCCATAAAAGATATACGAACTATAAACACAGCGGGATTAAAATACTCTGATAAAGAGTTTATACTTTTAAATAATAAAATATTTAACCAAGTATACATACCTGCATTCATACTAAAAACAGTGTCACTAGGACAGAACAAAAGTATTACGATTGTTGGGCAGCACAAGTAGACTTAGAGACATATGGTCAACCCTGGGAAGATGTAGCTTGGTCAACTACATTATCCGAGGAGTGATTAGCATGTGCCTAAGTGTGGTTGTGAGGTTGCAACAAGTCTAAAAACTTACCAACACTACTACAATGAGAACTGTAGAACAGAACATAAACTTAAAATACTATAGGAGTATTTTGTGTTACTATTAATTACTTATCTGATAACTAAAGGTCTTTATTAGTATGTCAATAGTTGTTGAGTGGATACACTAAGGTTATATGTGTCTAGGATATCATAGACTTAGAATTTGTGATATTTGCTTTACTTCCTGTTCCTTGTTTGGTTGTGGGCTTAGAGTTAGGGTCACTTATTCGAAGGTCTATCCTGTCTTGGTTACATATGACTGGTATGCACTACGTAAATGTTGAAGTAACTGATAAAGATCATCTTATAATTATCTAATCAGTGCGTCTATTTACTTATTTCTTTATCCCTTTTCTCGCGTAGATATCATGGCTGGATTCCATATCCCCGGAGACCCGTACTACCCCAACAACGACAATGCGGGATGGCTGGGAGAAGAGCCAGAAGATGATCACCCAATCCCATTGGATGATCACGAAGCTGAAGGCTTTTCTGAGGATTCTGACTCAGAGCCAGAAGTCAACAAGCTACCCCCAGCTGCTCAAGACCCAAACCCGAATCCTCGTCCAGTATTTCAAGGACCCACACCCCTGTGGGCCACAAACTTGAATAAATGGAGTCAGGAACAGGGTCAACCCATTCCCTACAATGGAGACAGAATCTTCTACAACCTCACCGAGGGAGGTTCAGCTGACAGGGTCCTACCCATCATGGTTCGTAGGATTTCTCGGAACATGGAACAAGGTCGAGGGACTATCGACCGAGTCATAGAGATTGACGCCAACTTTGGCGTTAACACAGTCCGCATTCGCCAACTGGAGTCTGCTCATGAAATGACTCAGGTCCGCAATGCAGTTCTGCAGAGGGAACTTGCTGAAACCCAAGCTGAAGTCAGGGAACTTTGAGCTCAGCAAGCAAGATCTGATAGGCGTGTGAGGGACATAGAACGTCTTCTGTCGGAGTCAAGAACTCACTCTAGTAGTTCTCGTCGCCGTTAGAGTCTCATCGACTTCTATTTTGGATATAACCTAGTTCGTGTAAAAACTCTAGTCTAAGTTCCTATCCTTGTAAATTTTAGACCCGTTAGGTCTTGATTAGGTTGTAGTCTATCAAAATTTTCCCATCTTGGTTGATGTAAGACCTACCTCTAGGTCATTTTTCCCAAACTCATTACATCTGTAATTCCAGTATTATTGATAGATATCTAAGCTCATGGAAATTATTATCCAATTGCTATCATCTGCTAGTACTAGATCATCCTTCAATTGTGCTGTTGGACTATGGAGAGTTAGTCCATGAGTCATTCTCATCAAGTTTCCTATTAAATTCTTATCAATATCTTCATCTTTGTAAAATTATAGTTGAAAGATGCCTCCTCGTAAATCAACAAGACGCGATCCTCCCGCACCGACACCACCTGCTCCTCAAATCGATATGGCAGCTCTAAATGCTGTTGTAGCTGCGACTGTGGCTACAGCCATGGCACAATATCATTCGTCTGGTTCCACTGGAGGAGGAACTCCTGTCCTATCTACTCATGGTGAAATCCCGGTGCGCTTTAGAGAGTGCTCCTTTAAGGACTTCACCAACTGCAAGCCCAAGTCCTTTAGAGGGACTGGCGGAGTCATTGCCCTTTCGCAATGGTTCGAGAAGACCGAATCGGTTTTCGAAATCTGCTCCTGTCCAGAAGGGAGCAAGGTCAAGTTCGCCGCTTGCACCTTTGAAGACAAAGCCCTGACATGGTGGAATAGCCATGTCAAGTCACTATCTCTTGTGGTGGCTAATGCTATGGGCTGGGAAACTTTGAAAGACCTCATGATTGAGGAGTACTGCCCGAGGGGCGAAATCCAAAAACTAGAGGAGGAACTGTGGAGCCTAACCATGAAGGGCCCCGACATAGTCTCCTATACCGCCAGGTTCTGTGTGTTGGGTTATGAGCATTCTAACACTCCTAAGTGTACATGCAACCCTAAATACCTTGGATCTATGTTTTCTCTATTATACATACAATTATGAACATCCAAGGTATTATCCTAATCTAGCATACAAAATAATAAATATAACAAGATAGAATACATACCTCTTTGATGTAGAATGTCTTCATGAAGCTTGAGTGCCTAGTGCCCCAAGTATGACACCTCAAATGGTTCACACTACACCAAATACACTTGGAATAACTTGAGAGAAACTTGAACACTCCTTAAAATCGTCTAGCCCTCACACTCACACATTAGTGCATGATTTCTTGAGCCATGGGATTCTTTTATATGGTGGCTATTAGAGTTACACCATGTAACTCATAACTTTACCAATTCCTTATGCTCCATGGATTTTAACCTCCATGGAGTATCCATGGGTCACCCCATGGACTTAGTCCAACATAAGGAATCTTGGATCACAAGCCCACATATATAAGAATGAATGATTTACACAATCAACCCATATATTTAATTAGTCTCCTTTTGATCACTTAATTAATTCCAAATTAATTCTTGATCAATACTAATTAAATAACCTTATTAATATAATAGAACTTATAATATATTAACCAACCTTAAGTGTTATTTCTCTCATTATAGTCTATCCAAATGCATGATGCCATGCAACCCAAATAGACCATGCCGGGTCGGGTCAAGTCTTACCAATTATAGTTATGGACTTAGACATTAATCCAACAGTCTCCCACTTGGATAAGTCTAAAACTATTATTGCATATGACTTCAGGAACCGATCAGCAATCGTAGCTCTCAAAAGCTTCTGTCGAACTCTGACCTTGTCGATGAACTCTGACCTTTGTCAATGACTTGTCCATTAGATAAGGGATCATATATTCCTCCATTCTAGATATCATATGGACTGAGACATGGATTATCAATCATTCTCTCTGTCCATTTGTTGTTTCCCGATTTCCGATTCATGATGACTGACTGATTGAACAAATCAAATCAGTCCTGGCTTGGCCAAGCACTCACATGTATCATCTTTAAATCATCGAGGGGCCCATAGATATCGCTTTTATCCCGTAGGTAAAAGGAATGGATAAACTTCGACTCATATGGCTTGTTCTACTACTTGTTGAATCATACACAAAGGCACGTTTTATAACATCGAGTTACCAATGCGTTTTCGTGCAATCAATGTATAACCAACTCATAGTAACAACTCATATCTCTAGGTTTGAAGAATATAAGATATTATCGTCTCATGATCACTCGTGATAAAATCCATGAAGTGATTCAAATGAGCGCGGGTTGAATCCAATACTCAGAACTTATGAGCACTCATGAGTGTTGTAGCACCACTTTGTCCACCAACTTGGACCTCTACAAACCAACCCATGACAGTCTTGATTCATATCTACTTCCAACATATGACCGACTGTGGATGGTTTGAATAACTTAATCATTCAGGAAGAGCGACTTAGTTATTCTGGAAGTCAAAACATGCAAAGTGAAACACAAGAATAAATGAATCAAATATGGTATCAAACCCTATGAATATAAATAAACACTTTTATTTATCACCATACTGATTACTCATTATTCATTGTTTCGGTTTTTATCAACTTTATACTTGAATTTAAAACAATAGTTGTCCCATGCTCCAAGCATGTACACTATGTTTTCTAAACACTAGTCATGCCATACACCAAGTATGCATACTATGTTTGTCTATGATCTTTACTTTGTAAAATAGATCAATTGAACATCACTCCAACGATCCTCTTTTCACAGTCCCAAATCCTTACTGCAAATGCAAGAATTCCAAATTCATGCCATTTACTGAAATCTGTTAGATTCTAAACTTATATGCATTGATCCTCTTAATGATTATGCACGAAGTCAGAAAGACTTGACAACAATCATTACATAGCATTCCAAAGGAGATCAACTCCTTGGAAACATCCTTCTTTCATTATGTTTCCTAATCTTACACAGATTGAATAATTTCTAACTTTGAAACATTTCCATATTCCATTTTGACTATCACTTCCGAACAAGAGTTGCCTCCTTACAGATTATGTCAATATGGTCCTTCCAGAATTAACATTATACTTCCAACTGTCCTTGAGCAACCAATCTTTGGTAAACCTTAGATTGTTCTCGACAATTGCTTAATCATTTTAGTTATATCCAATTCTAGACCTTTTCCCTTCATAATGCCCCAGGCATTTGGAAAATTTTAGAAAGGATGAATATAGCACATGTAATCGATCCTATATCTGAAGCATATGGGACACGATTCATGATGTCTCACATAAAGACTAAACCAGTCTTTTGCTATAATATTGCCATTTCAATTTGCCAAGTTCTCAAAATTCAGATTATGAAAAGGGATGTCGTAATCATAATCGAATTTTAGAACGCAAATAATGGACCCATATATAGAATTTCCTTATGTTGAGCCATTCCAACATGAAATTCATATATATATATATATATATATATATATCCTTGATTAAATATGATTAAAATCTCAATCTAAGCTTTTAGAATTGAAATGAAGTATAATTTCCTCTCCCTTAATTATAGCAAAACAACTTTTTCAATCCCTACAGCCACACGAATTGAAACTTTTGTTTTCTATAATTAACATTGCTAACTTGCAACACTAACAATAATTATCATGCTCCCACTAACATGATGATTATTAGCATAACACTTATGCTCCCACTAGCTTTGACATGTACTCAGAAATCAGCTGGACTTCTAGAAATCAATACTTTATTGACTTCCTTACCAAAGTTCAGATTTCTGATACGAGATGCTTTGATAAAACTTTATCAAAATCATACACCTTTCCTTAGATAGCATGCATGTGTCTAAACAATTTCAGAACTATGAAAAGGGATGCCGTAATCATAGTCTCAATTGTTTAGACCTTTTGCCATCTGCTTCAAATCTACTTGGTGGAAGTGTTTCCTCACCATCATTTTCATGAATCGGAGAGAAACCTTATCACCCTTAGATTTTATGGTGTATGTGTTCTTATCCATGTGAATCGTCAAAACCATAGTCACAAGACAAGGATAATGACAAATCCAAACTCATATGGACTGAACTTATGCAATCTTAACTTCTTGCCACCTGGCAGTACAGGGCCTGCCATTGCTTCCAAGTTGTTATGGAACCAATTGAGAACTTTCAGAACTCCTATGCAAAGCCAACTTTAACTGGAATGTGCACAGAATATGTCAACATGATAGGTTATAAACCTCAAGTCGTGTGCTAGTGAAGAACCTCAGGTTTTATTCTTGATTAGTTCTTGAAATTCTTTCAGGATCTTTTAGACTCTCACTGTCTCCTTGACCTATAAGACTTTCTTGCCAAATATTCAAGAGATAGTGTGGATTCTAATCAAGACAGACACTTAACACAATTGGCCTTAGTTGATCTTTGTTTTATCCAAAACATCACAAATTACCAATTTCAAATGTACAAGAGTAGAAAACTTTTACTCTTACATTTGACAAGTGTTTTTAAACATCTTTTAAGACATGTCACTCAAGTTACAATCTTAGAGTATAACTCTAAGAATTGTTTTTGGAACGATGTATGAATCATCTTCTTGATTTAACCACTTCAACAATTCATAACTCCTCTTCTTAACTATCAGAATGCACTTAGAGGATGAATTGTGATAAGGTCTCAAAATCATTAAGATGATCTTAAAACATGATACTAAAGTACTCTCCCATCTTTTCAGATTTGAGAAACTTTTATCCTTCTGCCTAATTTGATTCTTCTCATTCGTTCTGTCATACATTGAAACTTTTCCAATGTCTCAGAATTATACTTAAGCTTGTAAGTATAATCATATTTACTAAGCCTTAGTAAATCATGACGAATAGTCTTATCGATCTTTTATGGTAGACTTGATCAGTGCACAAGAATGTGTACTTGATCCCTTAGTCCTTCACTTGACTCACATATACATGTGAACAAGGAACTAGTCTTAATTTTCCAAAGTTGAAAATTCTCATTCATCATACTATACAACTTGCATGATTCCAAGTTTCTATCCAACTGAAACTTGGGTGATGAGAATCTTTCCTTATTTGGTAAATTTGGACACTACCACAAATGAAAGAATCAAATTCATATTTTCACTCTTGCTCTTAATGGAATTTTATAAGCAACAAAGATTTTCACAAATGCCATTGTAAGGATATTTTAAAATAAATAAAATCAACAATTTTCCTTTTATTTTAAAAACTTTGCAGAAAAAACTATCCTTACAGTGCAAAAGCACATGAAAACTTTGTTGTTATCTATTCCTAAGCAATATATCATAATTCCTAAGAAGTAGCTCAAGAATCCGATCTTCAAACTATGCGATAGAAATCCATCTACGCGATCAGATTCAACATATTCTTTCTTTAAGTTTCTTCACTTTTCTTTGATTCTTCAAACATCAACATGTGACCCAGTCACATCATGTAATAAGAATCTCCAAGTAGGAACTTAATAGAGTTAGACAATTGACTTTACCTGAAGTAGAGTCAAACTTATTGACTTTAACATCCTTAGGTAAATTTGGCAGCTTCGCAACCAATGCCCCTTCCTTTGGCAATGGACCCTTGATAATGGGACTATCTAAGACTTAGCCTCTCTCTTTACAATTTGGTCAACCGAGTTGACTATGGCTGATCCCTTTCCATTGAGAAGAAAGAGCTTTACTGGATATCCAATGTCATCATTGTCAATGTCCATAAAGTTTTAGGAAGTTGATCTTAGCAAATAGATAAGATCATTAAGGGTCTTGTCATAGTCTGTTTCATAGGAGTCCCAAAGGAACTCACTATGTGACTTAGAAAGTAGTTGAGCCGCCAACTTTCTCAAGACTTTGACACCCAACTCTCCCGGCTTGTCAATATGTGACTACATCTCCAAGATGTGATCACACATAGACCTTTGCTTGCCAATAGGGCTTGAGTGACCTTAAACTTTTCAAGAACTTGTGGGTTAGGGAGAATAATTGGAGGAGGTGGAGGAAGTATGATATCCATGGGACATCATCTTCATTTAGGAAAGCTTGTTTCAAGAGAGTTGGGAAGATCATAAATGTCTAGACCAGACATCTTTTTGGGAGATATTCAAGATAGTTGATTTAAAGTCCTTAATATGACACCCAATATGAAATATTAAGGCTAGGACCCAACAAACTATTTTATAACTTAGAAGAGGGATGCCGTAATCCAAGCTATAAAATATTTGAAGGTAGGTGAATGACGATTCACCAATTTCCACCATGAAAAACGAAATAATTTATTAGGTTTTAATTGGATTTGAAAGTCCTAGATCTTTGAGATTCATTGAACTGTTCAAAGGCATGTTTCAATCTCGAGTGTGCCCTTCAGGTTTTGTGACTGGGATGCCGAGGATCACAAAACAAGGTGTGAATAACCATGCAAATATACTTGGTACCCTTAATATTTACCCCTTAATCAGTGTGCCGGTTAACCACACACGCTCCACCGATACTATGATAAATATTAAGTTACGCTTTGCCTACCTTGTTAAGTCCAGGTTAGTGTGTCGGTTAACCACACACGCTCCACTAACGACTTAAGCAAAGTGCAAAGTGTAATTTCATGGGTTAGCACCAAATTCACATTTTCCTAAGTAACTAAGATTGGGTATTAATAAGAGTTTAGTTACTTAGTATTTATCATTAATACTTTTAATGAAAGGAGAATTATAGTCCTTGTCCTACCCGTTCGGCTAACGACCCTCCACCAGTCAAGGAAGCGGTGGGTGAGAGTGGACACCCATTAAACTGCCATTTTATAGGCAGTAACCTTATACCCCCCTTATAGATCGGCTTCGTGAATGAGGCCTACTAACGGTAAGACTGACTTTACTCTTATACATATATATAAATATTATTAACTTATAATATTATAAAGTATAAGGGTTGAATTTTAACTTTTAAAAATCTAAGGGCTAACTTGGAATTAAAGTATTCATAAGTGAAAACTTTTCAAATTCCAAAACTTGAGGGCAAGTTTTGAAACTATTCAAAACTAATTAATTCCATAACTTATGAGTTTAAAGTAGTTTTAATTAAAAAAAAAAAACTCTTCAAGTTCCATAACTTGAGGACAAGTTATGGAAGACTTTAAACTAATTAATAAAAAAAAATAACTTTTTTTTATTGTAACTTATGGAACTAATTAAGGTTACACTTTTTTTTTTAATTTAATGAAGAGACTCTTGAACCTCCATAACTTGAGGACAAGTTATGGAGTCATAAAACCATTTAATTAGAACTAGACTCTTCATTTTGTAACCTTTGCCAACTTTTATGAGTTTTATGATTCTTAAATGTGACTTTTCATATAACTTGAGGACAAGTTACAAAAACACACTTTGGAATCAACTCTTAGATAAAAATGGATTGAAAAAAACTTTTTCACACAACTTTTCTATTAATCTAAGAACCTCATAAGAACAAGATAATTCAAATCATCAATCTTCAAGAAATTAGCATGAACATACAAACTAATACAAATCTTGAAATTATGACAATTATCTTAGAAATTGGATTAGCATGAACATTACCACATCAAAAACAAGTTTATAAGTCCAAAAACATCTTAGGGTAATGTTCCTAGTCCAATTCCAGCCAAAACAATCGAATATATGCATCCAACTCGATTTTTCAGCTACTTTTGCAAGTATAACAAGAAAACAAGCCTAGGCTCTGATACCACTGTTGGGTTATGAGCATTCTAACACTCCTAAGTGTACATGCAACTCTATATACCTTGGATCTATGTTTTCTCTATTATACATACAATTATGAACATCCAAGGTATTATCCTAATCTAGCATACAAAATAATAAATATAACAAGATAGAATACATACCTCTTTGATGTAAAATGTCTTTATGAAGCTTGAGTGCCTAGTGCCCCAAGTGTGACACCTCAAATGGTTCACACAACACCAAATACACTTGGAATAACTTGAGAGAAACTTGAACACTCCTTAAAATCGTCTAGCCCTCACACACACACATTAGTGCACAGTTTCTTGAGCCATGGGATTCTTTTATATGGTGGCTATTAGGGTTACACCATGTAACTCATAAATTTACCCATTCCTTATGCTCCATGCATTTTAACCTCCATGGAGTATCCATGGGTCACCCCATGGACTTAGTCCAACATAAGGAATCTTGGATCACAAGCCCACATATATAAGAATGAATGATTTACACAATCAACCCATATATGTAATTAGTCTCCTTTTGATCACTTAATTAATTCCAAATTAATTCTTGATCAATACTAATTAAATAACCTTATTAATATATTAGAACTTATAATATATTAACCAACCTTAAGTGTTATTTCTCTTATTATAGTCTATCCAAATGCATGATGCCATGCAACCCAAATGGACCATGTCGGGTCGGGTCAAGTCTTACCAATTATAGTTATGGACTTAGACATTAATCCAACATTGTGAACTGGTGGCCCTCTGTCCCAACATGGTTCATACAGAGGGGATGAAGATAGAAAGATACATATGGGGGCTGATGCCACCATTCCAGGGAAATTTTTTGGCTTCAAACCCCACTACATTTGATAGTGCCAAGCGATTGGCACATCGGCTTATAGACCATGGGGTCCGTACCCCGACCGCAACAACAACCCTGGCCATCTCAGAACCCGCCAGAACCGCTGATTCCAAGCGGAAGTTCTGGGATGACAAAAAAAAAGAAGGCTGCCAAAAAGCAGCAGATCGTGGCAGTTCATAGTGCGATAACACCTGCCATTGTTGCTGCTCCAGTAAAGCAGTACGCCGAAAGTTTGCCCAAGTGCAACAAGTGCAACTTCCACCACGTAGGAGCCCGCCGGGAAATGCAGTGTTTGAACTGCAACAGGAAGGGGCACACTGCCCGTTTCTACAAAGCTCTGGCGAGGCCAATCACCCAAGTCCCCGGCGCTGGTGTGGGCCAAGCTTGCTATGGTTGTGGCGAGGTGGGCCACTACAAAATGAAATGCCCAAAGGCAGGGAATGCCGGTGGAGTGGGAAGATTGTTGGCCATAGGCCACGAGGAAGCGGTTACCGACCCCACAGTGGTCACTGGTACGTTTCTCCTCGATAACTATTATGCATGCATAATATTTGATAGTGGAGCGGAGAGGAGTTTCGTGAACCAAAAATTTGCTCATTTACTTAAGCAAAAATCACGAGCACTTAAAGAACCGTTCACTGTAGAAATGGCTAACGGAAAGACGGAGAGCACTAGCAGTATATACATAGGGTGTACCCTAACATTAGATAGCCATTCATTTTCGATCGACCTCATGCCGGTCTCAATTAAAAGTTTCGATGTCATTATCGGCATGGATTGGTTGAGTATTCATCGTGCCGACATCATGTGTTACGAAAAGGTTGTACGCCTTAATCTGCCGTCTGACGAAACTCTGGTCATTTATGGCGACAAACCCGACACGAACCTTCATATCGTCTCGAGCATTCAAGCTTAGAAATTCTTGCGAAAGGAATGTCGCGCATTCCTTGCTCATGTGGTCGATGTGAGCCAAGAAACGAAAGACATTCAGAACATTCCAGTAGTACGCGACTTTCCCGACATCTTTCCGGAAGAACTCCCAGGATTACCTCCGCAACGTTAAGTCGAGTTCCGAATCGACTTAGTGCCAGGGGCTACCCCCTTAGCCAAATCGCCCTATCGTCTAGCACCTGCAGAGATGCAAGAACTGTCCTGTCAACTTAACGAACTGCTCAGCAAGGGCTTTATAAGACCAAGCTTCTCACCATGGGGAGCTCCAGTCTTGTTCGTCAAGAAGAAAGACGGATCGTTTCGTATGTGCATCGACTACAGGGAGCTCAACAAACTAACCGTCAAAAATCGTTACCCTCTACCTCGTATTGACGATTTATTTAACCAACTTCAAGGGGCGAACTTCTTTTCAAAAATCGACTTAAGGTCCGGATATCACCAACTACGAGTGCTAGGGGAGGATGTTCCGAAGACAGCCTTCTGAACTCGTTATGGGCACTACGAATTCGTAGTGATGCCGTTCGGATTAACAAACGCGCCCGCAGTATTCATGGATTTAATGAATAGGGTGTGCCGTGCTTACTTGGATCAGTTCGTCATCGTCTTCATCGATGACATACTCATCTACTCTCGTAGTAAGGAGGAACATAGTCAACATCTGCGACTAGTCTTAGAAACATTACGATCGGAGAAGCTCTATGCGAAGTTCTCAAAATGCGAATTTTGGATCCGAAGAGTCGAATTCTTAGGGCACGTGGTTAGCGAAGAGGGAATACACGTGGACCCTTCCAAAATCAAGGCCATTGAGAGCTGGTCAGCACCAAAGACGCCTACAAAAATTCGTCAATTTCTAGGCCTCGCTGGCTACTATCGCAGGTTCATTCAGAACTTCTCCTGCATCGCGAAACCTCTTACAACACTGACCTAGAAGGGCGTGGCCTTTGACTGGGAAAAGAAGCAGGAGAGAGCGTTCCAAACGCTCAAGCGAGCCTTATGCACCGCACCAATACTATCCCTCCCCGAAGGGATAGAAGACTTCGTTGTCTATTACGATGCGTCAAATCAAGGACTCGGATGTGTTCTGATGCAGCGAGGTAAGGTCATCGCCTACGCCTCAAGACAGCTGAAGACACATGAGGTCAACTACACCACACACGATCTTGAGCTAGGAGCAATCGTGTTTGCTCTGAAGATCTGGAGACACTACCTATACGGTACAAAAAGCACTATCTTTACAGACCACAAAATCCTACAACATATATTCGACCAGAAGGAGCTCAATATGAGACAACGACGGTGGGTCGATCTACTCAGTGACTACGAATGCGAAATTCGTTATCATCCGGGTAAAGCCAACGTAGTAGCTGACGCCTTAAGTTGGAAAGAATATTCTGGTCGTAGAGTCAGATCTTTGACTATGACTATCCATTCACACTTGTCCACACAAATTAGGGAGGCTCAGCTCGACGCTTTGAAACCTGAAAATGTGGCGGGAGAATCCCTGAGAGGGATGGATAAGAACTTGAAGGTTAAGGGTGGCGGAGCTTATTATCTCATGGACCGGATCTGGACCCCGAAACTTGGTGGTTTCAGGGACTTGGTCATGAACGAGGCGCACAACACTCGTTATTCCGTCCACCCAGGTTCAGATAAGATGTATCTGGATCTTAAAAAGCTATACTGGTGGCCTAACATGAAAGCAGAGATTGCTACCTTCATGAGTAAATGCCTTACTTGCGCCACGGTCAAGGTCGAATACTAGAAACCCTCCGGTCTACTAGAACAGCCTGAGATACCAGAATGGAAGTGGGAGCGGATCACTATGGACTTCATAACCAAGTTGCCCAAGACAACGAGGTTCTGGCAGTCGCTACAAAGTTCCCTAGGAACTAGGCTGGACATGAGTACAGCCTACCATCCAGAGACCGACGGGCAAAGTGAGAGGACTATCCAAACCTTGGAAGATATGTTGCGAGCCTGTGTGATCGACTTTGGGAAAGCATGGGATACTCATTTACCCCTTGTCGAATTTTCCTACAACAACAGTTATGACACGAGCATAAAGGCTGCTCCATTCGAGGCCCTCTATGGCCGAAAGTCCATATACCCTCTGTGCTGGGCTGAGGTGGGTGATACCCAGTTACCTAAAGGACGAGTTCCTGAAAGCATTCTCACGGGTCCGGAGATCATTCGGGAAACGACAGAGAAGATCATTCAGATTCGTGAAAGATTGAAAGCCTCTAGAGACCGACAGAAAAGCTACGCTGATAAACGAAGGAAACCGTTGGAATTCCAGGTGGGCGACCGTGTTCTATTGAAGGTCTCACCCTGGAAGGGCTTGATACGCTTCGGAAAGCGTGGAAAGCTAAATCCAAGGTACATAGGGCCTTTCGAGATTCTCGAAAGAATCGGCCCTGTAGCTTACAAACTTAACTTACCACGCGAACTCAGTAACGTACATTCTACTTTCCACGTCTCGAACTTGAAAACGTGTCTGTCTGATGAGACTCTTGTAATCCCACTCGACGAGATCGAGATCAACGAGAGCCTCAACTTCGTGGAAGAACCGGTAGAGATCATGGACCGGGAGGTCAAGCAAACGAAACAAAGCCGTATCCCGATAGTGAAGGTTCGCTGGAATGCCAAGCGAGGACCAGAATTCACTTGGGAGCGAGAGGATCAGATGAAACCGAAATATCCTCGTCTTTTTACTTAGTTATTTGTAACTACTTATTTGCTTAAATTCTAATTTCGGGATGAAATTCCTTCTAACGGGGGGATGATGTGACAACCCGAAATTTCTATTCTGTACAACCATTCACTTCAATAGAAGTCAGAACTGTTTCAGCTAACTTTCAAGCTTTTTGGAATAAGTTTGAGTGTTTTAAAGTTAGTACTTCAGGAGATAACAGGAGAGAGGATGCCCTAGGGTTTATCATGCAGCAATAAAGTTCCAAAACTCCAAGAGTTTGGAGTTTACGGCCTAAACAAGGTGTTTACGGCCGTAAACCCCAAGGGTATAAATATGGCACTTAGCCATTTTTAACACTTTTCACATTTTTCAAGATCTAAAACTCAAATCCTCTCAAGTATCATCCGACTTTTCTTCTTGATCTTCAACTATGTAAGTGTTTCTTACCCTAAAAAGTTGATATATTACTTAACCTAGTGATCTTACATGATTCCATTCGTGAAATCATTCCAAATGTGTAGATCTTCAAGTTTCACCAAGAACACCAAGAACACACACTAGTGTTCTTGGACTTATAACACCTTTTCAAGCTTCTACATAGTAAGTACTCTTACCCTAGTGTGTTATAAGACTTGTTACACTTCTAATCATCTAGAAAACACCAAGGAAACACAAGATCAAAGGTGTTTACGGTCCAAGATGTTCTTGGACTGTAAACCCTAGTGAAGGGGCCAAAGTGTGCCCTAGTCCCTTACCAAGCCTGGGATACTAGTGTAGAACATAACCTTAAAGTGCTTAGGACCTAAACATCAAAAAGACCATAAAACTTTAGGGTTTACGGCCGTAAACCCAAGGAAAAGTGGTCCAAGGACCGTAAACTCCACAAAGGAGTGAAATGGTGCCCTAAACATTTCATAAGGCTTAAACATGAAGTAGGAATGCTTTTTATGACCTTTAAAGCTTCAAAACACAAAATGGTCAAAGTACCATGAGTTTACGGCTGTAAACTCATCGGTTTACAACCGTAAACTCAATGTGAGTTGGTCCCAAAACCGTAAACTCCAAAAGAGTTTACCCTTGGACCCCAAACTCAATAACCAAGTCCTGCAACCCTTAGATGCAATCCTTAGCACTTATAAGCACTTAAATCAAGTGTTTTACATGTCTTAGGATGTCTTAACTTGGTTAGTTAGTTGTTTAATGACTAATTGGATACATATATGTGTTATTATATGTTAACAAGGATCCTTGTGTGTGTTCAAGTCTTCACTTGACACTTAGCATCCTATATCATCAGTTCATCCAAACCACTCACTACAGGTGAGTTCATACCCCTTAATTAACCTTTTAAATGTTTTTAAATGCTTTTATGGAGGGGATACAAGTTGAACTATTATAGTTATTATATCAATCACATGTGATTAATAACTACCAAACAAGTGGATTTCTTACTTTTCAAACTGTGTTACCAAACTGTTTTACTTCAAACTGTTTTATAAACTCTTTTTCATATCAAATACTTTTATTAAACTCTTTTAACTTATATTCTGTGTATCTATGTAGATATAGTTATATAAGTAGGATTGAAAGGACTTAGGACTGATAACTCACCTTACTTCCTGTTTCTTGTTTGGTTGTGGACTTAGGGTATTTAGGTTATTTGTCCGAAGGTCGTTTGAATCCTAGTTATATATCATGTATATGTGTATAGATATAAAAGGTTACTTCATTCAGTTCAATACCTTTGGGTAGCAAGGGTATACAAACACGTTCATACATTCAAACAACATTACTAGTAAACTATAATAGGTAGTGTTTAGGGAGATACTAATACTATTACTAGAACAGTGAAACATACAATGAGTCAGTTCATACATGAGTCAATAACAAACAAACAATAGATACTATGATGAGAAACAAACAATAGATACTATGATGAGAAACAAACAATAGAATACTATGATGAGAAACAAACAATAGAATACTATGATGAGAAACAAACAATAGAATACTATGAAGAGAAACAAACAATACATGCTAGACAGGGAGAGAACACACAATACAGCTAGCACATACATATACTCGAACATTACTACATTTATGTGAGCCACGTAACGGGGCATGGCACTACCTGTCATGACCGTTTTGTATCCAGAATCTCCTTAAGTGGGGAGCGTATGAGTTTGTGTATAGATCTATACTGGATTGACTATCCTACACCTTGTTGCTCGCTACAGTGGGACTTACAAGTCTATGGGTGCCAAACGTCATTTCTTACGACGTCTTACATCGTCGTTTTTCTATGAGTCGGTAGCAGGATACAGGCCGATCACATGTTACTTTAAATAACAATTGGTTTAAGGTAGTTAGTACAGCAATAGTTACTTAATACAACACTACAGTACTATTTCATTTTCCCATTACATTTACTTTGTGATCTTCACACAATAAACAATAATGTAAAAACTATATTTTTGGTTAATGATAGTTGGATTTGGGAAAATACACACTCTTACAAGAGACACACGTAGATACTAGATGCCTTGGTAGAAGGCTACTTTTAGTAGGAAACATAGGGTTTTCTAGGAGAGTTCAAACAATTACAAACTTTTACAAACTTATTCAATTACAGACTTACAAACGCTTTCATACAAATACAGACATTAATATACTTATGATCTCGCCAACTTTAAAGCTGATAAACTCTTTCAAAATAACTTGTATTCTCAGGTCACCAGTAGACAGGTACCGGTGCCAGGTTTTGAGAAGATGGAGCTCGTTCAAGACTCATATTTTATTTTGATGTATATTTTTGGCGTCTATCTAACTTGACAGAACACACTTGTATTAAAATTATATTATTAATGCAATGGATGATGTTGTTGCTTGTTTACTACTTTGCATTGTTGTGATACTGAACATGACGTCCTCCACCCTCGAACGTTTCCGCCGTTCCGGTTTTGGGGCGTGACAGAATATATATGAATGTTATGTTGGAATGGTTCAACATAAGGAAATTCTATATATGTGGCGTTCTCAAAATTCAATTATGATTACGGCATCCCTCTTCATAGTTCGAATTGTGAGAACATGGCAAATAAAATTTTATAGCATGAATCGTGTCCCATATGCTTCACATATAGGATCGATTACATCCATTCTAGATTTTCCAAATGCTTAGGGCATTAAGAGGGAAAAAGTAATAAAACCATATATGACTAAAATGATTAAGCAATTGTCAAGGACAATCTGAGGTTTACCAAAGATTAGTTGCTCGTGGACAATTGGAAGTATAGTGTAATGTTTGGAAAGGACCATATTGACATATTTTGAAAAGAGGCAAATCTTGTTCAGAAGTGATAGTCAAAATGGTAACATGGAATTGTTTCCATAGGTGGAAGTTATTCTCTGAATCTGTGTAAGATTAGAAAACTTAATGCAAAGAAGGATGTTCAAAGGAATGTACTTTGAATATGAGACTTTGTTTCCATGAAATTGATCTCCATTGGAATACTTTGTAATGTCTGTTGCCAAGTCTTTGTGACTTTTGTGCACAGTCATTACAAGAGAATCATTGCATATAAGTTTAGAATCTAACACATTACGGTAAATGGCAAGAGTTTGGTATTATTACATTTACAAAAGGGATTGGGATTGTGAAATGAGCATCATTTGAGTCATGTTCAATTGATCTATTTCACAAAAGAAAGGACCAAAGGTAAACATAGTGTGCATGCTTGAAGCATGGCATGACTATTGTTTTAACTTAAGTATTAAGTTGATGATTCGAAACATTACGTGAATAATGAGTAATCAATATGGTGCTTAGATAAAAGGTGTTTTTTATTTACTCTCAAAGTGTTGGGGCCATATAGGATTAGTGTTATTCTTGTGTTTCACTTTGCATGTTTTGACTTCCCGAATAACTAGGTTATTCAAACCGTCCACAGTCCATCATACTTTGGAAGTAGGTATTGAGGCAAGACTGTCATGAATGAGTTTGTAGTTTGTCTAGGTGGCTTGACTTAGCTGCAGTGTTCATGAGTGCTCCTGGAATAAGATTCGAGTATTGGATTAAACTCACGCTCATTTGAATCACTTCATGGATTTTATCACGAGTGAATAATGAGACGATAATATCTTATATTCTTCAAACCTAGAGATATGAGTTGTTGACTATGAGTTAGTTATACATTGATTGTACGAAAACACATCAGTAACTTGATGTTATAAAATTTGCCTTTGTGTATGATTCGAGAAGTAGTTAGTACAAGCATATGAGTTGAAGTTTATCCATTCCTTTTATCTCATAAAGATAAAAGCGATATATGTGGGCCCCTCGATGATTTAGTGATGACACCCCCTAAGTGCTTGGCTAGGCCTGGACTGATTTGATTTGTTCAATTAGTCAGTTGTCATAAATCGAAAATCGGGAAACAACAAATGGACAGGGAGAATGATTATAATCCATGTCTCAGTCCATATGATACTATAATGGAGGAATATATGATCACTTATCTAATAGATACGTCATTTGATTTGTTCAGAGTTCGACAGCGGCTTTAAGAGCTACGATTGCTAGTCGGGTTATGAATTTGTACTTGCAATAATAGTTATTAGACTTATCCAAGTGGGAGACTATTGGATTAGTGTCTAAGTCCATAACTACAATTGGTATGACTTGACCCGACCCGACATGGTCCATTTGGGTTGCACTTCACCGAAACAATTTGTATGGATAGACTTATGAGAAAAGGATATTTATGATTTATTAATATATTATAAGTTATAATATATTAATATGAAATCATATTATTTAATTAGGATTGATCAAGAATTAATTTGGAATTAATTTAGTGATCAAAAGAGGCTAATTAAATATGGACTCTTATATATATATATATATATATATATATATATATATATATATATATATATATATATATATATATATATATATATATATATATATATGGAATGGGCCAAGGTTTATTTAGGATGGGCTAAGAGTGTGTGGAAGTCCATGGATAGTACATGGAGCTTTTAACCCATGGATCCTATGTAGATGAAAGGTCATGGGTATTAGGGTTTACATAGATGTAACCCTAATCCTCCATAATATATAAAGGGGTCCTTGGCTCACAAAATTGGCACCAGTGTGTGTGAAAATGAAGAACTGGCCGATTTTAGTGAGCTCCATATTCTCTCAAGTTCTTCCAAGTTGTTGATGGTGATTTGTGATTCCACTTAAGGCTTCACACTATTGGGGCTAAGCGCTTAAGGCTAGATACATCAAGACTTCAATCTCCACTATAAGGTATGTTATCCTAACTAGATTCTTGTGTGGCATATGACAATTGTATGTTAGTCATAGGTTTAATACCTTGGAAACACCATTGCATGTATAATTAGTGAAAACATAGATCCAAGGTATTTAGGGTTGCATGAACACCTTAGGAGTGTTAGAATGCTCAAAACCCAACACATACTTCATTTGAAATCGAAAAGCTTAGATTGTGATATTTTAATCAAATTTAGTCAAGGATATATATGAATGTTATGTTGGAATAGTTCAACATAAGGAAATTCTATATATGGAAATATTATAGTAAGAGAATGGTAAAGTATCATGTCTTTATGTAAGACATTATGAATCGTTTCCCATATGCTTCGGGTATAGGATTGATTGCATAAGCTATAATATTTATGTGTTCTGAATTTTCCAAATACCTAGGGCATTACGAAGGAAAAAGGATCTGAACCGGATATGACTAAACAATTGCTAAGAACAATCTAAGGTTCACCAAAGATTGGTTGCTTGTGGGCAATTGGAAGTATTATAATGGATGGACCATATTGACATTATTATGAATAGACAAGATTCTATTAATAATAAGCTGTCATATGACAAATATGGAAACGTTTCCATAATGGGAGTTGTATATTAAGAATCTATGTGTAGGTTAGAAACTTTTATGCAAGAAGGATGTTCAAAGGAATGTAGTTTGAATTTCAGACTTCGCTTCCTTGGAATTGTTTTGTTTACAATCTCCAAAGGAATACTTTGTAATATCATTGGCAAAGTCTCTGTGACTTTTGTACCTCGACATTACAAAAGGAATCATTGCCTAATAGTTTAGAATGTAACACATTCTAATATTAGCAAGAATTTGGCATTCTTACACTTGCGATAAAGATTTGGAGTTGTGAAATGAGTTTCATTGAAGTTGTATTCAATTGATCTATTTCACAAAGAAATGACCATAGGTAAACATAGTGTGCATGCTTGGAGCATGGGATAACAATTGTTTTAATTCAAGTATATAGTTGATAAATCGAAACATTATACAATGAATAATGTGTAATCAATATGGTGATTAGATAAAAGGTGTTTTATTTATATTCAAAAGTTTTGTGACCATATTGGATTCGATTATTCTTGTGTTTCACTTTGCATGTTTTGACTTCTCGAATAACTAGATTATTCAAACTATCCACAGTCGATCATACTTTGGAAGTAGGTATTGAAACTAGACTGTCATGAATGGGTATGTAGATTGTCTAAAGATGATTAGACATAACACACGTTTGCTGTAGTATTCATGAGTACTCATGTAATAAGATTTGAGTATTGGACTAAACCCACGCTCATTTGAATCACTTCATGGATTTTATCACGAGTGATCATGAGACGATAATATCTTATATTCTTGAAACCAAGACATGTGAGTTGTAGTTTACAAGTCTGTTGCACATTGACATGTTTAAATGCACCAGTAACTTGGTGTTATAAAACATATTGTTGTGTGTGATTTGATGAGTAAATAGAGCAAACACATGAGTCAAAGTTTATCCGTTCCTTTTACCCTAAGAGGGATAAAAGCGATATCTGTGGGCCCCTCGTTGATTTAGTGATGACAACCCTAAGTGTTTGGCTAAGCCTGGACTGATTTGATTTGTTCAATTAGTCAGTCGTCATAAATCAGAAATCGGGAAACAACACATGGACAGAGAGAATGATTATAATCCATGTCTCATGTCCATACGATATCTAGAATGGAGGAATATATGATCCCTTATCTTATGGATGCGTTACTAATAAGATCAGAGTTCGACAACTGTCTTTTTGAGAGATATGATTGCCAATCGGAGTTTGAAGTCGTACTTGCAATTATAGTTATTAGACTTAACCAAGTGGGAGACTGTTGGATTATGTGTCTAAGCCCATAACTATAATTGGTATGTACTTGACCCGATACTGCATGGTCCATTTGGGTTGTAACACTTTGGAACAATTTAATAGGATGGATATTTGAGAAGAGGTTATTTGTGATTTATTAATATATTATAAGTATAATATATTAATTGAGAAATCATATTATTTAATTAGTACTGATCAAGAATAAATTTGGAATTAATTTAGTGATCAAAAGAGACTAATTAAATTAACGGGGACTGATTGTGTAAATCAATGATACATATGGTTTGGGCTATTGATCCCTGATGGACTAAGCTTATGTGAAAGCCCATGAAATATTAGTCCATATGAATTATGGATCATAAGCCTAAGTGTAAGAATTAGGGTTTGCTTATGACTCTTCGAATTCTACACTATATATGTATTCCTCAAAAGCCAAAATTGTGCACCAAGTGTTCTTAGAAGCAAAAATTGATTTTGTGTCTCCAAACCTCTCTCTCAAAGTCCTCCTCTTGTTCTTGGTTTGTTATAAGACATTTGAGGCATCACTTAAGGTGCTAGGCTCTTGAAAGACCAATTCCTACAAGCTACAACAAAGAGGTAATCTTCTAACTTACTTTTATGATTCATATGTCAAATTGTATGCTAGTTGTAGGTTTCAAGCTTTGGAAATTTTTGTTTCATGTATAACTAGAGAAAACATAGATCCAAAGCTATTAGGGTTGTATGTGCACCATAGGAGTGCTATAGTACACAAAACCCAACATGTAAATGGATTTTCAAGAAGAAGATTGACATGGATGGTAATGTACAAACTTACAAAGCTAGGCGGGTAGAAAAAGGCTTTGCTCAAACCCAAGGGATTGACTATGATGATACTTTTTCACCAGTTGCCATGATTAATTCAATTAGGGTAATGCTTGCCATAGCTCCTCACTATGACTATGAGGAATGGCAAATAGATGTCAAACTACTTTCTTTAATGGGAAAATGGCTGAGGATGCTTACATGGCTTAACTAGAGGGATTTGTGCAAACCAAATTCCCTAATAAGGTGTGCAAGCTTGAGAAGTCCATCTATGGACTGAAACAAGCATCTCGTAGCTGAAATCTCTGCTTCCATGAAAAGGTCCAAGAGTTTAGATTTTCTAGAAGTGATGATGAATCTTGCATGTATGTCAAATCTAGTGGGAGCATTGTAACATTTCTGGTTTTGTATGTGGATGACATACTCCTAATAGTAAAATAGTTTTCCAACCTTGCAAGAAGTTAAGTCTTGGCTTAGGAAATGTTTCACTATGAAGGATGTAGGAGAAGCTACATATATTGTTGGTATAAGAATATACAGGAACACGCAAGAACGATTACTAGGATTGAGTCAGAACACATACTTGGATAAAATATTGAAAATGATCAATATGGAAAATTCCAAGAAGGGAGACTTACCCATGCATCACACAGTTAAGTATTTATGAAAAATTAAAGATATGATCTTAGTTTTTGGTGGCAAAGATGAACTTAAGTTGAGTGGATATGTGACATACCCAAATTCATGGTCATTTTAAAAATTTTATTTATGCTTATTTGAAAATCAGAGTATCCCTTTTGAAAACTAGTATTGGGATATTTGTTCCCATAAAACATGATAAATATATTATCAAAGCATTTCCGAAGAAATGTATTTTGTTTATATTAAAACTTTGGGATGTCATCGTCAATACGATAACATAAGCATAAACAGACCTTACATTCATTTACACTAGTGATGTACATCTCTTTTAATCTCTCAGTGTAATGTAGCTTCGTATCGACACCTGTGATACAATTAAACTGAGTGGGTCATGTTGGGAAACCTGGTGAGTACATAGGGTTTTCAACCTACAATAATAAAGTTATTATGTTTCATCATCAAACAATTAACCTAATTACCCATCCCCATTATATTCATTATTTCTTATGCATCTACCATAAGAATCATCTATCATTCACTCATTCATTCCTAAGGATTGCCCTAAGGAATAGGCACGAAGTCCATCGCTGCCAGGGTTTATATAACACGAACTAAGTCCATAGCGGCCGATATTATCTGTTAGGCACTAAGTCCATAGCTTCCATTATCCATTTATAGGGCACTAAATCCATAAATGCCAACATTCATTTGTAAGGCACTAAGTCCATAGTTGCCAATGTTCATTTGTAAGGCACTAAGTCTATAGCCGACGGGGTTTATCTATTTGGCACTAAGTCCATAGCTTCCAGGTTTTATCTATCAGACGCTAAGTCCATAGCTGCCAATGTTCATCTATATCATCTTTCATCTCTCATCATTCATCTACCCATCTTTACCCAACATTTTATAGGTATAAAATACATATACAGTTTAAATCAAATAAAACAGGTATATTTTGTTCATCCAGCATAGATATCAACAACGCAGATAATATGCTCACATAACACGTAATTTATATTAAATACATCATATCTATGTGTAAGATGAAAGTAACTATGCACTTACTTGTTAAAGTGATGATTCCAAACTCGGGCAGTGCTTCGCTTCTAAAAGTTCTAGTTTCCTTCGACGAAACCTAGTATCATTACCGCTAGACTTTAGTCTAATATTTATCGCAACTATTTACGAGCGATATTGTTTTGTAAGTGTTAAACAATACTTTTCAACAACTATGTACGAATAAGGGCCAAACATGAAACACCGGAGGGCGGGACCATTTTGACATTATAGCACTTCTGAAATCCAACAACCCTATGCGGCCCTTCAAACCAGATTCTTCGTACTACGAATAGTTAAAAGATATTATAATAACACTTTGTATATTATATTTTATAATATATCTATTGTTTATAAGTTCATAAAAATGATATTCAACTTAAACATAAGCTGTACTTAGAGTAGGGTAAGCATAACTCACTTACCGGGAGGTTTGGCTAGGAACCGGGCTCTGCGGGGGCAGAACTTCCGAGTTGAAAGGTCTTCTTCTAGGAGCCTTCTAGCGCTCCGGGACTCGCCTCTTAGGACTTGGGAAGTACTAAGGGTTGGGAGGGGTTTAGAGAGAAGTTAGAGAGAGAGAGAAGGGTTGAGGTGTCACCCCCGTATAGATCTATACACAAACTCCCGCTTTCCCTCCAGGAAACTCTGGTTATAACTATAGGCTACGATTGTACACTCAAAGCTGCCAACCGACAGGTCTCACTAGATCCTTAATCAAAAATTTACACGGAAAAGAAAGAAGAACACATATAAAACTCATTCCTAGGCCCAATAAACATGTAAGTGGACCACTAAGGCCCACTATAGGTATCTATTATTTCCAGACACAAAAGGAATATGAATGTCTACCCTGAGCCCAATATACATGTAAAAGGGACACTAAGGCCCACTAAACATGTATATTATTTCCAGGCCCAATAAGGATAAGAATATCGTTTTAACCCGTTTGTTATTGTTTTGTTTATTTTAGCTCGATTATTTACAAAATTGATATAAAAAGCCCACTTTTTGTAAAAATGACGTTCTCGGCCCAATAAGCCACAAAGTTTTCAATTAAGGCCCAATTATAGTAAAAATAACACTTTAGCCCCCATTTTGTTCAAAATTTGTGTTTTTGACTAGTTTGTGGTAATAATAACATTTTAACCCATTTTTGTCAAAAATATCATTTTTGGCTTGATTATTGTGAAATACACATTTTTCTGGTTTTTGGCTTTTCTGACCTAGTTGTTGAAATATTTGTAGAAAAATCATCGTAAGTCGAAATTTGGATCCGTAAATTCTGGAAGTTTTGAAATTTTGTCTACTTTGCTCACAGTTTTTCTCATAATTTTTATTGGCCTCTAACAAGTGTGAAATTGCTCACCTTCACAGGTTGGTCCGAAATTATTTCAAATCTGATAGGCAGTTTTATAAAATTCGCCAAAAATAGTAGAAAAATCGTATGAAAACGTGAGAGTAGTAATTTTAAAGGTAATAACCTGAACTTTTTGCATTTAAAACAGTTTTGAAAATTATTACAATTAAGGAGGTCAAAACATTTCGAGATTGGACTAAAACTTTTCTGTCAAGGGCTAATTTTTGAGTTTAAGTTATCTAAGTTTGTTCACAACACTTGTTTTTGCTATTTTAAGTGGATAAATCCCAGATTTACAATTTTACATGTATTATATGTGATGACACATACTTTTCTCAAGGTTTTTATGAAGATCCAAGTGATAAACTTCATTTTTAAGTAAAGATCTAAAAGTTAAACACATAAACATGCATATATACATAGATCTAACACAAAAGCACTTGTATTCTCCCCCAAAAACATTATAAAATCGAAAACAAGGGGGTATGAACTCACCTTTGGGGTTTTTGAGATGTGGATGAAGAAGAAGATGGAACTTTGAACCTAGCTTGAGTTTTTGGTGAGATCTCAAAATGGTGGTGGATCTAAGAGCATAAACCCGAAAATAAAGTGGATTTTAAGGAAAGATCTTAGCATAGAATGGAGTTAAACAAATTAAGTGTGAAGTAAACTTACCAAGGGATGGAGACTTGAAGAAAATCCTCTTGAAAACTCATACAAATTCACGATTTTTAGATGAAGAAATGAGAGGAAATTTGAAGTTTTGAGAGGAAAGAAAAAGTGTTTGAAGTTTTGGAAATGTGAAGTGTGTGTGTGTGAGGGTGTGGCCGAGAATAGAGAAGGAGATGGAGGAGAGTAGGTTAGTCATCTTTAGATATAGATGTGAAGTGCTTGGTTGTTTGATGGTTCATGCCTAGATACATGGTAGTTTAAAATGAGGTGGCAAGCTCATTATCCACCCTCATTTCCCTTTTTTTTTGAATAACCCAACCGGCCCAAGAGGGGTTCTCGGCCCAAATAGGAGATCCAATAACAAAAATGTGGCCCATTAATGCTAAAATAGGTTTTTCGGCCCATTAAAGCCCAAAGGAGGGGTTATCGGTCCATTTGAGCCCATTAAGAGAGTCTTGGTCCAATAAGGGTATTGGGTTGAGAATTTATGGGTTATGGCCCAAAAATTATTGGGCTTGGCTTATTGGATCTAGTTTTGGGTTTGAATTGCAATATATGAAAGTTTGAACTTAAAGGGCGTCGTAGTTTGAATTTTTCTAGCTGGGTCCTTGTAAGTTTACATGGAGGAATCATCTTGTACACGGATTAAGATCTAACCCCATATTTGCTAGTTGTGACATCATCCCCCTGTTAGAGGGAATTTCGTCCCGAAATTCGTTCTAAAGCAGTATCCCAAGTACTAAGTAAAATGTTTGAGTGTCTCTGTTATGTCTAGTCTCTTTGTTCTTAGGAGAATTTAAGTCTTTGCTTAGTGTTCTAGCGGACCTTTGCTACTGGTCTTTGACCTTTCTCCTCTGGTTAGTTGGGTGTTGGTCATCTCAGCCCAACACACAGGTATTCTTCCTTTGCATCCTATATGGTGAAGTGAATGGATGGTCATGGTTAATGAGGATCACGTATTTGACGCCCCAAAAGTAGTGTCTCTAAACCTTAGGGCGAACACGTTTGTTACCAGAGTTAAAGTTTTGTGCGGTATGGTTGGCCTCATACTTCTTAAGTTGCCATGGGAGTTTCTTACTAAGAGATTTTGAACTAGTGGGAGGTTGATCTTTGCTTGTTTCTAGGAGTAGGTCGAGTAAATATTTGATTCGGGATAAGGGATATCGATCCTTGAGGATGGTTTCGTTTTATTCTTACTAGTCAGTGGTCCTATGGACACTTAGCCTTTCCTATTTATGAGTTGGATAGGCGTTCTCTATGGCTCAAGTCTTGGTTTGATAACCTCATACTTACTGGGTCGTTCCACCGACCAGATACCTTCGGTGTTTATGTTGGTGCTAAGTGGTCTTCGTGGTCTGGCTACGAGAATGGCTCCTTGAGTTGAGTCGATCTCCGAACTCAACTTGACATGTAGGTGATGTTTACGAAAGGGCTTCGGAAACATCTTAAGGGGGTTTATAAATCTCTAGGTTACCCTTGGTGTCCTTTTCTCCTCGTTTCCTTATCCCTATTAAGGGCTAGAAATGAGTGTGGTATTACTTGCACGGGTACCTAAGGGTCTAGATGCTCGAGATAATTCGAGTATCGTCGTTAGAAGTTGTAGGGGTCTCGTTAATCGATTGGTTAAGGTGAAGAGTCTTGTTGGTACATGAATTTCGTATGGTGAGGATCAAGTCAGCCCATGTCAATTGACACCGTTGGGCTTCTTATTGTAATAGATGTTGGATTGATCTGAAAGGGACAATTGTTTGAAATGATAGTGTGTTCTATGTACACATTTGTAATGTCACCCATTTCGTTCTTAGCATTACTACTTTGGTTGTCTCGGTCTAAATTTTGTGGGTGCCCTAGCAATACTAGTGCCTTTGTATAAACGGTGTGATTTCATAGTCTGATTTCTATTAGACCTCTCTATGATGGTTCGATGTAGCTTAGTCGTACGTAATTCAAGATTGAAAAGGTTGTAGACTGAGTGGTTATGCCCTAAATTCACAGTCAGACAAGGAACAAGAATCAAGGCGGGTCCACGTACTCTAAGTTTGTACAATCTTGATTACACACGGCCTTACGTTTACACTAAGTTATCATAACTTTCGCAAGGCTCTTTCGTTTTCCTACGAAGGGTATGATTAGTTCGGATGAGGGAGTACTTTATGATTATGATTTTTAATTGGCAAAAATTTTGTGAAAATGCGATGCTTAATTTTTGTTGTTTTGAAACGTACCGGTAATCCCAGTAGGGTTCCTTGTTGCTTCATCATGTCCTGTTGTTAAACTCCTCCTGGTCCTTCGTCATTCTTCTCTGTTGGACAATTCCTCTTGAAGTGTCCCATATCACCGCATGCGTGGCAGACTGGACTTACTTCTGGGTTGAGGGTTGGAGTGACGCATGGGGTCGGGGCCCTACAGATGCGGTAGATGTGCCCCTTCCTGTTGCACCTATTGCAATGGAATTCCCGGCAGACTCCATGATGATGGTAGCGGCACTTGCTGCAGAGCGGGAGGTTTCCATGATACGGTTTTCTCGGTGCTGGGGTAGGGGGATAGTGGGATTAGGGGCTGCTACAACTTGTTACCTTTTGGTAGGCCCTTGAGTCGATCCGCTTCCTTTCTTGTTCCCCCGCTTTCGCTTCATGACCTTAGGTTTGGAGTTTGGGTTGTCTGGGTAGGTTGTCCCTCGTTGGTTTCCTTGGTTGATAATACGGTTGGAGTTATCGACACCATTTTCATTTCCATTTGGATTATTGGCGTTGAGTTGTGCCATGACGGCTGTCACGGCGGCTGTTACAGCGGCTTGGAAGGTTGCGGGGTCCATCTGCAGAACTGGTGTTTCGCCGGCTAACTGGTTGTTTCCATGGGAAGACATGATTCTGTTGCATGATGAGAAACTGGTTCGTGAGTAACTATGGTTATATCTAGTCGTATCTCATATATGATTATAGATATGAACTTATGCATGTACGCATATGAATCGCATGTTTTGTTGTACGATTCTCGTTGTTTCGACCTACATCCCTATGATGTATTAATGGTAGTATGTAGAAATAGGTATTGTATAAATGTTAAGTTACCCTAATAGATTATAGATATCAGATCCTTAAGCTGGCTCAGGTTACATGAGTTCTCGTAGGGCGTACCTCTCTCGATTCACTACTACTAGTTGTGACGAATTACATGGTAGACCTAGGACTTAGTGTGATGACTCTCACATGCCTAAATAGCGTAAAGGTGTCTAACCATTTCGCTCATCTCATGAGTGGCCTCTTCCGCTCTCAGCTCTGCTAAGGCTGCCCTAGCCTCAGCTTCCATGAGCTATTGCCTTAGGGTGGTCACCTCCTCTTCTAAGGGGCGGAGATGATTGGTAAGGTCTTCCTGTTCTGCATGTTGGTTCGGTATTGCATTCCGAGGGGGTAAGGCTCGCTAAGGATCTCTCTGGTGCCTTCATCCATGTCTGACTCTTTATCAGAATGCTTGCCCTCGGGGTTCCTCTCTTGGTATTCTTCAGGACCCCATTCTGGGTTCTCCCTTTGCACTTCCTCTGGTTCTCCCTTGGTCCATTCGTTGGCTATCACCGTAGGGTAGTAGTGGTCTTCGGGGTGAAGCTCAGTCATGTTGCCTTCGCGAGAGTGGATGTATGAGATACATGTAGAAGATTTAAGTGTGGAGGCCATATGGTATTATAAAATGCTATTATAGTATTACATGTTTGATCCTAGGACTTCCTGATGTACAAAATCGATACGTTTTTAGACTTGTTGTTATTGTTTAGTATCATAAAATACTCCTCTATTATTTTAAACTGTGGGTTTGGTTCTAATGCTCCTTTGCATGTAGGGTTTGTAAGTTTTAGACTTGTTGCAACACCACCATCACTCCCAAACACATGTTGGTCGTATCTCGAATAAATACAGTTGATCAGGCTCCATTTCTTCCAGATATGATTACATAATTGCCCAGGTTTGACTGTAGTGTTCAACCTCTAAATACTTTTGTTTTGTTCTTATTATGATACGGTTCTAGCAAGTATGTATACTTTTAGAAGATACTTATATTCTTAAGGTATACTTTTAGTCAGAGTGTTTTTAGTCCCATTGTATTTATAGTTGTATATCCTGTATGGTTAGATATACTAGGTCACTATAAACAATGCTCTGATACCAACCTGTCACACCCCCGAACCTGGACGGCAGAAACGTCCGGGGGCGGATGACTTCGTGTACAATATCGTAACAATTGAATATAAATGAAGCATAGCAACCAAACATCATACATTAGAAATACACACTTACATAGTTTTCATATTGAACTTGTTCATTAGTTACACAAAAGTAAGAAAGTAAAATTTCTTGAAGTTGCACCACTTGATCTCCTAGTCGAACTTACTACCTGTTACTGGATCCCTGATAATACAAGTCGTTTTGAAAAAAGCGTCAACTAAAAAGTTGGTGAGTTCATAAGCAGTTTTGTATAAAAATGGTTTTTGTACTTGTTTAGAATAGTTTTCATAGCGCTTTCAGAAATCTGATATTTTCTAAAAAGAAATGGTTTGAAATATTTGTGTTTGATCTTATATTAATGCATGTGTGTTAATATTTACGAAAATAGAAATAGAATGATTTCCAGACAACCCGATGTTGTTTGCGATAGCTGATGCTGGAATCTCAACCCATGTGGTTGAGTACCGGTGCTTATAAATTGTCTTTTTATCAAAAAGAAGGTTTCCCGTTTTATCCCAAAAAGAAAATAGAATGATTTCATGTTTTATCCCAAAAAAGAAAATAGAATGATTTCCTGTTTTATCCCAAAAAGAAAATAGAATGGTTTCCTGTTTTATCCCAAAAAGAAATTAGAATGGTTTCCCGTAAATCTTATAACGTTAACTCCTCTAAGTGAGTCGTTATAACCATACTAAATAATGACAATTTCGCTTGTCTTTACGTCTTTGGGACACCGATAGAATAGGACAAGGTTTTTGTCACCCTAGACTGGCCTAGTCTAACTATAGCGAACAGCTCAGGTGTGGGGTGTCACCCCCTTATAGATCTATACACAAACTCTCGCTTTCCCTCCAGGAAACTCTGGTTATAACTACAGGCTATGATTGTACACTCAAAGGTGCCAACCGATAGGTCTCACTAGATCCTTAATCAAAAATTTACACGGAAAAGAAAGAAGAACACATATAAAACTCATTCCTAGGCCCAATAAACATGTAAGTGGACCACTAAGGCCCACTATACGTATCTATTATTTCCAGGCACAAAAGGAATATGAATGTCTACCCTGAGCCCAATATACATGTAAAAGGGACACTAAGGCCCACTAAACATGTATATTATTTCCAGGCCCAATAAGGATAAGAATATCTTTTTAACCCGTTTGTTATTGTTTTGTTTATTTTAGCTCGATTATTTACAAAATTGATATAAAAAGCCCACTTTTTGTAAAAATGACGTTCTCGGCCCAATAAGCCACAAAGTTTTCAATTAAGGCCCAATTATAGTAAAAATAACACTTTAGCCCCCATTTTGTTCAAAATTTGTGTTTTTGACTAGTTTGTGGTAATAATAACATTTTAACCCATTTTTGTCAAAAATATCATTTTTGGCTTGATTTTTGTGAAATACACATTTTTCTGGTTTTTGGCTTTTCTGACCTAGTTGTTGAAAAATTTGTAGAAAAATCATCGTAAGTCGAAATTTGGATCCGTAAATTCTGGAAGTTTTGAAATTTTGTCTACTTTGCTCACAGTTTTTCTCATAATTTTTATTGGCCTCTAACAAGTGTGAAATTGCTCACCTTCACAGGTTGGTCCGAAATTATTTCAAATCTGATAGACAGTTTTATAAAATTCGCCAAAAATAGTAGAAAAATCGTATGAAAACGTGAGAGTAGTAATTTTAAAGGTAATAACCTGAACTTTTTGCATTTAAAACAGTTTTGAAAATTATTACAATTAAGGAGGTCAAAACATTTCGAGATTGGACTAAAACTTTTCTGTCAAGGGCTAATTTTTGAGTTTAAGTTATCTAAGTTTGTTCACAACACTTGTTTTTGCTATTTTAAGTGGATAAATCCCAGATTTACAATTTTACATGTATTATATGTGATGACACATACTTTTCTCAAGGTTTTTATGAAGATCCAAGTGATAAACTTCATTTTTAAGTAAAGATCTAAAAGTTAAACACATAAACATGCATATATACATAGATCTAACACAAAAGCACTTGTATTCTCCCCCAAAAACATTATAAAATCGAAAACAAGGGGGTATGAACTCACCTTTGGGGTTTTTGAGATGTGGATGAAGAAGAAGATGGAACTTTGAACCTAGCTTGAGTTTTTGGTGAGATCTCAAAATGGTGGTGGATCTAAGAGCATAAACCCGAAAATAAAGTGGATTTTAAGGAAAGATCTTAGCATAGAATGGAGTTAAACAAATTAAGTGTGAAGTAAACTTACCAAGGGATGGAGACTTGAAGAAAATCCTCTTGAAAACTCATACAAATTCACGATTTTTAGATGAAGAAATGAGAGGAAATTTGAAGTTTTGAGAGGAAAGAAAAAGTGTTTGAAGTTTTGGAAATGTGAAGTGTGTGTGTGTGAGGGTGTGGCCGAGAATAGAGAAGGAGATGGAGGAGAGTAGGTTAGTCATCTTTAGATATAGATGTGAAGTGCTTGGTTGTTTGATGGTTCATGCCTAGATACATGGTAGTTTAAAATGAGGTGGCAAGCTCATTATCCACCCTCATTTCCCTTTTTTTTTGAATAACCCAACCGGCCCAAGAGGGGTTCTCGGCCCAAATAGGAGATCCAATAACAAAAATGTGGCCCATTAATGCTAAAATAGGTTTTTCGGCCCATTAAAGCCCAAAGGAGGGGTTATCGGTCCATTTGAGCCCATTAAGAGAGTCTTGGTCCAATAAGGGTATTGGGTTGAGAATTTATGGGTTATGGCCCAAAAATTATTGGGCTTGGCTTATTGGATCTAGTTTTGGGTTTGAATTGCAATATATGAAAGTTTGAACTTAAAGGGCGTCGTAGTTTGAATTTTTCTAGCTGGGTCCTTGTAAGTTTACATGGAGGAATCATCTTGTACACGGATTAAGATCTAACCCCATATTTGCTAGTTGTGACATCATCCCCCTGTTAGAGGGAATTTCGTCCCGAAATTCGTTCTAAAGCAGTATCCCAAGTACTAAGTAAAATGTTTGAGTGTCTCTGTTATGTCTAGTCTCTTTGTTCTTAGGAGAATTTAAGTCTTTGCTTAGTGTTCTAGCGGACCTTTGCTACTGGTCTTTGACCTTTCTCCTCTGGTTAGTTGGGTGTTGGTCATCTCAGCCCAACACACAGGTATTCTTCCTTTGCATCCTATATGGTGAAGTGAATGGATGGTCATGGTTAATGAGGATCACGTATTTGACGCCCCAAAAGTAGTGTCTCTAAACCTTAGGGCGAACACGTTTGTTACCAGAGTTAAAGTTTTGTGCGGTATGGTTGGCCTCATACTTCTTAAGTTGCCATGGGAGTTTCTTACTAAGAGATTTTGAACTAGTGGGAGGTTGATCTTTGCTTGTTTCTAGGAGTAGGTCGAGTAAATATTTGATTCGGGATAAGGGATATCGATCCTTGAGGATGGTTTCGTTTTATTCTTACTAGTCAGTGGTCCTATGGACACTTAGCCTTTCCTATTTATGAGTTGGATAGGCGTTCTCTATGGCTCAAGTCTTGGTTTGATAACCTCATACTTACTGGGTCGTTCCACCGACCAGATACCTTCGGTGTTTATGTTGGTGCTAAGTGGTCTTCGTGGTCTGGCTACGAGAATGGCTCCTTGAGTTGAGTCGATCTCCGAACTCAACTTGACATGTAGGTGATGTTTACGAAAGGGCTTCGGAAACATCTTAAGGGGGTTTATAAATCTCTAGGTTACCCTTGGTGTCCTTTTCTCCTCGTTTCCTTATCCCTATTAAGGGCTAGAAATGAGTGTGGTATTACTTGCACGGGTACCTAAGGGTCTAGATGCTCGAGATAATTCGAGTATCGTCGTTAGAAGTTGTAGGGGTCTCGTTAATCGATTGGTTAAGGTGAAGAGTCTTGTTGGTACATGAATTTCGTATGGTGAGGATCAAGTCAGCCCATGTCAATTGACACCGTTGGGCTTCTTATTGTAATAGATGTTGGATTGATCTGAAAGGGACAATTGTTTGAAATGATAGTGTGTTCTATGTACACATTTGTAATGTCACCCATTTCGTTCTTAGCATTACTACTTTGGTTGTCTCGGTCTAAATTTTGTGGGTGCCCTAGCAATACTAGTGCCTTTGTATAAACGGTGTGATTTCATAGTCTGATTTCTATTAGACCTCTCTATGATGGTTCGATGTAGCTTAGTCGTACGTAATTCAAGATTGAAAAGGTTGTAGACTGAGTGGTTATGCCCTAAATTCACAGTCAGACAAGGAACAAGAATCAAGGCGGGTCCACGTACTCTAAGTTTGTACAATCTTGATTACACACGGCCTTACGTTTACACTAAGTTATCATAACTTTCGCAAGGCTCTTTCGTTTTCCTACGAAGGGTATGATTAGTTCGGATGAGGGAGTACTTTATGATTATGATTTTTAATTGGCAAAAATTTTGTGAAAATGCGATGCTTAATTTTTGTTGTTTTGAAACGTACCGGTAATCCCAGTAGGGTTCCTTGTTGCTTCATCATGTCCTGTTGTTAAACTCCTCCTGGTCCTTCGTCATTCTTCTCTGTTGGACAATTCCTCTTGAAGTGTCCCATATCACCGCATGCGTGGCAGACTGGACTTACTTCTGGGTTGAGGGTTGGAGTGACGCATGGGGTCGGGGCCCTACAGATGCGGTAGATGTGCCCCTTCCTGTTGCACCTATTGCAATGGAATTCCCGGCAGACTCCATGATGATGGTAGCGGCACTTGCTGCAGAGCGGGAGGTTTCCATGATACGGTTTTCTCGGTGCTGGGGTAGGGGGATAGTGGGATTAGGGGCTGCTACAACTTGTTACCTTTTGGTAGGCCCTTGAGTCGATCCGCTTCCTTTCTTGTTCCCCCGCTTTCGCTTCATGACCTTAGGTTTGGAGTTTGGGTTGTCTGGGTAGGTTGTCCCTCGTTGGTTTCCTTGGTTGATAATACGGTTGGAGTTATCGACACCATTTTCATTTCCATTTGGATTATTGGCGTTGAGTTGTGCCATGACGGCTGTCACGGCGGCTGTTACAGCGGCTTGGAAGGTTGCGGGGTCCATCTGCAGAACTGGTGTTTCGCCGGCTAACTGGTTGTTTCCATGGGAAGACATGATTCTGTTGCATGATGAGAAACTGGTTCGTGAGTAACTATGGTTATATCTAGTCGTATCTCATATATGATTATAGATATGAACTTATGCATGTACGCATATGAATCGCATGTTTTGTTGTACGATTCTCGTTGTTTCGACCTACATCCCTATGATGTATTAATGGTAGTATGTAGAAATAGGTATTGTATAAATGTTAAGTTACCCTAATAGATTATAGATATCAGATCCTTAAGCTGGCTCAGGTTACATGAGTTCTCGTAGGGCGTACCTCTCTCGATTCACTACTACTAGTTGTGACGAATTACATGGTAGACCTAGGACTTAGTGTGATGACTCTCACATGCCTAAATAGCGTAAAGGTGTCTAACCATTTCGCTCATCTCATGAGTGGCCTCTTCCGCTCTCAGCTCTGCTAAGGCTGCCCTAGCCTCAGCTTCCATGAGCTATTGCCTTAGGGTGGTCACCTCCTCTTCTAAGGGGCGGAGATGATTGGTAAGGTCTTCCTGTTCTGCATGTTGGTTCGGTATTGCATTCCGAGGGGGTAAGGCTCGCTAAGGATCTCTCTGGTGCCTTCATCCATGTCTGACTCTTTATCAGAATGCTTGCCCTCGGGGTTCCTCTCTTGGTATTCTTCAGGACCCCATTCTGGGTTCTCCCTTTGCACTTCCTCTGGTTCTCCCTTGGTCCATTCGTTGGCTATCACCGTAGGGTAGTAGTGGTCTTCGGGGTGAAGCTCAGTCATGTTGCCTTCGCGAGAGTGGATGTATGAGATACATGTAGAAGATTTAAGTGTGGAGGCCATATGGTATTATAAAATGCTATTATAGTATTACATGTTTGATCCTAGGACTTCCTGATGTACAAAATCGATACGTTTTTAGACTTGTTGTTATTGTTTAGTATCATAAAATACTCCTCTATTATTTTAAACTGTGGGTTTGGTTCTAATGCTCCTTTGCATGTAGGGTTTGTAAGTTTTAGACTTGTTGCAACACCACCATCACTCCCAAACACATGTTGGTCGTATCTCGAATAAATACAGTTGATCAGGCTCCATTTCTTCCAGATATGATTACATAATTGCCCAGGTTTGACTGTAGTGTTCAACCTCTAAATACTTTTGTTTTGTTCTTATTATGATACGGTTCTAGCAAGTATGTATACTTTTAGAAGATACTTATATTCTTAAGGTATACTTTTAGTCAGAGTGTTTTTAGTCCCATTGTATTTATAGTTGTATATCCTGTATGGTTAGATATACTAGGTCACTATAAACAATGCTCTGATACCAACCTGTCACACCCCCGAACCTGGACGGCAGAAACGTCCGGGGGCGGATGACTTCGTGTACAATATCGTAACAATTGAATATAAATGAAGCATAGCAACCAAACATCATACATTAGAAATACACACTTACATAGTTTTCATATTGAACTTGTTCATTAGTTACACAAAAGTAAGAAAGTAAAATTTCTTGAAGTTGCACCACTTGATCTCCTAGTCGAACTTACTACCTGTTACTGGATCCCTGATAATACAAGTCGTTTTGAAAAAAGCGTCAACTAAAAAGTTGGTGAGTTCATAAGCAGTTTTGTATAAAAATGGTTTTTGTACTTGTTTAGAATAGTTTTCATAGCGCTTTCAGAAATCTGATATTTTCTAAAAAGAAATGGTTTGAAATATTTGTGTTTGATCTTATATTAATGCATGTGTGTTAATATTTACGAAAATAGAAATAGAATGATTTCCAGACAACCCGATGTTGTTTGCGATAGCTGATGCTGGAATCTCAACCCATGTGGTTGAGTACCGGTGCTTATAAATTGTCTTTTTATCAAAAAGAAGGTTTCCCGTTTTATCCCAAAAAGAAAATAGAATGATTTCATGTTTTATCCCAAAAAAGAAAATAGAATGATTTCCTGTTTTATCCCAAAAAGAAAATAGAATGGTTTCCTGTTTTATCCCAAAAAGAAATTAGAATGGTTTCCCGTAAATCTTATAACGTTAACTCCTCTAAGTGAGTCGTTATAACCATACTAAATAATGACAATTTCGCTTGTCTTTACGTCTTTGGGACACCGATAGAATAGGACAAGGTTTTTGTCACCCTAGACTGGCCTAGTCTAACTATAGCGAACAGCTCAGGTGTGGGGTGTCACCCCCTTATAGATCTATACACAAACTCTCGCTTTCCCTCCAGGAAACTCTGGTTATAACTACAGGCTATGATTGTACACTCAAAGGTGCCAACCGATAGGTCTCACTAGATCCTTAATCAAAAATTTACACGGAAAAGAAAGAAGAACACATATAAAACTCATTCCTAGGCCCAATAAACATGTAAGTGGACCACTAAGGCCCACTATACGTATCTATTATTTCCAGGCACAAAAGGAATATGAATGTCTACCCTGAGCCCAATATACATGTAAAAGGGACACTAAGGCCCACTAAACATGTATATTATTTCCAGGCCCAATAAGGATAAGAATATCTTTTTAACCCGTTTGTTATTGTTTTGTTTATTTTAGCTCGATTATTTACAAAATTGATATAAAAAGCCCACTTTTTGTAAAAATGACGTTCTCGGCCCAATAAGCCACAAAGTTTTCAATTAAGGCCCAATTATAGTAAAAATAACACTTTAGCCCCCATTTTGTTCAAAATTTGTGTTTTTGACTAGTTTGTGGTAATAATAACATTTTAACCCATTTTTGTCAAAAATATCATTTTTGGCTTGATTTTTGTGAAATACACATTTTTCTGGTTTTTGGCTTTTCTGACCTAGTTGTTGAAAAATTTGTAGAAAAATCATCGTAAGTCGAAATTTGGATCCGTAAATTCTGGAAGTTTTGAAATTTTGTCTACTTTGCTCACAGTTTTTCTCATAATTTTTATTGGCCTCTAACAAGTGTGAAATTGCTCACCTTCACAGGTTGGTCCGAAATTATTTCAAATCTGATAGACAGTTTTATAAAATTCGCCAAAAATAGTAGAAAAATCGTATGAAAACGTGAGAGTAGTAATTTTAAAGGTAATAACCTGAACTTTTTGCATTTAAAACAGTTTTGAAAATTATTACAATTAAGGAGGTCAAAACATTTCGAGATTGGACTAAAACTTTTCTGTCAAGGGCTAATTTTTGAGTTTAAGTTATCTAAGTTTGTTCACAACACTTGTTTTTGCTATTTTAAGTGGATAAATCCCAGATTTACAAGTTTACATGTATTATATGTGATGACACATACTTTTCTCAAGGTTTTTATGAAGATCCAAGTGATAAACTTCATTTTCAAGTAAAGATCTAAAAGTTAAACACATAAACATGCATATATACATAGATCTAATACAAAAGCACTTGTATTCTCCCCCAAAAACATTATAAAATCGAAAACAAGGGGGTATAAACTCACCTTTGGGGTTTTTGAGATGTGGATGAAGAAGAAGATGGAACTTTGAACCTAGCTTGAGCTTTTGGTGAGATCTCAAAATGGTGGTGGATCTAAGAGCATAAACCCGAAAATAAAGTGGATTTTAAGGAAAGATCTTAGCATAGAATGGAGTTAAACAACTTAAGTGTGAAGTAAACTTACCAAGGGATGGAGACTTGAAGAAAATCCTCTTGAAAACTCATACAAATTCACGATTTTTAGATGAAGAAATGAGAGGAAATTTGAAGTTTTGAGAGGAAAGAAAAAGTGTTTGAAGTTTTGGAAATGTGAAGTGTGTGTGTGTGAGGGTATGGCCGAGAATAGAGAAGGAGATGGAGGAGAGTAGGTTAGTCATCTTTAGATATAGATGTGAAGTGCTTGGTTGTTTGATGGTTCATGCCTAGATACATGGTAGTTTAAAATGAGGTGGCAAGCTCATTATCCACCCTCATTTCCCCTTTTTTTTTTGAATAGCCCAACCGCCCCAAGAGGGGTTCTCGGCCCAAATAGGAGATCCAATAACAAAAATGTGGCCCATTAATGCTAAAATAGGTTTTTCGGCCCATTAAAGCCCAAAGGAGGGGTTATCGGTCCATTTGAGCCCATTAAGAGAGTCTTGGTCCAATAAGGGTATTGGGTTGAGAATTTATGGGTTATGGCCCAAAAATTATTGGGCTTGGCTTATTGGATCTAGTTTTGGGTTTGAATCGCAATATATGAAAGTATGAACTTAAAGGGTGTCGTAGTTTGAATTTTTCTAGCTGGGTCCTTGTAAGTTTACATGGAGGAATCATCTTGTACACAGATTAAGATCTAACCCCAAATTTGCTAGTTGTGACATCTAGCTACCAGCTTCTTACAATGATCGCAATACTTCAATCTTTTGGCTTAATTTGGATACTACATCGAACTTGGTTCTCTGAACCACGTAACACACTCATCTTGGTCGGAATCGATTTGATATGACCACTAGGGTCGGAATAATCATCTTCTTAGTTTTTACTGAAACAATGGTAGCGATCTACATGAACAAAACGGAAGCAATTACTAGTGCCTTGGTAACCTTGTGACTTTCCCTGATCCAAGTGCGAGTCTTGTGCTTCCGGTAGTATAAGCCTCTAGTACCTTTCACACCTACTCATACTCGTCCCAAGTATTGTCTCGCAGTCCCCAAGTTCTTATTTCCTAAAATCAGAAAACGATTTAACACATACGAATGTGTCCAAATAATCATAAAAATTTCCCTAGACTCTACTAGGACTTCTTCCATACGTATCTTCAATCACCAATTCTTCTTCAACTCGGTTGGTGGTGGAAATGCCAGAAGATGGGATAAGTTCATGGATTATACCAAAAATTCTTTCTTTCTGCCAATCAAAAGTGTACTTCTCCTGCACCAGATGTATTATCTATTTAGACGTATTCTAAAGGCAAGATACCTCTCTTACGATATCTTTCGTTAGGTATCATTCACTATCGTAAGCCTTCTCATTTCCTCCGTTTGCTCAGTTCGCCATGAGTCTGATCATGACATTCTGTACATCAAAGCAGGCGTTCGGTGTATCGAGTCGAGAATATAAATAGAGGAAGGTTTAGACGCGTATTCCTCCTTATTACTTCGAAAAGATATATGCTAGTTCTGATATCATAATTAAACGTTTAGAATTCTGAACCCATAAAGTTTCCAGATCCGGTCGGCAACAGACCATAGATCCGATCAAATAATGGCATCATAAAGCATCACAAATTATTTTAGCAGATAAAAGCATTTGAGGCATCTTCCTTAAATAAGCTAGTGCTTGTGTTTATTCAGGTGTACTTCCTAAAATATATTAGACACACTCCTCACAATCATCGCTTAGCATTCTAAGTTTAAATCTAGAAATAAATCCTTATTCATAGTTCGCTTAAACTAACACTTTGATACCAACCGTGACATCCCCAAATTCACACTGATTTTAAAAATTTTATTTATGCTTATTTGAAAATCAGAATATCCCCTTTGAAAAGTAGTATTGCGGAATTTGTTCCCAGAAAACAAGATAAATATATTATCAAAGCATTTCCGAAGAAATGTATTTTGTTTATATTAAAACTTTGGGATGTCATCGTCAATACGATAACATAAGCATAAATACACCTTACATTCATTTAAAATAGTGATTTACATCTCCTTTAATCTCTTAGTGTAATGTAGCTTCGTATTGACACCTATGATACAATTAAACTGAGTGGGTCAGGTTGGGAAACCTGGTGAGTACATAGGGTTTTCAACCCATAATAATAAAGTTATTATGTTTCAACATCAAACAATTAACCCAATTACCCATCCCCGTTATCTTTTTTATTTCTTAAGGATCTACCCTAAAAATCATCTATCATTCACTCATTCATTCCTAAGGATTGTCCTAAGGAATAGGCACGAAGTCCATCGCTTCCAGGGTTTATATAACAAGCACTAAGTCCATAGCAGTCGATATTACCTGTTAGGCACTAAGTCCATAGCTACCATTATTTATTTATAGGGCACTAAATCCATAGCTGCCAATGTTCATTTGTAAGGCACTAAGTCCATAGCTTCTAATGTTCATTTGTAAGGCACTAAGTCCATAACCGTCGGGGTTTATCTATTTCGCACTAAGTCCATAGCTGCCAGGGTTTATCTATCAGGCAATAAGTCCATTGCTGGCAATGTTCATCTATATCATCTTTCATCTCTCATCATTCATCTACGTATCTTTAGCCAACATTTTTATAGGTACAAAATACATATACAGTTTAAATCAAATAAAACAGGTATATTTTATTCATCCAGCATAGATATCACAAACACAGATAATATGCACACATAGCACGTAATTTATATTAAATACTTCATGTCTATGTGTAAGATAAAAGTAACTATGCACTAACTTGTTAAAGTGATGATTCCAAACTCGGGTAGCGCTTCGCTTCTACAATTCTAGTTTCCTTCGACGAAACCTAGTATCATTATCGCTACATTTAGTCTAATATTTATCGTGACTATTTACGAGCGATATTGTTTTGTAAGTGTTAAAAAATACTTTTCAACTACTATGCACAGACAGGGGTTAGACATGAAACACCGGAGGGCAGGACCATTTTGCCATTTTAGCACTTCTAAAATCCAACAACCCTGTGCGGCCTTAAAACCAGATTCCCCGTACCACGAGTAGTTAAAAGATATTATAATAACACTTTGTATATTATATTTTATGATATATCTATTTGTTTATAAGTTCATAATAACGATATTGAACTTAAACATAAGCTATACTTAAAGTAGGATAAGCATAACTCACTTACCGGGAGGTTTGGCTAGGAACTGCGCTTTGCAGGGGCAGAACTTCCGAGCCAAAATTTCTTCTTCTCGGAGCCTTCTGGTGCTCCGGGACTCGCCTCTTAGCACTTGGGAAGTACTAAGGGTTGGGAGGGGATTAGAGAAAAGTTAGAGACAGAGAGATCGGTTGAGGTGTGAAGAAAATGGGAGAACCTCGCATGCTATTTATAGGCTGGAAATTGGCTCAACTTGGCGTGTTCTGGGCCTCCAACTCGTCATGTTGAGTTCCAAGTGTCACCATCTGGTGTCAAGGCGTGGGGAGGAAGCAATGGTCAGGATTGTGCCACATGTCACTCGCAGATTACTCCAAAAACGAATTATCTTCTAAAATCTGTAACTTTCGCATACGAGCTCAGTTTTTGACGTTCTTTCTATCCATGCATAGGTGGCGACGTACTCTACAACTTTCATTTAGCCTCCATCGGCTAATTTTGAATTTATGTTTTTGAAGTTATATTTTAACAGGCCTGGACAACTAAAGTCCGTTAAAAATTCATAACTTTGTCATCCCACGTCCGTTTTCATCGGTCTTTATATCGTTGAGTTCTTATTAAGGAGATCTTCAATTCTCGTTTAGATTTTGTCGGCTAAAAATCGGTCAATCTAAAATTCGAATTCTGGGTTATGCACTCCTATGCTAAATCTTAGAAAAATCATAACTTCCTCATACGAAGTCAGATTTGGACGTTCTTTTTATGTACACTCTCAGTTTAACGTATACTACGCCTTTTGTTTAGATCGCTAAGATTCGAAAGTATTTGATCGTAAACTCACTTTTTACGATTCCTAGTGTCGTGTCGGTTTTGCCGTAAAACTTCGACAGGTCATAACTTCTTCGTTATCACTTGGATTTCGTCGTTCTTTATATGTACGGAACCCTTGTGACATATACTATAACTTGGTTAAGAGTATAATCTTCTATCAAAAAATCATTTTTGACGCTTATTGTCTCTAAACTGACTAGCCCGAATTTGCGGGCGTTACAGGATATAGTGACACCAGTTTTCAAACAGATCGAGATAATACTTCTTCTCAATCTGGTTGGGTTTTCTTATTAAATGGTGGAGCGGTAACTTGGAAAAGTTCGAAGCAACAAACAGTGGCGGACTCTACTTGTGAATCAGAGTATATCACAGCAAGTGAGGCAGCAAAGGAAGCTATGTAGTTAAAGAGTTTTATTGGGGATCTTGGAGTCGTTCCGTCAATCCAAGAACGAATGGAAATTTTCTACAACAACGAGGTTACGGTAGCTTTTACAAAAGAACCTAAATATAGGCACATTGAGAGGAAATATAAATATACTATACATAAGGTTGAAGAGGGTGCACTTGCGGTAAGTCGTGTTTCATCCGAAGAGAATCTTGTTGATCCTCTCACAAAGGGTCTGAGCAGGGTCAAGCACCTTAAGCATGCTAGAAGCATTGAACTGATAGACGATATTTGATTTTAGATGTTCTTGTTGATGTGATTTTAGAGGGTCTGAGCAGGGTCACTTTGCATGTTTTACTTCATGAATATTAAGTTATTCGAAGCACCACAGTTGGTCATTGTCACACCCCCAAACCGGAATGGCGGAAACGTTCGGGGGCGGAGGACATCATGTACAGTATCATAACAATGCATAATAGTAAAACAAGCAACAACATCATCCATTGCATTAATAATATAATTCAATACAAGTGTGTTCTGTATAGTTGATAAGACACCAAAATATGAATCAAAATAAAAGACGAGTTTTGAATGTGCTCCGTCTTCTCAAAACCTGGTCATCGGTACCTGTCTACTGGTGACCTGAGAATACAAGTTATTTTGAAAGTGTAGATCAGCATTAAAGCTGGTGAGTTCATAAGTATTTTAGTGTCATTGTTTGTATAAGTTTGATGAAAGTGTTTGTAAATGTTTGAATGTAAATGTTTGTATACTTCCTAGAACATCCTATATTTTCTACTAAACTAGTCTTCTACCAAGACCCGACTGTTTTGAATGTTTGTTCTTTTGTAAAAGTGAGTGTTTTTCCCAAGTATGACTATCATTACCAAAATATAGCTTTCATTACCGTTTATGTGAGAAGATCACAATGTGAATGAAATGGGAAGAATAAAGAAGTATTGTAGTTTTATATATAAGTAACTACCAATGTACTAACTACCTTAAACCAGTTTGTTTAATTAAGGTAAAATGTGATAAGATTGTAACCATACTCGATTGACTAGTAAAACACGACGTTCGAAGACATCGAAATAGTATGACATTCGTCACCCATATACCTGCAGGTCCCACTATAGCTATCAGCAAGGTGTAGGATGGTCAATCCCGTATAGATCTATACATAAATTCACGGTCTCCCTCCAGGAGACTCTGGTTACAAAACTTGACACAGCAGTATATTGTCGTGTCATGAAGTAGAGGCTCACATTAATGTTATAGTATTCTTGTATTTGTATAGCATGTTCTCTGTGTTCTAGTGTATAGTATGTTCTCTAGTGTATAGTATGTTCTCTTTATTCTAATGTATAGTATGTTCTCTCTGTTCTAGTGTGTAGTATGTTCTCTCTGTTTCTCGTTATAGTATGTTTGAACTGACTCATGTATGAACTGACTCTTTTATGTTTCATTGTTCTAGAAATAGTAAGCAGTGACTTCCTAAACTATACCGATAATAGTTTACTAGTAATGTTGTTTGAATGACTGATTATGTTTGTACACCTTTGCTACCCAAAGGTGTTGAACTGAGGTAAGAACTTTTATATCTATACACATATACATAATATATAACTAAGATTCAAACGACACTCGGACAAACAACCGGATACCCTAAGTCCACAACCAAACAAGGAACAGGAAATAAGGTGAGTTATCAGTCTTAAGCCCTTTCAACCTTAATTATATAACTATATCTATATAGACATGATTTTGACAATATATAACTTTAAAAAGAGTTTTGTAAAATGATAAAGTGTTTAACATATAAAAGAGTTTATAAAAGAATTTGAAGCAGTTTGTTTAATAACACAGTTTTGAAATATAAGAAATCCACTTGTTTGATAGTAATTAATCACATGTGACTGATACAATAACTATAATGTTTTCTACTTGTATCCCCCCCCATAAAATAATTTAAAATCATTTAAAAGGTAAGTTAGGGGTATGAACTCACCTGTAGTGAGTGATTCGAATGTAAGTTCGATATAGAATGCTAAGTGTCAAGTGAAGCCTCGAGCACAAACAGATCCCACCTTAGGGACTAGGAAACACTTAGATTGAAGTGTTACAATCACATATGATTGCATTAAAGGGGTTCACGGCCACACAAGGGTGTTCACGGCCAAGGAGTGTATGGTCAATGAGTGTACGGTCAAGGAGTGTACGGTTAAAGAGTGTACGGTCAAGGAGTGTATGGTCAAGGTGTTTACGGTCAAGGTGTTTACGGCCATGGTGTTCACGACCATGGGAGTTTACGATCAAGGGAGATGCTCATGGCCATAGGAGTTTACGGTCAATGAAGATCTTGAGGAGGGTTGACGGCCAAGGGAGATGCTCATGGCCGTAAACACTTATTGTTCTTGGGAAATGGTTGTTTTCAAGGATGTATGTTAAGAGCTTCTATCGGATAACTAGAATATGGAAGATTACCTACGTTTTGAAGCTTGAAGGGGTGTTTACGGTCTAAGAACTAGTATGTGTTCTTGGTGTTCTTGGTGTAAGTGATGAAGATTTGAAGATCTACCCAAAAGAGATGAAATCATGGATGAAATCATAGGGTTTCACTTGATTAAGCAAGGTACCAACTAACAAATGGAAGAAACACTTACATATTTGAAGATCAAGATGAAAACTCTTGATGATAGTTGAGAGAAAATCTAGTTTCTTGAGTTGGCAGTGTGAGAAGTGGTGAAAAATGAAGGAATATCATGTATATGAGAGGAGTTTACGGCCAGCCATGAGTTTACAGCCGTAATCTCTAGTTTACGGCCGTAAACTCCAAGACTTGGAGTTTTCAAGCTTGAATGCTGCACAATGAACTCTATCAGATACTTCTTAACACCAAATCCTTGAATATACTAGGCTTAGAACACTCAAATATACCCTTAACAATGCTAAAAGATAGCAGAAACAAGTCTGACTTGTGATTGAATTGAATGGATTTACAAGATAGAAATTTCGGTTTGTCATAGTCATACATTGGAAGTAAGTAATGATTTAACACTGTCATGAATCGTTTGTAGATTTCCCATTGAGAATGGACATTGCATTGGGATTGCTGCAGAAATCATGAGTACTTAGAAATAGAAATTTTTAGTATTGATTAAACCCATGCTTAGAAATTTCTTCATGGATTTAATCATGAGTAATTATAAGATGATAATATCCACTATTCTTAAAGCGGATATGTGATTAATATTTGTGAATTGGTTGTGCATTGGTTTACTCCAACGCATCTCGTAAGAGGGTGCTATAAAGGGTATTTTCATGTATGACTTAATCAGTAAAATTGTATGATTATAAAGTTGAAGTTTATTCGTTCCTTTTGCCTTAATAGGAAAAATGATATCTTTGGTCCCCTTGGTGTTTTGATGTTGACAATATAGTGTTGGGCCCAGCCAAGACTAAATTGATGTGTTCGATTGGTAGCCTTATGACGTCATCACAAAACGAGATTATCAGGAAATAAAACTTAGAAAAGAGATTGATTCTAATACATGTCTCATGTTCATACAATATTAGGAAGAACGAAGGAATAGGTGATCACTTATCTTAGGACCAACAAATTCTTGTAGTGTCTTGAAAACAATCTTTACTAGTTATTCGGAGTTGTACTAGCAAATATAGTTAGGGACTTATCCAAGTAGGAGACTGTTGCATTAAGGTGTCTAAGGTCCTACCTAAATCGGTATAAAATTAATGAATAAAAGTAAAGTCCTTTTTGGGTTGCTCTCATAACTAAGAAATTGTCTAGATTGATTTTAGAGAGAGATAAATGATTTATTGATATATTAAATGACTAATATATTAATTAGAAATAGTTATCATTAATTTAGAATTAATCTTCAAAATTTTAGTAGAGGATAAGTTCCAGAACCCTCCTGCATAGGACGGTTTTAAGGCCCCTCTTATAGTCTTCTGGAAGCCTTCATATGGATAATCAAGGAACTAGATAATTACCATATTTGGAATAACATTATTTTATGTTCAAATTAGGGTTTTTAGGTGTTTCCTAATCAGCTATAAATACAACATTAAGACTTGGATTTTTTGGCCAAGCTTTCTAAGAGATCATAGCCGAAAATTCTTACCTTTCCCCTCTCTCCTAAATCTTCCAGGGTTCTTACATTGTGGTTGTGAACCATTAGAGGCTTGCACACAATTGAATCTAGTTTCAGGAGACTATTGGATTGTTTAAACGGTTTGTTTACAATAAAAAATCAGATGTATGCAATTATCCTTGTGAATTTCGATTTCAACTAGGATTAGATTTTGCTGTTTAACTGTATGTTGCTTCAATAGATTTATGACATAGATCCAATTAGGTTGCATGTACCCTTAAGAGTTTAAGGTATTTTTCCACATTATTAAATATACACCCATCAATGTGTACGATCAGTCGGAGAAAGAAAGTATTCCCCAAGATACCTACACTGTTATTTGCTTATGATGATTATGATAGAATTCCATGCTATTTTGTAGGCTAGGGATCCTCAGGAATTGCATGATAGAATTGCCTGATGTGTGATGCCTAATAGCCTAAGAAAATCTCTTATATGCTAGATGGAATTGACATCCTACTGTACTTTCTTAATGTGCGTATCATGATTGTACATAACTGAGATTTTGTAGCCTGAGAATGTTTGATTTAGCCTTATTTCCTGTTCCTCAACTGGTTGTGGGCTTAGTGTAGAGTCAAGTATTCGATTGTCTATGGAATCCAGTGTTATGTATGATTAGCATGCGCGATAGGCTCCAGCGTTGGTGGAAGTTTCATGAGAGAGTGTGGTTGTATTAGGCCGGCTTGAGGGATAATTAGACACTCTCGAGGGAGTGAGTATACGATGTATGTGTATCCTAGTTGTTGGGTTTTGTATTTGGTTGGACTTTGATGATCCTTGAGACAAATACGGGTAGGTGTGGAAGGTAGTATCGGCCCATACTATCAGAAGCATAGGACCCGTACGCGTAGCAGGAAACTCACAAAACCCGAGGGTTAGTCTTTCTGTGATGATTGTTATAGTATGAGTTGTGGCATTTGTGATATATTTTTGTTCATTTTCAGTATGGTGTACGCGAGAGGTTCTGGATTAGGAGTTGGCGCCCCAGAGAGGCCAAATCTGACAGATGATGACATTCGCAAGATGATCGCCACTCAGCTGACCTTGGTTGTTCGGGAGACAGTCCTGGAGTTCTTTGGGTCTATTAAGACCATGATAATTGAGCAGTTTGACGAGTATTATGTTAGCCTTACTAAGACTGCTACTGTTGTAGCCACCGCAACCATCGTTGTTGCGGGAGGTCGAGGAGGAGGATCATTTTAGTACCAGGACTTCAGCAACACGAAGCCCCCAGAGTTTAACATGGTCAAGGACTCGATCATTGCTATGAGGTGGTTATCAGATGTGGAGGGCTGTTTCTTCACTTGTTCTTGGCCAGAGGACTGGAAGGTCAGGTGCACCCTGAAACTTCTTCGATTGGGCACGAAGGACTGGTGGAACCTGGTGACTGGTTCTTACACTCCTGAGAAGAGGATCACTATTACTTGGGGGCAGTTCTCAGAGATGTTTAGCACTATGTATGATCCCTTGGAGGATTGAGAGAGGTTGGATTAGGAGTATCTGTCGTTGAGGCAGATGACAAATTTGGTGGCCGAGATCACCAAAATGTTTACAAAGAGGGCTCTCTTATGTCCTGGGTATTCTACTTCGGAGCATGCCCAGATGTAACACCTGCATATATAGGCTAGCAAATAAGCAATAAAATGACATTTTGACAGAAGATTATTTAGCATAAATAATCTTACCAAAGTTATAGTATATGTGACAAGGATTCCATACATATAAAGAACACCCAAATCTGACTTTGTGGGAGGAAGTTATAATTTTTCTAATATTTCAGCATAGTAGTATACGACTCAGAAACATAAATTTAAATTGGTCGATTGTTAGGAAAAATAATCTAAATGAGAGTTGAAAATCTCTTCAAAACCTATTTGTCAATACAAAGACAGTCGAGAACAGATATCGTATGAGAGAGTTATGAATTTTTAACAAACTTTAACAGTCTAAGTGTGACAACCCAAAATTTCTATCTTGTACATTCATTTAATTCAATCAAAATCGGACTTGTTTCTGCTATCTTTTAGCATTTTTTAGGGTCTTTTTGAGTGTTCTAAGCCTAGTACATTCAAGGTTTGGGTTTAGGGATGAGTTAACTTAAGTGCTTCATATTGCATTCAAGCCAAACACTCCTTCAAGAGGAGTGTACAGCCGCACACATGAGTGTACGGCCGTACACTCAATATGGGCGTGAACTCATGCCCATATATAAGTCCTTCCTTCTTTTTCCCTCACTTTTCACACTTCCAAGTCAAGAAATCAGATTCTCTCTCAACTATCATCAAGCATTTCATCTTGATCTTAGAAAATGTAAGTATTCCTTCCATTGATTAGTTGATACATTGCTTTATCTAGTGAAGATCCATGTTTTCATCCATGAAATTACCTCTTTTGGTTACATCTTCAAGTCTTCTTCACTTTCACCAAGAACACCTACTTGTTCTTGGGTCGAGAACTCCATAGGAACCTTCAAAAGTGTGAGTATCTCTTCTATCTTCTAGTGAAGCTCGAGAAACACTTGATTCCTAGATTTAAATCGTCATCTAATGCATGAACACCAAGGGTGTACGGCCGTACACTCCTCGTATGGCCGTAAACCCTTGTTTAGTGCATGTTTAGGCCTCAAACTCACATCATGTCCCAACATAGGATCTTGAACACTTAATGGATGCTAGATAGGGCCATAAAACACCCTTTTTGCATGCTTCTTCCATGAGTGTACGACCGTACACTCCATGGTCGTACACCCATTGGCCGTACACCCCATAGGCCGTACACACCTTGGCCATACACACCCTAGTGTGGCCGTACACCCTTTTTATGCAATCCTATGTGATTGTAACACTTCAATATAAGTCTTTCCTAGTCCCAAAGGCGGTTTCCTAGCATGATTAGATGTATATACACTAATTATATACACATATGTGTCATTATATGCTTAATAGGATCCGTTGGTGCTCGAGGCTTCACTTGACACTTAACATCCTTTATCGATCTTACATTCGAATCACTCACTACCGGTGAGTTCATACCCCTAACTTATCTTTTAAATGATTTTAAATGCTTTTATGGGGGGATACAAGTAGAAAACATTATAGTTATTATATCAATCACATATGATTAATAACTGTCAATCAAGTAGATTTCTTATTCTTCAAAACTGTGTTATCAAACTGTTTCAAAAACCTTTCTATAAACTGACATCAAGTCATTTATAGCCAGCCATTCAAATGGTTAAAACTCTTTTATATGTTAAATTCTTTAATAAACTCTTTTTAACTTATATATTGTCAAAATCACGTCTATATGGATATAGTTATATAAATAACGTTGAAAGGGCTTAGGACTGATAACTCGCCTTATTTCCTGTTCCATGTTTGGTTGTGGACTTAGGGTATCGGTTGTTTGTCTGACTGTCATTTAAATATTAGTTATATATTATGTATATGCATATAGATATAAAAGTTATTTCATTCAGTTCAATACCTTTGGGTAGCAAAGGTGTTCAAACATAATCAGTCATTCAAACAACATTACTAGCAAACTATAATTGGTATAGTTTAGGAAGTCGCTACTTACTATTTCTAGAACAGTGAAACTTACAAGAGTCAGTTCATACATGAGTCAGTTCAAACATACTATAATGAGAAACATAGAGAACATACTATATACTATAACAGAGAGAACATACTATACACTAGGACAGAAAGCACATACTACACTAATACAATAACAAAAATAACATTAATATGAGCCACTACTTCATGGCGCGGCAATATACTGATGTGTCACGTTTTGTAACCAGAGTCTCCTAGAGGGAGAGCGTGAGTTTGTGTATAGATCTATACGTGATTGACCATCCTACACCTTGTTGCTAGCTACAATGGGACCTGCAGGTCTGCGGATGACGAATGTCATACCATTTCGATGTCTCGAACGTCGTGTTTTACTAGTCAATAAAGTATGGTTATAATCTTATCACATTTTACCTTAATTAAACAAATAGTTTTAAGGTAGTTAGTACTTCGGTAGTTACTTATATACTTTACTACAATACATACTTATTTTCCCATTACATTCATACTGTGATCTTCTCACATAAACGGTAATGTAAACTAAATTTTGGTAATGATAGTCATACTTGGGACAAGCACTCACTTTTACAAAAGAACGAAATTACAAAACAGTTGGGTCTTGGTAGAAGACTTCTTTAGTAGAAAATATAGTATTTTCTAGGAAGTATACAAACATTTACATTCAAACACTTACAAACTTTTACATCAAACATTTACAAACACTTTCATCAAACTTATACAAACAATGACATTAAATACTTATGAGCTCACTAGCTTTACTGCTGATCTACGCTTTCAAAATAACTTGTATTCTCAGGTCACCGGTAGACAGGTACCGATGACCAGGTTTTGAGAAGATGGAGCGCGTTCAAGACTCGTCTTTTATTTTGATTCATATTTTGGTGTCTTATAAACTATACAAAACACACTTGTATTGAATTATATTATTAATGCAATGGATGATGTTGTTGCTTGTTTTACTATTATGCATTGTTATGATACTGTACATGACGTCGTCCGACCCCAAACGCTTCCGCCGTTCTGGTTTGGGGGTGTGACACTAAGCCTGTTAAAAATATAACTTTAAAAATAAAGTCAAAATTAGTCAACGAAGTCTAAATGAAAGGTGTAGATATCATTGATAGCTACGTTGTATATAAACCCTATCGAAAACGGAGCTTGTATAATTTAGTTATGAATTTTCTAATAATTCAAATTTTTTCACATGCAAACGTGTGCAATGGCAGTGTGCGCCATGTGTACTGACACTCCACCAGATGCTCGACAAGTGTCTCCTCCCAGAAGCTATGACATCACTCTTGTCCGACCAGATGGGCAATGCGCACCTGATTTGTATGCAAGGCACAAAAGAAATACCCCTATAAATACCAGTCGAGTTTCAGTTCAATCCCATACCTATTCTCTCTCAAGTTTATAATAATATTGGCCCATTTCCGCTTTTAGTTTTAGTATTCCGACAAGCCCCTATGATCATTGAGTGCTCGAAAAGTAGTATCCATCGGGTAGGAGTTCTGCCAGTCCAAATTCCCAAACTTCTGTCTGAGGAATCTCTGTAAGTTTAATTACACTCAATGTTATGTTAGTGTAATTTATATTTTATTCATAATTCGTTGTTATGAATCCATAAATAAGATTTATCAGTAATTCGAAGACATTATACTAATTAATCTACTTACAGGGATGATGTCTAGGCTAGATTTAGTGAGGTGTTTAAAGTGGGATTTCAAAACAGTATACTTTGTATACCAAACGGAGCCTACATCCGATATGATCCTCCCTAGTTATCCTTACTTGATATATCTTGATATAAACGTTGGAATTAGTGAGGAATCCAGACTATCATTAGTCTCTAGGAATACTAAGCTAAGTGACATTTGTAACTAGGTCATGTCATAAGAAAAGTCATGGAGTTTGGCAGAGCGCTGCCAAATTCTCCAGTCACCCACCTAAGTCAGGTGAGTGCATAGTTACTTTCAACTTACACATAGATATCAAATATTTAATATGCTTAACTGCTTTGTGTGTTAACTATCATAATTCCTAAAATATGTGTTAAATGAGATAATGATTTTACTTGAAGTAATTATATATTTAATTTACCATAATTATATTGTATTGGGTAAAAAGGGTAGAGAGAAACCTTAAGAGACGAGATAGTAATTAGAGAGCTTAAGATATGAGATAAAAGCAAGAGACTATAAGACAAATGAGAATAAGAGTAAGAGATCATAAGAGTTGATACATTTGTGGTGAGAGACCATGAGAGAAAGAGATATTAACTGTGAGAGACCACGAGAGAAAGAGATAACAGTACAGATAACAACCACATACTATTCTAGACAATCCAGTCGAACACTAGCAGACTTGCAATTTGTAGGTGTTAATGAATCACATATATTAAGAGTATGGATTGTGGGTTCATTCGAGTACTCTATCCCCCACATGGTTGCCTTATTGCCAAGTATTGCTAAGGAGTTTTTGAGGCAATACTGTCTACTCGTTGTTATAGAGATGGTTAGGATAGAACCCTTGAGATTATCATTTTAGGATCAAAGAGAGAGAATAATGGGAATGGGTAATAGGGATTAACTTTGTATGGCATGTTAAAACATACTTAAAAATTATAATAATAATATTGTGGGTTGAAAACCCTATGTGCTCACCAGGTTTCCAAACCTGACCCACTTAGTTTACTTGAATCGCAGGTAATTAAATAAAGATTCGTGGGTAATGATTTATGTATCTGCTGAGCGATTCGAGGATATGCTTATCATCAGTATTTAGTGTGCAACCCGAAATTTCCATATGTATAAACTCTACAGTCAAGCACTTCAAATAATAGTCAAATTCATTTCAGTACATTTATGGCTGGTTTGAAGTCCGTTTGGGTGTTTTTAATAAAATTTCGTCAAACGAACAAATAAATGGAAGTATCTTCTAGGAGTGATGTGTAGCAAATAAACAAATAACACCCTAATTAGGTGTTTACGGCCAAACATGTGGAGTTTTGGGCCGTAAACTCCTCTTCACTTTGAACTCATGCATAAGGCATGAGTTTACTCCCCACTTCCTCACTTTACACTTCCAACTTCAAGAACACCCATAATTCTCTCTCAAGTATCATAACACATTTCTTCCAATCTTCCAAAAATGTAAGTGTTTCTTCCCTTGATTTGTTAATACAACACTTTATCTAGTGTTTATACACGATTTCATCCATGAAATCTCCTATTTTCTTAGATCTTCAAGTGTTCTTCAAGAACACCAAGAACACACACTAGTGTTTTTGGGCCTTAAACAATCTTACAAGCATCCTATAAGTAAGTACCCTCCTCCTAACTAGTTACTTGCTTAGAATACTTGTTAATCTATTGAAAAACATCAAAAAACCCCAAGAAGATATGGGTTTACGGTCAAGGCATCTCCTTGAACCGTAAACACCATCAAGTGGTGTTTAAGTGTCACCAATACCTTCTAGGGCTTGGATATTGGACTAGAACCTTGCATACATGAGCTAAAAACCCCAAATCACGAAATGGTAGGAGTGACCATGAGTTTACAGCCATAAACTCATGGGTTTACGACCGTAAACTCCAAGGGAGTGGTCCAAGAACCGTAAACTCCAATGAAGGGCCATTTTGAGCCCTAGTCCCTTCCTAAGCCTTGGATACAAGTCTATATTACTTCCTTGAGGGGTATAAGACCTTAAATCACACAATGATACTAATTACCATGAGTTTAAGGCCGTAAACTCATGGGGGAAATGACCAAAAATCGTAAACTCATGTATTGCTACCAAATGGGAAGTAAACTCCAATGTGAGGCCATACTCTCTTTAGATGCAACCCTTTAGTACTCCTAGCACTTGAAGCAAAGTGTTATCCATGTATTAGGGTGTCTTTACTTGATTAATTAGTTGTTCAATGACTAATTAGACACATATATGTGTCATTACATGTTAAATAGGATCCGTGGGTGTGTTCAAGTCCTCACTTGACACTTAGCATCCTATCCGGCACTTCCATTCAAATCACTCACTGCAGGTGAGTTCATACCCCTTAATCAACCTTTGAAATGATTTTAAATGCTTTTATGCGGGGAATACAAGTTGACATATTCTATTTATATCTTTAATCACATGTGATTAATAACTAGAACAAACAGAAAGATTTACTACTGCTTTCAAATTGCTATCAAACTTATGGATTTTCAAGCATTGCAAACCTTTTATTAAACTCTTTAAATGCTAAAACTGTTTTCAAACTCTTTTAAGCTTACATTATCTTCAAACCCATATCTACATTAATATATTTATATAAGTAAGACTTGAAGGACTTAGGACTGATAGCTCGCCTTATTTCCTGTTCCTTGTTTGGTTGTGGGCTTAGGGTATTCTGTTATTTGTCCGAATGTCGTTGAATTCTTAGTTATATATCATATATATATATATATATATATATATATATATATATATATATATATATATATATATATATATATATATATACTATACCAGAGTTAGTACAGTATGAGTCAAAATACACTATATACTATACAAGAGAAAACACTATACACTATACAAGGGAATACGTTATACACTAATACAGAGAAAACATTACTACACTATGAATTACTACACAAACAGTTGAATACTATGACAGAATGTGACATACTACTTCTCGATACGACACTTCATCGTGGTATCACTTTGTAACCAGAGTCTCCTGGAGGGAGAGCGGGCATTGTGTATATAGATCTATACGGGACAGACACTCCCACATCCCGACTGCTAGCTACAGTCCGAGCCGATAAGGCCCAGGGGTGAAAAAATGTCACATCACTACATTTGACCTGGAGGGCCATCAGTTATTCAGCCGTCAATCAGTATGGTTACATACGAGTTCACATTCTAACCTTTAATTAACCTATTAAGAATTAAAGGCAAAACGGACTCCCCGAGGTATATTGTACATTTAATACTACCTGGAGTCTGCATTTTCATTACTATTAGCCAGCAGTGATTACTGCTGGGGTGAAACATTATTTTCCCCTATTACATTTATTTTGTAATCAACTTACATGAGTGAAGCCAAAAACGATATTTTCATACTGATCGTTTCACTCGGGAAAACTCTTACTATTACAAAAGAACAAACATACAAATAGTTGGGTCTTGGTAGAAGACTACATTCTACTGGGAAATATAGGATTTTCTAGGGTGTACACTATTTACAAACATTTGAAATCGATTACTACATTTACACTAAGTTGTTACAAACCTTTCATGCAAGCAATGACACTAAATACTTATGAACTCACCAGCTTTATGCTGATAAACTCTTTTCAAAATAACTTGTATTCTCAGGTCATCAGTAGGCAGGTACCGACGAAGCTTTTGAGAAGATGGAACATATACAAGACTCATCTTTTATTTTGGATTGTACATTTTTGGTGTCTTATATACTACAGAACATGTTGTATCAAATTATTATATTAATGCAATGGATGTTGTTGCTTGTCTTTACTATTATGCATTGTTATGATACTGCACATGACGTCCTCCACCCCAGAACATTTCCGCCGTTCCGGTTTTGGGGTGTGACAGATTGGTATCAGAGCATTGTTTATAGTGAATCGAGTATATCAACCCATAAAAGATATACAAACTATAAACACAACGGGATTAAAACACTCTGACCAAGAAATTATACTTTTAAATAGTAAAATATTTAACTAAGTATATATACATTTATCCATACCAGTGTCAGTATCATACTAGAACAGAACAAAAGTATTATGATTGTTGAACATCACAATTAGGCTTAAAGACATATAGTCAAACCTAGGGTGATATAGCCTGATCAACTATATTTCCTGAGGAGTGACTAGCATGTGCCTAAGAATGATTGTAGTGTTGCAACAAGTCTAAAAACTTACCAACACTACTACAACAAGAACATTAGAACAGAATACTATGGGAGTATTTTGTGTTACTATAATTACTTATTTGAGAACTAAAAAGGGTCGTTACTAGTAGGGCAATAGTTGCTAGGTGGATACTCTAAGGTTACATGTGACTAAGGCGCTATAGACTTAGAATCTGTGACCTTTGCTTTATTTCATGTTCCTTGTTTGGTTGTGGATTTAGAGTTAGGGTCACTTAATCGAAGGTCTATCCTGTTTTGGTTGCATGTAATTGGTATGCACTATGCAAGTATTGAATTAACTAATAATGATCATCCTACAATTATCTTAATTAGTGTGCCTATTAACTATTCTTTTCCCCTAATCTCGCGTAGTTATCATGACTGACTTAAGGGTTCACCCTAGGGGTGCCCGTCGCCAGTAGGGGATTATCTGCTCACCATCCTCTTTTGGTTAAGGAATGGCCTTTCTTTTTCCATACTCTATAGAGCACCTGTCTGTAAAACATTCCCAACATTTAAAGTACTCTAACTAGACTTCTAAGCTGCCGACAATTTTCCTTATGGTTTGATGTAAGACCTACTGTTAGGTCATGTTTCCCAGACTTATTTTACATCATTAATACCAGTAATATTGGCGATTGTCTAATCTATGGAAAGTCTTTACTCTTGTGTTTCCCTACTCTATCTGTTATACCTCTATCTGATTGTTGGGCTATGGCGATTTAGTCCATGAATCGCTCTCATCTTACTTACCATTGATTCTTACTATTTTCATCATCCCTACCAACTTTCAGTAAAAGATGTCGTCTCGTCCACGTCCGACCCGGGGCAGACCAGCAACTCAAACACCACCACCACCACCACCACCACCACCCCCTCCGCAGTTTGATGCGGTTATGTTCCAAGCAGCTGTGACCGCAGCTGTAAATGCGGTCATGGCTCAAGTAAATTCTGGTGGCGCCAGTGGAGGTGGAATGGGTACTAACTCTAGCCATGGTGAAACCCAACCACGGGCACGGGAGTGCACCTATAAAGATTTCATCAGCTGCAAACCGACATACTTCAACGGAACCGGACGGATCATTGCACTGTCCCAATGGATCGAGAGAACTCAAGCCATCTTCGAGATGTGCTCATGCCCTGAAGGAAGCAAGATAAAGTTCGTTGCTTGCACCTTCACCGAAAGGGCCCTGACGTGGTGGAATGGCCATGTCAAAGCACTCTCACTGGTAGCAGCTAACGCCATGGGCTGGGATACACTGAAGGATCTGATGACAAGGGAGTACTGCCCGAGGGGCGAAGTTCAGAACCTCGAGGAGGAACTGTGGAACCTCAAAATGAGGGGTACTGACATAGTGGCTTATACAGCCATATTCTGCGACTTGGTGACGCTATGTCCCAACATGGTCCCCACCAAAAGCAAGAAAATTGAAAGATACATCTGGGGTCTAGTACCCCCATATCGAGGGAACGTTCTAGCATCACACCATGTGACCTTTGATAGCGCCAAGGAATTGGCCCAAAGGCTCATCGATCACGAGGATCCCTCTACTCCAACCGCAACTACAATGACTGCCCCCACACCAACCAAAACCACTGACAACAAGAGGAAGCGTTGGGACCGAAAGAAGGGCAAATCAGCTCAACCCTCTTCCGGGAACCAACAGACGGTGGCTGTCCATGCTGCCACTATCTTTGCTGCCCCTGTACCAGCCAAACCATATGCAGGGAGCCTACCCAAGTGCACCAAGTGCTCCTTCCATCATAACGGCCCCTGCCGGGAAATGCACTGCACTAATTGCGACCGGAAGGGCCATACTGCCCAGTTTTGCAGAACACCACCCAAACCCATTTCCCAGGTCCCTAGTACAGGTGTGAGCCAGGCCTGCTACGGTTGTGGCGATATTAGACACTTCAAAAGGAACTGTCCGAAAGCTGGGAATGCGGGAGGAGCAGCAAGATTACTCGCTATTGGCCACAATGAAGCCGTGGCAGATCCCACAGTAGTCACGGGTACGTTCCTTCTCGATAACTCTTATGCTTGTATCCTATTTGATAGTGGGGCAGAGAGGAGCTTCGTAAACCAACAATTTAAACACTTACTTAATCAAGCACCGCAAGCACTAAAAGAAACCTTCGTCGTAGAAATGGCTAACGGAAAAACAGAGAATTCTAACAAAATTTACATAGGTTTTACCCTCACTCTAGATAATCACTCATTCCCAATCGACCTCATACCAGTGGCTATCAAGAGTTTCGACATCATTGTAGGCATGGACTGGTTGAGTCTTTATCGCGCCGACATTCTATGCTTCGAAAAGGCAGTCCGCCTGAACCTACCGAATAGCGAAACCCTGTTGATCTACGGAGACAAACGCGGTACGAGCCTTCATATCATCTCAAGTATTCAAGCCTAAAAATACTTGCGTAAGGAATATCGTGCATTCCTGGCGCACGTTGTTGATACGAACCGGAAAACAAAAGACCTAAAAGACATCCCCGTAGTTTGCGATTTTCCCGATGTTTTTCCGGAAGAACTCCCATGATTACCCCCGCAACGTCAAGTCGAGTTCCGAATCGACTTAATCCCAGGAGCGACCCCCGTAGCCAAATCGCCCTAGCGTCTAGCACCTGCTGAGATGCAAGAACTGTCCGGTCAACTTAACGAACTGCTCAGCAAGGGCTTTATAAGACCAAGCTTCTCACCATGGGGAGCACCAGTCTTGTTCGTAAAGAAGAAAGACGAATCGTTCCGTATGTGCATCGATTATAGGGAACTCAACAAGCTTATAGTCAAGAATCGTTACCCTCTTCCTCGCATAGACGATTTATTTGACCAGCTGCAAGGGGCAAGCTACTTCTCCAAGATTGACCTGAGATCCGGGTATCACCAGTTACCCGTGCTTGAGGAGGATGTCCCGAAGACAGCCTTCCGAACTCGTTATGGACACTACGAGTTCGTAGTGATGCCATTCGGATTGACTAATGCGCCCGCAGTATTCATGGACTTAATGAATAGGGTATGCCGTCCTTACTTGGATCAATTCGTCATCGTTTTCATCGATGATATACTTATCTACTCTCGAAGTGAGGAGGAGCATAATGATCATCTGCGACAAGTCCTAGGAACCCTACGATCGAAGAAACTCTATGCGAAGTTCTCTAAGTGCGAATTTTGGATCCGAAGAGTCGAATTCTTAGGACATGTGGTTAGCGAAGAAGGAATCCATGTGGACCCGTCCAAAATTAAGGCTATTGAGAACTGGTCAGCACCAAAGACACCTACAGAAATCCGTCAACTTCTAGGCCTCGCTGGCTACTACCGCAGGTTCATACAGAACTTCTCTCGGATTGCAAAGCCTCTTACGACATTGACCCAGAAAGGCATGGCCTTCGACTGGGAAGAGAAACAAGAGAAGGCGTTTCAAACGCTGAAGCAAGCCTTATGCACCGCACCGATACTATCCCTCCCCGAAGGGATAGACGACTTCGTGGTATACTGCGATGCATCTAATCAGGGGTTCGGCTGTGTTCTGATGCAACGGGGTAAGGTCATCGCCTACGCCTTAAGACAGCTGAACACACATGAGGTCAACTACACCACACACGATCTCGAATTAGGAGCAGTTGTGTTTGCCCTGAAGATTTGGAGGCACTACCTGTACGGTACGAAGAGCACTATCTTTACAGACCACAAAAGCCTACAACAGATATTCAACCAGAAGGAGCTCAATATGAGACAACGACGGTGGGTCGAGCTACTCAACGACTACGAATGCGAAATTCGTTATCATCCGGGTAAAGCCAACGTGGTAGAAGACGCCCTAAGTAGGAAAGAATATTCTGGTCGAAGAGTCAAGTCATTAACAATGACTATCCATTCGCATCTATCCACACAAATAAAGGAGGCTCAGCTTGAAGCTTTAAAACCTGAAAATGTGGCAGGAGAATCCCTGCGTGGAATGGATAAGAACTTGGAAGTCAAGGGTGACGGAGCCTTATATCTCATGGACCGGATCTGGACACCGAGTCACGGTGGTTTCAGAGACTTGGTCATGAAGGAAGCGCACAACACTCGATATTCCGTCCACCCAGGTTCAGATAAGAGGTATATGGATCTTAAAAAGTCATACTGGTGGCCTAACATGAAAGCAGAGATTGCTACCTTCGTAAGTAAATGCCTTACTTGCGCTAAGGTAAAGGTCGAATACCAGAAACCCTCAGGTCTTCTACAATAGCCGCAGATACCAGAGTGGAAGTGGGAGCGGATCACTATGGACTTCATAACCAAGCTGCCCAAGACAACGGGTGGACTTGATACCATATGGGTCATCATCGACAGATTGACCAAGTCCGCACACTTCCTGCCTATCAAAGAGACCGACAAAATGGAGAAGCTCACAAGAACATACATTAGAGAGATCGTACGACTGCATGGTGTTCCTATATCTATTATCTCTGACAGAGATAGTAGATTCACTTCGAGATTCTGGCAGTTACTACAAAGTTCCCTAGGAACTAGGCTGGACATGAGTACAGCCTACCACCCACAGACCGACGGACAAAGTGAGAGGACTATCCAAACCTTGGAGGATATGTTGCGAGCCTGTATGATCGACTTTGGGAAGGCATGGGATACTCACTTACCCCTTGTCGAATTCTCCTACAACAACAGTTATCACACGAGCATCAAGGCTGCCCCATTTGAAGCCCTTTATGGCCGGAAGTGCAGATCCCCTCTATGCTGGGCTGAAGTGGGTGACACTCAGTTAGCTAAAGGACGAGTTCCTGACAGCACTCTCACGGGTCTGGAGATCATCCGGGAAACGACAGAGAAGATCGTTCAGATCCGTGAACGATTGAAAGCCTCCAGAGACCGACAGAAAAGCTACGCAGACAAACGGAGCAAACCATTGGAATTCCAGGTGAGAGACCGAGTCCTTTTGAAAGTCTCACCCTGGAAGGGCTTTATACGCTTCGGAAAGTGTGGAAAGCTAAATCCAAGATACATAGGGCCTTTCGAGATTCTCGCTAGAATCGGCCCCGTAGCTTACAAACTCAATCTACCCCGCGAGCTCAGTAACGTACGCCCTACCTTCCACGTCTCGAACTTGAAAAATTGCCTATCCGACGAGACTCTTGTAATCCCACTCGACGAGATCGAGATCAACGAGAGCCTCAACTTCGTGGAAGAACTTGTAGAGATCATGGACCGAGAGGTCAAACGAACGAAACAAAGCCGTATCCCAATCATGAAGGTTCGCTGAAACGCCAAGCGAGGACATGAATTCACTTGGGAGCGCGAGGATAAAATGAAACTTAAATACCCTCATCTTTTTACTTAGTTATTAGTAATAACTTAGTTACTTGAACTCTAATTTCGGGACAAAATTCCCTCTAACGGGGGGATGATGTGACAACCCGAAATTTCCATATGTATAAACTCTACAGTCAAGCACTTCAAATAATAGTCAAATTCATTTCAGTACCTTTATGGCTGGTTTGAAGTCCGTTTGGGTGTTTTTAATAAAATTTCGTCAAACGAACAAATAAATGGAAGTATCTTCTAGGAGTGATGTGTAGCAAATAAACAAATAACACCCTAATTAGGTGTTTACGGCCAAACATGTGGAGTTTGGGCCGTAAACTCCTCTTCATCTTGAACTCATGCATAAGGCATGAGTTTACTCCCCACTTCCTCACTTTACACTTCCAACTTCAAGAACACCCACAATTCTCTCTCAAGTATCATAACACATTTCTTCCAATCTTCCAAAAATGTAAGTGTTTCTTCCCTTGATTTGTTAATACAACAATTTATCTAGTGTTTATACATGATTTCATCCATGAAATCTCCTCTTTTCTTAGATCTTCAAGTGTTCTTCAAGAACACCAAGAACACACACTAGTGTTTTTGGGCCTTAAACAATCTTACAAGCTTCCTATAAGTAAGTACCCTCCTCCTAACTAGTTACTTGCTTAGAATACTTGTTAATCTATTGAAAAACATCAAAAACCCACAAGAACATATGGGTTTACGGTCAAGGCATCTCCTTGAACCGTAAACACCATCAAGTGGTGTTTAAGTGCCACCAATACCTTCTAGGGCTTGGATATTGGACTAGAACCTTGCATACATGAGCTAAAAACCCGAAATGACGAAATGGTAGGAGTGACCATGAGTTTATGGCCGTAAACTCATGGGTGTACGACCGTAAACTCCAAGGGAGTGGTCCAAGAACCGTAAACTCCAATGAAGGGCCATTTTGAGCCCTAGTCCCTTCCTAAGCCTTGGATACAAGTCTAGATTACTTCCTTGAGGGGTATAAGACCTTAAATCACACAATGATACTAATTACCATGAGTTTACGGCCGTAAACTCATGGGGGAAATGACCAAAAATCGTAAACTCATGTATTGCTACCAAATGGGAAGTAAACTCCAATGTGAGGCCATACTCTCTTTAGATGCAACCCTTTAGTACTCCTAGCACTTGAAGCAAAGTGTTATCCACGTATTAAGGTGTCTTTACTTGATTAATTAGTTGTTCAATGACTAATTAGACACATATATGTGTCATTACGTGTTAAATAGGATCCGTGGGTGTGTTCAAGTCCTCACTTGACACTTAGCATCCTATTCGGCACTTCCATTCAAATCACTCACTGCAGGTGAGTTCATACCCCTTAATCAACCTTTGAAATGATTTTAAATGCTTTTATGCGGGGAATACAAGTTGACATATTCTATTTATATCTTTAATCACATGTGATTAATAACTAGAACAAACAGAAAGATTTACTACTGCTTTCAAATTGCTATCAAACTTAAGGATTTTCAAGCATTGCAAACCTTTTATTAAACTCTTTAAATGCTAAAACTGTTTTCAAACTCTTTTAAGCTTACATTATCTTCAAACCCATATCTACATTAATATATTTATATAAGTAAGACTTGAAGGACTTAGGACTGATAGCTCGCTTTATTTCCTGTTCCTTGTTTGGTTGTGGGCTTAGGGTATTCTGTTATTTGTCCGAATGTCGTTGAATTCTTAGTTATATATCATATATATATATATATATATATATATATATATATATATATATATATATATATATATGTGTGTGTGTGTGTGTGTGTGTGTGTTGGATATAAAAGTCTTCACTTCAGTTCAGTACCTTTGTGCAACAAAGGCATCCAAACAACATTACTATTTAACTATAATAGGTATAGTTAAGGATTACTACTCATTACTATTACAACGACACCTACCAGAGTTAGTACAGTATGAGCCAAAATACACTATATACTATACAAGAGAAAACACTATACACTATACAAGGGAATACACTAATACAGAGAAAACATTAGTACACTATGAATTACTACACAAACATTTGAATACTATGACAGAATGTGACATACTACTTCTCGATACGACACTTCATCGTGGTATCACTTTGTAACCAGAGTCTCCTGGAGGGAGAGCAGGCATTGTGTGTATAGACCTATACGGGACACACACTCTCACATCCCGACTGCTAGCTACAGTCCGAGCCGATAAGGCCCAGGGGTGACAAAATGTCACATCACTTCATTTGACCTAGAGGGCCATCAGTTATTCAACCGTCAATCAGCATGGTTACATACGAGTTCACATTCAAACCTTTAATTAACCTATTAAGAATTAAAGGCAAAACGGACTCCCCGAGGTGTATTGTACATTTACTACTACCTGGAATCTGCATTTTCATTACTATTAGCCAGCAGTGATTACTGCTGGGGTGAAACATTATTTTCCCCTATTACATTTATTTTGTAATCACCTTACATGAGTGAAGCCTAAAACGATATTTTCATACTGATGGTTTCACTGGGGAAAACTCTTACTATTACAAAAGAACAAACATACAAATAGTTGGGTCTTGGTAGAAGAATACATTCTACTGGGAAATATAGGATTTTCTAGGGTGTACACTATTTACAAACATTTGAAATCGATTACTACATTTACACTAAGTTGTTACAAACCTTTTCATGCAAGCAATGACACTAAATACTTATGAACTCGCCAGCTTTATGCTGATAAACTCTTTTCAAAATAACTTGTATTCTCAGGTCATCAGTAGGCAGGTACCGATGAAGCTTTTGAGAAGATGGAGCGTATACAAGACTCATCTTTTAATTTGGATTGTACATTTTTGGTGTCTTATATACTACAGAACACGTTGTATCAAATTATTATATTACTGCAATTGATGTTGTTGCTTGTCTTTACCATTATGCATTGTTATGATACTGTACATAACGTCCTCCACCCCAGAACGTTTCCGTCGTTCCGGTTTTGGGGTGTGACATTTAGAGACTTTGCAAGTCTCCGTTTCTGCTTATGTTTCTTGTATAAGTTATGATGCATGTATAAAGGCTTAATTTCTTTTGTATTTCTGATTATATCAATGCAGTGAAAAAATAAGAAACAAGAACAAGAACCCAAGAGCAAAGATAACTTTTTCGACAAGAAACAATAAAAAGATAGATTTTTATGAACAATATAGACCTATAGATTGAGTATCGATGAAAACAAATCAAAACCTATTGATTTGAATTTGTATCCAACTATAATACACAACCTAGAATTGACAAAGGGGCAAGTACGCAACTCAAATGAACAAAGTTCTCAAAATTCAATTCATTCAACAATCTAATGCCATAATGTTCAACGATGGCCATATTTATAGCCATACAAATGCTTACAAGAAGGAAACTAAAATAAAAGCCTAAAATAAAATAAAATAAAATTGTTTCCAAAAATAACAAAAAATCTAGAATCTTCGTCCTGAAGGTAACCATGCGAAAGTCCGCACAATCTGTCATTCAAACCCATCTTCTTTCAGAACTTGAGTGCAACAGTAGTTCGGAACCAACAAGCAGTTCGCATCCATGTATTACTGTTCACATCCAATAAGCTTTCCATCCACCACTCGTTCACATCCAACTGTCATTCACATCCAATAATGATTTTGTGGTTAGCATTCATTTATTGACTATGGTTCATCGCGACCGTTCGCATCGATACGCATCCAGTCGCAACCTCAACCCTTTTCGCACTCAACATCCTTTTTGTAATCAATATCTATTTTCACAATCAGGACCTAGACCCGACTTGGAACTTAAAAGGCTACTTTTCACATTCGTATCATCCCCTCCCTCTTCGAAAGGAATTGTCCTCAATTCCGAGGGGCCATTATTTTCTTCATTGTGATCTTCGAATGAACTTTGTTGCTCAGCAAAAAGTTTCTTTTCTTCTTCAACCATGAAAGTAGCTTCTGCACTAGCAACATCATACACTGGGGATTCTTCTTCTTCTTCTTCTTCTCCTTCTTTTGATTTATGAGTTTCTTCAATCACAACAATAGCTTCTTCACTAATAACGGTAGACTTTTCTACCACGACAACCTCTCACAACGATTCATCAATATCGATCACATCTAATTTCTTTTGCAATGATTCAGAAAAATTAGGAATAATCATGATTGGATTAATTGTTGGAGCATACCTTTCTCTCAGTTTGCTCTTTAGTTCTTCCCATGACAACATCTTCTTCTCCCCTTACGAGTTCTTCTGGCCTAAAACCCTTCGTACCAAATAGTTGCTCCTCTCCTAAATCTCAGAATCGCATACTTGCAACTCGTCTCATCATCCAAACCCTTTAATTTTTTTTTTGAAAGCTCAAATGATTTTTTTCATTAATTTAATTATCATCGTACAACGAGGGATATGGAAAACAGGCAACAAGTTGTGCCGCTAAGCCTTTTTGTGTGTCAAAGTTAATTCTTTTAAAGAGTACATCCATAGATCAAGGGGATATAGCATTGCTATGCATGATCCGTTGTACTCTATTAAGAAGCTCTACCACATCCGGTGTGAGGACACCAAATGTATCAAATGCAAATGGTATGAACACATTTTGATTTTCCATGCACGATTTCTCATGTTTGGTGACTTTACCTGTAGAAGCTTTTAAATCTATCTGTCCCACCGTGAAACCGCCAACCCTCAAGCCCACGAGAGGGGATACCCCTGTAAGGTCCATACATGCGTGTTTCCCTCCGACCCATCCAAAAATCAAAATGTCAGCCGGTCTAAGGGTTGACCTTCCTTCTGTTAGGTCAGTCAAGTAATTCACAGGTGCCTCTTTTCTAGCGGAAACCCCGGCACGCTTAAATATGTCAAACATAACATCCCTAACCATATCGTGCCAGTATTTGAACCCCGAGAGTTCTTTACAGTGCATTTTATGCTCGCCAAAAGAGTCCAAACATGCCTTGCGACACACCGGACATATCTCGTCAGTTGGGAATATTGGAATCATGAGTCGATGTTTGAGGATAGTACGATACTCCACAGGAGACATATGTTGGCCAAGCCCATCGATAGGGATAGCTAGAAGAAATTAGGCAATTCGTCCTTAACAATCCTTGACTGTTGTCGCCTTCCTTTTTCTTGTAAATCACGTAGAACATCACGTAATCTAATAAAGAACATTGGATCGTCAAAATTCGTGGCCGACAAAAATTAATAATAAGTCGAAAAGTTGAACATAAACTTGCTGCGAAATCACAACAACAACAATCGAAATCAAACTTGAAACACGAACTGGAGTTCTAACAAAAAAAATTAACTCCCTTGACAACAAACGAAATCAAAAAGAAATCTGGCAGGATTTTGGAGCTCTGATACCACATATGATACGTGTACGAAGGCTTAACTTCTTTTGGTTTTATGATAAGGTGAATACAACAGAAAAATAAGAAACAAGAACAAGAACCAAAGAACAAAGATAACTTGTTCGACAAGATACAATAAAAATATAGATTTTGATAAACAATCTAGACCTATAGATTAAGTATCAATGAAAACAAATCAATACCTATTGATTTGAATTTGTATCAAACTAGAATATGCGTCCTAGAATTGACAAAGGGGTGAGTACGCAACTCAAAAGAACAAAGTTCTCAAATTTCAATTCATTCAACAATCTAATGCCATAATGTTCAACGATGGCCATATTTATAGCCTTACAAATGCTTACAAAAAAGGAAACTAAAATAAAAGCAGAAAATAAAATAAAATTGTTTCCAAAAATAACTAAAAATCTAGAATATTCGTCCTTAGGGTACCCATGCCAATGTCCACACAATCAGCCAGTCAAACCCATCTTGTTTCGGAACTTGAGTGCAACAATAATTCAGAACCAACAAGCAGCTCACATCCATGTAGCACAATTTGCATCCAATAAGCTTTCACATCCACCACTCCTTCGTATCCAACTATCGTTCGCATCCCGTAATGCTCCATGGTTTGCATTCATTTATTAATTGTGATTCATTACGACCGTTCACATCAGTTCGCATCCAATCATAACCTGACCCCCTTTCGCACTCAACATCCTTTTCACAATTAGTATCCTTTTCACAATCTAACACGGACCTGAATTGGAACTTAGAAGGCTACCTTTCGCATTTGTATCAAGTTATAACATCCCATGCTTTTAAAATAAAAAATCTTCTGAAATGCGTGAATTTTGATATTATATCATGTCAAGGATATTTTGGGACCAATTCCGCAATAACAAATGATTTAAATAAGCATAAACAAAAAGTTTTAAAAAGGCCGTGAAATTGGGGATGTCATAGTAGATGTCGCGATACTTGAGCATGCTCAAGACTGGGATTCAACAGTTTGTGTCTACCCATCGATATAGTATCATCCCTGAGTTTCAGGATGTCGTGTGGAGGTGGTAGATTGATATTGAGACTCAGACGGCGAAGCAGAAGCAGGCTTCGGTTCAGTCACAGCCTGCAGCAAAGCGGTTTAAGCCCGCTGATTCACGATCTCGATGACATAGGGGTCGTTCTGTGAAGGAGGGAACTTATGTGAATAAGGGTCGTTATGAGGGTTGTCACACCCCGCTAAAGTGGAAACGCAAGATTTGACAGCGATAAAGGTTTCATTGCAAAAGATAAAGATACATCACTATAGTAGTAGTAAAAAGTTTACAACCCATAATTTCAACAAAGAAAAATACAAGTTTTCCCAAAATAACATTGTTCAAAAGCTAACTTCATAAAATAACTTCCACACGATGCAACATGCTCTATATTGATGAATCTTTGTAACACCAGTCAAATTTAGGTCAAAATAAATTGTTCAAAAATCTTAATTGGGATAAATAAAGTGGTAGAGATCGTAACTAGGTTTCCTTACATATAAAGAACGCCGAAATCTAAGTTATAACGAAGAAGTTATGACCAATCGAAGATCCGCGACAAAACCGGCACAACACTGAGCGATGTAAAAAGTGAGTTTACAATCGAATGCTTTTTAGCCTTAACAATCAAAATAAAAGTCGTAGAATATGTTAAACCGAGAGTTTACATAAAAAGAATGTCCAAATCTGACTTCGTATGAAGAAGTTATGATTTAGAAAAGTTTCGGTTTAGCAGTAGACAACTAAAAACTCGAAATTTAGATCGAGCAACTTTTGGCCAAAACAACCTAAACAATTTCGGATACCCTTGCATCTTATTTATAGGGGTGGAACTATTCCTCGTACGCTGGGCGTACACGCGAAGAACGTTGGGCGTTCCGATACGCGGGGCGTAGTCTCGTACGCGCTGCGTTCGTTGATACGTGGTGCATCCCACATCCCGACTTCTAGCTACAGTCCGGAAGACCAGCCATGGGGTGACAAATGTCACATATTCAGTTTCGACACTAGTAGGTTGTCATGTTCATTCTAGTCCAGTGTGGTTATAACTTTATCACATTTTTAACCCTAATTAACCAGGTTAATATTAGGGTAGTTATTCACCATTAGTGTATTCTTTTTAAGAAATACTACTGTAGTAATCACTTTCCATAATAAAAATAGAACGGTTTTATGGGGATTTAAAACTACTTAGCAGAATGGTTTTATGGGGATTTAAAACTACTTATCAGAACAGTTTTATGGGGATTTAAAACTACTTATCAGATGTAACTTAGTCATTCACTCTCTTTAAACTAGTATAACATAAAGGACCTTTAGTGGTTAATTCTATAATTTCTTAGTTTATACATCAGAGTTATATATAAGTAATATCCGACTGATAGTGGAATGTGTGACTTCCGTCTTACTTCCTGTTCCTTGTTTGGTTGTGGGCTTAGGGCAGATTCACCCATTTAACTGTTCATTCGATATTAGGTTATATATAACTAGTATAAACTAAGTAATTGCAGAGGGAACTATTGTGGTCATTATTTTATCACATCAGAAAATATAGGATTTTCTGGAGGAATCAGCGAACTTTTCCAAGAACTTAGAGTATACTTCATATAACTAAAATTCTTATGAACTCACCAGCTTAAATGCTGATGTCCTCTCTTTCAAAATAACTTGTTGTCACACCCCCAAACCAAGGATGGCGGAAACGTCCGGGGGTGGAGGACTTCATGTATAGTATCACAACAAAGAGTATAATAGTGCTCAAAGTAAATACAACCATCATAAATATAATTAAAAAGGTTACACCATAGAATAAGTTTACATGTTTCAAAATCAATTACATTATGATGACAAAATGAACTACTTGACGATTTATCGTCCCATCCTCAAAATGCCGTTGCTTTTCCTGTTTCACTGATTTCCTGAGAATACAAGTAGTTTTGAAAAAGTGTCAACAATTAAGTTGGTGAGTTCATAAGAGTTTTGTATGAGAAAGAAACCGTTTTCCTTGTAAAAGCGACAAAGTATGTTTCCAGAAAATCCAATATTTTCTTTATTAAGTGAAATGAATGCTTCTATGTTATGCGATAATGAACACTAGAAAGACCCATAGATTCCTTCTATAATCGTCCAGTGTATATAAGTTATATAAAATTTAAGTTAAATAAACCGTCGAATATAATGGGTCTGCCCTAGGTCCACAACCAAACAAGGAACAGGAAGTAAGGCGGGCCCACCTAGATTCTTATATAACTCTAGCATATACACTTAGCAATTATAGCTGAAGTCTAACAATTCTAGATGAAATATAGTTTTAACAGAGATATGATTCCAAAGAAAATCCTATATTTTCCTTATAAAAGTTATGTGGTCCTAAATCCCAGGACCGGAAATAAACAAGTATTTTCCATACTTAAAGATATAAAAGTGGTTTTAAATCGGCATAAACCCCTTTTTGATTTGGAAGTGAACCCCTTTTCAAAGTAAAATTTTCCATGTAAACTTGAAAGATAGTTAACTACCTATGTGAGTCGCTATAACCATACTATGACGAGAAATAACCTGCACAATGCTTTTCAGACGTTAAGATACTATGACTCTTATCACCCGTAGACCTGCAGGTCCCGCTGTAGCTAGCAGCAAGGTTTGGGGTGTCAACCCCAATATAGATCTATACACAATTATCACGCTCTCCCTACAAGATACTCTGGTTATAACTTACAGGAATTGGGAGCCCGTACTCGAACGTACGGGGAGAGAATTGCCTCACAACCTAAGTTAACTAGTTTACACATAGTTTGATATTAAAACCTCTTCCGTGGAGGAAGAAAAATCACTTTTTCTGAATAAATTAGTGATATGAAATCCTTAAACTATTACTATTATAGTTTATCACGTAGGATATGAAAAACCCATTTGTTTTTTGAGAGTAAAACCTTTTTCATGAAGTAAAAATCCATAAACTATGTTTATTGAAGTTTATTATATGTGTTCGAAATGAATGAGTAAACCTTATCATGAATGACTAAATTTCAGTTTATGATGATAAACTAACAAGAAAATACATTCAATATTCAGAACTTATAGTTATACACTTTGTTCAACATACTACAAAGTTTTATGAAAGTTATAAGCTGTTAACTAGTTTTTAACCTTTCAACACTGTTTTAGAGAAATCATATAAAAATCATACGAAGTCGAAAACTGAATCCGTAAATTCTGAGAGTTCACAAAATGTGTCTAGTTTATTCATAATTTTTATTATGATTTTTAGAATTCTTTAACTTGTGTTAAAATGTTCATATTCACAGACTGGTCCGAGTTTGTTTCTGAAATGATAGGCAGTTTTGTAAAAATCACCATAATTTGTAGAAAAATCGTATGGAGATGTTCAAGTAGTCATTGTAAAGGTATGAACCTGAACTATTTGCATATTATATAGTTTTGAAAGATATTAAGTCTAAGTTAGTCAAAACAGTCCGTGAATAAGACTCAACTTTTCTGATGAAAGCTGTTGTTTGAGTTTAGTTAAGTTTTTGGTATTTTAACTTGTATTCCCCCCCTAAAAACTGAAGAAAACATGAAAAAGTAGGGGTATGAACTCACCTTGAGTGATTTCAGTAGATGGATGATGGAGAAAAGAAGTGTTCAACTCAAGAACACTTGGGAGATGCTTGAAGATTTGAAGATCTAACACAAATATGACGATATTTGTGTAAGCAATCTATGATTTGGATGAAGGATAGTAGAATATCTAAGTGTAGGAGGAAGATACTTACCAAATGTGGAGGAAAAACCCAAGACCAGCCTTTGAATCTCGAATTTTAGAGAGAGGAAGTGAGAGAGAAATGGGTTTGATCCTTCTTGAGAAAGAGTGAATAAAGTGGGAGGAGAGATAAGGATTTCTCCAGCTTTTGTTCAAGATTATGGCTGAACAAGAGTGTAAAAAGGACAATGATTGACTAGGTATGGGTGAATAGTGACTAGGGGTTGTACTATGAAGGTATGGGGAGGTTGCTTGTGTCCTTGTCCAAAGGATAAGTCAACACTCCACCTAAATATCTTACCAACTAGATTTTATTCTTAGGTAAGGATTTTCCACAAAATATAATTAAAATATGAATATTTGGGGTTTATTATGTTAAAATACGAGTTTGGGTGAAAATCCCGCATTAAAATCTCGAAAAACGGGCTTAAAACGAAGTTTGGGTCAAAAACCGGCAATCTGGACCGAACCTGCGAGGTTCGGTTCTAAGGGAGTGAGAACCGAGAGTGGAGAAGGAAGGAACCGAGAGTAGAAGGGAGGACCGAAGTTGCGAGGGTTCGGCCGTGGCTCGCATCTCGGAACCGAAGGTCAAGTCCTCGGACCGAAGGTCAGGTCCTCGGACCGAAGGTGTAGTCCTCTCGGACCGAAAGTGAGAAGAGAAGAGCAGAAGGTCAGGCTCGGTTCGGAATGATCAGGGGACCGAAATAGACAGAGCGTTCGGTCCATTTCGGTTGAGAGGGTTTCGGTTCTCAGGAGGTTCGGCTCTAAGAGGTTCGACTCCTAAGAGGTTCGGCTCCTAAGAGGAGTTTCGGTTCCTAAGAGGAGTTTCGGCTCCATAAGGATGTTTTTCGCGTAGACTTCCGTTTTCGAGCGGTTTTCGACTAAATTAAGGGTCGGGATGCCCCGAGTGATTATAAGAAGTTGAGAGAGATTTTAAGAGAGATTTGTGAGAGATTTGACATACTTGGAGAGATTTGACATACAGAGAGAGATTTGGGAGAGATTTCACATTCTTGGAGAGATTTCTCATACAGAGAGAGATTTGGGAGAGATTTCACATTCTTGGAGAGATTTCACACACTTGGAGAGATTTCTCATACAGAGAGAGATTTAGGAGAGATTTCACATAATTGGAGAGATTTGGGAGAGATTTCACACACTTGGAGAGATTTCTCATGCAGAGAGAGATTTGGGAGAGATTTCACATACTTGGAGAGATTTGGGAGAGATTTCACACACTTGGAGAGATTTCTCATACAGAGAGAGATTTGGGAGAGATTTCACACACTTGGAGAGATTTCTCATACAGAGAGAGATTTAGGAGAGATTTCACATACTTGGAGAGATTTGGGAGAGATTTCACATCCTTGGAGCGATTTCTCCTACTTAGAGAATTTTTGGGAGAGTTAGAGTGAAAGTGATTGGGAGAGACTTCTTTTGTGACCTTTTTGAGTGTTTGGCTTCGCAACGCAAGGTTCTTACACTCTGTTAAGCCTTGTTATGAATGTTATACGCTCTCGAGGGTTATGGAATAATGTCATATCGAGTAGATTCATCACTTACCCTGATTAGGGTTTAGAATTTCCGAACACGTGAAAACTCTAAGTGATATTTTATATTAAGATTGCGAGTAGTACAATAAGAGTCATGATGGAAACCCTAATATACAAGGGTTAGATGAGTTGACCGGTTTGACTTGTTGACTTTAGTTGACTTTGACTTGGCAAAAAATTGATGGTTGTCACATCATCCCCCCGTTAGAAAGAATTTCGTCCCGAAATTAGTGTTTCGACTGGGACTTCAAGAATTTTGAGGAAATATGGGGGAACTTTTCGTGGTACAAGAAATTGATTATGGTGGGGAACAACCCGCCTCATGTTAAATGACTACCTTGGAATTTCTTATTGTAACTTGAGCTGATTCGATTTAAAAGGAGTTAATGTTTCGGAATGATAGTGTATTCAATGTGTGCCTTTATACTCCCTGTTTTATACTTGGTATTACTACTATGAATATTTTATAATGTAGTTAGCGAGTTCCAGCATTACGAATGTTTCAACAAATTGTGACAAAATTTGCATTATAAGTCCTACTAGTTCTTTTATAATCGCTTGGTGTAAACTAGTCGTATATCATTAAGATTGCAAGGGCATTCGGATGGGTGACCCCGCCTTAAGCCCACAACCAAACAAGGAACAGGAAATGAGGCGGAATCACACATTCTAAGTCCATAGAATCTTAATGATATATGACCATAATGTTTACACTAGCTATCATAGATTCACTAGTAAAAACCCTGCGTTTTTATATAGATGAAAAGACTTATTCGGGTTTTGCCGTGGTCTCGAGATGCTTTCAGCCTTTCTCGAATTTGTACTAAGTCATAAGTGATAACTTCTCCTCGGAGCGCTGCATAGGGTCTGCTTTAGTGTTTCTCATTGATTAGATCGGTAGAGAACATATGGGTTCGGTTTACACGACTAGACTTATTCGGATGATAGGGCGTTCACTCGCACTCCTGGGTAGCCTTGTCCCGAAGTTCATGACAGGACTCGTACCTGGTCCATCTATCATTAACTTGCGCATATAGGTCGTATGTAATTAAGGTTGGTAAGACAGTTGGATGGGTGACTCTGCCCCAAGTCCACAACCAGACAAGGAACATGAGATAGGGCAGAAACACACATCTAATGTCCGTAGAATCTTAATTATATATTATCCTCGTGTATACACTTAGTAGTGATAGATTAACTGTACTCATCCCAAGCTTCTGTGCTTGAATCTTATCTGCTGCATTCATGACATTCCCGAAGGGTCTTCTGAAAATACTTGTGGAAGGGTTTCAGAAGGTATAATACTCCTCTGGTGAGTGTTTTGGGGTTTCGCAGCAACCCGAAGATCCGTGTCGGATTTGTGTTTATAGGAGACGAAGGTCTCGATATCCAGTGGGTTAGGTGAAGGGTCCTTTCGTAGCTGTTTAATCGGGAAGGGGAGGACTATACCAATCGAAATCGAATGATGACAACAGTATCTTTTTAGGCAAAACATGTGTTAAGCTGTATTCGCAAGAGGTGTTCGTTAGAGTGATAGAGTATATTTTGTTTCTTTTCAGTGTGTTCCGTTTTGTTCGATGTTATTATTTCTGCAGATGATTCATACCTCAGCAGCTAGCACTGGTAGTGAGTGTGTCTTGATAGCTACTCATGATACTTTATATCATGATCCTCGACCGGTCACTCTATGATCGAGCGGTATATGCAAGTCGCGTGTAATTTGATACTTGTGAAATCGTAGAGTGAGTGGTTCTACCCTAATCCCACTGCTTAGACATGGAACAGGAGTCAAGACGGAACTTTTCGCTTTAAGTCTTTAGTATTTTGATTATAATTAACCCCGGTGTATGCACAAAGTCATCACAGCTTACAGGTAATGATCCTAAGGTCATATATAAGTGTCTTTGATTTGATTTGAACGAGAGAGTATTTTAACTACTTTTAGAAAGACGGTAATTTTAGCAAGCATACCCAATTCATTACAAACATATGGTACTTAAACGTTTTGTCGTTGGAAACATTACAAAAGTCCTAATAGGGTTCTCTTGTTGCTCCTGCTGGTTGTTCATCACACTCCTCCTGCTCCCCCGTCATTCTTCTCAGTTGGACATTCTCTCTTGAAGTGTCCCGTTTCACCGCATAGGTAGCATACTGGGCCTACCCTGGTGTTGGTGATTGAAGGGAGGTGCTGGGTTTGGTTCCTGCAGAAACGGGCAGTATGTTCGTTCTTGTTGCAGTTTTTACAGTGCATCACCCGGCAAACCCCATTGTGATGGAAGTTACACTTGTTACACTTTGGGAGTGTCCCCATATATGGTCTCACCGGTGCTTGGGTGACAGATCTTATGGCTAGAGTCGGGGCATGAGTCGTGACTGATGTTGTAATGGCAGGGGCAGCCACGGATTGCTGTCTTCTAGCAAATTTTTGAGGTAGGTTACACTTCTTTTCGTTCCAAAATTCTCGTTTCTTGTTCTTAGGTTTGTGGCCTGAAGCGCCTTCGTTGGTAGGCACGTGCCGGTGTTCCTGATTGTTACAGCGATTTGTATCGTCGGTACCGCTTCCATCTCTACTGACATTGTTAGCATTGAGTTGTGCCATGACGGCTGTCACGGCCGCCGTGACTGCAGCTTGAAATGTAGCAGGATCTATCTGCAGGATTGCTGCCTTGCTTGTCGGTTGGTTACCTTCTTGTGAAGACATACTCCTGTTGCATGGAGGGAAACGATGTCGTGAGTAGGGATGATTATCTCTGATTATATCCTTACCATTTATATACACATATATAAATTTCTCACTTTACTGAACTATTCTCGGTGTTTCTGCTAACGCCCCTCAGACGGAGTTATGGTGGTGGGTAGAATTAGGTTTTGTACGGGCGTTAAGATTTACCCATCATGTTGTTCGTGCGAGAATAGGGGTAGAAGAGATAATTAATAGACGTCTAATCCTATAATTACTTATAGGGGTGATCCTTATCAGTCACGTCTATAATCACATAGTGCATACCAGTTATACATAATCTGAGATAGAATAGACCTTCGAATAAATGACTCTACTCTAAGTCCACAACCAAGCAAGGAACAGGAAGTAGAGCAATAGTCATAGATTCTGAGTCTATAATATCTTTAATCATGTATAACCTTAGCGTATGCACTTAGTCATTATAGACTTACTAATAGGGGTCTTTAGTTTTCACATAAGTTGGTTATAGTATTACCAAATACTCCTATAGTATTATAATGTTTGTCTTATGTTTTTCATTGTTTCTTTGTAGATAGATTTGGTAAATTTTTTAGACTTGTTGCAACGCCACAACCATTCCCGGGCATATGCTAATCAATTCTGGGTTAGACATAGTTGATCAGGCTATGTCATTCCCAGACCTGACCATACATCCCCAAGCCTACTTGTGTCGTTCAACAATCATTACTTTTGTTTTGTTCTAGAATGATCCTGACCTTAATATGTATGCATGCATGTACACTTTTAACAAGAAACTATTTATTTCTAAAAGTATAGTCTTTCGAAAACGTTTAATCAGAGACTTTAGTCCCAATGCATTTATAGTTTGTATATATTATGTGGTTCGATATACTTAGTTCACTATAAACAATGCTCTGATACCAACCTATCACACCCCCAAACCAAGGATGGCGGAAACGTCCGGGGGTGGAGGACTTCATGTATAGTATCACAACAACGAGTATAATAGTGCTCAAAGTAAATACAACCATCATAAATATAATTGAAAAGGTTACACCATAGAATAAGTTTACATGTTTCAAAATCAATTACATTATGATGACAAAATGAACTACTTGACGATTTATCGTCCCATCCTCAAAATGCCTTTGGTTTTCCTGTTTCACTGATTTCCTGAGAATACAAGTAGTTTTGAAAAAGTGTCAACAATTAAGTTGGTGAGTTCATAAGAGTTTTGTATGAGAAAGAAACCGTTTTCCTTGTAAAAGCGACAAAGTATGTTTCCAGAAAATCCAATATTTTCTTTATTAAGTGAAATGAATGCTTCTATGTTATGCGATAATGAACCCTAGAAAGACCCATAGATTCCTTCTATAATCGCCCAGTGTATATAAGTTATATAAAATTTAAGTTAAATAAACCGTCGAATATAATGGGTCTGCCCTAGGTCCACAACCAAACAAGGAACAGGAAGTAAGGCGGGCCCACCTAGATTCTTATATAACTCTAGCATATACACTTAGCAATTATACCTGAAGTCTAACAATTCTAGATGAAATATAGTTTTAACAGAGATATGATTCCAAAGAAAATGCTATATTTTCCTTATAAAAGTTATGTGGTCCTAAATTCCAGGACCGGAAATAAACAAGTATTTTCCATACTTAAAGATATAAAAGTGTTATGAAAGTTATAAGCTGTTAACTAATTTTTAACCTTTCATCACTGTTTTAGAGAAATCATATAAAAATCATACGAAGTCGAAAACTGAATCCGTAAATTCTGAGAGTTCACAAAATGTGTCTAGTTTATTCATAATTTTTATTATGATTTTTAGAATTCTTTAACTTGTGTTAAAATGTTCATATTCACAGACTGGTCCGAGTTTGTTTCTGAAATGATAGGCAGTTTTGTAAAAATCACCATAATTTGTAGAAAAATCTTATGGAGATGTTCAAGTAGTCATTTTAAAGGTATGAACCTGAACTATTTGCATATTATACAGTTTTGAAAGATATTAAGTCTAAGTTAGTCAAAACAGTCCGTGAATAAGACTCAACTTTTCTGATGAAAGCTGTTGTTTGAGTTTAGTTAAGTTTTTGGTATTTTAACTTGTATTCCCCCCCCCCCCCCTAAAAACTGAAGAAAACATGAAAAAGTAGGCGTATGAACTCACCTTGAGTGATTTCAGTAGATGGATGATGGAGAAAAGAAGTGTTCAACTCAAGAACACTTGGGAGATGCTTGAAGATTTGAAGATCTAACACAAATATGACGATATTTGTGTAAGCAATCTATGATTTGGATGAAGGATAGTAGAATATCTAAGTGTAGGAGGAAGATACTTACCAAATGTGGAGGAAAAACCCAAGACCAGCCTTTGAATCTCGAATTTTAGAGAGAGGAAGTGAGAGAGAAATGGGTTTGATCCTTCTTGAGAAAGAGTGAATAAAGTGGGAGGAGAGATAAGGATTTCTCCAGCTTTTGTTCAAGATTATGGCTTAACAAGAGTGTAAAAAGGACAATGATTGACTAGGTATGGGTGAATAGTGACTAGGGGTTGTACTATGAAGGTATGTGGAGGTTGCTTGTGTCCTTGTCCAAAGGATAAGTCAACACTCCACCTAAATATCTTACCAACTAGATTTTATTCTTAGGCAAAGATTTTCCCCAAAATATAACTAAAATATGAATATTTGAGGTTTATTATGTTAAAATACGAGTTTGGGTGAAAATCCCGCGTTAAAATCTCGAAAAACGGGCTTAAAACGAAGTTTGGGTCAAAAACCGGCAATCTGGACCGAACCTGCGAGGTTCGATTCTAAGTGAGTGAGAACCGAGAGTGGAGAAGGAAGGAACCGAGAGTAGAAGGGAGGACCGAAGTTGCGAGGGTTCGGTCGTGGCTCGCATCTCGGAACCGAAGGTCAAGTCCTCGAACCGAAGGTCAGGTCCTCGGACCGAAGGTGTAGTCCTCTCGGACCGAAAGTGAGAAGAGAAGAGCAGAAGGTCAGGCTCGGTTCGGAATGATCAGGGGACCGAAATAGACAGAGCGCTCGGTCCATTTCGGTTGAGAGGGTTTCGGTTCTCAGGAGGTTCGGCTCCTAAGAGGAGTTTCGGTTCCTAAGAGGAGTTTCGGCTCCTTAAGGATGTTTTTCGCGTAGACTTCCGTTTTCGAGCGGTTTTCGACTAAATTAAGGGGCGAGATGCCCCGAGTGATTATAAGAAGTTGAGAGAGATTTTGAGAGAGATTTGAGAGAGATTTGACATACTTGGAGAGATTGACATACAGAGAGAGATTTGGGAGAGATTTCACATTCTTGGAGAGATTTCTCATACAGAGAGAGATTTGGGAGAGATTTCACATTCTTGGAGAGATTTGGGAGATATTTCACACACTTGGAGAGATTTCTCATACAGAGAGAGATTTGGGAGAGATTTCACATACTTGGAGAGATTTGGGAGAGATTTCACACACTTGGAGAGATTTCTCATACAGAGAGAGATTTGGGAGAGATTTCACATACTTGGAGAGATTTGGGAGAGATTTCACACACTTGGAGAGATTTCTCATACAGAGAGAGATTTGGGAGAGATTTCACACACTTGGAGAGATTTCTCATACAGAGAGAGATTTGGGAGAGATTTCACATACTTGGAGAGATTTGGGAGAGATTTCACATCCTTGGAGCGATTTCTCCTACTTAGAGAGTTTTTGGGAGAGTTAGAGTGAAAGAGATTGGGAGAGACTTCTTTTGTGACATTTTTGAGTGTTTGGCTTCGCAACGCAAGGTTCTTACACTCTGTTAAGCATTGTTATGAGTGTTATACGCTCTCGAGGGGTATGGAATAATGTCCTATCGAGTAGATTCATCACTTACCCTGATTAGGGTTTAGAATTTCCGAACACGTGAATACTCTAAGTGATAATTTATATTAAGATTGCGAGTAGTACAATAAGAGTCATGATGGAAACCCTAATATACAAGGGTTAGATGAGTTGACCGGTTTGACTTGTTGACTTTAGTTGACTTTGACTTGGCCAAAAATTGACGGTTGTCACACTTGTATTATCAGGAATCCAGTAGACAGGTACACTCCCGACGCTTTTGAGAAGACAACTTAGTACCGTGTTGCGTCTTTTGTCTTTTACCATATCTACTTTGATGTTTGAATATGTAATGTTTAAACACTTATGTAAAACTTATACTTATTAATGCAATAGTTGCTTGTACTCTGATTACTACAATGCATGTGTTGTGATACTTACATGATGTCCTCCGCCCCCGAACGTTTCCGCCGTTCTGGTTTGGGGGTGTGACAATCTTTATATCCACTTACTATTTATTTCCTGAAAAAGCATGTAAAATGAGGGTCAACTATGAAAATAGTTGGTGAGTTCAAATGTTTACTAAATCAAGGTTTGGTATAAAAGTTTCCATAAATAAAAGTACATTATATAATGAGAAACAAAGTTTGTTGCTATAATAAGTAAACAAGTTTATATGTATATCAGCAAACAATGAGTTCACAACCCAGCCTATGACTGATGCCTTATCAAGATCTATGCTTATCTTTCCATAGATGAATATAGTATCATGCAATAAAGCAATCGGGCGAGTGAGGAGTTATCAATTCCTAATAGATTTATTCTTAATGACCATTGGTTCAAAGAGTTAATGCTTTGAGTAAAGTGTAAGGGACTTAAGACGATAAGGCCCCATGTTTCAAGTTGCATACAAATACATAGCAAAATATCGCAAAATATAGCAATCAAGTTTGATACAATTCAATATACATACATCAAACATAAATAATTAGGACATGCTTTTCCACCTCCAAAACATTTAAAACCCAAAAAATAAGGGGAGGTGTGAATACTCACAATGTTTCAATTTGCTACATGTGGTGTCTCGGAATACACCAACGCATTACTAACGGGATCCTACGACATCAAACACACGCTAGTGAGTTTCTATGTCGAAATCTAACGCTAATATACTAAATTCTACATATAGAGAAATGCCAAATTTTTTCTCTAATAATTGTTTTATATTAATTGGTACCAATTTTTCTGAAATGGTGAAATTTTATAACTGATGTGATTAAGACAATTTTGGATGTTATTCTCCAGATTTTTGTATATTAATTGAGGGTATTTCAAAACATTCAAAGGTGTTTTAAACTCTTAAAATCCAAAAATATTATCAAACAGTTTCCAAAAATTTTCAAACTTTATACCTTCATTCCCAATATAGTAAAGGTCTTCCAGAAAAAATCCTTTTAATTTTTGATGTGATTAGCTATTTTTTCAAAATTTAACCCTTTGTATCAATATAAATTCGTGAAAAATAGCATTACGTTAAGAAAAATTCCCAAACTTTTTGTAATACTATGATTCATTATACATAAGTTGGGAAAAATATAAAAATGGATTGTTAAATAGTTTAACTCGATTTTAGGATTTTTGTGCATTTATTCTAACAAAAATAGAAATAAGTAGAAAAAAGTTTCCAAAATTCCCCAAAGTTTTTGTACCAGTGTTATTAGACATATAAAAGCGGGGAAAAATATAAAAGTTACTTTTCAAACAGTTTGGCTATTTTTATTTGTTTCATTCACTTAAATAAGATTTAATTCGTGAATAATTATTAAAATGTTAAGGGAAATTACCAAACTTTTTGTAAACTTCATATACAGTGTACATAAGCTGGGAAAAATACCAAAGGTGATTTTTATATATTGGGATCCGATTTTGTGGATTTAAGTGTATTTAATCTTAGGAAAACAGAAGAAAAATAGCATACAGAAGAGAAAATTGATCCAACTTTTTTTGTAGCATCCTAATATAATATAAGGTGCTCTAAAAAAATTTAATGAAATTTGGACGAGTAAAACTATTTTTCCTGTTTTTAGTCCATTATATACTCAAAAATCATGGAAAAAAGGTATGCATTATGAAAATATTCCAAAATTTGTTTCTGAGTATTCCACATGGTGTAGGAGCTACGAAAAATCATATATATGATTATTTCATATTCCCTAAAGTGGTTTTATAATTTATTGGAACTAATCAAAATAGAAAACTAAAAATCATACCAAACGGTAACACAAATCGATGAAACTTAATGAGAGGCCTTTGTTTAATTTAGGGGTCATACACCAATTTATCTAAGATTTATGGACCTCATAAAGTATTTTAAATGATTTATGGACTTGTTTTCTTGTAAAAATTACAATAAATCAAAGAAATGAAAACAACTCTTGGGATTTTTCAGATCATCTTACTATCTTACTGGGATTCTGAAAAAAAAATTGTTTTAAACAGGAAAGGATATTTAGATTATTTTTATGAATAAAATCCTTTACATGCATTATTAACAATGTACTTTGATCATCAAGCCCTTAAACTTGATGTTCATCACATGAATCACGGGTTGAAGACCATGCATGGACATATTTTGTTCATAGTGATGTTTTCAAAGGAAAACTTGGATGCATGTGGTGGATGAACATTTAAAACTAATAAAAATTCGTATTCTACGGTTTGACATAGGTTTTGGACCTTGGATTTCACCATCAAACAATATGCATGTTGTTCTTGGGTGAAATCCTACCACCATCATCATCAAACTCGACATTCATGGTTATGCACATGAGTTTTCATAAAGAATGGTGTAGGAGAAGAAGAAAGTGTAAGAAAACTTTTAAAAGTCGAATGAAAAGTGAAGGAGAATGAAGGATTTTCGTAATTACCTTGAAGAACAACTCTAGAAGATGAAGATTTTGAGCTTGGGGGTGTTCTTAGCTGGAGATTTTCGCGGGTTTAGAGGGAGAAAGAGAGAAAATGAGTGGTGTAAGTGGTGGAGTGTGAGAGAGAGTGAAGAGAGGGAGATGGAGTAAAGAAGTGAAATAATGATTGAGATATTTTGGGAAGAGAGTGCCTTGGAGAGAGGGTGGCCGGATTTTGGGAGGATGAAAAAGACCCTCTCTCTCATAATTTAAATTTAATAACTTCTTATTTTAATTTTTAAAAAAATCCTTATTTTTATAAAAAGGCTTTTTTATTTATATCTTTGATTTATTAAAAATCTTTGTTTTTAGCTCATAAAGTATGATTAATGTTTGATAATTAAATTTATCTATCTTTGATTATATCCCATAACTTAATTATTTAAATTTGATATAATGAGGTTCATAACAAATCTTATAGAGTTTTTAGGTTTTAAAGTTTATAAATTTCGATTTTAGGGCTCTTTAGGGCTTTTGGAACATTGTTAGATATTTAACATCATAATGAAGTGAATTTAGAAGATTTTAATTTGTTTCTAGGTTTTCATACCCTTTTTTCAATTTTAACAAATGTTTGGATTTTGTTCTAATTCGGGTATTGGCATTTCCTACAGTAGCTAGACAACTTACTAGAATCGTAAGAGTCAAGTATATTAGTCCTAGAATTTAGTTGGATCTTAGTTTCTAAAAGATTGTGATCTAATTTCTACTACTAGGCCATGACATGATGTGCATATATGGTTTATGAAAAGATGCACGAGTCCGAGAATGACCTGAATTTGACAGTTGTCACAGTATCCCCCACTCAAAAGAATTTTGTCCTGAAATTCAATTTATATCATCATTTTTCATTGCATGGAAAAGTTGTGGATGCTTTTCACCTCTCTGTCACGTATTTCTATCGGCTGCTCAATGAAATTCAGCTTATCGTTGATCTTGATTTCCTCCAAAGGAACTATCAATGATTCGTCGGCTAAACATTTCTTGAGATTTGAGACGTGGAATGTGTCGTGAATGGCGCTTAACTCGTTAGGTAATTTGAGTTTATAAGCTATCAGATTGATTCTTTCAATGATCTCAAAGGGTCCAACATATCTTGGGCTTAGTTTTCCTTTCTTACCAAAATGTACGAGCCCTTTCCATGGCGACACCATTAGAAGCACCTTGTCTCCAACTTGGAATTCTAAAGGTTTCCGACGATTGTTCGCATAAATTTTCTGACGCTCTCTGGTGGCTTTAAGCCTATCCCTGATGATAGCAATCTTGTCAGTTGTTTCCTGAATAAGGTCGAGTCTAGTCAATTGTTGGTCTCCTATCTCAATCTAACATAATGGAGAACGACACTTACGTCCATATAATACTTCATAAGGGGCACACTGGATACTCGTGTGGTAGTTGTTATTGTAGGAAAACGCGATTAGAGGCAAATGAGTGTCCCAACTTCCTTTGAATTCAACAACACATGATCGAAGCATGTCTTCCAAGGTTTGTATTGTTCTCTCCGCATGACCGTCTGTCTGAGGGTGGTAAGTTGTGCTCAAATTTATCTGGGTTCCTAGAGCCTTCTGTAGCATCTAACAAAATCGTGATGTGAAACGACTATCTCTATTAGAAATGATAGATAGAGGTACACCATGAAGAACCACAATTTTGTCGATGTAGATTTGGGCCAGTTTTTCCATCCTGAAGTCTTCTCGAATAGGAAGAAAGTGAGCAGATTTCGTCAGTCGATCCACTATGACCCAGATCGAATCATGACCTTTAGAGGTTCTAGGGATTTTGGTGACAAAATCCATGGATATTTGCTCTCATTTCCATTTTGGAATTTCGGGCGGTTACAATAAGCCAGATGGTTTCTGATGTTCTGCTTTGACTATTGAGCATGTCATACACTTCCCAACATACAAGGCAATATCCTTTTTCATTCCAGGCCACCAATAGTACTCTTTAAGATCTTTATACATCTTATCTACTCCAGGGTGGATTGAATATTTAGATCAATGAGACTCCTCTAGTACTATGTCTCTCAGTTTGTTAACCCTTTGAATCCAAACGTTGTTCTTAACATATCGTACTCCGTCAGGTTTGGTTTCGAATCTCACTTCTAAACCATGCAAAGTTTCATCTTTCATATTTTCCTTGATCAAGGCTTTTTTCCTGGGCCTCAATGATTGAGATTTCAAGCTTTTCTGTATTACCATTCCCAAAGCTCTTATAACGGAAGGTTTCATTCCTTCTTTTCTGCTAAGAGCGTCGGCTACTACGTTAGCCTTACCTGGGTGGTATCATATCTCACAGTCATAATCACTAAACAACTCTACCCATCTCCTATGTCGCATGTTTAACATTTTCTGATCTAGAATATGCTGAAGGCTTTTTTGGTCGGTATAAATGATGCACTTGGTTCCATATAAATAATGCCTCCATATCTTAAGAGCAAAAACTATTGCTCCCAATTCTAGATCGGGGGTTGTATAATTTTTTTCATGCGGTTTGAGATGTCTGGAAGCGTATGCAATAACCTTATCATTTTGCATTAACGCACATCCTAAACCCTAATGAGATGCATCACAATACACTACAAAATTCTCTGATCCCTCTGGTAAGGCCTGAATTGGTGCATTGCATAGTTTTTTTTTCAGGATTTGGAAAGTTTCTTTGTGTTTCTCTTCCTAGAGAAATTTTCTGTCCTTTTGGGTCAAAGATGTTAATGGTTTAGCAATCCTTGAGAAATTCTCAATGAAGCGTCTGTAGTACCCAGCTAATCCTAGAAACTGTCGTATTTTTTTCGGGGTTTTGGGGGCTTCCCACTTCTTGATTGCCTCAATCTTAGCTGGATCTACATGAGTTCCTTCTTCTCCGACCACATGACCAAGGAAATGTACTTCCTGAATCCAGAATTTACACTTAGTTAACTTGGCATACAATTTTTGCTGCTTCAATAGCTCCAACATTAGCTTCAGATGTCGTTCATGATCTTTTTTGGTTTGCGAGTAAATAAGTATGTCATTAATAAATATGATTAGAAAACTTGTCTAGGTATGGTCTACAGACCCTGTTCATCCAATCCATGAAAACAGCTGACGCGTTTGTTAGTCCAAAAGGCATGACTAAGAACTCATAATGTCCATAACAGGTTCTAAATGTTGTTTTATGAATGTATCCTTCGTGAACTCTTAGTTGATGATATCCTTACCAAAGATTGATATTTGAGAAGTATGAAGCGCCATGAAACTGATCGAACAAGTCTTCAATTCAAGGAAGTGGATATCGATTCTTGATTGTCAACTTGTTCAGTTCTCTGTAATCAATACACATTCGAAATGGCTTGTCTTTCTTTTTGACGAACAACACCGGGGCTCCCCAAGGTGAAGAGTTTGGTCGTATAAACCCCTTGTCTAGAAGTTCTTGAAGTTGTCCGGACAATTCTTGCATCTCGGATGGTGCGAGGCAATATGGTGCTTTTGCTAAAGGTTCTCTTTCTACCACGTGGGCCATGAATGCAATACAATCCTTCTTCAGGTACTTATGAATCTTCATGATTGACACAATGTTTAAACTTCTTCCTGACTTCTCACCGTATATGATAAGGGTTTCGTCGTTGGGGAGAGGTATTCTAATGACTTTCTCATAACAACCAATGTCCGACCTATTCTTGGATAACCAATCCATTCCTAATATTACATCAAAACTACCTAGCTCTATGGGAATTAGGTTAATGCTAAAGAGTTTATCAGCTACGTTCAAAGTACAACCTGGAATTATTTCATTTGCCCTAATTTCATACCCATCATCAAGTTCAATAGCATAATTATTCCTCATCTTTCTCTATTTCAAGTCAATTAATGGTCTAAATGCTAAAGAAACAAAACCTCTATCTACTCCCGTATCAAATATTACTGATGCAAAGTGATTGTTTAGGAGGAACATACCTGTAATCACTTTAGGGTTTCGACGAGCTTCTTCTGCACCAATCACAAAGGCTACACCTCTTGCCCGCCCACCTTGGTTTCCTTGGAAATTTTGCCTATCCTGGTCCTGGCTGTTGTTACCAGGCCCCCTGATTAGTTTGGGACAAGTATTACGGAGGTGATCAGTACTCCCACACTCGCAACATGCCCTTTTTCCATCCTTATTCAGCTTACAATACTTCGGGTAATGGCCTGTCTAGTTACATCTTCGGCACACAGGCAAGCTCCTTTGTGATGGAAGTTACACTTGTTGCACTTCGGATGCGGTCGTGTGTACTGCTTTCGCTCCTGAGTTTCCACGACTCTTTGTTCCTGGGTTTTCACCGGTTCTTGATCTTGGGCTCTTACCATAAAGTTTCTTGAGACTTTCTGCTTCCTCCTTGACTTACCTCCAGACTTCTTCTCTCCTTGATCTGCTGGCTTCCTCTTGCTACTATAGTTTTCCTTTGTAGAGGCTCCCGTTCGAATCAAATCATTGGTCAGTAGATTTGCTAGACTTACTGCACTTTGAATGGTGGTTGGGTTTGCTGCAGTAACCATCCCCCGAACCTCAGGCGCCAAACCCCAAAGGTAGCGGTCTATCCGTTTCTCCTCAGGAGTGACCATGTGAGGTACCAGTTTTGCTAGTTCATGAAATTGGATTGTGTACTTCTCTACATGTTTTCCAACCATAGAATGGTTCCAGAATCTTAGATTCAAGCTTCTGAATTTCATCATTGGGACAATACTCCTCTATCAGCAGCTTCTTCCGGTCTTCCCAAGTTAGCTGATATTTCGCTGCATGGCCTCGGGTTTGCACTAGGGTATTCCACCAGGTCAATGCCCTATCCTGGAGTAGACAAGTTGCATACTCCACTTTGTTGCATTCGAGGCATTTGCTAATGTGAAGGACCGACTCTATGTTGTCAATCCATTTCAGCAACCCGATCGCACCTTCCTTTCCATGGAATTCCTTAGGTTTACAGGCGATAAAGGACTTGTAGCTGCATTCTCTTTCATTGTTTCCCTGATTTCCTCCTCTACTTCCTTGGTTAGCGTTAAGACCCACAGTCACTTGAGTAACAATGTTTGGGATTGCTGCCATGAGTTGTTGCGTTACCAATTGAGCAACATCATGTGTTTCGTTCTGTGGGCGCCAATGAGTAGGCCTTCCTGACATGCTTCTAAGACACATGAGAAGAAATACGTATAAATATATAAAATAATTTATAATATTTGGTTCATTACCAATTTTAAAACCATATGTGTTTTCAAATTAATGGTTTGCATTATTACTATGCATATAGATTTGAGAGAAAAAAAATCTTTTTATTCAAGCATTGACGAAATAAAATCTAGGGTTTGATCTCATAGTAAAAGTTTTCAAACATAAAATAATATTTTTCATGACTATTTGAAACGGTTTTAATACCAAAAAAATACATCATTCCCAAAATAAAGTTTTAGTGTTTCTCCTAAAAGACATCCTACATGGGTTTTCAATACATGATAAAATAAAATACTGAAATCAGAACCAAATACGAATCACTATCCCAACGAGAAACATCCACACCATGATTAGTAGCAGCCCTCCGAACACATAACATGCGGTCACCGCACGACCTGCCACTCCACTGGCAGCTCTAGCAGTATCGGTAGCCTCCATCGCATGCTGAAATAGGACGTCCATTCCTGTTATCACTTCATCCAAAACCTCCTGATGCCCATATTGATGGGTTTTGAGCATTCTAACACTCCTAAGTGTACATGCAACCCTAAATACCTTGGATCTATGTTTTCTCTATTATACATGCAATTATGAACTTTCCAAGGTATTACCCTATCTAGCATACAATACTTGATACTTGGGTAATCAAATGGATAGAATACATACCTTTGTTTGATGTAGCTTGTCTCCATGAAGCTTGAGTGCCTAGTGCCCCAAGTGTGACACCTCAAATGGTTCACACAACACCAAATGCACATGGAATGACTTGAGAGAAATGGAACACTCCTTGAAATCGTCTAGCCCTCATATTCACACATTAGTGCACGATTTCTTGAGCCATTGGATTCTTTTATATGGTGGCTATCAGGGTTACACCATGTAACTCATAACTTTACCCATTCCTTATGCTCCATGGATTTTAACCTCCATGGAGTATCCATGGGTCACCCCATGGACTTAGTCCAACATAAGGAATCTTGGATCACAAGCCCACATATATAAGAATGAATGATTTACACAATCAACCCATATATTTAATTAGTCTCCTTTTGATCACTTAATTAATTCCAAATTAATTCTTGATCAATACTAATTAAATAACCTTATTAATATATTAGAACTTATAATATATTAACCAACCTTAAGTGTTATTTCTCTCATTATAGTCTATCCAAATGCATGATCCCATGCAACCCAAATGGACCATGCCGGGTCGGGTCAAGTCTTACCAATTATAGTTATGGACTTAGACATTAATCCAACACATATATCACTGTGAGACGCTGACGTAGGACCGCTGCCATCCACTGCATTCTTCGGGACTCCTACGGGGTCATAACTGCCTGCTTGACAGGTATCCCTATGACTCGCTGTGGTGGGGTGCTCCGGTCCTGCCATGTTGTGTCCTACCCTACTGGGTCCAGCTCCATCAGATGATATCCCCACGGGCCTAGAGACGTCGGATACAAGGCCCGTAGGGTGGCGGATGTGGCAACACCGATACAGGCAATGCCTCGCGTTGCTGACTCGGGGCGTTGTTGCTACCAATCTCCACCGAGTCTTCTGTGTCTTCCGAGGGGTCTTCTTCCACAGAGGCGGGGGGATCACGTCGAGGGATAACGGTGACATATTCGGACTCGTCAGCTGAGGGGGTAGCGCGAGAGGATGACTATGTCGACATAGTGGACTGAGACATAGTTTTAATGAGCTATGAAATAAATAACAATGAATGCCTATAATATATAATGCTTACACACACCAAAATTCACCTTTTGAATTTATTGTTTTTTTTTTAAATAAAGTTTTCGCGAAAATTTGGTTGAGCATATTCCCATTATAATTAGCTCAAGTCTTGTATAAATCTTTTCTTAATTAAACATAGGTGATCATAATTGAGGTCCAAGAATACAATTCCCGACCTAATTATATTAGTAGCATGTTCGAAAAAAAATCTATAGGTTTTGGTTATAGGTTGGGTTTTCTTAAAAGAAAACTGATGTCCTCTATAACCTGGCTCTGATACCATTTTTGTCACATCCCGCTAAAGCGGAAACGCAAGATATGACAGCGATAAATGTTTCATTGCAAAAGATAAAGATACATGACCATAATATTAGTTAAAAGTTAACAAACCATAATTTAAACAAAGTAAAATACAAGTTTTCCCAAAATAACATTGTTCAAAAGCTAACTTCATAAAATAACTTCTACACGATGCATCGTGCTCTATGATGATGAATCTTTATATCCAGTTACTATTTATTTCCTGAAAAAGCATATAAAACGAGGGTCAACTATGAAAATAGTTGGTGAATTCACAGGTTCACTAAATCAAGGTTTGGTATTAAAGTTTCCATAAATAAAAGTACATTTCTATAATGAGAAACAAAGTTTGTTGCTATAATACGTAAACAAGTTTGTATTTATATGTGCAAACAATGAGTTCACAACCAAGCCTATGACTAATGCCCTATCAAAATCTATGTTTATCGTTCCATAAATGAATATGGTATCATGCACTCAAGCAATCGGGCGAGTGAGGAGTTGTCAATTCCTAATAGAGCTATTCATAATGACCATTCGCTCAAAGAGTTAATGGTTAGAGTAAAGTGTAAGGGACTTAGGACTATAAGGCCTCATGTTTCAAATTGCATACAAATACACAGCAAAATATCGCACAATATAGCAATTAAGTTTGATACAGTTCAATATAGATACATCAAACATAAATAGTTAGGACATGCTTTTCCACCCCAAAACATTTAAAAAACGAATAATAAGGGGAGGCGTGAATACTCACAATGTTTCAAGTTGCTACAAGTGGTGCCTTGAAATACACCAACGCCTTACTACCGGGATCCTACGACATCAAACACACGCTAGTCAATTTCTATGCCGAAGTCTAACGCTAATATACTAAATTCTACATATAGAAAAATGGCAAATTTTTGTTCTAATATTGGTTTTATATTAATTGGTACCAATTTTCTGAAATGGTGAAATTTTATAACTGATGTGGTTAAGACAATTTTGAATGTTATTTTCCAGATTTTTGTAATATTAATTGGGGTATTTCAAAACATTCAAAGGTGTTTTAAACTGTTAAAATCCAAAAATGTTACAGTTTTCAAAAGTTTTCAAACTTTATATCTTCATTCCTAATACAGTAAAGGTCTTCCAAAAAATTTCCTTTGAATTTTTTATGTGATTAGCTATTTTTTCAAATTTTAACCCTTTGTATCAATAAAAATTCTTGAAAAATAGTATTCAGTTAATAAAAATTCTCAAACATTTTGTAATACTGTTATTCAACATACATAAGCTGAGAAAAATATAAAAATGAATTTTTAAACAGTTTAACCCGATTTTATGATTTTTATTCATTTATTCTAACAAAAATGGAGATAATAGAATACAGTTTCCAAAATTCCACAAAATTTTTGTACCAGTGTTATTAAACATATAAAAATTGGGAAAAATATAAAAGTTACTTTTCATACAGTTTGACTATTTTTCTTTGTTTTATTCACTTAAATAAGCATTAATTCGTGAATATTTATTAAACAGTTAAGGGAAATTACCAAACTTTTTGTAAACTTCGTATACAGTTTACATAAGCTGAGAAAAATACCAAAGGTGATTTGTATATATTGGAGTCCGGTTTTATGGATTTAAGTGTATTTAATCTTAGGAAAATAGCATACAGAAGAGAAAAATCATCCAACTTTTTATGTAGCATCCTAATGTAATATAAGGTGTTCTGGTAAATTGGCATGAATTTTGGATGAGTAAAACTAATTTTCCTGTTTTTAGTCCATTATATACTCAAAAATTGTGGAAAACAGGTATACATTATGAAAAATTCCCAAAATGTGTTTCTAAGTATTCCACATAGTTTAGGAGATTTGACAAATCATAGATGATAATTTCACATTTCTTAAAGTGGTTTTATTATTTATTGAAACTAAACAAAAAGAAAATTAAAAATCACACCAAACAGTAACAAAAATTGATGAAACTTACCGAAAGACTTTTATTTACTTTAAGGGTCATCCACAAATTTATCTAGGATTTATGGACATGAGAAAGTATTGTAAATGATTTATGGCCTTGTTTTCTTGTAACAATTACAATAAATCAAAGAAATGAAAAAAGCTCTTGAAATTTTAGAGATCATCTTATTATCTTACTGAAATTCTGAGAAAATTTTGTTTTGAACAGAAAAAAATATTTAAAATTAAATTTTTTTTAATTAGCTAGTAAAACACAAAATCAAAAATATCGGCCAATGTATCCTCAAAATCATGGGACGTTACTCTAAGAGTAATGATATATTATTAAAAAAATAATAATAAAAAAATTATCTAATCTTGTAAACATCGATTTGTCAAGTATTCAGTATTTTAAAAAGGAGAAAAAAAATTAGAGTATATAAAATCAATAGAAATTTTACGATACTTTTCTTCACATATTTAATGATAGAATTAAATTGTACGACTAAAGAATACTAATTTCCTACGAAATTTACTTTACATTGGAATATATGAGTAGATCTATTAGGTACTTAACTACACAGAAACAAATGTATCAAAAAGGAAAAAAGAAAATTAAAATAAAGCTAAGGTTTAACTTTTAGTTCATTAATATTAATATAATACTATTGTTAACGGGATTGTTATGATATATCTCTAAGTGAGCGAGTTGGGTCTTTATTAGTATAAGCTGGGATTACTTTCTTGAGATTGAAGCATCTTTGTTTGCTTTATGGAATTTATTCTCATCTTCACGGTGAATATATTCTCATTCGATGCTCAACCTTTTGTTTGTTGGTCATGTTGCACTTACGTACCACGTATATAGATGGACAGTTGAGATTTGTATACCTTTTCAACTCCAAACTAATGACCTTATCATCTCCAATGATATTTTTCAATTCAAGTGGTGAGTCAGCAAACAAATGGAATTTATGTGTTGTTTATTTTTTCACTCCGCAGCCCGCACCCAACATTACTTTCCCTCATAATGGCTTTTCCTAGAAATAACACCTTACGTCCTCCGATATAGATTTTCAAATTCGTCCGTTTGTTTTGTCGGTGATAGCCTAGCTTGTATCTCACTACCATATTTTTTATAAGACAAAATTTGGTAGAATAGGCTACTTTGGTCTAACTTTTTTTTTTTCCATTACAACGTCGATTCCTGTTGTATGTGCTAATTACAACACTCATCCCTCTGCGGTTAAATCAAACTATAGAGATGTTAATTGCCTGTAAAATGTTTCATATCTTTTTAAGTTATTCACTTTATCACCGAATAAGAAAGTTTTTTGTTTAATTATATACCCAGTGGCGGATGCAGAACTTTTCCGAAAAAATCTAAATTAGTAGTGACACTCGTATTTTAAGCCGGTGCACCTAATAGAAAAAACATTAAAAAAAAATTTACACTACCTGCCGGAATCGGAGCAGTGGCCCGGGACCCACCGGGCACCACTAAGGTCCGCCGCTGTATATACCCATAAAGCTAGAGTATTAGAAAACAAAATTGTAAATATTTTTTTATTTCCCAATAGGAATAAGAAGTGCACTATCTTCCATTCCCATATCAGATGGAACATATTTAACTTGGTGCCTCCTTTATGCACTCTTTCATTCAAAACCCTTGCATAATATTTATCACTGTTACAGTTCACCACCTTCTACTTATCCAGAATAATAACATTTCCTTCAGAAGTACTAGCATCCATGTTACGGTTCCCATTTGTATCATCGATCACCAGAGATTCATTACTACAAAACTGGCTTTTGGTGTCGGTTTCTGAAAACTGGGTGATGTCATTTTTCATATTTCTCATCACTAAATGTCATAAAGTAATTCACATTATTGTTTTCATGACATTGTACGAAAACCGAGTCATCATTGCAAATCAGACTTCAGACATTAACGTCGATTTTACATATAAAAAAGGTGACAAGTAGTGTGACGGTCGAAAACGGTGGACAAATGTCATCTTTTATAACGGGTTTTGTTATTTAATATGTATATTTAACTTGTGTCGTCTATTAAGTGAGACATAAGGTGTTGAAGTTTCATTTTAAGTGATTAAATATTATATTGAAATTTGTAACATGAAAAAACCTGTGACAAGTCGTGCAACGGCCGAAAACGGTGGTCAAATGTCATCTTTTATAACGGCTTTTTTATGTTATATGTACATTTACCTTGTATCGGGTATTAAGTGAGATGTAAAGATATAAGGTGATAAAATTTAATTTTAAGTGATTAAATTAAATCTTATATTGAAATTTCTTGGAAATGGACTGTGGTTTTACAGAAATCCAATTATCCAAGTCCAATAAACCAATTCAACCAATTTTTTAATGTATCTATCACACTAGTTCAACCCGATTTTTAAGAAACCGTCTAGTTCGATCCAGTTCTCGATTTGACTCGGTTTTAAAAGCATTGGTGATAATATTCACGATTTGTCACTAGCTACAAGTCGTAAAATATATATCAGTCTTGTTATAAATATTTTTTCGTAATTCAAAGTATTCCTCACATTATATTTATATTGTTCTTGTCATGCACATCATATTATAAATAAGGGAAATTGAGTAATCTAACCCTTATAAGTGATATCTTTGAAAAAAAACGACATTTTTTTATAATAAAAACAATGTTTGGAACAAATGATTCCGGAGTGGTCTCCGAAACACCAGAGTACGATTCCGAACCATGGTTCTGTAATAAATTTTACTTGTTTTTTTTCTTTTTTTTGTTTTTTGTGTAACATGTGTTTTGTTCTTTTAGTATAAGTTTTGGTTTTATAAAATGTAAAATGCATCTGTAATCTTAAAATCAACAAACAACTAATAAATAAATAAAGTAAAGAGATTTGTTTTAAGTAATATTACAATGTTCAAATAATCTTTGTCTATGTCCCCAAAAAAATTCCGCTAGTCGTTTTCGAAATTCCATAGCCCATGGACCGGTTTTACCCTCTATTATAATCGATTTCCCGATGATTGTCACACCCCTGACCGAGGAGGCAGAACACATCGGGCTATGCAACTAAGTTCATGGATCACAGGTAAACTAAATATATAGCACAAGTACAACAATAAACACAATAGCATTCGTGTTCCATCTTGATATTTGAATACAAGGTTTTTTGTTTTTTTACAGATAGTAATAGTACATGAATTGCCTTAACAGATAGGCAGATAACAACTAGTAAACTATGTCACCTGTAATCCAATCCGTCTTGAATGTCTGTTTAGTGATTTCCTAAGAATACATGTAGTTTTGAAGGTCAACACAAGGTTGGTGAGAGTTACAGGTTTTCTGTTAACAGCAGTAATACTTTTAAAAAGTATAAAAAGTATTCTCTTTGTAAGTATAACAATACTTAAATATTGGGTTCGTAAAGAGCCTTTGCCAGCCAAAATGTATCTTTGTATAAGTAAACCCATACTTAAAACTATGTTTGTAATGAATCTTTGAAAGCTAAAATGTATCTTTGTATAAGTAAATCCATACTTACTGTATTTGTAATGAATCTTTGAAAGCCAAAATGTATCTTTGTATAAGTAATCCATACTTAAAATAGTTTCGAAAGCAACCAAGCCCATGGTTTGTAGTGAGAGAGATAGAGAGATTCCAGTTAATGTTTATAGTGAGTCCTATAACCGAGCTATGTGACTGAATGTACCCCCTACAATAGTTCATTGGACGTTGTAGTAACAATTGTCGACACTTATCACTCGCTTCGATTAATCGGTCGGGGTTGTAGCTAGCAACCGTAGTTGGGGATGTCAACCCCATATATATGTATGCATATGTATCTCTCTCCGAAGATTAACGATTATAGTAGTGTGGGTGTGCTAAGTGTTTAGACTCAGCAAATAAATATAGTCTCACTAAAAAGCTCATAACTAAAGTATGTGAATAGCTCTCAGCCCTAACTTAATTGTGGTTAAGTCACTAGTCAAAATGAATTTCATTGTATAAAGTTTATAAAAGCCGAGTATGCTCGATATGTATGTAAAAGTGTAATATACTCGATTTTATAAGAGGTACGTTTCCAAAGTAATGAACATATTTACATGCATAAACGTTATGTATTTAAACATATAAATATACATGCATAGTAATAACTTGAATCCTTGAAATACTACAAAGTTTTATGATAGGCGTTTTATGACATACAATGTCACATAAATCATATATTTTTGTATCATGTAGCATTTGTTGTGTGGACTAGTTATTTCACGATAAAATAACCATAATACGTATACAGAAAGTTCATACTAGTTTATTTGTAACAATATGTTACATTGTTAAATAATGTTTTTATAAACTAGTGTTATTGTATTTCCGTATAAAAGGTTAATATGTTTGTATAATCAAAGTATATAGGCACATGTATTCCCCCCCCCCCCCCCCGAAATAATTAAAAACACTAAAAATGGGTCGTAAGCACTCACCCTTGAAGCATGAGTTCGAGTTTTTCAGAGTTAGTTTATTTTTGGGAAGCTTGACGTGAGAAACACGAAAAACCATAATTCTTGGACCTTGAAATACTTTCTGGACCGTTTCTTAACGAATTTAAACTATTGGGGACTGTTTGGTAATTTAATTAACCAAAATAGGACTGCTTTGGTTAAAATAAACAAAGGGAGGGAGTGAAATGGTTTAAATTGAATAAATGTTTGAGTCTTGGACTAATATTGTTAGGAAATCTCAATGGGAGGGGCTGTTTTGTTTAAAATACACCAAAGTTTTGGGGAAAGGACTCATTTTGAATAAAGGGTTCAACAGAGGGGTTTAATGTGTTCATTTTATAGAATCCAGATGATTTAGGGCTTTTTGTGCCCGTTTCCATTCGTTGATCAGGCAAAGGAAAAGAACGAACGAAGTAATGAGGGAAAACACGACGAACATGAAGGAACGACACTGATACGGACGATCGACGATGGTGAGAAATCATGAGGGCGTGCATGCCGCTACTCTGGAAATCTTGGTTGATCGACCGTGAAGAGGGAGGCATTTCCGCAGTCGACGAGACCGAAGCAACGAAGGGGACGGAGGAGAGAGCTTGTTTTCGTTCTCGTCCGACTGCGAGGTGCGAAGGAAATAGGAGTCTGAAGGGATTCCGGTAAGGCATCATGAGCAGCAGCAGCGACGAAGACAAGATCCTCGTAGATCGTCGATCGATAGGGATAGAATAGAGAATGCGAGGGAGAAAAGGGGTTCGGTGGTACTGGGCAAGCAACATCATCAGCGCAGGTGGTGTGTTTGGTAGCAGAGCTCGACGGGAAGAAGGGCAAATGCAAGGGGTGAGGCCAGAAGAGGTTTTGTCGGTCTGGTGGGTGTTGCTCAAGGAGCTTCTCGACTTCTCTACTAAATGATCTATTTAGAACTATGGGTTTCTCTGCTACGATGGTAACAAAGCTATTCGTTCTTTGTTCTTCATTGGGTTTAGGCAAACTAGGAAAATATGAACGTTATCCCATATTTTTTTAAGTATTTTTTAAAATGTATATGTTGTTTTGGATTGATATAAGGTTTCTAAGGTACTAGGTTTCTGCAGCGAATCTTGAGAACATCTTTCAATCTCTAAAACTTTCAACCATTGTAGTCTGTCATACTCCTTGCCCAAGGTTGGTTGTGCACCGGCCCGACCATAAATAACATAGGCGTACGTTCCAGGTGTATTTATGGTATGAATGTACGATACTAACCTTAGTTGAGACGTTTGACCTAAAAGGTTGAGCTGGTAGTTTTAGTTGCAGGTATGTTAGATTTTTATTAAGTGTTCTCATCGCAAGTTAGGGTATATATAACTCTTATATATTATTGTTGGTGGGGTTTGCAGCATTATTAAATTTTGTTTTGTACTCCAAGACTACCAAATACAACCGAGGGCCAGACAGGAAATACCAGAGGGCAAGACCATTTTGGCAATTAATCTGTTCTGAATCCAGCAACCCTATGCGACCCTTCAAACCGGATTCCCCCTACTATAAGTAGCCAAGAAATAGTGTAATTAATATTAATAATACTTTTATTAGAAGATAGTTTCGATAGTTGTATTCCTCTTTCGAGGATACGAGTTCTCTATAGCCAATTTAGCTTTGATACCAATCTGTCACAACCCCGGCCAAGGCGGCGGAACACGTTGGGTTGTGCGACTAAGTTCATGGATCACATGCAACTGAATATATAGCACAAGTACAACAATAAACAAAATAGCATTCGTGTTCCATCTTGATATTTATATACAAAGTCTTTTTATAGATAAAAATAGTACATAAATTGCCTTAACAGATAGACAGATAATGCATCAGCTAGTAAAGTATGTCACCTGTAATCCAATCCATCTTGAATGTCTGTTTAGTGATTTCCTGAGAATACATGTATTTTTGATATATATGGTCGATATATATGTAAAAGTATAATGTACTAGCGTTTATAAGAGGTGCGTTTCCAAAGTAAGGAACATATGTACATGCATAAACTTTATGTATTTAAACATATAAATATACATGCATAGTAATAGCTTGAATCCTTTAAATACTAAAAAACTTTATGATAGGCGGTTTATGACATACAATGGCACATAAATCATATAGGTTTGTATCGTGTTGCATTTGTTGTTTGGACTAGTTATTTCACGATAAAATAACCATAATACGTGTACGAAAAGTCCATACTAGTTTATTTGTAACAATATGTTACATTGTTAAATAACGGTTTTATAAACTAGTCTTATTGTATTTTCGTATAAAAGGATAATATGTTTGTATAATCAAAGTATATAGGCACATGTACTCACCCTCGAAATAATTTGAAATATTAAAAAGGGGCCGTAAGCACTCACCCTTGAAACGTGAGTTCGAGTTGTTCAGAGTTCGTTTATTTTTCGGAAGCTTGACGTGAGAAACCGCAAAACCATAATTCTTGAACCTTGAAATACTTTCGGGACCATTTCGTAACGAATTTAAACTATTGTGGATTGTTTGGTAATTTAATTAACCAAAATAGGACTGTTTTGGTTAAAATCAAGGTTGTAGAAAACGTTAGACGTTAGTTAGTTGGTGGACTGGGGTCTGGGGATTAATCGTCTAGGCGGGGATTAATCGGGGATCATTAATTATTAAGAAAATTATTCAAAAATTTATAAATCTAACTTTAATCGTAAGCATATAAATAAATAAGCATAAAAGTTTAATAATAAGTTTAACAAGCAAAACAATTTATCATCCAATTAATAAGAAAAGTTATTCAAATTTTAATATATATTAAGAAAAGAAGTAAATTTAGGTATTTGTATATTTGAAAACATAGAAATTTTGAAAATTTTGGAGAAAAACTTTAAAATTTAATTTTTCAATTTTTTTTATATATTAGTTGAACATTGAAATACTATAAACTTTTGAAAATTTGAAAATTTTGATTTAATATTTAAAATTTTGAAAATTTGGAAATTTGACCGATTAGGCCGCCTAGGACCGATTAGGTCTCCTAGGATCGATTAGAACCGTCTAGCTCCAACTTTGACCCCTTTTGACTAAAACCGATTTAGCCGACCGATTAGCCTTAATATTCGGTTGAAGACCGCCTAGCGATTAATCCCCGATTAGTCGGCTGCCTAGACCGATTTTTACAACACTAGTTAAAATAAATAAAGGGAGGGACTGAAATGATTTAAACTGAATTAATGTTTTAGTCTTAGACTGATATTGTAAGGAAATCTCCATGGGAGGGGCTTTTTTGTTTAAAATACACCAAAGTTTTGGGGAAAGGACTCATTTTGAATAAAGGGTTCAATAGAGGGGTTTAATGTGTTCATTTTATAGAATCAAGATGATTTAGGGCTTTTTGTGCCCGTTTCCATCCGTTGATCGGGCAAAGACAAAGAACGAACGAAGCGCTGAGGGAAAAAACGATGAACACGAAGGAACGAGACTGATATGTACGATCGGCGATGGCGAGAAATCACGAAGGCGTGCAGGCCGCTACTCTGGATGTGTTGGTCGATTAATCACGAAGAGGGAGGCATTTGTAGGGTCGACGAGACCGCAACAACGAAGGGGATGAAGCAGCAAGATTGTTTTCGTTCTTGTCCGGGTGTAGGTGTGAAGGAAAGAGGAGTCCGAAGGGAGTCCGGTAAGGCATCACGAGCAGCAACAACGACGAAGACGAGATCCTCAAAGATCGTCGATCGATATAGATATAATAGAGAATGCGAGGGAGAAAAGGGGTTCAGTGGAACAAGGCAAGCAGTAACTTCGGTTTGAATAAACTTAGTTGCACATATAGGCACGATACATACTAGACTTAGTAACTAGAAGCTAAATTATTGTTGGATTAGGTGTCTAAGCCCATAACTATAATTGGTATGTACTTGACCCGATAGTAGGATGGTCCTTTTGGGTTGCCTTCATCGGAGCAATTTGATAGGATGGATATTTGAGAAAGAGGTTATTTGTGATTTATTAATATTTTATAAGAATAATATATTAATTGAGAAATCATATTATTTAATTGGTATTGGTCAAGAATTAATTTGGAATTAATTTAGTGATCAAAAGAGACTAATTAAATTAACGGGGACTGATTAAGTAAATCAGTATTACATATAGTTTAGGCTAATGATCCATATTGATTAGGATGAACTAATTTTATGGGGGACTCCATCAAGACTTAGTCCAAAGGTCTTATCATATGGATTACTGCACTAAAGGCCCAAGGAAGTGAATTAGGGTTTACAAAAGAAACCCTAGGAATTCCACACTATAAATGTAACCCCTAGCATCACCAAAAAGGCCCCTAAGAGTTCGAAGAAGAACCCTAGCCGTTTTTGTGTGCCTCCTAACCTCTCTCTCATTATCCTCCATTTGCATATGGTGGTTGTGACTTATTAGAGTCATCACATTTGAGGTGCTAAGCTCTTGAAAGGCCAAGTTCTACAAGTTACAACGAAGAGGTAATCATCTAATTCGTTTTTATGTTTCAAATATCAACGTTGTATGCTAGTTAGGCTTCATGCTTTGGAAAATGAAAAATTGCATGTATAACTAGAGAAAACTTAGATCCAAAGCATTAGGGTTGTATGTGCACCATAGGAGTGTTATAGTACTTAAAACCCAACAGTGGTATCAAAGCCAGGTTGTTTTCAGTTATATTGATGCATTGGTTAATTGTTCAAAGTTGAATAAATTGGAAAACTGCCTTCAGACTGCTGGACTCGATGAGTCCCATGAGTGGACTCGACGAGTTGGATCATATGGTGATGAACTTGACGGGTCCGTACCCTGGCTCGACGAGTTGGACAGTCTGGTGGCAGATTTTTCGAGTTTTTGGCCAGTTTTTGGATTAGGATCATTACCGCAAACTGTTTTGACTTATAAAAATCTTTTTTTTTATGGTAAGGTAATGATTATCCTCATCCAACTAAAAGATAAATTGTCAAATTTTAAGATAATTACTGTGACAACCGTCAAATTTCGGTCAATTCAAAGTCAACAAGTCAAACCGCTCAACTCCAATAACCCTTGTATGCTAGGGTTTACGTTATGTAATCACTATACAATTCGCTATTTTAATGAGAAATCATCATTTGGAAAGTTCATGTGTTTGATTTTCCTTAGCCTTAACAAGTGCTAAACAACGAACCAAAGCGATAAAACACTATTACACAATCATCGGGATTGTGTAAGACACTAAAACACGGTTTAATGGGGTTTACGAACCTTGCGTTGTGAAGCCGGACACTCAAATTAATCACAAACGAAACCTCTCTAAATCGTTTTCACTCTATCTCTTTCTATTTGAAATCTCTCCCAAATCTCTCCCAAATCTCTCTCAAAAGTTACTTTAACTTTTTGTAATCATTTGGGTCATCTCGACCCTTGACCGGGTCAAAAATCGCTTGAAACGGGGTAAAAACGAGTAAAATAGCTTTAAGGATCCGAAACCGAAGCTTCTGGACCGAAGCCTCGCATCCGAAGCCTCGCATCCGAGGCCTCTGATCCGAAGCGAGGGTCCGAAGGTCCGAAGCGAGGGTCCGAAGGTCCGAAGGTCCGAAGCGAAGGTCCGAGGGTCCGAAGTCCGAAGCGATTTACCGGTTTTTCGACTACGACTTCGTTTTAACTCCGTTTTTCATTATTTTAACGTGGGATTTTCACCCAAAACTTTATTTTATAAACTAAGGCCCCAAAATATATAAATCTCCAGGGTTTTTATAAAATATATTAAAAGAATTGGTGATTGAACTAATTATTGAGGGAATATTTGCTTTTCCTTAATTTATGGCAAAAGCAAACCACTACCACCTCACTCTATGATTAGCCACTCTTTCCCACTACCCCTTGTCTCCTTAGTGGACCTTTACAGCCAATCTCCAGCTCTTCCCACGTTCTAAGAGCTGGAGGATTGATCCTCTCTCCTCATTCTCCATAAAACTCTTTCATTCTACACTTAGCAACCAAGAACACTCTCCAAAATTCTCTCATCTTTTCTCTTAACTTCAAGAACTTCAAGGCTTTCTCCAGGGATTTCTTTCTTCAATTAGTAAGTATCTTCATCATTCATATAATTATTAAACTCCATTCTACTCAAATCATTGATATCTTACACAAGTTCCATCTTATTCGGTGTTAGATTCTCGAATCATCAAGACATCTTCTTAGTGTTCTTGAGTTGAACACTTCCTCTCTCTCACTTTCATCTACTGAAACCACATAAGGTGAGTTCATACCCGTACACTTACATGTTTTTCTTAAGTTTTAAGGGGGGAATACAAGTAAAATCATCAAGAACACAATTAAACTTTTTCTAACAGATTACATCAGAAAAGATGGACGTTAATCACGGACTGTTTTGGTCAACTTAAATATTTTAGTTTTCAAAACTGTTTCAGGTGCAAGTAGTTCAAACTCTTAGCTTTAAAATGGCTACTTGCACATCTCCATATGATGTTTTTACAATTTATGGTGATTTTTACAAAACTGTCTGTCATTTCAGAGGCAAACCCGGACCTGTCTGTGATTATGAACATTTTCACCTCTGTTAGAGATCACTAAAAATCATGATAAAATTTACGAACAAACTAGACTCATATTCCAAACTCTCAAAATTTGCGGATTTGGATTTAGAGCTTTGATGATTTTTCTATAAATTTTCTAAGAACGGTAACAGAAACTGTTTTTAACGAAAAGTTGCTGTTAATTTCATATCACCTTGTAACATGTTGAGCAAGGTGTATATCTTTATGTGATTATATGTTACTGCAATATATGACATTTTGTCTTAATATTTAGACACACATCAGTTTACAAATGGATTTGGTCATATAAAATACAAAGAATAACAAGTGATTATAATCAAAGTACAATAGATACATTCAAACATTAAATAAACTATTTTGAATATAGTTTGCATACATTACCACGTACTACCCTTGGTTGATAAACTATAATAGGTATAGTTTATGATACATTACATAACACATACATTTAAAAAGGGTACATTTATACAAAGGATATTTTCATTAAGCAAGGTACGGCCATACGGTACCAAATTTTCATAACACGTAATTCCGTTAATGACTTTGTGAGACATTTACTTCAAATTACCATTAAGTCCTGTATTGTAACCAGAGTCTCCTTGAGGGAGAGCGTGATACTTGTGTATAGATCTATATTGGGTTTGACAAACCCACACCTAAACTGCATGCAACAGTTAGACCGATAGGTCTGGGGTGACAAATGTCATAACATTTCCGACGCCTGAAGAACGTCGTTTTAGGCAACCTTGGTCATAGTATGGTTATAATAAACTCACATAAAGTATTAACAAACATTGGAATTTACGGGAACTTCATTAAAATTTAACGAGTTTATGTCGATTTAAACTTGCATTGTTTTACTATAAATATGACAAATTACTTGTACATTTCGGTCTTTGGGTTTTAAGACTACATTTACACATTAAGGAAAATATTGGATTTTTCTAACACAAATACTACTTTTACAAACGAAAGGCTTTTAATAATACCAAACAAAAGCTTATGAACTCACCAACCTTTGTGTTGACACTTTTTCAAACAACATGTATTCTCAGGAAATCATTAAACAGGTAATCAAGTGCTTTTGAGGATGGGACGCTAAGGCGTCTACTATTTCATATTTTATCAACATATTGTAATTGATTCGTAAACATGTAATTCATACAATGATGTAAATTTTTTTAATTATATATATGTTGGTTGTGTTTGCTTGAATTACTATTACAATTGCTGTTATGATACTATACATGAAGTCCTCCACCCCCGGACGTTTCCGCCATCCTTGGTTTGGGGGTGTGACAGATTGGTATCAGAGCGCAGTTTATAGTGAATTAAGTATATCAAACCACATAAGATATACAAACTATAAACACAATTGGGACTAATAGTCTCTGATTTGTGCATTTTTCAAATAAATATACTTTTAGAAAATAAATGATTTTTTTTTATTAAAAGTATAAATACATGCATACATGCTCACATAGTGTCATAACTAGAAAAGCATAAAATAAAAGAAGAGGAGTTGTACATTATGGGTATGCCTTGGTATATGTAAATCAAGTCTGGGAAGGATATAGCCTGATCAACTATATCTATCCGGGAATTGACTTGCATATACCGGGGGATGGTCAGGATGGACAACAAATCTAACAAACCTAATAACATACTACAAAGGATACTTTAAGAACTCAAAACTAAACATTTACAAATACTATAGGAGTATTTTGTGTTACTATAATAAAAATATTTTATACTTTCATTTTACCTCATAACCCAATGTATTGGGTCAATAAAAAGTATAAAATCGTATGTATCGTAAACATACCGGAAAACAACGTAATAATATACTTTATGTATAAAAGATTTCTCTCCCTATAAATACACTTTTACTAAAAGTACATTGGTTTACGACTTATGCCAGAATCATGCCGCCAAGGAGAAGACCAAGACCTTCCAGCAACACAGCAACACCTCCTCCGCCGCCGCCTCCACAGTTTGATCCCGCGATGTTCCAGGCTGCAGTAACAGCAGCCGTAGCGGCCGCAATGTCGCAGATAGGGACCAACGGAGCTGGTGGTTCGGGATCGGGAGCTACACACTCTAACCACGGAGACAGTACGTGGCGTGCAAAAGAGTGTTCATACAAAGACTTCACAAATGGCAAACCCGAAAACTTCAATGGAAGCGGGGGAGTCATCGCTTTGATGCAATGGTTTGAAAAGACCGAAGTAGTCTTTCAGGTGTGCTCTTGCCCCGAAGCGAGCAAAGTTAAGTTCGCAGCCTTCACCTTCACCGGCCGGGCCCTTACTTGGTGGAACTGCCGGATTAAGTCACTTACTCTCGAAGTGGCTAGCTCCATAACCTGGGCAGAACTAAAAGCGTTGATGATGAAGGAGTACTGCCCGAGAGGTGAAATTCAAAAGCTGGAACAAGAACTTTGGAACCTCAGGATGACGGGCTCTGACCTTGAAACCTACACCACCCGATTCAATGAATTGGCTCTCCTCTGCCCAACAATGGTTACTCCGGAGGAGAAAAGGTGGAGCGATACCTTTGGGGACTGTCTCTCCACGTGCAAAGTAGTGTCCTGGCTTCAAGGCCAACTACTTTTGACAGTGCCAGGGAGCTGGCACAACAACTTGTTGACCACCGAGCCGGTCATAATACTACAACCACCACCACTGATAAATCAAAAGGAGGAAACAACAAAAGGAAGTTCTGGAACGAAAAGAAGAGCCAACCAGCACAGGACCCCGCTAAGAAGCAACAAATTGTTGCTGTCCATGCTGCCACTAATACTGTCACTACTGCTACCACTCCAGCACCACCGAAGCCATATGCGGGAAAACTACCTAAGTGCAACAAGTGCAACTTTCACCACAATGGTGCTTGTAGGGAGATGCACTGTAACAACTGCGACAGGAAGGGGCACACTGCTCGTTTCTGTAAAGCGCCGGCTCAACCAATCAACCAAGTCGCCAGTACGGGGGCAACCCGGACCTGCTACAATTGTGGAGACGCAGGTCACTTCAAAAGAGACTGCCCCAAAGCACAAGCCCCTAATGCTGGTGGAGTAGGAAGAGTCCTGGCAATAGGACATGGGGAAGCAGTCGAGGATCCCACGGTGGTTACCGGTACGTTTCTCCTCAATAACTCTTATGCATGCGTACTATTCGATAGTGGAGCGGAGAGGAGTTTCGTGAGCCACCAATATAAACATTTACTTGAACAAAATCCCCAATCACTAAAGGATACTTATGTAGTAGAAATGGCAAATGGGAAAGTAGAACGCACTAGCGATATATACTCAGAATGTACTCTCACTATAGACAACCATACATTTAAAATTGACCTGATGCCAGTCACCATAAAAAGCTTCGACGTAATCATCGGGATGGATTGGTTAGTTCCTCACCGTGCCGACATTCTATGTTACGAAAGGGCCGTTCGCCTCAATCTACCAAATGACGAAACCCTTCTCATCTATGGTGACAAACCTAGTGCGAATTTACAAATCATCTCATGCATCAAAGCCCAAAAGTATCTCCGGAAGGAGTACCACGCCTTCTTAGCCCATGTAGTAGACAAGAAACAAGACGTGAAAGACATCAAAGACATCCCCGAAGTGTGTAACTTCCCGGATGTGTTCCTAGAGGATCTTCCTGGTGTACCACTCGCACGACAAGTCGATTTCAGAATTGACTTAATACCCGGAGCTACCCCCGTAGCCAGAGCTCCATACCGCCTCGCACCATCAGAAATGCAGGAGTTGTCCAGTCAGTTGACCGAGCTTTTGAGCAAAGGGTTCATCAGACCAAGCTTCTCACCTTGGGGAGCACCAGTCCTTTTTGTAAAGAAGAAGGACGGATCCTTTCGCATGCGCATCGACTATCGGGAACTAAACAAACTCACCATCAAAAACCGATATCCTCTACCCCGAATCGACGACCTTTTCGACCAACTCCAAGGAGCAAATTTCTTCTCAAAAATCGACCTAAGGTCAGGCTACCATCAGCTACGAGTTCAAGAAGAAGATATTCCCAAAACTGCATTCAGAACTCGCTATGGGCACTACGAGTTTGTGGTGATGTCCTTCGGTTTAACAAACGCACCTGCGGTATTCATGGACCTAATGAATAGAGTGTGTCGACCCTACCTAGACAAGTTTGTAATCGTATTCATCGACGATATCTTGATCTACTCGCGAAGCGAAGAAGAGCATCGCCTACATCTACGCCAAGTGCTAGAGACACTAAGAGCGGAGAAGCTTTATGCTAAGTTCTCTAAGTGTGAATTCTGGATTAGAGAAGTGGATTTTCTTGGACATGTGGTAAGTGAGAAAGGCATACATGTGGATCCCTCCAAGATCAAGGCAATCGAGAATTGGTCAGCACCCAAGACGCCAACCGAAATTCGACAATTCCTTGGGCTTGCTGGCTACTACCGAAGATTTATACAAAACTTCTCCAAGATTGCGAAACCACTCACCACCTTGACGCAGAAAGGTGTGATATTCAAGTGGGAAAATAAACAAGAAACTGCTTTCCAAACGTTAAAACAAGCCCTATGCAGCGCACCGATCTTGTCTCTCCCAGAGGGAACCGAGGACTTCGTAGTGTACTGTGATGCTTCGAATCAAGGCCTCGGATGTGTGCTCATGCAGAGAGGGAAGGTTATCGCGTATGCATCAAGACAGCTTAAGACGCACGAGGTTAATTATACTACGCACGACCTGGAATTAGGAGCAGTGGTATTCGCTTTGAAGATCTGGAGACACTACCTCTACGGCACGAAATGCACTATCTTCACTGATCACAAAAGTCTTCAGCATATCCTCAATCAGAAAGAGCTCAACATGCGACAGAGGAGATGGGTAGAGTTGCTGAATGACTACGAGTGCGAAATTCGTTATCATCCGGGCAAGGCCAATGTAGTGGCCGATGCTCTAAGCAGGAAGGAGTACTCGGGCCGCCGAGTAAAATCCTTAACAATGACAATCCATTCCCACCTGACCATACAAATCAAGGAAGCTCAACTGGAAGCTTTGAAACCAGAAAAGGTGGCAGGAGAGACATTAAGGGGAATGGATAAAAACTTAGAAGTCAAGGATGATGGAGCACGTTATATCATGAACCGGATTTGGACACCGAAGTTTGGTGGACTCCGAGATGTCGTCATGAATGAAGCACACAAGACTTGATACTCTATCCATCCCGGGTCGGATAAGATGTATCTGGACCTCAAGAGATTATACTGGTGGCCGAACATGAAAGCTGAGATTGCTACCTATGTGAGCAAGTGCCTGACTTGCGCTAAGGTCAAAATCGAATACCAGAAACCATCCGGGCTATTACAACAGCCGGATATACCTGAGTGGAAGTGGGAACGAATAACCATGGACTTCATAACCAAGCTGCCTAAGACATCGGGCGGGCTTGACACAATATGGGTAATTGTAGACAGATTGACCAAATCAGCACACTTCCTACCAATGAAAGAAACCGACAAGATGGAGAAGCTGACTAGAACGTACATCAGAGAGATTGTACGACTCCATGGTGTGCCGATATCCATTATCTCCGATAGAGATAGTAGATTTACCTCACGGTTTTGGCAGTCCCTACAAAAATCATTGGGAACTAGGCTTGACATGAGTACGGCCTACCACCCACAAATCGACGGACAGAGCGAACGAACCATTCAAACGTTGGAAGACATGTTAAGAGCTTGTGTGATAGACTTCGGTAAAGCATGGGATACCCATCTACCGCTTATCGAATTCTCCTACAATAACAGCTATCATACTAGCATCAAAGTCGCTCCATTCGAAGCTCTTTACGGTCGCAAATGCAGATCACCCCTGTGTTGGGCTGAGGTGGGGGATACACAGCTAGCTAGAGGGCAAGTCTCTAATAGCACCCTCACTGGCCCTGAAATCATAAGGGAAACTACAGAAAAGATCGTTCAAATTCGAGAGAGACTGAAAGCGTCTCGCGATCGGCAAAAGAGTTACGCAGACAAACGACGCAAACCCTTGGAATTCCAGGTGGGTGATAGAGTACTACTAAAAGTTTCCCCTTGGAAAGGAATGATACGATTCGGCAAACGCGGGAAACTAAATCCAAGGTACATCGGGCCATTCGAAATCCTTGCTAGGATTGGGCCAGTAGCATACAAACTTCGATTACCTCAGGAACTCGACAAAGTACATCCCACATTTCACGTGTCGAACCTAAAGAAGTGTTTGTCTGATGAGACACTCGTAATACCACTCGACGAAATCAAAGTTAACGAAAATCTCCACTTCGTGGAGGAACCAGTCGAAATCATGGATCGGGAAATCAAACGAACGAAACAAAGTCGTATTCCCATCGTGAAGGTACGTTGGAACGCTAAACGAGGACCCGAATTCACCTGGGAACGCGAGGATCAGATGAAACAAAAGTATCCACATCTCTTCCCAAACTCTTGAAATCCCAGTCAAAATGAAAATTTCGGGACAAAATTCCTTCTAACGGGGGGATGATGTGACAACCGTCAAATTTCGGTCAATTCAAAGTCAACAAGTCAAACCGCTCAACTCCAATAACCCTTGTATGCTAGGGTTTACGTTATGTAATCACTATACAATTCGCTATTTTAATGAGAAATCATCATTTGGAAAGTTCATGTGTTTGATTTTCCTTAGCCTTAACAAGTGCTAAACAACGAACCAAAGCGATAAAACACTATTACACAATCATCGGGATTGTGTAAGACACTAAAACACGGTTTAATGGGGTTTACGAACCTTGCGTTGTGAAGCCGGACACTCAAATTAATCACAAACGAAACCTCTCTAAATCGTTTTCACTCTATCTCTTTCTATTTGAAATCTCTCCCAAATCTCTCCCAAATCTCTCTCAAAAGTTACTTTAACTTTTTGTAATCATTTGGGTCATCTCGACCCTTGACCGGGTCAAAAATCGCTTGAAACGGGGTAAAAACGAGTAAAATAGCTTTAAGGATCCGAAACCGAAGCTTCTGGACCGAAGCCTCGCATCCGAAGCCTCGCATCCGAGGCCTCTGATCCGAAGCGAGGGTCCGAAGGTCCGAAGCGAGGGTCCGAAGGTCCGAAGCGAGGGTCCGAAGGTCCGAAGCGAGGGTCCGAAGGTCCGAAGCGAGGGTCCGAAGGTCCGAAGCGAAGGTCCGAGGGTCCGAAGTCCGAAGCGATTTACCGGTTTTTCGACTACGACTTCGTTTTAACTCCGTTTTTCATTATTTTAACGTGGGATTTTCACCCAAAACTTTATTTTATAAACTAAGGCCCCAAAATATATAAATCTCCAGGGTTTTTATAAAATATATTAAAAGAATTGGTGATTGAACTAATTATTGAGGGAATATTTGCTTTTCCTTAATTTATGGCAAAAGCAAACCACTACCACCTCAGTCTATGATTAGCCACTCTTTCCCACTACCCCTTGTCTCCTTAGTGGACCTTTACAGCCAATCTCCATCTCTTCCCACGTTCTAAGAGCTGGAGGATTGATCCTCTCTCCTCATTCTCCATAAAACTCTTTCATTCTACACTTAGCAACCAAGAACACTCTCCAAAATTCTCTCATCTTTTCTCTTAACTTCAAGAACTTCAAGGCTTTCTCCAGGGATTTCTTTCTTCAATTAGTAAGTATCTTCATCATTCACATAATTATTAAACTCCATTCTACTCAAATCATTGATATCTTACACAAGTTCCATCTTATTCGGTGTTAGATTCTCGAATCATCAAGACATCTTCTTAGTGTTCTTGAGTTGAACACTTCCTCTCTCTCACTTTCATCTACTAAAACCACATAAGGTGAGTTCATACCCGTACACTTACATGTTTTTCTTAAGTTTTAAGGGGGGAATACAAGTAAAATCATCAAGAACACAATTAAACTTTTTCTAACAGATTACATCAGAAAAGATGGACGTTAATCACGGACTGTTTTGGTCAACTTAAATATTTTAGTTTTCAAAACTGTTTCAGGTGCAAGTAGTTCAAACTCTTAGCTTTAAAATGGCTACTTGCACATCTCCATATGATTTTTTTACAATTTATGGTGATTTTTACAAAACTGCCTGTCATTTCAGAGGCAAACCCGGACCAGTCTGTGATTATGAACATTTTCACCTCTGTTAGAGATCACTAAAAATCATGATAAAATTTACGAACAAACTAGACTCATATTCCAAACTCTCAAAATTTGCGGATTTGGATTTAGAGCTTTGATGATTTTTCTATAAATTTTCTAAGAACGGTAACAGAAACTGTTTTTAACGAAAAGTTGCTGTTAATTTCATATCACCTTGTAACATGTTGAGCAAGGTGTATATCTTTATGTGATTATATGTTACTGCAATATATGACATTTTGTCTTAATATTTAGACACACATCAGTTTACAAATGGATTTGGTCATATAAAATACAAAGAATAACAAGTGATTATAATCAAAGTACAATAGATACATTCAAACATTAAATAAACTATTTTGAATATAGTTTGCATACATTACCACGTACTACCCTTGGTTGATAAACTATAATAGGTATAGTTTATGATACATTACATAACACATACATTTAAAAAGGGTACATTTATACAAAGGATATTTTCATTAAGCAAGGTACGGCCATACGGTACCAAATTTTCATAACACGTAATTCCGTTAATGACTTTGTGAGACATTTACTTCAAATTACCATTAAGTCCTGTATTGTAACCAGAGTCTCCTTGAGGGAGAGCGTGATACTTGTGTATAGATCTATATTGGGTTTGACAAACCCACACCTAAACTGCATGCAACAGTTAGACCGATAGGTCTGGGGTGACAAATGTCATAACATTTCCGACGCCTGAAGAACGTCGTTTTAGGCAACCTTGGTCATAGTATGGTTATAATAAACTCACATAAAGTATTAACAAACATTGGAATTTACGGGAACTTCATTAAAATTTAACGAGTTTATGTCGATTTAAACTTGCATTGTTTTACTATAAATATGACAAATTACTTGTACATTTCGGTCTTTGGGTTTTAAGACTACATTTACACATTAAGGAAAATATTGGATTTTTCTAACACAAATACTACTTTTACAAACGAAAGGCTTTTAATAATACCAAACAAAAGCTTATGAACTCACCAACCTTTGTGTTGACACTTTTTCAAACAACTTGTATTCTCAGGAAATCATTAAACAGGTAATCAAGTGCTTTTGAGGATGGGACGCTAAGGCGTCTACTATTTCATATTTTATCAACATATTGTAATTGATTCGTAAACATGTAATTCATACAATGATGTAAATTTTTTTAATTATATGTATGTTGGTTGTGTTTGCTTGAATTACTATTACAATTGCTGTTATGATACTATACATGAAGTCCTCCACCCCCGGACGTTTCCGCCATCCTTGGTTTGGGGGTGTGACAATTACTAGATTATATGATAAACTAATTATTTGTATTATTTGATTTGAAATTATCTTGCTATGTTAGTAGTATTAGGTCAAATTGGTAAAAGATAAATTATATGATTAGTTTATTAGTTTAAAATTTGATCTAAATGGCTTTGAAGAGTTACAAAACATGCCATCAAGTTTTCGAATTCAAAAGACTTGGCAGCCAAAAATAATAATAATGTTGAATTAACATTATCCACATGGCAGAATGGTATGGGAGCTGACGTGGCACACTTTGTTGGCATGGTGACGTGGACAAAAGTTGGAAGGGGCTAGAATAAATGGGGAGGTCGGTTTTGGACTCCAAGAGTTGGCAATAATGGTTCCTTGATTGAAGACTTTATTAATCAAGTTGTAACCCCCCTTAATAATTAAGATAGTTAATGATTCATTTAAGTCTTGTTTAAATTCGTATTTGATCATTGTGGAGCTATATATAGCTGCCAAAGTATTGTATTTGATCATCACTTTTGAAAATGAAAAGCTTGAACATTGTTCATACCCTTAGAGTTGTTGCTTACACTCGAACTTGATCATTTGAAGGATGTTGTCCTGATCTTGATTAGAATTCAGTCAATAGGTCTTGATTGTTTTCTAGAACCTCAATCTATAGGTCTAGATTGTTGTTCAAATCTATCCCCTTTAAATTTTGTTGTTTTCCTTGTGTTCAAGTTAAATCCCTCACGGAAAAGCACCAAAAAGAGTCATTTCAGCCAAAATCACATTAAGAACCAAAGCACACAAGAGTCGTTTCAGTTACAGCCAAAAACTCGCTAAGATCCGCTGCAATTGTGCTCCAATCACTCAAGCTCACCAACGAATACGTATCATAAGTGGTATCAGAGCAAGTTTTGATGGATTAGGAAGATCCTAATTTCCTTCGCAATCTAGGAGAAGCATTGAGAAACGTAACGGAAGGTGTAAATCGAAGGCCGCCCGTTCGTGGACAACCACATGTGGAGGAATGCAAGTTGACTGAATTGCCTGAATTTTCTGGAGGAACTGATCCAGAACGTTACTTGGATTGGGAACGGAAGATCGAAAGAGTTTTCGAGTTCAGGGAGTTGGATGACAAAAAGTGCTGCAAATATGCCATTCTGAAGTTAAATGGTGGTGCCTCATTGTGGTTTGAAGGGCTTAAGGCCAAGAGAGACCGTGAAGGTAAAGATAGAATTTCTTCTTGGGAATCCTTGAAAAGAAAATTACGAAAAAGATATGTACCTCTAAACCATCGACTAACCACCTACAAAAAAATTGCTGATCTGAGACAAGGGAAACTGACCGTGGGAGAGTACATAGATGAGTTTGAGAAGTTGGCATTGATGGGTGATATAGAAGAGATAGAAGAGGAAAAAATGTCACGTTTCCTTCATGGCCTGAATTTTAACATCTCCAATACCATGGAGTTGTATCCCTATGCAGATTTTGATACACTTTGTGGCTTGTGTTTGAAGGTGGAGGCCCAATCTAAACCAAAGTATGGGAGTTCAAGTGCTGAATCGTCCAAAGTCAAGAGTTGGTCCAAAACGGAATCGTTTCCCAAGCAACCATCTTCTTCTAGTTCTATTGGTGCTTCTAGTGCTTCGGTTACTGAAAAACCCACGAACGCACACAAAGAGACCAACTTGTCCAAGGTACGATGTTTCAAATGCCAAGGGTTTGGGCATTATCAAAATGCATGCCCAAACAAAAGGGTGGTGACCTTAAGAGAGGCGTGTGAATACCGTGATGAGCTGTTGGAAGAGGAACGGATGAATAGCATTTTTATTGAAGAATAGGAGGAAGACGAGGTGGAGGAAGAGGAAAGTTATGAAGCACCAAGGTATGACACAAACCTGGTAATAAGAACTCTAAAAACGCAAGTGGTGCAATCTGATTTTGATCAACGTGACCAGTTATTTCACACCAAATGTTTTGTCAAGGACAAATGGTGTAGTCTTATTATTAATGGTGGAAGTTGTACAAACGTGGCCTCAAGTGAAATGGTGACAAAATTAGGGCTGATCACTACCAATCACCCTAAGCCTTATGCACTCTATTGGCTAGATGATGGAAATAAGGTCAAAGTAACAAAACAGGTGAAGGTTGCTCTCACAATGGGATCTTATGAAGACGAGGTATTATGTGATGTCATCCCCATGGTTGCATGTCATATACTATTAGGGAGGCCATGACAATTTGACCGTGATGTTGTGCATAGGGGGAGGACTAACGAACATGATTTGAAGCATAATGGCAAAAAAATTGTGCTTAAGCCCATGTCCTCATCAGCCGTGAGATCCATGAGTACTAAGCAAGGAAAAAGGCCAACTCTTACCATGTTGGCTAGTGAAAAGGAAGTGGAACAAATCCTTGATCACGGGGAGGTGGTGTACATGTTGGTGGCTAAAGGAGAAGCAAAGGTTGATCGAAACGAGCGACTAGATGGTCCTTTGGCAGATTTACTTGTGAAGTACGGAGACGTTTTTCCAACGAAACTCCCACCAGGTTTACCTCCCATTCGTGGCATTGAACATCAAATTCATCTCATTCCAGGTGCCCCCTTACCAAACAAAGCAGCTTATCGTTGCAATCCGGAAGAAACTAAAGAATTACAAAAACGGATCAGAAAGCTCATGCAAATGGGTTATTTGCGTGAAAGTTTAAGCCCATGTGTCGTACCCGTTCTTTTAGTGCCAAAGAAGGATGGATCTTGGAGAATGTGTATTGATAGCCGAGCCGTGAACAACATTACCATCAAATATAGGTTTCATATCCCTAGACTTGATGATATGCTTGATGAATTACATGGAGCTGTTGTGTTTTCTAAAGTTGATCTAAGGAGTGGGTATCATCAGATCCGGATGAGAGAAGGGGATGAATGGAAGACGACATTCAAAACAAAGCATGGATTGTATGAGTGGACTGTTATGCCATTTGGCTTAACTAATGCTCCTATCACGTTTATGAGGTTGATGAATGAGGTGTAAAAGTAAAGCGGAGCATGTGAAACACTTGGAACAAATTTTTGAGACCCTTAGGATACAAAAGCTTTATAGGAAACTCGAAAATGTTCGTTTTTTGTAGATAAGGTAGTGTTTGTGGGATACGTGGTGTCAAAGGATGGAGTATCCGTGGATGAGTCTACGATTGAAGCAATTAAATCTTGGCCCATTCCAACCAACGTTTCTGAAGTGAGATCTTTTCATGGTCTTGCCTCTTTTTATAGGAGATTTATTCGTGATTTCAGCACTATTATGAGTCCTATTACGGGTTGTTTAAAGAAAGGTGCCTGTGCATGGGGGAAGAGGCTCAAAAGGCATTTGAAAAGGTGAAGGAGTTGTTGTGCAATGCCCCGGTGTTGGCACTTCCTGATTTTTCACAGCCCTTTGAAGTAAAATGTGTGCTAGTGGTGTGGGCAATGGTGCGGTGTTGATTCAAGGCAAGCGACCCATAGCCTATTTTTCAGAAAAATTGAATGGTGCAAGGATGAATTATTGTACGTATGACAAAGAATTCTATGCAATTGTGCATGCTTTGGACCATTGGAGTCACTATTTACGTGCTACTCATTTTGTGTTGCATACCGATCACGAATCTTTAAAGTACATTAATGGACAGCAAAAACTTAGTACACGACATGCTAAGTAGGTGGAATTTCTCCAATCATTCCATTTCTCATCAAAATACAAAGATGGAAAAAGCAACGTGGTGGCTGACGCGTTGTCTAGACGATACACTTTGTTGGCTACTCTTGATGTCCGTTTGTTGGGATTTGAAACACTCAAGGATTATTACGCCTCTGGTCCAGATTTTGGAGAAACCTTTTTAAAATGTGCAGGTGGTCCCATTGGATAATACATGGTGCAAAATGGGCTTTTGTTTAAGGGCAATTGCCTTTGTGTGCCTAAACATGCCATAAGGGAGTTGTTGATTCGAGAAGAACATGGTGGTGGTTTAGCGAGGCACTTTGGGGTGGCAAAAACGTTGGAGGTGCTTCGTGAACATTTCTTTTGGCCCAAGATGTTGGGGGATGTAACCAACATAATTAGCAAGTGTGTGACGTGCCATATGACCAAGACTTCTTTTAAACCTGGTGTGTACACTCCTTTACCAATTCCCAATCACCCTTGGGAAGATGTTTCCATGGATTTCATTGTAGCATTACCGAGAACACAACATGGCAAAGATTCAATCATGGTGGTGGTGGATCGTTTTTACAATATGGTTCACTTTGTTCCTTGTCACAAGACGGATGATGTTAGTATGGTGGCTGATTTGTATTTCAAAGAGATTGTACGCTTACATGGCATACCAAAAACTATAGTTTCTGATCGTGACTCTAAAATTTTGAGTTACTTTTGGAACACATTGTGGAGAAAGGTTGGGATGAAACTGTTATTTACCACATCTCATCACCCACAAACTGATGGGCAAACGGAGGTAACTAATAGAACCTTGGCCACGTTGTTAAGGGGTTTGGTTGGCAAAACACAAAAGGATTGGGATACTAAATTGGCACATGCTGAATTTGCATACAGTCGTTCTCCTACATATGCAACAGGACACTCTCCATTTGAGGTTGTTTATGGTGTCAACCCATACACACCTTTGGATTTAATTCCATTACCAAAGGGTGAATGAGTCCATAAAGATGCAAGTGAAAAGTTGAAATCTATGTTGAAGCTTCATCAGCAAGTTCGTGAAAAGATCCAGTCCGTCAATGAAATTTACAAGCAAAAATCAAACAAACATAGACAACCAATAGTGTTTGAAGAAGGTGATTTAGTTTGGTTACATATGAGGAAAGATCGTTTTCCTAATAAACGAAAGAACAAGTTAATGCCCAAGGCGGAAGGTCCTTACAAGGTGATTGGAAGAGTGAATGATAATGCCTACAAGCTAGAGTTACCTGGTGATTATGGAGTTCATGCAACCTTTAAAATAGGAGATCTTTCCCCATATCTGGATGATGATGGCCTGCTGGAATTGAGGTCAATTCCTTTTCAAGGGGGAGGAGATGATACGGACTTGGCAGCCAAAAATAATAATAATGCTGAATTAACATTATCCACATGGCAGAATGGTATGGGAGCTGACGTGGCACACTTTTTTGGCATGGTGACGTGGAGGGAAGTTGGAAGGGGCTAGAATAAATGGGGAGGTCGGTTTTGGACTCCAAGAGTTGGCAATAATGGTTCCTTGATTGAAGACTTTATTAATCAAGTTGTAACCCCCTTAATAATTAAGATAGTTAATGTTTCATTTAGGTCTTGTTTAAATTCGTATTTGATCATTGTGGAGCTATATATAGCTGCCAAAGTATTGTATTTTGATCATCACTTTTGAAAATTAAAAGCTTGAACATTGTTCATACCCTTAGAGTTGTTGCTTACACTCGAACTTGATCATTTGAAGGATGTTGTCCTGATCTTGATTAGAATTCAGTCAATAGGTCTTGATTGTTTTCTAGAACCTCAATCTATAGGTCTAGATTGTTGTTCAAATCTATCCCCTTTAAATTTCATTTTTTTCCTTGTGTTCAATTTAAATCCCTCACGGAAAAGCACCAAAAAGAGTCATTTCAGCGAAAAGCACGTTAAGAACCAAAGCACACAAGAGTCATTTCAGTTACATCCAAAAGCACGTTAAGGTCCGTTGCAATTGTGCTCCAATCACTCAAGCTCGCCAACGAATAAGTATCATTTTTATGGTAAGGTAATGATTATTCTCATCGAACTAAAAGATAAATTGTCAAATTTTAAGATAATTACTAGATTATATGATAAACTAATTATTTGTATTATTTGATTTGAAATTATCTTGGTATATTAGTAGTATTAGGTCAAATTGGTAAAAGATAAAATTATATGATTAGTTTATTAGTTTAAAATTTGATCTAAATGGCTTTGAAGAGTTCCAAAACTTGCCATCAAGTTTTGGAATTCAAAAGGTCATGGAGAGTTACAAACTTCTCATCAAGTTTTGGAATCCAAAAGGTTATGAAGAGTTTCAAAACTTTCCCTCAAGTTTTGGAACTTGAAAAGTCTTAATTATGAAATATTAAGGACCAAAACCCTAGTATTTTAAATGTTTTAAATACAACCTTTTAGTTTCATAACTTACATTTAGAATTAAAAGTTTTTAATTATGACTTTGTTGATAATTAATTAAAAGATTAATTAAAAGAGCATTAATAAATCCATAATAAAAAGGTTTAATGTTTAGATGAATTAAAAGTCTAATTTTTATTTAAAAGATTAAACCTCCTAGTATTTTAAATGTTTAAAATACACCCTTATACTATATAAATTTAAAAGTCTAATATATTATATATGTATAAATTAAAAGTCAGTCTTACCGTTAGTAGGCCTCATTCACGAAGCCGGTCTATAAGGGGTGTTTATGGAAGCGGCCTGTAAAATGACCGCCATTGGGTATCCACTCTTACCCACCGCACCCTTGACCAGTGGAGGGTCGTTAGCCGAACGGGTAAGATAGGACACAAACTTTCATTAATAAGTATAATGAAATACTAGTAACTAAATGTTTTATAAATTCCCAAATCTTAGTTACTTAGGAAAAATGTAGATTTGGTGCTAATCCATGAAATTGCACATTGCACCTTATTGGTCGTTAGTGGAGCGTGTGTGGTTAACCGGCACTCTAATTTGGGACTAATGTAGGACGACAATGGGTAGCTCGGAGATTATAATAGATCAATGGAGCGTGTGTGGTTAACCGGCACATTGATTGGGTGATAAATGTCTTCGAGAGTACCAAGCTAAGTTGCATGGTTATTCACACCTTGTTTGTGATCCTCGGTATCTCAGTCACAAACTTGAAGGGCATAATCGAGATTAAACATGCCATTGAAAAGTTCAATGAATCTCAAACAATCTAGGAATTTGAATTCATTTAAAACCTAATGTTCACTTTCGTTTTTCATGGTGGAAATTGGTAAATCGGCATTTACCTTCCTTCAAATATTTTGGAAATGGATTACGGCATCCCTCTTCCAAATTGTAAAATATTTTGTTGGGTCCTAACCTTAATATTTCATTTGGGTGTTATATTAAGGACTTAAATCAATTAACTTGAATTTCTCCCTTGTAGATGTCTAATTCTGAAAACTATGGTCTTCCCAAATCTTTTGAAAATAGCTTCCCTCATGAAGATGATGTTCCACGCTTCGATCATGAAAATGGAAATCATTCTTCACTTCCTCCACCTCCTCCAATTATTCTCCCTGACCCACATGTTCGTCGACTTGAAAAGTTCAAGATCACTCAAGCCCTATTGGCAAGCAAACATGAAGATGGAAAGTCTGTATGTGCTCACGTCTTGGACATAAAGTTGCATATTTACAGGTTGGGAATGTTGGGTGTCATGTTCCCAAGTAAGCTGGCTGTTGACTTGGTTCTTCATTCACTTCTTAAGTCATATAGTTAGTTTGTTAAAGACTACTATGTGACAGACCACGACGTGACCCTTATCGATCTTACTTATTTTCTTATTGTTGCTGAATCGACAATGATTTGGCGCACTGGTAAAGCAAACTTGATTGGAAGATCTACTTCCCAAACTTAAATGGAGATTGAGAATGGCGAGATTGGAAGTCCAGAAAAGCTTTCTCTTCCCAATGGAAATGGATTAGCCAAGGTCAAACCGTTTGACCAAATGGTAAAGAGAAAGGCAAGTTTTTGTTTGTCCCGTGTAACATTCCGATAGAGTCTGTTTGTTTCTGTTTCCAAGAGAAGGGGCATTGATTGTGAAGCTGCCCTGACTACCTAAGAGATCTAAGAGATGGTAAAATCAAATTGTATGGTTGTACTTCAGGTAAGTTCACTATCTAACTCTATTAAGTTCCTACTTATATATTCTTAATACTTGATGTGATAAGATTGCATTTTGATGTTTTGTAGGATCAAAGAAGAGAAATGAAGCTTGAAATAAGAGTAAGCTGATTCTGATCGCGAAGAGATGGGTTTCGATCGCATGGTTCGATGATCAGGTTTTTTGAGCTGCTGCTTAGGAGTTATGATAGATTGCTTAGGAATAGATAACAACATAGTTTTCATTTGTATTTGCATTGTAAGGACAAGTTTTTCCGTACTTATATAAATAAAGAAATTTTGATTTTATTTTATATTTCCTTGCAATGGCATTTGTGAAAATTGTTGTTTATATGTTTCTAGTAATAGAAATATCGAAAATGGTTTGATTGTTAGTTATATCAATTGTGGTAGTGTCGTAATTTTCTAAGTAAGGAAAGATTCCCATCGCCCAAGTTTCAATTGGATAGAAACCTGGAATCATATGATGTATGAAAATCTTGGTACTTGGGAAATTAAGACTAATTCCTTGTTTACATATGTATGTAAGTCAAGTGAAAGATGAAAGGATCTAGTACATATTGATGAGTACTAGTCAGGTCCCCCACAAAGGACGATAAAGTATATTTGTCATGATTTACTGAAAGTTCAGTAAATATGGTTATGCTTTCAAGATTAACTGTAATTCTAATACCTTGAAAAGTTTCAATGTATAGCAGAACGAATAAGAAGAATCAATTAGGTAGAAAGATAAAATTTTCTCCAATATGAAAGGAAAGGAAAGAACTTTAGTATCGTGTTTTATGATCATCCTAATGATTATGGAACCATGTCTCAATTTATACTCTAAGGACACCTTAGTGCACTTGCATAACTAAGATGAGGAATCAAGAATTGTTGAAATGGTTAAATAAAAAAGGTGAGTCATACTTCGTTCCAAAATCGAGTCTTAGAGTCATACTCCAAGATTGTGCCTTGAGTGATATAATCTTAATTAGGTTTATAACACATCATGAAATGTGAATGGTGTCTTACTCTTGCACATTTGAAATTGGTAATTGTGACGTCTTGGATAAGACAAAGACCAACTAAGACCAATTATGTGATATGTTTTTCTTAATAAGAACTCACACTAACTCTTGAATATTTGATTGTCGAGAAATGTTCCTTGACGGAGAATCTTATATGTCAAGAGGTCAGTGGGAGTCTTAATGGTCCCGAATAGCTTCAGGAACTAATCAAGAATAAACCTATTGTTTATCACTAGCACACGACTTAAGGTTTATAACCTATCGTGTTGACATATTCTTGTTTCTGTGCCTAATCCAGTTAGTTTGACTATAGATGTAAGTTCTATGAGTTCTCATTTGAATGCATAAGGCAAAGCACATTGATCAATGGAAAGTACATTGATTTGTATAGGTGAGCTGCTCAACAACATGGAAGCAATGGTAGGACCATTGTGCTAATAGATGGCAAGAAATTAAGATTGAACTAGTTCAGTCCATATGAGTTTGGATTTGTCACAAACCTTGTCTTGTGATTATGGTTCACATGGATAGGAACACATGCACCATTAAATCTAAGTGGTAAAGGTTTCTCTCCGCTTCATGAAAATGATTGTGAGGAAATGCTTTCGCTAAGTAGATTTTAAAGAGATTACAGTTGTGTTAATTGCATTCTCAAATTCAAATATGATTACAACATCCCTCTTCATAATTCGAATTGTGAGAAATGACATAAAAAGTTTGAACATTCGGGACTTACTGCTGTAAGTTCTAAAATTGTTTAGACACACATGTGAGCTTTCTAATGAAAGGTGTATAAGATTGTGAAGTCTAAATAAAAGACTTTTCGAAGCACCAAGTATCAGAAATCTAAACTTTGGAAAGAAAGTCAATAAGTATTGATTTCTAGAAGTCCAACTGATTTCTAGGTACATGCCAAAGTTAGTGGGAGCATAAGTGTTATGCTTGTAAGAATGTAATTATTATGCTAGTGGGAGCACAATTATTACGTTAATTATTACGAGTTAGCAATGCTAATTATAGAAGACGAAAGTTTGGAAAGTTGAACAGTTTGAAAAAATTGTTTTGCTATAATTAAGGGAGAGGAACTCATACTTCATTTCAAATCCAAAAGCTTAGATTGAGATTTTAATAGAATTTAGTCATGAACATATACGAATGTTATGATGAAATGATTCAACATAAGGAAATTATATATATGGAAATGTTATAGCGAGAGACTAGTAAAGTATCATGTCTTTATGTAAGAAATTATGAATCGTGTCTAGGGCATCAAGAAGGAAAATGGACCAGAACCGTATATGACCAAAGTTGTTAAACAACTGTTAAGGACAATCCAAGGTTCGCCAAATATTGGTTGCTTATGGACAATTGGTAGTATAGTAATGGATGGACCATATTGACATGATTATGAATAGATAGGATTGTCACATGGCAAATATGGAAATGTTTCCATAATGAGAGTTGGATATTAAGAATCTATGTGTAAGTTAGAAACTTTAATGCAAGAAGGATGTTCAAAGGAATGTACTTTGAATATGAGATTTCGTATCTATGGAATTGTCCTGTAACAATCTCCAGTGGAGTAATTTGTAATATCATTGTCCAAGTCTCTGTGACTTTGGTGCATTGACATTACAAAAGGATCATTGTATGATAGTTTAGAATCTAACACATTCTAATAGTGGCAAGAATTTCGTATTCTTACACTTACGATAAGGATTTGGAATTGTGAAATGAGTGTCATTGGAAATGTTTATAATTGATCTATTTCACAAAGTAAGGACCATAGGTAGACATAGTGTGCATGCTTGGAGCATGGGATAACTATTGTTTTAATTCAAGTATTAAGTTGATTAGGCGAAACATTATACATTGAATAATGTGTAATCAATATGGTGATTAAATAATAAGTATTTTATTTATATTCAAAAGTTTTGAGACCATATTGGATTCGATTATTCTTGTGTTTCACATCGCATGTTTTACTTCCCGAATAACTAGGTTATTCAAACATCCACAGTCAATCATACTTTGGAAGTAAGTAATGAGGTAAGACTGTCATGAATCCGACTGTAGATTGTCTAAGTGCTTAGACATAGCACAAGTTTGTTGCAGTGTTCATGAGTACTCCTGTAATAACATTTGAGTATTGGGTTAAACCCACGCTCATTTAAATCACTTCATGGATTTTATCAAGAGTGATTATGAGAAGATAATATATTATATTCTTGAAGCAGAGACATATGAGTTGTAGTTTACGAGTCGGTTGCACATTGATGATGCGTAAACGCACCAGTAACTTGGTGTTATAAAATGTATTGTTGCGTGTGATTTGATGAGTAAATTGAGCAAGCATATGAATCGAAGTTTATCCATTCCTTTTACCCTAAGAGCGATAAAAGCGATATCTGTGGGCCCCCTCGATGATTTAGTGATGACACCCTAAGCGCTTGGCCAAGCCTGGACTAATTTGATCTGTTCAATTAGTCAGTCATCATCAATTGGAAATCGGGAAACAACACATGAACAGAGAGAATGATTATAATCCATGTCTTAGTTCATACGATATCTTCTAGAATGGAGGAATATATGATCCCTTATCTAAAGGACGCGTTATTGATCACAGTTGACAACAGCTTTTTGAGAGCTATGATTGCTAGTCGGTTTTTGAAGTCGTACTTACAGTTATAGTTATTAGACTTATCCAAGTGGGAGACTGTTGGATTAGTTATCTAAGCCTATAACTATAATTGGTATGTACTTGACCCGATAGTAGCATGGTCCTTTTGGGTTGCCTTCAGCAGAGCAATTTGATAGGATGGATATTTGAGAAAGAGGTTATTTGTGACTTATTAATATATTATAAGAATAATATATTAATTGAGAAATCATATTATTTAATTGGTATTGGTCAAGAATTAATTTGGAATTAATTTAGTGATCAAAAGAGACTGATTAAATTAACAGGGACTGATTAAGTAAATCAGTAATACATATAGTTTGGGCTAATGATCCATATTGATTAGGATGGACTAATTTTATGTGGGTGTCCATGAAGAGTTAGTACAAATGGCTTATCATATGGATTATTGCACTAAAGGCCCAAGGAAGTGAATTAGTGTTGGCAAGTGAAACCCTAGGAATTCCACACTATAAATGTACCCCTAGCATCACCAAAAAGGCCCCTAGGAGTTCCAAGAACAACCCTAGCTGTTTTTGTGTGCTTCCTAGCCCTACTCTCATCATCCTCCATTTTCTTATGGTGTTTGTGACTTATTAGAGGCATCACATTAAAGGTGCTAAGATCTTCAAAGGCCAAGTTCTACAAGCTACAATGAAGAGGTAATCTTCCAACTCGTTTTTATGTTTCAACTATCAATGTTGTATGCTAGTTAGGCTTCATACTTTGGAAAATGAAAATTTGCATGTATATGTAACACCATAAAATTTTCAACCAAAATGTTCATTATTAATTTCATAAAAACACATGTCACATTATCGAAACTCCAATACCAGCTAACAAAGTTTTCAAAACATTATGTCAAAATCCAGGATCCTCAAAACATAACTCCTTCACTGGTGTGTACAATCAAGCCGGTGCCTTCCCGCGATCCTGAGAAACCTGAAACACATAACACATAACACGGTAAGCATGAAGCTTAGTGAGTTCCCCACAATACCACGCACAAATAACTAGCCACTCGAGGCCATATCTCTGTAAGACCTTCCGGTCAATGTGTCTCAGTGGACCTTCCGGTCCCACAACTCTGGTAGACCTTCCGGTCCTACCATGATGACCTTCCGGCCCTAACTCTGTAGACCTTCCGGTCCAAACTTTGTTGACCTTCTGGTCCAAACTCTGCAAGCTCAGGACTAGCATATACGTATCACATAGATAACATACATCAAACTTTGTTGACCTTCCGGTCCAAACTCTACAAGCTCAGGACATAGCATATACATATCACATAGATAATATATGTCTCATAACCCTTATAACCACATAAGACCTTCCAGTCACACATAATTACCACTCTAGGTAAGGTGTAGTGAGAAGACTCACCTCGAAGCACGCAAGCAATTGTCCCTGTACTCGAATCTCGAACTAGCCCCCGCCTAACACACAGGGTAAATATCTCTAATTAATACTCTTTCCACGACTCAAATAACCAAAGGCTGTTCTTTCTCTCTCTAACCCTTTGAAGTGGATAAAAGACCATTTTACTCCTCCAGGGCCTCTATCACTCATGTTGACCAGAACCCCAAAGTCAACAGAAGTCAAACTCCAGTCAATAGTCCATGTTTGACCTGACTCATCGAGTGCACTCATGCAACTCGTCGAGTCCCCTGTTTTCCTCAGAAGTCTCCAGAAAGTCCAGCTCAACTCGTCGAGTTGACCCCCAACTCGACGAGTTATCGCATGATCAAACTCATCAGGACAAACCTTACCCGACTCGTCGAGTCAGGCCATGGACTCGGCGAGTCCCTTCGATCAGATTCCTCATTCAAACGATTTAAGGCAGATCCATCACCCCAAACACTAGATCTACCATCCTAAGGGTCGATTGTTACGTAAAGCTGCAAGCTTTACGTTTAAACATGGCATATAGGGCTCATAATGCCAATATAACTCTAACAAGGATGATTAACCACACTAACTCTTATATGGCTAAATAAAGCTACAATCTTTGGACTCTCTGGACCTCACAAAGTCCAGATCTGAAGTCTAGACCTCAAAAGGGACCTTATGCATTGAAGGTCCCAACAATGGTGGAAGAAACCCTAATCTTCCATAACAACAAGATCTAAGCAAAATAACAAGAAAGGTGCAAGCTTTTACCTCTTACTCAAGCCCTTGCACGAAGTTACACCAGATCCACTGATTCTCTAGCTTCCTTGTTGGATGATCTCCTTTTCTCCTCAAGAGATGCACTAGTTGTTGGATTAATGTCTAAGTCCATAACTATATTTGGTATGTACTTGACCCGACCCGGCATGGTCCATTTGGGTTGCACTTCACCGGCACAATTTATATGGATAGTCTTTTGAGAATAGTATATTTATGATTTATATTAATATATTATAAGTTCTAATATATTAATATGGAATCATATTATTTAATTAGTATTGATCAAGAATTAATTTAGAATTAATTAAGTGATCAAAAAGAACTAATTAAATATGGACTCTTATATATATGGAATGGGCCAAGTTCATTTAGGTTGGGCTAAGCTTTCATGGATGGTCCATGGAGCTTTTAACTCTTGGATCCTATGTAAATGAAAGGTCATGGGTATTAGGGTTTACATGGATGTAACACTAATCCTCCATAATATATAAAGGGGTCCTTGGCTCACAAAATTGGAACAAGTGTGTGAAAATAAGAGTGGGCCGATTTTAGTGTGCATACATATTCTCTCAAGTTCTTCCAAGGTATTTTGGTGATTTGTGATTCCATTTGAGGCTTCCATACTATTGGGGCTAAGCTCTTAAAGCTTGAAGACATCAAGCTACATCAAAAGGTATGTCATCTAACTAGAACTTTGTAGTATAGGTGCTTCATAATATGCTAGTTAGGATGAAACCTTGGAATAGTTAATATTTGCATGTATAATAGAGAAAACATAGATCCAAGGTTTATAGGGTTGCATGTACACCATAGGAGTGTTAGAATGCTCAAAACCCAATAGTGGTGTCAGAGCCATGGGTTGTTTTCTGTTATATTGATGCAAATGTTTTATTTTCAAGTTGGAAAAAAAAGGAAAAAAAAACATGACGTTTGTCAAATTTTAAGATAATTACTTGTTTTTGTGAAAAACTAGTTATTTGTAAAATTTGAATCATTTGCTATATGAGTTGAATTAGGTCAAATTTAGTACAAGATAAAATGATATGATTATTTTATTAGTTTTAAAAGTTTGATCTAAAGAGTTTTTTGAAACCTCCATAAGTTATGGATATGAAAAGGTTTTTAGTAAATTGATTCAAAGTTTTTTATGGAGTTACAAAACTTGGTCTTAATGTTTTAAAGAATTCCATAACTTGTTCTTAAGTTATGGAACATGAAAAGTTTCATCATAAAACAAGTATTTAACTCCATAAGTTATGAAATCCAAAAGTTTTCAAGAGTTACAAAACTTGCCCTCAAGCTTTGGAATTTGGAAAAAGTTTTTTATGATAAAAAAAAAGAATTGAATTCTAAAACTCTTGGGTTCATAACTTAAACAATTAATTAAATGGTTTTAATTTTGAATTTAATAATTGAAATTATGATGTTTTTATTGAATAATTCAATTAACTCTTATGGACTTTATTAATAGATAATTAAAGTGTTTAATTAAAAGAGAATTAATAATTCCATAATGACATGGTTTAAATTTAATTAAATTAAGAGTATAGTTTAATTAATAGATTAAACCACCAAGTATTTTAAATGTCTAAAATACACCCTTATACTATTATAATATTAAAAGTTTAATATATTATATGTATAAGAGCAAGTCGTCTTACCATTAGTAGGCCTCATTCACGAAGCCGGTCTATAAGGGGGGTATAAGGTTACTGCCTATAAAATGGCAGTTTAATGGGTGTCCACTCTCACCCACCGCTTCCTTGACTGGTGGAGGGTCGTTAGCCGAACAGGTAGGACAAGGACTATAATTCTCCCTTCATTATAAGTATAATGATAAATACTAAGTAACTAAACACTTATAAATTCCCAATCTTAGTTACTTAGGAAAATGTGAATAAGGTGCTAATCCATGAAATTACACTTTGCACTTTGTTTAAGTTGTTAGTGGAGCGTGTGCGGTTAACCGACACACTAACCTGGACTTAACAAGGTAGGCAAAGGGTAACTTAATGTTTATCATAATATCGTTGGAGCGTGTGTGGTTAACCGGCACATCTCTTGAGGGTAAATATTAAGGGTACCAAGTATATTTGCATGGTTACTTCACACCTTGTTTTGTGATCCTCGGCATCCCAGTCATAAAACCTGAAGGGCACACTCGAGATTGAAACATGCCATTGAAAAGTTCAATGAATCTCAAAAGAATCTAGGAGTTTCAAAACCAATTAAAACCTAATAATACATTTCATTTATCTTGGTGGAAATTGGTGAATCGTCATTCACCTACCTTCAAATATTTTATAGCTTGGATTACGACATCCCTTTTCCAAGTTATAAAATAGTTTGTTGGGTCCTAGCCTTAATATATCATATTGGGTGTTATATTAAGGACTTAAATCAACTTTACGTGAATTTCTCCCATTGTTGATGTCTGGTTTAGACAACAATGATCTTCCCAAACCAAGCTTTCCTAATGAATATGACTTCCCGAGTTTGGCTCATGGAAGTCATACTTCTCTTCCTCCACCTCCTCCAATTATTCTCCCTAACCCACAAGTTCAAGGTCACTCAAGCCCTAATGGAAAGCAAGGTCTATGTGTGATCACATCTTAGAGATGAAGTCACATATTGACAAGCCGGGAGAATTGGGTGTCAAAGTCTTGAGAAAGTTGGATGTTCAATCACTTTCTAAGTCACATAGTGAGTTCCTTTGGGACTACTATGAAACAGACTATGAACCTTAATGATCATATCTATGTGTGATCACATCTTAGAGATGAAGTCACATATTGACAAGCCGGGAGAATTGGGTGTCAAAGTCTTGAGAAAGTTGGATGTTCAATCACTTTCTAAGTCACATAGTGAGTTCCTTTGGGACTACTATGAAACAGACTATGACATGAACCTTAATGATCATATCTATTTGCTTAGTGCTGCTGAATCAGCAATGATTTGGAACGATAGTAAAGCAAATTTGATTAGAAGATCAACTTCCTAAAAACTTTATGGACAGTGACAATGGTGACACTAGAAATCCAGAAAAAGCATTCTCTTCCCAATGGAAAGGGATTAGCCATAGTCAACCCGGTTGACCAAATGGTAAAGAGAAAGGCTAAGTCTGAGATAGTCCCATTACCAAAGGGTCCATATGTTTATTTTGCCAAAGGAAGGGGCGTTGATTGTGTCACACCCCGCTAAAGCGGAAACACAGGGTGTGGCAGTACAAAGGGTTTCATCGCAAAAGTTAAAAGACAACACCAACCATAGTATTAAAAATCATTACAAATTCACAATGGGTTTGAACAACTTTTAAAAGAAATTACAATGTAAATTGAAATACAACACATGCGAATGCTCCTAAAGGTGAAGTGTCCCTAAGTGCCACTTACTCGATGATTCCTGAAAAAGCATGTAAAACGAGCGTCAACTATAAAAATAGTTGGTGAGTACTCACAGATAAACAAAATGATACTGGTTCCATGAATTGAAATCAAAGTTTTGATAAAAGTTTCCAATAATAAAAGTATATTGTTAAGATGAGTAAATAAGTTTGTAAAAACAAAGTTCTTTGTCATCATGAGAGATAAGGTATGTTGCCCAAATAAGATGCAACATTCATATTCTCATGGAAGATAAAGTTTGTTACTCAAACGAGTAAACAAGTTTCACTGCTAAAATGAGCAATCAATTTCGTTGCTACAAGGAGCAAACAATTTCATTGCTAAAACATGTATATAAGTTTTCAGTAATAACAGTTCGTTGTTGTAATGAGAAACAAAGTTCATTGCTATAATTAATAAACAAGTTTATTGCTATAATAAGTAACGAGTTTGTATGTGTATGAGCAAACAATGAGTCTCAACCAAACCTATGACTGAAGCCCTATCAAGATCTATGTTTATCGTTCCATAGATGAATATGGTATCATGCACTCCAGCAATAGGGCGAGTGAGGAGTTGTCAATTCCTAATAGCGCTATCCATAATGACCATTGGCTCAAAGAGTTAATGGTTAGAGATAAGGGAAGGGCCTTAGTACGATAAGTTCTCATGTTCCGTGTTGCATAGACATACATAGAGAGACATAACAATAAAATAGCAATCATGTTTGATACAAATCAATTTAAATACAACATTCAAATAATAGTTTTTCGGGACATGCTTTTCCACCCCAAAACATAAAAACTGAAAATAGGGGAGTGCGTGAATACTCACAATGCATTGAGATGATGCAAATGGTGCCTTGAACTACGCTCCACTCGTACCACTATCGTTTTCCTACAACGATGTTACACACTAATGAGTCTCTAATCGAAATCTAACACCAGTATATATACTACTACAATAGAATTATGCCAATATTGTGTCAAAATTTAATATAGATATGTTACAAAGATTTTTCTATAAAAATTAAATTTCAATGAATCAATTGTTATATAACAATTTAAGTAGAAAATTTCCATTATTGAAATGTTAATATTTAACATTTTAGAGGTGTTCCAATGATTAAATATTCAAAACTAAATCAATTTAGTTCTAAAAGTTCCAAAACTTTGCATTTCAGTTTTAATTGAAGTCAAAGACCTCAAGATAAATTTTCTTGAATTTTTGATTTGTCTAACTATTTTTCACCATTTTAGTTTCTTGAATAACCATAAAATCATGAAAAATACTAAACAATTAATAAAAATTACCAAACTTCAGATTTTGGTTCTAAATATGTTAAAAGACTTCTAGATAAATTTTCATGGATTATGGATATGCATAACCATTTTTCATATATTTAATTCTCTAAATATATAAAAATTCATGAAAAATAGAAATCGGTTAAGAAAATGCCCCAAACTTTTTATAGTAATGTCATTACACGTACTTAACCTGGGAAAAATATAAAAATAGATTTCCAGACAATTTAACCCAATTTTATGATTTTGGAGCATTTATTCTAATAAAAATTGAAATAAATAGAAAATAGTTTCCAAAATTGCTCAAAATTTTTGTAACGCTGTTATTAGTCATTATTAAGCTAGGAAAAATATAAAAATGAATTTCTAAACTGTTTATCCCAATTTTATGATTTTTGTGTATGTATTCTAATAAAAATTGGGTTTAAGTGTATTTAATCTTGGGAAAATAGAAGAAAAATAGTATACAGAAGAGAAAAATCATCAAAATGTTTATGTAGCATCCTAATGTACTACAAGGTGTTCTGGTAAATTTTCATAATGTTTGGATGAGTAAAACTATTTTTCCTGTTTTTAGTCCATTATAAATACAAAAATCGGAGAAAAATAGGAATACATTATGAATAATTCTGAAAATATTTTTCTAAGAGTTCCACAGAGAGTATAAGCTGCGAAAATTATTAGATACCATTTTTATATTCCCTAATGTGGTTTTATGATTTATTAGAGTTAAACAAAAAGAAAATTCAAAACCATATTAAACAGTAACAAAAATGGATGAAACTTAATGGGAGATGTTTATTAACTTAAAGGATCATCCAAGAATTTTTCCATAATTTATTTACTAGCTTAAGTATTTTATATGATTTAACACTTTATTTTCTTATTATTTTCATATAAAAATAAAGAAAATATATATTGAGCTGAAAATTTCCAGAATGCATCTTCATACAATTTGATAACAATGACAATTTGTGTTCTTATTTTTGATGTTGAACACCATGCCTAAAGGCTCAATAAATTATAGAGAAAACTTGGTTCTTGTGATTTATGTAAAGATTATTGATGCTACTTTGACAATTTTTGCAACATGTTACAAAGACTTTTGAATCAAAATCATTTTGTACCTATTAATACATGATATTAAGAGTTCAAAATAATTTTTGAATGATTTTTAGTGATGAATAAGTTCTTTGAACATGCAACACAAAACAAATGTTCATAAGGAAAGTGCTGTTTGAGCAACAGTTTTGTAAAAATTGGTAAAAATCGAAATTTTGGAATTTTTCAGTGAGGTCAGATGGGTTTGAAAGCTAACTCAAAATATTATATTTCAGAAAAAGAATCACGAATTTTGGCTAAGAAATGAGTGAGATATGACAGTTTAAAGTCAGGTAAAGAAATCTGGCAGATTGCATGCATGATGATTGGTTAGAAAAGTGGGTTTTCATCATTTCCTTGAGTAAATCTTTTGAAGTATTTTAAATATATCATGATAACCTCATATTTTGGTCATGTTTCCAGAGATCAAAAGATTAAAACTTATCAAAATGTATACATGCATTTATGAAGAAAATTTTGTTTCTCAAAAACTCTTAACTTGAGTTTGATGTTTTAATCCTTAAAATCGATTTTTGCCCTAAGATCATGAACATGCAACCTTGTTTATCATACATGCATGGTGTTAAAACACATCCATCATGTTCTAAAAACCATTTTAACAAAAAGAAAACAAGTTTGAAGAAGATGAAGAAGGAGAAAGTATAAGAAAAAGAGCAAAACTTGAAGGAAAAGTGAAGTAGAAATCGATTTTACCTTCAAGAATACCACAAGATGATGAAGATTTCGAGTTTGAGGAGTGTTCTTGGGTTTGTTTTCTGGAATATTTCTTGGTTCTTAGAGGGAGGAAGAGAGAATGGAGTGGTGTTTGGAGAGAAAAAGTAGAGAGAAGGTAGAGAGAGTTTTCTAGAGAGAGAAAGAAGAGAGATGTGTGTGTGTTGGAGAATGAGAGTGTGAGAGAGAGATATGGGGAGAGAGGGATCCGGTTTTAGGGGAGGAGAGGCTCTCTCTCTCTTGTTTCTTTTATAAAAATTCAAATCTTTTATAAAAATATCCAACTTTTTATAAAATGTGCACCTTAACCTAGTTTTTATGCATAAAACTCTTGATTTTTGACTTATAAATCAAGGGTAAATGTTAATAACTAAATCTTTATTTTTCATTGAATTTTATTTCATAATAATTATTATGATAAGATAATATTATAAGGTTCATAATTGTTTTTATAGGATTTTTAAGGTTAAAGTTTATAAATATGAGTTTTTAGGGCTTTTAGGGTTTTGGAGTTTAATAAAGTTTGAATATCAAAATAAATAGAATATTTGAGACTTTAAATTATCTTATGGTATTATAACTCTTTTATAGTTATAAATAATGTTTGTAATTTATCTTTATCGGTTTATTGGCATTCTATGTAGTGATTCCGAGATTCAAGCGAAATTGAGGTATCAAGTATACTAGTCCTAGTCTTCAAATTTGACTTAAGTTTCTATGAGACTTTGAACTAACTTCTACTTCTAGGTCAAGTGCATGATGTGTGTACATGATTCATGAAATGTTGTTCGAGTCAAAGAGTGATCCAAATATGGATAGTCACTACAGCTTAGTAGATGTAGAATTCACATATCAAGGTGAAATCTAAGTACACCATCCATTGTTTCTATCTGTTTCCAAGTTTCTAGTAGGTTATAACTTAGCTTCTAATTACTAAGTCTAATATGTGTTGTGCCTATATGTGCAACTAAGTTTATCAAATCTAGAACTAACTCGAATTATGACGGTTGTCACAGATTGCAAAGCTGCCAAATTTACCTAAGGATGTTAAAGTCAATAAGTTTGACTCTACATCAGGTAGAGCCCATTATCTAACTCTGTTAAGTTCTATTCTGAGATCCTCATTACATGATGTGACTGGGTCACATGTTGATGTTTTAAGAATCAAAGAATAGAGAGAAATCTTAAAGGAAGTATATGCTGATTCTGATCGCGAAGGTGGATTTCGATCGCATCAGAATTTTGAGCAGTTGCTTAAGAAGTTATGATATATTGCTACGGAATAGATAACAACAATTTTCCATGTGGATTGTAAGGATAAGTTTTTCCACAAAGTTTTAAAATAAAAGAGAATTGTTTAATTTTATTAATTTGAAGTATCCTTACAATGGCATTTGTGGAAAATTGTTGCTTATATGATTCCACTAACAACAATATTGGAAAAGGGATTTGATTCTTTCATTTGTGGTAGTGTCTAAATTTACCAAATCAGGAAAGTTCCTCATCGCCCAAGTTTCAATTGGACCGAAACTTGGAATCATGCAAGTTGAATAGTATGATGAATGAGAACTTTCAAGCATTGGAAAATCAAGACTAATTACTTGTTCACATGGATGTGTGAGTCAAGTGAAAGACTAAAGGGATCGAGTACACATTCTTGTGCACTGGTCATGTCTACCACAAAGCTCGTTAAGACTATTTGATTTACTAAAGTTTAGTAATATGGTTATACTTACAAGTTTAAGTATAATTCTGAAACATTGGAAAAGTCTCAATGTATGGCAGAACGAATGGGAAGAATCAAATTAGGCAGAAAGATAAAAGTTTCTCAAATCTGAAAAGATGGGAGAGTACTTTAGTATCATGTTTTTGATCATCTTAATGATTTAGCAATCATATCACAATTAGTCCTCTAAAGGTCATCTTAGTGCATTCTTATGACTAAGAAGAGGAGTCATGAATTGTTGAAATGGTTAGATCAGGAAGATGAGTCATACTTCGTTCCAAAACAATTCTTAGAGTCATACTCCAAGATTGTAACTTGAGTGACATATCTTAAAGAAAGGTTTAAAACACTTGTCAAATGTAAGAGTAAAAGTGTCATACTCTTGTACATTTGAAATTGGTAAGTTGTGATGTTTTGGATAAAACAAAGACCAACTAAGGCCAATTGTGTGAAGTGTTTGTCTTGATAAAGAATCCGCACTATCTCTTGAATATTTGGCAAGATAGTCTTATATGTCAAGAGGACAGTGGGAGTCTTAAAGATCCTAAAAAGAATTTCAAGAACTAATCTAGAATAAAACCTGAGGTTCTTCACTAGCACACGACTTGAGGTTTATAACCTATCGTGTTGACATATTCTATGCCCATTCCAGTTAAAGTTGGCTTTGCATAGGAGTTTTGAAAGTTCTCAATTGGTTGCATAACAACTTGGAAGCAATGGCAGGCCCTGTACTGCCAGGTGGAAAGAAGTTAAGATTGCATAAGTTCAGTCCATATGAGTTTGGATTTGTCATTATCCTTGTCTTGTGACTATGGTTTTGACGATTCACATGGATAAGAACACATACACCATAAAATCTAAAGGTCATAAGGTTTCTCTCTGATTCATGAAAATGATGGTGAGGAAACACTTCCACCAAGTAGATTTGAAGCAGATGGCAAAAGGTCTAAACAATTGAGACTATGATTACGGCATCCCTTTTCATAGTTCTGAAATTGTTTAGACACACATGCATGCTATCTAAGGAAAGGTGTATGATTTTCATAAAGTTTTATCAAAGCATCTCGTATCAGAAATCTGAACTTTGGTAAGAAAGTCAATAAAGTATTGATTTCTAGAAGTCCAGCTGATTCCTGAGTACATGTCAAAGCTAGTGGGAGCATAAGTGTTATGCTAATAATCATCATGTTAGTGGGAGCATGATAATTATTATTAGTGTTGCAAGTTAGCAATGTTAATTATAGAAAACAAAAGTTTCAATTCGTGAGGCTGCAGGGATTGAAAAAGTTGTTTTGCTATAATTAAGGGAGAGGATATACTTCATTTCAGTTCTAAAGGCTTAGATTGAGACCTTAATCATCTTTAGTCAAGAATATATATATATATATATATATATATATATATATATATATATATATATATATATATATATATATATGAATTTCATGTTGGATTGGTTCAACTTAAGGAAATTCTATATATTGCGTTCTCAAAATTCGATTATGATTACGACATCCCTCTTCATAGTCAAATTTTGAAAACATGGCAAATAAAAATATTGTAGCAAAAGACTGGTCTAGAATTATGTCTTTATGTGAGACATCATGAATCGTGTACCATTTGCTTTGGGTACAGGATCGATTGCATGTGCTATAATATTTGTCATTTCTATATTTTTCCAAATGCCCAGAGGCATTAAGAAGGGAAAAGGTCTAGAATTGGATATGACTAAAATGATTAAGCAATTGTCGAGGACAATCTAAGGTTTACCAAAGATTGGTTGCTCAGGGACAGTTGGAAGTATAGTGCTAATTTTGGAAGGACCATATTGACATATTCTGAAAAGAGGCATCTCTTGTTCAGAAGTGATAGTCAAAATGAGAATATGGAGTTGTCTCCATAGGTGGAAATTATCTGTGTAAGATTAGAAAACCTAATGCAAGAAGCATGTTCAAAGCAATGTACTTTGAATATGAGACTTACTTTCCATGGAGTTGAACTCCATTGGAATACCTTATAATGACTGTTGACAACTCTTTGTGACTGTGTACATATTCATTACAGGAGGGTCAGTGCATATAAGTTTAAAATCTAAACAAATTTCGATAAATGATAGGAATTTGAAATTCTCACATTTTTCAATAAGGATTTGGAAGTGTGAAATTAGAATCATTGAAATTATGTTCAATTGGTTTATTTCACAAAGTAAGGATCATAGAAAAACATAGAGTGCATACTCGGTGTATGGCAAAGCTATTGTTTTGAAAAACATAGTGTACTTGCTTGGTGCATGGGACAACTAGTGTTTTTAATTCAAGTATAAAGTTCATGAAACCGAAACAATGAATAATGAGTAATCAGTATGGTGATAAATAAAAGTGTTTATTTATATTCATAGGGTTTGATACCATATTTGATTCATTTATTCTTGTGTTTCACTTTGCATGTTTTGACTTCCAGAATAACTAAGTCGCTCTTCCTGAATGATTAAGTTATTCAAACCATCCACAGTCGGTCATATGTTGGAAGTAGATATGAATCAAGACTGTCATGGGTTGGTTTGTAGAGGTCCAAGTTGGTGGACAAAGTGGTGCTACAACACTCATGAGTGCTCATAAGTTCTGAGTATTGGATTCAACCCGCGCTTATTAGAATCACTTCATGGATTTTATCACGAGTGATCATGAGACGATAATATCTTATATTATTCAAACCTAGAGATATGAGTTGTTACTATGAGTTGGTTATACATTGATTGCACGAAAACGCATTTGGTAACTCGATGTTATAAAACGTGCCTTTGTGTATGATTCAACAAGTAGTAGAACAAGCCATATGAGTCGAAGTTTATCCATTCTTTTTACCTTCGGGATAAAAGCGATATCTGTGGGCCCCTCGATGATTTAGCAATGACACATGTGAGTGCTTGGCCAAGCCAGGACTGATTTGATTTGTTCAATCAGTCAGTCATCATAAATCGAAAATCGGGAAACAAAAAATGGACAGAGAGAATGATTATAATCCATGTCTCAGTCCATATGATATCTAGAATGGAGGAATATATGATCCCTTATCTAATGGACAAGTCATTGACAAGGTCAGAGTTCGACAACGGCTTTAAGAGCTACGATTGCCAGTTTGGTTTTGAAGTCATACTCAATAATAGTTTTAGACTTATCCAAGTGGGAGACTGTTGGATTAATGTCTAAGTCCATAACTATATTTGGTATGTACTTGACCCGACCCGGCATGGTCCATTTGGGTTGCACTTCACCGGCACAATTTATATGGATAGTCTTTTGAGAATAGTATATTTATGATTTATATTAATATATTATAAGTTCTAATATATTAATATGGAATCATATTATTTAATTAGTATTGATCAAGAATTAATTTAGAATTAATTAAGTGATCAAAAAGAACTAATTAAATATGGACTCTTATATATATGGAATGGGCCAAGTTCATTTAGGTTGGGCTAAGCTTTCATGGATGGTCCATGGAGCTTTTAACCCATGGATCCTATGTAAATGAAAGGTCATGGGTATTAGGGTTTACATGTATGTAACGCTAATCCTCCATAATATATAAAGGGGTCCTTGGCTCACAAAATTGGAACAAGTGTGTGAAAATAAGAGTGAGTCGATTTTAGTGTGCATACATATTCTCTCAAGTTCTTCCAAGGTGTTTTGGTGATTTGTGATTCCATTTGAGGCTTCCACACTATTGGGGCTAAGCTCTTAAAGCTTGAAGACATCAAACTACATCAAAAGGTATGTCATCTAACTAGAACTTTGTAGTATAGGTGCTTCATAATATGCTAGTTAGGATGAAACCTTGGAATAGTTAATATTTACATGTATAATAGAGAAAACATAGATCCAAGGTTTATAGGGTTGCATGTACACCATAGGAGTGTTAGAATGCTCAAAACCCAACACTAGTCTACTCCAAGTTTTAGCTTCCAAGACTCTCATGGCTCTCTATGCATGTTTAGGGCATTCTCTCAAGGAAAGGTAGCCGCAAATGAGGCTATTAGTGCCTTTAAATAGGTCCCAAACCCCGGAAATTAGGGTTTCTCTGCACAGCACCTACTCGGCGAGTCAGCTCTCTGACTCGTCGAGTCCAATCATTTAATCCCACACGGCACCCGACCCTACTCGGCGAGTTGGACTCCCAACTCGTCGAGTCACTCCATAAACCTCAAAAATTCAACCGTTCACTAACATACTTGAAATTACGGATGTTAAAATTCTCCCCCACTTGAATTAGATTTCGCCCTCGAAATCGCTCCTCAACCACACATAGATTGAATTCAATAACCCGAAAAGCACCACTGAAAGGATCTCACATCACTCTGATATCTTTCTCCATGTACACCGAAATCCAAACAGGAACTCCCAAATCCGGGACAAAATCGACCCCTCTGTTGCTAAGGTACGCCTTTCTAACCTTCCAAAGTTTGGAAACTCTAGTGGCCTGGCCCGCCGCCAGACCGTCCACTGAAGATATCACCACGTTATTCGCTCCTCGAATAACAGACCCTGATAACTCACTGCCCCTCTGATCCTCACAAAACAAAATCTAACAATCAGCTACCGATCGCTCATACCAGACATACTAAACGATCCGAAATCACACTCTAAGGAACGAAAAAGGGGGGTTCGCACCCTACCAGGGACTCATCCACTGAACTGCTATCAGAACCCACCCGAACAATGAACTCTCAATACCTTATCCTCAGACACAAGAAAATGATCATGCTTACTCAGCAGTATCCTCCGACATCTAACAAACATAAATCCCAGCTCCCTCCTCAAATATCACCCTTTCGACACTGAGCACTAGGTCATCTCCCAACCCAGCAATTGAACCTCCAAAGGTTACCCATTGCATGTCCCAAAACGTCTCACTGACTTTCTTCTCATAACAACTATCTCGGCCCAGTGTGACACACAAGTCACGAATTTCGCTTTACCTCAAGCGAATAAGGAAGTCGTCTCACCCTCTACCAATGTCGTCTACTACTCCTTAGTTCCATGCGTCTCGCGGTTTTCCCATACCGACGAATTGACCCACTCAGGTCTAAGACACCAGATGAAAACAATACCCCTTTCAGAAATGAAATTCATCTCTGAATCTGGAATCTCATTCTGCCTATTCAATACACCACTAGAATCGAACTCAACTCGAGAGTCTGGTCCGGCACAGAATTAGAACCACTCGTCTCAACGAAACACTCAACTCGCGACCCATGACCCTCAACCCACGCGTACATCACTTCCCCAATTCCCTTCGACCGCGATAACCACAATTCCACTCAGAATATAATGATCCCCGACAAATATGGAGACCCCCGTCTCGACCCTGGTCTGACCACCAGGATCCTACAAACTCGAATAATGAGGCTACTCAAGCCTAGGACTCCCCTGTGTCATGCCCTGACTAGCGAATGCTACGGCTTCCTGTAGATTAGCAATGCTTCTCGCCCGCTGCTTGGTGAATACTACGGCACCCCGCAGTATCACCGCACCCTCTCGCTGACTGGTTAGTACTACGGCTTCCCGCAATATCACCACACCCTCTCACTGACTAGTGAGTACTATGGCTCCCCGTAGTATCACAACACCCTTTCACTAACTAGTGAGTACTACGACTCCCCACAGTATCACAACACCCTTTCACTAACTAGTGAGTACTACGGCTCCCCGCAGTATCACAACACCCTCTCTCTTATCGTCCCACAATCTCATCCTCAGGTCATTACCTCACTACGTTCACTAACTCACAATTCGCGGCCCAACATGGATAGATGCACACATTTACCCAAATTATGCATCACTATTCCTGATGACAACTGTCATAACAAAACACTTTTCCTCGCTGCAATCCAGATTCTTAAATAATCTCGCTTGATGTCAATTAGCTGAAGGGCTCCCACTGGAACCGTAGACATGCGATGCACCACTTGCCAACTCATAACCCAAGTCTCAAAATAATCCGAAATTCAGGGCATTATACTCGGATACTTCGGTACACCATCACAGGACCTCACGATGTCTTGCCTCAGTCACTTATCTCTTAACTACAACGTCATACTCGGATATAGACACGCATCCCTTCAGAATCTCACAACTGATCCTCCTCTCACACAACTCGCAATTTCGGAGTACCCCGACTCTCGATTGGGACACGGAGGAATCATCAATGACTCAGAACACATTAACGACCATCCGAAACTCTTTCCTTTATTGCTCAAAACCTATGCAAGAATACACATACCGACCCTGAAGTTGGTTACCCAATCAACTTCTATCCTTCCCAAAGTGCATATAACAACCCATACATTGAACCATAAATTCTCAACCGCTGAAACTATCCTTACGAGCCAATCACCTTGAACTTACCATTACAACCTTGAAGAATTCCTAACCACCACAAGGTCTCTGAACAACGGCCACCTGTCGTGGGGATACTCATCCCTTCCTGAACACGTACAATCATGCACTATCTCGCTTTGCACCACTCCTCGACCACCAATAATCCTGGTCTCACGTAACCGTATCGTAGGTCACCATATCCAGTCCTCTAACCGCTGTTGAACAAATCTCTGATATCCTTAATAAAATACCTTATTCTGCCCCCACTCAGGGCTCGAACCATCACCATTTGGCACACCAGCCATCCATTCTACAGACTGTTTCACCAGGTACATCACACTTACTCTTGGAAAATACCACAGAACACCCGATGATCTTCCCGATAGGGACAAAGCAACTCCAAACATCCCGAATTTCAGATAAAATCCTCGAAAACTTCTCAACGTGACTGCCCCTAGTCATGTTGAATGCCTCAGACCGACACACCGCCGGATACTCCGACTGTCCCGACACAGTCCTGACTCTCACTCTGGAAAATAATGCACTATTACGCACCTCGTTTCTGATTCCTCGACCAGTCTCCCAACGTCATTCAAATCTCGTACTGACACCCTACCAGGCATCTCAACTGTCACGTAGTAGTCATAACTCTTAGTCTGAAATTTAATGAACTATCACACTCCTCATCTCCGACTCCCCAACCAACATATCATCATGAGCATTATTAATAGAGCAGAAACCTTACTCCCACACTCGATATCCATCATAGACAATGAGGGCCACCGCCCCAATATACTCCTCTTAATCACCCGACACTTTCGCTAAGATATGCCCTACTATCCTCAAATAGGGTATATCCTTGTCCTTGTCCATCTCGGTCATCACTGATGACCCTCTCGTACTATAATATTACCATGCGGCAGACATACTGCCCAGATACTTGGGTGAAAGATCGCAACCCATGCTAACCCACAGGGTTTACCTTCAAGCTCAGAAACCGAAAGTCCCAATATCTCTTCTGCTTCTCACAGAAAACGGAAATAGCACTACTCTGGTCATAGAAAGTGACATCTCCTCTATCGGCCGATTGCTCAATTCTGATCGTAATCCTCCATAAATCACCATCTTCTACTCACCCCTGAGTCTTGCGATTCCAACTGGCATCTCACCAATCACAACAGAATAACTAGTAAACCAGAAGCACTAACCGCCACGAGTCATGGTACTCGAACCATGTGGCCACCTCTTGATCTGCTATGAATCATGGTACTCGAACCATGACATCACCTCTCGATCTGCTACAAATGATGGTACTCGAATCATGACATCACCTTTCGATCTGCTACTTAAAACCTCCGGAATGCTCCCTGTATCAAGTATGGGTCCTCTTCTTTCAGTAGTACGGGCCCATACTACCTGCCACATCTACCCATACTTTCTACAAGGACCATCCCCGAGTTCCTAAATAGCTGCTCAATCCTCTCGATCACCAATCCCGTCACGTGTGTTCGCTCCTCTACGAAATGCTCTACTCTGTCAGCGTACTCATCTGACTAGGGTCACCCTCTCCTAGGCTCTTCTTAGGTTCTCACACTTCTCTGCCATCAGCTGCTGAAGAACTCCTTATGATACCAGCCATCTACTTCCTGAATATCGTCATATTCACTTAGTAGCTGACTCCCATCATCAAGAGTTCCACAAAGCATGAAGCAAGAAACATTCGGGCATCGAATAATCTTTACCAACATGTAAAACCACTCTAGGTTACGACTTCACTTGCTATGCTCATACTCAAATGGATATCACCAGACTCAAGCAACTTTACCCCACGCGGGCATCTGACTACTCTCTCAGTAGACTCCTCAAATGCTCATCTAGGTATCTCTCCTAGATTACTCCTCTACTCCAATCCCTCTCTAAAAAGGATTCCTGCTGGATACTCTTACTCCGCATATACTCAAAAGCAAATCACAGATAGCACAATTCCTAGGCTAAGGCATCACAAATCAGGCCACTCTAGTCCTAAATTACGAAATACCTATCCTATCTCTAGCATGCATAATATCTCATAAGATATCTCATAAATATCTCATAACACAAAAGTAAGGGTATTTTGGGAAATCACTGTTCCGGCTCTGGCTAATTGTACACACTGCTCCAACTTGTTTTCTCTTAAACTCTTTCTCATTTTTAGAAAAATTTATCTCTTTTGAAAATCTTTCTCAAATCCACAGTTTGAGTTCAAACGCAACCGGAGGTGCATCCGAATCCCTCAAACCAAGGCTCTGATACCAACTTGTAACACCGTAAAATTTTCAACCAAAATATTCATTTTTAATTTCATAAAAACACATGTCACATTATCGAAACTCCAATATCAGTTAACAAAGTTTTCAAAACATTATGTCAAAATCCAGGATCCTCAAAACATAACTCTTTTACTGGTGTGTACAATCAAGTCGGTGCCTTCCCATGATCCTGAGAAACCTGAAACACATAACACATAACACGGTAAGCATGAAGCTTAGTGAGTTCCCCACAATACCACACACAAATAACTAGCCACTCGAGGCTATAGCTCTGTAAGACCTTCCGATCAATGTGTCTCAGTAGACCTGCCGGTCCCACAACTCTGGTAGCCCTTCCGGTCCTACCATGATGACCTTCCGGCCCTAACTCTGTAGACCTTCCGGTCCTACTCTGTTGACCTTCTGGTCCAAACTCTGTTGACCTTCCGGTCCAAACTCTGCAAGCTCAGGACTAGCATATACGTATCACATAGATAACATACATCAAACTCTGTTGACCTTCCGGTCCAAACTCTACAAGCTCAGGACATAGCATATACATATCACATAGATAACATACATCTCATAATGCTTATAACAACATAAGACCTTCCGGTCATACATATTTACCACTCTAGGTAAGGTGTAGTGAGAAGACTCCCCTCGAAGCACGCAAGCAATTATCCCTGTACTCGAATCTCGAACTAGCCCCCGCCTAACACACAGGGTAAATATCTCTAACTAATACTCTTTCCATGACTCAAATAACCAAAGCTTGTTCTTTCTCTCTCTAACCCTTTGAAGTGGATAAAAGACCATTTTACCCCTCCATGGCCTCTATCACTCATGTTGACCAGAACCCCAAAGTCAACAAAAGTCAAACTCCAGTCAATAGTCCATGTTTGACCTGACTCATCGAGTGCACTCATGCAACTCGTCGAGTACCCTCTTTTCCTCAGAAGTCTCCAGAAACTCCAGCTCAGCTCGTCGAGTTGACCCCCAACTCGACGATTTATCGTATGATCAAACTCATCGGGACAAACCCTACCCGACTCGTCGAGTCAAGCCATGGACTCGGCGAGTCCCTTCGATCAGATTCCTCATTCAAATGATTTAAGGCAGATCCATCACCCCAAACACTAGATCTACCATCCTAAGGGTCGATTGTCACGTAAAGCTGCAAGATTTACGTTTAAACATGGCATATAGGGCTCATAATGCCAATATAACTCTAACAAGGATGATTAACCACAATAACTCTTATATGGCTAAATAAAGCTACAATCTTTGGACTCTCTGGACCTCACAAAGTCCAGATCTGAAGTCTAGACCTCAAAAGGGACCTTATGCATTTAAAGTCCCAATAATGGTGGAAGAAACCCTAATCTTCCATAGCAACAAGATCTAAGCAAAATAACAAGAAAGGTGCAAGCTTTTACCTTTTACTCAAGCCCTTGCACGAAGTTACACTAGATCCACTGATTCTCTAGCTTCCTTGTTGGATGATCTCCTTTTCTCCTCAAGAGATGCACTAGTCTACTCCAAGTTTTAGCTTCCAAGACTCTCATGGCTCTCTATGCACATTTAGGGCTTTCTCTCAAGGAAGGGTAGCCGCAAATGAGGCTATAAGTGCTTTTAAATAGGTCCCAAACCCCGGAAATTAGTGTTTCTCTGCCCAGCACCTACTCGGCGAGTCAGCTCTCTGACTCGTCGATTCCAATCATTAAATCTCACACGACACCCGACCCTACTCGGCGAGTTGGACTCCCAACTCGTCGAGTCACTCCATAAACCTCAAAAATTCAACCGTTCACTAACATACTTGAAATTCCGGATGTTACAGTATAACTGGAGAAAACTTAGATCCAAAGCATTAGGGTTGTATGTGCACCATAAGAGTGTTATAGTACTTAAAACCCAATAGTTATAACCTACTATAAACTTGGAAACAGTTAGAAACAATGGATGGTGTACTTAGATTTCACTTTGATACGTGACTTCCATAATTTCTTAAACTGTGACAACTATTCAAATTCGGGTCATTCCTTGACTTGAACACCTTTTCATGAATCATATACACACATCATGCACTTGACCTAGTAGTTGAAATTAGGTTCGAGTGTCATAGGAGCTTAAGTCAGAGTTGAAAACTATGACTAGTATACTTGATTCTTCAGTTTCGCTTGAATCTCAGAATCACTACATAGAAATGCCAATAAACCGACTAAATTACAAACATTATTTCTTACTTGAATAAGAGTTAGAAAACCCACAAATAATTTGAAGTCTCAAAATTCAAGTAATTTTGATATCCAAAGATGTACAAACTCTCAAAAACCCTAAATGCCCTAAAAACCTAAATTTATAAAATTTAACCTCTAAAATTCAATTAAAATAATTATGAACCTTAAAATATCAATTTAAAATAATTAAATTTAGGAAAATATAACCAAGGAAATAAAATTTAGGTCATTACCAATTACCATTAATTTATAAGCCAAAAATCAAGGTTTTATGGATAAAAGCTAGGTTAAGTAGTATATTTTATAAAACTTTGATATTTTTATAAAAGATTTAAATTTTATATAAAGAAAAGAGAAAGAGAGGGTATTACATCTCTTAAATTTGGATCTCTCCTCCCCATACCTCTCTTCCCAAAATCGTAATCACATCCCTCATTTCCCACACTCCATCTTTCTCTTTCTCTCTCTAAAAACTTCTCTCCCCCTTCTCTCTAAAACTGACGACCATAGAAGCCAAATCTGTGGGAGAGATTTAGCCAGTCCATTGTGCATGAGTCCATATGCATCTCTATATTTTGGTGGCCGCTTTTGGTCATGGGAAACCCCAAAAAGATGACGAGAGAGATGAGCTATCCAGAGAGATATAATCTCTCTTTTCTCTCTTTTCTTCTCTCTAAAACCCCCATTCTTTCCCCCTCTCTCTAACCCACAAAAATAATTAGTCAAGACTCAAAAATATTCAACGTCTAGTGTTATACATCAAGGTAAATCGAATCCCTCACATTTCCTTTACTTTACCTTCAAAGATTTCAACTTTTCTTGCATATCTTCTTCTCCTACCCCCTTTCTGATGAAAAATCATGAACATATACACACACATACGGTTTTGATGATGATGGTGGTAGGATTTCACCCAAAAAAAACATGCATGCTGTAAATAGGGATGTCGCATGACCAAAACCTAAGTCGAAATCAACATAATGCACATTTCTACAAGTTTTGGTGGAAAATCATCACATGCACCCTAAGTTTTCTTTCAAAAACGAATTTTGAACATTCAAACTCATGAATGGTCTTCAAACCAATATGTATGTGATGATCTTCAAGCTTAGATGCTAGATGATCAAAGTTTATTGTTAAAAGCTTTCAAATATGTTCATAAAGGATTTATTCGCAAATAAATATCTAAAAATTCTTTTCTAATCAATCTGATTTTTCCCAGAATCCCACCAACAAAATGAGAAGTTCTGCAAATTTTCAGAAGATAACTTAATTCTCTAATTATTATAATTATTGCAAGAAAATATAGCAATAATTCACATAAAATACTTTTTGTGGTCAATAAATTCTGAAATTTTTTTGCTATTACCCATACACTGATTAAAGACGTTCAATGAAGTTTCATGCATTTATGTGAGCGTCTTCTAGTGATTTCGAATTTATTTTTGTTGAAAAGAAATAAATAGTAAAATTAAGTTATAAATGTGTAAAGCCATATTTAGTAATTTTCGCTTCTTATGGACATCATAAAAGACTAAATGTATAAATTTACAGATTTTTCCATGGGTATTTCTTATTTTTTCCGATTTAATGAATGTTTAATGGGTTAAATTGGTAATAAGTAGCTACATTTGTCCAAAAATTATAAAACTTTACCATAATATCTTATAACACATATTAATCGTGAATAAAAAAGTTTAATGAAATTCTGTTACTGTTTATTAATTTTTCGTGAATTAATGCATATTTATGAGAATAGATCAGGTAAAAATAGTTAATCTGTTCTAAAAATTTCAAGAATATTCCATAACATCTTGTATTACAGGTTGACACAAATATAAAGTTTGGGCAGTTTTGTTAACAATTTAGTATTTATTTTCATTTTTAAAAGAATAAATATACAAAAATTATAAAAATAGGTTAAATAGTTCAAAATCCAGTTTTCATATTTTTCCCAGTTTGTATACATCAACTAACAATTTTACAAAAGTTTTGAAGAATTATCAATTCTTTTTTCTGTTTATGCTATATTTCTTAAATTAAATACACATAAATCCAAAACTCGGACTCCATTATATGAAAATAAATTTTCGTAATTTTCCCAGCTTATCTACACTGTATATGAATTTTACAAAAAGTTTTAAAATTTTCATTTACTGTTTAATAATTATTCATGAATTAATGCTTATTTAAGTGAATAAAACAAAGAAAATATATACACTACTTCGAAGCCTACTTTTATATTTTTCCCAGCTTTTATACGTCTAATAACACTAGTACAAAAAGTTTGAGAAATTTTAGAATCTGTTTTCTAATTATCTCTATTTTTGTTAGAATAAACACACAAAAATCATAAAATCGGGTTAAACTGTTTAAAAATCAATTTGAGTGTTTTTCCCAGTTTATATACATTATATAATAGTTTTATAAAAAGATTGTTAAATGGTATTAACTGTTTATTATTTTTCACGATTTTGTGATGTTTTCAAGGAAATAAATGGTGGAAAAATTATTAAACATATTTAAAAATCATGAAAAATTACAAGAGGGTTCTAAATTATAGTTAGAACTGAAATGTAAAGTTTAGAAATTTTTAGAACTGATTTGATTTAGTTTTGGATTTTCAGCTTGTAAAGCCCTTCCAAAAGGTCTAAAATACATTACAAACAATAACACAAAATGGGGTTGTCACTTGCAAATGTTAATAAGTCAATTGGTATATGAAAATCTGAATTTTCAAAAAAGTATTTTCAACTTATACAAAACCTAACTTTAACACAATATTGGCATAATTCTATTGTTGAAGTTAAGTATACTAGTATTAGATTTCGATTACAGACTCATTAGTGTGTAACATCGTTGTAGGAATCGGTAGTGGTACAAGTAGAACTTAGTTCAAGGCATCATTTGCATCATCTCAAAGCATTGTGAGTATTCACGCCTCCCTTATTTTCAGTTTTTATGTTTTGGGGTGGAAAAGCATATCCGAAAAACTATTTATTGTTCGTTGTATTTAAATCAATTTGTATCAAACTTGATTTCTATATTTTGCTATGTATGTTTATGCAACTCAAAAAATGAGGCCTTATCGTCTTAAGTCCTTTCCCTTACTCTTTACTCCAACCATTAACTATTTTAGGCAATGATCATTATGGATAACGCTATTAGGAATTGACAACTCCTCACTCGCTCGATGGCTGGAGTGCATGATACCATATTAATCTATAGACCGATAAGCATAGGTCTTGATAGGGCATCAATCATAGGCTTGGTTGTGAACTTTACCTTCTCTTAGATCTTTCAGGTAAGCATAACCATATTTACTAACTTTAGTAAACCATAACGAATAGTCTTATCGTTCTTTGTGGTGGACCTGATCAGCGCACTACAAAGTGTAGCTGATCCCCTAGTCCTTCACTTGACTCACATATACATGTGAAAAAGGAATTAGTCTTAATTTCCCAAAGACAAAGGTTCTCATTCATCATGCAATACAAGTTGCATGATTCCAAGTTTCTATCCAACTGAAACTTAGGTGATGAGAATCTTCTCTTATTTGGTGAATTTTGACACTACCACAAACGAAAGAATCAAATCCATATTGTTAAAAAATACAAACATTAATTTTCACACATGCCATTGCAAGGAAATATAAATAAGATAAAAAATCAAAATTTTATTTATTTATAAAAGGTGCGGAAAACTTTTCCTTACAATGCAATTACAAATGAAAACTATGTTATTACAAATTTCTAAGCAATCTATCATAACTCTCAAGCAGCAGCTCAAGAATCCGATCATCGAACCATGCGATCGAAATCCATCTCTTCGCGATCAAACTCTGCAAAACATCAAAATGTAATCTTATCACCTCATTTATTAAGAATCTACAAACAGGAACTTAATAATGTTAGATAGTGGATTTACCTGAAGTAGAGTCAAACCTTTTTTACTTTACCTTCTCTTAGATCTTTCAGGTATTCAGGGCAGCTTCGCTTCCAATGTCCTTTCAAATGGCAGTAGAAACAAGTGGACTCTTTGGCATTTGCACATGGAACTATCTCAGAATTGGCTTTTCTCTTATATTGTTTCGATTTCTCAAATAATACTTGAATTAAAACAATAGCTATCCCATTCTCTAAGCATGCACATATGTTTACCTACGGTCCTTACTTTGTGAAATAGATCAATTGTAAACATTTCCAACGATACTCATTTCACAATTCCAAATCCTTATCGTAAGTGTAAGAATACCAAGTTCTTGCCACTTACTGTAATTTTTTAGATTCTAAACTTATATGCAGTGATCCTTTTGTAATGACTATGTACACAAGTCACAGAGACTTTTTCAATTACGAAACTTTCCATTGCAGATTGTTATAAGACAATTCCATAGATCCGAAGTCTCATATTCAAAACACATTCCTTTAAACATCCTTTTTGAATAAAAGTTTCTAACTTTCTCATAGATTCTTGATATCCATCTCCCATTATGGAAACATTTCCATATTTGCCATATGACAACTTATTGTTAATAGAATCCTGTCTATTCATAATAATGGCAATATGGTCCATCCATTACTATTCATCCAATTATCCATAAGCAACCATGCTTTGGCGAATCTTGGATTTTTCTTAACAGTTGTTTAATAACTTTAGTCATATCCAGTTCTAGTCCTTTTTCCCTCTTAATGCCCTAGGCATTCGGAAAATTAGAACACATGAATATTAGATACGATTCTATACCCGAAGCATATGAGATACGATTCATAATGTCTTACATAAAGACATGATAGTTGACCAGTCTTTTGCTATAATATTTCCATATATAGAATTTCTAATGTTGAAGAATTTCAACATGATATTCATATAAATCCTTAACTAAATTAGATTAAAATCTCAATCTAAACTTTTAGAATTGAAATGAAGTATAAGTTTCTTTCTTTTAATTATAGCAAAACAACTTTTCAACCTTGCAACTTTGCGAATTGAAAACTTTGTTTTTTATAATTATCATTGCTAACTTGCAACACTTACGATAATAATTATGCTCCCACTAGCATAACAATTATTTTGTTACTTGCATAACATTTATGCTCCTCCTAGCTGTGACATAAATCCAAAAATCAGCTGGACTTCTAGAAATCAATACTTTATTGATTTTCTTACCAAAGTTTAGATTTCTGACATGAGATGCTTCGATAAGCCTTTATCTAATCTCACACACCTTTTATTAGAAAGCTCATATGTGTGTCTAAACAATTTTAGAACTTACAACAATAACTCTTAAATGTTTAGACCTTTTGCCATTTCTCAGAATTCGAACTATGAAGAGGGATGCCGTAGTCATAATCGAATTTGAGAATGCAAATATCACAGTTGCTAACTCTTTAAAATCTACTTAGTGAAAGCGTTTCCTCACAATTATTTTCATGAATTGGAGAGAAACCTTATGACACTTAGATTTTATGGTGTATGTGTTCCTATCCATGTGAATTTGTCATAACCATAATCTTAAGACAATGTTAGTGACAAATCCAAACTCATATGGACCGAACTTGTTCAATCTTAATTTCTTGCCACTCGGTAGCACAAGGGCCTACCATTGCTTCCAAGTTGTTATGCAAACAATTGAGAAGTCATAGAACTCACATGCATAGTCAACTTCAAATGGAATGGGCACGGACACAAGAATATGTCAACACGATAGGCTACAAACCTGAAGTCGTGTGCTAGTGATTAACAATATGTTTACTCTTGATTAGTTCTTGAAACTTTTCAAGACCTTTAAGACTCCTACTGACCTCTTGACATATAAGATTCTCTTTGTCAATAAACATTACTTGGCAACAAATATTCAAGAGTTAGTGCGATTTCTTATCAAGACAAACACTTTTGACAATCGGTCTTAGTTGATCTTTGTTTTATCCAAAAGATTACAACTTACCAATTTCAAATGTACAAGAGTAGAAAACATTTTAGTCTATATTTGTTGATATGTCACTCAATATACATCTTGGAGTATGACTCTAAGATTTGATTTTGGAACGAAGTACGATTCATCTTAATAGATTTAACCATTTCAACAATTCTTGATTCCTCTTCTTAGCCAAACAAATGGACTTAGAGGATCAATTGTGATATGGTTTTTTATAATCACTAAGATGATCATAAAACACGATACTAAAGTAGTCTCCCATCCTTTCAGATTGGAGAAACTTTTATCTTTCTGCCTACTTTGATTCTTCTTATTCGTTCTGCTATACATTGAGACTTTTCAATGACTCAGAATTATACTTAATCTTGTAAGCATAACCATATTTACCAACTTTAGTAAACCATAACGAATAGTCTTATTGTTCTTTGTGGTAGACCTGATCAGCGCACTACCAAGTATACCTGATCCCTAGTCCTTCACTTGACTCATATATACATGTGAACAAGGAATTAGTCTTAATTTCCTAAAGACGAAGGTTCTCATTCATCATGCAATACAAGTTGCATAATTCCAAGTTTCTATCCAACTGAAACTTAGGTGATGAGAATGTTCCCTTACTTGGTAAATTTTGACACTACCACAAACAAAAGAATCAAATCTATATTGTTAAAAAATACAAACATCAATTTTCACATATGCTATTGCAAGGAAATATAAATAAGATAAAAAAACAAAATTTTATTTATTTATAAAAGGTGCGGAAAACTTTTCCCTACAATGCAATTACAATTGAAAACCATGTTATTACAAATTTCTAAGCAATCTATCATAAGTCTTAATCAGCAGCTCAAAAATCCGATCATCGAACCATGCGATCGGAATCCATCTCTTCGCGATCATACTCTGCATGCCTTTCCTTTAAGCTTCATTTGATCCTACAAAACATCAAAATGTAATCTTACCACATCATGTATCAAGAATCTACAAACATGAACTTAATAGTGTTAGATAGTGGATTTACCTGAAGTAGAGTCAAACCTTTTTGACGTTACCTTCTCTTAGATCTTTCAGGTATTAAGGGCAGCTTCGCTTCCAATGTACCTTCAAATGGCAGTAGAAACAAGTGGACTCTTTGGCATTTGCACATGGAACTATCCCAGAACTGGCTTTTCTCTTATATTGTTTCGATTTATCAACTAATACTTGAATTAAAACAATGGCTATCCAATGCTCCAAGCATGCACATATGTTTACCTACGGCCCTTACTTTGTGAAATAGATCAATTGTAAACATTTCCAACGATACTCATTTCACAATTCCAAATCCTTATCGTAAATGTAAGAATACCATGTTCTTGCCACTTACTATAATTTTTTAGATTCTAAACTTATATGGAGTGATCCTTTTGTAATGACTATGTACACATGTCACATAGACTTTTTCAATTACAAAACTTTCCATTGGAGATTGTTACAAGACAATTCCATAGATCCGAAGTCTCATATTCAAAACACATTCCTTTGAACATCCTTCTTGCATAAAAGTTTCTAAATTTCTCATAGATTCTTGATATTCATCTCCCATTATGAAAACATTTCCATATTTTCCATATGACAACTTATTGTTAATAGAATCATGTCTATTCATAATAATGTTAATATGGTCAATCCATTACTATACTTCCAACTATCCATAAGCAAACATCCTTTGGCGAACCATGGATTGTTCTTAGCAGTTGTTTAATAACTTTAGTCATATCCAGTTCTAGTCCTTTTCCCCTCTTAATGCCCTAGACATTTGGAAAATTAGAACACATGAATATTATAGCATATGCAATCAATCCAATACCCGAAGCATATGAGATACGATTCATAATGTCTTACATAAAGACATGATAGTTGACCAGTCTTTTGCTATAATATTTCCAAATATAGAATTTCTAATGTTGAAGCATTTCAACATGATATTCATATAAATCCTTGACTAAATTAGATTAAAATCTCAATCTAAACTTTTAGAATTGAAATGAAGTATGAGTTCCTTTCCTTTAATTATAGCAAAACAACTTTTCAACCCTGCAACTTTGCGAATTGAAAACTTTGTTTTCTATAATTAACATTGCTAACTTGCAACACTTACCATAGTAATTATGCTCCCACTACCATAACAATTATTTTGTTACATGCATAACATTTATGCTCACACTAGCTGTGACATAAATCCAGAAATCAATTGGACTTCTAGAAATCAATACTTTATTGATTTTCTTACCAAAGTTCAGATTTCTGACATGAGATGCTTCGATAAGCCTTTATCTAAGCTCACACACGTTTTATTAGAAAGTTCATATGTGTGTCTAAACAATTTTAGAACTTACAACAATAACTCTCAAATGTTTAGACCTTTTCCCATTTCTCAGAATTCGAACTATGAAGAGGGATGTCGTAGTCATAATCGAATTTGAGAATGCAAATATCACAGTTTCTAACTCTTTAGAATCTACTTAGTGAAAGAGTTTCCTCACGATCATTTTAATGAATTGTAGAGAAACCTTATGACACTTAGATTTTATGGTGTATGTGTTCCTATCCATGTGATTTTTTCATAAACATAATCTTAAGACAAGGTTAGTAAATCCAAACTCATATGGACCGAACTTGTTCAATCTTAATTTCTTGCCACTCGGTAGCACAAGGGCCTACCATTGCTTCCAAGTTCTTATTCAAACAATTGAGAAGTCATAGAACTCACATGCATAGTCAACTTCAACTGGAATGGGCACGGAAACAAGAATATGTCAACACGATAGGTTACAAACATCAAGTCGTGTGCTGGTGATTAACAATATGTTAACTCTTGATTACTTCTTGAAACATTTCAAGACCTTTAAGACTCCCATTGACCTCTTGACATATAAGATTCTCTTTGTCAAGAAACATTACTTAACAACAAATATTCAAGAGTTTGTGCGATTTCTTATCAAGAGAAACACTTTTGACAATCGGTCTTAGTTGATCTTTGTTTTATCCAAAACATTACAACTTACCAATTTCAAATGTACAAGAGTAGAAAGCATTTTACTCTACATTTGCTGATATGTCACTCAATATACATCTTGGAGTATAACTCTAAGATTTGACTCTGGAACGAAGTATGATTCATCTTAATTCATTTAACCATTTCAACAATTCCTGATTCCTCTTCTTAGCCAAACAAATGCACTTAGAGGATCAATTGTGATATGGTTTTTTATAATCACTAACATGATCATAGAACACGCTACTAAAGTACTCTCCCATCCTTTCAGATTGGAGAAACATTTATCTTTCTGCCTACTTTGATTCTTCTTATTCGTTCTGCTATACGCTGAGACTTTTCAATGACTCAGAATTATACTTAATCATGTAAGCATAACCATATTTACTAATTTTAGTAAACCATAACAAATAGTCTTATCGTTCTTTGTGGTGGACCTGATCAGCACACTACCAAGTGTATCCGATCCCCTAGTCCTTCACTTGACCCACATATACATGTGAACAAGGAATTAGTCTTAATTTCCCAGAGACGAAGGTTCTCATTCATCCTGCAATACAAGTTGCGTGATTCCAAGTTTCTATCCAACTAAAACTTAGGTGATGAGAATGTTCCCTTATTTGGTAAATTTTGACACTACCACAAACGAAAGAGTCAAATCCATATTGTTAAAAAATGCAAACATCAATTTTCACATATGTCATTGCAAGGAAATATAAATATGATAAAAAAACAAAATTTTATTTATTTATAAAAGGTGCGGAAAACATTTCCTTACAATGCAATTACAAATGAAAACTATGTTATTAGAATTTCTAAGCAATCTATCATAACTCTTAAGCAGCAGCTCCAAAATCCGATCATCAAACCATGCAATCGGAATCCATCTCTTCGCGATCAGACTCTGCATGCCTTTCCTTTAAGTTTCCTTTGATCCTACAAAACATCAAAATGTAATCTTATCACATCATGTATCCAGAATCTACAAACATGAACTTAATAGTGTTAGATAGTGGATTTACCTGAAGTAGAGTGAAACCTTTTTGACTTTACCTTCTCTTAGATCTTTCAGGTATTCAGGGCAGCTTCGCTTCCAATGTCCCTTCAAATGGCAGTAGAAACAAGTGGACTCTTTAGCATTAGCACATGGAACTATCTTAGAACTGGCTTTTCTCCTATGTCCATGGCAGCTTGGGAAGTAGATCTTCCAATCAAATTTGCTTAACCATTGTGCCAAATCATTTCTGATTCAGCAGCAACAAGCAAATATGTAAGATCAATAAGGGCCACGTCGCGGTCTGTCATATAGTAGTATTTGACAAACTGACTATACGACTCGGGAAGTGACTGAAGAACCAAGTCAACAGCCAACTTCCTCGGGAAAACGACACCCAACATTACCAGCTTGTCAATGTGTGACTTCATATCCAAGACATGTGCACACACATACCTTCCATCTTGGTGTTTACTAGCCAATAGGGCTTGAGTGACCTTGAACTTTTCAAGTCTTCAAACTTGTGGGCCAGGGAAAATAATTGGAGGAGGTGGAGGAAGTGATGTATGGCATTGTGGAATATCATCTTCATGTGGAAAGCTTTTTCCAAAATATTCGGGAAGACCATAGTTGTCTGAACTAGACATCTATAAGGGAGAAATTCAAGTTAGTTGATTTATGTCCTTAATATAACACCCAAAACGAAATATTAAGGCTAGAACCCAAAACAATATTTTACAATTGCAAAGAGGGATGTTGTAATCCAATTGTAAAATATTTGAAGGTAGGTAAATGACGATTTACCAATTTCTAGCATGAAAAACGAAATAGATTATTAAGTTTTAATTGGATTGACATTGAACTTTTCAATGACATGTTTAAATCTCGATTGTGCCCTTTAATTTTGTGACTGGGATGTCGAGGATCACAAACAAGGTGTGAATAACCATGCAAATGAGCTTGGTACAATCAATGTTACAAATCATCTAATCAATGTGTCGGTTACCCACACACGCTCTGTTGGGTATAGAAGATTACGTCATTGGGCTTTTTGCTTTAGTCCATTTTGTATACGGTTTTGGGCCTGTCCAGCAGTCATTTATTAGGGTTATAGTATCTATATATAGTGCATGCATGCACCGTGTATGTAGTAGTCATTGATATCATTATTGTAACCCTACCACACCTCTATAGTAGCAAGTCTTAATAGAGTTCTTCTGAGGTTGTGGCTTATTAATCATTCGACATCAGTTTGATTCATCTTGTGTTCTTATTTACTTTGTGTTCTTGTGTTGCTTGTTAAGAATCTTATCAAACTTAAAGAGTTTTAGTCTCATCAATTGGTATCAGAGAAGGAGGCTGTGTAAATAATACACATCTCTTCTGTTAGAAGAAAATCTTTAGGGTTTCCGCTTTGATCGAATCTATTGGAGCCGTCATCACTTTATTGACGCTGCTCCTAGATCTCGATATTACCCTAACTCAATCTTTACAAGTCTGATTCTTGACAGGTACGCATATCAAATCATCATCTCTCTTGACTAGTCTCAAAACAATCCCATCAACATCTCTAAGAACATTGGCTCGACCACAAGGATTCCGATCCTATACACTCACGAATATGAGGTATGGGCTCTTCATTTTGAAGACTATGTTCTTGGTTCAGAGGATAACAGATATTTGATCTGGCTGGCTATTACTTTGGGTCCTTTCGTTCACTCAGGAACCAACAGAACCATCAAGACACAGAAAGAGTACAATCGGCTTATGGTAGATGTGAAAGAAGTCCCTCAAGATGAGAAAGATAAACTAATTAGCAATGTAAAAGCAATGAGGATGATCAGATTCGCTTTACAATCTGATACCTTTCGTCTGGTGAGTACGTGTACTACTGCAAAGGAAATCTGGGAAATGCTTAAGGAGTTATATTCCACCGATGAGGATCTCGAGCATTCCATCCAAACTCTTCTACTTTTGGAGTTTGGTGACTTTAAGCAAAAGCCTGAGGAAAGTCTTATTCAAACATTGAATCATTATAACCATATTCTTAGTAAGATGATTAAGCACGGAGTTGGCAGAGAGGTGATTGAGCAGAAGGTCACTTTCATGAATGGCCTAAGACCCGAATGGATGGCGGTGGTTTCAACTGTTAGAGAACATGAACAGTTCAACTCTTACTCATTGGCAAAGCGCGTAGGGATTCTCAAGTCACATGAAAGTGTTGTGACAAAAGACTTAAAAGTTTTTTCTAGTTTGAGCTCTTTGGCACTTGTGGCTAAAGGTAAATCCATCACCGATGAAGAACCTGAGACTGATCTCTCAGAATGTGATCTTACTAGTGAGGAGTATGCTCTGATGGTGTCTAACCCCATGTGGTTCGCAAGGAAGAAATTCCCTTCTACCAAGAACCAAAACTGGCAAGGGATTTATAGCTCCGAGAAGGCAAAGGAGGAGAACAAAAACACTTCTCAGAAGGAAGAAGAGAAGAAAGAAGAAAAGCTAGTTGGTAACTCTAGGTATGACTGCCATTACTGTCACGGGCAGAATCATTTGGCTAAGGATTGCATGTTACGAAAGCTGAATGAGAAGAAAGAGGGAGGAGATGATGAAGCTTACTTCAAGCGTAAGCTGGAGGAAATCAAGAAGAAGAAAACTAATGATAAATTTATGCCTGCTTTGATTGTCCAGGAATATGTCGCAGAGAATGAGTTTGGTGGAGTAGAAGTTTGGTCTACTGACTCGGAAGCTGAAAAAGTTCGCAAGCCCACACATGGCAGGGAATTTATTGCGAAGGAAGAAGGATCTGAGGTTACTGGCATATGTTTGATGGTAACAGCTGGTGTGTCACAAATGAGAGGCTACACAACAGATGGCGGGTGTGAAGAAGCGAAGGAGAGGGAAGACAAATGCTTTACCGCAAAACCAGTCAGAGAGCAGATCAATGAGTGTGATCAGTTGATCAAGAACCTAAATTCCATCCTTGATTCTCTTAAAATACCGGTATCTAACTATGAAAAAGAATTCAAAGATTTAAAATTCACATTATCTAGTTTAAGTGGTAGCCTAAAACAAACTCGCCTCACGAATTCTAACCTCACTGATCAAATTAGCAGGGTGTCTTCCAAGAGTGAGGAGCGAAGGATGTGGACAGAGAAGAAGGAATTAGAGTTGGTTAGGGCAAGAGATGAATTGATTTATTTGCAACGTGACAATTTAAAGTTTTTGAAACAAAGGAATATTTTTTTGCTTGATTGCTAAAAGTCTTTATTCCAATATTACTCAGTTGCATTTAAATTGTGAGATTGGCAAGAAGATCCATAAAATGATTTTGCCTTTCCTTGAATTAAAGGAAGACGAAATAGATGCTGATTGTTATAATTGTGAATCAATTGTTTCATCAGAAGAAACTTCTGAAGCCTACAGAATTGGACTGGACAAAATTAAGTCATTTATTAAGTCCAAAGACCACAAGGACATGCTCAGAAACTTACTGGATGAAAATGACAGATTAAAAATAAAGACCGAAACTGTACAAAAATTTGATTCGTCTAATTCTAAGTTAAGTTCAGATAAAAAGATCAATGCTAAAAATACATCAGAATTTGATGTGGACTGTGACATGAGTGAAATATCTGTAGAGGATGAAGTTGACTGTTCTGAATTTATTAAACCAGAACCTGAACCAACAAAAGTCCTTATATCTGAAAACTCTGTTGAGTTCGCTCGATTGTCCAAAGACAAGGTCAAAGTCCTGAAAGACAAGGCTGTGGTATACCAAAAGGTACAAACCGTACCAAATCAAGTGTATACTACCACTGGAGTTACTAAGGATCTTACAGCTGAGCTAACAAACATAGTAGATGAAGATAACGCTGATGGCTATGATGAGTATTTTTGGTCATCCCCAATCAACAATGCAGATGAAATGAAAGGTTTGTCGGAACGAACCACGTGGAGAGTGAAAAATAGATACGTAGCTGAACCAATAAACAAACCATCAAGGTTCAATAAAGCTAGTATAAGTGGCACCAAGGAAGTTCAAAGTGAATTTTCAAAAGGAACAAGCGAAACTAACAGTACAAGTGAACCTCATTTAGTGAGAACCGAACCTCATGCCAGGAAGGCGAAACCGAATATGAATATTCACAAATCATCCCAGCAACTTGCAGAGCAGAAACGTCAACGAAATAGAAGATATCAGAAAAATCTCAACGAAAGGAAGCAGTTTTGGCAATCCCAGAACTCCGACTATGTACGTAAAGAAAAAGCTTCCAACCAAAAGACGAAAGTACATCCACAGGCGAAACCGAAACAGTGTTCTCACTGTAGTTTCTACGCTTCACAAAAACAAAATGGTAGTTTCACCCACAAGTCATCAGTTCCAAGAAGGTTTTCTGAGAAACCCAATCCTCCTCACTCTCTAGCAAAGAAAACTCCTATCAAGGATGTTAAAGGGAAGGGAAAGATCGTCTCATATTCTGAAGTTCAAACAAAGAAGACGACCACTAACCATAAGAAGGATAAGAGAGAATTGGTTAAGAGTCAACATAAAGAAAAACAAATTGATTCAGACAAAACAAGTACCAACATCAAGGTTTTCACCATTAAAAGAAAAGACGAAACCACTTTAATAAAACGAATGTATATGCTTGATCTTTCTGTTTCTTTTCCTTGTTCTGTAAAAGGCTCACCAGGACCCAAGAAACTTTGGGTTCCTAAATCCGCTTAATTTTGCAGGTCATACGTGACGAGCAGTTTGACAATGAATGGTACATTGATAGTGGCTGCTCGCGTCACATGACATGAAGAAAGGAAGAGCTGTTTTTGAGGGTCATCTTAAATCTCTCAAGTGGGATTGAATGAATTGGTTTGATACCCTAGTAGTTGACACCCACCAACAGTCCGTGAATGCGAACTCTCATACCTATAAATCAATCCTCATTTTGTGAATAGTAGCTACTCTTGCAATGACTATCATATATAGTCATTTTGGATGTCTTCAAATATAAAGCACCCAAAAGCCAATGAGCAGTTGGTATATTGATTGGGATGTAAAGCAACACAAAAGATAGAAATAATTAATCAACAAATAACATTATATTATAAATTACTACTACTAAGGTAATGTAATCCAAACAAAATTATATTATATCGCAGTCTTCCGAAACTGGATAAACGAATCCGCCAACCCTGTCACTCCAGTTGAATGTATCAATGTTAAAATCTGACGACACAACCGTCCACCGAGCATCATCCGCTCTGCGCTCTATCAGCAATGAGATCTACATCATGTTGTGCTTTCAATAATTTTTTTTACAGTAAAGTAAGTATTCTTATTAGAAACGCAGTATATAATGAACACATAATCATATTACTTACATCACATGACAAACATCGTCCATGACTATCCATATATAACCGCATCCAAAACTCAATTGAAGTAAAGACCGTTCAAATAACTGTGAGCAAACAACAACAAACCATCTCGTTCTTTATATAGACTTTGTACGATAGGTTCGTTGTTGTCGTGTACAACCTTTCTTCTTTTTTTGTATCATCGGAGACTTATGCCATATGGACATAACTTTTTGGCGCTTAGAACGCCTAAGAGGTACTGGCGATGATGTTTTTTATTCATCCCGCATAATCTCTTTTACATCCCATGATTGAATACATGCATACGGTTGCTCAGGGTTGTCATCCAGAGGCTGTTCGGGTGTTCCTAACACATAATCATGCTCCCATACGTCATCATCATTGTACTATGTGGTACCAACATCTTGCACGATCAGTGCATATACGTTTCAATAATGTTTAATTATAAACGACGCAAAAGCATAAGGACCATAAACAATAAATAATTAGCAATGTACCTCCAACCCCTTCGTGACATTTACAGAGCTCATTTTGCAATTGAGGGACCTCGTTTTGCAAGTCACTAATATTTCGGTCTTTGTAAATTGATGGTTCAGTGGTCGACGGTGGTGGTGGTGGCGGGTGAGATGGAACATCTATTTGTGCCTTCTTTTGTCGAGGCTCATGCGTAGGGGAGTTTTTTGGTGATGGTGTTAGGGAAGGTTCCCTGTGAACTTCTTTGTTGAAAAAATGAGGGCGATCAATCCATGTCGAGCTAGCTATCCACCATTCAGCACGACTCTCAGCTTCTGTTGGCTCCAACTTCTGTACAAGTCTATTATCGTGATAAAAAAATTATAAAATAATAAATAACCAAAAGTTATACATAAAAAAAAGAAAATCTTAAAGTATAATAATTAAGCATACATCGTCAATTTTTAGAAACTGGTTACACTCAACCGCTCGTAAAGGTATCAATTCGGACCATGCAACAACCCGAGAGATCACATTCTCTTGTCGGGTAGAAAATAAATCGCTCACAGGAAAAGTGTCAAGAAACCATATCTAAAAGAATCATGTATTAGAATATTATCAAGCAAAAATATTAATAATTTTTTCACCACGTACTTACCTTAAAAGCATGTATACAACTGTTTAGGATGTACGTCCTTTTTTGAGGTTGTTTTTCTTTCGATTCAACTAGATGTATATCCTTTTCAACCTTATTGAATACAGTAAATAATTGTGAGTACAATTGATCCGAAATTATCCTCTCCCATGTATATCTGCCACATAAAAATTTACCAATTAAGTTTGTAGAAACTATTAGTAATGATAATTAATTATCCGTAATTATAAATTAACGACATGATACCTGTTGAATTCATCATGGTTGGATAGCAAAGCGAAATACTCCTCTTTTATAGGTTGTTTAGGCAACCGCCCATTAAAAACCTTATATAAGAGACATAGAAGACATCCACAGACCACAGCCCCGTCCGATAATTTGTTAAGTGAATGTTCAAACACCTTAAATACATCATCTAATTTCAGGGACACATTCGTCAGAACCATAGGAAAGGCAGGGGAACGGAAGGCGGCGCCGAATGCGGAAGCTGGAAAATAGTCACCAAATTGGAAGCCGGTAATGAAACCAAATTCTTTCTTCCCGAAAGACAGATCGTAACCCCCAATCTCAAAACCCATTTCCTCTTCTTTGCTTCGGGATTCCATGACAACTTTGTAGCAAAAGGCGTAACGTAGAAGCAAAGGATCCCATTCTACATTAGAAATGTCTAACAAGCTCCCAAAACATGTATTCCGGAACATACTCTCACATGCATGTCTGTATTTGAATGTTGCAAGAATTTGTGCACTGATTTTGGGTTTACAAGACAGTGTAATGGATGCATAAAAAACCCTTTCATCCTTCACAAACAAAAAATTTGTTATAACCCAACTCTGGAACGAAAACTAACCAATATTTCAAACCAGTGCGTTGTGTTCCGAACGAGTTTGTGGCATTCTGGAGCATTCCAGAATGAATTTTTATGCTTTGGAACACTACATTTCAATGTAAAATAACAATATCTAAACATATAAACTACGTTTGGGTTTGTCCTACTACAATGACATCTTTAATTAAGAGCTCCAGAACATTTTCAGTTCATTATGGAGGTGTTTTCCGCATTTCGAAACAGTAGTTCTTGGTGAATAATCACGTTTTACAAACAAGCAAACTAGGTTTTTAGATAGAGGAGCGTACTCGTAAAATAACCGGATCATAGTGGTCACATTTCATATCGGAGTTGTGTGTCGGAGATCAGAATCGGAATCAGAATCGAGTGTCAGAATCACATCAGAAAATCGGAGCAAGATCTGGAATGAAGTCGATGGTCTGGATTTTTTTAAAATATATTTTGGATTTTGAAATTTAAATTTCCAATCTGGAACACGTGCGTAAACTCTGTAATGGGCATTCCGAAAGCAACGAAATGGGTCGGCCGACCGGAAAACAAGTCCGAAATTGGTTCCGGAACAGCCTATTCCGAAGAATGTGGTTATTTTGGAAAAAAAGGGGTTATATTTTTTAAAACACACAAAAAACTGTTATTTTACTCAATTTCACTATAAATAAATAAGATCAACTCCACAAGTGTAGGAAAGAAACGAAAGGATCATAGTAGGAAGAATTTGCTAAGCTAATATTTTAACACATGTAATCTTAACAAAAACAAAAAAAATATCAAAGTAATTATCAATAAATATATTGGGTATACAACAACAGACCCCGCTATACTGGGTATATATATCGAAAATAAAAAAAAAACTAACCAAAAATATTTACAAAACTTATAAATAAAAGAATAGTATCAGGTTTTGTCAGGCAACTAATATATGTTCACAACTTCGTTTTGGCCTTACGTATTTTTTAAACTTTATAGTCCCACCGAAAGTAATCATTGCAGGATTAAACAACCAAATCAAGTTTATCTACAGCTGGCATTATATATTTATCTTTGTGTGTAATGACGTATCCCTCTAGATACTTCGCAACGGAACAAAACAGGCAACACAGACTAAGCTTTGTCGCACAAGCTATGTCGCATGTCGGTCCAACTGACCATCGAGACAACACGCTCTTGTGGGTCTATGCATCACTGTGTGAGCAGAGCGAGTGGAAAGGATGACCCAACATTTATACGACATACGTCAACAAAAGGGTAAATCTGTTGCACTAACAAAGTTTCCATCTCCACCAATCAGATCCACAGAAGATCTCTCAGGAATCACGTGGAACAATAAAAGCGTTGGGGACGTTGCATGGAAAATTCAGTTGGTCCTGCATCGATGCGATCTTCGTGGTTAGGTATGGGAAAACCCTAACTATATAAAAGGAAAAGACAATTCAAGTACGAGGTATGATCTCTATTCTCACATATTATAGACTTACAGATCTAATCACCGATTGCTGACTTGATCGCCAGAGCGCCTCCCCGGGATCTCCTCCCGGGACACGATAGACATTCTTCGTTGTTGAGTGTATTGTAGGTCTCGAAGGATTTCACCGGATCGGAGTACTTCTAAGATTGACATCACAATATTGGTGTCATTCGTTGTGTGCAACAACGAGCAAAAAGCTACACAATAACATTAATCAAGCAATGGCAATTGAAGACACCGGAGAAGAAAGTGGAGATACTCAAAACCCAATTCGTCCAATGCAACCACTAGAGTCGGTAATACAATTAACCTCATTACTGGTGTTGAACCATATAGTTGTTTCGGTCACATCTTCGGATCCATTGTGCAAAATATGGATGCTCAAACTCATACATGTTCTAACACCACTGCTCTTCCCACCAGCGACCGTGTCATAGTCACCATTGACTAATCTAAACCAAACCACTGTCACCAATCTCCCGAACATTGCAATAGCTGGAATAACACCAATTTCATTTCAACACAACGTTCAAATGTTGTCGTTGATGACATCGATGTTGCTATTGTTCACCCTACAAAACCACATGCTAACACCGACTACTAGCATGCTGTTGATGATGCAGGCAAGAATCCAACGATAACACTGTGACATCCCCATTTTCACGATCAGAAAAAAACCGATTTGTTTATGCTTTATTTGAAAATTAGAGTATATTTTTAAAGAAATATATTGCGAAATATTTTCCTAGAAAACAAGATAAATATATTAACAAAGCATTTCCAAAGAAATGTATTTTATTGATATTAAAACTTTGGGATGTCATCGTCAATAAAAAAACATAAGCATAAACAGACCTTACTTTCATTTACACTAGTGATCTACATCTCTTTTAATCTCTCAGTGTAATGTAGCTTCATATCGACACCTGTGATACAAATAAACTCAGTGGGTCAGGTTGGGAAACCTGGTGAGTACATAGGGTTTTCAACCCACAATAATAAAGTTATTATGTTTTATCATCAAACAATTAACCCAATTACCCATCCCCATTATCTTGTGTATTTCTTAAGGATCTACCCTAAGAATCATCTATCACTCATTCCTAAGGATTCTTCCTAAGGAATAGGCACGAAATCCAATGTCGCCAGGGTTTATACAACTGGCACTAAATGCATAGTTGTCAGGGTTCATCCAACGAGCGCTAAATCCATAGCTGCCAGGGTTTATCTTATTTATTGACAGTATTATTTTCGAGGGTCCACTCGCAATACATGTCAATGGGTTTTAGAGTACACCGGGTGATCATATCGTTCACAACACCTACAGGTTGCAAGCCTGCTAGTGTTCCACCGGACTATCTAGAATAGTCTGTGGTTGTCATCCATACTCTGCTAGATGACGGGGCCATCGCTTGGGTCATCGTTTCGCTTATCGATTGGTATATCGCTTGGCTCATTGCTTCTCACCATATTTTACCACTCATATATCATCGTTCATTTTTCATCGCTCATCATTTATCTCATCTTTAATATACCCATCTTTTACCCATCATAATTATAGGTATAAAATACATATATAGTTTAAGACAAATAAAACATGTATATTTTTGTTCATCCAGCATAGATATCAAGAACACAGATAATATGCACACATAACACGTAATTTATAGTAAATACTTCATATCTATGTGTAAGATGAAAGTAAATATGCACTCACTTGTAGCGTGCTTTGATAGAATCTAACTAGAAATAGTCAGCGGCTCGTCGTTGTCAGGCTCGGGAAAGGAAACGACCTTCAGAAAACGAAAGAGAAAGAAAGTAGAAGGTGTAATGAGAGAAGAGGCGGGCTTGCTATTTATAGGCTGACTTTGGCTCTCTCACGTCGTGAGAATCAAGATTCACGTCGTGAGCCATGGCAACAGTCATCCCGTAGTCTTCCCAGGTGTTTTCTAGGCTCGATTAGTGTTCGTTTGACTCCTCACGTCGTGAGAAATCATGCTCACGTCGTTAGCTTTTGAGTTATCGTTTCGTAGACTTCTAGCTTCGAAATGTGGCGTTTTGACTCCTCATGTCATGAGAAATCATGCTCACATCATGAGTCCAATCAGATTAGGGTTTCTGACACGTGTCATGCTCTCAGATAATTGTAACTTAGGAAGGCCATAACATCTGCATACGAACTCCGTTTTTGACGTTCTTTATATCTACGCGTAGGTGGAGACATACTCTACAACTTTCATTTAGAATCCTAAGGATAAAAAGTAGTTTATCATAAACTCAATTTTTACGATTCCCGGTGTCGTGCCGGTTTTGTCGCGAAACTTTGACAGGTCATAACTTCTTCGTTATAACTCGGATTTCGGCGTTCTTTATATGTACAGAAACCTTGTGACATGTACTACATATTTGTTAAGATTATTTATTCTAAATAACCATCTATGAAAAAGTCATTTTTGACGATTATCGTCTCTAAATTGACTAGCCCGAATCTGCGGGCGTTACAATTATCTCCCCCTTAGGTTGATTACGTCCGGGAATCATCAACGAAACTAGGCTTGTATAATGACTCCATGCATTATCTTTTTATCTTAATTAATAACCGTAACTTCTATGTTCCTTCGAATGAGTATCTAACTCTTGGACTTTTTGACTGTAGGTGGTGTTCAATCTTGCACCTGCTCTCCATCTCGCGTTGGACTTTCAATCATAACCTTCGAGTTACAAAATCAATCCTTATTGGAGAATCCTTTTTCTTCTTAAACGGACTAATCTTAAGAGAATTTCTTTACTTCGATTATCATAACAGACCGATGGTTCATGTTTTAATGACCTCTCATCATTTGATGCAACGCTTAGACTCAGGTGTTTTAGAGTCAAATTCCATAATAGAATATACCTTCCTTCATGTTCTAATGTGATATAATCACATTTTAATATGTAGCATTTCTAGCTGTAGGCTTCTTACTTAAACAATGGTCGCAATACTTCTATTGATCGCTTCGATTAACTTTCACTTCAATCTTCTGGCTTAAGTCGGATGCTACATCGAACTTGGCTCTCTAAACCACGTAGAATACATATCTTAGTCGGACTCGATATGATATGACCAGTAGGGTCGGAATAACAATCATCTTCTTAGTCATTACCGAAACGATGAAAACGACATACTTGAACGAAACAAAATTAATTACTAGCTTCTTGGTAGCCTTGTGACGTTCCCTGATCCAAGTGCGAGTCCTGTGCTTCTGGTAATTTATGCCTCTACTACCTTTCACACCTACTCATACTCGTCCCAAGTATTGTCTCGCAGTCCTCAAGTTCTTATCTCCTAAAATCACAAAACGATTTAACACATACGAATGTGTCCAAAAAATCTTAAAAATTTCCCTAGAATCTACCAGGATTTCTTCCATGCATATCTTCAACATAATTGTGCTTCAACTCGGTTGGTGATGGAAACGCCAGACGATAAGACAACTTCAGAAATTACACCAACCGTTCTATCATCCCGCCAATCAAATGTGTACATTCGGATGTACCGTACTCCTCTATACGTACTGTTATTTAATTAAACGTATTCTAAAGGCAAGATACCATTCTGACGATATCTTCTGATAGGTATCATTCACTATCGTAAGCCTTCTCATTTCCTCAATTTACTTTGTTCACTGTGAGTCTTCGTCATGGCGTTATGTTCACAAAATCAGGCGTTCAACATATCGGAACGAGAATATAGATAGAGGAAGGTTTCGACGTGTATTCCTCCTTATTACTCTAAAAATTTACATGCCAGTTCTAATATCGTAATTAAACGTTTAGAATACTGAGCACATAAAATTTCTAGATCCGGTTGGCAACAGACCATAGATCCAATCAAATAATAGCATATAAGGCATATAATGCTATAACATAAATCATTTAGCACATAAAAGGAACTTAGATATCTAATCCTAAAGTAAGCTAGTGCTTGTGTCAATTCAGGTGTACTGCTTAAAATATAATAGACACTCATCTCACAATCATCGCTTAGCATTCTAAGTTTAAGTCTAGAAATAAATCCATACTCCTAGTTCGCTTAAACTAATGCTACGATACCAACTGTGACATCCCCATTTTCACGGTCAGAAAAGACCGATTTGTTTATGCTTTATTTGAAAATCAGAGTATATTTTTAAAGAAATATATTACGGAATTTGTTTCCAGAAAATATTATAAATGTATTATCAAAGCATTTCCGAAGAAATGTATTTTATTGATATGAAAACATTGGGATGTCATCGTCAATTCATAAAGATAAGCATAAACTGTCACACCCCCAAACCAAGGATGGCGGAAACGTCCGGGGGTGGAGGACTTCATGTATAGTATCATAACATCGATTTCAATAGTGATCAAAGTAAACACAACCGACATAAATATAATTGCAAAAGTTACATCATAGTATATGTTTACATGTTTCCAAATCAATTACATTATGTCGACAAAAATGAAATGTTTGACGCCTTAACGTCCCATCCTCAAAAGCGCTTGTTTACCTGTTCATTTATTCCCTGAGAATACAAGTAGTTTGAAAGAGTGTCAACAATTTAGTTGGTGAGTTCATAAGCTTTTGAATGTAGTGATGAAAACCTTTTCCTTTGTAAAAGAAATGTTTATTCCAAAAAAATCCAATATTTTCCTTAGAGTGTGAATTGCAGCCTTAAATCCAAAGACCAAAATGTACAAGTAATTTCCATACTTATAGTAAAACAATGCATGTTTAGATTGACATAAACTCGTTTGATTTAATGAAATTCTCGTAATTCCTATGAGTTGTTAATACTTTATGTTAGTTATTTAACTCGTAATTCCTATGAGTTAGATACTATGACTTAGTTATTATAACCATACTATGACGTTCTTCAGGCGTCGGAAATGTTATGACATTTGTCACCCGTAGACCTTGAGGTCCTACTATAGCTAGCAGCAAGGTGTGGGGTGTCAATCCCAATATAGATCTATACACAACTATCACGCTCTCCCTCAAAGAGACTCTGGTTACAATACAGGACTTATAGTGCATTACTTGAAAAGTAACATGAAGCGAATGTCTCACAATTTAGTCATTAACGGATTTACGTGAAGTGAATGAGAAACCCTTTTCATGTAAATGAAACCTTTAGTAGTGAACTTGTTGTGTAGTGCATCATAAACTATACCTATTATAGCTTATCAAATGATAGTAGTAGTAGTGAACGTAAACTATACTTACAATAGTTTATCAAAATGTTTGAGTGCAATGGATATAAACTTTGTTTATTTTAAATAAATTACCATCTTTGTGGAGGTAAAAATCCATTTGTTTTCTGTTGTATGTCTATTTACCAAGACAAAAATGACATATAATATAACACATATATGCACATAATGATACACACCTTGCACAACAAGTTACAAGGTGTGAATGAATAGATAACATTTTTCTAGTGTTAACATTTCTATTCCTGTTCTTAGAAGATTTATAGAAAAATCATCATGAGTCCAAATCAGAATCTGTAAATTCTGAGAGTTTGGAAAATGTGTCTAGTTTGTTCATAAATTTTATTATGATTTTTAGTAACTTCCCACTTGTGTGAAAAAGCCCATATTCACAGACTGGTCCGGATTTGTTCTTGAAATGATAGGCAGTTTTGCAAAAGTCACCATAAATTGTAGAAAAATCGTATGGTGATGTGCAAATAGTCATTTTAAAGGTATGAACCTGAGCTATTTGCACCTAATACAGTTTTGAAAGCTAAAATGTTTAAGTTGACCAAAACAGTCCGTGAATGGAGTTAAACTTTTCTGATGAAAGCTGTTGGGTGAGTTTAGTTGTGTTCTTGGTGTTTTAACTTGTATTCCCCCCCCCCCCTTAAAACTTAAGAAAAACATGAAATGATAGGGGTATGAACTCACCTTGTGTGATTTCAGTGGGTGGATGTTGAAGAAAGGTAGTGTTCAACTCAAGAACACTTAGAAGGTTGCTTGAAGATTCGAAGAACTAACACAAATATGATGAAGTTTGTGTAAGCAACCTATGATTGGAGTAGAAAGGAGTGAAATAATCATATGGAGGATGATAATACTTACCAAAAGTAGAAGAAAAGTCTAGAGAATAGCCTTGAATCTCGAAATTTAGAGAGAGAAAGTGAGAGAAAATGAAGTTTGTTCTTTGGTGGAAAATGAGGGGAATGAGGGAAATGTGAAGAGAGGGGAGGGCTTTCCAGCTCTTGACCAAGTGTGTGGAAGGACAAGGGTGGTTCATGGAGTGGGCATGGGGTGGTTGCTTGTGTCATACACTAAAGCAAAGTCAACACTCCACCTCTAAGCCTTACCCATTAGATTTTTATTCCTAAGTAATGATTTTCCTAAAATATAATTAAATATGAATATTTAGGGTTTATTATGTTAAAATACGAGTTTGGGTGAAAATCCCGTGTTAAAATCTCGAAAAACGGGATCAAAACGAGAAGAAAAGTCTGGAGAATAGCCTTGAATCTCGAAATTTAGAGAGTGAAAGTGAGAGAAAATGAAGTTTGTTCTTTGATGGAAAATGAGGGGAATGAGGGAAATATGAGGACAGGGGATGGCTTTCCAGCTCTTGACCAAGTGTGTGGCTGAAAAATGGTGGAAAAAGTACTATGGAATGACTAGGTATGGTGGAAGGATAAGGGTGGTTCATGGTGTGGGCATGGGGTGGTTGCATGTGTTGTAACACCCCAAATTCCAGAGGTGCTATTGAAGGACTTAAAGTGTAAATTTAGGAAAGGGACTCGACGAGTAGGTCCGTCTACTCGTCGAGTCGGAGCAGGATTCTATCGCGGTTTAAGTGGCCAACTCGCCGAGTCGGCGGCTTGGACTCGACGAGTTCGTGCTGAAGAAGGAAAAACCTAATCTCGAGGGTTGCACCTTATTTAAAGGACTTTATGTCCTTCTCCCAGCCCCCTTACTACCCTGAGAGTTCCAGCAAACCCTAGTTCGTATGAAACACCATTGATTGAGGAGATTGGAGCTTGGAAGAAGATTTTGGTGTAAGAGGCTTGAGGAATTAGAGGCTAGCATCAAGGGGCTTGTGTAGATCTGGAATCTACATTAGTTTGGGCACATCTCAGAGGTAAGAAGCCTTTATCCTAAGCTATTTCCTTTTTGGATTCATCCATGGTGGTTGATTTGGGGTCCCTTAGCTTGTTTGAGATCCATTTCGGGTTTAGAGGCTAGATTTGAGGTTGCAACTTTGGATCTAGGTTAGTTTTGAGCTATGAGAGCAGAAAGCATCATCCTTTGGGTTTGTTTGAAAGGATCCTTGTCTCAAACCCAAGCCCTAGAGTGATTTGGACCTTTAAATCCTTGGTTTCATGTAAAGTTTGCAACTTTATGTGAGGGTTAGATTGTAGAAGGTTGGATCTATGGATTGGAGCCCCTGCATGGCTCGAAAAGCCTGTGAATGGGTTGAGAACTGGAGAGACTCGGTTTAGTCACATGGGTGTACTCGACGAGTTTGTATGAACATGTGCATGGACTCGGCGAGTTGGAAGAACAACTCGGCGAGTCTGTTGAAGATTGCTTTGGACTCGGCGAGTCTGTTCTTGGACTCGGCGAGTCTAGTCGCAGAACCCAACCTCTTGTGGTTAAATCTTTGGTTTAGTGAGTCGGTTGGCGACTCAGTGAGTTGGACAGGATGGGATTCCGAGATCCTTGAACTCGACGAGTCTTGGGGCGATTCGACGAGTAGAGTCATGTTATGGGAGTTTTCTGAGTATGAGAACTCGACGAGTCTACGGGTTGACTCGGCGAGTAGAGTCAACTAGGAAGGTTGACTTTGACTGAGGACTTTGACTCTGACCAAGAGTTGACCAGTTTGATATCCAAGGGTATTTTGGTAATATTGGTGCTTATGAATCTGGTTCTTGGTAGTGTACGGTGGTAGAGTTCATGTCGGTGGTCGGAGCAGCTGATCTTATCCTTTCAGTCGGCAATTGCGAGGTGAGTTATCCTCACTGTACTCAAGGGTCTAAGGTACCAAGGCCGGCCCTTTGAATTGTTGTTTAGAGCTCGTTATGTTATGTGATGATATGCTTGCTAGTATCCTGGTAGATAGGATAATGATATGAGGATATGCCTTGTTAGCTTAGTATCCTAGAGGAATGGACAGTTAAGTGATAGCTAGTTCTGTTGGATCAGCGCCCTGGTAGTTGGGTAGTGGTTATTTATGGACCTGTAGTTGGTCTTGCCTTATGTACGCTGGTAAGAGTTTACCTGCGGGTTATGTATGTTGAGCAGTAGCAGAGGGTATTCCATCCCGGTAGGATGATAGGGCCCTATTATGTTGGTTCTGTAGAGTACTATGTGGTTGCCTGTTATGTGTGCATGTTTTCGAGTGTGGGGCATTCCAACCCGATGGTTGTGGGCCAGGAGTATTCCATCCCGGTAGGATGATTGGACTCATAGTAGGTTGGCATTCCAACCCGATGGTTGAGGGGCCTGGGGTATTCCATCCTGAGGGATGATTGGACCCATAGTAGTAGTAGTTACTGTATGTATAAGAAGTGGGGTATTCCAACCCGATGGTTGTGGGCCAGGAGTATTCCATCCCGGTAGGATGATTGGACTCATAGTATGTTGGCATTCCAACCCGATGGTTGAGGTGCCTGGGGTATTCCATCTTGCGAGATGATTGGACCCATATTAGTTATTGTTGTACGTATGGGTGTATGGGCATTCCAACCCGATGGTTGTGGTCCGAGAGTATTCCATCCCGGTAGGATGATTGAGCTTGTAGTATGTAGGCATTCCAACCCGATGGTTGAGGGCCAGGGGTATTCCAACCGGAAGGTTGATTGGACCCATAGTATGTTGTTCTTTGTTGTATGCGTATGTTTATGTGTGTATGGGTGCTTTGGGGTAACTCACTAAGCTTTCGGGCTTACAGTTGTAGTGTTATGTTTCAGGTACTTCAGGAGATCGTGGCAAGGCGAAGGCGTGATCGTACCGCTCCTCATGTTCTATGATTTATGTGATGTGGTTCTGGGGGATACTCTGATGTTTAAACTATTTTGAAAACAAGATGTATGAACTTAATGGTTTTTGAATGAAATAAAATGTTTTAAATTGGTTGAAATTTTTGGTCGTTACAAGTTGGTATCAGAGCCTTGGTTTGAGTGAACTGGAGGAACATTCGTGTGAATCCAGTCTCAAATCAAGGAGAGATTTTCAAAAATAGTTTTCAAAAGGTTTTCAAATAAGTAAAGGAGGACGCAGAGGATACGATCAGCCGGAGCCAGTAGGTAGACCCCAAAATACCATGCAAGTTATTTGATTATGTGATATGTTAGAACAACATGCTAGTACTAGGCTAGGGATCTTCAGGAATTGCATGATAGAGTTGCCTGATTATGTGATGCCCACTAGCCTAGGGTTTTCCTTATTTGAGATATTCAGCTTTTCCTCTAGGAGTGAGGATTGAGCGTGTGTGTGTGTATATATGGTTACAGTGTGGTGGTGATACTTGAGGCAAATATGGGTAGGTGTGGAAGGTAGTATGGGCCCGTACTACTGAAAGCATAGGACCCATACGCGTATCAAGGAAGTCACAACTCTCTAGGGTATCAGTTATGAGATAGTTCCCCGGGCGGGTATGTGATGTGTCTAGGGGTTTTGTTGGTGTATTGCAGTATGGAGATTACGAGGCGTGTCATGACTTGATCCGGATCGGGATCGGGACAGGGTGAGCAGGAGGCCCCAGTGGCACCTGAGATTATCGGCCAGGATGGGCCAATGTTAACAGAGGATCGGGTCAGGGAGATCATCCGCGAGGAGGTGGTCGAGATTGTCCGGGGTCAGATCCCGGAGTTGTTTGGGACTATTAAGTCCGCTATGAGGGAGTACTTCGATGATCGTTATGCAGCTCTTACTGAGATGGTTGCCGCGGCAACTACAGCGGCTGTAGCAGCGGCAGGGGGAGGAACCGGTCGGGGCTTTCAGTATCGGGATTTCGATAATACAAAGCCCCCTACCTTTGATGGAGTTTGGGATCATATAATTGCTATGAGATGGTTGTCAGACGTGGAAGGTTGTTTCTTCACGTGTTCATGCCCTGCGGATCAGAGGGTGAGGTGTGCTCTGAACCTTTTGAGGCTCAGGGCGAAGGATTGGTGGAGGTTGACTACGGGGATCTTATTCTGATGCGCAGTGGGCTGCGGTTTCGTGGGATCAGTTCAGGGAGATGTTCAGTACTCGTTATGTTCCACAGGTTGAGAGAGAGAGAGAGGTTGGCTCAGGAGTTCCTGGAGCTGAAGCAGGATTTAGAGTCGGTGACGGAGATCACCAGGATGTTTACTGAGAGGGCGATGTTTTGCCCGGAATTTGCTTCGGAGCAGGCTCAGATGTCCGATATCTGAGTATGCTCAAGAGGGATATCTGGCAGTTTGTGTCCACACAGAGGTGTAGTACCTTGTTGGAGTTGCAGGAGGCCGCTAGGCGGCGCGAGTTAGAGATTGAGCTCCAGTTGAGAGAGCAGAGGTAGGCCCTGGTGCAGTCGCAGCCTGCACCAAAGCGGATGAGGGCCGCTGATTACAGGCAGGGAGGTCCGATAAGTCGCACTTGCGGGAAGTGCGGCAAGGTGCATGAGGGTAGTTGCCATTCTTCTTCGGGGTGCCACAAGTGTGGCAGGGAGGGCCACATAGCCAGAGATTGCAGGCAGTCGACTCCAGCTGCAGGAGTCCGACTTTGTTATCATTGTCATCAGGTGGGCCATATGAAGGCCCAGTGTCCTCTGCTGGCTGCCAGGTCAGTGCAGGCCCCAGCGCCAGCCACTTTGAGACTTACTGATGGAGGTCAGGGTCGAGCAGAGCCTCCGAAGGCTCCAGGGCGAGCTTATCAGCTTGTGACCGAGGAGATCAGGTCAGCGCCAGAGGTGTCAGCCGGTATGTTTTTCTGCCTCCTTTTGTTTATGTTGTGGTTAAGAGGTGTTGTTTCTTGTATAATATATTTAAGTGTTGTATGTGTTAGAGAAGAGTTAGTATTGAGGGTTCTTAGAGGGTTAGTATCCGGTGTGGAATTCGTGAGCAAGGAAGGTTATGGTTCAGGAATTCGGGAACTTTCAGCAGGAACTTAGGTTCCTTGAAGTTCGGTGAATTAGTGGGGTTCGATCGCGTGTTAGTTTCGCCGCCAGTGGATGGTGGTTAGTGCCCTAAGTGGAGGATAATTGGAAATTCTCGGATGAGCTGCTGGTTGTAGAAGGTTGTCTGACGCGGTTTGAAGGTCGGTTATTAGGATGGTGCGATGAGGCGGTTCAGTTATAGTAAGGGCTTTGCAAGTGTCATGGATCGTTGAACCAGTAGTGAGGATGGTGTTATGAGATAGCAGCTAGTGGGGTTGTCCCCGGATGGTGGAAATGTCGAGGAAATGCGGCAGACTATGTATGGGTTGCTGGTTATGCGATCAGTCTCTGAGTATGTATGCATGTTATGAGATAGCGGTGAGCACCGCTAAGGGGTGATGTATAGCGAGGATCTGTCGCTGTGGCAATGTTGGATGATGCGTAGGCATGTTTCCAGTCTCCTTGGAAGAGGAGGGGGATAGTGACTCCAGATTGGAGGTTTGGATAGAGGAAAGTGAGATAGCAGGTTAACAGACTCGGGAGCAGTCTGGACCGGTGAAGAGGACTGTATAAGGATATTACAGAGGTCAAGGACCTAGAGATCGTGATAGGGAGGTATGAGTGGGTTACACTCAGTTGTGGCGAACCGAAAGGTTCGAGGGTGACGCAAGGACAAGGTCCTTGGTCTCGAGTATGGTTGTAGGTTTGAGTTATGTATGTGGAGGTATCCCAATCTGGGGTATTCCATCATGAGGATGACCGAACTCTATGATTGATTGGACCTGGTGTGTTTGGTATTCCAACCCGAGGGTTAATTGGACCAAACATACATGAGGATGCGTGGGTATACCATCCTAGGGATGACTGGACCCGTTATAGGCGTGCCTGGTATTCCAGCCCGAGGCTGATTGGGCCAGGTACGAGTGGTTACGCGATATGGTTGGTTGATGGGTTATGGGAGCTGAAGGATGCAGCATCCTGTCAGAGCGTAAGGGATAGAACCAGAGATTCGTTCCAGGTTGCAAGTTATCAGGGTTATCGCCAATTTTAGGTGAAGGAAGATGGATTAGTCTATTAGCAGAGCTCACTGGGTGTTTGTGGAATCTAGCATTGCAGGGCGCGGAAGCGTGTCCCTGATATGAAGGGTTAGTATTATCGGGTAATACGTGGTTAATATGTAGTGTTGTTGAGTTGAAGGGCCGATGGTCGGCATGGAGTAGTGGCAAGGATGTCACGGGAGAAGGAGCCATTTTAAGAGAAGTGCAGAAGTAGGGTTTGTGAGAGCATGAGTTGATTGAGAAATCGGAGTCTGCAGTGCAAGGGGTTGTTCTGAAGCGTATACTGCAGTAGGCTTCGAGGAAGAAGCCTAATTTAAGTGGGGGAGAGCTGTAACACCCCAAATTCCAGAGGTGCTATTGAAGGACTTAAAGTGTAAATTTAGGAAAGGGACTCGACGAGTAGGTCCGTCTACTCGCCGAGTCGGAGTGGGATTCTATCGCGATTTAAGTGGCCAACTCGCCGAGTCGGCGGCTTGGACTCGACGAGTTGGTGCTGAAGAAGGAAAACCCTAATCCCGAGGGTTGCACCCTATTTAAAGGACTTTATGTCCTTCTCCCAGTCCCCTTACTACCCTGATATTTCCAGCCAACCCTAGTTCGTATGAAACACCATTGATTGAGGAGATTGGAGCTTGGAAGAAGATTTTGGTGTAAGAGGCTTGAGGAATTAGAGGCTAGCATCAAGGGGCTTGTGTAGATCTGAAATCTTCATTAGTTTAGGCACATCTCAGAGGTAAGAAGCCTTTATCCTAAGCTATTTCCTTTTTGGATTCATCCATGGTGGTTGATTTGGGGTCCCTTAGCTTGTTTGAGATCCATTTCGGGTTTAGAGGCTAGATTTGAGGTTGCAACTTCGGATCTAGGATAGTTTTGAGCTATGAGAGCAGAAAGCATCATCCTTTGGGTTTGTTTGAAAGGATCCTTGTCTCAAACCCAAGCCCTAGAGTGATTTGGACCTTTAAATCCTTGGTTTCATGTAAAGTTTGCAACTTTATGTGAGGGTTAGATTGTAGAAGGGTGGATCTATGGATTGGAGCCCCTGCATGGCTCGAAAATCCTGTGAATGGATTGAGAACTGGAGAGACTCGGCGAGTCACATGGGTGTACTCGACGAGTTGTATGAACATGTGCATGGACTCGGCGAGTTGGAAGAACAACTCGGCGAGTCTGTTGAAGATTGCTTTGGACTCGGCGAGTCTGTTCTTGGACTCGGCGAGTCTGGTCGCAGAACCCAACCTCTTGTGGTTAAATCTTTGGTTTAGTGAGTCAGTTGGCGACTCAGTGAGTTGGACAGGATGGGATTCCGAGATCCTTGAACTCGACGAGTCTTGGGGCGACTCGGCGAGTAGAGTCATGTTATGGGAGGTTTCTGAGTATGAGAACTCGACGAGTCTACGGGTTAACTCGGCGAGTAGAGTCAACCAGGAAGGTTGACTTTGACTGAGGACTTTGACTCTGACCAAGAGTTGACCAGTTTGATTTCCAAGGGTATTTTGGTAATATTGGTGCTTATGAATCTGGTTCTTGGTAGTGTACGGTGGTAGAGTTCGTGTCGGTGGTCGGAGCAACTGATCTTATCCTTTCAGTCGGTAATTGTGAGGTGAGTTATCCTCACTGTACTCAAGGGTCTAAGGCACCAAGGCCGACCCTTTGAATTGTTGTTTAGAGCTTGTTATGTTAAGTGATGATATGCTTGCTAGTATCTTGGTAGATAGGATAATGATATGAGGATATGGCTTGTTAGCTCAGTATCCTAGAGGAATGGACAGTTAAGTGATGGCTAGTTCTGTTGGATCAGCGCCCTGGTAGTTGGGTAGTGGTTATTTATGGACCTGTAGTTGGTCTTGCCTTATGTACGCTGGTAGGAGTTTACCTGCTAGTTATGTATGTTGAGCAATAGCAGACGGTATTCCATCATGGTAGGATGATAGGGCCCTAGTATGTTGGTTCTGTAGAGTACTATGTGGTTGCCTGTTATGTGTGCATGTTTACGAGTGTGGGGCATTCCAAGCCGATGGTTGTGGGCCAGGAGTATTCCATCCCGGTAGGATGATTGGACTCATAGTAGGTTGGCATTCCAACCCGATGGTTGAGGGGCTTGGGGTATTCCATCCTGAGGGATGATGTCACACCCCAAAACCGGAACGGCGGAAACGTTCAGGGGTGGAGGACGACATGTTCAGTATCACAACAATGCATAGTAGTAAATAAGCAACAACATCATCCATTGCATTAATAATATAATTTCATACAAGTGTGTTCTGTCAAGTTAATAGACACCAAAAATATGAATCAAAATGAAAGATGAGTCTTGAACGAGCTCCATCTTCTCAAAATCTGGCTCCGGTACCTGTCTACTGGTGACCTGAGAATACAAGTTATTTTGAAAGAGTTTATCAGCTTTAAAGCTGGTGAGATCTTAAGTATTTTAGTTTCATTGTTTGTATGAAAGTGTTTGTAAGTATGAGATGTGTAAGTTTGTAATTGTTTGTAAAGTGTTTGAATCTCCTAGAAAGCTGTATGTTTTCTACTAAAAGTAGCCTTCTACCAAGGCATCAAGTGTTTGTTTGTGTGTCTCTTGTAAGAGTATGTATTTTCCCAAACCTGACTATCATTAACCAAAATTATAGTTTTTACATTACTGTTCATTGTGTGAAGATCACAAAGTGAATGCAATGGGGAAATAAAATAGTACTGTAGTGTTGTATTAAGTAACTACTGTTGTACTAACTACCTTAAACCAATTGTTATTTAAAGTACCATGTGATATGCCTGTACCATACTACCGACTATAAACACGACGAAGATAGACGTCGGAAGGAATGACGTTTGGCACCCGTAGACTTGCAAGTCCCACTGTAGCGAGCAGCAAGGTGTAGGATAGTCAATCCAGTATAGATCTATACACAAACTCAACGCTCTCCATTTAAGGAGATTCTGGATACAAAACGAGCCATGACAGGTGATGCCATGCCCCGTTACGTGGCTCACATAACTGTAGTAGTGTTCTTGTATATGTATTGTGTGTACTAGCTGTATTGTATGTTCTCTCTCTGTCTAGTATGTATGTATGTTCTCTATGTTTCTCATATTAGTATGTTCTCTTGTATAATGTATAGTATGTACTAGCTGTATTGTATGTTCTCTCTCTATCTAGTATGTATGTATGTTTTCTCTATTTCTCATAATAGTATGTTCTCTTGTATAATGTATAGTATGTACTAGCTGTATTGTATGTTCTCTCTCTGTCTAGTATGTATGTATGTTCTCTCTGTTTCTCATAATAGTATGCGTTGACTCATGTATGAACTGACTCATTGTAGGTTTCATTGTTCTAGTAATAGTATTAGTAACTTCCTAAACTATGCCTATTATAGTTTACTAGTAATGTTGTTTGTATGTATGAACATGTTTGTATACCTTTGCTACCCAAAGGTATTGAATTGAAAGAAGGAGCTTTTATATCTATATACATATACATAATATATAAATAGGATTCAAACGACCTTCGGACAAACAACCGATACCCTAAGTCCACAACCAAACAAGGAACAGGAGGTAAGGTGAGCTATCAGTCCTAAGTCCTTTCAATCCTACTTATATAACTATATCCATATAGATACACATTTAACAAAATATAAGTTTAAAAGAGTTTAATAAAAGTATTTGACATGTAAAAGAGTTTGTAAAACAGTTTGAAGTAAAACAGTTTGAAGTAAACAGTTTGAAGTAGTACATTTTGAAGTAAAACAGTTTGAAAAGTAAGAAATCCATTTGTTTGGTAGTTATTAATCACATGTGATTGATATAATAACTATAATAGTTCAACTTGTATTCCCCCCCATAAAAGCATTTAAAATCAATTAAAAGGTTGATTAAGGGGTATGAACTCACCTATAGTGAGTGGTTTGGATGAACGGATGGTATAGGATGCTAAGTGTCAAGTGAAGACTTGAACACACACAAGGATCCAAGTTAACATATAATAACACATATATATATCCAATTAGTCATTTAACAACTAATTAATCGAGTAAAGAAACCCTAAACCATGGAAAACACTTTGATTCAAGTGCTATAAGTACCAAGGATTGTATCTAAGGGTTGTAGGGCTTTGCTTTTGAGTTTACGGTCCAAGGGTAAACTCTTTATGAGTTTATGGTTTTGGGTTTACGGTCCCAATGGGTTTACGGCCGTAAACCCATGGTAACTTCTACCATTTTGTGTTTTAAGGTCTTCCAAGTCAAGGTTAAGCATCTTGTAGTTAAGTCCAAGCCTTAGGAAGTCATTGTGGCACCATTGCACCACTTTATAGAGTTTACGGCCCATGGACCATTTCTCCATGAGTTTACGGCCGTAAACTCAAATGGTTCTTGATCTTTTTGATGTTTAAGGTTCTAAAAACTTCAAGGATGTGATCTAGACTAGTATCCAAGGCTTGGTAAGGGACTAGGGCTCACAATGGCCCTTTCATTAGGGTTTACTCTCCAAGAACATGTCTTGAACGTAAACACCTTTGATCTTGTGTTTCTTTGTTGTTTTCTAGTAGTTTAACAAGTGTATCTATCTTATAACAAGCTAAGGTAAGAGTACTTACAATATAGAAGCTTGTAAGGGTGTTTAAAGTCCAAGAACACTAGTGTGTGTTCTTGGTGTTCTTGGTGAAATGAAGAACACTTGAAGATCTACACAAATGGAATGATTTCATGGATGAAATCATGTAAGATCACTAGTTTAAGGAAGAGATCAACTAAACAAGGAAGAAAACACTTACTTTCTTGAAGATTTTGAAGAAACTTTGGATGATACTTGAGAGAGAAATGGTTCTAGACTTGAAAGTGTGAAAAAAGCTAAAAATAACTAAGTGTCACTTATATAGTCCTTAGGGTTTACGGCCCCAATACCATTTGGGCCGTAAACTCCAAACTCTTGGAGTTTTGGAACTTAAATGTTACACACTTTACCCTAAAGTATCCTCTCTCCAGTTATCTCTTGAAATACTAACTTTAAAACACTCAAACTGACTCCAAAAAGCTTGAAAGTTAGCAGAAACAGTGCTAACTTCTATTGAAGTGAATGGTTGTACAGAATAGAAATTTCGGGTTGTCACAGATGATTGGACCCATAGTAGTAGTAGTTACTGTATGTATAGGAAGTGGGGCATTCCAACCCGATGGTTGTGGGCCAGGAGTATTCCATCCCGGTAGGATGATTGGACTCATAGTATGTTGGCATTCCAACCCGATGGTTTAGGGGCCTGGGGTATTCCATCTTGCGAGATGATTGGACCCATAGTAGTTATTGTTGTACATATGGGTGTATGGGCATTCCAACCCGATGGTTGTGGGCCGAGAGTATTCCATCCCGGTAGGATGATTGGGCTCGTAGTATGTAGGCATTCCAACCCGATGGTTGAGGGCCACGGGTATTCCAACCGGAAGGTTGATTGGACCCATAATATGTTGTTCTTTGCTGTATACGTATGTTTATGTGTGTATGGGTGCTTTGGGGTAACTCACTAAGCTTTCGGGCTTACAGTTGTAGTGTTATGTTTCAGGTACTTCAGGAGATCGTGGCAAGGCGAAGGCGTGATCGTACCGCTACTCATGTTCTATGATTTATGTGATGTGGTTTTGGGGGATACTCTGATGTTTAAACTATTTTGAAAACAAGATGTATGAACTTAATGGTTTTTGAATGAAATAAAATGTTTTAAATTGGTTGAAATTTGTGGTCGTTACATGTGTCATACACTTAAGCAAAGTCAACACTCCACCTTTAAGCCTTACCCATTAGATTTTTATTCCTAATTAAGGATTTTCCTAAAAATATAATTAAATATGAATATTTAGGGTTTATTATGTTAAAATACGAGTTTGGGTAAAAATCCCGTGTTAAAATCTCGAAAAACAGGATCAAAACGCTAAAAATATTGAAAACCGGGCAAAAATTGCCAATTTCCGAAATTCAGGGCCGGAGGTTCGGTTCCATCTCATAGAACCGAAAGTGGATGAGGAACCGAGAGTAAGGTTCGGCTGTGAAGGGTCGCCTCTCGGACCGAAGGTGCGAGGGGAAGGGCCGAAGGTCAGGTCTCGGTCTGACATAGCCAAGGAACCGAAATAGACCAAACCCTCGGTCCATTTCGGCTGAGAGGATTTCGGTACTGATGCCAAGTTCGGTCCTCAAGGTGCTTCCGACAGCTTCGCTTCTGATAAGGTTTCGGTCCTAGGAAGGGTTTCGGCTCCTAAGAAGGTTCGATTCCTAAGAAGGGTTTTTCGCGTAAACTAAGGGTCGGGATGCCCCGAGTGACTATAAGAAGTTGAGAGAGATTTTGAGAGAGATTTGGGAGAGATTTGACATACTTGGAGAGATTTGACATACTTAGAGAGATTTGGGAGATATTTGACATACTTGAAGAGATGTGACATACTTAGAGATATTTGGGAGAGATTTGACATACTTGGAGAGATTTGGCATACTTAGAGAGATTTGGGAGAGATTTGACATACTTGGAGAGATTTGGCATACTTAGAGAGATTTGGGAGAGATTTGACATACTTGGAGAGATTTGGCATATTTAGAGAGATTTGGGAGAGATTTCACATACTTAGAGAGATTTGGGAGAGATTTCACATACTTAGAGAGATTTGGGAGAGATTTCACATACTTAGAGAGATTTGGGAGAGATTTCACATGCTTGGAGAGATTTGGAAGAGATTTGAGGCAGAGAAAGATAGAGCGAAAGAGATTGGGAGAGATTTGAGGCAGAGAGAGATAGAGTGAAAGAGATTGGGAGAGACTTCTTTTGTGGCCTTTTTGAGTGTTTGGCTTTGTAACGCAAGGTCCGCAAACCCCGTTTAGCCATGTTTAAGAGTCTTACACACCCCCGAAGGGTATGTAATAGTGTTGAATCGCTTTGCTACCTCACTTACCCCATTTAGGGTTCAAGAAATCTAAAAATACAAACTTTTCAAGTGATGATTTCTTATTAAAATAGTGAGTTGTACAGTAATTACATAAAGTGAACCCTAGTATACAAGATTTAGTAGAGTTGACCGGTTTGACTTGTTGACTTTATTTGACTTTGACTTGACCAGAATTTGACGGTTGTCACATCATCCCCTCGTTAGAAGGAATTTCGTCCTGAAATTTAGCTTTTTGACTGGGACTTCAAGAATTTGGGAAGAGATGTGGATACTTTTGTTTCATCTGATCCTCGCGTTCCCAGGTGAATTCGGGTCCTCGTTTAGCGTTCCAGCGGACCTTCATAATGGGAATACGACTTTGTTTTGTTCTTTTGATCTCTCGATCCATGATTTCTACCGGTTCCTCCACGAAGTGGAGACTCTCGTTGATTTCAATTTCGTCGAGTGGTATCACGAGGGTCTCGTCGGATAGACATTTCTTTATGTTCGATACGTGGAAGGTAGGATGTACGTTATTAAGTTCCTGTGGTAGGCGAAGCTTGTAAGCTACTGGGCCAATCCTAGCGAGGATCTCGAATGGTCCGATGTATCTAGGGTTTAGTTTTCCTCGTTTGCCGAAACGTATTAAACCCTTCCAGGGTGAGACCTTTAATAGCACGCGATCTCCAACCTGGAATTCCAAGGGCTTTCGTTTGTTATCCGCGTAACTTTTCTGCCTGTCTCTAGAAGCTTTTAATCGTTCTCGGATTTGAACTATCTTCTCTGTAGTTTCCCTTATTATCTCCGGGCCAGTGAGGGTGCTATTAGGGACTTGTCCCTTAGCTAGTTGCGTGTCACCCACTTCAGCCCAGCACAGAGGTGACCTGCACTTGCGGCCATAGAGGGCTTCAAATGGTGCAACCTTGATGCTAGTGTGATAACTGTTATTGTACGAGAATTCGACAAGTGGTAAATGGGTATCCCAAGCTTTACCAAAGTCTATCACACACGCTCTAAGTATGTCTTCTAGCGTCTGAATGGTCCTCTCACTTTGCCAGACGGTTTGTGGGTGATAGGTTGTACTCATGTCCAGCCTAGTTCCCAAGGACTTCTGAAGTGATTGCCAGAATCGCGAGGTAAATCGACTATCCCTGTCTGAGATAATGGATTTTGGCACGCCATGCAGTCGTACAATCTCTTTGATGTACGTCCTAGTCAGTTTCTCCATCTTGTCGGTTTCTTTTATCGACAGGAAGTGCGCTGATTTGGTCAATCTGTCTACGATTACCCATATGGTATCAAGCCCGCCCGTGGTCTTGGGTAGCTTGGTTATGAAGTCCGTGGTTATCCGTTCCCACTTCCACTCAGGTATATCAGGCTGGTGTAGTAGTCCTGAGGGTTTCTGATATTCTATTTTGACCTTGGCGCAAGTCAAACACTTGCCTACATAGGTAGCAATTTCGGCTTTCATGTTTGGCCACCAGTACAACTTCTTGAGATCCAGATACATCTTATCTGAACCTGAGTGGATGGAGTATCGAGTCTTGTGTGCTTCGTTAGTGATGACGTCTCGGAAACCACCGAACTTCGGTGTCCAGATTCGGTTCATGAGGTAACGAACTCCATCGTCTTTGACTTCTAGGTTTTTATCCATTCCTCTTAATGCCTCACCCGTCACATTTTCCGGTTGCAAGGCCTCCAACTGAGCTTCTTTGATTTGTGTAGAAAGGTGTGAATGGATTGTCATCGTTAATGACTTTACTCGGCGCCCCGAGTATTCCTTTCGACTTAAGGCATCTGCTACTACGTTTGCCTTACCTGGGTGATAACGAATCTTACACTCGTAATCGTTCAGTAGTTCTACCCATCGTCTTTGCCTCATGTTGAGCTCCTTTTGGTTGAGAATGTGCTGAAGGCTCTTGTGATCGGTAAAGACAGTACACTTTGTTCCGTAAATGTGACAACTGTCAATTCAGGTCATTCTCGGACTCATGCATCTTTATAAAAACCATTCATGCACAACATGCCATGGCCTAGTAGTATAAATTTGGTCAAAATCTTGCATAAACTAGGATCCAACTAAGATCTAGGACTAATATACTTGACTCTTACGATTCTAGTAAGTTGTTTAACTACAATAGGAAATGCCAATACCATAATTAGAATGAAACTTCAAACTTTTTTACAATTGAAAAAGGGTATAAAACCCTAAAAATAAATTAAAATATTCTAATTTCATCCCAATATGATGGTGAATATCAAACAATGTTCCAAAAACTCTAAAGAGCCCAAAAATCCAAATTTATAAACTTTAAAGCTTAAAAACTTTATAAAATTTCTATAAACTTCCTAATATAAAATTTTTATTAATCAAATTATAGATTATAATCAATGAAATAGAAATTTAAATTATCATACATTAATCATAATTTATTAGTTAAAAAACAAGATTTTTAAATAAATCAAAAATTGCTTAAAGAGACATTTTTATAAAAATTTAGGTTTTATAAAAATTGAAGGGAGAATTATATAATTTGAATTTTAGGAGAGAGGGAGCCTCTCTCACTCATAAAATTCGTGCATCCTCTCCCCCATGCCCTCTCTCTTCCCAAAACTTCAATCATTAAAACACAATCCCCACTCTTCCACTTCTCTCTTCACTCTCTCTCACAGTCCACCCTTTCAACTCTCAAACTCTCCTCCTCTCTCTCCAAACCCACGAAAATCATCAGCCAAGAACACCTCTCCACACTCAAATCTTCATCTTCTAAGGTTGTTCTTCAAGGTATTCACGAAAATCCTTCATTTTCCTTACTTTTCCTTCTTGTTTTTAAAGGGTTTTCTTGTACTTCTCCTCCTTCTACACCATTCTTTATGAACATTCATGAACATGTTCATGAATGTCGTGTTTGATGATGATGGTGGTAGGGTTTCACCCAAGAACAACATGCATGTTGTTTAATGGTGAAATCCAAGGACCAAAACCTATGTCAAACACTAAGGTTCAGATTTTTACAAGTTTTAAAGGCTCATACACCTTATGCATTCAAGTATTTCCTTTAAAAACATCACTATAACAAACATATGTCTATGCATGGTCTTCAAACCGTGATGCATGTGAAGAACACCAAGCTAAAGAGCTTGATGATCAAAGTACATTGTTAATAGTGCATGTAAATGATTTTCTCTAGAAAAATATCTAAAAGTTCTTTTCTGCTCAAATCAAAATTTTTCCAGATTCCCATTAAGGTAATATGAATATCTGGAAAATCCCAAGAGTTTTTATCGTTTCCTTGATTTATTAAAATTGTTGCAAGAAAACAAGGGCATAAATCACATAAAATACTTCCAAAGGTCTATAAATCCGGCATAACTTCGTGGATGACCCCTATAGTGAATAATGACCTCTCATTAAATTTCATCGATTTATGTTTCTGTTTAGTATGATTTTCGATTTTCTTTTTTTTTGGGGTGCAATAAATCACAAAACCACTTTAAAGAGTGTGAAAATTGTATCTAACATTTTTCGCAGCTCTTACCTGTGGTGGGAGACTCAGAAAAATAATTTCAGAATTTTTCATCATGCCTTTCTATTTTTCCCAATTTTTGGTAGTTATAATGGCCTAAAAATAGGAAAAATAGTTCTGATTATCCAAAATTCATGAAACTTTACCAGAACATCATGTTGTATATTAGGAGCTTACATAACAATTTTGATAATTTTCCTCTACTGTATACTATTTTTCTCCTATTTTCTAAGGTTAAATACACTTATATACACTTAAATACACATAAATACCCAAAACCGGATTATACAATATGAAAACCACTTTTGGTATTTTTCCCAGATTACTTACACTGTAAATGATGTTATAAAAATTTTTGGTAATTTATTTTAACTGTTTGTTATTTATTCTTCAATTAATGATTATTTAAGGGGATAAAACAAGGAAAAATAGAAATAACCACTGAAAAATATCTTTTATATTTTTCCCAGCCTAGTTATGTATAATAACAGTTAAATAAAAAGTTTGAGTAATTTTGGAAACTGTTTTCTATTTATTTCAATTTTTATTAGAATAAATGCTCAAAAATCATAAAATATAATTAAACAGCTTGGAAATCCATTTTTATATTTTTCCTAGCTTAGTAATGTGTAATAACAGTAAAATAAAAAGTTTGAGAATTTTCATCCTTTGAATGCTATTTTTCGTGAATTTATTTGGTTATGAAGGCTTAAAAACTTGGAAAAATAGTTAACCATATCAAAAAAAATTCAAGGGAAATTTTCTAGAAAACCTCTATTGTATTTAGAATGAAAATACAAGGTTTGACAATTTTTGGAAACTATTTGATAATATTTTGCGTTTTTAGGAATTTAAAACACCTTTAAATATGTTGAAATACCCTCAAATTATATTACTAAATCTGGAAAATTAATATCCAAAATTTTCTTAATCACATGACTTATAGAATTTCACCATTTCAGAAAAATCGTAACCAATTAATATAAAACCGATATTAGAACATAAATTCGGCATTTCTCTATATGTAGAGTTTAGTATATTAGCATTAGATTTCGACATGGAAACTCACTAGTGTGTGTTTGATGTCGTAGGATCCCGGTAGTAAGGCGTTGGTGTATTCCGAGGCACTACTTGTACCTACTCGAAACATTGTGAGTATTCACGCACTCCCCTATTTTCAGTTTTTTTTATGTTTTGGGGTGGAAAAGCATGTCCCGGAAAACTATTATTTGAATGTTGTATTTAAATTGATTTGTATCAAACATGATTGCTATTTTATTGCTATGTCTCTCTATGTATGTCTATGCAACACGGAACATGAGAACTTATCGTACTAAGGCCCTTCCCTTATCTCTAACCATTAACTCTTTGAGCCAATGGTCATTATGGATAGCGCTATTAGGAATTGACAACTCCTCACTCGCCCTATTGCTGGAGTGCATGATACCATATTCATCTATGGAACGATAAGCATAGATCTTGATAGGGCTTCAGTCATAGGTTTGGTTGAGACTCATTGTTTGCTCATACACATACAAACTCGTTTCTCGTTATAGCAATAAACTTGTTATTTATTATGGCAATAAACTCGTTTATCAATTTTAGCAATCAACTTTGTTTCTCATTATAGCAATGAACTTTGTTCTCATTAAAGCAATGTACTTGTATTTATGAAAAGTCTTATACCAAATCTTGATTTTATAAACCTGTGAACTCACCAACTATTTTCATAGTTGACGCTCGTTTTACATGCTTTTTCAGGAAATAATTAATAAGTGGATATAGAGATTCATCATCATAGAGCATGCTGCATCGTGTGGAAGTTATTTTATGAATATATTTTGAACAATGTCATTTTGGAAAACTTGTACTTTGTTTTGTTTAAGCTATGGGTTGTAAACTTTTAAATATTGCTATGGTGATGTATCTTTATCTTTTGCAATGAAACCTTTGTCGCTGTCATACCTTGCGTTTCCGCTTTAGCGGGGTGTGACAGAAATGGTATCAGAGCTAAAGTTATAGAGAACATCAGTTTTCCTTTAAGAAAACACAACCTATAACCAAAACTTATAAAAATTCTTTTTACATCAAACATATTACTAATATAATTAGGTCGTGAATTGTATCGTTGGACCTCAATTAAACATAGCCTGATCACCTATGTTTAATTAAGGAAAGATTTATACAAAGCTTGAGCTAATTATAATGGGAATATGTTCAACAAAATTTTTGAGAAAACTCTATTTCAAAAATTCAAAAAGGTTAATTTTGGTGTGTGCAAGCATTGCATATTATAGGCATGCATTGTCATTTATTTCATATCTCATTGAATCTATGTCTCAGCCCACTATGTCGACATCATCATCTTCTCACGCTACCGCCTCAGCTGATGAGTCCGGCTACGTCACTGTTATTCCTCAACGTGATCCCCCCGCCTCGGTGGAGGAAGACCCCTCAGAAGACACAGAAGATACAGGAAACTCGGTGGAGATCAGCAATGACAACGCCCCGAGTCAGCAACGTGAGGCATCGCCTGCATCGGTATTGCCACAACCACCACTTTATGGGCTTCGTATTCGGAGGACAGCAAGGAAGAGTGACCCTATCCCGGGAATGATAGCAACCAGTACAGCAGGACTTGGCACGGCAGGAACCAGTCGGGTAGGACCCAGCATGGCAGGACCGAGAGCACCCCCACCTCAGCGAGTTATAGGGATACCTGTCAGGCGGTCAGGTATGACCCCGGAGGAGTCCCGGAGGATGCATTCGATGGCAGTGGGCCTACATCACAGTCTTGCTGTGATAGCTGAGCATCGGGAAGTTTTGGATGAAGTGTTGACAAGGATGGAAATCCTGTTTCAGCATTCGATGGAGACTGCTGACACTGCTAGTGCTGCTAGACGAGTGGCAGGTCGTGCGATGACCGCATGTTATGTGTTTGGAGGGCTGTTACTGATTGTGGTGTGGATGTTTCTTGTTGGGATAGCGATTCGTACTTGGTTCTGATTTTAGTATTTTATTGTGTCATGAAATGAAAACCCATGTTGGGTATCTTTTGGGGAAAGACATTAAAACTTTATTTTGGGATTGATGTATTGTTTTGGTTTTAAGACTATTTCAAATGGTAATGAAGAAGTTTATTTTATGTTTGAAAACTTTTACTATGAGGTCAAACCCTAGAACTTATTTAGTCAATAGTTGAATAAAAAGATTTTTCTTTTTCTTTCGTTTCTCAAATCTATGTGCATAGTATTAATGCAAACCATTAATTTGACAACACTTATGGTTTTCAAAATAGTAGTGAACAAAAAAAAAGTATACATTATTTTATGTATTCATACGTATTTCTTCTCTTGTGTCTTAGAACCATGTCAGGAAGGCCTAATCGCGGGCGCCCACAGAACGAAACACCCGATGTTGCTCAAGTGGTAGCACAACAACTCATGGCAGTAATCCCAAACATTGTCACTCAAGTAACTGCGGGTCTTAATGCTAACCAAGGAAGTAGTGGAGGAAACCGGGGAAACAATGAAAGAGAATGCAACTACAAGTCCTTTATGGCCTGTAAACCTAAGGAATTCCATGGAAAGGAAGGTGCGGTCGGGTTGCTGAAATGGATTGACAGTATGGAGTCGGTCCTTCACATTAGCAAATGTCTCGAACGCAACAAAGTGGAGTATGCAACTTGTCTACTTCAGGATAGGGCATTGACCTGGTGGAATACATTAGTGCAAACCCGAGGTCGTGCAACGGCATATCAGCTAACTTGGGAAGACCTAAAGAAGCTGCTGATAGAGGAGTATTGTCCCAAGGATGAAATTCAGAAGCTTGAATCTGAGTTCTGGAACCATTCTATGGTTGGAACACAAATAGAGAAGTACACAGTCCGATTTCATGAACTAGCAAAACTGGTACCTCACATGGTTACTCCTGAGGAGAAACGGATAGACAGTTACATCTGGGGTCTGGCACCAGAGATTCGGGGAATGGTTACTTCAGCAAACCCAACTACCATTCAAAGTGCAGTAAGTCTAGCAAATCGACTAACCAATGATGTGATAAGGACGGGAGCATCGGCAAAGGAAAACTCTAGTAGCAAGAGGAAGCCAGCAGATCAGGGAGAGAAGAAGTATGGAGACAAGTCGGGGAGGAAGCAGAAAGTCTCAAGAAACTTTATGGTAAGAGCCCAGGAGCAAGAACCAGTGAAAACTCAGGAACAGAAAGTCATGGAAGTGCAGGAGCGAAAGCAGTACACGGGACCGCACCTGAAGTGCAATAAGTGTAACTTCCATCACAAGGGAGCTTGCCCAGTGTGCCAAAACTGTAAACAGACAGGCCATTACCCGAAGTATTGTAAGCTGAATAAGGATGGAAAAAGGGCATGTTACGAGTGCGGGAGTACTGATCATCTGCGTAGTGCTTGTCCCAAACTGAACAAGGGGCCTGGTAACAATGGACAAGGCCAAGCTAGGCAAAATTTCCAAGGAAATCAAGGTGGGCGGCCAAGAGGTGTAGCCTTTGTGATTGGTGCAGAAGAAGCTCGTCAGAACCCTGAGGTGATAACAGGTACGTTTCTCCTGAACAACCATTTTGCATCAGTAATATTCGATGCGGGAGCAGAAAGGAGTTTCGTTTCTTTAGCATTTAGACCGTTAATTGACTTGAAATCAAGAAAGATGAGGAATACTTATACTATTGAACTTGCTGATGGGTATGAAATTAGGGCCAATGAAATAATTCCTGGCTGTACTCTGAATTTAGCTGATAAACTCTTTAGCATTGATCTAATTCCTATCGAGCTAGGTAGTTTTGATGTAATAGTAGGAATGGATTGGTTATCCAAGAATAGAGCGGACATTGGTTGTTACGAGAAAGTCATTAGGATACCTCTCCCTAATGGAGAAACCCTTATCATACACGGTGAGAAGCCATGAAGAAGTTTAAACATTGTATCGAGCATAAAGATTCATAAGTACCTGAAAAAGGATTGTATCGCATTCATGGCCCACGTGATAGAAGGAGAACCTGAAGCTAAGCAACTCAAGGAGATCCCGGTGGTTCAAAACTATCCCGAAGTGTTTCCGGAGGAATTACCCGGTCTACCCCCTCACAGACAGGTCGAATTTCGGATAGACTTAATTCCCGGAGCGGCACCGGTAGCAAAAGCACCATATCGCCTCGCGCCATCCGAGATGCAAGAACTGTCCGGACAACTTCAAGAACTTCTAGACAAAGGGTTTATTCGACCAAGCTCTTCACCTTGGGGAGCCCCAGTGTTATTCGTCAAAAAGAAAGATGGGTCGTTCCGAATGTGCATTGATTACAGAGAACTGAACAAGTTGACAATCAAGAATCGATATCCTCTTCCTCGAATTGATGACTTGTTCGATCAGTTGCAGGGCGCTTCATACTTCTCAAAGATCGACCTCCGATCAGGATACCATCAACTTAGAGTTCACGAAGGAGACATTCACAAAACAGCATTTAGAACCCGTTATGGACATTATGAGTTCTTAGTCATGCCTTTTGGACTAACGAACGCACCCGCTGTTTTCATGGATTTGATGAATAGGGTCTGTAGACCATACCTAGACAAGTTTGTAATTGTATTTATCGATGACATACTTGTTTACTCGCAAACCAAAGAAGATCATGAGAGACATCTGAAGCTAGTGTTGAAGCTGTTGAAGGAGCAGAAATTGTATGCCAAGTTCACTAAGTGTGAATTTTGGATTCGGGAAGTACATTTCCTTGGTCATGTGATCGGCGAAAGAGGAATTCATGTAGATCCAGCTAAGATCGAGGCAATCAAGAAATGGGAAGCCCCCAAAACCCCGACAGAAATACGACAGTTCCTAGGATTAGCTGGGTACTACAGACGCTTCATTGAGAATTTCTCTAGGATTGCTCAACCATTAACATCTTTGACCCAAAAAGACAGAAAATTTCTCTGGGAAGAGAAACACGAAGAGGCGTTTCAAATCTTGAAAAACAAGTTGTGTAATGCACCAATTCTGGCTTTACCAGAGGGATCAGAGAACTTTGTAGTGTATTGTGATGCGTCTCATCAAGGACTAGGATGTGTGTTAATGCAAAAAGATAAGGTCATTGCGTATGCTTCCAGACAACTCAAACCGCATGAGAAGAATTATACCACCCATGATCTAGAACTAGGAGCAATAGTTTTCGCTCTTAAAATATGGAGGCATTATTTGTACGGAACCAAGTGCACCATTTATACCGATCACAAAAGCCTTCAGCACATCCTAGATCAGAAAATGTTAAACATGCGGCAGAGGAGATGGGTAGAGTTGTTTAGTGATTATGACTGTGAGATACGATATCACCCAGGGAAGGCTAACGTAGTAGCCGACGCTCTTAGTAGAAAAGAAAGAGTGAAACCTTCCCGTGTGAGAGCTTTGGGAATGGTAATTCAGACAAACTTGAAATCTCAAATCATTGATGCCCAGGAGAAAGCTTCATTCAAGGAAAATCTTCCAGGTGAAACTTTACATGGTTTAGAAGTGAGATTTGAAACCAAACCTGATGGAGTTCGTTATTTTAAGGACAGAGTTTGGATTCCAAGGGTTAACAATCTGAGAGACATGGTACTAGAGGAGTCTCATCGATCTAAATACTCAATCCACCCTGGAGCGGATAAGATGTACAAGGATCTTAAAGAGTACTATTGGTGGCCTGGAATGAAAAGGGATATTGCCTTATATGTTGGGAAGTGTTTAACTTGCTCAATAGTCAAAGCTGAACATCAAAAACCATCCGGCTTATTGCAACAACCCGAAATTCCCCAATGGAAATGGGAGCAGATATCCATGGATTTCGTTACCAAACTTCCTAGAACTTCTAAAGGTCATGACTCAATTTGGGTCATAGTGGATCGACTGACGAAATCTGCTCACTTTCTCCCCATTCGGGAAGACTTCAAGATGGAAAAATTGGCCCAAATCTACATCGACAAAATTGTTTCTCTGCATGGTGTACCCCTATCTATCATTTCTGATAGAGATAGTCGTTTTACATCACGATTTTGGTGGATGTTACAGAAGGCACTAGGAACCAAGATAAATTTGAGCACATCTTACCACCCTCAGACAGATGGGCAGACAGAGAGAACAATACAAACATTGGAAGACATGCTACGGGCGTGTGTCATTGAGTTCAAAGGAAATTGGGATACTCATTTGCCTCTAATTGAGTTTTCCTACAATAACAGTTACCACACGAGTATCCAATGTGCCCCATACGAAGCATTATATGGACGCAAGTGTCGTTCTCCATTGTGTTGGACAGAAATCGGAGACAGACAATTGACTAGACTCGACCTTATCCAGGAAACAACTGACAAGATTGCTATCATCAAAGATAGGCTTAAAGCCGCCAGAGATCGTCAGAAAAGTTATGCGGATAATCGTCGAAAACCATTAGAATTCCAAGTTGGAGACAAGGTACTTCTAAAGGTGTCGCCTTGGAAAGGGCTTGTACGTTTTGGTAAGAAAGGAAAACTAAGCCCAAGATATGTTGGACCCTTCGAGATCATTGAAAGGATTGGTCCGGTGGCATATAAACTCCGATTACCCCAAGAGTTAAGCGCCATTCACGACACATTCCACGTCTCCAATCTTAAGAAATGTTTAGCCGACGAAGCATTGATAGTACCTCTGGAGGAAATTAAGATCAATGATAAGCTAAACTTTGTTGAGGAACCGATAGAAATCCTTGACAAGGAGGTGAAACAACTTAAGCGGAGTAAGATTCCGATTGTGAAAGTTCGATGGAACTCAAAACGCGGGCCGGAGTATACCTGGGAGCGTGAGGACTTCATGAAGGAAAAGTATCCACAACTTTTCCCATGCGATGACAAACGATGACATAGAATGAATTTCGGGACGAAATTCTTTTTAAGTGGGGGATACTGTGACAACTGTCAATTCAGGTCATTCTCGGACTCATGCATCTTTATAAAAACCATTCATGCACAACATGCCATGGCCTAGTAGTATAAATTAGGTCAAAATCTTGCATAAACTAGGATCCAACTAAGATCTAGGACTAATATACTTGACTCTTACGATTCTAGTAAGTTGTTTAACTACAATAGGAAATGCCAATACCATAATTAGAATGAAACTTCAAACTTTGTTACAATTGAAAAAGGGTATAAAACCCTAAAAATAAATTAAAATATTCTAATTTCATCCCAATATGATGGTGAATATCAAACAATGTTCCAAAAACTCTAAAGAGCCCAAAAATCCAAATTTATAAACTTTAAAGCTTAAAAACTTTATAAAATTTCTATAAACTTCCTAATATAAAATTTTTATTAATCAAATTATAGATTATAATCAATGAAATAGAAATTTAAATTATCATACATTAATCATAATTTATTAGTTAAAAAACAAGATTTTTAAATAAATCAAAAATTGCTTAAAGAGACATTTTTATAAAAATTTAGGTTTTATAAAAATTGAAGGGAGAATTATATAATTTGAATTTTAGGAGAGAGGGAGCCTCTCTCACTCATAAAATTCGTGCATCCTCTCCCCCATGCCCTCTCTCTTCCCAAAACTTCAATCATTAAAACACAATCCCCACTCTTCCACTTCTCTCTTCACTCTCTCTCACACTCCACCCTTTCAACTCTCAAACTCTCCTCCTCTCTCTCCAAACCCACGAAAATCATCAGCCAAGAACACCTCTCCACACTCAAATCTTCATCTTCTAAGGTTGTTCTTCAAGGTATTCACGAAAATCCTTCATTTTCCTTACTTTTCCTTCTTGTTTTTAAAGGGTTTTCTTGTACTTCTCCTCCTTCTACACCATTATTTATGAACATTCATGAACATGTTCATGAATGTCGTGTTTGATGATGATGGTGGTAGGGTTTCACCCAAGAACAACATGCATGTTGTTTAATGGTGAAATCCAAGGACCAAAACCTATGTCAAACACTAAGGTTCGGATTTTTACAAGTTTTAAAGGCTCATACACCTTATGCATTCAAGTATTTCCTTTAAAAACATCACTATAACAAACATATGTCCATGCATGGTCTTCAAACCGTGATGCATGTGAAGAACACCAAGCTAAAGAGCTTGATGATCAAAGTACATTGTTAATAGTGCATGTAAATGATTTTGTCTAGAAAAATATCTAAAAGTTCTTTTCTACTCAAATCAAAATTTTTCCAGATTCCCATTAAGGTAATATGAATATCTGGAAAATCCCAAGAGTTTTTATCGTTTCCTTGATTTATTAAAATTGTTGTAAGAAAACAAGGGCATAAATCACATAAAATACTTCCAGAGGTCTATAAATCCGGAATAAATTCGTGGATGACCCCTATGGTGAATAATGACCTCTCATTAAATTTCATCGATTTATGTTGCTGTTTAGTATGATTTTCGATTTTCTTTTTGTTTGAGGTGCAATAAATCACAAAACCACTTTAAAGAGTGTGAAAATTGTATCTAACAATTTTCGCAGCTCTTACCTGTGGTGGGAGACTCAGAAAAATAATTTCAGAATTTTTCATCATGCCTTTCTATTTTTCCCAATTTTTGGTAGTTATAATGGCCTAAAAATAGGAAAAATAGTTCTAATTATCCAAAATTCATGAACATTTACCAGAACATCATGTTGTACATTAGGAGGTTACATAAAAATTTTGATGATTTTCCTCTACTGTATACTATTTTTCTCCTATTTTCTAAGGTTAAATACACTTAAATACACTTAAATACACATAAATACCCAAAACCGGATTATACAATATGAAAACCACTTTTGGTATTTTTCCCAGATTACTTACACTGTAAATGATGTTACAAAAATTTTTGGTAATTTATTTTAACTGTTTGTTATTTATTCTTCAATTAATGATTATTTAAGGGGATAAAACAAGGAAAAATAGAAATAACCACTGAAAAATATCTTTTATATTTTTCCCAGCCTAGTTATGTATAATAACAGTTAAATAAAAAGTTTGAGTAATTTTGGAAACTGTTTTCTTTTTATTTCAATTTTTATTAGAATAAATGCTCAAAAATCATAAAATATAATTAAACAGCTTGGAAATCCATTTTTATATTTTTCCTAGCTTAGTAATGTGTAATAACAGTAAAATAAAAAGTTTGAGAATTTTCATCCTTTGAATGCTATTTTTCGTGAATTTATTTGGTTATGAAGGCTTAAAAACTTAGAAAAATAGTTAACCATATCAAAAAAAATTCAAGGGAAATTTTCTGGAAAACCTCTATTGTATTTAGAATGAAAATACAAGGTTTGACAATTTTTGGAAACTATTTGATAATATTTTGCGTTTTTAGGAATTTAAAACACCTTTAAATGTGTTGAAATACCCTCAAATTATATTACTAAATCTGGAAAATTAATATCCAAAATTTTCTTAATCACATGACTTATAGAATTTCACCATTTCAGAAAAATCGTAACCAATTAATATAAAACCGATATTAGAACATAAATTCGGCATTTCTCTATATGTAGAGTTTAGTATATTAGCATTAGATTTCGACATGGAAACTCACTAGTGTGTGTTTGATGTCGTAGGATCCCGGTAGTAAGGCGTTGGTGTATTCCGAGGCACTACTTGTACCTACTCGAAACATTGTGAGTATTCACGCACTCCCCTATTTTCAGTTTTTTTTATGTTTTGGGGTGGAAAAGCATGTCCCGAAAAACTATTATTTGAATGTTGTATTTAAATTGATTTGTATCAAACATGATTGCTATTTTATTGCTATGTCTCTCTATGTATGTCTATGCAACACGGAACATGAGAACTTATCGTACTAAGGCCCTTCCCTTATCTCTAACCATTAACTCTTTGAGCCAATGGTCATTATGGATAGCGCTATTAGGAATTGACAACTCCTCACTCGCCCTATTGCTGGAGTGCATGATACCATATTCATCTATGGAACGATAAGCATAGATCTTGATAGGGCTTCAGTCATAGGTTTGGTTGAGACTCATTGTTTGCTCATACACATACAAACTCGTTTCTCGTTATAGCAATAAACTTGTTATTTATTATGGCAATAAACTCGTTTATCAATTTTAGCAATCAACTTTGTTTCTCATTATAGCAATGAACTTTGTTCTCATTAAAGCAATGTACTTGTATTTATGAAAAGTCTTATACCAAATCTTGATTTTATAAACCTGTGAACTCACCAACTATTTTCATAGTTGACGCTCGTTTTACATGCTTTTTCAGGAAATAATTAGTAAGTGGATATAGAGATTCATCATCATAGAGCATGCTGCATCGTGTGGAAGTTATTTTATGAAGTTATATATTTTGAACAATGTCATTTTGGAAAACTTGTACTTTGTTTTGTTTAAGCTATGGGTTGTAAACTTTTAAATATTGCTATGGTGATGTATCTTTATCTTTTGCAATGAAACCTTTGTCGCTGTCATACCTTGCGTTTCCGCTTTAGCGGGGTGTGACAGTAAAGGTAGTGCCTCTAGATCTTTAGGGCGGCCACTATTGCTCTCAATTTGAGGTCATGCGTGGCGTAGTTGACCTTGTGCGTTTTCAATCGCCTCGATGCGTAGGCAATGACCTTTCCTCGCTGCATTAATACACACCTAAGCCCCTGGTTTGATGCGTCGCAGTAGACTACAAAGTCTTCGGTTCCTTCTGGCTGAGACAGGATTGGTGCGCTGCACAGGGCTTGTTTTAACGTTTGGAAGGCAGCTTCTTGTTTATCTTCCCATTTAAACATCACACCTTTTTGAGTCAAGGTGGTGAGCGGTTTAGCGATCTTGGAGAAGTTTTGGATGAATCTTCGGTAGTATCCAGCAAGCCCCAAGAATTGTCGGATTTCCGTTGGTATTGTAGGTGCTGACCAGTTCTCGATTGCCTTGATTTTGGAGGGGTCCACATGTATCCCTCTCTTACTGACCACATGACCAAGGAAATCCACTTCTCGGATCCAGAATTCACACTTAGAGAATTTAGCATAAAGCTTCTCAGCTCTCAACGTCTCTAACACTTGTCGCAGGTGTTGGCGGTGCTCTTCCTTGCTTCGTGAGTAGACCAAAATGTCGTCGATGAACACGATCACGAACTTGTCTAAGTAGGGTCGACACACTCGATTCATCAGGTCCATGAATACCGCAGGTGAGTTTTTTAACCCGAAGGGCATCACTACAAACTCGTAGTGCCCATAGCGAGTTCTGAAAGCTGTCTTGGGGATATCTTCTTCTTGAACTCATAGTTGATGGTAACCCGACCTTAGATCGATTTTTGAAAAGTAGCTTGCTCCTTGAAGTTGGTCGAAGAGGTCGTCGATTCGGGGTAGAGGGTATCGGTTTTTGATGGTAAGCTTATTTAACTCGCGGTAGTCGATGCACATGCGAAAATATCTGTCCTTCTTCTTTACAAACAGGACCGGTGCTCCCCAAGGTAAAAAGCTCGGCCTGATGAACCCTTTGCTTAACAGTTCGTTCAGTTGACTGGATAATTCTTGCATATCTTCCGGTGCTAGGCGGTACGGAGCTTTGGCTACTAGGGTAGCTCCGGGGACTAAGTCGATTCGGAATTCGACTTTCCGTGCGAGGGGTACGCCTGGAAGGTCTTCTGGGAATACGTCGGGAAAGTTGCACACCTCTGGAATGTCTTTGATATCCTTCGTCTCTTGTTTCTTATCTACTACGTGGGCTAAGAAGGCGTGGTATTCCTTTCGGAGGTACTTTTGAGCCTTGACGCAAGAGATGATTTGCCTGTTTGCACTGGGTTTATCGCCGTCGACGAGAAGGGTTTCGCCACTTGGCAGATTGAGGTGTACCGTCCTTTCGTAACACAGAATGTCGGCACGATGAGAACTTAACCAATCCATACCGATGATTATGTCGAAACTTTTTATTGTTACCGGCATTAGGTCAATTTTAAATGAATGATTATCTAGAGTGAGGGTACACCCTGAGTATATATCGCTAGTGCGCTCTGCCTTTCCGTTTGCCATTTCTACGACATATGTGTCTTTTAGTAATTGGGGATCTTGTCTAAGTAATTGTTTGAATTGATGGCTTACAAAACTCCTCTCCGCTCCATTATCGAAGAGTATGCATGCATATGAGTTATTGAGAAGAAACGTACAAGTAACCACTGTGGGGTCCTTGATTGCTTCTCCATGTCCTATAGCCAGGACTCTCCCCACGCCACCAGCATTAGGGGTTTGTGCCTTTGGGCAGTTTCTTTTGAAGTGCAATGTCTCCCCACAGCCGTAACAGGCTTGACTTGCCCCCGTATTGGCGACTTGAGTGATTGGTTGGGCTGGCGCCCTACAGAAGCGAGCGGGATGCCCCTTCTTGTTGCAATTTTTGCAGTACATTTCCCGACAAGCACCTGTGTGGTGGAAATTACACTTGTTGCACTTGGGAAGGTTTCCAACATATTGCCTCTGTGGTGCTGGAGTGGCAGGACTAGTGGCAGCACGGACATCAACTGTCTGTTGCTTTTTGGAGGAGTCTGGCACCGACTGCTTCTTTTTGTTGTTCCAAAATTTTCTTTTATTGCTCCCCCCTTAGCTTGATCATGGGTGGTAGTAACAGTACCGTGGCTGGCTCTATGGTCGATAAGTTGTTGTGCCAATTCCTTGGCACTGTCAAAAGTAGTGGGTTTCGAGGCCAGCACACTATCTTGAATTTGGGATGATGGCCCCCCAGAGGTATCGTTCCATCTTCTTCTCTTCTGGAGTGACCATTGCTGGGCAGAGGAGTGCGAGGTCATTAAATCGGGTAGTATAAGTTTCAAGGTCTGTGCCCGAAATCTTGAGGTTCCAGAGTTCTTCTTCAAGTTTTTGCACTTCACCCCTCGGGCAATACTCCTTTAGCATCAAAGCTTTCAAGTCCTCCCAGCTGATAGAGTTAGCCACTGCAGGAGTAAGTGACTTAACTCGACCATTCCACCAAGTAAGAGCTTTACCGGTGAAAGTGAATGCCGCATACTTGACTTTGCTCGTTTCGGGACAAGCACAGATTTCGAAAACTGCTTAAGTCCTCTCGAACCATTGTATTAGTGTGACCACTCCCCCGCTTCCATTAAAAAAATCAGGTTTGCCATTCGTGAAGTCTTTGTAAGAACACTCTTTTGTACGCCCCGCACTGTCCCCGTGGTTAGAGTGCATAGCACCAGATCCAGAACCACCAGCACCGCTTGTACCTATCTGCGACATTGCGGCCGCCACAGATGCTGTTACTGCAGCCTGGAACATCACGGAATCAAACTGTGGAGGTGGCGGCGGAGGAGGTGGTGTTGTGCTGCCGGAAGGTCTGGGTCTTTTCTTTGGTGGCATAGTTCTGTCAAAAGTTATAAAGACGAAAAATCGGTAAGTCTTCAATTGTAAGTCGAAGTTTATTGAATTTGATTATTGTTATATGTCTCGACTTAAAACATTCAGAAATGATTTATGAAGAAAGTTCATGCGCTCGAACTCCCCGAATTTAGTAGTGACCCAATTGTAATTCTGTAATCTTTGTTCATGCCTGGTCCTTTCCTATGATCACTCGATGCACACCAGTTATTTGTGATTATGGTCCAATAGGCCGTTGAACTTAATGAGTCTATCCTAAGCCCACAACCAAACAAGGAACATGACTTAAGGCGGACTCACCATTTCTAAGTCGATCGTCTCACAATTAAAATTAACCAGGAGGTGCACATTAAGAATCTCAGAGATACCGAAAGCAAATTGTTTGTACTGAAATGTTATGAGATTTATCATAAATCCGCAATGAAATAAAATACATGCCAATTTCATTGATATATTTGATACATATTGTTTAGGAGAATTTGACCTTTAAGCAGGTCTACATCAATGTAACGGAAATTTTTTGGCATAACATAGCCCCTTGAGTAGTGTAATCACTTAATCGCAGGGTTAGCTTACATGCAAAAAGAGTAGCACCAACGCATACTCATAAACCTACTCTACAAGGACGTGCGAGTAGCATGAGTTCTACTCACGATGATCAGTCCCTGGTGGTGCTTGGGACGAGGTCGATGCGCCCTGGAGTTCGGCCAATCGTCGCTCGGCTGCAGTCACTCTTTCCTCGAGTGCCAAGTATTTTTCTTGATACTCCCTTGCTTCTGCTCGAGCGGCGAGAAGGTCCTTGATGAGTTGGTCCCTGAATTAGGAGTCTCTCTCTAGGTCTCTGGTGCGGGTAGTAGTAGCTTCTATATTGGCACTCAGCTCCCGAATTCGGTCCATCGTTGCTCTACCGCGATCATCGATGTTAGTTATCTGTTGAGTCATGACTGGAAGCGCTCTGTCAGCCGGTCCCCCGTGGCTGAGGTCGTAGTAACCTCGTTGATAGCCAAATGGTGATCGTTGTCGTTGTTGACGGCTCCATCGCTCGATCACTGTTGCCCAACGGGGTTCGGGCCCGTTGTAACCAAAACGGTTCGCAGGCACCCTGGCGATGTAAGGAGGGTTGATGACTTCCTCCTCTGGTTGTTCTTCTTCTTCTCCTTCTTCGTCCCCCATTTCTTCTTCCTCCTCGGGTTCCTCTTCTTCCTCAACCTCTTCGGGGTCTTCCTCAGGATCCTCCTCGATCATTTCCTCGGGTTCTGCCTCGAGCCATCAAGCGTTTCCCTCATTAGGGAAGTAAGGGTCTCCAGGTAGATGGAATCCCGCCATGTTGTCTGTACGAGAATAGGGGTGTAAGAGATATGAAAAGAATCTAGAATGTCGAGTTATAAATTTACAAAATACTCCTATAGTATTTTTAAATGTTATGTTTGGTTCTTAGTGCATTCATTATAGGGTGATGTTAGGTTGTCAGATTTGTTGTCCACTACGACTATCCCCCAATATATGCAAGTCACTTCTCGGACATATATAGTTGATCAGGCTATATCCATCCCAGACTTGACCACATATCCCAAGGCATACTCGTAACATACAACTCCTCCTCTTTTACCTTATGTTCTTCCTAGTTATGACACTATGCGAGCATGTATGCATGTACTTATACTTTTAACAAGAAACCGTTTACTTTCTAAAAGTAAAGTCATTTGAAAATGTTCAATCAGAGACTTTCAGTCCCAAATGTGTTTATAGTTTGTATATCTTACGTGGTTCGATATATTTAGTTCACTATAAACATTGCTCTGATACCAATCTGTCACACCCCCAAACCAAGGATGGCGGAAACGTCCGGGGGTGGAGGACTTCATGTATAGTATCATAACAACGATTTCAATAGTGATCAAAGTAAACACAACTGACATAAATATAATTGAAAAAGTTACATCATAGTATATGTTTAGATGTTTCCAAATCAATTACATTATGTTGACAAAAATGAAATGTTTGACGCCTTAACGTCCCATCCTCAAAAGCGCTTGTTTACCTGTTCATTTATTCCCTGAGAATACGAGTAGTTTGAAAGAGTGTCAACAATTTAGTTGGTGAGTTCATAAGCTTTTGAATGTAGTGATGAAAACCTTTTCCTTTGTAAAAGAAATGTTTATTCCAGAAAAATCCAATATTTTCCTTAGAGTGTGACTTGCAGCCTTAAATCCAAAGACCAAAATGTACAAGTAATTTGCATACTTATAGTAAAACAATGCATGTTTAGATTGATATAAACTCGTTTGATTTAATGAAATTCTCGTAATTCTTATGAGTTGTTAATACTTTATGTGAGTTATTATAACCATACTATGACTTAGATGGCCTGAAACGACGTTCTTCAGGCGTTAGAAATGTTATGACATTTGTCACCCATAGACCTCGAGGTCCTAATGTAGCTAGCAGCAAGGTGTGGGGTGTCAATCCCAATATAGATCTATACATAACTATCACGCTCTCCCTCAAAGAGACTCTGGTTACAATACAGGACTTATAGTGCATTACTTGAAAAGTAACATGAAGCGAATGTCTCACAATTTGGCCATTAACGGATTTACGTGAAGTGAATGAGAAACCCTTTTCGTGTAAATGAAACCTTTAGTAGTGAACTTGTTGTGTAGTGCATCATAAACTATACCTATTATAGTTATCAAATGATAGTAGTAGTAGTGAACGTAAACTATACTTACAATAGTTTATCAAAATGTTTGAGTGCAATGGATATAAACTTTGTTTATTTTAAATAAATTACCATCTTTGTGGAGGTAAAAATCCATTTGTTTTATGTTGTATGTCTATTTACCAAGACAAAAATGACATATAATATAACACATATATGCACATAATGATACACACCTTGCTCAACAAGTTACAAGGTGTGAATGAATAGATAACATTTTTCTAGTGTTAACATTTCTATTCCTGTTCTCAGAAGATTTATAGAAAAATCATCAAGAGACCAAATTCGAATCTGTAAATTCTGAGAGTTTGGAAAATGTGTCTAGTTTGTTCATAAATTTTATTATGATTTTTAGTGACTTCCCACTTGTGTGAAAAATCCCATATTCACAGACTGGTCCGGATTTGTTCTTGTAATGATAGGCAGTTTTGCAAAAATCACCATAAATTGTAGAAACATCATATGGTGATATGCAAATAGTCATTTTAAAGGTATGAACCTGAGCTATTTGCACATAATACAGTTTTGAAAACTAAAATGTTTAAGTTGACCAAAACAGTCCGTGAATGGAGTTAAACTTTTCTGATGAAAGCTGTTGGGTGAGTTTAGTTGTGTTCTTGGTGTTTTAACTTGTATTCCCCCCCCCCCCCCCCCTTAAAACTTAAGAAAAACATGAAAAGATAGGGGTATGAACTCACCTTGTGTGATTTCTGTGGGTGGATGTTGAAGAAAGGTAGTGTTCAACTCAAGAACACTTAGAAGGTTGCTTGAAGATTCGAAGAACTAACACAAATATGATGAAGTTTGTGTAAGCAACCTATGATTGGAGTAGAAAGGAGTGAAATAATCATATGGAGGATGATAATACTTACCAAAAGTAGAAGAAAAGTCTAGAGAATAGCCTTGAATCTCGAAATTTAGAGAGAGAAAGTGAGAGAAAATGAAGTTTGTTCTTTGGTGGAAAATGAGGGGAATGAGGGAAATGTGAGGAGAGGGGAGGGCTTTCCAGCTCTTGACCAAGTGTGTGGCTGAAAAATGGTGGGAAAAGTACTATGAAATGACTAGGTATGGTGGAAGGACAAGGGTGGTTCATGGAGTGGGCATGAGGTGGTTGCTTGTGTCATACACTAAAGCAAAGTCAACACTCCACCTCTAAGCCTTACCCATTAGATTTTTATTCCTAAGTAAGGATTTTCCTAAAAATATAATTAAATATGAATATTTAGGGTTTATTATGTTAAAATACGAGTTTGGGTGAAAATCCTGTATTATAATCTCGAAAAACGGGCTCAAAACGCTAAAAATATTGAAAACTGGGCAAAAATTGCCAATTTCCGAAATTCAGGGCCGGAGGTTCGGTTCCAGCTCATAGAACCGAAAGTGGATGAGGAACCGAGAGTAAGGTTCGGCTGTGAAGGGTCGCCTCTCGGACCGAAGGTGCGAGGGGAAGGGCCGAAGGTCAGGTCTCGGTCCGACATAGCCAGGGAACCAAAATAGACCGAACCCTCGGTCCATTTCGGCTGAGAGGGTTTCGGTTCTGATGCCAAGTTCGGTCCTCAAGGTGCTTCCGACAGCTTCGCTTCTGACAAGGTTTCGGTCCTAGGAAGGGTTTCGGCTCCTAAGAAGGTTCGGTTCCTAAGAAGGGTTTTTCGCGTAAACTTCCGTTTTCGAGCGGTTTTCGATTAAATTAAGGGTCGGGATGCCCCGAGTGATTATAAGAAGTTGAGAGAGATTTTGAGAGAGATTTGGGAGAGATTTGACATACTTGGAGAGATTTGACATACTTAGAGAGATTTGGGAGAGATTTGACATACTTGAAGAGATTTGGCATACTTAGAGAGAATTGGGAGAGATTTGACATACTTAGAGAGATTTGGCATACGTAGAGAGATTTAGGAGAGATTTGACATACTTGGAGAGATTTGGCATACTTAGAGAGATTTGGGAGAGATTTGACATACTTGGAGAGATTTGGCATACTTAGAGAGATTTGGGAGAGATTTCACATACTTAGAGAGATTTGGGAGAGATTTCACATACTTAGAGAGATTTGGGAGAGATTTCATATACTTAGAGAGATTTGGGAGATATTTCACATGCTTGGAGATATTTGGGAGAGATTTGAGGCAGAGAGAGATAAAGTGAAAGAGATTGGGAGAGATTTGAGGCAGAGAGAGATAGAGTGAAAGAGATTGGGAGAGACTTCTTTTGTGGCCTTTTTGAGTGTTTGGCTTTGTAACGCAAGGTCCGCAAACCCCGTTTAGCCATGTTTAAGAGTCTTACACACCCCCGAAGGGTATGTAATAGTCTTTTATCGCTTTGCTACCTCACTTACCCCGATTAGGGTTCAAGAAATCTAAAAATACAAACTTTTCAAGTGATGATTTCTTATTAAAATAGTGAGTTGTACAGTAATTACATAAAGTGAACCCTAGTATACAAGAGTTAGTAGAGTTGACCGGTTTGACTTGTTGACTTTATTTGACTTTGACTTGACCAGAATTTGACAGTTGTCACATAAACAGACCTTACTTTCATTTACACTAGTGATCTACATCTCTTTTAATCTCTCAGTGTAATGTAGCTTCATATCGACACCTGTGATACAAATAAATTGAGTGGGTCAGGTTGGGAAACCTGGTGAGTACATAGGGTTTTCAACCCACAATAATAAAGTTATTATTTTTATCATCATACAATTAACCCAATTACCCATCCCCATTATCTTGTTTATTTCTTAAGGATCTACCCTAAGAATCATCTATCACTCATTCCTAAGGATTCTTCCTAAGGAATAGGCACGAAGTCCATCGTCGCCAGGGTTTATACAATAGGCACCAAATCCATAGTTGACATGGTTCATCCAACGGGCGCTAAATCCATAGCTGCCAGGGTTTATCTCATTTATTGACAGTATTATTTTCGAGACTCCACTCGCAATAGATGTCAATGGGTTTTTAGCATGGTTCTAAAAAACGCGTCATGGCGTGCCTCAAGGCGTGCCATGTCGTGAGGCGTGGTGTAGCTGTTATGAAAACATCCAAGGCGGGTTTGCTAAGCGTGGCACTCAAATAACGTGTCAAGGCGCGCCTTATCGCAATATGGCGCGAGTTTTTTTCAAGGCGCGAGTTTTTTTTTTTTTTTTGATTTTTTTTTATCGGGCCTAAAATAATTTAGTTTTTGTTAACTTTTATATTAAATACTAATAAAACACTTCTAAAAACTTGATATACTTGATAAAAATCAATAATTATATGATTTATCTCTTTTAATATATAGAAAATAGTCACGCCTTGAAAAACGTCATGGCTCGCCAAGGCTTGTCATGGCTTAACTTTTACCTTGCCGCCAAGCCACGCCTCACGTTATTTAGAACCTTGGTTTTTAGAGTACACCGGGTGAACATATCGTTCACAACACCTACAGGTTGCGAGCCTGCTAGTGTTCCACCAGACTGTCTAGAATAGTTCGTGGTTGTCATCCATACTCTGCTAGATGCCGGGGCCATTGCTTGGGTCATCGCTTGGTACATCGCTTGGCTCATCGCTTCTCACGATATTTTACCACTCGTATATCATCGCTCATTTTTCATCGATCATCATTTATCTCATCTTTAATCTACCCATCTTTTACCCATCATAATTATAGGTATAAAATACATATAAAGTTTAAGACAAATAAAACATGTATATTTTTGTTTATCCAGCATAGATATCAAGAACACAAATAATATGCACACATAGCACGTAATTTATATTAAATACTTCATATCTATGTGTAAGATGAAAGTAAATATGCACTCACTTGTAGCGTGCTTTGATAGAATCTAACTAGAAATAGTCAGCGACTCGTCGTTGTCAGGCTCGGGAAGGGAAACGGCCTTCGGAAAACGAAAGGGAAAGAAAGTAGAAGGTGTAATGAGAGAAGAGGTTGGACTTGCTATTTATAGGCTGATTTTGGCTCTCTCACGTCGTGAGAATCAAGACTCACGACGTGAGCCATGGCAAGAGTCATCATGTAGTCTTCCCAGGTGTTTTCTAGGCTCGATTAGTGTCTGTTTGACTCCTCAAGTCGTGAGAAATCATGCTCACGTCGTGTGCTTTCGAGTTATCGTTCCATAGAATTTTAGCTTCGAAATGTGGCGTTTTGACTCCTCACGTCGTGAGAAATCATGCTCACGTCGTGAGACCTGTCAGATTAGGGTTTCTGACACTTGTCATGCTCTCAGATAGCTGTAACTTTGGAATGTCATAACTTTTGCATACGAACTCCGTTTTTTACGTTCTTTATATCTACGCATAGGTGGAGATATACTGTACAACTTTCATTTAGACTCCTAAGGCTAAAAAGTAGTTTATCATAAACTCAATTTTTACGATTCCCGTTGTCGTGTCGGTTTTGTCGCGAAACTTCGACAGGTCATAACTTCTTCGTTATAACTCGGATCTCGGAGTTCTTTATATGTACGAAAACCTTGTGACATATACTAAAACTTAGTTAAGATTATTTATTCTAAATAATCCTCTATCAAAAAGTCATTTTTGATGCTTATCGTCTCTAAATTGAGTAGCCCGAATCCGCGGGCGTTACAAACTCCCCCATTTTTCGTAATCAAATGCAAACCCCTATATACCATTGCAAAACCTCCAAAATCCCTTTGTCACCATCATAATTTTCCCCATACACCATTCCACCAACCTTACTCTATCCAAAACGCAATGGGGCGTAGTGTGAGTTCCCCATTTATAGCAGATTTGTTGAACTACGAGATAACAAATGCATCTAAGCTTCAACAGTTGTAAAAATACAGCGAGACAAGAGATCCAGACAACCATATTGACACTTATGAGTGGACAATGATTTCACTAAAGTTAGATGAAAGTTCGTGGTGCACGTCCTTCCCCACAAAGCTAGATGGAAACGCCAGAACATGGTTCAAAATACTAGGATCGGGAAGAAGAAGTAATTTCGCACAACTATAGTATGCCTTCCTAACAAATTTTATGCAACTAAGGTGATACAGGGGAGATACACATGCGATTATTGGTTGTAAGCAGAGGGAAGTAGAATCGGTGAAGGATTATTTCGATCCGTTTGTCAAGGCGACATTACATTCACCGGGACAAGAAGAAATTATAGTCACTGGCGTATTCACATGGGGTCTGTTACTGGGAGAGCAGTCCAATAAATTCCTAGGGAAAGCACCCCAGACACGGCACAAGCTCAAGTAGCGGGTAGAAAAATACCTAAGGCAAGAGGCAGGAAAATCGGACAAGCAAGCAGATTTTAAAGCAATAACCATTGTCATTATAGACAATGGTTATTATAGACAACCCTTCCAGGAAGCCAGGTCGTCGAGTCGATACCAACCATACCGAAGAGATGACAGACGATCAAGACGATTAGATGTCTATGTGGTAGCCGAAGAGGAGGAAGAGAGACATGACAAAGGAAAGCACATGTTCTATATGATGGTTTTTGAGCATCCGAACAACCTTAAGGTGCACATACAACCCTAAATGCTTTGGATCTATGTTTTCACTAATTATACATGCAAAATGATTTTCCAAAGCATTGTCCTATATAACATACAAACATAGGTACTTGTATAACAAAAGACTAGATAGAAGACATACCTTTTCTTGTAGTTTGATTCCTTGAACCTTTAAGAGCCTAGCACCCCAAGTGTGATGCCTCAAATGCTTCACACAACACCACCAACAATGGAGGACTTTGAGAGAGAGTATTTGCACACAAAAGTCGTCTATAGCTCTTGCAAGAACACTAGGGTGCCGATTTTTGGAGCCATGGGGTCACTTATATAGTGTGGAAAAACTAGGGTTACACCATGTAAACCCTAATGTGCATGACCTTCCATATTCCTTATGCTCCATGGGTTTAAACTTCCATGGGTTGTGACATTGGTTTAGCCCAACATAAAGAACTATGGATCATTGGCCCACATTATAAGAAACAATGATTTACACAATCAATCTTCATATATTTAATTAGTCTCTTTTGATCACAAAATTAATTCCAAATTAATTCTTGATCAATACTAATTAAATAATATGATTTCATATTAATATATTAGAACTTATAATATATTAATAAATAATAAATAACCTCTTCTCAATTGTCCATCCTTCAAATTGTTTCGGTGCCATGCAATCCAAATGGACCATGCTACTCTCGGGTCAAGTACATACCAAATATAGTTATGGACTTAAACACCTTATCCAATGGTCTCCCCCTTAGATAATTCTAATAACTATAGCTGCAAGTATGACTTCAGGATCTGACCAGCAATCGTAGCTCTTAAAAGCCTCTGTCGAACTGTGACGTGCCATTTTAGATAAGTGATCGTATAATCCTCTGTTCTCAAGATATCAGCCGTACAAATACATGGAACAACGTCATACTTATTGTCCAGCAGTTTTTTTCCTGAATTCGGATTTGTTTGACATAGAACTTAATTGAACACATCAATTTAGTTCTGACCGCGCCCAACACATAAATCAAAACAAAATCATCGAGGGGCCCAAGATATCGCTTTTAATCCTCCAAGGACTGAAAGGAACAGATAAACTTCGACTTATATGCTTGTAATAACTACTCATCAAATTGTAGACAACAACACGTTTTATAGCATCAAGTTACTGATGCGGTTTCGTACTATCAATGTACAACCAACTCATAGTCAACAACTCATATCTCTTGGTTTGAAGACATATATGATATTACCGTCTCACGATAACTGGAGATAAATTCCATTAAGTGATACAAGTGAGCATCAGTTTAATAAATTACTCAAACCTTATGAACACTCATGAATGTTGTAGCAAACTTTGCTATGTCTAATACACCTCAGAAAATCTACAAGCCAAATTCATGACAGTCTTGCCTCAATACCTACTTCTAAAGTATAACCGACTGTGGATAATTTGAATAATATAATTATTCTGGAAGTCAAAACATGCAAAGTGAAACAATAGTAAATGATTGACACAAGATAGTAACATTACTTATAAATAAATAACACCTTTTATTTAATCATCAAATGCCAATTACATTTCAACTATTACAAGTTTCAAAACTATCTAATCATTAAAATTAATATCGTCCTTCAGCCCGATGCGCCTCGCATGCTGTAAGTGCTTAACCCTACTCAGTCCCTTCGTGAGGGGATCTAATGGGTTCTCTTATGACGATACCCTCTTTGCTACGATGAGTCCTTCTTCTATTCGATGTCTTATGAAGTGATATTTTCTGTCTATGTGTCTGGATCTGCCATGATCCCTTCGTTCCTTGGCTAAGGCAACCGCACTCTTGCTGTCACAGAAAATCTCCATAGGCTCCTTTATAGCCGGTACAACTCCAAGGTCTCCGATAAAGTTCTTCATTCATATTGCCTCCTTTGCCACCTCGCTTGCTGCTATGTACTCTGATTCGCATGTTGAATCAACTACTGTCTCATGCTTGGAACTTTTCCAAGTTATTGTTCCTCCATTCAGGGTAAAGACCCAGCCCGACTGAGAGCAGAAATTATCTCTGTGGGTCTGAAAGCTGGCGTCACAATACCCCACCAGTTTCAAGTCATCACTCCTACCGAGGGTAAGGACCCAATCCTTAGTCCTCTGCAGGTACTTGAGGATGTTCTTCACCGCAGTCCAGTGAGCCTTGCAAGGATTCCCTTGATATCTGCTGACCATGCTCAAAGCAAAGGTCACACCAGGGCGAGTACAAGTCATAGCATATATGATCGAACCAACTGCGGAAGCATATGGTATATGACTCATTTCTGCTATCTCAGTCTCTGTACTCGGACTTTGAGTTTTACTCAGCTTGGCATTGCTCTGGATCGGTAAATCACCTTTCTTGGAATCCTACATGTTGTATCTTTTCAACACCTTATCCAAGCAGGTACTCTGACTAAGTCCAATTAGTCTCTTACTCCTGTCTCTCAATATCCTTATCCCAAGGATGTAAGCAGCTTCTCCAAGGTCCTTCATAGCGAAACACTTCCCAAGCCAGGACTTAACTTCCTACAAGGTTGGAATGTCATTTCCTATGAGTAGTATGTCATCCATATACAATACCAAAAAGCTAACTGTACTCCCACTAGCCTTGACATATACACAGGACTCATCCTCGCTTCTCTAAAATCCACACTCTTTGACTTTCTCATCAAAACAAAGATTCCATTTCCGAGATGCTTGTTTTAACCTATAAATGGATTTCTCAAGATTACACACTCTATTTGGGTACTTTGCATCGACAAAACCCTCTGGCGGACTCATGTAAACATCCTCAACCAACTTGCCATTAAGGAAAGCGGTTTTGACATCCATCTGCCATATTTCATAGTCATGAAATGCGGCTATGGCTAGCATAACCCTAATAGACTTAATCTTCGCTGCTAGTGAGAAGGTCTCATCATAGTCAACTCCCAGAGTTTGAATAAAGCCCTTCGCAACCAATCGTACCTTATGAGTGTGTACCTTACCATCCATGTCGGTCTTCTTCTTGAAGAACCATTTGCACCCGATTGTCTTACGACCCGGTACATTGTCAACCCAGTTCGAAACTTGATTGTCATACATGGACTGAATCTCACTGTCCATAGCCTTTTTCTATTTAGCAGACTCGGGGCCTCCCATGGCTTCCTTGTAGTTGTTAGGTTCATGCAAATTTACCAGTGTGCTATCACTGATAAATGTATCACCTTCAGTATTAATATGGAAACCAAAAAACTCAGGTGTATTCTAACTCTACTGGAACGCCTCAGAGGTAAGAGCCCGTCAATCGGATAGACAGGAGTTTCCTCCTTAGGTTGATCGCTAGTGTTTGAGGTTCCTTCACCATTTGACTCTTGAAGTTCTTCAAGGTTAATTTGCCTCCCACTGTCTCCTTGGCCTATGATCTCTCTCTCTCTCTCTCTCTCTCTCTCTCTCTCTCACTCTCTCTCAGTCTCGCGAAAGACTCCTCTCCGAGCAATGAAGACAACATTGTGACTCGGTCTCTAGAAGAGATAACCAAAGGATTTCTATGGGTAGCCGATGAAAATACACCGCTCACTTCGAGGTTTGAGCTTATCGTGAGTCTCACGCCTCACGAAAGCCTCGCAGCCCCAAACCTGGATGTGTGTTAACGAGGGAACCTTCCCTATCCACATCTCGTGAGGGGTTTTGGCAACCTTCTTAGTTGGGACTAGATTAAGGATATGGGCGACAGTCTCTGGATATGGGCGACAGTCTCTAAGGCATACTCCAAGAATGAGATAGGTAACGAAGCTCGACTCATCATGGAACGAACCATGTCCAACAAGGTTCAATTGTGCTTCTCAGCCACACCATTAAGCTGTGGTGTCCTAGGTGGCGTCAATTGTGAAACAATCCCACATTCCTTAAGATAGTCTAGGAACTCGATAATAAGATACTCACCACCCCGATCGGATCGGAGCATCTTTATCTTCCTGCCCAGCTGATTCTCCACTTCTTGCTTAAACTCTTTGAATTTCTTAAAGGTTTCTGACTTATGCTTGATTAAATAGACATAGCCATATCTACAATAATCATCAGTAAAAGTCACATAGAAGCGGTTAGCATCCCTTGTGGCGGTTCTGAAGGGCCCACACACATCAGTGTGTATGAGATCCAACAAACCATCACCCATTTCACAAGTACCAGTGAAGGGTGACTTGGTGATTATAGTAGAAGTCACATAGAAGCGGTTAGCATCCCTTGTGGCGGTTCTGAAGGGCTCACACACATCGGTGTGTATGAGATCCAACATACCTTCACCCCTTTCACAAGTACTAGTGAAGGTTGACTTGGTCATCTTTCCAAGTAAGCAAGATTCGCAAGTGTCATCTGACCTTAAGTCGAATGACTCCAAAACTCTATCCTTTTGGAGTTGGCCTATGCGCTTCTTGCTGACATGTCCAGGACGATAATGCCACAAGCATGCATTATCCAATTCATTGGAAGAATCAATGTGCAACACATTATTTCCTAAGTTGTCTACAACCATCACAGTTTCATATACACCATTAAAAGGTAATGCTTTAAAACAAAAAACACTATTATAATAAGCATTAATAGCACCACATTCATTATCAAATGAAAAACTAAATCCTTGTTTGTACAAACCATGAAAGTAAATAACATTTCTCGCCATTTCAGATGAGTAGAAACAATTATTCAAATCTAACTCTAACCTACTACTCAGCAACAAAGACTAAAATCCAATCTTGGTGACAGGTGAAACCTTCCTATTCCCCATGATCAAGTTCATCTTCCCGTGCTCCACATCCTTACTTCTTTTTAGTCCCTGCAAATCAGAACAAATGTGAATTCCACAACCTGTATCAACGACCCAAGAACAAGAATGTGATGAGTAATTAGATAGAATAGTATAAACACCTGCATGGGTGGCCTTAACCTTCCCTTCTTTGACATCCTGCAAGTATTTGGGGGAAGCTTTGCTTCCAGTGCCCTTTATCGTGACAATAGAAACACTCTGCTTCCTTAGGAATGGAAGAAGGAGTAGTAGAACCAACCTTGGTCCCACTTGAAGAGGATCCATCAAGATACTTTCCCTTGCGGCCCTTGGAGGGAGCCTTCCTCTTCTTCCCTTTCCCTTGTCCAATTGCCAGAACAGGGGCATTAGCTGTAGGAGTGGTTACAACAGATTTTCCCTTGAGACCACTTTCAGCAGTCCTCAAAAGGCCTTGAAGTTTGCTCATAGTGACCTCCTCCTTGTTCATATGATAAATCATACGAAACTGATCATAACAGGGAGGTAGAGAGTGTAGAATCATATCTATGGCCAACTCTTCATCGAAATTAACATTCAATTTGAGCAAACGGTCCACAAACCTTTGCATTTTCTGCAAGCGGGTCGTAATGGGTTCAACATCCATCATCTTTGTTGTAATCATGGAGCAGATGATTTCATACTGCTCTTGACGAGCACTCGGATGGTATCTTTCCATCAGGTCTTGGTGCATCTCAAAACGGTAGAAGTCCTCATAGGACTTTTGGAGTTCAGCTGACATAGTGGCAAGCATGATACAAGCTACCTTAGTGGTATCCTTCTCATGTGCCCTAAACTCAACAATCTCCTAAGGAGTAGCAGAAGACTCATCGATATCCTTAACCTCCTTATCGAGGACATATTCCTTGTCCTCATAGCGCGTGACCATCCTGATGTTCCTAATCCAATCATTGAAATTAGTACCATCAAAGATGACTCTCCCACAAAGGTTCATGAGAGAGAAGGAGATAGTAGGGTTTGAGCCAGAAGCAGTGTTGGAAGACATCTGAAAAAGAAGAGAACAAAGTTTAGATTAGATAAGAGTCCTAAATATAACACCCAAAATGAAATATTAAGGCTAGGACCCAACACAATATTTTACAATTTGGAAGAGGGATGCCGTAATCCAAGTTGCAAAATATTTGAAGGAAGGTAAATAACGATTTACCAATTTCCACCATGAAAAACGAAATAGATTATTAAGTTTTAATTGGATTGAAATTCCTAGATTCCTTTGAGATTCATTGAACTTTTCAATGACATGTTTAAATCTTGATTGTGCCCTTCAAGTTCGTGACTGGGATACCGAGGATCACAAACAAGGTGTGAATAACCATGCAAATGTGCTTGGTACACTCGATGTCATTTATCACCCAATCAATGTGCCGGTTAACCACACATGCTCCATTGATCTTATGATAAACATCGAGCCACCCTTTGCCACCCTTACTAGTCCATGTTAATGTGTCGGTTAACCACACACGCTCCATTAACGAATTGGCAATGTGCAAAGTGCAATTTCAAGGATTAGCATCAATTTCACATTTTTCCTAAAGTAACTAAGATTGGGAATTTAATAAAAACATTTAGTTACTTTATTATTATCATTATACTTTTAATGAGAATTATAGTCCTATCCTACCCGTTAGGCTAACGACCCTCCACCAGTCAAGGAAGCGGTGGGTGAGAGTGGACACCCATTAAACTGCCATTTTATAGGTAGTAACCTTATACCCCCCTTATAGACCGGCTTCGTGAATGAGGCCTACTAACAGTAAGATTGACTTGATCTTATACATATATATATATATATATATATATATATATATATATATATATATATATATATATTATTAAACTTATAATACTATAAAGTATAAGGGTTGAATTTTAAACTTTTAAAATTCTAGGGTTTGGAATTAAAGTATTCTTAAGTGACTTTACAAATTCCAAAACTTGAGGGCAAGTTTTAAAACTATTCAAAACCTTTCATTTCCATAACTTATGAGTTTTAATGACTTTTATGAAAAAGACTTTTTGTTTTCCATAACTTGAGGACAAGTTATGGAATCCATTAAAAGGCATTTAGATCAACAGATAAACTAACAAGAAGTGTCAAATACTATCTATGATCTAGCAAAACTCATAAGCAAAGATAATTCACATCAACAATTTTCAAGAAATCATATAAACCAATATAAATCTTGAAACTTTGACAATTAACTTTTAATTGGACAAGCATGATCATTACCTTATTAAAAACATGTTTCATGGTTCAAAAAATAGTTTGGGGTAATGATCCGAATCCAATTTCTGGCCAAAAGTCGAAAATCTGCCCACTGGAGCACCAACTCGGCGAGTACATGAACTGGACTCGTCGAGTTGGTCATTTACAAGGGGACTCGGCGAGTCACCCAGTGGACTCAGCGAGTTCACTGGGCAGAAGGCAGAAATTCCATTTTTCACTTTGATAATCAATATAACATCAAGTATAACAGAAAACAATCCTAGGCTCATATACCACTGATGGGTTTTGAGCATCCTAACAACCTTAAGGTGCACATACAACCCTAAATGCTTTGGATCTATGATTTCACTAATTATACATGCAAAATGATTTTCCAAAGCATTGTCCTACCTAGCATACAAACATAGGTACTTGTATAACAAAAAAGTAGATAGAAGACATACCTTTTCTTGTAGTTTGATTCCTTGGACCTTTAAGAGCCTAGCACCCAAGTGTGATGCCTCAAATGCTTCACACAACACCACCAACAATAGAGGACTTTGAGAGAGAATACTTGCACTAAAAAATCAGTTTTAGCTCTTCCAAGAACACTAGGGTGCCGATTTTAGGAGCCATGGGGTCTCTTATATAGTGTGGAAAAACTAGGGTTACACCATGTAAACCCTAATGTGCATGACCTTCCATATTCCTTATGCTCCATGGGTTTAAACCTCCATGGATCATCCATGGGTTGTTACATTGGTTTACCCCAACATAAAGAACTATGGATCATTAGCCCACATTATAAGAATCAATGATTTACACAATTAATCCCCATATATTTAATTAGTCTCTTTTGATCACAAAATTAATTCCAAATTAATTCTGATCAATACTAATTAAATAATATGATTTCATATTAATATATTAGAACTTATAATATATTAATAAATCATAAATAACCTCTTCTCAATTGTCCATCCTTCATATTGTTCTGGTGCCATGCAACCCAAATGGACCATGCTACTCTCGGGTCAAGTACATACCAAATATAGTTATGGACTTAGACACCTTATCCACCACTATAAATATCACTGAAGCACATTGCATGACACGACTGAATGCACTTCACTCCGATGGGAGATAGAAGAGACTAAAAGGAAATATCCATGAGATACCGCACAACCTTCAAAGCTAGTGGGTAGAACAAAGAACACCGTGTAGACAAACGAGAGAGAACAATGAGAATGAAGAGAAAGTACATGAGTTATTGGCTATCCGGTCGCATGAATGAAGCTATTCAAACGTAGGAAGTACGGAGGATCTAACCAAAAATATGATGAATCTTAGTTTCTTTGTAGATAATCCCCGACCACCAAACTAAAATGGAAGTGACCCATTAATAATTCAAGCATACTTCCACAACACTATCATTCATAGAGTATGCATAGATTCAGGGAACTCTACAGACATAATCTACAAACACTATTTCATGCAGTTACCCAGGGAATGGAAGGAAGGGCTCCAACCCTTGGCTAGTAGACTGACCGGATTTATAGCTCAAAGCATTTGTCAGTTGGGTACAATAAGGCTACCACTATCCCTACGTGGCTACGATGAAACGCGACAAAAGATGGTGCTGAAAGAGTTTCTTGTGGTATGCCACCCCGCAGAACACAATATTATCCTCAAAACACCAGCGTTGCTTAACTTTGAAGCCATACCATCTACGATCCATGCATTTGTCAAATTCCACATGGTCGATGGTCCGACGGTAGCAATAGCTAAAACACAGCCGCTACACAAGCGTTACTAGATCATGGGGGCAGAAAACATAGAAAGAATGATCAAACGACCATGGCAGGAGAAACCAAACAAGAAAGAAGTCATCAATCCAAACTATCATGAACAAACAGTGTGTATAGGAACACAACTCCCACAATCAACGAGGATGAAATTGATAGAGCTGCTCTGAAAATACGCACACGTCTTTACATGGAAACCAACAGATATGGTAGGAGTCAGCAAAGACATCATTGAACATAGATCAAACATATTACCAGGCAGTTGTAACATAAAGTAGAAAAAGATAGGGTAGGCTGGGGATAAAAATAAATCAATCAATGTTGAGCTCTCAAAGCTTGTGGAATCTAGTATAGTCCCGACGGCTATCTTTCCTACACGGATTGCAAATCCATATATGGTAAAAAAAATTGAGATGGGAACTGGAGAATGTGAATAGATTACTCAAATAATAACAATGCCTATCTAAAGGATTTTTGTCTAATACTATATATAGATTTAAAACTAGCCTCACTGTAAGGCTTCCAATGGGAATATTTCATGGACGCATACAATGACTATCCTCGCATACTCATGAAGAAATAGGCAGAGGAAAAGAAAACATTCTACATGGACCATGCAACCTTCTGTTACAAGAAGATGCCCTATGGTTTGAAGAATGTTGTTGTGATGTATCAAAGATGGATCGACAAGATCTTCAAGGACCATATTGGTAGGAACATCGAGGTGTAAGTAGACGACATGGTAATAAAAAGCCCAAGTGAAGTAGAGCTACTTATAGACATTGAAGAAACTGTTAAAGATATATAAGTAAACTCGTTGCTTTTATGTACAAAGTGGTTCCTTTATTTAAAGGGTGTCTCCAAACGGTGCTTTCGTTGGTAACTGTCTAATGACAGTTACATTATTAGTTATTGATAGTTATGAAGGCTAGTATAAATATGTATGTAATGACATCTATTGTCACACCCCCAAACCAAGGATGGCGGAAACGTCCGGGGGTGGAGGACTTCATGTATAGTATCACAACAACGAGTATAATAGTGCTCAAAGTAAATACAACCATCATAAATATAATTGAAAAAGTTATACAATAGTATGTGTTTACATGATTCCAATCAATTACACTTATGATGACAAAAATTAAATGTTTGACGATTTAACGTCCCATCCTTAAAAGTGGTTGATTTCATGTTTCACTGAATTCCTGAGAATACAAGTAGTTTGAAAAAGCGTCAACAATTAACTTGGTGAGTTCATAAGAATTTTATTTGAGAAAGAAGCCGTTTTCCTTGTAAAAAGCGATAGAGTATGATTTCAGAAAATTCAATATTTTCTTTATTAAACGCGAAATGAACTCTCCGATGTTATGCAATAATGTACCCTAGAAAGACCTGTAGATTCCTTCTATAATCACCCAGTGTATATAAGTTATATAAAATTTAAGTTAAATAAACCGTCGAATTTAATGGGTCTGCCCTAGATCCACAACCAAACAAGGAACATGAAGTAAGGCGGACCCACCAATTCTAAGTCGATTGTGACTAGATTCTTATGTAACTCTAGCATATACACTTAGCAATTATAGCTGAAGTCTAACAATTCTAGATGAAATGTAGTTTTGATAGAAATATGTTTCCAAAGAAAATCCAATATTTTCCTTATAAAAGTCATGTGGTCTTAAATGTCAAGACCGAGAATATGTGTGTGTTTTGTACTTATAATGTTCATAATGGTAATGTGTTTCCAAAGAAAATCCAATATTTTCCTTATAAAAAGTCATGTAGTCTTAAATGTCAAGACCGAAAGGTACAAGTATTTTTCCATACTTAAAGTAATTCGTGCAAGTTTAAATCGACATAAACTCGTTTAATTTAGAAGTAAAACCCCTTTTCAAAGTAGAATTTTTCCTGTAAACTTGAAAGATTGTTAACTCCCTATGTGAGTCGTTATAACCATACTACGACAGGATGACCTGCTGCGATGTTCTTCAGACGTCGGAAACGAAATGACATTTGTCACTCCCGATCGGCCGATCGGACTTATGCAAGCAACATGGGTGTGGGTTGTTAATCCCAATATACATCTATACACAATTATCACGCTCTCCCTACAAGAAACTCTGGTTATAACTAACAGGACTTTTCTGTGGTACTTAAGAGTACCCCGAAGGAGAATGTCTCACAACTTACGTTAATTAGTTTACATATAGTTTTGAGTATAAAACCTCTTCCGTGGTGGAAGTGAAATCACCTTTTATGAAAATACATTTGTGATATGAATCCATAAACTATTACTATTATAGTTTATCAAGTAGTATATTAAAAACCCATTTGTTTTGAGAGTAAAACCTTTTCCATGTAGTATGCTTTTATCGAAAATTCATAAACTATACGTAATGTAGTTTATTATATGTGTTCGAAATGAATGGAGGAAAAACCTGAACATGAATGACTAATTTCTGTTTATGATGATAAACTAACAAGAATGCATTCAAACATTGAGAAACTTATTGTTATGCACTTTGCTTAACATACTACAAAGTGTTGTTAATATGGTAAACTATGTAACTAGTTTTTACTCTTTCTGCACTGTTTTGAAAACATCATAGAAAAATCATATGAAGTCGAAAACCAAATCCGTAAACTCTGAGAGTTTAGAAAATGTGTATAGTTTATTCATAATTTTTATTATGATTTTTAGAAGTCTCTAACTTATGTGAAAGTGTTCATATTCACAGACTGGTCCGAATTCGTTTCTGAAATGATAGGCAGTTTTGTAAAAATCACCATAAATTGTAGAAAAATCGTATGAAGATGTGCAAGTAGTAATTTTAAAGGTACAAACCTGAAATACTTGCATATTAAACAGTTTTGAAAAATATTAATTTTAAGTTGGGTAAAACAGTTCGTGAACAGGTCACAACTTTTCTGTTGTAAGCTGTCAAGTTAAGTTTTGAATATGTTTTGGTGTTTTAACTTGTATTCCCCCCCTGAAAACTGAAGAGAACTAGAAAATATAGGGGTATGAACTCACCTTATGTGATTCCTTGAAGGATGGAAGGTTGAAGATGATGAGTTTCAAGTGAAGAACACTTGATGAACACACGAAGTTTTTGGATGATCCTAAGAACGATTTCGTGTTAATATGTGTGTAGATGATCCAAGAGTGTTATGAAAACATGTAATAGCACTTGAGTTAGAAGGAAATACTTACCAATAAGTGAGTAAATGACTCAAGAACACCTCAAAAGTGTGGCTGAAAGTTGAGAGAAAAGAGGCCCTCTTGATGGTTTAAGAAGTGTATACGTGTTTGATGGTGAAGCAAATGATCAAGGAAATCTCAGACATTTCCTTATATGGAGGGTTGCTGGAGCAAGTGGCTAGGGTGAAGGGATGTTTGCCTTGGTTTGTGTGATGTGGATAAGGTTGGATCAATGAGAAAGTGACACATAGGAGGCAAGTGGGCACACTTGACCCACTTGTGGTGTAGGATACTCTTCTTAATGTAAAATAATGATTTATAATTAATAAATCCTTGAAAAATAATTAAAATAAGAGTTCTGGGGGTTAAAAATGATAAAATTATGAATTTGGTGAAAAAATCTCGTCAAAAACGGGCTTAGGAAGCGAAAGTGGTCGAAAACCGAGCAATATGGACCGAACCTACGAGGTTCGGCTCTAAGGGAGTGAGAACCGAGAGAAGGGAAAGAAGGAACCGAGAGGAGGAGAGGAGACCGAATGTCCGAAGGGAGGGACCGAAGGTGCGAGGGTCTCGGATTGGGGGGGGGGGGCGAAGTTCGGTCCTTGCTGCTGGCTTCGGTCCGAGAAGGCTTCTAACAAGTTCGGTTCTGACAGGAGGTTCGGCTCCTAAGAGGTTCGACTCATAAGAGGTTCGGTTCCTAAGAGGTTCGGCTCCTAAGAGGGGTTTCAGTCCTATATAGCTGTTTTTCGAGAAATATTTCCGTTTTGCGTGATTTTTGACCAAGTTAAGGGTCGGGATGACCCGGATGACTATAAAAAGCTTGAGAGAGATTTTGGGAGAGATTTCACGTACTTGGAGAGATTTGGGAGAGATTTCACATACTTGGAGAGATTTCACATACTTGGAGAGATTTGGGAGAGATTTCACATACTTGGAGAGATTTGGGAGAGATTTCACATACTTGGAGAGATTTAGAAGAGATTTCACATACTTGGAGAGATTTGGGAGAGATTTCACATACTTGGAGAGATTTGGGAGAGATTTCACATACTTGGAGAGATTTGAGAGAGATTTCACATACTTGGAGAGATTTGGGAGTAATTTCACATACTTGGAGAGATTTCACATACTTGGAGAGATTTGGGAGATATTTCACATACTTGGAGAGATTTGGGAGAGATTTCACATACGTGGAGAGATTTGGGAGAGATTTCACATACCTGGAGAGATTTGGGAGAGATTTCACATACTTGGAGAGATTTGATCTTAGCCATTATTATCGCATAATCTCGTAATGCAAGGTTCGCGAATCCCGTTATGCTTCGTTTATGATTGTTTTAAGTTCCTGCAAGGGTCCTTAGTCGCGTTTTGATGCGTTTAACTCCCTTTTTAGGGTTTTATATTGGTAATCACTTAGAATATCTGAAACACTTGAATCCTTGACATACAAATGCACATTTTTTACATAGAATAACTTTTAGCATACAAGTACTAATTAAGTTTGACTTGTTGATTTGGACTTTGACTTGATGATTTTGACTTTAACTTTAACTTGAATTTGACGGTTGTCATATTATCCCCCCATTAGAAGGAATTTCGTCCCGAAATTTGCATTTGGAGTGGGACATCAGGGGTTGGGGAATAGATGTGGGTATTTTTGCTTTATTTGGTCTTCGCGTTCCCATGTGAACTCGGGTCCTTGTTTTACGATCCAACAGACCTTCACAACAGGGATACGTCTTTGATTTCGTTCTCTTGATCTCTCGATCCATGATTTCTACCGGTTCTTTCACGAAGTGGAGACTCTCGTTGATTTTGATTTCGTCGGGAGGTATCACAAGAGTCTCGTCGGACATACATTTCTTTAAATTTGACGCGTGGATGGTTGGATGTACATTATTAGGTTCTTGGGGCAGTCGGAGTTTGTATACTACCGGGCCAATCCTAGTGAGGATTTCAAATGGTCCGCTGTACCTTGGATTTAGTTTCCCATGTTTACCGAAACATATCATTCTTTTCAATGGTGAGGCCTTCAGTAGAACTTGGTCACCAACCCGCAATTCCGAGGGTTTGCGTCACTTATCTGTGTATTTCCTTCGTCGGTTTCGAGATGCTTTCAGCCTTTCTCGAATTTATACTAGGTCGTAAGTAATAACTTTCCCTCGGAGCGCTGCATAGGGTCTGCTTTAGTGTTTCTCGTTTGATTAGGTCGGTAGGGAGCGTATGGGTTCAGTTTACGAGACTAGACTTATTCGGATGGTAGCACGTTCATTCGCACTCCTAGGTAGCCTTTTCCCGAAGTTCATGGTAGGACTCGTACCTGGTCCATCGTATCCGTCCCAAGCTTCTGTGCTTGATCTTGTCCTATTATACGTGTGATATTCTCGAAGGGTTTACTAGGAATAATTTGAAAAGGTGCGGAAAGTATAATACTCCTCTGCTGTGTGTTTTGAGGTTTCGCAGCGAGAGATGGCTCGAAGGTCCGTGTCGGATTTACGCTTATGAGAGACGAAGGTTCTTGATATTCAGTGGGATAGGGGAAGGGTCTTTTCGTAGCCGTTTAATCGGGGAAGAGAGGACTATACCAATCGACATCGAATGACGTTAACAGATCTTTTTAGTAATACATGTGTTAGGTTGTATTCGTACGAATTATTCGTTAGGGAGATAGAGTATAATGTGATTCTTGTTAGTGTGTTCCGCTTTGATCGATGTTATTGTTTCTACAAATGATTCATACCACAACAGCCAGTACTGGTAGTAAGTGTGTTCTGAATATTAGTAGTGATTCCTTATATCATGATCCCCGACTGATCACTCTATGGTCGATCGGTATATGCAAGTCGTATGTAAATTGGTATTGATGAACCCGTCGAGTGGGTGGCTCTACCCTAATCCCACTACTAGACATGGAATAGGAGTTAAGACGAAATTATTCGCTTTAAGTCTGTAGTATTTTGATTATATTTAACCCTGATGTATATACCAAGTTATCCCAGCCCACTGGTAATGATCCTAAGATCATATATAAGTGTGTTTGATTTGATTGAACGAGAGAGTATTTTAACTACTTTTTGATATACGGTAATTTTGGCAAACATACCAAATTCATTACAAACATATGGTACTTAAACGTTTTTGTTTGTTGAATGGCACATGCATGCATACATATTAAGGTCAGCATCATTCTAGAACAAAACAAAAGTTGTGATTGTTGAATGACACGAGTAAGCTTGGGGATGTATGGTCAGGTCTGGGAATGACATAGCCTGATCAACTATGTCTAACCCAGAAGTGATTAGCATATGCCCGGGAATGGTTGTGTTGTTGCAACAAGTCTAAAAACTTACCAACTCTATCTACAAACAAACATTGAAAAACTTAGGTCAAACATTAAAATACTATAGGAGTATTTTGTGATACTATAACCAACTTATGTGAAAACTAAAGACCCCTATTAGTAGGTCTATAATGACTAAGTGCATACGCCAAGGTTATACATATTTAAAGATATTATAGACTCAGAATCTATGACTATTGCTCTACTTCCTGTTCCTTGTTTGGTTGTGGACTTAGAGTAGAGTCATTTGTTCGAAGGTCTATTCTATCTCAGATTATGTATAACTGGTATGCACTATGTGATTATAGACGTGACTAATAAGGATCACCCCCTATAAGTAATTATAGGATTAGACGTCTATTAATTATCTCTTCTACCCCTATTCTCGCACGAGCAACATGATGGGTAAATCTTAGCGCGCGTACAAAACCTACTTCTACCCATTACCATAACTCTGTCTCAGGGATGTTAGCAGAAACACCGAGAATAGTTCAGTAAAGTGCAAAATTTATACGTATATATATAAATGGTAAGGATATAACTAGAACATATCAATAAAAATTGGCATGCATTTTATTTCAGTGGGAGTTACCACATATCTCATAACCTGTATTACAAACGATTTGCTTATGGAAACTCTAAGATTACTTAATGTATACCTCAAGGTTATGTGTAATTAAGAGACGATCGGCTTAGAAATGGTAAGTCCGCCTTAGGTCCTGTTCCTTGTTTGGTTGTGGGCTTAGGGCAGACTCATTAAGTTTAACGACCTATTGGACCTTAATTACACACAACTGGTATACATTGGGTGATCTTAGGAGTGGATCGGGCATGGAACAAATCACAAGATTACATTCGAGTCATTTCTACTAAATTCATAATTTTATTTATATAGACCTCTGGTATGAATTGTTTTCTACATTCGAAAAAATCGGGAAATACTATACTTAAAAACTAGCATCAATTAAAGTATATCAACCATAAATCTCGAGAACACGGCAAAACCCAAATAAGTCTTATCTCCTATATAAAAACGCGGGGTTTTTGCTAGTGAATCTATGATGGCTAGTGTAAACATTATGGTCCTATATCATTAAGATTCTATGGACTTAGAATGTGTGATTCCGCCTCATTTCCTGTTCCTTGTTTGGTTGTGGGCTTAAGGCGGAATCACCCATCCGAATGCCCTTGCAATCTTAATGATATACGATTAGTTTACACCAAGCAATTATAAAAGAGCTGGTAGGACTTATAATGCAAATTTCATCACAAATTGTTGAAACATTCGTAATGCTGGAACTCGCTAACTTCATTGTAAAATATTCGAAGTAGTAATACCAAGTATAGAGCGGAGAGCATAAAGGCACACATTGAATACACTATCATTCCAAAACAATAATTCCTTTTAAATCGACTCAACTCAAGTTACAATAAGAAATTCCAAGGTCGTCATTTAACATCAAGCGGGTTGTTCCCCACCATAATCAATTTCTTATACTACGAAAAGTTCCCCCATCTTTCCTCCAAATTCTTGAAGTCCCAGTCGAAACGCTAATTTCGGGACTAAATTCTTTCTAATGGGGGATGATGTGACAACCGTCAATTTTGCCCAAGTCAAAGTCAACTAAAGTCAACAAGTCAAACCGGTCAACTCATCTAACCCTTGTATATTAGGGTTTCTATTATGTTCTTATTGAACAGCTCGCAATCCTAATAAAAAGAATCTGTGACAACCCGAAATTTCTATTCTGTACAACCATTCACTGCAATAGGAGTCAAAACTGTTTCTGCGAATTTTCAAGCTTTTTGGAAGAAGTTTGAGTATTTTAAGATTAGTACTTCAGGAGATACCAGGAGAGAGGATGCTCTAGGGTTATTGTGCAACAATAAAGTCCCAAAGCTCCAAGAGTTTGGAGTTTACGGCCTAAACAAAGGTGTTTACGACCGTAAACCCTAAATTGGGGGTATATATGTGACACTTAGTCATTATTTACCATTTTTCACAAATTCAAGATCCAAACTCAATTCTCTCTCAAGTATCATCCAACAATTCTTCAAGATCTTCAACTTGTAAGTGTTTCTAGCCCTAATAAGTTGATATATTACTTAATCTAGTGATTTAACAAACTTCCATCCGTAAAATCATTCCAAAAGGTTAGATCTTCAAGTTTCACCAAGAACACCAAGAACACAGACTAGTGTTCTTGGACTTTTAGCACCTTTTCAAGCCTCTATCTTGTAAGTACTTCTATCCTAGAGTATAATAAGGCTGGTTACACTTCTATACATCAAGAAAACACCAAGAAAACCATGGATAAAAGGTGTTTATGGTCCAAGAACACCTTGGACCGTAAACCCTAAAAAGGGTGCCAAAGTGTGCCCTAGTCCCTTCTAAGCCTTGGAAACTAGCATAGATCCTTTCCTTGATGAGATTAGCACTTGAAAACATCAAAATACCGTAAACCATTTGGGTTTACGGCCGTAAACCCAAAGGCAAATGGTTCAAGGACCGTAAACTCCATTTAGGAGTGAAATGGTGCTCTAATCACTTCCATAGGCTTATACTTCAAGTGGAAATGCTTCTAAGGACTTGTAGAGCTTCAAAACAACACATGGTCAAAGAAGCATAAGTTTACGGCCGTAAACTCATGGGTTTACGACCGTAAACTCAATGAGTTATGGTCATAAAACCGTAAACTCAAATAAGGGGTTCCCTTGAACCCTAAGCTCAATAGCAATGTCCTACAACACTTAGATGCAATCCTTGGGACTTGTAGCACTTATATAAGGTGTTTTACATGTCCTATGATGTCTTAACTTTGTTAATTAGTTGTTTAAAGACTAATTGGATACATATATGTGATATTATATGTTAACTAGGATCATCGTGTGTGTACAAGTCTTCACTTGACACCTAGCATCCTATACTTTCCGTTCATCCAAACCACTCACTACAGGTGAGTTCATACCCCTTAATTAACCTTTTAAATGTTTTTAAATGCTTTTACGGGGGGGGGGGGGGGGATACAAGTTGAACAAATATAGTTATTATATCAATCACATGTGATTAATAACTACCAAGCAAGTGGATTTCTTACTTTTCAAACTGTGTTATCAAACTGTTTTACAAACTCTTTTACTTATCAAATACTTTTATTAAACTCTTTTAACTTATATTCTGTGTATCTATATGGATATAATTATATAAGTAGGATTGGAAGGACTTAGGACTGATAGCTCACCTTACTTCCTGTTCCTTGTTTGGTTGTGGACTTAGGGTATTCGGGCTATTTGTCCGAAGGTCGTTTAAATCCTAGTTATATATCATGTATATGTGTATAGATATGAAAGGTTACTTCTTTCATTCAGTTCAATGCCTTTGGGTAGCAAAGGTATACAAACATGTTCATATACACAAACAACATTACTAGTAAACTATAATAGGTATAGTTAAGGTAGATACTATTACTAGAACAATGAAACATACAATGAGTCAGTTCATTCATGAGTAATATATAGTGATGAGAAACAAACATAATACATAGTGATGAGAAACAAACATAATACATAGTGATGAGAAACAAACATAATACATAGTGATGAGAAACAAACATAATACATAGTGATGAGAAACAAACATAATACACAGTGATGAGAAACAAAACATACAAGCTAGACAGAGAAAGAACACACAATACAGCTAGCACATACATATACATATACATATACATTACATTCAGTTATGTGAGCCACTTAACGGGGGACATGGCACTACCTGTCATGACCCGTTTTGTATCCATAATCTCCTTAATTGGGGAGCGTATGAGTTTGTGTATAGATCTATACTGTATTGACTATCCTACACCTTGCTGCTCGCTACAGTGGGACTTGCAAGTCTACGGGTGCCAAACGTCATTTCTTACGACGTCTTACATCGTCGTTTTACTATAGAGTCGGTAGCATGATACATGCCGATCACATGGTACTTTAAATAACAAATAGTTTAAAGTAATTAGTATAGCAGTAGTTACTTAATACAGCACTACAGTACTATTTCATTTTCCCTTTACATTTTACTTAGTGATATTCACACAATAAACAATAATGTAAGAACTATATTTTTGGTTAATAATAGTCAGAATTGGGAAAATACACACTCTTACAAGAGACACACAGATACTAGATGCCTTGGTAGAAGGCTACTTTTAGTAGGAAACGTAGGGTTTTCTAGGAGAGTTCAAACAATTACAACTTTTACAAAACTTATACATTACAGACTTACAAACACTTTCATACAACTACAGACACTAATATACTTATGATCTCACCAGCTTTAAAGCTGATAAACTCTTTCAAAATAACTTGTATTCTCAGGTCACCAGTAGACAGGTACCGGTGCCAGGTTCTGAGAAGATGGAGCTCGTTCAAGACTAATCTTTTATTTTTGATGTATATTTTTGGTGTCTATATAACTTGACAGAACACACTTGTATGAAATTATATTATTAATGCAATGGATAATGTTGTTGCTTGTTTACTACTTTGCATTGTTGTGATACTAAACATGACGTCCTCCACCCCCGAACGTTTCCGCCGTTCCGGTTTTGGGGTGTGACAGATTGGTATCAAAGTCATGGAGATTGACGCCAACTCTGGCGTTAACACTGTCCGCATTCGCCAACTAGAGTCTGCTCATAAAAGGAGTCAGGTCCGCAATGCAGTTCTACAGAGGGAACTTGCTGAAAGCCAAGCTGAAGTCAGGGAACTTCGAGCACAACAAGTAAGATCCGATAGGCGCGTGAGGGATATAGAACGCCTTCTGTCAGAATCGAGAACTCACTCTGGTAGTTCTCGTCGCCGATAGATTCTCATCAACTTCTCTTTTGGATATAACGTAGTTATGTTAAAAACTCTAGTCTAATTTCCTATCCTTGTAAATCTTAGACCTCTTAGGTCTTGATTAGGTCGTAAATCTGTCAGAATTTTTCCATCTTGGTTGATGTAAGACCTACTTCTAGGTCATTTTTCCCGAACTCGTTACATCTGTAATTCCAGTATATTTGACAGATATCTAATCTCATGGAAATTATATCCAAATGCTTTCAATTCCAATCACTCGTACTATTCATTTGTGCTGTTGAACTATGGAGAGTTAGTCCATGAGTCATTCTCATCAACTCTTCTATTAAATTCTTATCAATGTCTTCATCTTCGTAAACTTATAGTTGGAAGATGCCTCCTCCTAAATCAACAAGACGCAATCCCTCCGCACCAACACCACCTACTCCTCAGTTCGACACGGCAGCTCTGAATGCTGCTGTAGCTGCAGCTGTGGCTACAGCCATGGATCAATATCATTCATCTGGTTCCACTGGAGGAGGAACCCCTGCCCTATCTACTCATGGTGAAATCCCTGTGCGCTTGAAAGAGTGCTCCTACAAGGACTTCACCAACTGCAAGTCATTGTCCTTCAAAGGGACTGGCGGAGTCATTGCCCTCTCGCAATGGTTCGAGAAAACCGAATCGGTTTTCGAAATCTGCTCCTGTCCAGAGGAGAGCAAGGTCAAGTTTGCTGCTTGCACCTTTGAAGTAAAAGCCCTAACATGGTGGAATAGCCATGTTAAGTCACTATCTCTTATAGTGGCTAATGCTATGGGCTGGGAAACTTTGAAAGACCTCAGGATTGAGGAGTACTGCCCGAGGGGCGAGATCCAGAAGCTGGAGGAAGAACTGTGGAGCCTAACCATGAAGGGCTCCAACGTAGTCGCCTACACCGCCAGATTCTGTGAACTGGTGGCCCTCTGTCCCAACATGGTTCATACTGAGGGAAAGAAAATCGAGAGATATATATGGGGGCTGATGCCACCATACCAGGGAAATGCTTTGGCATCACACCCCACTACATTTGATAGTGCCAAACGATTGGCACAACGGCTCATAGACCATGGGGTTCGTACCCCGGCCGCAACAACAACCCTGGCCATCTCAGAACCCGCCAGAACCGCTGGTTCCAAGCGGAAGTTTTGGGATGACAAAAAGAAGACAAAGGCTGCCAAAAAGCAGCAGGTCGTGGCAGTACATGCTGCGATAGCACCTGCCGCTGCTGCTTCGGGAAAGTTGTACGCTGGAAGTTTGCCTAAGTGCAACAAATGCAACTTCCATCATGTCGGTGCCTGCCGGGAAATGCAGTGTTTGAACTGCAACAGGAAGGGGCACACTGCCCATTTCTACAAAGCTCCGGTTAGGCCAATCACCCAAATCCCCGGCGCTGGTGTGAGCCAAACTTGCTACGGTTGTGGCGAGGTGGGCCACTACAAAAGGAACTGCCCGAAGGCAGGGTTTGCCAGTGGAGTGGCAAGAGGTTTGGCCATAGGCCATGAGGAAGCGGTTGCCGACCCCACGGTGGTCACTGGTACGTTTCTCCTCGATAACTCTTATGCATGCATTCTATTTGATAGTGGAGCGGAGAGGAGTTTCGTGAACCAAAAATTTGCTCATTTACTTAAGCAAAAATCACGAGCACTTAAAGAACCGTTCACTGTAGAAATGGCTAATGAAAAGACAGAGAGCACTAGCAGTATATTCATAGGGTGTACCCTAACACTTGATAGCCAGTCATTTTCGATCGACCTCATGCCGGTTTCTTTTAAAAGTTTCGACGTCATTATCGGCATGGATTGGTTGAGTCTTCATCGTTCCGACATCATGTGTTACGAAAAGGCTGTACGCCTTAATCTATCGTCTGGCGAAACTCTAGTAGTATATGGCGACAAACCCGGCACGAACCTTCGTATCATCTCGAGCATTCAAGCTCAGAAATTCTTGCGAAAGGAATGTCGCGCATTCCTTGCTCATGTGGTCGATGTGAATCAAGAAACTAAAGACATTCAGAAGTCCCAGGATTACCTCCACAACGTCAAGTCGAATTTCGAATCGACTTAGTTCCAGGGGCTACTCCCGTAGCCAAATCGCCCTATCGTCTAGCACCTGCAGAGATGCAAGAACTGTCCTGTCAACTTAACGAACTGCTCAGCAAGGGCTTTATAAGACCAAGCTTCTCACCCTGGGGAGCTCCAGTCTTGTTCGTCAAGAAGAAAAATGGATCGTTTCGTATGTGCATCGACTATAGGGAGCTCAACAAACTGAACATCAAAAATCGTTATCCTTTGCCTCGGATTGACGATTTATTCGATCAACTTCAAGGGGCGAACTTCTTTTCAAAAATCGACTTAAGGTCCGAATATCACCAACTACGAGTGCTAGGGGAGGATGTTCCGAAGACAGCCTTCCGAACTCGTTATGGGCACTACGAATTCGTAGTGATGTCGTTCGGATTAACAAACGCACCTGCTGTATTCATGGACTTAATGAATAGGGTGTGTCGTCCTTACTTGGATCAGTTCGTCATCGTCTTCATCGATGACATACTTATCTACTCTCGTAGTAAGGAGGAGCATAGTCAACATCTGCGACTAGTCTTAGAAACCCTTTGTTCGAAGAAGCTCTATGCGAAGTTCTCGAAATGCGAATTTTGGATCCGACGAGTCGAATTCTTAGGGCACGTGGTTAGCAAAGAGGGAATACACGTGGACCCTTCCAAAATTAAAGCCATTGAGAACTGGTCAGCACCGAAGACGCCTACAGAAATTCGTCAATTTCTAGGCCTCGCTAGCTACTATCGCAGGTTCATTCAGAACTTCTCCCGCATTGCGAAACCTCTTACGATACTGACCCAGAAGGGCGTGGCCTTTGACTAGGAAGAGAAGCAGGAGAGAGCGTTCCAAACACTCAAAAGAGCCTTGTGCACTGCACCAATACTATCCCTCCCCAAAGGGATAGAAGACTTCGTTGTCTATTGTGATGCGTCGAATCAAGGACTCGGATGTGTTCTGATGCAGCGAGGTAAGGTCATCGCCTATGCCTCGAGACAGCTAAAGACACATGAGGTCAACTACACTACCCACGATCTTGAACTAGGAGCAGTTGTGTTTGCTCTGAAGATCTGGAGACACTACCTGTACGGTACAAAGAGCACAATCTTTACAGACCACAAAAGCCTACAACATATATTCGACCAGAAAGAGCTCAACATGAGACAAGAACGGTGGGTCGAGCTACTCAGTGATTACGAATGCGAAATTCGTTATCATCCGGGTAAAGCCAACGTAGTAGCTGACGCCCTAAGTCGGAAAGAATATTCTGGTCGTAGAGTCAAATCATTGACTATGACTATCCATTCACACTTGTCCACGCAAATTAAGGAGGCTCAGCTCGATGCTTTGAAACCTGAAAATGTGGCGGGTGAATCCCTGAGAGGGATGGATAAGAACTTGGAGGTTAAGGGTAGCGGAGCTTATATTCTCATGGATCGGATCTGGACCCCGAAACTTGGTGGTTTCAGAGACTTGGTCATGAACGAGGTGCACAACACTCGTTATTCCATGCACCCAGGTTCAGATAAGATGTATCTGGATCTTAAAAAGTTATACTGGTGGCCTAACATGAAAGCAGAGATTGCTACCTTTGTAAGTAAATGCCTTACTTGCGCAAAGGTCAAGGTCGAATACCAGAAACCCTCCGGTCTACTACAACAGCCAAAGATACCGGAATGGAAGTGGGAGCGGATCACTATGGATTTCATAACCAAGTTGCCCAAGACAACGAGTGGACTTGATACCATATGGGTCATCGTCGACAGATTGACCAAGTCCGCACACTTCCTGCCTATCAAGGAAACAGACAAGATGGAGAAACTTACAAGAACTTACATTAGGGAGATTATACGACTGCACGGTGTTCCCATATCCATTATCTCAGATAGAGATAGTAGATTCACTTCGAGGTTCTGGCAGTCGCTACAAAGTTCCCTAGGAACTAGGCTGGACATGAGTACAACCTACCATCCACAAACAGACGGGCAAAGTGAGAGGACTATCCAAACCTTGGAAGATATGCTGCGAGCCTGTGTGATCGACTTTGGGAAAGCATGGGATACTCATTTACCCCTTGTCGAATTTTCCTACAACAACAATTATCACACGAGCATAAAGGCTGCTCCATTCGAGGCCCTCTATGGCCGAAAGTACAGATCCCCTCTGTGCTGGGCTGAGGTGGGTGATACCCAATTAGCTAAAGGACGAGTTCCTGAAAGCACTCTCACGGGTCTGGAGATCATTCGGGAAACGACAGAGAAGAATCGTTCAGATTCGTGAACGATTGAAAGCCTCTAGAGACCGATAGAAAAGCTACGCTGATAAACGAAGGAAACCGTTGGAATTCCAGGTGGGCGACCGTGTTCTATTGAAGGTCTCACCCTGGAAGGGCTTGATACGCTTTGGAAAGCGTGGAAAGCTAAATCCAAGGTACATAGGGCCTTTCGAGATTCTCGCAAGAATCGGCCCTGTAGCTTACAAACTTAACTTACCACGCGAACTCAGTAACGTACATTCTACTTTCCACGTCTCGAACTTGAAAAAGTGTCTGTCCGACGAGACTCTTGTAATCCCACTCGACGAGATCGAGATCAACGAGAGCCTTAACTTCGTGGAAGAACCAGTAGAGATCAAGGACCGGGAGGTCAAGCAAACGAAACAAAGCCGTATCCCGATAGTGAAGGTTCGCTGGAACACCAAGCGAGGACCTGAATTCACTTGGGAGCGAGAGGATCAGATGAAACTGAAATATCCTCTTCTTTTTACTTAGTTATTTGTAACTACTTATTTGCTTAAACTCTAATTTCGGGACGAAATTCCTTCTAACGGGGGGATTATGTGACAACCCGAAATTTCTATTCTGTACAACCATTCACTGCAATAGGAGTCAAAATTGTTTCTGCTAATTTTCAAGCTTTTTGGAATAAGTTTGAGTATTTTAAGATTAGTACTTCAGGAGATACCAGGAGAGAGGATGCTCTAGGGTTATTGTGCAACAATAAAGTCCCAAAGCTCCAAGAGTTTGGAGTTTACGGCCTAAAAAAAGGTGTTTACGACCGTAAACCCTAAATTGGGGGTATATATATATGACACTTAGTCATTATTTACCATTTTTCACAAATTCAAGATCCAAACTCAATTCTCTTTCAAGTATCATCCAACAATTCTTCAAGATCTTCAACTTGTAAGTGTTTCTAGCCCTAATAAGTTGATATATTACTTAATCTAGTGATTTAACACACTTCCATCTGTAAAATCATTCCAAAAGGTTAGATCTTCAAGTTTCACCAAGAACACCAAGAACACTCACTAGTGTTCTTGGACTTTTAGCACCTTTTCAAGCCTCTATCTTGTAAGTACTTCTATCCTAGAGTATAATAAGGCTGGTTACACTTCTATACATCAAGAAAACACCAAGAAAACCAAGGATCAAAGGTGTTTACGGTCCAAGAACACCTTGGACCGTAAACCCTAAAAAGGGTGCCAAAGTGTGCCCTAGTCCCTTCTAAGCCTTGGTAACTAGCATTGATCCTTTCCTTGATGAGCTTAGCACTTGAAAACATCAAAATACCATAAACCATTTGGGTTTACGGCCGTAAACCAAAAGGCAAATGGTTCAAGGACCGTAAACTCCATTTAGGAGTGAAATGGTGCTCTAATCACTTCCATAGGCTTATACTTCAAGTGGAAATGCTTCTAAGGACTTGTAGAGCTTCAAAACAACACATGGTTAAAGAAGCATGAGTTTACGGCCGTAAACTCATGGGTTTATGACCGTAAACTCAATGATTTATGGTCATAAAACCGTAAACTCAGATAAGGGGTTCCCTTGAACCCTAAGCTCAATAGCAATGTCCTACAACACTTAGATGCAATCCTTGGGACTTGTAGCACTTATATAAGGTGTTTTACATGTCCTATGATGTCTTAACTTTGTTAATTAGTTGTTTAAAGACTAATTGGATACATATATGTGATATTATATGTTAACTAGGATCATCATGTGTGTACAAGTCTTCACTTGACACCTAGCATCCTATACTTTTCGTTCATCCAAGCCACTCACTATAGGTGAGTTCATACCCCTTAATTAACCTTTTAAATGTTTTTAAATGCTTTTACGGGGGGGGGGGGGATACAAGTTGAACAAATATAGGTATTATATCAATCACATGTGATTAATAACTACCAAGCAAGTGGATTTCTTACTTTTCAAACTGTGTTATCAAACTGTTTTACTTCAAACTGTTTTACAAACTCTTTTACTTATCAAATACTTTTATTAAACTCTTTTAACTTATATTCTGTGTATCTATATGGATATAATTATATAAGTAGGATTGGAAGGACTTAGGACTGATAGCTCACCTTACTTCCGGTTCCTTGTTTGGTTGTGGACTTAGGGTATTCGGGCTATTTGTCCGAAGGTCGTTTAAATCCTAGTTATATATCATGTATATGTGTATAGATATGAAAGGTTACTTCTTTCATTCAGTTCAATGCCTTTGGGTAGCAAAGTTATACAAACATGTTCATATACACAAACAACATTACTAGTAAACTATAATAGGTATAGTTTAGGTAGATACTATTACTAGAACAATGAAACATACAATGAGTCAGTTCATTCATGAGTAATACATAGTGATGAGAAACAAACATAATACATAGTGATGAGAAACAAACATAATACATAGTGATGAGAAACAAACATAATACATAGTGATGAGTAACAAACATAATACACAGTGATGAGAAACAAAACATACAAGCTAGACAGAGAAAGAACACACAATACAGCTAGCACACACATATACATATACATATACATTACATTCAGTTATGTGAGCCACTTAACGGGGGACATGGCACTACCTGTCATGACCCGTTTTGTATCCAGAATCTCCTTAATTGGGGAGCGTATGAGTTTGTGTATAGATCTATACTGGATTGACTATCCTACACCTTGCTGCTCGCTACAGTGGGACTTGCAAGTCTACGGGTGTCAAACGTCATTTCTTACGACGTCTTACATCGTCGTTTTACTATAGAGTCGGTAGTAGGATACAGGCCGATCACATGGTACTTTAAATAACAAATAGTTTAAAGTAATTAGTATAGCAGTAGTTACTTAATACAACACTACAGTACTATTTCATTTTCCCTTTACATTTTACTTTGTGATATTCACACAATAAACAATAATGTAAGAACTATATTTTTGGTTAATAATAGTCAGAATTGGGAAAATACACACTCTTACAAGAGACACACACACAGATACTAGATGCCTTGGTAGAAGGCTACTTTTAGTAGGAAACGTAGGGTTTTCTAGGAGAGTTCAAACAATTACAAACTTTTACAAAACTTATACATTATAGACTTATAAACACTTTCATACAACTACATACACTAATATACTTATGATCTCACCAACTTTAAAGCTGATAAACTCTTTCAAAATAACTTGTATTCTCAGGTCACCAGTAGACAGGTATCGGTGCCAGGTTCTGAGAAGATGGAGCCCATTCAAGACTCATCTTTTATTTTTGATGTATATTTTTGGTGTCTCTATAACTTGACAGAACACACTTGTATGAAATTATATTATTAATGCAATGGATGATGTTGTTGCTTGTTTACTACTTTGCATTGTTGTGATACTGAACATGACGTCCTCCACCCCCGAACGTTTCCGCCGTTCCGGTTTTGGGGTGTGACAGATTGGTATCAGAGCATTGTTTATAGTGAATCGAGTGTATTAACCCATAAAAGATATACAAACTATAAACATAGCGGGATTAAAATACTCTGATAAGGAGTTTATACTTTTAAATAATAAAATATTTAACCAAGTATACATACCTGCATTCATACTAAAATCAGTGTCACTAGGACAGAAAAAAAGTATTACGATTGTTGGACAGCACAAGTAGACTTAGAGACATATGGTCAACCCTGGGAAGATGTAGCCTGATCAACTACATTATCCGAGGAGTGATTAGCATGTGCCTAAGTGTGGTTGTGAGGTTGCAAAAAGTCAAAAAACTTACCAACACTTCTATAACAAGAACAGTAGAACAGAACATAAACTTAAAATACTATAGGAGTATTTTGTGTTACTATTAATTACTTATCTGAGAACTAAAGGTCTTTATTAAGTATGTCAATAGTTGCGGAGTGGATACGCTAAGGTTATAGGTAACTAGGATGGCATAGACTTAGAATCTGTGATATTTGCTCTACTTCCTGTTCCTTGTTTGGTTGTGGGCTTAGAGTTAGGGTCACTTATTCGAAGGTCTATCCTGTCTAGGTTACCTATGACTGGTATGCACTACGCAAATGTTGGAGTAACTGATAAAGATCATCTTATAATTATCTAGTTAGTTCGTCTATTAATTATTTCCTTATCCCTTTTCTCGCGTAGATATAATGGCTGGATTCCATTTTCCTAGAGACCCGTACTATCCCAACAACGACAATGCAGGATGGCTGGGTGAAGAGCCAGAAGATGATCACCCAATCCTTTTGGATGATCACGAAGCTGAAGGCTTTTCTCATGGTTCTGACTCAGAGCCTGAAGTCAACAACCTACCCCCAGCTGCTCAAGACCCAAACCTGAACCCTCGTCCAGCATTTCAAGGACCCACACCTCTATAGGCCACAAACTTGAACAGATGGAGTCAGGAACATGGTCAACCCATACCCTACAATGGAGACAGAAGCTTCTACAACCTCACTGAGGGAGGTTCAGCTGACAGGGTCCTACCCATAATGGTCCGTTGGATTGCTCGGAACACCGATCAAGGTCGAGCAGCTATCGACCGAGTCATGGAGATTGACGCCAACTCTGGCATTAACACTGTCTGCATTCGCCAACTAGAGTCTGCTCATGAAAGGACTCAGGTCCGCAATGCAGTTCTACAGAGGGAACTTGCTGAAACCCAAGCTGAAGTCAGGGAACTTCGAGCACAGCAAGCAAGAACCGATAGGCGCGTGAGGGATATAGAACGCCTTCTGTCGGAATCGAGAACTCACTCTGGTAGTTCTCGTCGCCGATAGATTCTTATCAACTTCTCTTTTGGATATAACGTAGTTACGTTAAAAACTCTAGTCTATTTTCCTATCCTTGTAAATCTTAGACCTGTTAGGTCTTGATTAGGTCGTAGTTCTGTCAGAATGTTTCCATCTTGGTTGATGTAAGACCTACTTCTAGGTCATTTTTCCCGAACTCGTTACATCTGTAATTCCAGTATATTTGACAGATATCTAATCTCATGGAAATTATATCCAAATGCTTTCAATTTCAATCACTCGTACTATTCATTTGTGCTGTTGAACTATTGAGAGTTAGTCCATGAGTCATTCTCATCAACTCTTCTATTAAATTCTTATCAATGTCTTCATCTTCGTAAACTTATAGTTGGAAGATGCCTCCTCGTAAATCAACAAGACGCAATCCCTTCGCACCAACACCACCTACTCCTCAGTTCGACACGGCAGCTCTGAATGCTGTTGTAGCTGCGGCTGTGGCTATAGCCATGGCTCAATATCATTCATCTGGTTCCACTGGAGGAGGAACGCCTGTCCTATCTACTCATGGTGAAATCCCTATGCGCTTGAAAGAGTGCTCCTATAAGGACTTCACCAACTGCAAGCCATTGTCCTTCAAAGGGACTAGCGGAGTCATTTCCCTCTCGCAATGGTTCGAGAAAACCAAATCGGTTTTCGAAATCTGCTCCTGTCCAGAGGAGAGCAAGGTCAAGTTTGCTGCTTGCACCTTTGAAGTAAAAGCCCTAACATGGTGGAATAGCCATGTTAAGTCACTATCTCTTATAGTGGCTAATGGTATGGGCTGGGAAACTTTAAAAGACCTCATGATTGAGGAGTACTGCCCGAGGGGCGAGATCCAGAAGCTGGAGGAAGAACTGTGGAGCCTAACCATGAAGGGCTCCAACATAGTCGCCTACACTGCCAGATTCTGTGAACTGGTGGCCCTCTGTCCCAACATGGTTCATACTGAGGGAAAGAAAATCGAGAGATATATATGGGGGCTGATGCCACCATACCAGCGAAATGTTTTGGCATCACACCCCACTACATTTGATAGTGCCAAACGATTGGCACAGCGGCTCATAGACCATGGGGTTCGTACCCCGGCCGCAACAACAACCCTGGCCATCTCAGAACCAGCCAGAACCGCTAATTCCAAGCGGAAGTTTTGGGATGACAAAAAGAAGACAAAGGCTGCCAAAAAGCAGCAGGTCGTGGCAGTACATGCTGCGATAGCACCTGCCGCTGCTGCTTCGGTAAAGCAGTACGCTGGAAGTTTGCCTAAGTGCAACAAATACAACTTCCATCATGTCGGTGCCTGCCGGGAAATGCAGTGTTTGAACTGCAACAGGAAGGGGCACACTGCCCGTTTCTGCAAAGCTCCGGTTAGGCCAATCACCCAAATCCCCGGCGCTGGTGTGAGCCAAACTTGCTACGGTTGTGGCGAGGTGGGCCACTACAAAAGGAACTGCCCAAAGGCAGGGTTTGCCAGTGAAGTGGCAAGAGTTCTGGCCATAGGCCATGAGGAAGTGGTTGTCGACCCCACGGTGGTCACTGGTACGCTTCCCCTCGATAACTCTTATGCATGCATTCTATTTGATAGTGGAGCGGAGAGGAGTTTCGTGAACCAAAAATTTGCTCATTTACTTAAGCAAAAATCACGAGCACTTAAAGAACCGTTCACTATAGAAATGGCTAATGGAAAGACAGAGAGCACTAGCAGTATATTCATAGGGTGTACCCTAACACTTGATAGCCAGTCATTTTCGATCGACCTCATACCGGTTTCTATTAAAAGTTTCGATGTCATTATCGGCATGGATTGGTTGAGTCTTCATCGTGCCGACATCATGCAGCAGGTTGTAGCTGTTCATACTACAATAACACCTACTGCTACTGCGCCGCTGAAGCAGTATGCTGGAAGCTTGCGTAAGTGTAACAAATGCAGCTTCCACCATAATGGACCCTGACGGGAAATGCCGTGCTCTAACTGCAACAGGAAGGGGCACACTGCCTGTTTCTGCAAGGCTCCGACAAGGCCAATCACCCAAGTCCCCGACGCTGGTGTGGGCCAGGCTTGCTATGGATGTGGCGAGGTGCGTGTGACAACCGTCAATTTTGGCCAAGTCAAAGTCAACTAAAGTCAACAAGTCAAACCGGTCAACTCATTTAACCCTTGTATATTAGGGTTTCCATTATGTTCTTATTGAACAGCTCGCAATCCTAATACAAAGAATCACTTAGAGTTTTTCACGTGTTCGGAAATTCTAAACCCTAATCAGGGCAAGTGATGAAACTACTCGATAAAACATTATTCCTTAACCCTCGAGGGCATATAACAGTCATAACGAGACTTAACGGGGTGTACAAACCTTGCGTTGCGAAGCCAAACACTCAAAAAGGTCACAAAAGAAGTCTCTCCCAATCTCTTTCACTCTAACTCTCCCAAAACTCTCTAAGTAGGAGAAATCGCTACAAGTGTGTGTAATCTCTCCCAAATCTCTCCAAGTATGTGAAATCTCTCTCAAATCTCTCTCTGTATGAGAAATCTCTCCAAGTGTGTGAAATCTCTCCCAAATCTCTCTCTGTATGAGAAATCTCTCAAAGTGTGTGAAATCTCTCCCAAATCTCTCTCTGTATGAGAAATCTCTCCAAGAATGTGAAATCTCCCCCAAATCTCTCTCTGTATGAGAAATCTCTCCAAGAATGTGAAATCTCTCCCAAATCTCTCTCTGTATGAGAAATCTCTCCAAGAATGTGAAATCTCTCCCAAATCTCTCTCAAAATCTCTTTTGATCTTTTGTAATCATTTGGGGCATCCCGACACTTGACTTGGTGAAAAACCCTTCGAAACGGGACGATGCCTTGGAAAATAGTCTTTTAGGGCCGAAGTCCCCCTATAGGGACCAAACCCTCCTTGAACCGGAGTCTCCTTGAGTAGCCGCAGCCGGCGAGCCGCATCCACCGACCGCAGCCACCTGGAGCACCGCATCCAAGACGCCTCCGGTCCTACCTGCCGAACCCGCTTGCAGTACCAGCTCGGACCGCAGCCCCTTCTCCCTTCGGATCCACTTCAACGACCAAGACCGGAATCACCTCCTGACTTCGGATTTCCCATCTTCCACCCGGTTTTCGACCACGACTCCATTTTAAGTCCGTTTTCAAATATTTTAACGCGTGATTTTCTCCAAAAATCATATTTTAACATATAAGACCCTAAATATTCATAATTTAAACATATTTTTATGGAGATCCTTATTTAGAGAATAAAATCTAGTGGGTGAATATTTGAGGTGGAGTGTTGACTTTACTTTAGTTTATGACACAAGCAACCACCCACACCCACTCCATGACTAACCCACACCCCTCCCCACCATACCTGGTCATTCAAGAGTACTTTCCCCACCATTTGACCAGCCATACTCTTGGTCAAGTCTGAAATCTATCCTCTCTCCTAACACTTTATCTCATTTCTCTCATTTTTCCTCCAAAGAACACACACTTTTCTCTCACTTCTCTCTCTCTCAAATTCGAGACCCAAGGGCTGATCATCAAGTTTTCTTTCACTTTTGGTAAGTATATTCATCCTCCATATAATTATTTCACTTCCTTCTACTCAAATCATAGATATTTTACACAAACATCATCACATTCATGTTAGATCTTCAAATCTTCAAGGCATCTTCTTAGTGTTATTGAGTTGAACACTACCTTTCTCCATCATCCATCCACTGAAATCACTCAAGGTTAGTTCATACCCCTATATTTTCATGTTTTTCTTAAGTTTTAAGGGGGGGAATACAAGTTAAAACACCAAGAACACAACTAAACTCATTTAACAGCCTTCATCAGAAAAGTTCAACTCCATTCACGGACTGTTTTGGTCAACTTAAACATTTTAGTTTTCAAAACTGTATTAGGTGCAAATAGCTCAGGTTCATACCTTTAAAATGACTATTTTCACATCTCCATACGATGTTTTTACGATTTATGGTGATTTTTACAAAACTGCCTATCATTTCAGAAACAAATTCGGACCAGTCTGTGAATATGAACATTTTAACACTAGTTAAAGACTTCTAAAAATCATAATAAAAATTATGAATAAACTAGACACATTTTGTGAACTCTCAGAATTTACGAAATGAGTTTTCGACTTCGTATGAGTTTTCTAGGATTTTTCTAAAACATTGTAGAAAGGTAAAAATCTAGATAACAGTTTATAACTTTCATCACACTTTGTAACTTGTTGAGCAAAGTGTTAATATTGAAGATTTCATATTTTACAGGTGTTTCTTGATGTGGTATAATTACATAACAGATAAATACTCACTGAAGTGTAAGAATCCTCCACCATTACCATTAGTACAAAACAAGAATGATAAACATAGTTATATTTTGCCATACATTCGACTTACATAGAAAAGGGTTCTTATACACCACAAACAAACATACTAAACTATAATAGGTATAGTTAGGTTGCATATACATTACAAACATTTTGATAAGCTATAATAGGTATAGTTTATGTTCATTTACATTACAAAAGGTTTTCATACAAAAAGGGATACAAATACAAAGTACCGGTCTTATACAAAAAGGGGTACAAATACAAAGTACCAGTTTTCATACGAAAAGGGGTACATATACAAAGTACCGGTTTCATACAAAAAGGGGTACAAATACAAAGTACCGGTTTTATACAAAAAGGGGTACAAATACAAAGTACCGGTTTCGTACCAAAAAGGGGTACAAATACAAAGTACCAGGTTCACACAAAATAGTTTTTTTTATGATATTAAAACTATATTTCATCTAGAATTGTTAGACTTCAGCTATAATTGCTAAGTGATATGCCAGAGTTATATAAGAATCTAGTCACAATCGACTTAGAATTGGTGGGCCCGCCTCATCTCCTGTTCCTTGTTTGGTTGTGGACCTAAGGCAGACCCATTATATTCAACGGTCTATTTAACTTAAATCTTATATAACTTATATACACTGGGCGATTATAAAAGGAATCTATGGGTCCCTCTAGGGTTCATTATCGCATAACTTAGAAGCATACATTTCACACTTACTATAGAAAATATTGGATTTTCTGGAAATCAAACTCTATCGCTTTTACAAGGAAAACGGTTTCATTCTCAAACAAAACTCTTATGAACTCACCAACTTAATTGTTGAAACTTTTTTAAAACTACTTGTATTCTCAGGAAATCAGTGAAACAGGAAAACATCAGCACTTTGAGGATGGGACGTTAAATCGTCAAACAGTTTATTTTGTCATCATAATGTAATTGATTTTGAAACATGTAAACATATACTATGGTGTAACCTTTTCAATTATATTTATGATGGTTGTATTTACTTTGAGCACTATTATACTCGTTGTTGTGATACTTTACATGAAGTCCTCCACCCCCGGACGTTTCCTCCATCCTTGGTTTGGGGGTGTGACAGTGCGCCACTACCCGAAGGCAGGGAATGCCGGCGGAGTGGGAAGAGTTTTGGCTATAGGCCACGAGGAAGTAGTTACCGACCCTACAGTGGTCACTGGTACGTTTCTCCTCGATAACTCATATGCATGTATGCTATTTGATAGTGGAGCGGAGAGGAGTTTCGTGAACCAAAAATTTGCTCACTTGCTTAAACAAAAATCACGTGCACTTAAAGAACCATTCACTGTACGGAAAGACTAAGAGCACTAGCTGCATATACATAGGATGTAAATTAACTCTAGATAGCCATTCATTTCCAATCGACCTCATGCCGGTCTCAATTAAGAGTTTCGATGTCATTATCGGCATGGATTGGTTGAGTTCTCATCGTGCCGACATCATGTGTTATGAGAAAGTCGTTCGTCTTAATCTACCATCTAGAAAAACCCTAGTCATCTATGGCGACAAACACAGCACGAACCTTCGCATCATCTCAAGCATACAAGCCCAGAAGTACTTATGAAAGGAATTTCGCGCATTCCTTGCTCATGTTGTCGATGTGAGCCAAGAGACGAAGGACATAAAGAACATCCCAGTGGTACGCGATTTCCCCGACATCTTTCCAGAAGAACTACCAGGATTACCTCTGCAACGTCAAGTCAATTTCCGAATCGACTTAGTTCCAGGGGCTACCCCAGTAGCCAAACCGCCCTATCGTCTAGCACCAGCTGAGATGCAGGAGCTATCCAGTCAACTTAACGAATTGCTCAGCAAGGTCTTTATTAGACCAAGCTTCTCACCCTAGGGAGCACCAGTCTTGTTCGTCAAGACGAAAGATGGATCGTTCCGTATGTGCATCGACTACATAGAGCTGAACAAACTTACCATCAAGAATCGTTACCCACTGCCTCACATAGACGACTTGTTCGACCAACTACAAGGGGCGAATTACTTTTCAAATATAGATCTGAGATCCGGGTATCACCAGTTACGAGTGTTAGAGGAGGATGTTCCGAAGATAGCCTTCCGAACTCGTTATGGACACTACGAGTTTGTAGTGATGCCGTTCAGATTGACCAATGCACCCGCAGTATTCATGGACTTAATGAATAGGGTGTGTCGTCCTTACTAGGATCAGTTCGTCATTGTATTCATCGATGACATACTTATCTACTCTCGTAGTAAGGAGGAGCATAGTCAACATCTACGTCAGATGTTAGAAACACTGCGATCAGAGAAGCTTTATGTGAAGTTCTCTAAATGCGAACTTTGGATCCGAAGAGTCGAATTTTTTGGTCACGTGGTTAGCGAAGAGGGAATTCACATGGACCCTTCCAAAATCAAAGTCGTTGAGAACTGGTCAGCACCGAAGACGCCTACAAAAATTCATCAATTTCTAGGCCTCGCTGGCTACTATCGCAGATTCATTTAGAACTTCTCAAGGATTGCGAAACCGCTTACAACATTGACCCAGAAGGTTGTGGCCTTTAACTGGGAAGAGAAGCAAGAGAAAGCGTTTCAAATGCTAAAACGAGCCTTATACACCACACCGATACTATCCCTCCCAGAAGGGATAGAAGACTTCGTGGTATATTGCGATGCATCCAACCAAGGGCTTGGCTGTGTTCTGATGCAACGAGGTATGGTCATCGCCTATGCCTCAAGGCAGCTAAAGACACACGAAGTCAACTACACCACACATGCTCTTGAGTTAGGAGACACTACCTGTATGGTACAAAAAGCACTATCTTTACAGACCACAAGAGCCTTCAACATATATTCGACCAGAAGGAGCTCAACATGAGACAACGACGGTGGGTCGAGCTACTCAGTGACTACGAATGCGAAATTCGTTATCATCCCGGCAACGCCAACGTAGTAGCTGACACCCTAAGTCGGAAAGAATACTCTAGTCGTAGAGTCAAATCATTGACTATGACTATCCATTCACACCTGTCCACACAAATTAAGGAGGATCAGCTTGAAGCCTTGAAACCTGAAAATTTGGCGGGTGAATCCCTGAGAGGGATGGATAAAAACTTGGAAGTCAAGGGTGGCGGAGCTTTATATCTCATGGATCAGATCTGGACACCGAGACACGGTGGCGTCAGAGACTTGGTCATGACCGAGGCACACAACACTCGATATTCCGTCGACCCAGGTTCATATAAGATGTATCTGGATCTTAAAAAGTTATACTGGTGGCCTAGCATGAAAGCAGAGATTGCTACCTTCTTGAGCTAGTGTCTTACTTGCGCCAAGGTTAAGGTGGAATACCAGAAACCCTGAAGTTTACTTCAACAACCGGAGATACCTGAATGGAAGAGGGAGCGGATCACAATGGACTTTAGAACCAAGTTACCCAAGACAACGGGTGGTATCGATACCATTTGGGTGATCGTAGACATGTTAACAAAGTCCGCACACTTCCTACCTATCAAAGAGACTGACAAGATGGAGAAACTAACTAGAACATACATTAGAGATATCGTACGACTGCATGGTGTTCCCATATCCATTATCTCAGATAGAGATAGTATATTCACTTCTAGGTTCTGGCAGTCGCTACAAAGTTCCCTAGGAACTAGGCTAGACATGAGTACAACCTACCATCCGCAAACCGACGGACAAAGTGAGAGGACTATTAAAACTTTGGAAGATATGTTGCGAGCCTGTGTGATTGACTTTGGAAAGGCATGGGATATTCATCTACCCCTTGTAGAGTTTTCCTACAACACCAGTTATCACATGAGCATAAAGGCAACCCCATTTGAAGCCATCTATGGCCGTAAGTACAGATCCCCTCTGTGCTGGGCTGAGGTGGGCGACACTCAGTTAGCTAAAGGACGAGTTCCTGACAGCACTCTCACAGGTCCAGAGATTATTCGGGAAACAACAGAGAAGATCGTTCAGATTCGTGAATGAATGAAAGCCTCTAGAGACCGACAGAAAAGCTACGCACACAAGAGAAGGAAACCGTTGGAATTCCAGGTGGGCGACCGTGTTTTATTGAAGGTCTCACCCTGGAAGGGCTTGATACGCTTCAGAAAGCTAAATCCAAGATACGTAGGGCCTTTCGAGATTATCGCTAGAATCGGCCATGTAGCTTACAAACTCCAACTACCTCGCGAACTTAGGAACCTACATTCTACTTGCCACGTCTCGAACTTGAAAAAGTGTATGTCCAACGAGACTCTTGTAATCCCACTCGACGAGATCGAGATCAACGAGAGCCTCAACTTCATAGAAGAACCAGTAGAGATCAAGGACCGAGAGGTCAAGCAAACAAAGCAAAGCCGTATCCCGATAGTGAAGGTTTGCTGGAATGCTAAGCGAGGACCTGAATTTACTTGGGAGCGCGAGGATCAAATGAAACTGAAATATCCTCATCTGTTTACTTAGTTATTTGTAATTACTTAATTGCTTAAACTCTAATTTCGGGACGAAATTCTCTCTAACGGGGGGATGATGTGACAACCCGAAATTTCTATCTTGTACAATCATTCAATTTAATCAAAGTCAGACTCGTTTCTACCATCTTTTAGCATTGTTTAGAGTCTGTTTGAGTGGTCTAAGTCTTGTACATTCAAGGATAGGGTATAGGAATGAGTTACTAAAGTTCATAGTATTGTATTTGGGCTAAACACTCCTTCATGAGGAGTGTACGGCCGTACACCCATGGTGGCCGTGAACTCATGCCTATATAGAAGTTATGCCTTCATTTCTATTCGTTTCTCACACTTCCAAGTCAAGAAAAGTCAATTCTCTCTCAAGTATCATCGATTTCTTCACCTTGATCATCAAAGATTTAAGTATTTCTTCCATTTGTTAGTTGATGCATTGCTTTAACTAGTGAAGATCCATGTTTTCATATGTGAAATCACCTCTTTTGGTTAGATCTTCAAGTTTTCTCCAAGAACACCAAGAACACCTACTTGTTCTTGGGCCATAAACTCCTTAGAAGCCTTCAAAAATGTGAGTATCCCTCCTATCTGCTAGTTAAGCTTGCGAAACACTTGTTTTTAGCCTTGGATCATCATCTAAATGCATAATCATGAAGGGTGTATGACCGTACTCACCTCATATGGTCGTAAACCCTTGTTTAATGCATGTATTGGCCTCAAAAACACCTCATATCCCTACAATTGATCATAAAAACTTAGTGGATGCTAGATAGGTCCATAAAACACCCTTTTTCCATACTTCTTCCATAAGTGTACGGCCGTACACTCCATGACCGTACACTCATGTGGCCGTACACACATAGGTCGTACACACTCTTGTGTGGCCTTAAACCCCTTTGATGCAATCGTATGTGATTGTAACACTTCAATATAAGTGCTTCCTAGTCCCTAAGGTGGTTTCCTTGCATAATTAGTTTTATATACACTAATTATATACATATATGTGTCGTTATATGCTTAATAGGATCCGTTTGTGCTCGAGGTTTCAATTGACACTTAGCATCCTATATCGAACTTACATTCATATAACTCACTGCAGGTGAGTTCATACCCCTTAACTTATCTTTTAAATGATTTTAAATGCTTTTATGGGGGGGGGGATACAAGTAGAAACATTATAGTTATTATATCAATCACATGTAATTAATAACTATCAAACAAGTGGATTTCTTATTCTTCAAAACTGTGTTATCAAACAAACTACTTCAAATCGTTTTTACAAACTCTTTTATATGTTAAAATCTTTTATCAAAACTCTTTTAAAACTTATATATTGTCAAAATCATGTCTATATGGATATAGTTATATAAGTAGGATTGAAAGGGCTTAGGACTGATAACTCGCCTTATTTCCTGTTCCTTGTTTGGTTGTGGACTTAGGGTATCGGTTGTTTGTCCGAATGTCGTTTGAATCTTAGTTATATATTATGTATATGTATATAGATATAAAAGTTCTTCGTTCAGTTCAATACCTTTGGGTAGAAAAGGTGTTCAAGCAAGTTCAGTCATACAAACAACATTACTCCTAAACTATAATAGGTATAGTTTAGGAAGTCACTACTTACTATTTCTAGAACAATGAAACATACAAGAGTCAGTTCATACATGAGTCAGTTCTAACATACTATAATGAGAAACAATACTTACTATAATGAGAAACAAAGAGAACATACTGTACACTAGATAGAGAGAACATACTATACAAATACAAGAATACTATAACAATAATGTGAGCCACTACTTCATGGCATGGCAATATACTGTTGTGTCACGTTTTGTACCCAGAGTCTCCTGGAGGGAGAGCGTGAATTTGTGTATAGATCTATATAGGATTGACCATCCTACACCTTGCTGCTAGCTACAGTGGGACCTGCAGGTCTACGGGTGACGAATGTCATATCATTTTGACGTCTTGAACGTCGTGTTATACTAGTCAATCAAGTATGGTTACAATCTTATCACATTTTACCTTAATTAAAAAAACAGGTTTAAGGTAGTTTGTACATTGGTAGTTACTTAGATAAAACTACAGTACATCTTTATTTTCCCATTTCATTCACATTGTGATCTTCTCACATAAACGGTAATGAAAACTATATTTTGGTAATGATAGTCATACTTTGGGAAAACACTCACTTTTACAAAAGAACAAACATAAAGAACAGTTGGGTCTTGGTAGAAGATTACTTTAGTAGAAAATATAGGATTTTCTAGGAAGTTTACAAACATTTACATCAAACACTTATAAACTTTTACATCAAACATTTACAAACACTTTCTTCAAACTTATACAAACAACGACACTAAAATACTTATGAACTCACCAGCTTTAATGCTGATCTACGCTTTCAAAATAACTTGTATTGTAAGGTCACCAGTAGACAAGTACCGATGACTAGGTTTTGAGAAGATGGAGCACATTCAAGACTCATCTCTTATTTTGATTCTTATTTTTGGTGTCTTATAAACTATTCAGAACACACTTGTATTAAATTATACTATTAATGAAACGGATGATGTTCTTGCTTGTTTTACTATTATGCATTGTTATGATACTGTACATGACGTTCTCCGCCCCCGAACGTTTCCGGCGTTCTGGTTTGAGGGTGTGACAGATTTGATTTTTCTGAATATAATAAATACATATTAGTGTGGAGTCATGTGTTCTTCATTTACTCAACATATTGGTATCATAGCCTACGATCATGGCTATAAACGAAAACATATTGCAACCCCAATTTTCCAAGTTAAACGTAAAAAAATTATTACCACTGGAGCATTCAGATGAAAGTGTTGTACGTGTCCTAAGATATTTGGAGTATCATGCAGAATGGAATGAATGAACCTGCAGATCCTAGCACCTTAACAGCACAACAAACAATTGATTTGAATGAATCAATGAAGAAAGACAATAAGCAATTGTTCATTTACCAAGCAATAGATGAAGTGATTTTTAAGAGAATCTCGCCATCTTCATCTTCAAATGAAACATGGGATTTGTTGCATAGAACATACAGGGGAGAAGACAAGGTTAAAGTTATACGACTCAAACCTTAAGATATCAATTCGATAATCTTCACATGAAGAACTCAGAGACAATAGAGGAGTTCTATAATTAAGTAATCTTACTCTTAAATCAGTTGAGACTAAATGGGGAAACCATTGATGATAGAAGAATTGTTGAAAAAAATCTTAAGAAGCCTAACCAGAAAATTCGAATATGTAGTTGTTGAGATTGAAGAGTCAAAAGGCTTATCCACATTTTCTCTGGAAAATATCCTTGGGATGTTACAATCCCATGAATTAAGGATGAGGCAGTTTGACTTTTCTCACTCTGAAAATGCCTTCAAAATACATTCATCAATTCAATGGAATCCCAATACAAAAGAAAATAAATCTCCTGGTCAAAAGGACAAACAAAGTGAGACTTCTTCTTAAGGGAAAGGATGTGCTAAATCATTCTCACAAATTCAATGCAATTACTTCCAGAAATTTGGACATACATTCAAAGTATGTAGAAAACGAATTGCAGATGAAAATAGAAACTCAATCCTTATGCTTCAAGAAGAGGACAATCAGGAAGAAACAATTTTCATGTTGTTTACTACACAAAACAACACACAAGAAGACACATGGTTCCTTGATAGCGATTGGAGCAACCACAAGACCGGAAATATTGATTTGTTTACTAGTCTAAAATATTTCGAGAAGAAAGAAGTACGTACTAGTGATTGAAAAATACTAGACGTTCAAGGATGTGGAGACATACTGGTCAATACAAAGATTGGTAATAAAAGGCTACCAGACGTTTACTTTGTCCCTAGGCTTAAACATAATTTGTTAGGTGTTGGTCAATTGATTCTCAAAGGATACAACATACACTTTAAGGAAAATTCATGTGAAATCAGATATGCAAGCAATAAACTATTGGGAAAGGTACTCATGACGTCAAACAAAATGTTTCCTTTACGATTCTTAGATGATAATATTTTCTCTTTTAAAGTCACAAATGATGAAACATCTCTTGTCTAGCATCAACGCTTTGGACACATTAACTATGGTTCACTCATTTACATGCACAAACGTGATCTCGTTCGTGGTTTACCCAATATAGACAAAAGTGATAAGATTTGTGAAGGTTGCATAATGGGTAAAGACTCAAGGGAATCCTTTCTATAAGAAATGGTTTGGAGGGTAGCAAAACCTCTAGAACTTATACATTATGATGTTTGTGGTCCTATGAAAACACCCTACTTTGGGCGAAATATATACATGTCACACCCCGCTAAAGCGGAAACACGAGGCATGGCAGTATAAAGTCAGGTAAAGAAATCTAGAAGATTGCATTCATGATGATTGGTTAGAAAAGTGAGTTTTCATCATTTCTTTGAGTAAATCTTTTGAAATGTTTTAAAGATATCATGATAAACTTATATTCTAGTCATGTTTCCAGAGATCAAAAGATTAAAAATTATCAAAATGTATACATGCATTTATGAACAAAATTTTGTTTCTCAAAAACTCTTAACTTGAGTTTGATGTTTTAATCCTTAAAATCGATTTTTGCACTAAGATCATGAACATGCAACCTTGTTTATCATACATGCATGGTGTTAAAACACATCCATGATGTTCTAAAAACCATTTTAACAAAAAGAAAACAAGTTTGAAGAAGATGAAGAAGGAGAAGAAGGAGAAAGTATAAGAAAATAGCAAAACTTGAAGGAAAAGTGAAGTAGAATGAAAGAAAATTCGGGAGTACCTTCAAGATTACTTCAAATGAAGAATATTTAGAGTTTAAGGTGTGTTCTTGGAGCCATTTTTCTGTAACTTTTCGTGGTTAGGGTGAGGGGAAGAGAGAAAATGTGATGGTGATGAAGAGTGTGAGAGAGAATGAGGAGGTGAAGTGTGGAGAGGTGAGAAATGATTCAAATTTTGGGGAAGAGAGATAATGGGAGAGAGAGGACGAATTTTAGGGGGGGGAGAGGCTCCCTCTCTCTTGTTTATTTTATAGAAATTCAGATCTTTTATAAAAATATTCAACTTTTTATAAAATGTGCACCTTAACCTAGTTTTTATGCATAAAACTCTTGATTTTGACTTATAAATCAAGGGTAAATGTTAATAACTAAATCTATATTTTTCATTGATTGTTATTCATAATAATTGTTATGATAAGATAATATTATAAGGTTCATAATTATTTTTATAGGATTTTTAAGGTTAAAGTTTATAAATATGAGTTTTTAGGGATTTTAGGGTTTTTAGGGTTTTTTCGGATTTTGCTAAACTTTAGATATCAAGGTAAATTGAATCTTTGAGACTTCAAATTATTTTTGTGTTTCCTAACTCTTATTCAAGTTAGAAATAATGTTTATAATTTACTTTTATCGGTTTATTGGCATTCTATGTAGTGATTCTGAGATCCAAACGAAATTGAGTAATCAAGTATACTAGTCCTAGTCTTCAACTGTGACTTACGTTCCAACGAGACTAGGACCTAATTTCTACCACTAGGTCAAGTGCATGATGTGTGTATATGATTCATGAAAAGGTGTTCGAGTCAAAGAGTGACCTAAATATAGATATTCACTACAGTTAAGTAGTTGTAGAATTCACATATCAATATGAAATCTATGTATACTATCCATTGATTCTAATTGTTTCCAAGTTTCTAGTAGGTTATAACTTAGTTTCTAGTTACTAAGTCTAGTATGTGTCGTGCTTACACGTACAACTAAGTTTATCAAATCTAGAACCGACTCGAATTTTGACGGTTGTCACAGTCTCCCCCGGTTGAATGAATTTCGTCCTGAAATTCAATTCGTGACGTATTCTATTAGAACTCAGTCGAATACAATTGCATAGCTGGAGAGGTGTTGACTTGAAGTGTTCTTTGATTATTTTGGGTTTATTTCGTCAAAGGAAGAACCCAATTCTTTAGCTATAGTCAAATTTGTGTTTCCTTAATTCGAGTTCTTTTGTTTAGATTATGGAAAATTTGGTTCATGGAATCATGATCCAACCACGGCGACCTAGTCGGAAAAGATCATCTAGTTAGATATTATCTGAATTAAGAGAGCGGTATAGGTTTTGCTGAAGCACCAACTACACTGAGCGTTAAATCCGCATTGATCCTTAAGTTGCATTCTAAATTAGCACTAAGTGTAAATTCGCCTCCTAATTAAGAAGAGATTAGGAACAATTTGTTCACTTCCGGGTTGGCTATTACATCTGGAAAATATATATTCCGAAATAAGAATGGGTAGCACGAATGAGAGGGGAAGCGATCGAGGGTAAGTTCCTAAAAATACGTACTAAGGGTAGACAACGAAGTTTTGGTACATCTCAAATGTAAAGGCTATTTAAGTGTCGTCTACAAAATAAATTACGAAATGATTGAGGATCTCCGAGGCTATAACTACTACTACGGTTACTCTTACAATAATAGAACTATATTCTAAGAGTATATATAATTACAGAGTCGTTGTTTCTAATGAAGGCGGTGAAAGTTTATGATATTTTAAATCACATTGTGTAGATAGCATTTTGAGTGTTTAGATACGACAAGTAATCTCAGTATTATCAAAATGTTTAAGAATTCCAAGATAATGAAGATACATGAGTGACGATCTAACGAAGTAGTAAAATAATAAAAAGATAAATTAAAGTTAAAGATTTAAGTCGTTAATGAGGGAATTTATATAGAAATATTGATATTACGCTTTTTGAAAAATTGTCCGGTTGTTTAAGTCAGGACAAATTCGAGTTTACGAGGAGTCAGAATACTTATGAAAACAAGTTTGAGAGTTTAGGAACTCACTGAAAATTGCAAAGTAAAATACTATTTTAAGAAAGGTGTAAAAATGTCAATCTTTCAAAATAGTGCATTCATAATTTAGTGTTTCTACAAAAACAATCATTTAGAGAATAGATAATCGTAAAATTCAAAACTCTTGATGTATTTAAATAAAAGAAGAAACACAAGGAAACATATCATTCACATATATTTTTCGGATTTTGAAAAATGATAAGAACAAGGGTAGTCACCTTGTGTATTAATAGTAGGGAAATACAATGAAAATTACGCGATTAATCAAGTTTTTAAATTTAGAGAAAAATGAGCAAGTGTAAATAAGGATTACTTGTTTAACAGTAGATTTCAAAACAAAAATAAGATGTATATGATAAAAGGTGTAATTGAATATATAAACGTTGACTAAATCAAAATTATGTCTCACGACTATACACGTATTAATCGCTCAAAACGAAAGGGTAGACTTCTAGTCTGTATGTATACGAACATGATACCAGGAGCAAAATAGACACAAACAAAGTTAGACAATGTATAATGTTACTATTATGGGCGTGCGAGATCTAAAATCTTCTCAGGAGAGCGAGAAATCAAGTTCGGGGGAAAGAAAAAGGAAGGTAGCGGCGGCAATGATTGCTATTGTTAAAATTATAAGAACAATACCTATAGGTAGATTTAAAACCAGGTTGAGATATATTTCAAACTTCAATATTTGATGTATATTGATGGTTACATAAAAATGAAGAAGTTTTAAAGTGTTTGCTAAAAATTCATGAGTTATCTATTAAATTAAACTCCATTTGTGAAAAAGAAGAAGCACTACAAATGGTAATTGAAAATCTGATAGTGTTGACCTTTTAGACTAGGGTCCAACAATGGTTAAAATGGATAAGGTAAAGACTCAATATATTTAGAAGAATAATTATTCAGTGTTGAGAGTGTATCACTGGAAATTTAAAAGTGAACACTAAGTTTTCAAATGCTATAAATTTTAAAAACTTTATAGATTATAAAACTATATTGAAGCAAAGTACACAAATAATGTATGTTTTGAAATACAAGCATTAGAGATGTCTTATAAACATGTTTGAAGTAGAAATTTGCATAAATATCATGTTGGGTTTTGAGAAAACACGTTAAAGTAAATTACAATGTCTAAATGAGAAAGCTGTTAAAAATGTCAAAACAAAAGTGTTTTGAAGATTCAATGAAGCTTTTACACATAAAATGAACTTCAATGTCATAGGTCTATGTTTTGTAGTAAAGAGTTTAAACACGATTATAAAAGAAAATGTTTCTAGTTTTTCGAAAACGTGCCAAAATGGTAAGCAAGGTTTAAAATGGTTTATATGCCCTTAAAATCACATCTATCCATTGAAATGGATTTGAAATGAAATTGAAATAGCAAGATTAAAACCAATATTGGTTAAATTAAGTTTTGAAGAAAAGTGTTATGTTAAAGCAAGTTGTCAAAAGAATTTTAGCGATAATATGGCTTACATTGTTAGGAAAGGTCTAGTAAGTTCTATGAAGTGGTTATAAAATATTTTATCGATGATAAGTAAAACCGATGAAGCGAAATAACTTTTCGATGGAAGATTAAGAAGTAAAGAATAAGCATGTTAGTGTAGCTGATCGTACCTAAATACTAAGGAGAGTACAAGGCGAGTATCGATGTCTTTTCCCCAAGATAAACGACAAGAATTTTTTTTTTTGAAAAATGTTTTATGGTGTCAATGCAGTTTACGACCTTTTATAGAGATCAAAGGGACATCCTATGTAAAGTTTTAAGCTCAAGGTGGGAAACAACCTAGAGCTAAATCGTAGCGTAGTAATAAGGTCTCACGTATGGGTTAAACCTCCGTGTCTCCTCGTGAGTCGAATCCGGAATGCCCGCCAATGGTATCCAAGTGATTACTTAGAAACGACTCATCTACCTCCTTACACGATGCTCCAATTTTCATCTGTGTCGGTATCAGAACACTTTCCTAGTTGTATCTCTAGTATGAAGACGATGAAGAGGTATTGAGGAATAATTGGTATAGGTTTCGACTTAAGATTATTACCAGTGTATATCTAGCTACTAACCTTACATCTAAAGTCAATAGCTACCAAGGAATACTCATTCTCAGTACTATGTGCATTGCTCCTAGTGTGGCTAGTGATATAACCTAAGTGGTTAACCTAGCACTTGATAAGGGAAAAGAATATTTCTAAATAAAGGCATTGTTATAAAAGTGCATTTAGTTTCTAAGTGTATCTAGATGAATGCCTATAATATGCAATGCTCGTACGCACACCGAAAAATTTTGTTTATCAAAAGTTTATGTTGAAAATTGTTTTGAACATAATTCTACTATAACCGTTTCCAGCCTCACATTAACTTTCCTTAATTAAGCATAGTTGGCCAGGCTATACTTAATTAAAGTCCAATAATGCGTACTCGAATTAGTTATACCAGTAGTATGTTCAGTATTTAAAAAAAAAGTTTAGAAATTTTTTGGCTATAGTTGTGGTTCTCCAAAGGAAAACCGGTATTCTCTATAACCTTCGGCTCTGATACCATTTCTGTCACACCCCGCTAAAGCGGAAACATGAGGCATGGAAGTATAAAGTCAGGTAAAGAAATCTGGCAGATTGCATGCATGATGATTGGTTAGAAAAGTGAGTTTTCATCATTTCTTTAAGTAAATCTTTTGAAATGTTTTAAAGATATCATGATAAACTTATATTCTAGTCATGTTTCCAGAGATCAAAAGATTAAAACTTATCAAAATGTATTCATGCATTTATGAACAAAATTTTGTTTCTCAAAAACTCATAACTTGAGTTTGATGTTTTAATCCTTAAAATCGATTTTTGCAGTAAGATCATGAACATGCAACCTTGTTTATCATACATGCATGGTGTTAAAACACATACATGATGTTCTAAAAACCATTTTAACAAAAAGAAAACAAGTTTGAAGAAGATGAAGAAGGAGAAGAAGGAGAAAGTATAAGAAAATAGCCAAACTTGAAGGAAAAGTGAAGTAGAATGAAAGAAAATTCGGGATTACCTTCAAGATTACTTCAAATGATGAATATTTAGAGTTGAAGGTGTGTTCTTGGAGCTATTTTTCTGTAACATTTCGTGGTTAGGGTGAGGGGAAGAGAGAAAATGTGATGGTGATGAAGAGTGTGAGAGAGAATGAGGAGGTGAAGTGTGGAGAGGTGAGAAATGATTCAAATTTTGGGGAAGAGAGATAATGGGAGAGAGAGGACGAATTTTAGGGGGGGAGAGGCTCCCTCTCTCTTGTTTCTTTTATAAAAATTCAAATCTTTTATAAAAATATTAAACTTTTTATGAAATGTGCACCTTAACCTAGTTTTTATGCATAAAACTCTTTATTTTTGACTTATAAATCAAGGGTAAATGTTAATAACTAAATATTTATTTTTCATTGATTGTATTTCATAATAATTGTTATAATAAGATAATATTATAAGGTTCATAATTATTTTTATAGGATTTTTAAGGTTAAAGTTTATAAATATGAGTTTTTAGGGCTTTTAGGGTTTTTAGGGTTTTTCGGATTTTGCTAAACTTTAGATATCAAGGTAAATTGAATCTTTGAGACTTCAAATTATTTTTGTGTTTCCTAACTCTTATTCAAGTTAGAAATAATGCTTGTAATTTATTTTTATCGGTTTATTGGCATTCTATGTAGTGATTCCGAGATCCAAACGAAATTGAGTAATCAAGTATACTAGTCCTAGTCTTCAACTTTGACTTAAGTTCCAACGAGACTAGGACCTAATTTCTACCACTAGGTCAAGTGCATGATGTGTGTATATGATTCATGAAAAGGTGTTCAAGTCATAGAGTGACCTAAATATGGATATTCACTACAGTTAAGTAGTTGTAGAATTCACATATAATTGTGAAATCTAAGTATACTATCCATTGATTCTAATTGTTTCCAAGTTTCTAGTAGGTTATAACTTAGTTTCTAGTTACTAAGTCGAGTATGTGTCATGCCTACACGTACAACTAAGTTTATCAAATCTAGAACCGACTCGAATTTTGACGGTTGTCACAATACATGCTTACATTCATAGATGAATTTAGCAGAAAACATGGGTTTATTTCCTTAAGTACAAATCGGAAGTGTTTGCATCATTTAAAGAGTTTAAGACTTTGTAGAAAAGCAAAGTGGTTTCACAATCGATGCTTTGAGGTCTGACTGTGGAGGAATGTGTACCTCTCATTTCTTCCTAAATATTTTGAAAGACAATGGGATTCATCATCAACATACCACTCGCTATCCCCCCCCGCAAAAAAAAAGGGTGAGCGAAAGAAAAAATAAAACCATTATGGATATGGCTCGAAGCATGCTACAGAGTAAAAATTTGGTTGATTTTATCTGGGCTGAGGCTGTAGTATGTGTAGTATACCTATTAAATCATGGCTATACTAGGAGCCTCACCTGTAAAACTCCTCAAGTCGCTTGGTTTGGATACAAACGAAGAATATCTCACTTAAAAATATTTGGATGTGTAGCCTATTCTCATGTTCCCAATCAAAAGAGAGGAAAACTGGACAAAAAGTCTAAAAAGGTGATCTTTGTTGGCAACAGTGAGAGTTCAAAGGCCTACGAGTTATATAATCCGGTCACAAAGAAGGTAGTTTCTAGTAGGGATGTTATTTTCGACGAGAGCAAGGAATGGAATGAACCTTTGGGAGAAATCACTACAACTCATATGCAAACAATAAACGAGGAAGAAACTACAACACAAGATAATGATAACAAAAACTCTGATTCACCACCACCACAAGACAATCATCAACATACGTCATCAAATGGTGAAACCTCATATTCTACATCACCACCTTCTTCTAATTCACCTCCAACAAAAACAAGGAGTATGAGGGACTTGTATTATGCTACTCAAAGGTTAGATTTCGATGAATATGTTGACTTTGCACTGTTTGTAGATGCAGATCCTATTACTTTTGATGAAGCTCTCAAACACGAAAAATGAAGATTGGTAATGGATGAGGAGAAAAAATCTATTACAAAAAAGAACACTTGGAGCCTAGTTGATCTTCCAGATAATCACATATCAATTGGAGTTAAATGGGTTTATAAAACCAAGATGAATGAAAAGGTATAAATAGATAAGCACAAAGCAAGGCTTCTCATGAAAGGGTATAAACAAAGGTTCAGAACTGATTATAGGGAAGTAGTCGCACCGGTTGCTCGCTTAGAAACCATATGATTGATCATTTCTTTTTTGGATCAATATGGATGGAGCATTCACCAGATGGTTGTTAAATCGGATTTTTTAAATGGTCCATTAAAATAAAAGGTTTACATTGATCAACCTAATGGATATGTCAAGAAAGGTGAAGAGCACAAGGTATGTCGATTAAACAAAACCTCATACGGGCTTAAGCAGGCACCACGAGCCTGGTACATCAGAATTAACATGTATTTTTTTGAAAGTGGGTTCAAGAAGTGGTCACAGGAACATACCCTCTATGTTAAGAAGCAAGAAGGTAACTTGCTCATGGTTTGTGTCTACGTGGATGACTTAATCTTTACTGGGAATTCCCTTAAAATGATTGAAGCTTTTAAAGTCTCCATGAAAAACGAGTTTGAGATGACTGATATGGGAATGCTACATTAATTTCTGGGAATAGAGGTAAGACAAACAACAGACTTAATCTCAATTACTCAACAAAAATATGCAAGAGAAACAATGGACAAATTCAATGTGGGAGAGGCAGCATAGCAACACCAATGGAATTTGGACTATATGCTATCTAAAGATTCATCAGAAGAATGTGTTAACCCAAGCTTATATAGATGCATGGTAGGAAGTTTGATGTACCGCACAACAAGGTCGGATATTATGTTTGAAGTTAGTAAGATCAGTCATTTTATGGAGAAACCGAAAAAGAGGCATTGGGAGGCTGGTAAAGGATTTTATGGTTCATAAAGGGTTCAATGGATCATGGAATTGTTTATAGGAGAACTAAATATCCATATTTAAGAGGCTTCAGTGATAGCAACTTTGGAGGGAATAAATATGATAGTAAAAGCACATCAGGTTACTTATTTAACTTGAGATCTGGAGCCATATGTTGGCAGTCAAAGAAGCAAATCATAGTTGCACTCTCATTAGAAGAAGCCGAGTATATGACTCTCTCCTTTGTAGGGTGTCAAGAAAATTGGCTAAGAGGAATTCTCGAGGAACTTGAAAATCCTCAATAATCATCGACCTTGATTCATTGTGACAACAAATCAACTATTGTTCTCACCAAGAACCCAATGTTCCATGGGAAAAGCAAACATATCAGAATAAAGTATCACTTCATTCTTGAGCTAGTTGAAAGAGGAGAGATCGATGTAACTTTCTGCTCTACAAAGTACCAAGTTGCTGACATTTTTAATAAGGCCTTACAAGTAGGAGTCTTCAATCATTTAAAGAAGCATCTTGGGATGGAACAAGTTTAGCTTATGAGGCAATGTTAAAGATATATAAATAAACTTTTTGCTTTTATGTACAAAATAGTGCCTTTATCCAATGGGTGTCTCTAAACGGTGCTTTAGTTGGTAACTATCAAATGACAATTACGTTAGTAGTTATTGATAGTTATGAAGGCTAGTATAAATATGTATGGAATGAAATATATGGAAGATTTGATGCTTCAAAATATTATAAATACATATTAGTGTGAACTTATGTGTTATTTATTTACTCACCAAAAATGCTACAAATATTAGAAAGAGTCCACATGAAGCTCAACTCAGCGAATTGCACATTTGGCGTATAGGAAGGAAAATTCTTGGGGCACTATATCACAAGTGAAGGGATAGAACCAAGCCCAGATAAGGTAAAGTAATTTTAGTCATAGTAGAACCAAGGAATTTAAAGGACATCCAAGTGCTAACTTCCATGGGAAGGTTCATATAAAGAACAACAGACTAAGCTTTGCCGTTATTTTAAACACTGAAGGGTTGTGTGGACAATCGTAACTTCTGTTCGACACCACAGGTTGAACAAGCATTACAAAACTTCAAAAAAGGATTTCCAGATGTTAGCAACTCTGGCTAGTCCCATTCCAGGGGAGACACTTTCGATATATTTATTTGCCACGAATGATGCCACATCGGCGATCTTGACAATCAAAAGAGGAGAGAGGTAATTGCCAATATATTTTGTCACTAGAGCACTGAAAGGCGCATAAATAAATTATCCCGTACCAGAAAATGTGGTATTGGCATTAGTCTACGCAACAAGAAGATTAAGGGAATACTTCCAAGCCCACCGTGTGGAGGTACTAACAACACAACCTCTCAAACACCTCTTGTTAAAACCAAAGAAACTGGGAAGGCTAGCGAAGTAGGACATCGATTTGGGAGAGAACGACATAGAATACCACCCGAGGAAAAGCATTAAGGGTCAAGCTTTGACAGATTTCTTGACATAAATACCAGGCAACAAGTATAATAGTCATAAAGAGAAAAGCAAGGACCATAAACAACCTGGCCATGCAGAAATGCAACACGTATGGACTCTATACAAGGACGATAATGCGGGCAAGGAAGGGTCAAGACCCGGACTCATCCTTACCAACCCTGGTGGAGATGAGGTAACTTATGCATTTCGATTCGATTTTGAGACATCCAATAACGAAACTGAATATGAGGCCTTACGAGTCGGACTCCTTTTGGTGGTTAAAATAGGGGTCAAGCATTCTAAGTCTTGTTTGATTCATTGCTTGTTACAAACCAAATCAAGGGGACGTACAACACACGAGACATATGAATGGAAAAATATGTAAATGCGGTAAGCAAGATAGCAATATATTTTGATATGTTTATGATCGAACAGATAAGGCGAAGCAAAAAAAAGAGCTGACATGTTAAGTAAGCTAGTAGCAACAACGTTTAATCACCTGTTAAAAAGGGTACTGGTAGATGTGTTGTACCACAGAAGCATAGATAAAGGACTGTCAAAAAGTCCCCACACTTCATGATTAATGATGGTAGTGTATACAAAAAGGGATACTTGACTCTCTGGCTGAAATGCATTAAAGATGTTAAGGAAGAAGAAGTGCTCCAGAAAACGCATGATGGGGAGGCGGGAGCACACGAAGGAGAAAGGGCGTTAACTGGTAGAATCCTACGAATGGGATTTTACTGGCCAAACATGTATGCCAAAGAAGAAGAAATTACAAGGCAATATGCGGAGTGCCAAAGCTTCTCGTCGGTACAAAGGATGCCATCAACCGAACAAACTAACATCGCCATCCTTTGGCTTTTCCACCGGTGGGGAATTGACATTGTGGGTCCTTTCCTGGAGGCCCCTGGGAGATAAATTCCTAATTGTTGCGGTCGATTATGTTATCAAGTGTATAGAAGTAGAGCTCTTAGCAGAAATCATGGGGATATCAATAATCAAGTTCATGCGGAAGAGTATAATTACTCGCTTTGGAATACCAAGGGTGGTGATCATCGATGACATGATATAGTTCGCAGAAAACCCATTAAAGGGTTGGTGCAAAGGCAAACGTATCCAACAACGCTTCACTTCCATGGCACACCCAAAAGCTAATCACCAAACAAAAGTGTCAAACAAAACACTGGTGAATGGCATCACAAAACGTTTGGCAAAGCAAAAGGAAATTGGGTCGTTGAACTTCCCAGTGTGTTGTGGTCCTATCGTGTTGGGTTTGAAAGTGATTGTGAGATGTCGAAATAGTCTAAGTCATTCCATGTGTCGAAAGTCGGTTTGGAATGTTTATTATAAGGGCATTTATGTTTCTAAATTTTAATGTCAAGTCCCTTATATTTTTTGTCTTCTGTCAGTATTCCTATAAATAGGATATGGATACATGTTTAGAGGCAGCGTGAATACTGTCATTGTACTCATTGTATAACCTCTTATATTCTATGAAATCAATATATTGATCCAACCAGATTATATTTAGATGGTGTGTTCGAAATCTTTTCTTAGATCCGATCTCGTGTTACATACTCGATTCAATCTACACTACATTTGGTATCAGAGCAGGAATCATTCTGCGTTGATCAGATTTTCTCTAGTTTCAAAAGTATTTTGAGTCTCATTCTATATTCAAAAGTTTCCGCATTTTTGATTCTGAAAATCTTATTAGATCTTCAGTAGTGACTCGATTCTGTGATTAGATTGTTTAATCGAGTGTTCGATTTCTGTTTTCTGGTTGATTCATCTATTAATTTACAAACTCCTAAAGCTTTTCTCAAAAACATTCCGTACATCAATGGTTAACTTTAAAATGAACACCATGACCTCCTTTTCTCATCTTCTAGGATCTTCTACGAAGATTCCTATGTTAATTCCTGAGTACTACGATCAATGGGCTGATCGTATGGAGGACTACTTAAATGGAATTGATGAGGAACTCTGGAAATGCATCACTGATGATATTCATCCTCCTTCTGTTGTTCGTAGTGTTGGAACTTGTGCTACAAATCCAAATGTCAATGAACAAACTGAAAGATTGCTGAAAAATGAAAAGAGATGTATGCGAGAACTTCGTGGTGCTCTTCCACCTGTCGTATACAATTATAGTAGTAACTTCAAAACTTCAAAGGAGATCTGGAATACTTTAAATAAAAAGTATCAGGGCAGTGAGAAAATAAAAATCAGTACAGTCAAACATTGTCTGTTGGAATTAAGAGAGTTTAAGAAAAAAGAAGGAGAATCTATTGAATTGTACTATGATCGTCTGAATGAGCTCATATACAAGTGCAATAGATATGAGATCAGAAGGTCAACAATGGAGTTCAATCTCACATTTGTGACAACCCAAAATTTTTTTGTTTTGAAAGCTCAGACAGTCAACTCAACTGAGTGTCAGACTCATTGGTAATGAGTTCTAGCCTAGTTAAAGGTCATTCTAAGGAGTTTTAAGCCTAATACACTCAAGGAATGAGTGTTAGGAAGTACCTGCTAGAACCACAATATAGCATGCAAGCCTTAAACTCCATCAAGAGGATTTTACAGCCAAGTTACCAAGAGTTTACGGCCGTAAACTCAAGGGGGCCGTAAAATCACCTCTACATATATAAAACTTGGCCATTTTTCTCATTCCTTCTTTCCTTGGCCGATTTTCTTCAAATCCTCTCAAGTATCATCCAACTTTTCATCCAAGATCTTCATATATGTAAGTATTCTATCCTTTGATTAGTTGATACACCTTCTTAACTAGCTTCATCCACTGATTTCATCCATGGAAATCATCTTTTCTTAGATCTTCAAGAAACACCAAGAACACCAAGAACACACGCTAGTGTTCTTGGCCAAAATCAACCATTTCAAGCCTCTATATCGTAAGTACTCTTCCCTACACTTGATATCTAGTTAGGATTCATGCTTAGAGCCTTGAAAACATCAAGAATGCAAAACCAAAAGGAGTTTACGGCCAAACCATCTCCCATGGCCGTAAACCCCTTTAAGGGTGCCATTTTGGCCATAAACCCTCCTAGATGCAAAGCTTGTGACCTAGAACCCTTCCTTGATGGAAATAGGACCTTAAACTACTCTCAAATGCATAATGACCATGAGTTTACAGCTGTAAACTCCTTTGGGCCGTAAACTCATCAAAAGCCTCCATTGAGTTGGTCTTTCTCAACCTTGTGTAGAGCAAAAGTCCCTTAAGCTTCCCTAGCCTTCTATTACAATGAAGCATACAAAGAGTCATTTCATAAATGAGTCAAGCATACTATTATGAGAAACAGAACTTACTATGATGAGAAACAAACAGAACATACATACATACTAGACAGAGAGAACATACAATACAGCTAGTACATACTATACATTACACAAGATAACATACTATGATGAGAAACAAATAGAACATACATACATACTAGACAGAGAGAACATACAAAACATATACAAGTATACAATAACAAAAATGTGAATCACTGTTTCGAGGCATGGCATCACCTGTCGTGGTTTGATTTGCAGCCAGAATCTCCTAGAGGGAGAGCGTGAATTTGGGTATAGAAATATACTGGATTGACTATCCTACACCTTTCTGTTAGCTACAGTTGGATTTGCAAGTCTACGGGTGCCAAATGTCATTCCTTCCGACGTCTTTCATCGTCGTGTTATTATTCGATAGTATGGTGCAATCATATCACATTATACCTTAAATAAATTGGTTTAAGGTAGGTAGTACAACAGTAGTTACTATTATACAATACTACAGTACTTTATTATTTCCCCATTTCATTCACATTGTGATCTTCTCACAATAAACAGTAATGTAAAAACTATATTTTTGGTTAATGATAGTCTCACTTGGGAAATTACACAACTCATGCAAGAAACAAACATAGATAACATTAGATGCCTTGGTAGAAGGCTACGTTTAGTAGAGAGGACCATAATGCTAACCTTATGATTCCTTAATGTATACATCAAAGGATATATATATCAATAGGATCCGACAGGTAATAACATGTGTGCTCTCCGCTTCATTTCCTGTTCCTTGTTTGGTTGTGGGCTTGGAATGAATTCACCCAGTCTATTTTCTATTCGATTCTAGATATATATATGCTCAGTATACATTAAGTCATCATAAGGGTACCATGTATGGGTCAAGTCATAGGACACAGAGTCGATGCACAGTTTTCTAGTACAAAACATACTTTCCAAATCAGAACTTTTGGTATACAAAACTAGAAACTTACCAGTTAAGGGTTTAATCCATTTTATTAAACCAGTATAAACTTAAAGGACCTTAGGTGATTAACTCTATAATACTTTAGTTTATATATCATGGTTATATATAATTAATACCCAATAGGTAGTTGGATGTATGCTTTCCGCCTTACTTCCTGTTCCTTGTTTGGTTGTGGGCTTAGGGCAGATTCACCCAATTAACTTTCTATCCGATATTAGATCATATATAGCCAGTATCAACTAAGTGATTATAAAAGTAATCACTGTGGTCACCATTTTATTATAAGAAATAAGGGTTTTCTTAAAGAATCTTTTCATTAAATATAAAGGAACCATTACAATTAACTCCGTGAGTAACAAGTGAATACACCAGGGTTATATACCACAATGATCAAACAAACAATGGGATGTGTGCTTTCCGCCTTAGGGCAGATGCGCACAATCGATTGTTTGTTTACTCTGAGTCTTATATAACTTGTATCCATTTAGTACTCATAGAAGGGATTGTAGAGTCATTTTTACTTATCTTTCATTAAAGTAGGAAATATAGGATTTTCTAGGGGAACAGGCGAACTTTTCTAAACAGAACTTACAACTTACTACATCTTTCAACTACATTTTCAAATACATTTTCAACTACATTTTACAACAACATTTTACAACTTACTTACATCACTAAAATCTTATGAACTCACCAGCTTAATTGCTGATCAACTCTTTCAAATAACTTGTATTCTCAGGAGCCTAGTAGACAGGTACTCGTGCTTGGATTCAGAAGATGGAGCAGTATAGCTTCAAGTCTTGTTTGTTATTTGCTTATGTATTCCATGTTTTGTGAACACACACTTTGTAAACACTTTCTTTCAAATGAAATGGTTGTTCATTACTTGCTTACTATAATGCATATCTTGTGATACTAAACATGACGTCCTCCACCCCCGAACGTTTCCGCCGTTCCGGTTTTGGGGTGTGACAACATTCATTATAGGGCTTCGCAAAGAGTGGAAAAATGTTTTTATCATCATAAAGACTCAACAAAGTTTTGATTATTTCTCTTTGAATGATCTTTATAATGTGATGAAAGCACATGAGAGTGAAGTTATCGAAAATTGCTGAGGAATCAAACATTAGTCTTGGTGGTCCACTTGCTTTGGTTTCAAAAGTTGTTGGAAGAGAAGCTGAAAAAGAAATAGCTGAAAAATAGAATTCAGAAGATGAAGGCCTGATTGTTAACTCAGATGATGAAGTTGTAGCTTTTTACTCAAACAACCGAGTAAAGAAGTTTTTCAAAAAGCCTTTTAACTTGAAGTCTCACGAAAGTGAAGTGAAAAGAAGTTATGCTGGTAAGTCTTGAGGTGAAGAGAAGAAAGTAGAGGAGAAGGAGATCAAGTCTGAAGAAGCGAAAGTTGAGAAAAAGATTAAAGGTGATTCTGGATTCGACTACCATTACTGTAATGGAGCGAATCATATGGCCAATTATTGCATGTTGCAAAAATGGGATGAAAAGAAGAACAAGGTCAAAGATGAAGCTTATTACATGGAGAGATTGGAGGAAGTAAGAGAAAAAACAATGGGGATCTCACTGGTAGCCAGGGGTATGTATGAAGAAGAGGGAACCTACCAAATATGGTCCTCATGTTCTGATGAAGAAGAAATGTGAAACCCAACACATGGGGCCATGTTCGTGAAGTATGGAAATAAGGAGGAAGAAAAAATCATTGGAAAGTGCTTTGTTTCGACATCAACTCACAAATCACCCATGACATCTCAGGTATGTTCTCTTTTGCAATCATTTAACATTCCTTCAAGTGCATATAATTCGATTTTATCTAATTTTGATGTTGCAATTACTTATGTAAATGATCTACTTAACTCTACTAGTAATGATGCTAAAAGGTCTAGTACTCAACTTCTAGAAACACAAAGGATTTTGGAGTCGAAGAAAGCAAAGATAGATCATTTAGAATTGCAAATTACGAATATAATGTGTGATAGGGATAGATTATGTACAAATGTTAAGGACTTGTTAAAGCACAGGAACATCTATTGTAACACGGCAAAACGATTATATGCTAACATAACTGCTTTACATCATTCATCTGATATAAGTAAAGAGCAGCATATGAAACTTTGGCCTTTTTAGCATTTGAAAGGGAGAAGATTGATTCAAATTCCTATAACTATGAGAAAACAATCTCTAAGTTTGATAGGGTTCCAGATGATAGATATATATATGGGATTGTGAAAATTGATGAATGTTTAGATGCAAATGAATTAGTTGATATTGTGAATAAGACCTTGACCAAAATCGAACAAATAAAATTTTTGAGAAGTACTGAGAATTTGACATCTAACTCTCAAAACAATTTTGCTGATATCGAAGATGATTCTGACAATATTAGTGAAATTGAGGAGGAAGAAGTTGTTGATTGTTCTCAATTTTCTGTCATTAATGTCATTTCAGTGGCTAAGGGTAAAGAAAAATATGATGATTCTTCGGTTAAAGTTGACAAAGACCAACCCTCTACTTCGAAAGTTCATGATTTTGACTATGTGACTGTCGAAGATAGTCAAACAGATAGTGATGATGATGAAGAAGTTTCGAAGGAAACAACAATTCCCCGAGTTGTTGTTGAACAAGTCTACAAAGAAACAGAGAAATTCGACAACATCATGAAAGAAAAGGGTTCTTATTATCTTGAACAAAATTCTATTGTGTATCCAACCTTCAAGTGCACTGATAATGTTGTTTTTCCGAATCAAGTATTTGTCACAACTGGAAATGGAGAGAAGGTTAAACCTGAAGTTAACAAAATAGTTGAAGAGGACAACAAGAAAGCTTCGAAGGAAGGATTTTTCTCAAATCAAAGCACTGTTACAAATAGTCTCAATAAAATTCATCCACTTTTCATCGACAAAAACCAAGTCGAAATTGGTCCATTAAAATTGAATAATCAAAGGTTGAACAACAAACAAATGCCAATGTTTTTGAAAAACCAAATCAAAAAGTTAAAATTTCAAATGAGGATATTTTAAAATGTCTAAAGAAAATGGAATTTCAATGAACAAAGCTCGAAAGAAAGCTTATTGACATGATTATGAAACTAAAAAGAAACAACGTGCTTCAACCAAAATGTCTGAAAAGAAAACGACTGATTCTGTTCAGACAAAAACTCAAAATTCATTTGGTGTTCACAAAAAACCAAATTCAAAACCCACACAATCACAAAAAGATTTTTTTCAAAACCAAATCACAAGTTTCAAATTCAAATGTTCAAACTTCTTATCATGAGAATTACGTGAAACACCAACAAACAAAGAATTCTGGTCAACATTATTAAAACAAAAGGTTTTCACAAAACAATTTTCAAAGAAGAGGTTTTCAATCAAATGAACATCATAAGTATCATCATGTTTCTCATCAAAATCAATTCTTAAATTCACAAAAGGTTTTTGCAAGAACAAAAGTTGGATATCGAAATCATTTTCAAAGTTGGTATCAATCTCATGTTTCCACAAGATCACCATCAAGAGGTTTTGACAAGTTAAAGGTTCAAGGGAGAATAAATGAATCTTTTAAGCCAGAACAACCCAAGTTTCCAAACCCACCTTCGAAATAAACAGGTAAAGCATCATTTGTTAAACGGAAAACAGAAGTAAAGAATATTAATCACTGGTTGGAAGGAAAAGGCAAAAATTTTCAATCAGGGAAATTATCTCATGAACAGATCAAGGATGCTTATGAGAAGTATTTAAATGAATCTTCTCATGGAAGTTTGTCATCGAAAGACTCGAATCCTACTATTCAACAACGGAGAGATGTTTCGAAACAAAAAGTCAGTGAGAAACGAACTCAGAAGAAAGAGGTGAAAGTTAATGTTGACTTTAAACCCTCGAATGATTACATTTCTATACCCTTATCTAACGATGTGGACTTAATTGATAGCCTAAAATCAAAAGTTCAAAATTGTATTTTAGGATCTTCGTTTCATCATGCAGTTTGTCCTAATAACCAAGGACCCAAACAACCTTGGGGACCTAAATTCTTTCAATGATTGCAGGTTTTGAGTGACGAGCAATATGATGATAAATGGTATATCGATAGTGGTTGCTCTCGTCACATGACTGGGAAGAAGGAAAACCTGAGAGATTTTCAAAGTCTTGAAAATGCTGGTGTAGTGAAGTTTGGCAACAAACATAAGTGTTATGTGAAAGGTTATGGTAAAGTCATGAATGGAAAATTAACAGGGTAGCATACGTCGAAGGTATTCAACATAACTTGATTAGTTTTCGCAACTAGTTGTGGGCACTAGCAATCAAGTTGTTTTCAATGAAGAAGGAAGTGTGATTTTGAAAATTGACACAAAAGAAGTATTGCTGAAATCCAAACGAAAAGGCGATATGTTTACTCTTGACATTAAACCCATTGTTGGTTTTCCCTCGGTGCGCTTACTTTCAAAAGCTTCATCTGATGTTAGCTGGTTATGGCATTGAAGACTTTCTCACCTCAATTTCAAGAATTTGAATAAATTGGTAGTAAAAGATCTTGTTCGTGGTTTTCCAGTTTTAAAATTTGATAATGATACTTTGTGTGCAGCTTGCGAACAAGGGAAAGAACATAGACAAGCACATCCAATTGTTATTGATTCAAAGATTGTCGAACATCTGGAACTTCTTCATATTGACCTTTGTGGTCCTTCGACTATTGAAACTATCAACAAAAAGTACATTTTGGTTATTGTTGATGATTTTTGTAGGTTAACTTGGGTATATTTTCTTCGTTTAAAATCAGAAACAGCTCAAGTGATGATGGATTTCATCAAACATATCGAATTAAGTATGAGGAAAAAGGTTCACAATGTCAAGAGTGATAATGGCTTAGAGTTCAAGAACAAAATCCTGGACTCGTTCTTAACTGACAAAAGAATTTCGCATAATTTTTCTTCTCCTTACACACCGCAGCAAAATGGTGTTGTCGAAAGGACAAATCATTATCTTTGTGAAGCAACACAAACAATGCTGACATATGCGAATCTTCCACAGTACCTTTAGGCTGAAGCGGTTTCGACAGTTTGTTTTACTCAAAATCGGTCTTTTATTCATCGACGATTTAAAATCACCCCATATGAAATCATTAACAATAGGAAACCAAATGTTAAATTTTTTCATGTTTTTGGTTGTAGGTGCTTCATTATGTATCTTAAGGATAATCTTTCGAAATTTCAGTCCAAGGCTGATGAAGGAATATTCTTTGGTTATTCTCATAATTCTATGGCATACAGGGTGCTAATCAAGCGAACCAGGAAAATCGAAGAAACATTTAATCTCACATTCGATGATTTTCATGTCAAAAGAGTCGAAAAATGTATTGAACTAAAAACAAGCATTAATGAATCAAATGATGAAACGGAAAGTTTGAACTCATTATATTTTGATTATGACTTAATTTTTGGTATTCGTGACAGGGCAATTGATGTAGAGATTAATGCTGATGATAATCAAATTCCTGAAGCATCGAAACATAGTGATGATTCGACCATATCACAAGATGCAGTTGATATTAACTCTTCCACATGTTCTCCGATGATCAACGAAGTTTGCATATAATACCCGATGCTCAAGTGGAGGGGGAGCATTTGATTTCAATTAGTAATATTGAAGGGGAGCATACTTTCGAGGGGGAGCAACATCAACCGAATGTTAATGTCGAGGGGGAGCATCCTAATGATGATCCAATTGTTGAGGGTGAGCAAAATGGATCTTTACAAAATACTTCGAATAATAATACTGATATGTTTCATGACTTACCTGATTCTATGTCGAATGTAGGAGATGAATCGGAAAATGAAAAATGTTCGAGGATGCACCATTGGATTTTGATCCTGCATATCCTCCAATGGATAGATGGAGTAGAAGTCATCCAAAAGAACAAGTTCTTGGTGATCCTCAAGACAGAGTGTTAACACGAGCTCAACTTTGTGAAAAGAAAGAGGTACTTAATTTTCATCAAGAATTTTGCATGTTTAATTTTTTCATTTCTAAAATCGAACTTAAATCAGTCAAGGCTGCTATGGAACATCCTGATTGGGTTGTTTTTATGCAACCTAAGCTTGCTGAATTCGAGAGAAACAAAGTATGGAGACTTATTCCCAAACCACATGATGTTTCAATTGTGGGCTTAATATGGGTTGTTTTTCATGTTTTGACTTCCAGAGTAATAGGATTATTCAATTGTGGGCTTAAAATGGATGAGTTTCGAAACAAAGCTAGGCTCGTGATGAGTTTTGAGCACTACAACATTCATATGGTGTACATGCAACCCTAATGCTTTGGATCTATGTTTTTTCTCAAGTTATACGTGCAAATCAAATAATCCAAAGCATGAACCGTATATAGCATACAATTTTCGAAATATGTAACACAAAACAAAGTTAGAAGAATACCTTTTTCTTGTAGCTTGTAGATCTTGACCTTCAAGAGCTTAGTGCCTCAATTTTTCCACCTGTAGTGAGTCGCAAACACAAAACAACAAGTTGGAAGAATATGAGAGAGAGGAGAGGCTCTAAAATCGGCTAGGGTATTCTCTAGGAAGCAAGTGGCCGATTTTGGGAGTGATAGGGGTTCCTTATATAGCCTAGCAGCTAGGGTTTCAGGTAAAACCCTAATGTGATTTCTTAAGCCTTAAGCAGCCCACAAGATCCTTCCAGAAGGCCTTATGGACGAAATCTATGTGGGCTACTCAAGAGATTTTGTCCATCCCTTCCTTAGGGATTCTCAGCCCAACTTTCAATTATCAGATAATTGCAATATCAATCCGCTTTAAGTTTAATCAGTCTCTTTTGATCACCAAATTAATTCCAAATTAATTTCTGATCAATAATAATTAAATAATATGATTTCTCAGTTAATATATTATTCTTATAACATATTAATAAATCACAATTAACCTCTTTCTCTATAATTCACCCTATCAAGTTTTTGTGGTGAAGGCAACCCAAAAGGACCATGTTACTATCGGGTCAAGAATATACCAATTATAGTTATGGGCTTAGACACCTAATCACACAGTCTCCCACTTGGATAAGTCTAATAACTATAACTGCAAGTATGACTTCAAAATCCGATTAGCAATCGTAGCTCTCAAAAGCCGCTGTCAAACTCTGACCTAGTCCATAACGCGTCCTTTAGATAAGGGATCATGTATTCCTCCGTTCTCAAGATATCATGTGGACAAACACATGGAATAAAGTCATACTCATTGTCCAACAGTTTGTTTCCTGATTTCTGATTTGTTTGACATAAAAATTAATTGAACACATCAATTTAGTCCTGACCGGGCCCGACACATAAGTCAACACAAAATCATCGAGGGGCCCAAGATATCGCTTTTAATCCGATTAGGATAAAAGGAACAGATAAACTTTGATTATATGCTTGTATCATTTACTTATTAAATTGTACACAACAATACATTTTATAACATCAAGTTACTGATGCGTTTACACAATATAAATGCACAACCAACTTGTAAACAACAACTCATATATCTCAGTTTAAAGACTATACGATATTATCGTCTCACAATCACTCGTTATAAATTCCATGAAGTGATTCATATGAGCATGGGTTTAATCCAATACTCAAATCTTATTTCAGGAGTACTCATGAATTTTGTAGAAAACGTTTGATATGTCTAAACACTTAGACAATCTACAAGCCAATTCATGATAGTCTAACCTCATAGCCTACTTCCAAAGTATGATCGAATGTGAATAATTTGAATAATCCTATTAATCTAGAAGTCAAAACATGAAAAAGTGAAACAATAGTAAACAATTGACACAAGATAGTAACGTTAATCATAAACAAAACTCCTTTATTTAATCATCAAATGTCAATTACATTGTATCTATTACAAGTTTCTAAATAACTATCTAATCACTAAAACTAATATCGTCCTTCAGACCAATGATCCTTGCATGTTGTAAGTGTCTAACCCTACTTGGACCCTTCGTAAGGGGATCCGCAGGATTCTCTTCTGACGATACCCTCTTTACTACGAGGTGTCCCTCTTCTACCCGATGTCTGATGAAGTGATATTTTTTATTGATGTGTCTGGATCTCCCATGATCCCTCGGTTCCTTGGTCAAGGCAACCGCTCCTTCGTTATCGCAAAACATCTCCATAGGCTCCTTTATGGCTGGTACAACTCCAAGGTCTCCGATGAATTTCTTCAACCATATCGCCTCCTTCGATGCTTCGCTCGCTGCTATGTACTCTGATTCGCACGTTGAATCAGCTACAGTCTCATGCTTGGAACTTTTCCATATCACTGCTGCTCTATTTAGGATAAATATCCAGCCCGACTAAGAGCGGAAGTTATCTCTGTCGGTCTGAAAACTAGCATCACTATACCCTGTTACTCTCAAGTCTTTCCTTCCACCAAGTACGAGGACCCAATCCTTCATCCTTCGTAGATACATAAGAATGTTCTTTACTGATGTCCAGTGAGCTCTACCAGGGATCCATTGATATCGGCTCACCATGCTCAAATCAAAAGCCACATCAGTGCGAGTACACATCATAGTGTACATGATCGACCCAACGCCGGAAGCATATGGTACTCGACTCATTTCCGCTATCTCAACATCGGTACTCGGGCTTTGAGTCTTACTCAATTTGGTATTGCTCTGGATTGGTAACTCCCCTTTCTTGGAATTCTCCATGCTAAAACATTTCAACACTTTATCCAAGTAAGTAGTTTGAGTAAGTCCTATTAGTCTCTTACTCCTATTTCTCAATATCCTTATCCCTAGAATATAAGCAGCTTCTTCGAGGTCCTTCATATCAAAACACTTCCCAAGCCTGGTCTTAACCTCCTACAAGGTCGGGACGTCGTTTAATATGAGTAGTATGTCATCCACATACAATACCAAGAAGATAACTATTCTTCCACTAGCTTTGACATATACAAAGGACTCATCCTCGCTTCTCGAAAAACTAAACTCTTTGACTTTCTCATCGAAACAAAGATTCCATCTGTGAGATGCTTGTTTTAATCCATAGATGGATTTCTCAAGATTGCACACTCTATTCGGGTACTTCGCATCCACAAAACCCTCTGGCTGATTCATGTAAATATCCTCAGCCAACTTTCCATTAATGAAAGCGGTTTACGTCCATCTGCCATATTTCATAATCATGAAATGCAGCTATGGCCAGCATAACCCTTATAGAATTGATCTTGGCCATTGACGATAAGGTCTCGTCATAGTCATCTCCCAAAGTTTGAGTGAAACCCTTCCTAACCATTCATGCCTTGAATATGTATACATTCCCATCCATGACGGTCTTCTTCTTGAAGATACACTTGCACCCGACCGTCTTACGATCTGGTACATTGTCAAGCAAGTTCCAAACTTGATTGTCATACATGGACTGAATCTCGCTGTCCATTGCCTCTTTCCATTTAGCAGACTCTGGGCCTGCCATGGCTTCCTTGTAGTTGTTAGGTTCATCCATATTTATTAGTGTACTATCACTAATAAACGTATCACCGTCAGCAGTTATATGGAAGCCATATAATACGGGTGGAACACTAACTCTATTAGAACGTCTCAGAGGTAAGGACTCGTCAATTGGTTCAACAGGAGTTTCCTCCTCGGGTTGAGCGCTAGTCTTTGAGGTTCCTTCATCACTTTATTCTTGAAGCTCTTCAAAGTTAATTTGCCTCCCACCGTCCTCTTGTCATTTATGTTCTCTCTCTAGGAAAATCCCTCTCCTCGTAACGAAGACAACATTATCACACGGTATGTAGAAGAGATATCCAAAGGACTTCTGTTGATAGCTGATGAAAATACACCGTTCACTGCGAGGCTAAAGCTTTTCATGAGTCTCTCGTCTTACAAAAGCCTCGCAACCCCAAAGCTTGACGTGTGCCAACGAGGGAACCTTCCATGTCCACATCTCGTGAGGTGTTTTGGCAACCTTCTTAGTTGGGTCTAGATTAAGGATATATGCGACAGTCTCTAAGGCATACCCCCATAATGAGATAGGAAATGAAGCTCGACTCATCATGGAACGAACTATGTCCAACAAGGTTTGATTGCGCCTCTCAGCCACACCATTCAACTATGGTATCCTAGGCGGTGTCAATTGTGAAACAATTCCACCTTCCTTAAGATAGTCATGGAACACAATACTAAGATACTCACCACCTCGATCGGATCGGAGCATCTTTATCTTCCTGCTCAATTGATTCGCCACTCCTTGCTTAAACTCTTTGAATTTTTCAAAAGTTTCCGACTTGTGCTTGATTAAGTAGATATACCCATATCTGCTATAATCGTCGGTAAAAGTTACATAGAAGTGGTTAGCATTCCTTGTGGTGGACCTGAAGGGCCCACACACATCGGTGTGTATGAGATCTAACAAACTCTCACCTCTTTCACAAGTACCAGTTAAAGGTGACTTGGTCATCTTTCCAAGTAAACAAGATTCGCATGTGTCATCCAAATTTAAGTCAAATGACTCCAACACTCCATCCTTTTGGAGTTGGGTTATGCACTTCTTGTTGACATGTCGAAGACGACAATAACACAAGCATGCCTTGTCCAAAGCATTGGACGAATCAATATGCAATACAATATTTGCTAAGTTGTCTACAACCATCATAGTTTCATATATACCATTACAAGGCAATGCTTCAAAATAAAATTTACCATTATAAAAAGCATTAATAGAACCAATTTCATTGTCAAACAAAAATCTAAAACCTTTTTTATACAAACCATGAAAAGAAATAATGTTTCTCGCCATTTCCGACGAGTAGCAACAATTGTTCAAATCTAACCCTTACCCATTACTAAGCAATAAAGAATAAAATCCAATCTTTGTGACAGGCGACGCTTTCCTATTCCCCATGACCATGCTCATCTTCCCGTGCTCCATATCCCTACTTCTTCTTAGACCCTGCAAATCAGAACAAATGTGAAAACCACATCCTATGTCAAGGACCCAAGAACTAGCAGGTGATGAGTTATTATATTGAATAGTGTAAATACCTGCGAAGGTGGGCTTTATCTTCCCATCCTTGATATCTTGCAGATACTTCGGGCAACTTCGTTTCGAATGCCCTTTATCGTGACAGTAGAAGCATTCTGTATCTTTCGGATTAGACGAAGGAGTGGCAGAACCACCTTTGGTTCCACTTGAAGAAGAGTCATCCTGAGACTTTACCTTGTGGCTCTTAGAATAAGCTTTCCTCTTCTTCCCCTTCCCTTGTCCAATTGCCAAGACAGGGGCAGCAGCAGTAGAAGTTGATGCGACAGCTTTACCTTTCAAGCCGGTTTCAGCAGTTCTTAACAACCCTTGAAGTTTGCTCAAGGTCACCTCATCCTTTTTCATATGATAAGTCATCTGGAACTGCTCATAACAAGGAGGTAATGAGTGGAAGATAATATCAATGGCCAACTCTTCATCGAAGTTGACATTCAACTTGAGCAAACGATCCACATATCTTTGCATTCTTTGCAAGTGGGTCGTGATGGACTCTCCATCCTTCATTTTGGTTGTTATTAACGAGGAAACTATCTCGTACCTCTCTTGACGGGCACTTTGATGGTACTATTCCGTAAAATCTTGGTGCATGTCATAAGGCATTAGTCCTCGTAGAACTTTAGAAGCTCGGGAGTCATTGTGGCTACCATGATGCATGACACTTTTGTCGCCTCTTTGCATTGATCCCTATAATCGGTGATTTGTTCGGGAGTAGCAGTAGTTTCATTGATCTCGGCGAGTTCTCTGTCAAGAATGTCTTCCTTGTCCTCGTACCTTAGGGCCATGCGAATGTTACGAATCCAATCATTAAAATTCGTTCCATCAAATGTGACCCTTCCACAAATGTCCAAGAGAGAAAGTGATTCGTGGAGTTGGTGTTGGAGGAGTTCGACCCTGACATCTGAAAAAGAAAATAGAAAAAGTTTAAATTAGATAAAAATCCTTAATATAACACCCAAATGAAATATTAAGGCTAGGACCCAACACAATATTCTACAATTCGGAAGAGGGATGCCATAAACCAATTGCAAAATATTTGAAGGTAGGTAAATGACGATTTACCAATTTCCACAATGAAAAACGAAAATGAACATTAGGTTTTAAATGAATTGAAATTCCTAGATTCTTTGAGATTCATTGAACCTTTCATTGACATGTTTAATCTCGATTATGCCCTTCAAGTTTGTGACTGGGATACCGAGGATCACAAACAACGTGTGAATAACCATGCAAATGTGCTTGGTACTCTCGATGTCATTTATCACCTAATCAATGTGCCGGTTAACCACACACACTCCATTGATATATGATAAACATCAAGCTACCCTTTGCCACCCTTGTTCGTCCAAGTTAGTGTCACAGTTAAGCACACACGCTCCACTAACGACTTGGCAAGGTGTAAAGTGCAATTTCATGGAATGGTATCATTTTCACATTTTGCCTAAAGTAACTAAGATTGGGAATTTATGAGAAACATTTAGTTACTTTATAATAAACATAATAATTATTAATGAGGAATTAAATGTCGTATCCTACCCGTTCGGCTAACAACCCTCCACTAGTCAAGAGTGCGGTGGGTAAGAGTGGATACCCAATGGCGGTTATTTTACATGCCGCTTCCTTAAACACCCCTTATAGACCAGCTTCATGAATGACGTCTACTAACGGTAAGACTGAACCATCTTATATATATATATATATATAATTATTAAGCTTTTAATATCATAGTAGTATAGGGGTTGTATTTTAAACTTTTAAAACACTAGGGTTTAGAATTTAATATTTCAGAATTAAAACTGTTTAATCAAATTTTAAATTCCAAAACTTGAGGGCAAGTTATGAAACTTTTTCAAAACATTCTAGATCAAATTTAAAATAATCAAATAATTTACCATTATCTAAATTTGACCTAATCCAATTTTATTTGGCAAGATAACCACAATTCAAAATTCACAAATAATTAGTTTATCATATAATCTACTAATTATCTTCAATTTTAACCATTATCTTCCAATTAGATTAGGATATCCATCACCATAATATAAAAATCGGATTTTGACAAGAAAAACAGTTTATGGTAATTAACCAAATCTAATTTAGGCTTAAATTTCGAAAATCATGCATCCAGACGAGTCAACTCGTCGAGTCAGGATTTGGACTTGTCGAGTTGCCTCAACTCGTCGAGTCCCAGTATGGACTCGTCGAGTTCATCAGTTAGGGGCCAAAAATCAAATTTTTTCAGCTTTGAACAATTAACCATGGCATCAAATACAATAGAAAAATAGGCTAAGCTCTGATACCAGTAATGGGTTTTGAGCACTACAACATTCCTATGGTGTACATGCAACCCTAATGCTTTGGATCTATGTTTTTCTCAAGTTATACCTGCAAATCAAATCATCCAAAGCATGAACCCTATCTAGCATACAATTTTTGAAATATATAACATAAAACAAAGTTAGAAGAATAACTTTGTCTTGTAGCTTGTAGATCTTGACCTTCAAGAGCTTAGTGCCTCAATTGTTGCACCTGTAATGAGTTACAAACACCAAATAGCAAGTTAGAAGAATATGAGAGAGAGGAGAGGCTCTAAAATCGGCTAGGGTATTCTCTAGGAAGCAAGTGGCCGATTTTGGGGCTGATAGGGGTTCATTATATAGCCGAGCAGTTAGGGTTTCAGGTAAAACGCTAATGTGATTTTTTAAGCCATAAGCTGCCCACAAGATCCTTCCAGAAGGCCCTATGGACGAAATCTATGTGGGCTACACAAGATATTTTGTGCATCCCTTCCTTAGGGATTCTCAGCCCAACTTTCAATTATCAAATAATTGCAATTTCAATCCCCTTTAATTTTAATCAGTCTCTTTTGATCACCAAATTAATTCCAAATTAATTTCTGATCAATAATAATTAAATAATATGATTTCTTAATTAATATATTATTCTTATAACATATTAATAAATCACAATTAACCTCTTTCTCTATAATTCATCCTATCAAGTTGATGTGGTGAAGGCAACCCAAAAGGACCATGTTACTATCGGGTCAAGTACATATCAATTATAGTTATGGGCTTAGAAACCTAATCCAACAGCTTGTTGTTTAAGGTTATTCGCAATAAGAAGGTATATACTATGAGGAAACCTTTTCCCCTATCGCAAGACTGGAGGCTATTCGGATATTTTTAGCCTATGGAGCACACAAGGATTTTGATGTCTATCAGATGAATGTCAAGTGTGGACTTCTACGGTGAACTCGAAGAAACGGTGTATGTCGAGCAACCCCCGGGTTTTATTAATGAAGAATTCCCTGATCATTGTTATATTTTAGATAAAGTTGTTTATGGGTTAAAATAAGTACCAAGAGCCCGATATGCAACTCTTACCAATTTTTTAAAGCAATCAAAATTTAAACAAGGATCAGTTGATCCCACTCTCTTTTGAAATAAAGTTGGGGATCATGTCATGCTTTTTCAAATTTATGTTGATGATATTATTTTTGGCTCTACTGACCCTGCTTTATCAAGTGAATTCGAAAATTTAATGAAAAATCAATTTGAGATGAGCATGTTTGGGAAAATCAACAATTTTCTGAGATTAAATATTCGACAGAGCAGAGAAGGAATCTTTATCAATCAAGAAAAGTATACTTGAACTTTGTTAGAAAAGTTTGGCATGACGAATATCATGAAGTTGAGAGTACCAATGGTAGTTGGAACAAAACTTGGTCCTTCATTGGATAAACCAGCTGTTGATCTCACTTTATATCGAAGCATGATAGGCTCGTTATTATATCCAACAGCTAGTCGACCAGATATAATATTTGTTTTTTGTAATTCTGCTAGGTATCAGTCGAATACCAGGGAATCTCATATAACTGCAGTCAAGAACATTTTTCGCTATCTCAAAGGAACAATTTCGTTAGGATTATGGTATCCTTTGAAGACAGGGTTTTTCATTCAAGCATTCTCGAATGATGATTTAGGTGGGTGTCAACCTGATCGAAAAAGCACAAGTGGCGGATGTCAACTTTTGGATGGGAAGCTCGTGAGATGGCAATCGAAGAAACAAACATGTGTTTCGATTTCCACAGCAGAAGCAGAATATGTTGTTGCTGCAGCTTGTACTTCTAAAATCATATGTATACAAAGTCAATTGCGTGATTATGCAATCAACATGAAAAAATTCCATTGTATTGTGACTCACAAAGTGTCATTCAAATCTGCCATAATCCGTGCAACATTCTAAAACCAAACACATTGCTCTTCGTTATCATTTTATCAAAGATCACGTTGAAGATGGAAACATAGAAGTTCATTTTGTAAAGACCACTGATCAGCTTGCTGATATCTTTACATAACCATTAGATGAAAAATCTTTCCTAAAAATACTGAAGGGCTTTGGAATGATCGATGCAAATTCAGTTCCAGGACTGAATTTGTTAGAAAGACAAGCCAAAGTGGTCGAAAGATGTCGATTTAGCGGTTACTATTCATTATTCAGCGGCTATTGTTCACAGTCAACGCTTCGACATGCTTCGCTCTTGACATCATGCATAATGGTTTGACAAAATCTTCACTACTTTTTTCATTTTCTTATTTTCGCTAATCAGGTACATTTCTTTTACTGTTTGTTATTTCTCTTTAAAAATCAAAAACAACAAAAAGCTTTTTCATTTTTGGATTTCTTCTTCAAAATTCAAAAATATTAAAAATATTTTCTTATTTTTGTAATTTTCTTTCATAAAACCAAATTTCCAAAAATATTTTTGTGTTCTTTTAATTTTTCTTGTGTAGCTTTTAGCAAAGATTATTGATGGTTCATGCTTGATACTTTAGGGAAAGGTATCTTTCCGACACTTTGTCCTACTTAGGATGTCCCTAGAAGCATGTTGCAGCATGTCGACCAAAGCCGCCATAACTCAATGTGTTTCGAAGCCTTAATGGATCTATCATTGCGAGGTTTCCTACCCAATCAATCTATATTCACATTAGTTTCTGAGCTACCATACTCTTCTCACATGAGTTAAGAGTTAACTGCTTGGTCCACTCATAGCAGAGGTACTTTCGCTTATTGAACCACTATTTTTTATCCTAACGTTCTTTCACGATCACACACAAAGACACATACCCAAGACATCTCTGGGCGAAACCAACCAGGTTATAGGTATGTAAACATTCTGTGTTTATTATCTGGATTCATGAGACCGTGATGAAAGTGAAACCCAATATTTCGAACAATTAAGGAATTGACGGGAAACTTTGTTCCAGATTTTAACGAAACATTTGTTTCAGTACCATTTTTCGATACTCCAAATCATATTCTTTCTTTTTGTGTGGTCTTGCTAAAATGTTCGAAACCCACGACATTTTTACCCAACAAGTTCCAAGAATAATTTTGTTGTATGGAATATGATTTCAGTGTGAGTATCAATCTGATTATTTGTCACTTGATAATTTTTTCCAAAGCATACTTGTCCATGGCTACACTGGTCAAACAGGTAATTTCGTTTACAATTTATCACTCTTATGTTTAGTTGTGATATGTAACGAAATTTCCAACACCAATGAAGCCTATTAAAAGATGTCGTTCGATACTTCTCTATAAGTATTCGATTGTAATTCACGGGAAACCACACAAGCTTTTAGTCATCTCTCTTGATGATTAGCGAAGAGATCTTTGCATGGGATCTTCCTGCATTTGTGTCGAAATATTTTTGACATCACATAACCAAAATTTTCTTATTTTGTTTCTTATCTTTTTCTTTGGCACAATTTGCACTCACGAAATCCTTGAGGTTCTGAGTAATACCAACTCAGGTTGATGATTTCGAAAGTATGGCACATGATTTAGCTTTTCAACCCAAAAGTGAAAGAGCCTAACCTCCATGCCAAAGGTTTCTGACGGTTCTTATCCTCTTGGTACAATCGAACAGACTAATGGATGTGACGTTCTAGTTGCTACGCGAGTTTCAATGAAAAATAATCATCACTTTTTCAGACGTGGCTATTTTTACGACACCAGGTCCAATTTTCTTGGTGACACGTGGTTTAGCATTTAATGCTCACACTGCTTGGAATTCAAATTAGGTGTATGTATAAAAAGGGATTTGGGGATTCTATTCCAATTTTACGCTCACACATTTTTCTCCAAAGATTTGCGCCCTTTTCTCTCTGATATTCTTCAACCCTTCAAAACACTAACCATGGCGGCTAAGCATGTTGATTCACATACAACTGAAGACGTTTCTTCCCAACCCATCATGAAGATTCAAAGCACCAATTATCAAGTTCAAGGAGATTTTAATGCTCACACAGAGGGATTATAGATGCTAATTGTTGCTCTTCAAAATTTAGTGTTATCCACAGCAATGTTCAATTCTTTTTATGTACCAATTCCTTGGTTATCTCTTGCTGGTTCTATGGTCACTTACAACAAGAGGATGAAGATTGTGAAATTCCAGATGATGAATGACAAGAATTTCAGGTTAACTAATAAACTTTTTGCTCATATTCTTAATATTCCAAATGTTGAACCTTTCTACAAGGTAACGAATGAAGAAGTAATTCATATGTTCAACGAGATGGATTATCAACCTACTCTTACCAAGACCAGTGAATTTAAGTCTGGATTGCCTTGTATCTAGAACTTCTTATTTGGCATATACCTTCGATGCTTACCGGGTCGAAGTGTGGGGTTAGATAAAGCTAGATTGGAGGTTTACGCTATGGTGGCTGGTATCTACTGTGATTTATCAGTGGACTATGCAACTCAATTGTGAGATGAGTTTGTGAAAAGCATCGAAAATACAAATGTTGTCGATGGGGTATCGTGTGCTCGTTACTGGAGCCTAATTCTGCAGTTTTACTATGAGAAGGAAGGCATTCATGTACCTGAAAACGAAGAAACAGCAGAATTCTCAATGTATCATTATCCCAAAACCGTTGAAGATAATCTTGATGTATTTCCAACCGTTGCTCGTATCCCAGATGCGATGCTTCGAAAGGTTGATCCAACGAATCCCATATTGGTAGCTTACTTGCGGACTATCAATCCATCAATTGAGACTGGAGTGTTGTTGTTGCAAAAGTCTAATGAAGGTCCTTCGAAGAAGCGCAGAGGATCACAGAAGGATGATCAGGCTATTCCCTCAAAACCTAGTCCTGTAACAGTAGAAAAGTTGGCTAAGTCTCCAAAGAAATCTGATAAAGGAGAAAAATCTTTGAACAAAAATCCCAAGCCTGTTGTTGAAGAAACATCAACACATTCGAAGGAGATGGTACCTTCGAAGTCAGGAGTGTTGAAACGGTTGAAGAAAATGGCTCATAAACTCACTTGAACGATCAACAAGTTTTTCACCAACACTTACTTGCAAGCCTCAGGTTAATAGAAAGGGGGTTGTCTTTCGTGAAATTCCAACACCAACATCTCCAGCACCGAAGAAGAGGCGTGTTAAAAACATGGCCAAGAGAATTTAGAAGAAGAAAAAGAAAGAGAGGAAGTTACTAATCGCTGCCGACTCAATGGATGAGGAAGTAGTTCTTGTATCTCCAATTCGAGATAATACAATGGGCAATTCTTCACCTAAGAGGGATTCTCCAATCAAGTCGAATCTCGGGGCGATTGGAAATCCTGGTGGCAATGTGGAAGCTTCTAAAGTCAAGACAACCATCAATCAAGGTGAAGAATCCAAGAATTCTACTCCTGTGAAGAATATTGTCATACCTCTCGGAGTGTTGACTGCCAAATCAATTTTTAAGGAGGTTCGCGCTTTAGGCATCACTGCGAACATATATGATATGGGCGCAAATGTTAATAAGGGTGAAGGAGTATCGAACAAAGAAGCCTAAGGTAATCATTCTCTTATTATCTCGTCTACTTTCGAAACATCTGGTGTCGATCCCACAGTCTCTTTACCACCATTTCATATTCCAAATTCATCAAAATTATCTTCATTAATCTACTCACATATCTTCGAAAACATCATACAAAAACCCATCACTTCCTTATTCCCATCCCAATCCACAGACAGTCCAAAACGGTTTAGGATGATGAAACTGATGATGGTGAATTCATGGGTTCCTTTGCTGAAATTGAATTCGACTCTGAAGAAGAAAACATTCTCGATCACATGTTGATGTCTGGGAAGCAATTTAAGATTCTAAATCGGAAGCTTAATTCATTGCTACAGTTACAAGCGGATGCAGGGGGTAAACATTCAGTATCTGGAATAGAAGTGGATGTGATGCTAAAAGCTCAAAAGCATCGTATTCAGAATAACATTGATCATATAGACATGAACAATAAGTTAAGGGTAAAGCTCATTCTGAGTCCTTTAATGGAAAAATTAAAGCATTGAACGTTGTTGCGAAGGAAAGACATCTCCTTTTTGTTAAAGATGTCAAGACTGGTCGAGAAGATGTGAATAGAAAAATCAAAGATTTACAAGAGCTGATATAGAAAAGGAGGGTAATGATTTGACTCAAAATTATTATTTTCTTCTCACGAAGGTTGATATAATTGTTGAGGTAGTAATGAAAGTGGTTCAATGGTATAAGTCCTTGGCTCCGAAACTCGATTAGAAGGCTGAAGTTGATGCTACAAGTTTTGGGAATGTGGATAAGTTTTTGGGTGAATTAAAGGACCTCATGTCAAAGTATGAATCTTCGTTGTCTTCATTACTCACTCTGAGTTTTTAACTCAGAATTTTCTCTTGTTAGAATCAACCACTCACAATGAATTTGATCTGCTTGCAAAAATTATCAATTTGATGTCAACCGATGCCCCACCTGTTGTCATAGGAGTGCAAGGGGGAGAAAGGAGGAATGTCGGCATAAGTAAAGGCGAAGGAGGATCTGGAAAAACAGGTGGTGATGCGAAAGTAGTTGGAAAAGTTCTATCTACTCAAATTCCAACTACTTTACCAAAAACATCCACTGTAACAACATCAACAACAACAACAACAAGGCCAATAACAAAAGGCATTGTGATTGGATCTGCTGGTGGAGATTCAAGTTCTTCGAAACCAAGCCTACTGAAGCATATAAAGGGAAAGGAAAATGTGTAAGTGTTGAGCTTTCGAAAGAGGATAAGAAAGCTGCTTTAGAACAAGAGATGGAGAAACAAAAGAAAGTTCAGAGTATTCTTCGTCAAAGAGCAAATGACCCTCCTGGTCTCAACAAAGGTGATCCTACAAAGCTTTATTCTTATGAGAATATCGAAGCTTTAAATATTGTAGGGGAGATGCATGACTTTGAAAAGGCTCTTAAAAAAAGCTTCGACATAGATTTTTCTCCAAAGATTTGTGCCCTTTTCTCTCTGATATTCTTCAAGCTTTCAAAACACTAACCATGGCGGATAAGCATGTTGATTCACATACAACTGAAGACGTTTCTTCTCAACCCATCATAAAGATTCAAAGCACCAATTATCAAGTTCAAGGAAATGTTAATGCTTACCCAGAGGGATTATAAATGCTAATTGTTGCTCTTCTAATTTCAGTGTTATCCACGGCGATATTCAATTCTTTTTCTGTACCAATTTCTTGGTTATCTCTTGCTGGTTCTACGGCCACTTACAGCAAGACGATGAAGATTGTGAAATTCCAGCTGATGAATGACAAGTAGTTTAGGTTAACGAATAAACGTTTTGCTCGGATTCTTAATATTCCAAATGTTGAACCTTTCTACAAGGTAACGAATGAACAAGTAATTCATATGTTCAACAAGATGGGTTATCAACCTACTCTTACCAAGACCAGTGAATTTAAGAAGTCTGGATTGCCTTGTATCTTGAACTTCTTATTTGGCATATACCTTCGATGCTTGACGGGTCGAAGTGTGGGGTTAGATAAAGCTAGATTGGAGGTTTACGCTATGGTGGCTGGTATCTACTATGATTTATCAGTGGACTATGCAACTCAATTGTGGGATGAGTTTGTGAAAAGCATCGGAAATACAAATGTTGTCGATGGGGTATCATGTGCTTGTTACTGGAGCCTAATTCTGCAGTTTGCCTATGAGAAGGAAGGCATTCATGTACCTGAAGACGAAGAAACAGAAGAATTCTCAATGAATCATTATCCCAAAACCGTTGAAGATAATCTTGATGTATTTCCAACTGTTGCTCGTATCCTAAATGCGATGCTTCGAATGGTTGATCCAACGAATCCCATATTGGTAGCTTACTTGCGGACTGTCAATCCATCAATTGAGACTGGAGTGTTGTTGCAAAAGTCTAATGAAGGTCCTTCGAAGAAGCGCAGAGGATCAAAGAAGGATGATCTGGCTAGTCCCTCAAAACCTAGTCCTGTAACAGTAGAAAAGTTGGCTAAGTCTCCCAAGAAAGCTGATAAAGGAGAAAATTCTTCGAAGAAAAATCTCAAGCCTGTTGTTGAAGAAACATCAACACATTCGAAGGAGGTGGTACCTTCGAAGTCAGGAGTGTTGAAATGGTTGAAGAAAATGGGTCATAAACCACGCCATTCACCTGAACGATCAACAAGTTTTCACCAACACTTACTCGCAAGCCTCAGGTTAATAGAAAGGGGGTTGTCTTTCGCGAAATTCCAACACCAGCATCTCCAGCATCGAATAAGAGGCGTGATGAAAACATGGCCAAGAGAATTTAGAAGAAGCAAAAGAAACAGAGGAAGTTACTAATCGCTGCCGACTCAATGGATGAGGAAGTAGTTCCTGTATCTCCAATTCGAGATAATACAATGGGCAATTCTTCACCTAGGATGGATTCTCCAATCAAGTCGAATCTCGAGGCGATTGGAAATCCTGATGGCATCGTGGAAGCTTCTAAATTCAACACAACCATCAATCAAGGTGAACAAGCGAAGAATTCTACTCCTGTGAAGAATATTGTCATACCACTCGGAGTGTCGACTACCAAATCAATTTTTAATTAGGTTCGCACTTCAGGCATCACTGCGAACATATCTAATGTGGACACAAATGTTAACAAGGGTGAAGGAGTATCGAACAAAGAAGCCTAAGGTAATCATTCTCTTATTATCTCTTCTACTTTTGAAACATCTGGTGTCGATCCCACAGTCTCTTTACCACCATTTCATATTCCTAATTCATCAAAATTACCTTCATCAATCTACTCACCTACCTTCGAAAACATCATACAACAACCCATCACTTCCTGATTCCCATCCCAATCCACAGACAGTCCAAAAACCGTTTAGGATGGTGAAAATGATGATGGTGAATTCATGGGTCCCTTTGCTGAAATTGAATTTGACTCTGAAGAAGAAAACATTCTCGATCACATGTTGATGTCTGGGAAGCAATTTCAGATTCTAAATCGGAAGCTTAATTCATTGCTACAGTTACAAGCGGGTGTAGGGGGTAAACATTCAGTATCTGGAATAGAAGTGGATGTGATGCTGAAAGCTCAAGAGCATCGTATTCAGAATAAAATTGATCAGATAGAGATGAACAATAAGTTAAGGGTAAAGCTCAATCTGAGTCCTTTAATGGAGAACTTAAAGCGTTGAAGGTCGTTGCGAAGGAAAGACATGTCCTTTTTGTTAACGATGTCAAGACTATTCGAGAAGATGTGAATAGAAAAATCAAAGAGTTACGAGCTGATATGGAAAAGGAGGGTAATGATTTGACTCAAAATTATTCTTCTCTTCTCACGAAGGTTGCTATAATTGTTGAGGCAGTAATGAAAGTGGTTCAATGGTATAACTCCATGGCTCCGAAACTCGATAAGAAGGCTACAAGTTTTGGGAATGTTGATAAGCTGTTGGGTGAATTAAAGGATCTCATGTCAAAGTATGAATCTTCGTTGTCTTCATTACTCACTCCTGAGTTTTTAACTCAGAAGTTTCGCTTGTTAGAATCAACCATTCACAATGAATTGGCTCTGCTTGCGGAATCAATTTGATGCCAACGGATGCCCCGCCTGTTGTCACAGGGGTGTAAGGGAGAGAAATGAGTAATGTTGGCATAAGTGAAGGCGAAGGAGGATCTGGCAAAATAGGTGGTGATGCGAAAGTAGTTGGAAAAGTTTTAACTACTCAAATTCCAACTTCTTTACCAAAAACATCCACTGTAACAACATCAACAACAACAACAACAAGGCCAATAACAAAAGGCATTGTGATTGGATCTGCTGGTGGAGATTCAAGTTCTTCGAAACCAAGCCTACTGAAGCATATAAAGGGAAAGGAAAATGTGTAAGTGTTGAGCTTTCGAAAGAGGATAAGAAAGCTGCTTTAGAACAAGAGATGGAGAAACAAAAGAAAGTTCAGAGTATTCTTCGTCAAAGAGCAAATGACCCTCCTGGTCTCAACAAAGGTGATCCTACAAAGCTTTATTCTTATGAGAATATCGAAGCTTTAAATATTGTAGGGGAGATGCATGACTTTGAAAAGGCTCTTAAAAAAAGCTTCGACATAGATTTTTCTCCAAAGATTTGTGCCCTTTTCTCTCTGATATTCTTCAAGCTTTCAAAACACTAACCATGGCGGATAAGCATGTTGATTCACATACAACTGAAGACGTTTCTTCTCAACCCATCATGAAGATTCAAAGCACCAATTATCAAGTTCAAGGAAATGTTAATGCTTACCCAGAGGGATTATAGATGCTAATTGTTGCTCTTCAAATTTCAGTGTTATCCACGGCGATATTCAATTCTTTTTCTGTACCAATTTCTTGGTTATCTCTTGCTGGTTCTACGGCCACTTACAGCAAGACGATGAAGATTGTGAAATTCCAGCTGATGAATGACAAGTAGTTTAGGTTAACGAATAAACTTTTTGCTCGGATTCTTAATATTCCAAATGTTGAACCTTTCTACAAGGTAACGAATGAACAAGTAATTCATATGTTCAACAAGATGGGTTATCAACCTACTCTTACCAAGACCAGTGAATTTAAGAAGTCTGGATTGCCTTGTATCTTGAACTTCTTATTTGGCATATACCTTCGATGCTTGACGGGTCGAAGTGTGGGGTTAGATAAAGCTAGATTGGAGGTTTACGCTATGGTGGCTGGTATCTACTATGATTTATCAGTGGACTATGCAACTCAATTGTGGGATGAGTTTGTGAAAAGCATCGGAAATACAAATGTTGTCGATGGGGTATCATGTGCTTGTTACTGGAGCCTAATTCTGCAGTTTGCCTATGAGAAGGAAGGCATTCATGTACTTGAAGACGAAGAAACAGAAGAATTCTCAATGAATCATTATCCCAAAACCGTTGAAGATAATCTTGATGTATTTCCAACTGTTGCTCGTATCCTAAATGCGATGCTTCGAATGGTTGATCCAACGAATCCCATATTGGTAGCTTACTTGCGGACTGTCAATCCATCAATTGAGACTGGAGTGTTGTTGCAAAAGTCTAATGAAGGTCCTTCGAAGAAGCGCAGAGGATCAAAGAAGGATGATCTGGCTAGTCCCTCAAAACCTAGTCCTGTAACAGTAGAAAAGTTGGCTAAGTCTCCCAAGAAAGCTGATAAAGGAGAAAATTCTTCGAAGAAAAATCTCAAGCCTGTTGTTGAAGAAACATCAACACATTCGAAGGAGGTGGTACCTTCGAAGTCAGGAGTGTTGAAATGGTTGAAGAAAATGGGTCATAAACCACGCCATTCACCTGCACGATCAACAAGTTTTCACCAACACTTACTCGCAAGCCTCAGGTTAATAGAAAGGGGGTTGTCTTTCGCGAAATTCCAACACCAGCATCTCCAGCATCGAATAAGAGGCGTGATGAAAACATGGCCAAGAGAATTTAGAAGAAGCAAAAGAAACAGAGGAAGTTACTAATCGCTGCCGACTCAATGGATGAGGAAGTAGTTCCTGTATCTCCAATTCGAGATAATACAATGGGCAATTCTTCACCTAGGATGGATTCTCCAATCAAGTCGAATCTCGAGGCGATTGGAAATCCTGATGGCATCGTGGAAGCTTCTAAATTCAACACAACCATCAATCAAGGTGAACAAGCGAAGAATTCTACTCCTGTGAAGAATATTGTCATACCACTCGGAGTGTCGACTACCAAATCAATTTTTAATTAGGTTCGCACTTCAGGCATCACTGCGAACATATCTAATGTGGACACAAATGTTAACAAGGGTGAAGGAGTATCGAACAAAGAAGCCTAAGGTAATCATTCTCTTATTATCTCTTCTACTTTTGAAACATCTGGTGTCGATCCCACAGTCTCTTTACCACCATTTCATATTCCTAATTCATCAAAATTACCTTCATCAATCTACTCACCTACCTTCGAAAACATCATACAACAACCCATCACTTCCTGATTCCCATCCCAATCCACAGACAGTCCAAAAACCGTTTAGGATGGTGAAAATGATGATGGTGAATTCATGGGTCCCTTTGCTGAAATTGAATTTGACTCTGAAGAAGAAAACATTATCGATCACATGTTGATGTCTGGGAAGCAATTTCAGATTCTAAATCGGAAGCTTAATTTATTGCTACAGTTACAAGCGGGTGTAGGGGGTAAACATTCAGTATCTGGAATAGAAGTGGATGTGATGCTGAAAGCTCAAGAGCATCGTATTCAGAATAAAATTGATCAGATAGAGATGAACAATAAGTTAAGGGTAAAGCTCAATCTGAGTCCTTTAATGGAGAACTTAAAGCGTTGAAGGTCGTTGCGAAGGAAAGACATGTCCTTTTTGTTAACGATGTCAAGACTATTCGAGAAGATGTGAATAGAAAAATCAAAGAGTTACGAGCTGATATGGAAAAGGAGGGTAATGATTTGACTCAAAATTATTCTTCTCTTCTCACGAAGGTTGCTATAATTGTTGAGGCAGTAATGAAAGTGGTTCAATGGTATAACTCCATGGCTCCGAAACTCGATAAGAAGGCTACAAGTTTTGGGAATGTTGATAAGCTGTTGGGTGAATTAAAGGATCTCATGTCAAAGTATGAATCTTCGTTGTCTTCATTACTCACTCCTGAGTTTTTAACTCAGAAGTTTCGCTTGTTAGAATCAACCATTCACAATGAATTGGCTCTGCTTGCGGAACTTATCAATTTGATGCCAACGGATGCCCCGCCTGTTGTCACAGGGGTGTAAGGGAGAGAAATGAGTAATGTTGGCATAAGTGAAGGCGAAGGAGGATCTGGCAAAATAGGTGGTGATGCGAAAGTAGTTGGAAAAGTTTTAACTACTCAAATTCCAACTTCTTTACCAAAAACATCCACTGTAACAACATCAACAACAACAACAACAAGGCCAATAACAAAAGGCATTGTGATTGGATCTGCTGGTGGAGATTCAAGTTCTTCGAAACCAAGCCTACTGAAGCATATAAAGGGAAAGGAAAATGTGTAAGTGTTGAGCTTTCGAAAGAGGATAAGAAAGCTGCTTTAGAACAAGAGATGGAGAAACAAAAGAAAGTTCAGAGTATTCTTCGTCAAAGAGCAAATGACCCTCCTGGTCTCAACAAAGGTGATCCTACAAAGCTTTATTCTTATGAGAATATCGAAGCTTTAAATATTGTAGGGGAGATGCATGACTTTGAAAAGGCTCTTAAAAAAAGCTTCGACATAGATTTTTCTCCAAAGATTTGTGCCCTTTTCTCTCTGATATTCTTCAAGCTTTCAAAACACTAACCATGGCGGATAAGCATGTTGATTCACATACAACTGAAGACGTTTCTTCTCAACCCATCATGAAGATTCAAAGCACCAATTATCAAGTTCAAGGAAATGTTAATGCTTACCCAGAGGGATTATAGATGCTAATTGTTGCTCTTCAAATTTCAGTGTTATCCACGGCGATATTCAATTCTTTTTCTGTACCAATTTCTTGGTTATCTCTTACTGGTTCTACGGCCACTTACAGCAAGACGATGAAGATTGTGAAATTCCAGCTGATGAATGACAAGTAGTTTAGGTTAACGAATAAACGTTTTGCTCGGATTCTTAATATTCCAAATGTTGAACCTTTCTACAAGGTAACGAATGAACAAGTAATTCATATGTTCAACAAGATGGGTTATCAACCTACTCTTACCAAGACCAGTGAATTTAAGAAGTCTGGATTGCCTTGTATCTTGAACTTCTTATTTGGCATATACCTTCGATGCTTGACGGGTCGAAGTGTGGGGTTAGATAAAGCTAGATTGGAGGTTTACGCTATGGTGGCTGGTATCTACTATGATTTATCAGTGGACTATGCAACTCAATTGTGGGATGAGTTTGTGAAAAGCATCGGAAATACAAATGTTGTCGATGGGGTATCATGTGCTTGTTACTGGAGCCTAATTCTGCAGTTTGCCTATGAGAAGGAAGGCATTCATGTACTTGAAGACGAAGAAACAGAAGAATTCTCAATGAATCATTATCCCAAAACCGTTGAAGATAATCTTGATGTATTTCCAACTGTTGCTCGTATCCTAAATGCGATGCTTCGAATGGTTGATCCAACGAATCCCATATTGGTAGCTTACTTGCGGACTGTCAATCCATCAATTGAGACTGGAGTGTTGTTGCAAAAGTCTAATGAAGGACCTTCGAAGAAGCGCAGAGGATCAAACAAGGATGATCTGGCTAGTCCCTCAAAACCTAGTCCTGTAACAGTAGAAAAGTTGGCTAAGTCTCCCAAGAAAGCTGATAAAGGAGAAAATTCTTCGAAGAAAAATCTCAAGCCTGTTGTTGAAGAAACATCAACACATTCGAAGGAGGTGGTACCTTCGAAGTCAGGAGTGTTGAAATGGTTGAAGAAAATGGGTCATAAACCACGCCATTCACCTGAACGATCAACAAGTTTTCACCAACACTTACTCGCAAGCCTCAGGTTAATAGAAAGGGGGTTGTCTTTCGCGAAATTCCAACACCAGCATCTCCAGCATCGAATAAGAGGCGTGATGAAAACATGGCCAAGAGAATTTAGAAGAAGCAAAAGAAACAGAGGAAGTTACTAATCGCTGCCGACTCAATGGATGAGGAAGTAGTTCCTGTATCTCCAATTCGAGATAATACAATGGGCAATTCTTCACCTAGGATGGATTCTCCAATCAAGTCGAATCTCGAGGCGATTGGAAATCCTGATGGCATCGTGGAAGCTTCTAAATTCAACACAACCATCAATCAAGGTGAACAAGCGAAGAATTCTACTCCTGTGAAGAATATTGTCATACCACTCGGAGTGTCGACTACCAAATCAATTTTTAATTAGGTTCGCACTTCAGGCATCACTGCAAACATATCTAATGTGGACACAAATGTTAACAAGGGTGAAGGAGTATCGAACAAAGAAGCCTAAGGTAATCATTCTCTTATTATCTCTTCTACTTTTGAAACATCTGGTGTCGATCCCACAGTCTCTTTACCACCATTTCATATTCCTAATTCATCAAAATTACCTTCATCAATCTACTCACCTACCTTCGAAAACATCATACAACAACCCATCACTTCCTGATTCCCATCCCAATCCACAGACAGTCCAAAAACCGTTTAGGATGGTGAAAATGATGATGGTGAATTCATGGGTCCCTTTGCTGAAATTGAATTTGACTCTAAAGAAGAAAACATTCTCGATCACATGTTGATGTCTGGGAAGCAATTTCAGATTCTAAATCGGAAGCTTAATTCATTGCTACAGTTACAAGCGGGTGTAGGGGTAAACATTCAGTATCTGGAATAGAAGTGGATGTGATGCTGAAAGCTCAAGAGCATCGTATTCAGAATAAAATTGATCAGATAGAGATGAACAATAAGTTAAGGGTAAAGCTCAATCTGAGTCCTTTAATGGAGAACTTAAAGCGTTGAAGGTCGTTGCGAAGGAAAGACATGTCCTTTTTGTTAACGATGTCAAGACTATTCGAGAAGATGTGAATAGAAAAATCAAAGAGTTACGAGCTGATATGGAAAAGGAGGGTAATGATTTGACTCAAAATTATTCTTCTCTTCTCACGAAGGTTGCTATAATTGTTGAGGCAGTAATGAAAGTGGTTCAATGGTATAACTCCATGGCTCCGAAACTCGATAAGAAGGCTACAAGTTTTGGGAATGTTGATAAGCTGTTGGGTGAATTAAAGGATCTCATGTCAAAGTATGAATCTTCGTTGTCTTCATTACTCACTCCTGAGTTTTTAACTCAGAAGTTTCGCTTGTTAGAATCAACCATTCACAATGAATTGGCTCTGCTTGCGGAACTTATCAATTTGATGCCAACGGATGCCCCGCCTGTTGTCACAGGGGTGTAAGGGAGAGAAATGAGTAATGTTGGCATAAGTGAAGGCGAAGGAGGATCTGGCAAAATAGGTGGTGATGCGAAAGTAGTTGGAAAAGTTTTAACTACTCAAATTCCAACTTCTTTACCAAAAACATCCACTGTAACAACATCAACAACAACAACAACAAGGCCAATAACAAAAGGCATTGTGATTGGATCTGCTGGTGGAGATTCAAGTTCTTCGAAACCAAGCCTACTGAAGCATATAAAGGGAAAGGAAAATGTGTAAGTGTTGAGCTTTCGAAAGAGGATAAGAAAGCTGCTTTAGAACAAGAGATGGAGAAACAAAAGAAAGTTCAGAGTATTCTTCGTCAAAGAGCAAATGACCCTCCTGGTCTCAACAAAGGTGATCCTACAAAGCTTTATTCTTATGAGAATATCGAAGCTTTAAATATTGTAGGGGAGATGCATGACTTTGAAAAGGCTCTTAAAAAAAGCTTCGACATAGATTTTTCTCCAAAGATTTGTGCCCTTTTCTCTCTGATATTCTTCAAGCTTTCAAAACACTAACCATGGCGGATAAGCATGTTGATTCACATACAACTGAAGACGTTTCTTCTCAACCCATCATGAAGATTCAAAGCACCAATTATCAAGTTCAAGGAAATGTTAATGCTTACCCAGAGGGATTATAGATGCTAATTGTTGCTCTTCAAATTTCAGTGTTATCCACGGCGATATTCAATTCTTTTTCTGTACCAATTTCTTGGTTATCTCTTGCTGGTTCTACGGCCACTTACAGCAAGACGATGAAGATTGTGAAATTCCAGCTGATGAATGACAAGTAGTTTAGGTTAACGAATAAACGTTTTGCTCGGATTCTTAATATTCCAAATGTTGAACCTTTCTACAAGGTAACGAATGAACAAGTAATTCATATGTTCAACAAGATGGGTTATCAACCTACTCTTACCAAGACCAGTGAATTTAAGAAGTCTGGATTGCCTTGTATCTTGAACTTCTTATTTGGCATATACCTTCGATGCTTGACGGGTCGAAGTGTGGGGTTAGATAAAGCTAGATTGGAGGTTTACGCTATGGTGGCTGGTATCTACTATGATTTATCAGTGGACTATGCAACTCAATTGTGGGATGAGTTTGTGAAAAGCATCGGAAATACAAATGTTGTCGATGGGGTATCATGTGCTTGTTACTGGAGCCTAATTCTGCAGTTTGCCTATGAGAAGGAAGGCATTCATGTACTTGAAGACGAAGAAACAGAAGAATTCTCAATGAATCATTATCCCAAAACCGTTGAAGATAATCTTGACGTATTTCCAACTGTTGCTCGTATCCTAAATGCGATGCTTCGAATGGTTGATCCAACGAATCCCATATTGGTAGCTTACTTGCGGACTGTCAATCCATCAATTGAGACTGGAGTGTTGTTGCAAAAGTCTAATGAAGGACCTTCGAAGAAGCGCAGAGGATCAAACAAGGATGATCTGGCTAGTCCCTCAAAACCTAGTCCTGTAACAGTAGAAAAGTTGGCTAAGTCTCCCAAGAAAGCTGATAAAGGAGAAAATTCTTCGAAGAAAAATCTCAAGCCTGTTGTTGAAGAAACATCAACACATTCGAAGGAGGTGGTACCTTCGAAGTCAGGAGTGTTGAAATGGTTGAAGAAAATGGGTCATAAACCACGCCATTCACCTGAACGATCAACAAGTTTTCACCAACACTTACTCGCAAGCCTCAGGTTAATAGAAAGGGGGTTGTCTTTCGCGAAATTCCAACACCAGCATCTCCAGCATCGAATAAGAGGCGTGATGAAAACATGGCCAAGAGAATTTAGAAGAAGCAAAAGAAACAGAGGAAGTTACTAATCGCTGCCGACTCAATGGATGAGGAAGTAGTTCCTGTATCTCCAATTCGAGATAATACAATGGGCAATTCTTCACCTAGGATGGATTCTCCAATCAAGTCGAATCTCGAGGCGATTGGAAATCCTGATGGCATCGTGGAAGCTTCTAAATTCAACACAACCATCAATCAAGGTGAACAAGCGAAGAATTCTACTCCTGTGAAGAATATTGTCATACCACTCGGAGTGTCGACTACCAAATCAATTTTTAATTAGGTTCGCACTTCAGGCATCACTGCGAACATATCTAATGTGGACACAAATGTTAACAAGGGTGAAGGAGTATCGAACAAAGAAGCCTAAGGTAATCATTCTCTTATTATCTCTTCTACTTTTGAAACATCTGGTGTCGATCCCACAGTCTCTTTACCACCATTTCATATTCCTAATTCATCAAAATTACCTTCATCAATCTACTCACCTACCTTCGAAAACATCATACAACAACCCATCACTTCCTGATTCCCATCCCAATCCACAGACAGTCCAAAAACCGTTTAGGATGGTGAAAATGATGATGGTGAATTCATGGGTCCCTTTGCTGAAATTGAATTTGACTCTGAAGAAGAAAATATTATCGATCACATGTTGATGTCTGGGAAGCAATTTCAGATTCTAAATCGGAAGCTTAATTCATTGCTACAGTTACAAGCGGGTGTAGGGGTAAACATTCAGTATCTGGAATAGAAGTGGATGTGATGCTGAAAGCTCAAGAGCATCGTATTCAGAATAAAATTGATCAGATAGAGATGAACAATAAGTTAAGGGTAAAGCTCAATCTGAGTCCTTTAATGGAGAACTTAAAGCGTTGAAGGTCGTTGCGAAGGAAAGACATGTCCTTTTTGTTAACGATGTCAAGACTATTCGAGAAGATGTGAATAGAAAAATCAAAGAGTTACGAGCTGATATGGAAAAGGAGGGTAATGATTTGACTCAAAATTATTCTTCTCTTCTCACGAAGGTTGCTATAATTGTTGAGGCAGTAATGAAAGTGGTTCAATGGTATAACTCCATGGCTCCGAAACTCGATAAGAAGGCTACAAGTTTTGGGAATGTTGATAAGCTGTTGGGTGAATTAAAGGATCTCATGTCAAAGTATGAATCTTCGTTGTCTTCATTACTCACTCCTGAGTTTTTAACTCAGAAGTTTCTCTTGTTAGAATCAACCACTCACAATGAATTTGATCTGCTTGCAAAAATTATCAATTTGATGTCAACCGATGCCCCACCTGTTGTCATAGGAGTGCAAGGGGGAGAAAGGAGGAATGTCGGCATAAGTAAAGGCGAAGGAGGATCTGGAAAAACAGGTGGTGATGCGAAAGTAGTTGGAAAAGTTCTATCTACTCAAATTCCAACTACTTTACCAAAAACATCCACTGTAACAACATCAACAACAACAACAACAAGGCCAATAACAAAAGGCATTGTGATTGGATCTGCTGGTGGAGATTCAAGTTCTTCGAAACCAAGCCTACTGAAGCATATAAAGGGAAAGGAAAATGTGTAAGTGTTGAGCTTTCGAAAGAGGATAAGAAAGCTGCTTTAGAACAAGAGATGGAGAAACAAAAGAAAGTTCAGAGTATTCTTCGTCAAAGAGCAAATGACCCTCCTGGTCTCAACAAAGGTGATCCTACAAAGCTTTATTCTTATGAGAATATCGAAGCTTTAAATATTGTAGGGGAGATGCATGACTTTGAAAAGGCTCTTAAAAAAAGCTTCGACATAGATTTTTCTCCAAAGATTTGTGCCCTTTTCTCTCTGATATTCTTCAAGCTTTCAAAACACTAACCATGGCGGATAAGCATGTTGATTCACATACAACTGAAGACGTTTCTTCTCAACCCATCATGAAGATTCAAAGCACCAATTATCAAGTTCAAGGAAATGTTAATGCTTACCCAGAGGGATTATAGATGCTAATTGTTGCTCTTCAAATTTCAGTGTTATCCACGGCGATATTCAATTCTTTTTCTGTACCAATTTCTTGGTTATCTCTTGCTGGTTCTACGGCCACTTACAGCAAGACGATGAAGATTGTGAAATTCCAGCTGATGAATGACAAGTAGTTTAGGTTAACGAATAAACGTTTTGCTCGGATTCTTAATATTCCAAATGTTGAACCTTTCTACAAGGTAACGAATGAACAAGTAATTCATATGTTCAACAAGATGGGTTATCAACGTACTCATACCAAGACCAGTGAATTTAAGAAGTCTGGATTGCCTTGTATCTTGAACTTCTTATTTGGCATATACCTTCGATGCTTGACGGGTCGAAGTGTGGGGTTAGATAAAGCTAGATTGGAGGTTTACGCTATGGTGGCTGGTATCTACTAGGATTTATCAGTGGACTATGCAACTCAATTGTGGGATGAGTTTGTGAAAAGCATCGGAAATACAAATGTTGTCGATGGGGTATCATGTGCTTGTTACTGGAGCCTAATTCTGCAGTTTGCCTATGAGAAGGAAGGCATCCATGTACCTGAAGACGAAGAAACAGAAGAATTCTCAATGAATCATTATCCAAAAACCGTTGAAGATAATCTTGATGTATTTCCAACTGTTGCTCGTATCCTAAATGCGATGCTTCGAATGGTTGATCCAACGAATCCCATATTGGTAGCTTACTTGCGGACTGTCAATCCATCAATTGAGACTGGAGTGTTGTTGCAAAAGTCTAATGAAGGTCCTTCGAAGAAGCGCAGAGGATCAAAGAAGGATGATCTGGCTAGTCCCTCAAAACCTAGTCCTGTAACAGTAGAAAAGTTGGCTAAGTCTCCCAAGAAAGCTGATAAAGGAGAAAATTCTTCGAAGAAAAATCTCAAGCCTGTTGTTGAAGAAACATCAACACATTCGAAGGAGGTGGTACCTTCGAAGTCAGGAGTGTTGAAATGGTTGAAGAAAATGGGTCATAAACCACGCCATTCACCTGAACGATCAACAAGTTTTCACCAACACTTACTCGCAAGCCTCAGGTTAATAGAAAGGGGGTTGTCTTTCGCGAAATTCCAACACCAGCATCTCCAGCATCGAATAAGAGGCGTGATGAAAACATGGCCAAGAGAATTTAGAAGAAGCAAAAGAAACAGAGGAAGTTACTAATCGCTGCCGACTCAATGGATGAGGAAGTAGTTCCTGTATCTCCAATTCGAGATAATACAATGGGCAATTCTTCACCTAGGATGGATTCTCCAATCAAGTCGAATCTCGAGGCGATTGGAAATCCTGATGGCATCGTGGAAGCTTCTAAATTCAACACAACCATCAATCAAGGTGAACAAGCGAAGAATTCTACTCCTGTGAAGAATATTGTCATACCACTCGGAGTGTCGACTACCAAATCAATTTTTAATTAGGTTCGCACTTCAGGCATCACTGCGAACATATCTAATGTGGACACAAATGTTAACAAGGGTGAAGGAGTATCGAACAAAGAAGCCTAAGGTAATCATTCTCTTATTATCTCTTCTACTTTTGAAACATCTGGTGTCGATCCCACAGTCTCTTTACCACCATTTCATATTCCTAATTCATCAAAATTACCTTCATCAATCTACTCACCTACCTTCGAAAACATCATACAACAACCCATCACTTCCTGATTCCCATCCCAATCCACAGACAGTCCAAAAACCGTTTAGGATGGTGAAAATGATGATGGTGAATTCATGGGTCCCTTTGCTGAAATTGAATTTGACTCTGAAGAAGAAAACATTCTCGATCACATGTTGATGTCTGGGAAGCAATTTCAGATTCTAAATCGGAAGCTTAATTCATTGCTACAGTTACAAGCGGGTGTAGGGGGTAAACATTCAGTATCTGGAATAGAAGTGGATGTGATGCTGAAAGCTCAAGAGCATCGTATTCAGAATAAAATTGATCAGATAGAGATGAACAATAAGTTAAGGGTAAAGCTCAATCTGAGTCCTTTAATGGAGAACTTAAAGCGTTGAAGGTCATTGCGAAGGAAAGACATGTCCTTTTTGTTAACGATGTCAAGACTATTCGAGAAGATGTGAATAGAAAAATCAAAGAGTTACGAGCTGATATGGAAAAGGAGGGTAATGATTTGACTCAAAATTATTCTTCTCTTCTCACGAAGGTTGCTATAATTGTTGAGGCACTAATGAAAGTGGTTCAATGGTATAACTCCATGGCTCCGAAACTCGATAAGAAGGCTACAAGTTTTGGGAATGTTGATAAGCTGTTGGGTGAATTAAAGGATCTCATGTCAAAGTATGAATCTTCGTTGTCTTCATTACTCACTCCTGAGTTTTTAACTCAGAAGTTTCGCTTGTTAGAATCAACCATTCACAATGAATTGGCTCTGCTTGCGGAACTTATCAATTTGATGCCAACGGATGCCCCGCCTGTTGTCACAGGGGTGTAAGGGAGAGAAATGAGTAATGTTGGCATAAGTGAAGGCGAAGGAGGATCTGGCAAAATAGGTGGTGATGCGAAAGTAGTTGGAAAAGTTTTAACTACTCAAATTCCAACTTCTTTACCAAAAACATCCACTGTAACAACATCAACAACAACAACAACAAGGCCAATAACAAAAGGCATTGTGATTGGATCTGCTGGTGGAGATTCAAGTTCTTCGAAACCAAGCCTACTGAAGCATATAAAGGGAAAGGAAAAGGTGTAAGTGTTGAGCTTTCGAAAGAGGATAAGAAAGCTGCTTTAGAACAAGAGATGGAGAAACAAAAGAAAGTTCAGAGTATTCTTCGTCAAAGAGCAAATGACCCTCCTGGTCTCAACAAAGGTGATCCTACAAAGCTTTATTCTTATGAGAATATCGAAGCTTTAAATATTGTAGGGGAGATGCATGACTTTGAAAAGGCTCTTAAAAAAAGCTTCGACACAGATTTTTCTCCAAAGATTTGTGCCCTTTTCTCTCTGATATTCTTCAAGCTTTCAAAACACTAACCATGGCGGATAAGCATGTTGATTCACATACAACTGAAGACGTTTCTTCTCAACCCATCATGAAGATTCAAAGCACCAATTATCAAGTTCAAGGAAATGTTAATGCTTACCCAGAGGGATTATAGATGCTAATTGTTGCTCTTCAAATTTCAGTGTTATCCACGGCGATATTCAATTCTTTTTCTGTACCAATTTCTTGGTTATCTCTTGCTGGTTCTACGGCCACTTACAGCAAGACGATGAAGATTGTGAAATTCCAGCTGATGAATGACAAGTAGTTTAGGTTAACGAATAAACGTTTTGCTCGGATTCTTAATATTCCAAATGTTGAACCTTTCTACAAGGTAACGAATGAACAAGTAATTCATATGTTCAACAAGATGGGTTATCAACCTACTCTTACCAAGACCAGTGAATTTAAGAAGTCTGGATTGCCTTGTATCTTGAACTTCTTATTTGGCATATACCTTCGATGCTTGACGGGTCGAAGTGTGGGGTTAGATAAAGCTAGATTGGAGGTTTACGCTATGGTGGCTGGTATCTACTATGATTTATCAGTGGACTATGCAACTCAATTGTGGGATGAGTTTGTGAAAAGCATCGGAAATACAAATGTTGTCGATGGGGTATCATGTGCTTGTTACTGGAGCCTAATTCTGCAGTTTGCCTATGAGAAGGAAGGCATTCATGTACTTGAAGACGAAGAAACAGAAGAATTCTCAATGAATCATTATCCCAAAACCGTTGAAGATAATCTTGATGTATTTCCAACTGTTGCTCGTATCCTAAATGCGATGCTTCGAATGGTTGATCCAACGAATCCCATATTGGTAGCTTACTTGCGGACTGTCAATCCATCAATTGAGACTGGAGTGTTGTTGCAAAAGTCTAATGAAGGTCCTTCGAAGAAGCGCAGAGGATCAAAGAAGGATGATCTGGCTAGTCCCTCAAAACCTAGTCCTGTAACAGTAGAAAAGTTGGCTAAGTCTCCCAAGAAAGCTGATAAAGGAGAAAATTCTTCGAAGAAAAATCTCAAGCCTGTTGTTGAAGAAACATCAACACATTCGAAGGAGGTGGTACCTTCGAAGTCAGGAGTGTTGAAATGGTTGAAGAAAATGGGTCATAAACCACGCCATTCACCTGCACGATCAACAAGTTTTCACCAACACTTACTCGCAAGCCTCAGGTTAATAGAAAGGGGGTTGTCTTTCGCGAAATTCCAACACCAGCATCTCCAGCATCGAATAAGAGGCGTGATGAAAACATGGCCAAGAGAATTTAGAAGAAGCAAAAGAAACAGAGGAAGTTACTAATCGCTGCCGACTCAATGGATGAGGAAGTAGTTCCTGTATCTCCAATTCGAGATAATACAATGGGCAATTCTTCACCTAGGATGGATTCTCCAATCAAGTCGAATCTCGAGGCGATTGGAAATCCTGATGGCATCGTGGAAGCTTCTAAATTCAACACAACCATCAATCAAGGTGAACAAGCGAAGAATTCTACTCCTGTGAGGAATATTGTCATACCACTCGGAGTGTCGACTACCAAATCAATTTTTAATTTGGTTCGCACTTCAGGCATCACTGCGAACATATCTAATGTGGACACAAATGTTAACAAGGGTGAAGGAGTATCGAACAAAGAAGCCTAAGGTAATCATTCTCTTATTATCTCTTCTACTTTTGAAACATCTGGTGTCGATCCCACAGTCTCTTTACCACCATTTCATATTCCTAATTCATCAAAATTACCTTCATCAATCTACTCACCTACCTTCGAAAACATCATACAACAACCCATCACTTCCTGATTCCCATCCCAATCCACAGACAGTCCAAAAACCGTTTAGGATGGTGAAAATGATGATGGTGAATTCATGGGTCCCTTTGCTGAAATTGAATTTGACTCTGAAGAAGAAAACATTATCGATCACATGTTGATGTCTGGGAAGCAATTTCAGATTCTAAATCGGAAGCTTAATTTATTGCTACAGTTACAAGCGGGTGTAGGGGGTAAACATTCAGTATCTGGAATAGAAGTGGATGTGATGCTGAAAGCTCAAGAGCATCGTATTCAGAATAAAATTGATCAGATAGAGATGAACAATAAGTTAAGGGTAAAGCTCAATCTGAGTCCTTTAATGGAGAACTTAAAGCGTTGAAGGTCATTGCGAAGGAAAGACATGTCCTTTTTGTTAACGATGTCAAGACTATTCGAGAAGATGTGAATAGAAAAATCAAAGAGTTACGAGCTGATATGGAAAAGGAGGGTAATGATTTGACTCAAAATTATTCTTCTCTTCTCACGAAGGTTGCTATAATTGTTGAGGCACTAATGAAAGTGGTTCAATGGTATAACTCCATGGCTCCGAAACTCGATAAGAAGGCTACAAGTTTTGGGAATGTTGATAAGCTGTTGGGTGAATTAAAGGATCTCATGTCAAAGTATGAATCTTCGTTGTCTTCATTACTCACTCCTGAGTTTTTAACTCAGAAGTTTCGCTTGTTAGAATCAACCATTCACAATGAATTGGCTCTGCTTGCGGAACTTATCAATTTGATGCCAACGGATGCCCCGCCTGTTGTCACAGGGGTGTAAGGGAGAGAAATGAGTAATGTTGGCATAAGTGAAGGCGAAGGAGGATCTGGCAAAATAGGTGGTGATGCGAAAGTAGTTGGAAAAGTTTTAACTACTCAAATTCCAACTTCTTTACCAAAAACATCCACTGTAACAACATCAACAACAACAACAACAAGGCCAATAACAAAAGGCATTGTGATTGGATCTGCTGGTGGAGATTCAAGTTCTTCGAAACCAAGCCTACTGAAGCATATAAAGGGAAAGGAAAAGGTGTAAGTGTTGAGCTTTCGAAAGAGGATAAGAAAGCTGCTTTAGAACAAGAGATGGAGAAACAAAAGAAAGTTCAGAGTATTCTTCGTCAAAGAGCAAATGACCCTCCTGGTCTCAACAAAGGTGATCCTACAAAGCTTTATTCTTATGAGAATATCGAAGCTTTAAATATTGTAGGGGAGATGCATGACTTTGAAAAGGCTCTTAAAAAAAGCTTCGACACAGATTTTTCTCCAAAGATTTGTGCCCTTTTCTCTCTGATATTCTTCAAGCTTTCAAAACACTAACCATGGCGGATAAGCATGTTGATTCACATACAACTGAAGACGTTTCTTCTCAACCCATCATGAAGATTCAAAGCACCAATTATCAAGTTCAAGGAAATGTTAATGCTTACCCAGAGGGATTATAGATGCTAATTGTTGCTCTTCAAATTTCAGTGTTATCCACGGCGATATTCAATTCTTTTTCTGTACCAATTTCTTGGTTATCTCTTGCTGGTTCTACGGCCACTTACAGCAAGACGATGAAGATTGTGAAATTCCAGCTGATGAATGACAAGTAGTTTAGGTTAACGAATAAACGTTTTGCTCGGATTCTTAATATTCCAAATGTTGAACCTTTCTACAAGGTAACGAATGAACAAGTAATTCATATGTTCAACAAGATGGGTTATCAACCTACTCTTACCAAGACCAGTGAATTTAAGAAGTCTGGATTGCCTTGTATCTTGAACTTCTTATTTGGCATATACCTTCGATGCTTGACGGGTCGAAGTGTGGGGTTAGATAAAGCTAGATTGGAGGTTTACGCTATGGTGGCTGGTATCTACTATGATTTATCAGTGGACTATGCAACTCAATTGTGGGATGAGTTTGTGAAAAGCATCGGAAATACAAATGTTGTCGATGGGGTATCATGTGCTTGTTACTGGAGCCTAATTCTGCAGTTTGCCTATGAGAAGGAAGGCATTCATGTACTTGAAGACGAAGAAACAGAAGAATTCTCAATGAATCATTATCCCAAAACCGTTGAAGATAATCTTGATGTATTTCCAACTGTTGCTCGTATCCTAAATGCGATGCTTCGAATGGTTGATCCAACGAATCCCATATTGGTAGCTTACTTGCGGACTGTCAATCCATCAATTGAGACTGGAGTGTTGTTGCAAAAGTCTAATGAAGGTCCTTCGAAGAAGCGCAGAGGATCAAAGAAGGATGATCTGGCTAGTCCCTCAAAACCTAGTCCTGTAACAGTAGAAAAGTTGGCTAAGTCTCCCAAGAAAGCTGATAAAGGAGAAAATTCTTCGAAGAAAAATCTCAAGCCTGTTGTTGAAGAAACATCAACACATTCGAAGGAGGTGGTACCTTCGAAGTCAGGAGTGTTGAAATGGTTGAAGAAAATGGGTCATAAACCACGCCATTCACCTGCACGATCAACAAGTTTTCACCAACACTTACTCGCAAGCCTCAGGTTAATAGAAAGGGGGTTGTCTTTCGCGAAATTCCAACACCAGCATCTCCAGCATCGAATAAGAGGCGTGATGAAAACATGGCCAAGAGAATTTAGAAGAAGCAAAAGAAACAGAGGAAGTTACTAATCGCTGCCGACTCAATGGATGAGGAAGTAGTTCCTGTATCTCCAATTCGAGATAATACAATGGGCAATTCTTCACCTAGGATGGATTCTCCAATCAAGTCGAATCTCGAGGCGATTGGAAATCCTGATGGCATCGTGGAAGCTTCTAAATTCAACACAACCATCAATCAAGGTGAACAAGCGAAGAATTCTACTCCTGTGAGGAATATTGTCATACCACTCGGAGTGTCGACTACCAAATCAATTTTTAATTTGGTTCGCACTTCAGGCATCACTGCGAACATATCTAATGTGGACACAAATGTTAACAAGGGTGAAGGAGTATCGAACAAAGAAGCCTAAGGTAATCATTCTCTTATTATCTCTTCTACTTTTGAAACATCTGGTGTCGATCCCACAGTCTCTTTACCACCATTTCATATTCCTAATTCATCAAAATTACCTTCATCAATCTACTCACCTACCTTCGAAAACATCATACAACAACCCATCACTTCCTGATTCCCATCCCAATCCACAGACAGTCCAAAAACCGTTTAGGATGGTGAAAATGATGATGGTGAATTCATGGGTCCCTTTGCTGAAATTGAATTTGACTCTGAAGAAGAAAACATTATCGATCACATGTTGATGTCTGGGAAGCAATTTCAGATTCTAAATCGGAAGCTTAATTTATTGCTACAGTTACAAGCGGGTGTAGGGGGTAAACATTCAGTATCTGGAATAGAAGTGGATGTGATGCTGAAAGCTCAAGAGCATCGTATTCAGAATAAAATTGATCAGATAGAGATGAACAATAAGTTAAGGGTAAAGCTCAATCTGAGTCCTTTAATGGAGAACTTAAAGCGTTGAAGGTCGTTGCGAAGGAAAGACATGTCCTTTTTGTTAACGATGTCAAGACTATTCGAGAAGATGTGAATAGAAAAATCAAAGAGTTACGAGCTGATATGGAAAAGGAGGGTAATGATTTGACTCAAAATTATTCTTCTCTTCTCACGAAGGTTGCTATAATTGTTGAGGCAGTAATGAAAGTGGTTCAATGGTATAACTCCATGGCTCCGAAACTCGATAAGAAGGCTACAAGTTTTGGGAATGTTGATAAGCTGTTGGGTGAATTAAAGGATCTCATGTCAAAGTATGAATCTTCGTTGTCTTCATTACTCACTCCTGAGTTTTTAACTCAGAAGTTTCGCTTGTTAGAATCAACCATTCACAATGAATTGGCTCTGCTTGCGGAACTTATCAATTTGATGCCAACGGATGCCCCGCCTGTTGTCACAGGGGTGTAAGGGAGAGAAATGAGTAATGTTGGCATAAGTGAAGGCGAAGGAGGATCTGGCAAAATAGGTGGTGATGCGAAAGTAGTTGGAAAAGTTTTAACTACTCAAATTCCAACTTCTTTACCAAAAACATCCACTGTAACAACATCAACAACAACAACAACAAGGCCAATAACAAAAGGCATTGTGATTGGATCTGCTGGTGGAGATTCAAGTTCTTCGAAACCAAGCCTACTGAAGCATATAAAGGGAAAGGAAAATGTGTAAGTGTTGAGCTTTCGAAAGAGGATAAGAAAGCTGCTTTAGAACAAGAGATGGAGAAACAAAAGAAAGTTCAGAGTATTCTTCGTCAAAGAGCAAATGACCCTCCTGGTCTCAACAAAGGTGATCCTACAAAGCTTTATTCTTATGAGAATATCGAAGCTTTAAATATTGTAGGGGAGATGCATGACTTTGAAAAGGCTCTTAAAAAAAGCTTCGACATAGATTTTTCTCCAAAGATTTGTGCCCTTTTCTCTCTGATATTCTTCAAGCTTTCAAAACACTAACCATGGCGGATAAGCATGTTGATTCACATACAACTGAAGACGTTTCTTCTCAACCCATCATGAAGATTCAAAGCACCAATTATCAAGTTCAAGGAAATGTTAATGCTTACCCAGAGGGATTATAGATGCTAATTGTTGCTCTTCAAATTTCAGTGTTATCCACGGCGATATTCAATTCTTTTTATGTACCAATTTCTTGGTTATCTCTTGCTGGTTCTACGGCCACTTACAACAAGACGATGAAGATTGTGAAATTCCAGCTGATGAATGACAAGTAGTTTAGGTTAACGAATAAACGTTTTGCTCGGATTCTTAATATTCCAAATGTTGAACCTTTCTACAAGGTAACGAATGAACAAGTAATTCATATGTTCAACAAGATGGGTTATCAACCTACTCTTACCAAGACCAGTGAATTTAAGAAGTCTGGATTGCCTTGTATCTTGAACTTCTTATTTGGCATATACCTTCGATGCTTGACGGGTCGAAGTGTGGGGTTAGATAAAGCTAGATTGGAGGTTTACGCTATGGTGGCTGGTATCTACTATGATTTATCAGTGGACTATGCAACTCAATTGTGGGATGAGTTTGTGAAAAGCATCGGAAATACAAATGTTGTCGATGGGGTATCATGTGCTTGTTACTGGAGCCTAATTCTGCAGTTTGCCTATGAGAAGGAAGGCATTCATGTACTTGAAGACGAAGAAACAGAAGAATTCTCAATGAATCATTATCCCAAAACCGTTGAAGATAATCTTGATGTATTTCCAACTGTTGCTCGTATCCTAAATGCGATGCTTCGAATGGTTGATCCAACGAATCCCATATTGGTAGCTTACTTGCGGACTGTCAATCCATCAATTGAGACTGGAGTGTTGTTGCAAAAGTCTAATGAAGGACCTTCGAAGAAGCGCAGAGGATCAAACAAGGATGATCTGGCTAGTCCCTCAAAACCTAGTCCTGTAACAGTAGAAAAGTTGGCTAAGTCTCCCAAGAAAGCTGATAAAGGAGAAAATTCTTCGAAGAAAAATCTCAAGCCTGTTGTTGAAGAAACATCAACACATTCGAAGGAGGTGGTACCTTCGAAGTCAGGAGTGTTGAAATGGTTGAAGAAAATGGGTCATAAACCACGCCATTCACCTGAACGATCAACAAGTTTTCACCAACACTTACTCGCAAGCCTCAGGTTAATAGAAAGGGGGTTGTCTTTCGCGAAATTCCAACACCAGCATCTCCAGCATCGAATAAGAGGCGTGATGAAAACATGGCCAAGAGAATTCAGAAGAAGCAAAAGAAACAGAGGAAGTTACTAATCGCTGCCGACTCAATGGATGAGGAAGTAGTTCCTGTATCTCCAATTCGAGATAATACAATGGGCAATTCTTCACCTAGGATGGATTCTCCAATCAAGTCGAATCTCGAGGCGATTGGAAATCCTGATGGCATCGTGGAAGCTTCTAAATTCAACACAACCATCAATCAAGGTGAGCAAGCGAAGAATTCTACTCCTGTGAAGAATATTGTCATACCACTCGGAGTGTCGACTACCAAATCAATTTTTAATTAGGTTCGCACTTCAGGCATCACTGCGAACATATCTAATGTGGACACAAATGTTAACAAGGGTGAAGGAGTATCGAACAAAGAAGCCTAAGGTAATCATTCTCTTATTATCTCTTCTACTTTTGAAACATCTGGTGTCGATCCCACAGTCTCTTTACCACCATTTCATATTCCTAATTCATCAAAATTACCTTCATCAATCTACTCACCTACCTTCGAAAACATCATACAACAACCCATCACTTCCTGATTCCCATCCCAATCCACAGACAGTCCAAAAACCGTTTAGGATGGTGAAAATGATGATGGTGAATTCATGGGTCCCTTTGCTGAAATTGAATTTGACTCTGAAGAAGAAAACATTCTCGATCACATGTTGATGTCTGGGAAGCAATTTCAGATTCTAAATCAGAAGCTTAATTCATTGCTACAGTTACAAGCGGGTGTAGAGGTAAACATTCAGTATCTGGAATAGAAGTGGATGTGATGCTGAAAGCTCAAGAGCATCGTATTCAGAATAAAATTGATCAGATAGAGATGAACAATAAGTTAAGGGTAAAGCTCAATCTGAGTCCTTTAATGGAGAACTTAAAGCGTTGAAGGTCGTTGCGAAGGAAAGACATGTCCTTTTTGTTAACGATGTCAAGACTATTCGAGAAGATGTGAATAGAAAAATCAAAGAGTTACGAGCTGATATGGAAAAGGAGGGTAATGATTTGACTCAAAATTATTCTTCTCTTCTCACGAACGTTGCTATAATTGTTGAGGCAGTAATGAAAGTGGTTCAATGGTATAACTCCATGGCTCCGAAACTCGATAAGAAGGCTACAAGTTTTGGGAATGTTGATAAGCTGTTGGGTGAATTAAAGGATCTCATGTTAAAGTATGAATCTTCGTTGTCTTCATTACTCACTCCTGAGTTTTTAACTCAGAAGTTTCGCTTGTTAGAATCAACCATTCACAATGAATTGGCTCTGCTTGCGGAACTTATCAATTTGATGCCAACGGATGCCCCGCCTGTTGTCACAGGGGTGTAAGGGAGAGAAATGAGTAATGTTGGCATAAGTGAAGGCGAAGGAGGATCTGGCAAAATAGGTGGTGATGCGAAAGTAGTTGGAAAAGTTTTAACTACTCAAATTCCAACTTCTTTACCAAAAACATCCACTGTAACAACATCAACAACAACAACAACAAGGCCAATAACAAAAGGCATTGTGATTGGATCTGCTGGTGGAGATTCAAGTTCTTCGAAACCAAGCCTACTGAAGCATATAAAGGGAAAGGAAAATGTGTAAGTGTTGAGCTTTCGAAAGAGGATAAGAAAGCTGCTTTAGAACAAGAGATGGAGAAACAAAAGAAAGTTCAGAGTATTCTTCGTCAAAGAGCAAATGACCCTCCTGGTCTCAACAAAGGTGATCCTACAAAGCTTTATTCTTATGAGAATATCGAAGCTTTAAATATTGTAGGGGACATGCATGACTTTGAAAAGGCTCTTAAAAAAAGCTTCGACATAGATTTTTCTCCAAAGATTTGTGCCCTTTTCTCTCTGATATTCTTCAAGCTTTCAAAACACTAACCATGGCGGATAAGCATGTTGATTCACATACAACTGAAGACGTTTCTTCTCAACCCATCATGAAGATTCAAAGCACCAATTATCAAGTTCAAGGAAATGTTAATGCTTACCCAGAGGGATTATAGATGCTAATTGTTGCTCTTCAAATTTCAGTGTTATCCACGGCGATATTCAATTCTTTTTCTGTACCAATTTCTTGGTTATCTCTTGCTGGTTCTACGGCCACTTACAGCAAGACGATGAAGATTGTGAAATTCCAGCTGATGAATGACAAGTAGTTTAGGTTAACGAATAAACGTTTTGCTCGGATTCTTAATATTCCAAATGTTGAACCTTTCTACAAGGTAACGAATGAACAAGTAATTCATATGTTCAACAAGATGGGTTATCAACGTACTCTTACCAAGACCAGTGAATTTAAGAAGTCTGGATTGCCTTGTATCTTGAACTTCTTATTTGGCATATACCTTCGATGCTTGACGGGTCGAAGTGTGGGGTTAGATAAAGCTAGATTGGAGGTTTACGCTATGGTGGCTGGTATCTACTAGGATTTATCAGTGGACTATGCAACTCAATTGTGGGATGAGTTTGTGAAAAGCATCGGAAATACAAATGTTGTCGATGGGGTATCATGTGCTTGTTACTGGAGCCTAATTCTGCAGTTTGCCTATGAGAAGGAAGGCATTCATGTACCTGAAGACGAAGAAACAGAAGAATTCTCAATGAATCATTATCCCAAAACCGTTGAAGATAATCTTGATGTATTTCCAACTGTTGCTCGTATCCTAAATGCGATGCTTCGAATGGTTGATCCAACGAATCCCATATTGGTAGCTTACTTGCGGACTGTCAATCCATCAATTGAGACTGGAGTGTTGTTGCAAAAGTCTAATGAAGGTCCTTCGAAGAAGCGCAGAGGATCAAAGAAGGATGATCTGGCTAGTCCCTCAAAACCTAGTCCTGTAACAGTAGAAAAGTTGGCTAAGTCTCCCAAGAAAGCTGATAAAGGAGAAAATTTTTCGAAGAAAAATCTCAAGCCTGTTGTTGAAGAAACATCAACACATTCGAAGGAGGTGGTACCTTCGAAGTCAGGAGTGTTGAAATGGTTGAAGAAAATGGGTCATAAACCACGCCATTCACCTGAACGATCAACAAGTTTTCATCAACACTTACTCGCAAGCCTCAGGTTAATAGAAAGGGGGTTGTCTTTCGCGAAATTCCAACACCAGCATCTCCAGCATCGAATAAGAGGCGTGATGAAAACATGGCCAAGAGAATTTAGAAGAAGCAAAAGAAACAGAGGAAGTTACTAATCGCTGCCGACTCAATGGATGAGGAAGTAGTTCCTGTATCTCCAATTCGAGATAATACAATGGGCAATTCTTCACCTAGGATGGATTCTCCAATCAAGTCGAATCTCGAGGCGATTGGAAATCCTGATGGCATCGTGGAAGCTTCTAAATTCAACACAACCATCAATCAAGGTGAACAAGCGAAGAATTCTACTCCTGTGAAGAATATTGTCATACCACTCGGAGTGTCGACTACCAAATCAATTTTTAATTAGGTTCGCACTTCAGGCATCACTGCGAACATATCTAATGTGGACACAAATGTTAACAAGGGTGAAGGAGTATCGAACAAAGAAGCCTAAGGTAATCATTCTCTTATTATCTCTTCTACTTTTGAAACATCTGGTGTCGATCCCACAGTCTCTTTACCACCATTTCATATTCCTAATTCATCAAAATTACCTTCATCAATCTACTCACCTACCTTCGAAAACATCATACAACAACCCATCACTTCCTGATTCCCATCCCAATCCACAGACAGTCCAAAAACCGTTTAGGATGGTGAAAATGATGATGGTGAATTCATGGGTCCCTTTGCTGAAATTGAATTTGACTCTGAAGAAGAAAACATTCTCGATCACATGTTGATGTCTGGGAAGCAATTTCAGATTCTAAATCGGAAGCTTAATTCATTGCTACAGTTACAAGCGGGTGTAGGGGGTAAACATTCAGTATCTGGAATAGAAGTGGATGTGATGCTGAAAGCTCAAGAGCATCGTATTCAGAATAAAATTGATCAGATAGAGATGAACAATAAGTTAAGGGTAAAGCTCAATCTGAGTCCTTTAATGGAGAACTTAAAGCGTTGAAGGTCATTGCGAAGGAAAGACATGTCCTTTATGTTAACGATGTCAAGACTATTCGAGAAGATGTGAATAGAAAAATCAAAGAGTTACGAGCTGATATGGAAAAGGAGGGTAATGATTTGACTCAAAATTATTCTTCTCTTCTCACGAAGGTTGCTATAATTGTTGAGGCAGTAATGAAAGTGGTTCAATGGTATAACTCCATGGCTCCGAAACTCGATAAGAAGGCTACAAGTTTTGGGAATGTTGATAAGTTGTTGGGTGAATTAAAGGATCTCATGTCAAAGTATGAATCTTCGTTGTCTTCATTACTCACTCCTGAGTTTTTAACTCAGAAGTTTCGCTTGTTAGAATCAACCATTCACAATGAATTGGCTCTGCTTGCGGAACTTATCAATTTGATGCCAACGGATGCCCCGCCTGTTGTCACAGGGGTGTAAGGGAGAGAAATGAGTAATGTTGGCATAAGTGAAGGCGAAGGAGGATCTGGCAAAATAGGTGGTGATGCGAAAGTAGTTGGAAAAGTTTTAACTACTCAAATTCCAACTTCTTTACCAAAAACATCCACTGTAACAACATCAACAACAACAACAACAACAAGGCCAATAACAAAAGGCATTGTGATTGGATCTGCTGGTGGAGATTCAAGTTCTTCGAAACCAAGCCTACTGAAGCATATAAAGGGAAAGGAAAAGGTGTAAGTGTTGAGCTTTCGAAAGAGGATAAGAAAGCTGCTTTAGAACAAGAGATGGAGAAACAAAAGAAAGTTCAGAGTATTCTTCGTCAAAGAGCAAATGACCCTCCTGGTCTCAACAAAGGTGATCCTACAAAGCTTTATTCTTATGAGAATATCAAAGCTTTAACTATTGTAGGGGAGATGCATGACTTCGAAAAGGCTCTTAAAAATAGCTTCGACACAGAGAACACAAATTTTAATCAGTTGGAATTTCCAGTCAACAGGATGATGTTCTAATTAGATTAGCAGTTTGAGATTGCTGTTAAGTACAAAGACAAAATTGAATTTAAGTGTTTGAAGTTTCGATTCCATGTTGTTCTTGGAAAAAGGGATGAGGAAATATGGTCTCTAGTCAAGATAGTTCGTGTTCTCGGTATATCTAAAGATGTTCTATTCGAGGGTATGTTGAAGAATTATCGATATCATGTAGTCCGAGCCAACAATGTTGTATTCAACTTCTCGGTTACAAACTTCCCTTTAATGAATCTTCATGATTTGTTAGTTTTCATGAAGATTTTGAAGAGTGTTGATGTTTCAAAGCTACAAGTGACGAACAAAGAAAATTTTGTGAATGGTTTTGCTCACTTGAAGGTGTTTATTGATGGATACTATGGTGCTTTGGCATTAACTGATGTTCAACTAGCAAAAGCATTGGACAAAGAGATCAATGTTCCTCAAACTATGCTGAAGAGTAAGGGTAGTTTGAATTTTTTTGAAGATGGAGAGATTTGCTTGAAACCTCGAGGAATTGTGTTTGTTGGCAAAAACAAGAAGGGCAACAACTCAAAATTTATGTTTCAAGTGTGTGATGTTGAATGGTATACCACGCCTCATTACACCAATCTCATGGTTCGAATGAACAGTTGTACCAAGAACAACGAAAAGGAAAAGGTTGAAATTCGGAAGGTGGTCAATTGGTATGCTGAAATTCGAAGAGTTATTCACCAAGTTGCTAAGATGCTAATGTCCAAGATTCGACATTTCTCAAAAAGGGGGAGAATGTTATGTTAGAAAGTGATTATGAGATGTCGAAATAGTCTAAGGTGCTGTTTGTTTTTTTATAAAAACCTCTTCAAACCACTTATTGCTACGCAGCGCAGCACACGCGCATCACTTTCCCTCTCGCAGCAGTTTGCTTTTTGGAAGACTTCAGACTACAAAACCTCTGTGCGTGTGTTGCGTGGCGCAGCACTTGACTTGCCTCTTCTAACCTCTTCAGCTTTCATTTTTTTCAAGTGTTTTTTTTAAGAATTTTTGTATAACTTATTTTTTTAAACTTTTATTTTCTTAAATTTTTATTTACGGAGGTGATACAATTTATTTTTATAGTTTCCACGATTTTTCTTAACTTGATTTTTTTAATTTTTTTTTTACCGTTTCTATTAATAATATTTTCAATTTCAGTTGCATCTTTTTTAACGTGTGTAATTTTTTACGAACTTTGTAGACATCGTTTACAATACTTTTTTAATTTTTTTTATTATTTTTTTTAATGTTTTTCAAAATTAGTTTTTTTTTCTAGAATAAAACTTTTAGCTTCTTTTACATTTTTTTAAGTTTTTTTTTTTAAAAAAGTTTTATATTTTTGATTTTTACATGTTTTTTTATTATTATTTCAATGTTTTAAGACTAGAATTATTAAATTTCGGTGTTGAGAACTATTTTCAGTTTATAAAATTAGTTTATTTAAATTTCAGTTTACTGCAGCAGTCTGCATATGTTAAAAAACAAACATGCTTCTTATTATAGGTTGCAGCTGTTTGTTCCACCTCTTTTGCTACAGAGGATTGCAGAGGTGGTCCGCAGACTTCATGAAGTTTCGCTTCGAAAAAACAAACAGCACCTAAGTCATTCAATGTGTTGAAAGTCAGTTTGTAATGTTTATTATAAGGGCATTTATGTTTCGAAATTGTAATGTCGAGTCCCTCAAATTTTTTGACTGCTTTCAGTATTCCTATAAATAGGGGATGGATACATGTTTAGAGACAGCATGAATAGTGTCATTGTACTCATTGTATAACCTCTTGTATTCTCTGAAAGCAATATATTGAGCCAACCAAATTATATTTAGATGATGTGTTCTAAATCTTTTCTTATCTATGATCTCGTGTTACATACTCGATTTAATCTACACTACATATCGAACAACCCCTTAGAACAACACCAATGAGACCCTATTCAGCCTGACATAAGGAACATAGGCAGTTCTTACGGGTGGGATCCTTACGAGTTACAAATTTCACCGAAGAAGTAACAGACAACGATTTATTCCACAACCTCGATATGCTAGAGTAAAAATGAGAATGAGAAAATCTCTGCCAATCATTGTACAAAGTACAGACTGGAAACTATTACAACAAATGTGTCAAGGGGAAAGTAATGAAGGTCATTGACCTTGTGTTACATTCTAATGAAGTCAGCCACAATGAACCATGAGGGAAAATGGGCCCTACATAGGAAAGCCCATAAAAAATAGTCGAGGCACATCGAAAAAGAAGTTACGAGCTGGAGACACGCGAGAGGAGAAATATTACACGCACTTGGAACATACAACACCTGAGGAAGTATTTCTTCTAGAAATGAATAAAATCACATGAAAGCATAGCCGTTAATGGAAGCATTAAAAAAGTGGGAAACGCCACATTTTAACATTTTGTAGTAAACCTTACATTTACCGTTGTAAGAACAATTAACTAATTGGATTTATCACCCAATTAACACTTTATTTTCTTGAAGAAGTATTAATGAATATTTACCTGTAATGTACGCTCCCATGGTTAAAAGGATTGCAACCTTTACCAAATTATCAGACTTCTAACCCTAACTCATCATGGTAGCAGGTTCATTAGCCATGCCTTGACATGGTTAAAAGGGTTGCAACCTTTACCATATATCAGTCTTCTCAGCCTAATTTACTATGGTAATAGGCACATTACCATGCCTCGAAGTGGTTAAAAGGATTATAACCTTTACCACAAATTATTAGGATTCTCAACACACATCATGACAGCAAGCTTATTAGTCATGCCTCGACATGGTTGAAAGGATTATAACCTTTACCACAAATTTTTAGGTTTTTCAGGCTAACACATCATTGAAGTAGGATCGTCATCCATGACTCGATTTGGCTAGAAAAATTTGGATTCTTATCTAATGTGTAATGCCTTGTCCTAAATCGTTTCCCATTTGGGTGTGGGTGACGTAATTTAGATGGTTTGGGTGTTCGGTTGGTGTTTTAGAGCCAATGAGTATTTTGGTAAAGTGTCAGCTCAAGCTTTTATGGAAATTGGATATCTGTTTGGGAAATATTACGGCGTGTATGAGTTGATGAAAGAACAGATCTTCTCGTTACCTTTTCGCGGATATAATGATCATCGAAATCATAATTATAATGAGGAAGTTATAGCCTTCAGAGTATTTTAGGGTTTAAAGGTAACCCTAGTATGCGGGGCGTACATAGACGTACGCGGGGCGTATTGGTGCGAAGTGAAGTACGTGGGGCGTAGACTCATGTACACTTAGCATACCAAGTAGGAATGATCGTGAAGCCTTGGCCTCGTACGCTGGGCGTATGGGGAGTTTAAGAAACCCTAATTTAAGTGTTTTGCACCCTATATAAAGACCTTAATTCTTTTGGGCTAGACTCTTTACCAGCCTCCATGCCTCCTAAGCCCTAGAAATCGACCATTTGCCTTCATATTGGTGTTCTTGAGCTTTTGAGAAGGATTTGGTTGTTATTTTGCCTTTGTGAAGGAAGTGAAGAAAATTGAGGGTGCTTTGCTTAATGAAGAGTTCATAGATCCAAAATCACCACCCTTTTTGCAAGATTGTGGAGGTATCTAGCTCATACCTTGGCTTGTAGATGTTTAGATATCTTTATGGCTTGATTTGTTATGTTTTTGGTCCCTTTTTGGGTTGGTTATTGAATTAAGACGTTTGAAGGAATTATTCTTTTGGATATGATCGTATTGAGAGTTCCTTATACATAAAGGTGCCAAATTTCTGGGGTATTGGGTCTCATCCATGCATTAATCATATATTAAGTCCTTTTAAAGCTTAAGAGCTTCACTTAGCCATGCATGAATGTAAAGTTAGTAACTTTATGTGATTAATCAGCCCAAGGAAGTCAGATCTAGGTTGTGGTGTAAAGTCTTTATGAAATAAGAGCTTAAAATGGAAGTTGGCTGTATGTGAGGGTACGCTGGGTGTACAAACAAGTACGCTTAGCGTACAAGCCCTCAGGCAATTACGCTGCACGTACGAGCTGAGTACGCCCTACGTACTTAGTAGGCTGGGCCTTGGATTGGTGGATCTTTGGTTTGGGCCATCTTTAGACTTAGGTGCTTTGGGCCTTGTTGGGCCATCATAATTAAAGTGTTTTGGACTAGGAATGTTTTTGAACCTTAGTTTAAGGCCCATGAAAGGGTTTGGGCCCAATTTGGAAAATTGGGCCATATTTGGGCCTTAGGTGTTTAATTGGAATTTGGGCTTTTGGATTGTTGGATTGGGCCTTGGTTTTGGGCCAGGTTTTGAAGAGGCTAAAAAGTCTTTTACCCTAGTTTGGACACTTAGTATGGGTTGGATTCTATTATTGATGGATGATTAACTTGTGATTGATAGCGCGGGGATTCTTGCAGGCCAGTAGCCAAAGATTCTTTCTGTGAGATTCAACAGTGCGAGGTGAGCTTCTTCACTTTGTTAAGCGGGTCGATGGCACCAATTCTAGCCCATGGTTTATACATTAGGATGCTAGATGTATGCGTGGCTCTTGCATGTGTTATGTGATTGTACGCTTATCGGGCACGATCCGATTCCAGGCGGGGCCTGACGAGTACATTGTATACCAGTTATCAGTACCTCTTTATGCTTATCGGGTTAGGCCCGATACCGGGCGGGGTTTGATGACTGTATGGTTTTCTATTGTCTGTGTGATCATCGCATGTGTTCTTATGGTTATATTTTTATATGTGTAGATGTGTAACGGGTGGGGGTCGATGTCAGGCGGGGCCTAAGAATAACATATTTGTATACCGAGTGGGGCTCGATCTCGGGCGGGGCCCGAAGCCGAGTGGGACACGATACCGTGCGGGGGCCTAGTATGTTATTTATAATGTATGGTATGGGATAGTTTGGGGAACTCACCAAGCTTTGCACTTACGATTTTCAGTTTATGTTTCATGTACTTTGGTTTTCAAATGGAGAGCTCGGGTTGATTGAAGAGCAAACACCCCCTCGTTCCGCTTTTTGTGATTTACTCTGGTTTCAAATGACGACTGATACACTCGTTTTAATTGGATTAAATTGATGATGTTTTTGGAATACTAATTTTATTAAATTAAAAATGAAACTTTCTGGGTCTTATTTTTGGGACGTTACAAATTGGTTTCAAAGCCTTGGTTTGAAGGATTCAGACATACTCTCGGGCATGTCTGAACTGAAACTGAGGATTTAGTAAAGTTTTAAAGAAGAATGTGTTTTCAAGAAAAGAGAATTCTAAGAAAGAAAAGGGTGTGGTGCGTGCAATCAGCCGAGCTCAAGTAAGTTTTTCCCAAATTACCCATACATGATATCTGATATGATTTGATTTATGAATTTGTGAATCACATGCTAGTTAGGGCTAAGGATTTGCTCAATGTTTGCATATTAGAATGCTAGGAGAGATGCCTTGTATGCCTATTGTATGAGCATGTTGGCTTGCATGCTAGTTCTGATTAGTTAGAGATAGATTGGCATGATATGTGATGTACAACATTGTAGCCTATGAAGCATGGGATGCTAGTTTGGGTATAATTGTATGTGTAAGGTAGTCGGCAGTAAGAGTGAAGGTTCCTAGCATGAGTTGTGGAATGTGAGTTTGAATGTTCTTGGATTATTCTATGGAATGGAGTGCTACTACACGAATGTTGCGTGCTTGTTCTTTGTGGGACTCTTAGGTGATGAGAGTTAGCTACTAAGTGAATATGTTAAGTCATATGTGACAAAGGTTGAATAATCTCAGAGTGATGGATTTGACCCTATTGCACAACTCTTGTCTGAGTCCAACCGTTGTAGGGATGAGTCTGTTACTCAAAGGATTATCTAAGCTTTGTTGCATGTGATTGTATTCATGAGGTGGGTAACTGGCATTATGGAGAGTTCTTCAGCAGCTGATGGCAGGGTCTGGTCGGGAACCTAGGGAAAGCCTAGGAGGTGCTTCGGTGGGTTTAGTTGTGCTATTTAGAGACCATGTGGAGTATCAGTTTGAGAAGGTGACTTAGAGGATTTAAGATGATTCCTGAGGAAAGTATGATAGGTATGGAAGGTAGTATTGGGCCCATACTACTGAAAGTACAAGATCCATACTCGAATCGGTGAAAGTTTCGAAGAATCTAGGGAGCCTGTGGGATGGGGATTATTGGGCATGTTCTGATCACGTTGCACGATTTTTTTTATGTATGGTGATGAGCTCTCGGGAAGGAGGTTCAGGTTCGGTTTTAGGCTCAGGTGCAGGTATTGAGTCGGTCGATGAGCGGATGCGGGAGTTCATTTCATCCGAGATTACCATCGATATTTTGGAATGGACACCAGTGATCTTTGGTTCAATCAAGGAATGGATTTTAGAGCTCTTGGATGGTCATCTCGTCTTCTTTCGGCCCGAGATTGTAGTGGGGCAGTTGGGGGCTCATTTGGAGCCCAAAGCTTGTGGATCCCTAGAGTCCTCCAGGAAGGAGGATGCTATTGTTATTTCTTGCCATTTTGGATCGGAGGTGGGTTTTGCACCATGTCCTTAGGAGGTTCGACTCTATGATTAGATTTCCAAGGAGGTTTCATGAGCCTTACGTGAGGAGTTACCCGACATCATTGGGCACGTCATTGATACATTGGTCGCCAGGTTCGAGGGTTGAACCTGGGTTGTTTAGGTGGTTAATAGGATGGTCAGGGTAACCCATGAGGAGGAGGTCAGGATTCCAACAAGTGCTTTTATGGGTATGGTATCTTCTTCTTTCTTCTTGGTGATTATCAGAAATTTATATTGCTTTGCAATTTTGCTTTGGTTTGGGTAAGCAATATCTTGGGTTGGTTCCATGCTATTGTCTGGGTTATATTATCAAGGATTGTTATATGCCATTCTGCATACCGAGAGTCTTTAATGAATCATTAGTGGGTCGTATCTTGTTGAGCAGGTTTCAGCGTGTTCGGTTGCTATTCCGGTTCTTTGATGGGACCAATTCAGAGGTATTGATTGGAGGATCCATGGTCAGGATTAGCGGCTTAGTTATCCAGTGAATTCGGGGTTCAATTGTTTCATCTTTTGATCTAGTAGGATCGACAGTTGTCTATGGAAGAACTTTTGGGTTCAAACACTATAGTTCCTAAGGGAGGAGCGGTAGTAAAAAGATGGTGGTGACAGTTGCATGAGTTGCTTGGTCCTTGGAAGTGTCAGGGGGAATTTTATATTTCACATGGGTTGTAGATGGTTAGAATTCAGTAATTCTTTGAGGATGGTAAATTAGGGTGAAGATTCCCCAGTTCCGAGCAAGAGGTATGGCCCTTAGTCTTCGGTTAAGGACTTCAGGGTTTGGTGTTGTATCATGGGAATTGTTTGGGGCTATCGGGTTGTGGGGATCTCAAGAATATTTATCTAGATTTAAGGAGTTGGACAATCATCGATATCGGCTAGTAATGGAACGCTAGTAATGGAACGCTAGTATTGGTAAACGTAGGTTATAGTCGGTTCATGTGTTATGAGGATAGAATGGGTTGTGAATCCATCAAATTTCATGGGATAGGAGAGTTTCGACTAATCCAAGTGGGAGATAATCGATCAGAGTTCCCGGGAGTTGAATCGGGTTTGGAAATGGGGCAAGTTTCACATCCCGGTCAGGAAGGGAGGGGACCCATGTGGCCGTCTGGATGGAAGTTGTGTAAGTTGGGAGTTCCGGAAACCTCCAATAGCTGGTCAGCGTATTCTCGGTGGCGTATTACAGGCTTGTGGATGGATCTAGGTTGAGGGTTATGTTAGAGCCTAGCTGCTTGTTCTTATATGATGCAGGCTTTGGGGATTCAAAGCATGACCCGAACATCTGTTTGGATGCAGGTTAGACTCAGGGTGAGTGGGGCGCTGATATTTTGGGCGTGATAAGACCATGGGTAGTATATAGGGTTGGTTAAAAGTGTGGTAAGACTACGATGGGATCGTAGCATTCACCAGATTAAGGCAGACGATCGTCTGAGATAGTCATGAGGGTAAAGGGGGGAGCAGTTCGTGCTTTGGGGCACGATGGGGAGGATTGTCGAGGAGCATGTCTCTATTTTAGGTTGAGGACCGTTGGGGTCCAGGACGGAGTCGGGCCTGGGCAACTCTATAAGGGTGCGACACATGGGCGAAGCCGGTTCGTCGTATAGTTTGGGTGGTAACCGTGGGCGAGGCTCGTGTGTATATGGCAATACAAGTGGGACCTGGGAGAGACTGTTGGGTGAAGGTATTGGATCATGAGTTACAAGATTGAGTGTGTGGTCAGTGAGTGGAGCAGAGGGACGTTTAGGCTGGATAGCCTTGTCATTTGGACTCTTGGGAACCTGGTGGCTGGATCAGGTGCGATACTAGTAGTCCCAGCGATGGTTTTGTTGGATAAGGTGTCTAAGTCCATAAATTTATTTGGTATATACTTGACCCGACCGGGCATGGTCCATTTGGGTTGCACATCACCCGAACTATTTTTATGTTAAACCTTTGAGAATTGTATGTTTATGATTTGTTAATACATTATAAGTTATAATGTATTAATATGAAATCATATTATTTAATTACTATTGATCATAAATTAATTTAGAATTAATTTGGTGAGCAAAAAGGTGACTAATTAAAGATGGGCTCTTTTATTTATATAAGTGTGGGCTAATAATCATTTGGAATGGGCTTGGCATGCATGGGAGTCTATGGATAGTCCATGGAGCTTTTAACCCATCGATCATTGGAAAGGAAGAGTCATGGGTATTAGGGTTTACATAGATGTAACCATAATCCTACACATTATATAAAGGAGCTTGTGATGCTTGAAATGGTACTAGTTGTGTGTGTGCAAGAAGGTGGCCGATTTCTAGAAGCAAACATACACACTCCTAGTTTTTCCAAGTTTGTGGTGATTTGTGATTTACATTTGAGGCATCCACGTTATTAGTGTTTGCCTCTCAAACTCTAAGGAATTAACTCACTATTGAAAAGGTATGTAATTCTTCTAGCTTTTATGTTTAAAGTACCCCATGCTATGCTAGATAGGTTATGAACCTTGGAAAAACAAATTTTCATGTATTCATAGTAAAACATAGATCCAAGGTTTCTAGGGTTACATGTACACCATAGGAGTGTTAGGATGCTCAAAACCCAACAGTGGTATCAGAGCCAGGTTTGTTTTCTTGAATACTTGATGCAAACTGTTGAAAAATCGAATAATGGAGTTGTCTGGACAGTAGAATCGCCGAGTCCATGGGAGGACTCGACGAGTCCAAGCACAAATTCATCCAACTCGTCGAGTAGGTTCCTGCACTCGACGAGTAGGAGGCTCTGACTGCAGTTTTTCGACTTTTGCTGCTGGAAATGGACTAGAAACATTACCCTAAACTGTTTTGGTGTTTTAAAACTTGTTTTAGATGGTGTAATGGTTATGCTAATCCATTTACAATGGATAATAACAAAATTCCATGTTTTATATGTGTTCATATGATTCTTGAAGTTTTGATATGATATTCATGTTCTTATGAGTTATTGTTAGATCATAGGAATTACTTGCTAAATTGTTTAATGATTAATTCTTGATCAATTATGTGTTTTAATGGAATCCATAATTTGTTCTCAAGTTATGGATTTCCAAAGGTCACTTTCTTTAATGTGCTTTTAAAACACATAAGTTACATAAAAATGAAGAGTCTTCACTTTTATAAACCATTAACTCATAAGTTACGAAATGAAAAGTTTTGAATAGTTTCAAAACTTGCCCTCAAGTTTTGGAATTTGTAAAGTCACACACACTTTAATTCCAACCCTTAGGATTTTAAAAGTTAAAATTCAACCCTTATACTATTATAAGATTAATGGTTAATATTTATATAAATGTATAAGATCAAGTCATTTTACCGTTAATAGGCCTCATTCACGAAGCCGGTCTATAAGGGGGGTATAAGGTTGTTGCCTATAAAATGGTAGCTTAATGGGTGTCCATTCTCACCCATCGCTTCCTTGATCGGTGGAGGGTCGTTAGCCGAACGGGTAGGACAATGACTTTAAATTATCATTAAAAGTATAATGATTATTATAATGTAACTAAATGTTTTTTATAAATTCCCAATCTTAGTTACTTTAGGAAAATGTGAATATGGTGCTAACCCATGAAATTCACACTTTGTACCTTACCAAGTCGTTGGTGGAGCGTGTGTGGTTAACCGGCACACTAACTTGGACTAGTAAGGATAACAAAGGTGACTTAATGTTTATCATAGATCGGTGGAGCGCGTGTGGTTAACTGGCACATTGATTAGGTGATAATATTAAGGGTACCAAGTGAATTTGCATGGTTATTCACACCTTGTTTTGTGATCCTCGGCATCCCAGTCACAAAACCTGAAGGGCATAATCGAGATTGAAACATGCCATTGAAAAGTTCAATGAATCTCAAAAGAATCTAGGAATTTCAAAACCAATTAAACCTAATAATTCATTTCGGTTTCATGGTGGAAATTGGTGAATCGTCATTCACCTACCTTCAAATATGTTATAGCTTAGATTACGGCATCCCTCTTCTAAGTTATAATATATTGTGTTGGGTCCTAGCCTTAATATTACATTTGGGTGTCTTATTAAGGACTCTATATATCTAATCTAAACTTGCCTTTCTTCTTTTTAGATGTCTTCCAACAACGCTTCGGGTTCTAACCCTACCGGCTTCTTCTCTCTCATGAACCTTTGTAGGAGAGGCATCTTCGATGGTTCCAACTTTATGGATTGGATCCGGAACATCAGGATGGTTACTCGTTACGAGGACAAGGAATATGTCCTCGACAAGGAGCTCAAGGAACTTGATGAGTCTACTGCTACTCCTGAGGAGATCGCTGAATACCAGGCACATGAGAGAGATGCTACCAACGTGGCATGTATCATGTTGGCCACAATGACAGCCGAGCTCCAAAAGTCCTATGAGGACTTCTACACTTTTGAGATGCATCAAGATTTGATGGACCGCTACCATCAGAGTGCTCGTCAAGAGCGGTATGAAATCATCTCCTCCATGATAACAACCCGGATGAAGGATGGTGAACCCATCACGAGCCACATGCAGAAAATGCAAAGGTATGTGGACCGTTTGCTGAAATTGAATGTGAACTTCCCTGAGGAGTTGGCAATTGACATCATTTTGCACTCCTTACCTTCATGTTATGATCAATTCCGCATGACATACCACATGAATAAGGAGGAAGTTACACTCAGCAAGCTTCAAGGACTTCTGAAGACCGCCGAAAGTGGTCTTAAAGGTAAGTCGGCTGTTACTCCTACTCCTACAACAACCCCTGTTTTGGCTATCGGGCAAGGCAAATGGAAGAAAAGGAAGCACCATTCGAAGGGTACCAAGGGAAAGTCTCTTGATGGCTCCTCATCAAGTGGAACCAAATATGGTTCTGCTACTCCTTCTGTCATCCCTAAGGATGCTGATTGCTTCTACTGCCAGAATAAGGGGCGGGAAGCGAAACTGCCCAAAGTACTTGCAGGATGTCAAGGATGGGAAAGTGAAACCATCCAATCCTGGTATTTACACTATATTGTCTAATAAATCACCATATTCTAACTCTTGGGTCCTTGATACAGGTTGTGGTATTCACATATGTTCTGATGTGCAGGACCTAAGAAGAAGTGAGGATGTGGAGAACGAGAAGATAAACTTAATCATGGGGAATAGGAAGGTTTCACATGTTACCAAGATTGGAGTTTATACTTTGTTGCTAGATAGTGGGTTAAAGTTAGATTTGAATAAATGTGTTTACTCATCTGAAATGGCGAGGAATATTATTTCTTTTCATGGTTTGTATAAACAAGGGTTTCCCTTTTCCTTTGATAATGAAGTTGATGGTATTAATGCTTTATTTAATAATGTTCTTTATTTTAAAGCATTACCTTGTGATGGTGTGTATGAAACTGTGTCGGTTGTAAATAACCTAGGAAATAATGTGTTGTGTATTGATTCTTCTACTAGCTTGGATAAAGCATCATTGTGGCATTGTCGTCTTGGATATGTAAGAAAGAAACGCATAGGCCAACTCCAAAAGGATGGAGTCTTGGAATCATTTGACCTAAAGTCAGATGATAGTTGTGAATCTTGTTTGCTTGGGAAAATGACAAAATCACCCTTCACTGGTACTTGTGAAAGGGGTGAGGGTTTGTTGGACCTTATACATACTGATGTATGTGGACCCTTCAAAACCACCACAAGGGATGCTAATCGCTATTATCTAACTTTTACTGATGATTATATTAGATATGGTTATGTCTACTTAATCAAACATACGTCAGAGACTTTTGAAAGGTTTAAAGAGTTTAAACAGGAAGTAGAAAAACAATTGGGCAGGAACATTAAGATGCTTCGATCTGATTGAGGTGGTGAGTATCTTAGTACAGAGTTCCTCGACTATCTTAAGGAGTGTGGGATTGTCTCACAATTGACACCTCCCAGTACACCACAGCTGAATGGTGTAGCTGAGTGGTGTAATTAGACCTTGTTGGACATGGTTCGCTCCATGATGAGTTGAGCTTCGCTACCAATCTCTTTTTGGGGGTATGCCTTAGAGACTGCTGCCAATATCCTTAATCTAGTCCCCACAAAGAAGGTTACCAAAACCCCTCATGAGATGTAGACTGGGAAAGTTCCCAACTTGGACCACATCAAGATTTGGGGTTGCGAGGCTTTTGTGAAGCACAAAACTCACGATAAGCTCGAACCTCGAAGTGAGAGATGTATTTTCATTGGCTACCCGCAGAAATCCTTTCGTTACCTCTTCTACAGACCCAGTAAGGATGTGGTCTTTGTGGCAAGGAGAGGGGTCTTTCGTGAGAGAGAGTTCATGAGCCAAGGAAACAGTGGGAGGCAAATTGACTTTGAAGAACTTCAAGAGTCAAGTGGTGAAGGAACCTCAAACCCTAGCAATCAACCTGAGGAGGAAACTCTTGTTGGTCCAACTGACGAGTTTGTACCTTTGAGGCGTTCCACGAGAGTTAGGAATGCACCTGAGCATTACTTTGGTTTCCATATTACTGCGGAAGGTGATACACTTATCAGTGATAATACACTAGTAAATCTGGATGAACCTAACAGCTACACGGAAGCCATGGCAGGCCCTGAGGCTGCTAAATGGAAAGAGGATATGGACAGCGAGATACAGTCCATGTATGACAATCAAGTTTGGAACTTGGTTGACAGTGTACCAGGTCGTAAGACAGTCGGGTGCAAATGGATCTTCAAGAAGAAAAGCGCTTTTCTCAAACTCCGGGAGTTGATTATGATGAGACCTTTTCACCGGTAGCAAAGATTAAGTCTATTAGGGTTATGTTAGCCATTGCTGCATTTCATGACTATGAAATTTGGCAAATGGATGTCAAAACCGCTTTCCTTAATGGCAAGTTGGCTGAGGATGTTTACATGAGTCAGTCATAGGGTTTTGTCAGTACAGAGCACCCGAATAGAGTGTGTAAGCTTGAAAAATCCATCTATGGATTGAAACAAGCTCCTCGTAGATGGACTCTTTGTTTCGATGAGAAAGTCAAAGAGTTTGGTTGCTCGAGAAGTGAAGATGATTCATGTGTATATGTCAGAGCTAGTGGGAGTATAGTTAGCTTCTTGGTGCTGTATGTGGATGACATACTGCTCATAGGAAATGACATCCCAACCTTGCAGGAGGTGAAGTCCTGGCTTTGGAAGTGTTTTGCTATGAAGGACCTTGGAGAGGCTACCTATATCCTAGGGATAAGGGTATTAAGAGACAAGAGTAAAAGACTAATTGGACTTAGTCAGAGTACCTACTTGGATAAGGTGTTGAAAAGGTTCAACATGCAGAATTCCAAGAAAGGAGAATTACCGATCCAAAGCAATGCCAAACTGAGCAAGGCTCAGAGTCCGAGTACAGAGGCTGAGATAGCTGAGATGAGTCGATTACCATATGATTCCGCTGTTTCCTCGATCATGTATGCTATGTTTTGTACCCGCCCTGATGTGGCCTTCGCTTTGAGCATGGTTAGCAGATATCAGGGGAACCTTGGCAAGGCTCCCTCGACTGCGGTAAATAATATTCTCAAGTACTTGCAGAGGAGTAAGGATTGGATTCTTACCCTTGGTGGGAGTGATGACTTGAGAGTAGTAGCGTATAGTGATGCTAGCTTTCAGACTGATAGGGATAACTTCTGCTCACAGTCAGGCTAGGTCTTTACTCTAAATGGAGGGGCAATCACTTGGAAGAGTTCCAAGCAGGAGACGGTAGCTGATTCGACTTGTGAACCAGAGTACATAGAAGCGAGTGAAGCGGAAAAGGAGGCGATATGGCTGAAGAACTTCATCGGAGACCTTGGAGTTGTACCAGCTATTAAGGAGCCTATGGAGATTTTCTATGACAACAATAGTGCGGTTGCCTTAGCCAAGGAACCAAGAGATCATGGCAGATCCAGACACATTGATAGAAAATATCACTTCATAAGACATAAGATAGAAGAAGGACTCCTCGTGGAAAAGAGGGTATCATCAGAAGAGAATCATGCAGACCCCCTCACGAAGGGACTGACGAGGGTTAGGCATTTACAGCATGCGAGGCGCATCGGGCTGAAGGATGATATTAGTTTTACAGATTAGATAGCTATTTCTGAAACTTGTAAAATGTAATTGACATTTGATGATGAATAAAAGGTGTGTTTATTTATGAGTAAGGTGTTACTGTCTCTTGTCAATTATTTACTATTGTTTCAGCTTTGCATGTTTTGACTTCCAGGATAAGTTACTTTATTCAAACTTCCACAGTCGGTCATACATCGGAAGTAGATATGAAATAAGACTGTTATGAATTGGTCTTGTAGATGTCTAAAGGTGTTTACCCATAGCAATGGTTGGTACAACATTCATGAGTGTTCATAAGTTCTGAGTATTGGAATAAACCCACGCTCACTTGCATCACTTCATGGAATTTATCTCGAGTGATCGTGAGACGGTAATATCATATAAGTCTTCAAACCTAGAGATATGAGTTGTTGCCTATGATTTGGTTATGCATTGATTGCACGAAAACACATCAGTAACTTGATGTTATAAAACGTGCCTTTGTGTATAATTCAATAAGTAGTAGAAACAAGTATATGAGTCGAAGTTTATCTGTTCCTTCTAGTCCTTGGAGGATTAGAAGCGATATCTGGGCCTCTCGATGATTTTGTTTTGACCTATGTACCGGGCCCGGTCATAACCTAATTGATGTGTTCAATTTAATTCTATGTCAAACAAATCGGAAATCAGGAAACAAACTGCTGGACAATACGTACGACGTTGTTCCATGTATTTGTCCAGCTGATATTTTGAGAACAAAGGATTATATGATCACTTATCTAAAATGGCGCTTCATAGTTCAACAGAGTTTTAAGAGCTACGATTGCCGGTTGGGTCCTGAAGTAATATAGACAAATATAGTTATTAGACTTATCCAAGTGGGAGACTGTTGGATAAGGTGTCTAAGTCCATAACTTTATTTTGTATATACTTGACCCGACCCGGCATGGTTCATTTGGGTTGCACTTCACCCGAACTATTTGTATGGTTAAACCTTTGAGAACTGTATGTTTATGATTTGTTAATATATTATAAGTTATAATATATTAATATGAAATTATATTATTTAATTAGTATTGATCATAAATTAATTTAGAATTAATTTGGTGATAAAAAAGGTGACTAATTGTAATGCCCGTGTTTCTAGGCTAGACATTAATATTGACATAATAGTCTAGGTTAACCTTTGTAACTCATTTAGAAGAAATGGAAAGGAATTATGTGAATATTATGTGAAAATTATGTGTTTTATGCTTAATTATTAGGGTTTAATTAATTAAGAATAAAGATGAGCGTCGAAAATAAATATTAGATAAAGCCGATATCTCTAAAGAAAGTTGTAGTGGTCGTGACAAGGATTATAGATATATAAAGAATGCCGAAATCCAAGTTATAACGAAGAAGTTATGACATGTTGAAGTTTCGCGACAAAACCGGCACGGTGCCGAATGTCGTAAAAAGTGAGTTCTTGATAAACTACTTTTTAGCCTTAGTGATCTAAACAAAAGTCGTAGTGTTCGTTAAACCGAGAGTATGTATAAAAAGAACGTCCAAATCTGACTCCGTATGAGGAAGTTATGATTTTTCGAAGTTTCAGCTTAGCAGTAGACAGCTAAAAACTCGAATTTTAGATTGAGTGATTTTTAGCCGACACGACCTAAACGAGAATCGAAGGTCTTGTAAATAGTAGTACAACGGTAAAAAGACACACGAAAACGGACGTCGGATGAAGAAGTTATGAATTTTTAACGAATTTCCTGTCCCGGTCTGTTAAAAATAATAATATAAAAATTAAAGTCAAAATTAGTCAACGAAGTCTAAACGAAAGTTGTAGAGCGTAATTTTACCTACGCGTGCATATAAAGAACGTCAAAAACGGAGCTCGTATGCAAAAGTTATAGATTTTAGAAATTTTGGCGCAAAAATCGAGAAATTATTTCAAAATCCGAGAAATTTCGCATAGGCCACGTCACCTTCGCTGCATGCGTGCCACGTGTCTGAAATTGGCTGAGTCATCCGAAGTCGTGGAAGCATCCGAGGAGTGACGCGTGTGCAGCCGAGAGTCCGACGCGTGCCAGGTGACTCCTCCATCTGAAGCCGCCTTGCCTCGCACTGACGAGTGTCGCACCAGCTGTCCGAACCTCCCAGGAGCCACGAACCCCCCCCCCACCTCCGACCAGACCGCGATCCAATCAGCGATCAGCACCGAGGCCCTCGCATGCGCAGACCACGTGACCTCCTCTTCGGATCTGCTGCCGCGTGGCTTCTCTCCGACCGTCCGATCAGCAGCTCGCAGCCTATAAATAGGAGGGTGCGAACCCTCCCGGCTAGAATTTAAGATTTGGCATTTTTCTCCCTTTTTTCAATATTTTCACCATTTTGACGTCCCACGAAGCCCCGATATCGATTATAACCCCCGGAATACGCCCCGAAGTGCCCGAAGAGCCGGAAAATTTATCTTTTCGGTTTTGAAATCCGACCCTTCGCAGAGCCCGGTTTCTCAATAAAACTCCCGGTTTTATTCAAAACGATCGTTTTAGAAACGAATTGCTGCCCGGTTTTCATTAAATAATGAGTGTGTAGTTACTTTCACCTTACACATAGATATGAAGTATTTTACATAAAATACGTGCTGTGTGAATATATATTGTTTGTTTATTTGAGATGGGTGTTGAAGGAATGATTTATACAGGTTTTTAAATAATTTAAACTGTATATGTATTTTTATCTACAAAAAATGTTGGGTAAAACATGGGTAGATGAAATAGTGGGTGTGATGAAAGGTGAGTTAGATAAATGAGATGATCAGTAATATTGATCATGAGTTGAGGGTGAGTGGTGAAATTTGAGAGAATCACTTACCCAAACGTTGACCCCCGTCATTCAACAGAGTATGGATGACAACCATGGACTATTCTAGACGGTCTGTGGAACATTATCAGGCTTGAAACCTGTAGGTGTGTGAACTATATGTTCATCTGATGTACTCTAAAAACCCATTGACATGTATGACAGGGGAGAATACTGTCAATAATACTGTCAATAAATGAGAGCTATGGACTTAGCACCTTTTGTATAAACCCTGGCGATGGTGTGACCTTGTGCATATTCCTTAGGATGAATCCTTAGGAAGGAGTGATAGTTGAATCTTAGGGTAAACCCTTAAGAAATAAATAAGATAATGGGGTTGGGGTAATTTTGTTGATTATTGATGTTTAAGCATAATAAATTTATTTATTGTGGGTTGAAAACCCTATATGCTCACCAGGCTTCCAAGCCTAACCCACTCAGCTTTTTATATTACATGTAGTGGACCCCGAGCATAGTCAGATGATGATGATGAGTGATTTTTGGATTATAGGCCAGTAGTTATAAATAACTGTTGTAAAGCTTATAATGTCTTGTTTATGCTTTTGATCTGTATCGGAACATGACATCCCGAGGTTTTGATATAAAAAGGAAATTATATATTTCTTAAAGAAAGGTTTTGACAAACTTTTATCATGTTTTGTTTTGGGGACCAATTCCGCAACATCTTTTAAAAAGATTTCTCAGATTTTATTTTAAAAAGCATAAATTAAATCGGTCTTTTCTGGCCGAGAAATTAGGGGATGTCACAATTGGTATCAGAGCATTAGTTTAAGCGAACTAAGAAATTGTAGGATATCTAGACTTAAACTTAGAATGCTAAGTGATGATTGTGAGATGAGTGTCTACCATATTTTAGACATGAGCACTAGTTTATTTTAGGAAAGATGCCTAAAATGCTTTTACGTGCTAAATGCTATATGTTTGCCATATATGCCATTATTTGTTCGGATCTATGGTCTGTTGCCGACCGGATCTGGAAACCTTATGTGTGTAGGATTCTAAACGTATGACTACGATATTAGAACTAAGATATAAACGTTTCGGAGTAATCACGAAGACTTAACGTCTATCGAAAATAAAGATCTAAAATCACCTACGATTGGTGTATAGATCGAAATGGCGAGTACGCAAAGTGAATTCGGAAAAAATAATCCGCAGCCTGAACCAATCACGATGACTGGGGTGCAGGCAATGGTGCGTACAATGTTGGATCAACAGATGGAAGAAACAAAACGTTTACTTCAACAAAGTAAGGATGAACTTACTGTGCCAGTACGTCAGGCATCTGTTCTTGAGGCAACTATTAGGGTTGCTAAGTCTATTGAAGAAATGATCAATGACAGGACCGCTAACAAGGTTGAAGTTGGCAAGAAGAGGAAATTTGAGGGGTCTTCAAGGCCCAACAAGAGCAACATATTCTCAAAGTCTGGCAGAAGAGGAGGTAAAGGAAAATGGTGCGGGAAGTGCAAAAATAAACACTTTAGGAATTGTGACAGGAAGGTGAGGTGCTTTAGGTGTGGAGAAATAGGGCATTACGCCAATGAGTGTACGATTCCCAAGAGGGTGTGTTACGGATGTAAGGAAGAAGGCCACATTTCTAAGGATTGTCCGAAGAAAAATGAAGTGACAAGGCCAAGTGCACCGCCAACGCCAAGGGAATTTCAGAATATCATTGATGAAGCAAATATCAATGCTTGGAATTAGAAGTAAAGACTTGATACCTGAAGATCAAGTTATGAAGTAGTAATGTGAATAGTAACAAATGGTTTAGCCTATTAGAGGCATAGTATAGGGTAAACTTGAACCTTTGTGTAATCGTTTCAAAGAAATAATACAAACCCTGGTTTTGTCATCTGATGAATTGAATGACTATGTGAAATTCTTGTATGGTGATTTGGAGAACTACGAGACAATACTTGGGACGAGTATGAGTAGGTGTGAATGGTAGTAGAGGCCTATACTATCGGAAGCACAAGACTCGTACTTGGATCAAGGAAAGTCACAAGGTTACTAAGGAGCAAGTAATTGCTTCTGTCTTATTCTAGTCTGTCGTTACCATCGTTTCGGTAATGACTAAGAAGATGATTGTTATTCCGACCTTAGAGGTCATATCGAATCGAGTCCGACTAAGATAAGTATGTCACGTGGTTCAGAGAACCAAATTCGATGTAGCATTTGACTTAAGCCAGAATATTGAAGTGAAAGATGATCAAAGCGATCAATAGAAGTATCACACTCATTGTTAAAGAAGTTGGTAATTAGAAATGGTACATGTTGAACTGTGATTGTATCACATTAGAACATGAAGGAAGGTATAGTTTGTTCCAAAATTTGTCCCTAGGAGATCTGAGTCTAAGTAGTGCATTATACAATGAGAGATCATTAGAACATGACCCATCGGTCTGTTACAATAAATGAAGGAAAGTACTTATTCTAAGAAGAAGAATGACTCCTCAATAAGGATTTATTTTGTAACTTGAAGGTTATGATTGAAAGTCCTACGAAGATCTGAAGCTTTTTAGGATTAGCTGGATATTACCGAAGGTTTATCCAAGGCTTTTCTTCGATCACGACTCCATTGACAACCTTGACCCACAAAGGAGCTGTTTATACTTGGAATGAGAAGCATAAGGAAGTTTTTGAGAAGTTAAAGAAGAAGTTATGTGAAGCACCGATTCTTTCGTTACCTCAAGGAGTTGATGACTTCACAGTTTATAGTGATCCCTCTGGAGTTAGGTTAGGTTGTGTTCTGACCCAAAGGG